>NC_139222.1:138988464-140250964 GCF_055691185.1 Crinia signifera | reverse complement strand
GCTGCTGCTGCCTGTCTCCCTGTTGTGTGTCCCGGCAGCTGCTGCTGCATGTCAACGTGGACCTGTGCTTTGTTTTCTTTCTGTTCCTTGTTACGTTGTATTTCTCATAATGGAGATAATCATCAATATACTTATTGGAAATGTGCATAGTGGTCATCGTCTTCATCCAATGGGTGAGATGTATTAAGCCATAAAAAGAGAAATACGATGCCCTATGTGAGTGCAGTTTGGCAAGCAGATGGTGGCTGTGTTTGTGGCCAAGACTGGTCATGTTGCAGTGAACTGGTAAGCCAACCAATGCTTGCCACAAGTAGTAGTAGTTCGTTTATTTATAAGGTGCCACAAAGTGTCCGCAGCGCCGAACATAGCAAACAAAAAACACATTACAAGGTAATGTACAGGGTGTGTTGATAAAATACAGCATAAATAGGGGTATAGCTGGTAGAACTAAAATCAGCATCAGTTCTGAATTTGGTGTCGAAATAGTCGAGGAGACTGAAGATTAAGTAGAGGAAGGGCAGAACAGGGCAGGAGCACTGTTGAGGTAATGAGGTAGGGTGAGTACGTGAGGAAGGAGGGCCCTACTCATAAGAGTTAACAGACTAAAAGGAGGTGGGTGGACGAACGAAGAACAATAGGATAAGTAGGAACGGATGGAGGGGTAGGGTAGGCAGGATAGGAGGAGCGAAAGAGGTTAGGAGGAGGGATAGGCTAGTTGGAAGTGGGTTTTGAGGGAAGAGGTAAGGGAATCAAAAAGCCTGATGGGTGGCGGGAGGTTGTTCTAGTGCAGGGGGGCAGCTCATAACTTCACAGGTATACGCGTCCGCTCGCCACGCTTCGGGCTTGCTGCGCTCGCCACATTTTATAAATTCAACTCCACACCGACGTGGATAGTAGGGGTATGAAAAGGTCGGAGGACGCGTACCGCTGCGCTCGCCACACTTCGGGTTGGCATCAATAGTGGGGTGGCGTTAACAATGGGGGGGCATTAAACATACTTTTTAACCATATTCTATGTGAAATGGGCCATATTGGCCCATTTCACATTGTCACCTATGTAAAATCGGGTTGATTGCACCATTATAATGGCCCGCGAACGACGCGATCAACCCGATTTTCACTTTAAAAATAATTTAACATTGTTCCCTATGGGAAAATTGTGTTGATCGCGTCGGTCGCATCGCGGCCCCTCATTAAGGGCCGCGATCAACGCGATTTTCTCTTTCACCGGCAAATTAGCTGGTGATTGACAGAAAATCGGGTCCATCGCGTTGATTGTATGCCTTAAGTACCTTAAACTTAAGGCATACAATCAACGAGATGGGGCCGTGCTAGGAAACAAGTACCGTATTTGCAAATGCAAACTAACACAAGAAACATAAAATTGATTAGCTAATACTTAAACAGTAATTCTTCATCAAATCAAAATGGAAACCTTTCAAGGACAGTGATCAGCCATGATGTTACCACCAGCCCCCCGTGCTTGCGTGTTCTTCCTCAACTGCGTTACTCTTCCTTCTCTAACTCTGATATTTAAACCTTAATCACATTAATTAATTACTCATAAGCATTGAGTCTTATTAGCAAGCTATGCTTTCAATCATGATGTCATAATTAACCCAACACTCAACTTCCTTGTTACTAGGCAAAGATTCAGTGGCCTTGGGGTCTACGCATGTGTGGCCCTGTTCCCATATTATTAAGTTTGTGGAGACTAGCTTTCTGTCCTTGCTCCATTATACTGTCAACATCACATTCTTAAGCTTCTAAAACCAAAAACAATTCTCTATAAGAAATAACCTTTACAGTACTATTCTGAATGATCAGCCATTTTATAATGTTATTATGCAAGTCATGATTGCCAAAATGGTTGCTGCTTCTAACAAACACCTGCTGCGTGGCACAAAGGGTAGGCCTCATACGCCGTGGCTAGTACCTTGTGCAACAAGCTAACGCCACCTGCAGCAATAAATAACAATATTTGAGAAAACAGAGTATAACAAAAGCATAGAATTATTTATGCGTTATTTCTGTTTTAACAAGGTGAAAGCGGCAAGACTGTGAGAGACCACGAATGTGGGGGGTGAAAGAGAGGGAGGAGTCAATGATGACAACGAGGCCGCGCGTTTGGTCGGTGGAGGTGATCTCAGTTTCACCAATGCTGATAGAGATAGTGGGAGAAGAGGGAATGTTCGGGGGATGGAAGATTAGAAGTTCAGTTTTAGCCATGTTTAGTTTCAGGAAGCGTTGGGTCATCCAGGCTGAGATGGCCGTGAGGCATTCGGAAACCTCGGACAGGAGTGATGGGGATAGGTCGGGGGAGGAGAGATAGATTAGGGTATCATCAGCATAAAGGTGGTAATGGAAGCCGTAGGAGCTGATGAGGTTGCTTAGAGAGGTGGTGTAGAGCAGGGGTGTCAAACTCAAATTCATCGGGGGCCGCATCAGCAGTTTGGTCACCCTCAAGGGGCCGGTTGTATCTGTAGGTCCCCCTGTATGATTATAATGCCATGACACCACAGGCTGCTCCCCCTGTATAATATAAAATGAATGCCATGACACCACAGGCTGCTCCCCCTGTATAATAATAATGCCATGACACTACAGACTGCTCCCCCTGTATAATATAATAAAAGTAATGCCATGACACATAAATGATTATACAGGGGACACCTCAGGAAACAGCAGATATATATATTTTTTTTTATTGTGAGTGTGATCCTCATCCTCACTTACTGTTTCTCCGTCTGTCCTGCAGCTGCTGCGGCTTCCAGCTTTTCTTCACTGCTTGCTGCGGCCACACTGTCCCCGACTCCCGGTCCAGCTTCCCTACTTCTCTACAGACGCATGGGCGGGCGGCGTCATCGTCATGACGTCCCCACCCAGTGTCTGTCACTGCCGGGCATCAGAGGGAACAGGCGGCCGGGCCCTCCTCCACGTAGTCGTGGAGGCCGGCGGCCATCTTTCTGTAGCCGCATACATATGTGCCTACAGGAACATGGCTGCCGACAGTGGAGGAACAGGTAAGGCGGCCGCGGTGGGGTGAGAGGAGGTGGCGGCCTAGCCAGGAGCTGGGACACACTGCCCTGCGTGCTATCTCCTCGCGCGGGCCACATGACGAGGTCTGGTGGGCCGGATTTGGCCCGCGGGCCTTGTGTTTGACACCTGTGGTGTAGAGGGAGAAGAGGAGAGGGCCAAGGACTTACCCTTGGGGAACACCAATTGGCTGCGGGGTAGTAGGAGAGGAGGAGCTCGGAGTGGAGACAGAGAAGGAGCGATCAGAGAAGTATGAGGTGAACCAGGAGAAGACCGTGCCAGTGTTGCCAAAGGAGCGGAGGGTGTTGAGCAGGTGAGGGTGGTCAACAGTGTCAAAGGCAGCCGACAGATCAAGCTGGAGTGCTGGAACCATTTCCATATTCCGTCCAAGAGCTCACACTCATGGTTCCTTTCTCTAGAACAGCAGTGAACCTGTCCACAAGTCCAGGAAAGTGCTGGATTTTCTAGCCCATGAACACATCTAGATGATTGGTCATCTGCTGTACAGTCCAGACCTGGCCACCTGTAACTTCTTCAAAATTAGGGGCAAGGGGGCAGATGTATTAAGCATGGCGAAGAGATAAAGTGGAGAAAAGGAGATAATGCACCAGCCAATCAGCTGTGTTTGAAATATGACAGTTGGGATTTGATTCGCTGGTGCATTATTTCTTTCCACTTTATCTCTTCACCAGGCTTAATACATCTGCCCCAATATGTGTAGGATTCATTTTGAGTCACTGATAGTAAATTGCAGGTGAGATTTTCATCCAGCATCTCAAAGAAATACCTATTTCAGCTGCTTCACCAAGTGGTATAAACACGTTTAATTTTGCATAGATTCCTCTTGCGGAAACCTGAAAAAATGTAAATGTTCACTTTGTTTATAAATATAATACTTTCTGTGCATCCAGATTTGAACACTCGTTGAACTAGATATAGTACTTTGAATTTGTTTTTATGTCACAAAGGAATATAGCCATGTCGCAGGTCACTCGTATTGGACTTGTGTTTTGGCTTTTTACACAGACTGTATGGTGTTTACTTCTCAAATATACTACTTTTTCCTCAAAATCTACTAAGGGGTCACATCACTTGAAAAAGGAGACTTTTCCAATGTGTGTCCAAATCAGAATGGGGGATATAAGGCACAATGTGCCCTTCCCCATCTGGAAAAATGTGTAGTAGCTCTGGGCCATTTTTTTCTGGTGATTACCAGACAATAGCTGCAAGGGGGAACATATCATTTGAAAGAGTGGACCCCTTTCTCATATGTAATACCCCTTTCAGACAGAAAAAAATGAAAATCCTGGCAAATACACGGCATTTCAAATGCTGTGTCATTTTGCCGGGAGCAGCCTGATCCCCCTTCACACAGAAGCACAAATTACCGGGTTGAAAATTTCTAGCTGGTAATTTGCTGAATAACACAGGTATTTCTTCTATGTGAAAGGGTCAACAAGGGTCATAAATCCTGTGTCCTCGACCCTGGTCAATTCCAGGAATGGAGACATGGGATTTACGACATGGGTGTGCCCTTTCACACAGAAAAAGGACCCGAGTATTTAATGAAATTCCCGGGTGGAACTGCTTCACCCGGGTATTTCATTTTCTGTGTGAAAGGGGTATAAGTAAAACCACATTTACAGGTCTTGATAGAGGTAGGCAGGTGGCACTACCAAGATAGTAAGCCTATGAGGAAAATTGGAGTGATCTAGTGCAGTGGTTCTCAACCTCGGTCCTCAAGTACCCCCAACAGTGCATGTTTTGCAAGTCTCCTCACAGAATCACAAATCAAATAATTAGCTTCGTCTGATGATATTTTAAAATGTGTCATTGAATAATGAGTGCACCTGTCAGGTGATTTGCAAAACATAAACTGTTGGGGGGTACTTGAGGACTGAGGTTGAGAACCACTGATCTAGTGGATACTTATCATGGTTAATAAAGTATGTTCTTTATTATTCCTCATGGTGGAATGTCTTTCTTTCCACTCAGGAGTTTATAGTATGCAGTGCTTAAAGTGGCTCTTGAAAAGTGATTACACTAATTCCCCCCCCCCCCCCCCCCCCCCCGCCTCTTCATCTATTTATCTATTACGTGGCTTCAGGGCTTGTGTTAAGGTGTTCTGTACTGCTGCACTGCAAACTGTAACTGCCCTAGGTAAGCATTTCGAAGCACGGTTCTCAAAGAACACTAATGGTCCAGGTTTTAGTGATATCCGTGCATGAGCACAGGTGACTAAATTAATACTTCAGCTATTTTGATTTAGCCACTTGTGTTGAAGCCTGGATAGCACTAAAACGTGCACAGTTAGTGTGCTTTGAGGACTGAGGCTGGGAATGCCTGCTCTAAGGGACTAATGTGCCCAGAGCATAAAAAAAGGGGGGTGTGCTCTCATAAGGAAGGGGTGTAGTCACACAGTAGTACCCCCAATTCAAACTCCGCCACATACTGTAGTAGCAAAAACGTATTCTCATTACACAGCATGTAATGTCCAAAATATATATTACACCACAAAGTAGTGACTCTTAAGGCCCCCAAACACTAGCCGATTTTGGTCAGATTTCAGCCAGATCAGTCGGATCTGGCCGAAATCGGACCAAAATCGGCTAGTTTTGATGTCCCCTCAGATCCGATGCGCGGTCCCGTGCGCATCGGATCTGCGTCGGGTGGTCAGACCTGCTGCACGTCCGACCACCCGACTTGGGACCTAGTGGGGCGGCGCGGCGGTAGAGGGAGCAGGGGGGGCTGGGGACGCTGCGGGGGACACAGGCGGCATAGAGCCGGGCAGGGGGAGCCGGCGGGAGCTGTCAGTACGGAATAAAAAAAAAAAGCCCATACAATGAATGGGCGGCCTGTGATTGGCTGAGCGCTCTCTCAGCCAGTCAGCAATTGGCTGAGAGAGCGCTCAGCCAATCACAGGCTGCCCATTCATTGTATAGGCTTTTTTTTTCTATCACTGACAGCTCCCGGCTCTATGCCGCCTGTGTCCCCCGCAGCGTCCCCAGCCCCCCCGCTCCCACCAGCAGCCCTGCTCTGTAGCCCCCCATCCCCTGCTCCCCGGGTTTTTTACATGTGATAAATCGAGACGATTTATCACATGTAAAAAATGGCACATCAAGTGCCAGTCTAATCAAGCTCCCCCGGGGAGCAGCCGGGGAAGCTCAGGGGGAAGTCGGGGGCGACTTGTCCTAAGGACAAGTCGCCCTAGTGTATGGGGGCCTTTACACAATACCCACAGTTGTAGTGCCAGTTATACAAATAGTGCCCATAGTAGCAGTGCTGCTTATACACATAATGCCCATAGTAGCCATGCCATTATAAACAATGCCCATCGTAGCAGTGCTGCTTATACACAATGTCCATCATAACATTGCCGTTTATACACAATGCCCAATTCCCTTTGTTGCAGTGCAACTTATACGCAATGCGCCATGCCCATTTTAACAGTGCCACTTAACCAGAATAAAGGCCATTGTGTATTGCACACAAAAGCAAATTCCTTCTCAAATGGACAAAATCAGAGTTAGATTTGGGTGGTGTCTTACTTCAAAGTGAGATCTATATTGCAATGTAAAAATAAAGCAGTCAGTATTTCCCCTGCACAGAAACAAAATAACTCACCCAAATCTAATTCTCTCTGCACACATAACATCTGCCCCACCTGCAGTGCACATGGGGCCTTATTCTAGTTCACTCTTTCTGACAAAATCCTTCTTAAGCCGTGTACACACGGCTGCAATAGGGGCTGATATCGCTGGGATTATGGTCGCTGGCAACCATATTGCCAGTGATGGGAGTGTGGCCCGGGTGCGTGCTCCCGTTTTCAGCCCCATTCTAATCGCTGGTCGCAGGAGCTTGCTCCTGCGACCAGCTGATTACCTCTGCGGCACTGCCTGCAGAGGTTTTTTTTCATCAGTGACCATCTCTGGTCGCCGATGAAAAGGGGCATTGAGCGATATATTGCTCGGTGATATATTGCCCCGTGTGTATGCACCTTTAGATGGACAAAACCATGTGCACTGCAGGGGGGCAGGAGTAACTTGTGCAGAGAGAATTAGATTTATGTGGGGTTTTACTTCAAATTGAGATCTATAATGCAGTGTAAAAATAAAGCAGCCAGTATTTACCCTGCACAGAAACTAAATTACTCACCCAAATCTAATTCTCTCTGCACATTTTACATCTGCCCCCCTGCAGTGCACATGGTTTTGTCCATCTAAGAAGGATTTTGTCAGAAAGAGTGACCTAGAATAAGGCCCATGTTTTGTCCATTTGAGATGGAATTTGCCTTTGCAAGTAAACCAGAAAAAGGACCAATGACCGCTATTGTTCCGGCCCACTTGGTGGTTTGTGACGAAAAGAGGGGATGTGATTTGTTATGACTATCAGGACTCGGGTCTCTGGTGTTCCCGGCTGTGGCAGCAGTGGGCCAGTGGTTGAAACTGGGAACTGGAACACTGGGGGTTAGAGTCAAGGACAGTTAATATGAGGATCACTGGCACTGTGGGCACAGCTAGGTGGGGGAGTTGACAAGACTCTGGTCAGAGGTGCAGAGTCTAACACCACCGACGGTTTTCACTAGGAACCCCCTGCAAGGAGGTTTGGACTCCGCTGCGTTCGGTGGCGAGATCGCAGCCCTCTGACCTGAGTTCCCCACAGCTAACTGGCCAGTCACAGGAGATAGACTGTGACTAGTGGCAGTGAGCTTGGAACTGTGGGACAAATTTATTAAGCTCGGTGAAGTGATAAAGTGTTTGGTTTTTATCACCGACCAATCAGCTCCTAACTGTGAAGTTACAGGCTTGGTTTGAAAAACGACAGGTAGACGCTGATTGGCCGGTGATAAAAACCGGACACTTTATGACTCCACCAAGCTTAATAAATCTACCCCTGAGGAACTTGGAGCTTGGTCTGCTTTGGCCTGGGAGCCGGCGCGGGCAGTTGACGGCCTGGGAGCCGACGCGGGCAGTTGACAGCCTGGGAGCCGACGCGGGCAGTTGACAGCCTGGGAGCCGACGCGGGCAGTTGACAGCCTGGGAGCCGACGCGGGCAGTTGACAGCCTGGGAGCCGACGCGGGCAGTTGACAGCCTGGGAGCCGACGCGGGCAGTTGACAGCCTGGGAGCCGACGCGGGCACTCTGGGTCAGGGAACCGATAGTGTATTCTTCAGCCTGGGAGCTGGGGATGGTTGCAGCATCGACCTGGGAGTCGATGACGGCAGCTTCGACCTGGGATGGTCCTGTGCTGCACTCGGGAAGATGACTGGATGCTGGAGACAATATAACAGCAGCTTTCGCAGGTGGAATTAACCAGACAAGGTGGTAGTAACAGCAGCAGCAACATGATGAGGTTCACTGTACTCAGGAGCCTTGGAGTCGGTCTCTGGGAAACTCTCAGGAGAATGACGAGTGAGGTTTAGAGGAGACGCCTGTGTCGACTAGGGAGTCGAAGACGGTGATGGCCCTTTAAGACCAATAGCAAACTCTGCTGGGTGATGCTGGAGTGCTCTATCCTCTTCCCGTGAGAGCTGGAGATGGTAACAGCGAGAAAGGTAACCTGGCAGGTGGAGAGAGCCAGGGAGCTTTGGTAACAGTAGGTAGCAGCAGCAGAGTGCAAAGAAAACCACAGGGACTCTGGACAGGAACCTGGAGCCTTGGGATGCTGACTTCTGGATGAACACAGGGATCAGACTAGTTGTTCAAGGTCCTGAGCTGTTCTCAAGTGAGTCCTTTATATCCCCCTATGTCACAACCAGGAAGTGGGATTACTTGAAAATACCTGGATCATGTGACCAATGCTAAAGTCATGGAGCCTCCCTGGAGCTTAATCAAGGAGAAATGCAGAGCAGCTGTAGCAGCATGGACACAGACAAGCCTTGAAACATTGGAAATCAGAAAACAAATGTAAACCAAGTCAGGTTTGTGACAGACTCTGATGTATAATAACATGACATCTGGGTTAAAACAACAATGCTACTTGTTTATGAATGAGGCCTTAATGCAGTAGTCAGGGAACTCGGTCCTCATTACCCCACACAATGCATGTTTATTTCACAAGTGAAATAATTAACTCCACCTGCAGACCTTATAAAATGTGTCTGTGAGTAATTAGTACACCTGTGTACCTGCTGGGTTACCAGCAAAACATGCACTGTGTGGGGTAATGAGGACCTACATGTTAGCAAAGTTTGGTGTAAGGTGCCTGTGTGAGTCTGCTCACAGGGAGGATGTCATTGCAGATTAATTGATAGGAAGTTAACATTTAGCAGAATTACCATGTAATGGTGGCAAAAAAAGTCATGACAATTTTTGGGGCCATGTATAGGCTGGCATCTGCAATAATTTACATATACCCCTTTCACACTTGCAAAAATATCCCGGGTTTTTGCACATGAATGCGCATCAACCCGGGATTTAACTCAGTGTGAAAGGGTCTTGAAAGAATATCCCGGGATGAGCATTCCGGGATTTCGATTCCGGAATCGACACAATGCGGTTGGTGTGAATGGTCCCGTACCCGGGATCGGGTACACGGGACTCTAAAAAAGCTGCTGATTGGAGCTTTCTTGGGCTCACAAATGCTGATGTCATCTTTCAGAGCCCTGGAGTCCATTTCTAATGACATGCATATGTATTTGATTTGCAGGGATTTCCCGGGATCAGTGTAAATGGGGCTGTCCCGGGTCGATCCCAGGTCTGAGTGCAGTGTGAAAGGGTACATTCCTGGGTAGTGTCCCGGGAACACATTCCCGGGTATGACCCGACTCTGCGAGTGAGAAATATAAACATAGGTTGAACTAGATGACCGCAAGTCTTTATTCAGCCTCACCTACTATGTAACTATGTAAATATGGCATCTGCATTAATACTGCCATGTCCAGTTTGCATAGCCATAGAACTACTCGAGCAGTCAATGTTCCTCATCTTTCTGTTAATGCTGCAAATCTGTACACTATTGCAAATAAGTTGTGGTACCTCCAGTTGGCATTTAATTTTTAGGCAGCAGCTTCACTTGCTAACCTTAGCATTTTCATAGCCTAAAAATCACAATTGCAATTACATTAGTGTACAACTCAGAATGAGGCCCAAAGTAAGTAACTAAACCATGTTGCAAAGCAAGGGTAGGAAGAGTAGGACAGATGAAGAGCATCAGGAAGATATTGTTGAAGTCCTGGATGGATGGCAACAATGCAAAAGAGCTTAAATGCTACCGCTCACCGGGTGAAGAACAAAGAAGATGCTATGGAAGTTTAGGATGGGTGGCGTCCACACAAAAGGGCTTAAAGTCCACCACCCACCAAGTTAAGAACAAACAAGATGCCATGGAAGTCCTTCTCTCTCTGTATCTCTTTCAGTCCCTCCAGAGATTAAATCCCAGCAAGTTAAGCAATTAGGCAATATTACTTATATCTAAGATTATAGTGGATGGTGTTTCTTTCTTTGGACTTTGCACTTCCTATAATATAATTTTTACAAATTTAGTTTTTTAAATTGATTTATGTATAGTAAATAAACCGACTTAGGAAGAGTCTCTGAAACTGTAATCACAAATTTAGAATAATGATCGAAGATCCAGCATGGCTATCTCCTAATTTAACCTGATCTAAGGTTACAATGTCTAATTAGTGTTGGATATGGATGGGTTGCAGTGATGCCTTCTGCCCTAACTGAATGTTTCTTTTAGGGTGAATACTAACACATTTCCACACCCATTTCTCAACATCTGTACGCAAGCCAACACAAAAGAATTGTAATGGCTGTCTCTGTCTTCTTTTCTCCAAAATGTCTAAAGCGGTCATCGTAAACTTGGGGAATCAGATCTTGTTTGTGTCGAGGTACTATGATTTCATTCACGGCACAGTGAGTACAGGGGTCTATACTGCTGTGGACCAGAACTCCTTGTACTGATATAGCTGACTCGCTCCCCATGCCTTAGCAATTAGACAAGGTTGGAATCAGCTCTTTGTCATTCAATCCTGCTGAGGACTTTCATTGAGGCAGTAATTTGTCTATATCCTTGTAGTACTGGGCTCTCTTCCTGAATCTTCTTCCAGTCTATGGGGGAAATTTACTAACAAATATTAGTGAATAAAAAATTGTATTTGTTTGGGGCATATACGTATCCTTATTGATGAGACATTCATATTTGTATTTACAAATATGAATGAATACGACAGAAATCACCATTACAAAGAATTGTGGTTCCTGATTTACTAAGCGGCCGTATTGAAAATAATTAGCGTAAAACGGCTGCGAATATACGGCAGGAAAATACACTTTATTTTCCTGTCATATTTGGCAGAAGCCTACACGGATCAGTCAGATCCGTGCAGGCTTTAGTGTAAAAAAAATAGAGAAATAAATAAATTCAACAGCTATAACCAGCACCAGGCTGAAAGAGCCGGGGCTGGTAATAAAAAATCAGGAAACCCGACAAATAGGGGATCCCCGATTTTTTATTTTTTTTAAACCAGCCCCAGGCTCCATGTCTGGGGCTGGTTCCCAAAATACGGGGTACAAAATGACTAGGGGTCCCCAGGCCAAACCATCCAGCAGGGTAATGCCACAGCCGGGGGACACATTATATAAGGTCCTGCGGCCAAAGCATTAACCCTACCAACCAGTAAGCCTGGCCAGGGGACCTGGGGGAGTGGGGATCCCCCCCAATAAAGGGGTCCCCCCCCCTCCAGGACTTTTTCGGCTCCTGATTGGCCGCTAGGCGGCCAATAGGATCATTCAGAGGAGGGGCGCGGAAGATGAAAGATCTCTGCGCCTCTCCTCAGTCCGATGCGGGGAGCTACCCGAATCGCCGGCATTTGGCAGAAGACCAGGACTACGACGGATCAAGAGGACAGATCTTTGCAGGAGGACCTGGGTGAGTTGGATTTCCTTCCACAGGTCCCCCATGGATTACTTCGGAGCCGGACCCGGACACCGATACGGACACCGCCGATATGGACCAGGACACCGGATCAAGACCCAGGGACCTACCTACGGGCTCAAGATAGGTAAGTATCAGTATGTATGGGCTTTGGGTGTATTAAAGTTTTATTTTTATTGTGTGTCAGTGTGTTTATTTGACTATTTTTATTACTGTGGAACTACAAGTGCCAGCGGGCCCTTTAATGCCCCGCATGCTGGGACTTGTGGTTCTCCAAGTTCCAGCTTGCAGGGGGAGGCATGCTGGGACTCATAGTTCCACAGTATTAAACAATAGCTTATGCTATTTTTTGACACTGAATCAGCTCGATGCCCACCGCCCAGGGGCATCGAGGACAGCACCAGGCTTCAGCCTGGTCAGGTAAGTCCTGGAGGGGGGGAACCCCTTTATTGGGGGGTCCCCACTCCCCTAGGGCCCCTGGCCAGGCTGACTGGTCGGTAGGGTTAATGCTGTGGCATTACCCTGCTGGCTGGTTTGGCCTGGGGCTGGTTCTTAAAATACGGGGGACCCCTAGTCATTTTGTCCCCCGTATTTTGGGAACCAGCCCCGGGTTCCCTATTTGCCGGGTTTCCTGATTTTTTTATTACCAGCCCCGGCTCTTTCAGCCTGGTGCTGGTTACGGCTGTCGGGGGGACCCCACGCCGTTTTTTTATTTATTTATTTTTTTTAAAAATTGTTACACACTGCAGCCTGCACAGATCTGACTGATCCGTGCAGACTGCCTGTACGAATTCGTATTAGCGGCCGTATATACGGCCAGATAATACAAATTAATACGACATCGGAGGGTTACAAAGCAGTCGTATTTGACTGCTTTGTAAATTCCCCTCGGGAACACGACTTTGCATACGGCTGAAACAGCCGTATGCAGTCGTATTCATTCGTAGTAAGAATACGAATACAATTTTTTGTATTCGTATTCTTAGTAAATTTCCCCCTATGTCTTGCTTACTCAGAACATCATTGGTTAAAGCAGAGATGACAACTTTAGTATTCTGAATAAAGACGGTCAGCTGTTTAACTGGGAAAGGACTAAATATTGGGGTTTCCACCTCTTCTCATCTTCTTATCTACTTCCTCTTCCGTACTTCTGGATTGACGAGAAAGTATTGGCATTGGACCATTCGCTTCTGAAATTAAAATGATATTGAAAATGTTCTAATCTAGAGATCCATCTTTGTTCTAATGCCCCTAACCAAGCAGTCTGTAGGTGAGCTAGCGGGCTGTTACCAGTGTAAATGATGCAATACTGTAGGTTGCGGCCAAGTAGTCCTTACATTTTTCTGTCACCGGCCAAATTAATGCAATTAGCTCTAATTTGAAAGTGCTAGCTTTTTCATCATTCCTCTCTGCCTTCCTGACTCCTGTACTTGCATAAGTAATCACTCATTCTTTCCCATCCTGATCCTGTGCTAGCACTGCCCCTAATCCTTGAGTGTGGGCATCTGTATACACCTTGAATGGAAGCTCATAATAAGGGTAGGCTAAGAGTGGGGCTTCCGTAAATAATTGATCTAACTTCTCAAATGCTTCATCCTGATGTCTTGTCCAATCATCAATGGTGTTCCTTTATGTTTCCTTTCCAGGAATACTTCCTAATAACTCTTTCCATCCGCCATGGCCTCTCCTGCGAGGGAAGTATTTATTTTGGAACCTTAAGTTCTCGACACAGGTTGGTCATTCAAATCAGTGATCTACATATCATTTCCTTAAGTGGGTCTGCTAAAGCTGTAGATTGAACTTGCTGTAAGGCCAGCTCTGAGGTCATGACCATCTGACCTTGCTTAGGACAGTCTCCTAATAATTTTACTAGAAACTATTTGAATGGGATAAAGTCAGTAGGTGCCTCTTGGTGTCGCAACATCTTCAGATGAGGTTTCATACTTTCTTTATAAATACCATGTAAGAACTGGCTAATAAGTGTGTCATCTTTCTTCATTATCTCTGAAGGTTCACATAACTTAATAGCTTGTAGAGCCTCCTGTAACTCAAGAGCAAATTCACATAAAGTCTCCTAGGGTTGCTGTTTCTGTCAGAATCGCACAAGGTCTTTGTGTCAAATATACTTTCTAATTGATCAAATATTTTATCCACTGTCTTCTTGTGGCCAACTGGTCATGACTATACTTCTAGTCGGGCAAAAGCTTTCATCTGTGGTCCCAGTTTCTCAATCTTATGGGACTCATTCAGTGTCGGCGAAACATAGCTTCTTCAATCTTTTCCCTAAAATTGTGGCATTCATTCGATTCAGTAGATCAGGTATCTCCAGAATAGGTAGGAAGACATAATGCGCCAAAATAATATTACATGGTAATTGGCGCAGGGGTGTGTATAGCTGAGCTTACCCTGTCAGTTATAGCAATTTGATTTGCATCGGGTATATCCCCTTGTTCTTCCTGGCTACTCGCTTGAGACATCTTGTACTACCAATGGGTTATAGTCTTATGAATTGTAAGTATCCTGTTTGTCAGACGCCAATTGTGACATTCAGGTAAGTATTATATGTATCCTTTAGGAATATTCACAAATTATTTTTTATAAAGTTTTACTATCAATTTATTACAATGTCAAAGCAGTCTATACAATCCAGCAATAAATTCAACAATCATACATTACAATAAAAATACAATACGCAAGAATACAATAAATTCACAACAACATAACAATGTTTATATTTTACTGGAACCTGAGGGCAATCTGCATTCCTTTGTAAAGTTCACCTATAGTTGTGTGTGAGGTTGTTCTTGTGTTTGCGGAAAGGCAAACCAAAAGAAGGTAAACGCTTTGTGGGCGCACTCTTTGGAAAATGGAATACGGAGTTAGTTTAAAACATAACCTTTATTATAGACTTGCTTAAAAATAGGATGGCACAAAGAATACGTTTTCATTTATGTTATTTTTTATGTTGTGTGGTTATTTCTCGTGACCTATTTAGATGTAAATCACTTTATGTCACATATTTATTTTCCATTTTCTGCAAATTATCATCGATAGTATGATAACCAAAGTGACCATAGGCTGCAAAATGAGTAAATCCCCAAAATATTGTTATTAAATATCAAAAACCATGCAATTGTGCATATAACTTAAAAATAAATGAAGGATTGGTCACCCCACGGATATTAAAGCATAAATTGGTAGGAATTCAGGTTCAAGCAGTAGGCGGCTCCAAGGATGTTGATCTATTGGCAAGGACACCCCTATTTGGGTTTTACCACAACCAGACTTCTCCTGGGGTCACCCACCTGGGTAATGCCCTGGCCCTTCACTGCTTGGCTTCCAAGTTCATGGAGGGTTTGGGCAGTCCAGTGAGGTATGATGGTATTACCTTGGGGATTTTGTCCTAATCAACAGCCTTGGTTGACTGCAAAGTCGTACCTAAATGTTACCTGCATAACAAATTTAAAGGACAAGCAGAGAACTTATTATAGAAAAGTTGATCCTCAATTAATCTATTGTGGTATATTAAATCCTTAAATGGATATAGAAAAAAAAGAGGAAAAATTGGTCCTGTATTGTGTTCTCTTATCCTTATGGAGATTTTGACGTGCTCCTGCTGGGTACTGCGTCTTTGTTGTGAGATGTGTATAAATTATGGTGAGGACGATCCCCTGATTATAATGTGGGTTCCACTAATGAATAGTGGTACTCATTCATTAGTAATGTTTTTTTGGAGTACCACAACAGCATCAGTAATTAGGCCTATAGTTGCATTATGTGAGCAGGAGAAGAAGTACACAACATTAATTCTACTGTATAGTATTAAGGAAGAGCACATCTGCATAACTCCTCCTACTTTAGCATAAAACACAATATTAATAGCTGTATAGCATTGGCATTAAGGGAGAATACATTTGCATAACTTCCCACTTTAACATAAAACACAATATTAACAGCTGTGTAGCATTTGCATTACACAGCTGTTCTCTGTAACTCCTCCCACTTTAGCTTAAACAATATTCACAACTGTTTTGCATTGACATTCAAGTAGGGTACAGCCACTTAACTCCTCCCACTTTAGCATAAGAACACAATATTAACAGCTGTTTAGCATTAAAGGAGAGCTGATCTATGTAACTACTCCCACATTAACATAAGGCATTCATTTGCAGGAAAACATCTGGATAACTTTAGCCTTGAGAGAAAATATTTTTATTAACTCTTCCCAATTTAGTGTAAAACATTAATTTGCAGCATCGACATCTGAATAACATCAGCATTGGTGGAGAAATAACTAATTACCCAAGGGGAGACAACCCCTTTAAACTGTGCTGTCCAAAACAAACTCGTGCACAAAGGGAGCCACTCCTTAAACTCAAATATTACCAGCAGGGTGGAAAGGGACCAAAGGGGAGTCTACCCACCATATTGTGCTCCTAGCAGTATATTGCAGCATAAGGCTTAGAAGTTAAGAAAGAGGGGAAAGAGGCACTGCTGTTGACTCCCCACTGTGGCACTTCTGCCACCTGCGCCCAGGTCTTCAGTGCTGACTGAGATGCTGAGCACTGCACTGGGTCATTCTCTGGCCCTTTGCTGGGTTCTGCCTCTTCACTTCTCCCTCCGGTTTGTGCAGTCTTCCATTCTCTAGCTGTGGTCCTCCCTGCGCTGGCGTCCTATGTGTCTCTGCTTTTCTTGTCTCTGAAAAACAGCAGTTGAACGGTCTGAGCCTTTTCTCTCATCCCAGGGATCAGCAGCCTGATCACCAGCCAGACTCTCATTCTCTCTAGGTCCTTCCTCTCCAGGTCTGCTTCTCTCCAGTGGTTTAGGGACATCCTCTCCCCATCTGCTTCCCTGACCCAGAGTGGTTTCTGGGCCCCCAGGATCCTTGAAAAAGCTGCCCCTAGAGGCAGCAAAACGCGTTGGAGCTGCCAACCTTCAGGCCCCTAACTGCCACCTATGCATGTTTTGGATCCAACCAGCCACCCAATTCCATCTCTGATATTGGAGAACTTTTTTTCTGGGAACCCCAGGACTCCACAACATCGTGATTCCTAAGTGGAGAGAGTTTCTTCTTCATCACCACAAGGAGATAACAGCTACAAAGGCAATCCTAAATGGATACAGGACTCCATGGTGACCCGCAGTGGTAACTATACCTACCTCCAATTGTTTGAATCCAGTGGAAAGTACCATTCAATTCCCCAACTTGAAAAGTTTCCTTCATATTGTTCTACCATCCAGGCAGTTTATATAGGAGCGGATCCTTAAACCATTCAGAACAGTGGCAACCAGAGGGTTCTGATAGAGATTTCTCTTTTAAACTTTACCCCCCTTTTTTTCATTTATTGCTGAAGTATTCGTATATTTCATGTTTTTGATTGCATTGATTATGTATAATAAATTGTGATTTTTTTTATTAAAAAATTCCTCCTTTGTAAGCGCTACTTCATTTTCCTTTGTCTTTTTCCATTTAGGGACCTACTCAGTCCCTTTAGTAGCAGCTTTTTTGGCCACACACCCATATCAGTGCCAATTTGACCACCTTAGGGTGGCCTTGTTCTTTCACAATTAGGAATTGGACTGTAACACCTTATAACAAGCCTGCTTTATCCTGTAAAAACTGACCAATTCAGCAGCAGAAAAGAAAAGTTTAATATATCCAAGAGACGCTATAGTTTATTGCAATGTTCTGTTCATGAACACATAATAATCTCTGGATCACACACTGAATTGGAAATAAAAACCTGCTTTCTCTCCCATTTTCATCATCAATGCATTCCATATTTATAGTAAGCCCATCATTAATGAACCAATGTATAAGTATACCTCCAGCTTCATTATTTCACTCCGCCCACAATGTGCTACAGTTCCTATTACACCAGCACAGGCCACTTTTCTCCAAGACCTTGGCATTTAAAAAAAAAACACAGGCGCAGTTGTGGGAAGCGAGCAGGCCGGAAATATTTTTTTTCCTGTAACCCCCGAGGTCCCTTACCCACCCCCAGTTCCAAAGAGAAAACATATAGAAGTGGTACCCAACAGACGGCCCTGTACTTGGAAGGATAGAACGGTCAATTCTCGCTTTGTGACTCCCATACCTCAGATCTGTCCTTTGTAATGCCAGATCTATAAGAAACAAGACTGCGACAATTGCTTACCTTATTGAAGCTTCAGATATAGCCCGTATTACAGAGACTTGGCTAGATGAAAATGCAGCACCTATCTTTTGTAAGCTGCAGTCCCAACAATGTTTTCTGTCATACACAACCTAAGATTGGAATGCAGGGGAGGCAGGGTGGCTATCGGCTTCAAAAAAAATCACTCAAACATAGGGTCCACCCTATGGAAAGCACTCGCTCATTTGAGTGCATTGCTGCCCGGATTTCGACAGGATTAAGTTTCAGAGTACTCCTCATTTATCTCCCACCATGGAGATGGAAAGTTATTTCTACAAGAACTTGCAGACACTGTTGCTGTTCTAGTTCTGGAGGACCAAAGATGGCTCATCCTCGGGGATTTCAATGCATGGGTTGATGATGAGCTTTCACACTTTGGCCAAGACCTTCTTTTCACAATGAATGGTCTGGGCTTCACACAAAGCATTCCTTCTGCCACACATAAAAGTGGTTGCACGCTAAATCTTGTCTTTCAGATTGGAAAACAAGTCACTGACCTTAAAATACACCCAGTCACATGGTCAGACTACCACTCCATTTGGTTCTCAATTGCATCCCCTCAAAATATATCTTTTTCAATGGGTATCGTCCAAGGAGGGATATGACTCCACACAGGCTCTTGCAGCAAATCTGGATCTATCTACATTACTGGGAGCTTGTGAAGAACCTTGTTCCCTAGTCTGTAACTATAATAGGGCTATGACGGCTGCAATTGATATTATATCCCCAGTGCGTATACAATGTCTCAAAACACATCGTCAAGCTCCCTGGTTTGACAGCAGTCTTAATGAAATCAAGAAAAGGGGGCGTAGAATTGAAAGACAATGGACGAAAACTAGCCTTTCGAAGGACAAGATAAAAATAACAAAACATATTGAGGAATATCAATAACCCGTAAGAAGTCAGAGTTCCTGTCAACTGAGATCATGGCAGCAAACAATAGGCCTGCTCAACTTTTCCGCACATTGGAAATGACTTGCAAGCCAGCATGCCTGCAGCCTGATGAAACACTCTCCCAGGCAAGATGTAAAGAGTTTGCAAAATTCTTTTCAGATAAAAGATCTGCCATCAGGGTTGGAATCTCCACAGTGCTGTCAGATGAGTGCCAAACTATCAAGCCTGACAATGTAAGCCACCTATCCTCATGGACCAGCTTTGACCCAATGGATGTAAAAGACATTGCTGAAATTGTCCCGATTTTGCATCCCACTTCCTGTGAGCTAGACCCTGCCCCAATCAAGCACCTAATGGGTGTATGGATATAATTGGTCCCGTCTTTGCAAAAATTGTTCAATGTTCTTTGCAGACAGGAATTTTTCCTCAAACCCTAAAGGTAGCAATTGTTAGACCTCTTTTAAATAAAACTAATTTAGATCCAGGCTGCATGACCAACTACTGACCGGTATCAAACCTTCCTTTTGTAGAAAAGTAATTGAAAAAGTGGTTGCAAATCAACTGGAAACCCTCCTGATAATTCATGATATGTATGATCCATTCCAATCATGATTCAGGAGAAGACATACCAGTAGCACTGAAACAGCCTTGGTATATGTGCTAAACGATCTTCTGATGGCAGGAGACAGAGGTGACTGTTCAATCTTAATCCTTCTGAATCTCTCTGCAGCATCTGGACCATGGGCTTCTGATTGAGCACCTGAAAAATTTCTGTGGACTGGATGGCACAGTACTAAGCTGGTTTAAATCATTTATCACTAGCAGGTCACAGAGAGTGTCATCTGGAGTATACTAATCTTCATCCGTGCCACTGCCATGCGGTGTCCCACAAGGTTCTATATTATCCTCCATGCTTTTTGCAGAGTTCATGCTGCCACTGGGTGAAATAATTAGGCGCCATGGCCTTGTCTACCACTGCTATACAGATGATACACAACTGTACTTGTCCTTTTCTCCGGGCACTGAAAACCCAATAAAAACCCTAAATGGCTGTCTAGCTGAGCTCCAGGAATGGATGAGTGCCAGTTGGCTAAGACTGAATCCTGATAAAACAGAGGGCCTTATGATAGGACCTCAACATCAAAGGACAAGACAGCATAGCCACCCAACTGGACTGACACTTGGGGGTACAGAATTGTAAAACTCTGATCATGTCCGGAATCTTGGCGTGGTCCTGGATGGTGGCTTGACTCTTAAACATCAGATAACCACAATCAAATCCTCGTTCTTTCATCTGAGGAACATAGCCAGAATCAAACCCTTAATCCCCTCTGACTATTCCCGAAAATCATACATGCATTTGTATAATCTTGTTTGGATTACTGCAATCCCCTCTACCTTGGTCTACCAGCAAAATAACTGCACCGGTTACAGCTGGTACAAAATACAGCTGCCAGGCTGTTAACCAACCAACTTCGTTCTAGCCATATAACTCCCATTCTCTACTCCCTTCACTAGCTGCCCATAAAATGGCGAATCATTTTCAAGATCAACTTACTGAGTTTCAAAGCCCTACATGACCAAGGCCCATGGTACCTGAAGCAGCTTCTGATTCCATACTGTCCCACCAGATTACTGCAATCTGTAGATTGCAGTAATTAAGCATCCTGGGGACTTTTAGCAGTCCCCAGGATCTCCTGTAATTCATCTGGGGGTCGAGCTTTTAGCCATTCAGCTCCGACTTTATGGAACTCACTTCCCCACACAATTTGAGAGGCTTCCATTCTAGAATGCTTTAAAAACAGACTCAAGACTTTCCTGTTTACTCAAGCATTTCCTTCATTCCCTTATGTATTGTTTCTGACAAAGCTTTTCTGTACTTCATTGTTTCTGTACTGTACATCTATCTGTTAAGCGCCATGAGTCCTATTGGAGAAAGAGCGCTATATAAATAAAATTATTATTATTTTTATGAACTATGCTCCAGTATGCCCAATGGGAACTGGCCACACTGTCTGCTATCCAGTGGCCTAACAATAGCCCCGCAGACCCCGCAGTGGCGGGGAGGTGCTGAGAAAGTCTGGGGTCTTCGGGGCTATTGTTATGCCAATGCCACCTCCCGGGACCTGCCGTGTCTGCGCCTGGGACCCGCAGATTTACTTGTCTGCAGTCCCGGCTCTCCTCCTGGCTCCTGCTGCTTATGAAAACTGACCATCACAAAATGGCTGCCCCCATACTGCAGAGGTGGTTTTGAGGATTCTAGAGGAGGTGATGGAGGAGGGCGGTAGTTAACTTCACTCGGGGGGGTTGGGGGCGCTGGTGAAATTTTTGTCAGGAGGACGCAAATTTAGTAGTTACACCACTGCTGCTATCAGGGGCTGATTCAGATTTGTATGTAAACCCAGTGGCTTACATACAAATCTGATGTTTGGGGTCTGCACAAGACAAATTTTGTGTATGCAGAATGGGTCTTGCCTTGCGATATTGTGCGCAACCCCCCTTAGCCACAGCATGGCTAACATGACTTTGGGGGTGGTATTTGGCACTGTTCTTCAAAACAGGAAGGGGGGGTCATACCTTATTTCTAGTTGTGCCAGGTCCAGGATCTGCGTCGTTTGATGAAGACTTCCTAGACCTGGCTGTTCGCATCTTATGGCTACTATGCATAAGCTTCAGTTTGTTAGGGATTTTTGCATCAGTGTTGAATGCAATTTGAAATACCAGCTGCCATCTTCCCTACAGTAATGACTTTGGCTATTATCATCTCCAGGTCTTGTTTTGGGTTCCCCCTCTATAGTAAATAAAGTATTTTCTGGTGCACAATAGTGAAATCTTCCTGGATGCCTTTAACAGGGGTATTCACAGGGCCAGCGCCACCACTAGGCAGCTCTAGGCATTTGCCTAGGGCGCAGGCACCTGGAGGGCGGCAGTTTGCCCCTCACCCCCAGCATATAGCTGTCGGCGTCCCTGCAGTGCTGAAGCGGGCAGGAGTGTCCGTGCCGTGGGGGTACCTGCGGCGCTGTCACTGTATAAAGCTGCTGGCGGCAGCGAGGTCCCTGCAGTCAATAGAGAATAACTAGCGCTATGCACGCAACGGCACGGGAAGCGCTTCTGGGTTTGAAACCACTTGCCGCACACTGATTGGCTGAGATTCAGCCAATCAGTGTGCGGCAAGTGGTTTCAAAATCAGAAGCACTTCCCGCACCGTCACGCGCATAGCGCTAGTTATTCTCTAATCTCTATTCACTGCAGGGACCCCGCTGCCGCCAGCAGCTTTATACAGTGACAGCGCTGCAGACACCCCTGCCCGCTCCAGCACTGCAGGGACGCCGACAGCGCCCACCACAGGTACCACAACCCCCCCCTCCCCGGGCACCGGGGCGCCCCCACCCTGACTCGCCTGGGGCGCTCCGGTGCCTTGCACCGGCCCTGGGTATTCAACAAGTCTGCACGGGGGACGTCTGTAGCCTCCGACATTTTGCCCAGGAAACAAGGGCTCAAATCTTTGGGCCAATATACTGTATATTTCAGGGAGCTCACTTCCAAATTCCATTGGAATAATGAAGCCTTTATTGCTACCTTCTGGCAAGATTATCTAATGGGTAAAATACTAGCTGGCATCCAGGGAGCTCTTAAGGCCGCCATACACTATGCGATTTGGCCCCGATTTCACCCAATCCAGATGGATCGGGCAGTGAAATCGGATCAAATCGCAGGTTTTGACACCCGGTCCGACCTGATGCGCGGTCCGAGTCGGGACATCGGACCGGCTGCACATAAGATAAATCTTATGTGCAGCCGTGGGGACTCTGAGGACGCCGGCGCGGCAGGGGGAGCCGGAGCAGGGAGCTGTCATGCTCCATCCGTGTAGGGGGGGGGACACGCCGCTAGTAGTGCGGACGCTGCGGGGGACACAGGCGGCAGTGACATAGAGCCGGGCGGGGTGAGCCGGGAGCTGTCAGCACTGAAAAATAAAAAGCCCATACAATGAATGGGCAGCCTGTGATTGGCTGAGCGCTCTCTCAGCCTGTCAGCAATTGGCTGAGAGAGCCCCCAGCCGCCTTGCAGCATCCCCCGCCCGCCACCTCGATGTCCCCGGCCCCCCTGCTCGCTCCACATTGCAGCTCCCCGGGAGTTGCAAATGATACATCGCATGCGATGTATCATTTGCAAAACTTGGCACATCAAGTGTCCCCCTCCTGGGGAGCTGCAGGGGAAAATCAGGTCCGACTTGTCCTTAGGACAAGTCGGACTAATGTATGGGGGCCTTTAGTGTCCTTAGATAATTTAATTTGGCTAAACAGTTCTGCTTCTGTTCACTTTCACTCATCCCAGAATTTCTGGCTTGGGCTGACTAGTTAGTTAGGAGGATTGAATGATTTGGCTGCAAGTGTGTACCCTGGCTGTGGTATTACACTGCTGCTGGTTCTACAAACACAGGGACCCCCATTAAACTTTCTCCATATTGTTAGAACCAGTGCCGACTCCAAAAGCTGTTGCTGGTTCATTAAAACAGGGAAATTATTCATTTTTTTGCCTGGGTTTGTTTGGTTTTATTTTACACATCTTTTTTCTGAACTATTGAAGCAGGTCTATTTTTTTTTGCACATTTTATTTTTACTAATTCTTTTAAGGCTGTATATTTTCCTGTGAGCTGTATATTTTACATGGGAAAACATACGGATGCAAATTTTCTCCATGTGTGCAGTACAAATGCAAGTTACACGCAAGTTTGCATGGTCTCACCGCCTATTACATGTGCGAGTTCTAACAATGTGTGAGTTTAGCACTATTCTTACACCATTCTAGAAATTAGCACCCTATTACATTTAGCCTTATGTATCAATGAATGCTACTCATGCCTGCGACCTATTTAGGACAAATCTTGTAGATTTGTTATGAGATTTGGGGGTTTCCACTAGAGGGAGCTCTTGCACTTAATAAAAAAAATCAACAGTAAATGCAGATCCGTGGTTCAAACTGTCCTCAAGGCACCCTAACAGTTCAGATTTAAGGATTTCCATGCTTAAGCACAGGTGAACTAATACCTCATTCATTTTGATTTAGCTATCTGTGCTCAATCATGGATATCCATAAAACCTGGACCTTGGCTGTTAGGGTGCCTTGAGGCATTTTGTGAGCTAGTAAAATTGAGTTCATTTTCACTAGCTCTGAACAAATAGATTTTTTATTTTCTTTTATTTATAGTCTACTTTATTAGTACAGATTCAGCATATTTGAAACCAGAACATATACAATACTTTTAACGTAAATTATCTTGTCAAACAAGAATGTTTTCAATGTCAAATAATGTAGTCAATAATATTTCTGTGATAACATTTTTTTTTTTTTTTGCCTTTACAGATTTGTTGCTCTGCTACAGAACTGAAATTACATAAAAGCATTGCTCTACAGAGGGTCATTGTTTGATGACCATTTGGGAAACCATTTATTTAAAGTATATGTCCAGCTTTATTTTTTAGTTAAAAAAAAGGTCCTTAATGGTCTGGTTTGTCAAAAAAACAACCTATATGTTATGTGTAATTGTTCTTCAGAGAAACTCTGTTGCGTGTAATTGGGGGTATGGGTAAAAACCGGACCCGGACAAGACCCCTGAATGCCGGACCGGACATCAAACTCTGCATTCCGATGGTTGTAGTGTACGGTCTGGGGGGTGCCCTGTCCGGGAGGGGGGGCTGCCTGTGATGGCTATCACCAGGGAGAGGAGGAGGGGGAGAATAAAGCCTCCCTGTATGGTCTGGGCATGTATCAAAAACCAGAACAGTCCGTTCCACACTGGGAGGCTGTAATCTTCCCTTACCCATGTCCCTGGCAAAAGCATCACAAGCATCCCCCCGGACACGGCCCCCCCCCCCCCCCCCCCCGGACTGGACACTACAAGCTCCAGAATGCAGAGTTTGATGTCTGGTCCGGCATTCCGGGGTCTGGTCCGGTCCGGTTTTTACTTAGTACCTGTAATTGGTGTTTCGATCTTTGAGTAGGATGTATGCAGTCCTCTGCATACAGCCATCTCCTACTACTGCCAAGTTAAATACCTGACATCATAAAGCTTGAATTGACTCGTGTGAACAGGTTTTCCTTACTTTTGGAGTGAACTTTCATCTTTTCACAGTGGAGACAGGCAACAGTCTTGAAGAGTGAGTCAGTATATAAATGCAGGACACTAAGGGGGAAATTTCCTAAGATGTGTATTCTACTTCACATGTGATGTTGCTATGGGCAACCAATCAGATCCTGTCTACTATCTTCTACAGGGTGCTAAATAAATAAGAAGATTCTGATTGGTTGCCCATAGCAACATCACATGTGAAGTAGAATACACATCGTAGTGATTTTCCCCCTAAGTCACTAGCACCAGTACTGTACATGCCTCAGTGATACCTTAGTGAATTAAAATACTGCATCTCAAATATTTATTAAGAGACTATAAGGTATTTTAGAAGTGTACAGCAGTAGTAGATCAGTGTAGCACAGTGCATGTTGACTGTGGAACAGTCTTCCATCATACCCTCCAACTGTACCGAATTTGCAGGTACAGTACAGTTTTTTTAACAATCTGTACCGGCAAATATAGATTGTACCGAATGTACCGTTTTTCTCCCATTGCTGCGGTCAGACACTCACTGTGCGCATAATTTTGCTCCTGGCTTCCCAGGCTCCGCTCCTTGTAAGATGCTTGGTGCGCTGGATCTCCCCTCTCCCCCTCACCCGTTCCCAAGAGTGCATTGCGGCCGGTCCCGTTCGTCATGACGTCACGCGCTGGGACCGCACACTCAGGGGAAAGCACAAAGTCTCACCTTGTGGGCGCGAAGGGCTGAGAGCGAAGACTGGGATGCGTGCGGTGGCCAGCCCCGGCACGCGTGATGGGGGGATCATCTTTGCATCGGAGCCTGCTGCCTTCCTGAACAACAAAGCACATCAGACTCGAGCACTGTAGTACAGTGCAGCATGTAGGTGGCTAGGCTCAGGCTGCACTTTGAATAATAAATTGTGTGACATCATGTGACATGTGCACCTGCTGCAGCTCATGTCACATGGTGGCTTGGTGGGCTGCTGGCATATTAAATAAGTATATTAAATATACTTATTTGATATGCCAGCAGCCTACCAAGCCACCATGTGACATGAGCTGCATCAGGTGCTGGGCCAGGGTGCCTGAGGACGTGACCACGCCCCATTTACACAATGGGACACCCACTTTACCCATGGCCATGCCCCTTTCTAAATCTTTACTGATTTCTGCCCTTCAAATGTTGGAGGGTATGTTCCATTATTACTGCTGTCTACAATAAATTCATCCTCTTGCCTTCATTCCCGATAATGGGCCTTATTTTGGTTCATTCTTTCTGACAAAATCCTTCTTAGATGGACAAAACCATGTGCACTGCAGGGGGGTAGATGTAACATGAGCAGAGAGAATTAGATTTGGGTGAGTTATTTTGTTTCTGTGCAGGGTAAATACTGACTGCTTTATTTTTACACTGCAATATAGATCTCACTTTGAAGTAAAACCCCACCCAAATCTAATTCTCTCTGCACAAGTAACACCTGCCCCCCTGCAGTGCACATGGTTTTGCCCATCTAAGAAGGATTTTGTCAGAAAGAATGAACCAAAATAAGGCCCAATGACCGGACTCTTCCTTGTATCCAACAACTATGGTCCTTTTTTCATCCCATTCTTAAGTTACCTGGCTACTTAACTCTGTTCACCAGTAAGAATACTCCATTAGCTTTTAGTATTCTTTCCATGTGTCCATGCTATGTGCTGGTTAACCAGGGGTGTGGAGTGTGAAGGAAACCTTGTTTCATATAACATAAAATTGTCACTCACTGAGAGGATTAGATAAAAGCTGAAACAGTCCAGACTCTATGATGATGGACCGAATCAGCTACCTGTAGCGCACCCTGTCGCTGTGGAGCTTTCTAGGCAATGTCTCCATGCCCCATTTGCTGTGTGACAGCTGTCACATACATGGGGACAGGCACAGAGATCTCCACAGCTGCAGAGCTTGCCGTGAGGAGCTAGTCTGGTGTTCTGGAGTCTGGACTGTTTTGGCCATGCTGCTCTGTCTGTTCCCTCTGCCTAAGTGCAGCAGCTGCAGGTTAGGAGTATAGGCGGTAACATTTCCCAACACCATTTGCTGTATGTCATACACTGGGACATGCACAGGGAGCTCCACAGCTGCACAGGTCACTGCAGGGAGCCGCTTCGGCTTTGCAAAGTCTGGACTAGTCTGGCTTTCACACCAATCTCCTCACCGAATATGTTCCAACATCACAAGATGCACCTAAGTAGCTAGGAGAGCAACAACTATACTGGCATTTGTGCATATGGAGAATTGTTCGAAAGATGAGTGGGCATGTGAAATGTTCCAAATGGGCTCTGCACCTGAGCATGGTCAGAGGGGCAGGAAAGTTACATTATACCAGGGTTGCCGACCCTCCCGGAATTTCCGGGAGTCTCCCGAAAATCGGGACCCCCTCCCGGCCCCCCGGAAGGGTGGGCAACCCTCCCGGATTCAGGGGGGACCCCCGCTGTCCCCCTGATCGCGGCATTAAAATGCCGCAATCCTCGGGGCTCAGAGGAGGGGGCGGAGCTAAAACGACACAATCGCGTCATTTTAGCCCCGCCCCCTCCACGGAAATCTGTGAATTCCTTGTTTTACCAGCATGGGGGCGGGGCTTAGTGATGTCACTTGTAAGCCCCGCCCCCTGAGCGGCTGGTGAAACTCTCCTCTCCGGGCTTCTCCCGGAGAGGAGAATCTGAAAGTCGGCAACCCTGCATTATACCCCTCTCCCTTCCTAGACTTTTAAATAGATTTTTTTTCTACTTAAATGGGACATAATGGTAAAGATGTTTGGACCCAAAATTCAATCATTTGGACCAAAGCACTTCCAACTATTTACATAAAAGGATATCCAGCAAAAATGCTTGAAACCCAGAATATTTTCAATATACAGTTTATCTTTACTTTAGACTATTGTAAGAAAATTGTGTTTTGTATGAGAATTAGTAGGGGATTTCTACAGGGGGAAATGCAAACATGCTTAAGGAAATGTATAAAGCAAGGACCACATTGATTTGGGGCCATATTCAGATTAGACTGCAAAACAATTTTTTCTAATGGACAAAACTACTGCATTGCAGTTGGGTCATAGGCAGAAAGAGTTAAAATTGCACGGTGTGGACAAACTTACATTTAAATTGCAGTGTACAAATAAAGCAACCAGTATTTAACCTGCACAGAAACAAAAAAAACTCACCAAATCTAACTCTCTGCACATGTTACATCTGCCCCAATTGCAGTTTTGTCCATTAGAGAAAAAATGTGCTTTGTGATCCAGTCTGAATTAGGATAATTTTATGTAAGATTCAGTGAGGGGTAACGTAGGGAAACAGAACATTTATCTTTCACCTGGTTGCATTCCTACATGAGACAACTCAGGCAGGGTCGGCGCTACCCACTCAGCAGCTCCTGCAAAGCAGGGAGGCGCCATGCTGAAAAGGCACTCTCCCTGCTCTGCTAAAGCTGCCTCAGCCCTCACTGTCACTGCCTGCACGCTGACCGAAGCGCCTGTCTGACAGTGGGTGGCAGTATGAAAAGCTGATCCCTTACCCGAGTGCACACACACACACTGTCTGTCCTCCAAAGTCCTCCTCCTGCCCCTCTTCCTCAATGGAAGGTCATCACACTCTTGCGCTGTGGCAGGCAGCGCTGTCATAACAGTGAGAGTGTGGTGCGGCAGTGCATGATTGTTTCCACCCCCTGCCCAGTCTCTGTACAGCCTGCGCAGCCAGTGCTAAGCGCTCAGCTAAACTTTATATTTTTTATATTTATTTTGAGCATGGCTACTGGCTGCCGCATCCTGTCAAATATTGTGACAGGCAGCCAGCAGCCTGAAGAGCGGCTCCCCTCACTCACTGACACTGTGAATGCCTGGATGTGATGTCAGGGTCCGCCCCCTACCCATTGCTCCCTGCGCCTGTCAATCAAATGACAAACAGGCAGCGCCACCTCCCTTCCTTCCCTCTTCTCAGTGTGCAGTGCAGCCCATTCCTCAACACTCCACCCCCTCTATCTCCTCCCCTCTTCTTCCATCTCCTCCTTCTCTCCCCTCCTTTCCCTCTCAGTCTGAGAGGGGAGTAATGGTTTGCTACACAGTGAAACATTTGCGCAGTAGCGGCTGCACCCTAGCTGTGCAGTCTACAGTAGCTGTGAAGCCAGACACAGGCCGGCCATGTTTTGGGTTGTGTGCGATGTCACCCAGCTGTCGAAGCCCTCCACCTGACATGCCTGCATTGTCTCGACCGCTTGCATGAAATGCTGAAGCAATTCCCCCACAACAGGCTATTGGCTGCGGGGAGGGTGGGCGTTGATGGAGGCTTGCATGAAATGCTGAAGTGATGCCCCCGCAACAGGCCATAGGCAGCAAACGGGCTGCAGCTTGTTGCAATGGCAATGGGAAAGGGCACAAAATTTATGGTTTGCAGGAGGGCGCCGGACACACTAGCACCGGCCCTGAACTCAGGAACCCTGTCTCAGACAGCAGCATTATTGTTTGCTCAAAAAAGGGTCCTCTACTAACAGGCACCAGCATTCCCTCCTTCCCCAAAACATCTATGTCCAGTGGGCGTCAGCATTTTATTACATCATCATGTTTTGAGGGGGAAATTAATGATGGCACATAGGCCCTTATTCTGATGGAGTGGGACGGCTCTGTGTGCGGTCGGACGGCCAATGTTTGGTATTTGCGCATGTGCGAATGCCTCGCACGTCCGAACTCGGAGTGAGGTCTGTGCAGAAAACGATCGCACAGAACCATCTGAGCAGGGGGTGGAGAGGGGCGTGAAGGGCTGTTTGGGTTCATTACCATATGCGTACACCCCGCGTTTCATGGGCATTCCCATGAAAATGCTGGGCATACGTATGGTAATGAGGCCGTGACGCACGTGTGGGGGGGTGGACAACTGACGTAGTCGGATGTCAGCTGCCCGCCCATATCCCTGCTTTCATACGGAAAAATGTCAGAGTGGTCTGGAGCACTCGGTGCTGTCTGACCGATCGGTCCATCATTCGATAGTCGGCGACCATCGGAGGATGGGGGAGGTTTCCACAGATGGAGGAGGTGTTCACATGAAACATCCATTCGCGGTCCGTACGCTCGGCATCTTACCGCATTCGGACGGTGTAAGCGATCTGTACGGTAGGTGGGGCTAAGAACACTCGGTTCCTGTCCAAAATACGCATTAGTCCGAATCAACTAGAATAAGAGCCATAGTGCTGTAAGTATAAGAAGAAATAAAGCAACTTGCACAACAGTAGGAAGGGTAGAGTATTGGCCAGGCATGCACCTTCTCTCACCTACTCCTAATATGCAGACATTAAGATTTGCTTATCATTCCTTAAAATACAAATTGACATTAGTATCACTCATTTTTTACTTCCTAATAACACAGATATTTTGACTCCACCTACTTCCCTATGCATCATAATACTATTATTTGAAATAAGTAGAATTCTATGGGGCCTACATTTGATAGTTGTCATGAGCTGACAGGCTGATTGTAACTAGTGCAGAGCCACATTTCAACCACATAGGGCCCTAGACTAGATACTGATTTGGGGCCCCCCTATCTCATAAAATACATAGCACTATGGGCCTGATTTAGGTTGACTCAGGTTCGTTGACTGGGTCTACACATGAGCAAATAGATGCTTGCACATGCTAACATCGTAACGGGGCAGAATTTGCCCCATTCCAAATGAACCAGAATCAAGGCCAATATTTGTATTCAAAATTTAAGCCCCATCTTATCGATACCTCACTACATATCTCCCTGATTGCCCCCTCTATAGCTATCTCTCAGTATCCAATCCATAGCTCTTTCTCACTGCCAGTTCCTTACAGATAACACTGAGCCCTGCACATCAATCGTTGTACCAGATGCATTAAGCTTCAAAAAGTGATAAAGTGGAGGATGAATGCTACAGACCGGGTTTGAAAAATATCAGTTAGGGGCTGGCTGATTGTTTGCTGTCTAACATTTTACCTTTATTTATGAATAATAAAATAAACATTTTAATTATTTCTCTTTTCGGTGTGGACCAACACGACAAATCTTTTTTCTCCAATTGCTTCCCCCCCCCCCCCCCCTTACTGTCCCTCTCCCTGTGGTGCCTGCAGATGCCCCCCCCCCCCCCCCCCCAGACAGAGCTTGTCTGATGACTCCTCAGACCTCTAAGCCACGGAAATGAGGAGTCTTAAGTAACTGATAATTCAACAAATTTTTCAGACTCCTTGGAACAATGACTAAGAGATCAGAGAAGTCATCAGCCTGACGGTCAGCAACATGGAGTTGTGAACCCATGTCGAGACGGTTGGGACCCACAGTTTGAGAAATGCTGATATAGATAGTATAGATTAATAATATTAGGAAATGCCCAGTGCAGTGTGGAACTGTGCCTGGAAAATTTTAGTATCTGGTAATCATGGCCATGTTACACTACCACTGTGTGTGTGGTGTGATAGTGTATATATATACATATATAAATATTATATACATATACTGTATAGTGGATGTGGCCTGGCACTCTTTCAGCCAGTAGCTATAGACCCCAATGCCCTCTGGGAATTAGGGCGCCATGTGCCAGTTCCCTACCCTATACCTTGACATTTGATGTACCTGTTGGATTCTTTGCCAGTTCCCTACCCTATACCTTGACATTTGATGTACCTGTTGGATTCTTTAGGGACCGAAATGTCAGCAAGCTCTGCATTTCACCATTAAACCTGGACACTGACCCAGATGACACCATTTACAAAGTCTGGTGAGTGCGGTTTTCCCTTAGGGGAGTAGACTGTAAATATATATATATTGTATGTATAAATTCAATAAGGGTCTGTCTTATGTACAGACCTTCAGACAGAAACCGATTGACTTAGAAGTTGAGCTATTTAGATTCCGTAGGAAGCTCAATATCATGGATTTCTTTAAGAAACAGGGCCCTGTCTCTGATGTAGCGGTCAAACCATTTAGGCCCAAAAGTACTTTCGATCCACCTACCACCAATGTATCTATTGAAATCTTTTTTAGGCTTGTTAGAGCCGAGATGCAGCCTGAGGTTCTTAAAAAGAATAGGATCAGGTCCAATCTTTCTAGAGCCGAGACTACAGCGATACGGACGCTGCATGATAACCAACAGATAGTAGTCCGCCCCGCCGATAAAGGTGGGGGGATTGTCATCATGAATCGGACGGATTATATATCAGAAGTGATGAGACAGTTGGATGATGGGGTATGCTATAAAAAGCTGCCGTATGATCCAACTGCCGCATACAAAAAAGAGATCGATTCTATAATCGATATGGGCCACATTAACAGATGGATTGATATCCATACCTCCGCCTTTTTGAAACAGGATTAACCCAAAATCCCTCTGATGTATACACTTCCCAAAGTTCACAAGAGCATGGTGGCTCCCCCTGGCAGATAATATCTGCCAGGGGTTCCCTAAGTCAGCCCCTATCACAATACGTGGATTTCCAATTACAGCCAGTGGTCATCAAAATTCTATATTATATTAGAGATACCACTGATTTCCTTATAAAATTGAGAGCCTTTGGTAAACCACCCAGTAATAGTCTATTGGTGACGCTCGACGTGAGCAGCCTCTACACTAACATTTCGAACGAGGAGGGTTTGATGGCGATACGTGATATTCTGACCCATAGCCCGGATTATGATGGCCCACCAATAGACTATCTACTGTTATTGATGGAGATAATACTCCACAAAAATTATTTTCTTTTCAATAATGCTTTTTTTCTGCAATTGTCGGGCACGGCGATGGGGTCCAATATGGCCCCATCGTATGCCAATTTATTTATGTACAACTACGAGAGAGCGCACATCATGTCTAACATGAAATATTCAAAATATGTGGCAACGTATATGAGGTACATAGATGATTTATTTATGGTGTGGACCGGCTCCCAAATTGAACTTGATGAGTTCGTCTGTTGTCTCAATGCACTGCCTGGACGCATAAGGTTTACCCATATATGTGACCCTCACACAATGAACTTCCTGGATGTGACTATTATGGTCAAGGATTATCAATATGTCACAAAGATCTTTAGAAAAGAGACTGACAAAAACACTTTGCTGGCTTTTGATAGCTTCCACCCCCAACCGCTCAAAAGAGGGTTGCCCTTTTCACAACTAGTAAGGGTTGCCCGTATCACCTCAGACCGCGATGACCTAATGACTGATCTACAAGATATGGCCCAACGATTCCTTGACCGCGGATATGACAAGGATGAAGTAGAAACTTCAATGCAGAAATGCCTGACGTTAGATCGAGATGACCTACTACAAGCTGTTCCCACTAAGATCAAGACCAACTGTGTGGTATTCCCGAGCACATACTCTACATCTTCAGAACATCTGAAAAAAGCCATTTACAAACATTGGCATGTGATTAGTTCTGATCCGGTGATTGGTAGTGAATGTGAAAATCTTCCACTACTCAGCTACAAACGTAGCAATAATTTAAAACAGAGGATCACCTACTCAGATATCAGTCCCATATCTTCTTCAAGAGGCTGGTTGAGACCCAAGAAAGGAGCCTATAAATGTACAGGCTGTGTGAACTGCTCCTTCATCATAGTGGGCACAGCATTCACCCATCCCATAACTGGGACTAAATATCCAATATTACATCATCTGGACTGTGAAACTAAGTTCATAATCTACGTTACCAGCTGTCCTTGTAACAAATTGTACGTAGGGAAGACCATACGCATGGCCAAGGAACGCATAGCCATGCACAGGTCATCCATCAAGAAAGCTTTAGGTGGCATAGATGGCAGCACTCCGCCTGTTGCCAGGCACTACATTGAAGCTGGACATTCAATCCGTGATTTTCGTTTTATGCCAGTGGACCATATCCCACCACTGCGGAGGGGTGGTGATAGACATAAACTCTTATTACAAAGGGAATGTCAGTGGATATACAAATTGAATTCACTGTCCCCCACTGGACTTAACGAGGAGTTCCCCCTGTCCTCAAATCTATGACATCATTTATATTTTTCTATAAGTGATTCCTCAACATTTTTTTGCTCAGGGTACATCCATTATCTGCATGTGTGTTTGGTTTTGTGTATCCCTATATGTATATATTTGTCTGTTGTATTTTTGTCTCTTTTTTTACATCACTTTTATATAATGCTCCAACTTATGTGCTACACGGTCCTGAGGCAGCCCCAGTGTAGTTTGTGCCCAACCCACATTACAGCGTCATCCTTGCAGTCCTCATCCAATATATTAACCTGATTGGCCGTATCAGCGGCTTTGCGTTCCATCAAAATGGCTGTGCGTGTCACACACAGCAATAGTCTTCCGGGCTTCCAAATATGGCGGTGCGGGTCACGCTGCGCTCCACCTGGTACACCGGTGACGCAGCACAAAGTGCGGAGCCCACTGGTGTTGCCTTGGTGACGAGGACGCATTCGGGGCGGTGAATGATGACGCGGGCGTCGTGGCACGATGTGTCATGACTGCCCAGCGCGTCTTAGCCGTTCAATGACCCCCGCCTGCTAAGTAATGGCCTACGAATATGATATAGACTGCTGAGTGTGACACATACACGGCATGGAGTTGATCAAGGTATTTATGCACTGTTGATATGTCTGTAATAGTATCACCATATGTGGAGTTCCGGTGCTATGACGACACTGGGTGTCCCCACTTGATTGGTTGGCACATATGAAACTCACAGGTGATTTTGATAATTGGCCATATGGAGGCTTTATATAGCTTGTTGGCTATTCAGTTTGTGAGTCAGTCCGGAGGAAGGCACAGGTTGCCGAAACGGATTCGTTGACTGCCACAACTGCCATACAGCTGCATACAGTCGGAATATGGATGGGTGAATACAAAGTGTCCCACTATTCTTAAATGCTGTTTCTACCTGCTATGCTGATGGCCTGAAGCCTAATAAATTAGAAGTGTTTTTCATCTTTACAACGGAGTGCTGCCATATTTGTGCCCTAGTGGATACACAGTTTTCTTGTCTATGCTACCTTGGACCGGCACCCACACCTACAGCTATAGTATAGTGTGCGACTTCCATATGTTCTTGTGTATATATATATATATATATATATATATATATATATATATATATAAATGCAAAATGGGTGTAATTACATATGTAGTGAAAAAACTGTGTATTTGGTGAACTGTAAGAATTGGGAAGGCACTGCTTTATTTACAACTGTGTGTTTACTTTGGTTAAAACACTGATATCTACTGTTCAAAGTACACCTGTATAGCCTCAGGTTTATAATTAGTACATCAGTTTATTAAAACAACTGCTCTAACTGTGCAGCATTTGTATATTCTCCCCGTACTTGCGTGGGTTTCCTCAGGGTACTCCGGTTTCCTCCCACAATCCAAAATTATAGTGGTAGGTTAATTGGCTCCCAACAAATGAATCCTAGAATGTCTGTGTGTGTGTGTACATGTGGTAGGGAATATAGATTGTAAGCTATACTGGGGCAGGGACTGATGTGAATGTTCAAATATTCTCTGTAAAGCGCTGCGGAATATGTGTGCGCTATATAAGAAACTGGTAATAAATAAGTAATAAATAACTGACCTCACTGGTCATTTTTCCTTAAAAAAATTTGTACAGTACATCCATTATAATAAGTCTTAAAATATTAAATGTCACCCTTTCGGGTTGGTGCTCTTGATACTTTGATGTAATTTTTTTAGTTGAAACCAATGCATTTCATCTCTTTCATGAGACTTCATTAGGGGTTTCTTTACATCAGACATGTCCAACTTTGGCACTCCAGATGTTGTGAAACTACACATCCCAACATGCTTTGCCACAGTTTCGCTATTAGAAAATGCTAAAACTATTGCAAAGCATGCTGGGATGTGTAGTTTCAAAACATCTGGAGGGCCAACGTTGGACATGCCTGCTTTACATCATAGTTTACTGGAATCAAGTTTATCAACTGAGCAGTCATGTAGAACATAATAAAGATGACATTTTCAGTAGCACCTTTAGATGGTCCTGAGCAGTATTAGATCAAAATTGTACCTCTCTCTGTCAGAGATGGCATCAAAAATGGGGTGTCCCAATTGTTGTAACATCCAATGGATATCTTATTCGTTTGGATCCTCCTCATGTGTCAGCCCAACAGTAGAATTGTGTAAATCTATGTTTTCTGGTATGCGGTAGCCAAGTTTACTTTTTCCACATTTTTTTGGGTAACAATACTGCTTGCTGATGAAGCCTTCTTCTTAATGCCTCACTGTGAGGGCACCTCTTTTAATCCCCCTCTCCCCTCCATTCATCCCCCCTGACAGATGTTTTAGGGATCTAAGCTGGGAGGAACAATCAGATGCCTTTGAAGTGTAAGTGTCCCCATCTCTGACTGACAGAGGCCGCAGCAGAGCCACAATGATCCCCTACGCTGGCAGCTGAGATCTGCATGCTGTGCCCGGCTCTAGTAAAAGAACCTCATTAACTTGCAATTACTGATTCACTATATGTAATAGGGGGCCCAGTATTCCCACTGCCAAGCAATTCTAGAAAATAAAAACCAGGTCGCCTGTCCTCATTTTTCAGGAAGAGCCCCTTCCCCCTTTGCCTCCCTAGTAGGATTTGGGATTAACCTGTTAGCAACTTCGCAATAACATAATTTTTGTTACAAGAATAAAAGCAATATGTTTTATAGGGACATTGGGGGGAAGTTCTTTGCAATGTTATAGATACACTTTTATGGACATTGGGCACACAAGACAGCCTGAGCAGATAGAGAGTTTTAAACATTTGTCTCCAGAAAGGTTTGTCCCTGGAATCTTTTTAACAATAATATATGTGTGTGTGTGTTTATGCATACTAGATGCAATTCTTACCATTATTTATTTATTTATTTATTTGGTAAAAGTTTCTTATATAGCGCACACATATTCCACATCGCTTTACAGAAAATATTTGAACAGTCCCTGCCCCAGTGGAGCTTACAATCTATATTCCCTACCACATGTACACACACACAGACATTCTAGGATTAATTTGTTGGGAGCCAATTAACCTACCAGTATATTTTTGCATTGTTGGAGGAAACCAGAGTACCCGGAGGAAACCCACGCAAGTACGGGGAGAATATACAAACTCTGCACAGTTAGGGCCATTGTGGGAATCGAACCAATGACCTCAGTGCTGTGAGGCAGTAATGCTAACGATTACACCGTCCATACTGCCCTACCATATTTATATATTTCCATGTTTTTGTTAGTTAATATTTATTGTAGATAGAGTCTTTAAAAATGCTTTAAATACATAACATGATCATAATTATAGTGCTCATGAAATACTTAAGCAGCCCATACACGCTGCTATTTAGGGCATGCTTTCCATGCTGTACTAGCACGGATCACATTGCATTGCATTGCCTGTGCACACGTTGTGCATGCAATGCGATGCAATGTGATGAAACCTAAGTACAAAAGGTATGTGCAAGCACATACTTTTTGTACTGTGCGATGAGGTGCCGCGGGAGCGCGCACCGCAAAGCACACATCGGAACAGCAGGCATAGCAGCGTGTATGGGCAGCTTTAGATATATTGGTGCTAATGAAAATACTTGGCAACTATGTAAATAGAAGGAAAATTGAAGTGATACTGTAGCAAGCAGATTTGTAGAGATCATAGTTATGTATTTTTGTAGAAGAGACTGAGACTCTTATTTTGGAATGTGCCTAAAAAAGAAAAATAGACTTTTATTGCACTCATTAATATGCTTTTATTGATGTATTTTGTGGTGGATCTCTGCTAGGCAATCACTCTCCTGTTAGTTCCTAATTGAGGGCATCTGTATACACAATTGCATGGGGCAGTATAAACACCACATACTCCTCCAGTTACATGGAGAAGTAATCAGACTGAAATTAGAGCTTTTTCCTCCTTTCCCTGTAATCCTTAACTGATTATTCCAGTCCAGTGTATTCCCCATGTTTTATTTTTCATTGCTTCTGTACCACTTGACTTGAGTCTTAATATAGCTGCAGCTATAACTTCCGCTGCCCATTTCCGCTCTAGTACCTGGGCCAAGTGCCATTATAAAGACATGCTGGGATATTTGTAAGACCAGGACTAAGAATGGATTTTCAAACCATATGATTTTTGCAGATTTAAAAGGTCTTGGATGACACAGCGCTTTTTTAAACTTAACATGTTTAAGACTGAGCTGATCATCTTCCCACTCTCCCGCATAAACTCACATACCACAATTTCACTGTCAGATGGCACAACTTTCTCCTCTAGCCCTCAAGTACACTGTCTTGGAGTTATGGTTGACTCTCACAGTCCTGACATTTCTATCTGAAAATTATCAAACAGACTATTTTTATTATTATGTCCACCTCCCCTCCCACAAGATCTTCACTGGCTCCCATTCTCCTTCTGTTTCCATTTCAACATGCTCACACTAACGTACAAGCCCTTGCTCAGCCAAATTCAAATATGGGAGCCACACTAACGGCTACCCCAAGTGCTGTGAAACATCACTGACCGGGACTCACTGGCAGTTGGTGTGACTCCCTGTGTTGAATTTTTGGACTGTGCTGCAGCCTCACCTCTGGAGCCACCACTTCTTATCGCACTTCTTATCCCCCTTTACACCCCCACCTGCCCTCTTTGACCCACCTCTCTTGCCACTTATTTACTTCCTCCAATGTTTTGGCCATTGTGCTCTTAAATTCTTTACCTGTCTCTATCAGACTCTCCAACACACTGCTAAACTGTAAATGGACTCTCAAGCCCACTTATTCATCATACACAGCCACCTGTCATCCTAACCCACTGTTACATGTTCACTTCTATCCCATCTCTTATCCTAACCCTCTATTACTTCTTCACTTTTACCCTAGAAAGAAAATTGTTCCCGTCCCATATTTGAAACAGGTATAGCACACACAAATAAAGGGCTGTGACTTCATGGAGTAAAGGCATAGTCGCAAGTTTTGTTTTAAGTGGAGCCCCTTTTACAAGTTACACGTGACCACAGTAGTGTCCGTTATTTACATTACCCAACTCATTGCCTGCCTTATATATGTTGTGCAACAGTAGAGCCCCTTACAAACATAAATTCACATAACCAAGCCCCTTATACTGTACATGTTACACCAGAAAGCAGAGCCCCTTTTACACATTGTGCTAAAGTAGAAGCTCTAACTAATATATGCAATTTGTTCTGCAAAGGGCAGTTCTTCTGACAAGAGCTGCCCTCTGCGATGCACATAGTGATGCCAGAGGCTGCGGAGCCTACTGGAAGGGTTCTGTGTATGCAGAGAAAGCGGTGCTGGGATGGGTGTGAAAATAATAGTGTAAAATAAATAAAACATAAAAAACGATACTCCCCTAAAGCAGGGTCCACTGGGGAGGGGGGTGCAGACAGCAGCAGAAGCGGTGATGTCGACGGTGGCACATACACAGAACATGACCCATTGCAGGGACAGAGCTTTCTTGAAAGCTCAGACCCTGCAAGTGATAATCGATACATCCGTGTAGTCAATTATCGCATTTCAAATCTGGTCAATATTATCACATATGCATCTGCGGGTGTGGATAGTAGTAAATTGGCCCCTGTACAGTATGTGGTCTGAGCTGCACAGGGGCAGCAGCTGCCACTGGCTAACAACATTTTCAGATGACGGTAACAGCCGGGGCAAAGCTCCAGAATGATAAGCTTGGTAAATCCAGTAAAACTTATGGGGCGGCTTTTGTGGTCAGCTATAGAGGGGCCACAGCAGATGTCAGTGAAATTTGCAACAGTTTTTCCTTCCTAAATGCTGAAGATTTTGAAAAAAAAATGTGTATTTACAGAAACGTTATTTTATTGAATATGCCTTTTATTATACATATTCATGGTGAACCAACATTGTAAAAGCCAATAAGAGCAGATAAATCTATGTTTGCTAATCTACGTTATCTCCTGCATTACAGTCTTAATAAATAGCCTTGTTATTTAGTGGTAGACATATGGAAACTGCATGATTGGCTGGGCCCCTTAGGGCAGGACAGAGGAGTTATTCTTGTGGCATCTTACCTAGATGTAAGTCCTGTTTGGTAGCAGGATAAGTCATCATAATGCATAAAGCTGGAGAAACAGGAACATAAGTAGATAACCATTATTTCCGCCACTCTGGATACAATAATTGTAGCGTTATGAGCAAAATTAGGAACTTCTCATTGTGAGCTTATGACAGGGAACTACACTGCCTGACCAGAAGCAGTGATGATGATCTGAGTTAATTACAGCACACTGGGAAGGGGTGGCTCTTTTCATGGTTTTACTGAATATACATCAACCTCTGCTCCCACCAGGTGCTATACTCTGATGATCTTTGCCTGAGTAACCACTTTCATTTAGTGCTGAACCCTTAGGAGATAGGTTCCCTACTAAACAGCCGCATTGCTCTTCTTCTGCAATTATTCTTCTGGTTCCTTTGTAAAATATTCCAGCTACACACCTGACTAATTTACAGGCTTCTCCGGGCTCCTATTCCTCTGATTAACAAAGTTATCCTGTCATGGTACCACTAATTATATAGCTGTCCTGTTTCATTTCATTTGTTTGTACAGATTTCAGTGTACTCTTTTAAGTTTGCAATGATCTTTTAAAAAAAGAAACAGAATAATTGTATTCCTCCAGTCAATTCCCTCTTTAGCTTCTTTCTTCACCAAACCCCTTTTAATCACTTCCCTCCCTTTTCATTCCCCAGCCTTTAATCCATCTCTCTCAGTGGGAAGTTTTAGCACAACCATTCTCTGTACTTCCTTAGCATGCTGCACGGCGCAGTGTTTAATGGGCCAGCCTGGCAGGGGTCTTGTCCGACATGCAGACCAACCCTTCTCCCCTACAGGGAAGGTCAAGGTGCATACAGAGCCAGTGCTCTCCCTCTCAGAGGAATAAAGCCCTTCACAGTGCAGGCATAGCCAAAGATTCCATAGAAATCCTTCTGTTACTTTATCAGACCTTAGGTAAAGTCACATTACTCAGAGAGTTATTGGCTTGATTCAGAGATGTATGTCTGTAGTACATTCCCAGCTGTGAAGTTGTACACAGCTAATGTGCGGCAATATATGCTAATACGGTATCTGCCTATAAATGTATTGAGATGATCACTGTCTGCGCACAAAGATGCAGAATCCGCCACAGATTATTTTATTATCAGAGTAACTCACGGTTTCCTACTTTTAAAGTCTCCTCTCTGGGAGAAGCCCGGAGAGGAGACTGTCAGCAACACTTCAGGGGCCGGGGCGTCCTACCAGGGCAGGTTTGTCCTGCCTCAGAAATACTCACCACAGAAGGGGCAGCCGCTGCCTTCTGCTCAGGTGTTCGGGTGCTCAGCCGTTCATCTGTTCAGGCATTCCTGTGTCTGGACACCCGAACACACAAACGGCAGAGTGCAGCCAACCCTCCTTGAGCGGACCTGATCCTCTTTGAGCAGCCCTGATTCTCCCAAAGAGGCCCCGATCCTCCAGGGTGGCGACAAGCAATATTGGCGATGGGGAGGATTGGCAGGGGGGATGATGGTGCGCCAGTGGTTCACTGCTGAAGGCACCACTGGCGCACCCTTTCTTTACAGTGGCATGCCTGGAAATTTCTCGGGAGACAATGCTTCTGCAGCACAGCTCAACCCGAGAAATTTCCGGGTATACCACCGAAGGGGTTAAAGGCCTATAAGGGTTCGTTAAATGAAAAACATTTTCACTTTACAAAACTTTTTAGAATTGCATAAGCATAAACTTTCACCCGTTGGGCCTTAAGACTAGTATTTAAAAATGGAAATTATTTTTGCTATCACACTACATGTCCTAGATAGCTCTGTTATGCCAAATGGCAGCCTAGGCATGCCAGCATGTGTGACGCCACAGGTCTCTGCTTCTCATGGGTCAGTGATGTCACTAGTGCCTAGTAATTTAATTGTTAGCAGAATTCCAGAACTCAACCTAAATCTGGAGATGCCCACAAATCAGACTTTGGTCATCATGATTAGGTGATATGATTTAAGTAGATCAGGGGCATGGCCGCATGTGCCCTAATTTCCAAATTCTAACTGTTAAAAGATATGTTATTCAATCCACAAAAGAGCTTTCACCAGTGTGTTCATGTGACATTAAATTTGGAACTACTGATAAAATGTGCTGATAACCAATCTCATGATCCCGTATAGTATAAATATCATCAAGACTTACTAATATTGTAATTGACTTCCAGTGACAGCCTCTTGATTCAGCACTGTCGGGGCTATTTATTAAACAAAATCTGGATAACTTGCAACCTTTTAGTTACAGAAAGCCATAGTTTTGCTTTCTCTCTATTTAGGTATATGAAAACCTCTGCTGTAACTAGGGGTTGTGCAACTAATAATGCCGTTCTAGGCTAGCAGGGTGCCTGAATGGCATCCTGCAGCCAGTTTCTCTGCAGTGCCTCTAAAATATCATTTGGATGCTCCAGACAGGTACCCAGCAGTCAGTCAGTGTGCTCCAGACAGTCAACATTGCACTTTCTGGTGCTGGCAGCCTCTCCCTCCTTGAGTGACATAAATGTCATGTGTGCAATATCATGATGTAGGGCATTTGGGTGGACTGTTACAACATTTATGACAGGACAGAGACATCAATAATTTCTCTTTACACATTCCTGCAGTACCATTATATTAATATAATGGGGACTGTCCAAAAACAATATTAAAAGACGAAAAGTTGTGAATTTTAGTGCCAATTTTTGTAGTGCTTTTTTTAATAGACTTTTTGGGTGAGATTTAATAGGAGGAGAGATTCAGAAAGTGAGAGATTTGGGAAGAATTTTTTTAAAGCGGCAATCATTTACACTGCAAATTCAAATTGGTTTTGCAGTGTAAATGATTGACGCTTTAAAAAAAACTGGAGATTTCTTCCCAAATCTCTCACTTTCTGAATCTCTCATCCTATTAAATCTCACCCTCTCTGTTAACTATTAATTTAGGTATAAAGCATACCATCATTATTGTATAAACTTCAACACAGGCCAATGGTATGAAATCATACAGACTTTCTCTACTGCAGCCAGACAGAGCCAAAGAGAACCAAACCCTCCAATAGATCCAATAGTTGGATTAAGAAATTAAAATTAAGAAAACAATAGGCTTAGGAAGTGGTCCCCATTTCCTGCAAATATCTTTCTTTCTAAAGGATATATTTACTAAAGCTTCTAAAAAATAAAATAGATGATGTTGCCCATAGCAACAATCAGATTCTGACTTTTGTTTCTCTATTGCACCCTAGATAATGATAGAAAGAATCTTATTGGTTAGAAGGTAAATTTACCCCTAAATGTCTCTCCTGACTCTAAAAATGATATTCCTTCTTTGTAATGTGGATATGCGTTTAAATTGGGTCTCAAACTTTAATAAATGTTAAGCAAATTGCTATAACTTCATTTTTTCGCCAACCACTGCAAGCCCTCACTGAACACTGCTCATCTCCGTCAAATCTTTAACCAATTCACTGTTATGGGTTTTCTCACCCTTGGGCTGAGGATATTTTCTGGCATAAGCAATCATCACATTGTAACATCGAAGTTACCGATTCTTTTTGCTGTGGTACACACCCAACTTATGCTGTGTACACACGGTGAAATTCCCTTGCTATTCGACTAATAGTCGAGTGCTATGCAAACTTTGCTATCTCTGTACTATTTACATACAATTCATACAATCTGCATTAGATTTGCACTATATAGTCACTGCTGCCCTGTCTATCTGGGTTTTGATTTGTGCTGTCACGGAAGTGCGCATCGGGATCTGTATATGATCTGCATGCAATTTTGACTATATAGTCAAAATGTAATGTCAAATCTCACTGTGTGTACTCAGCATAATTTCTTGTTTTTTTGACCTTTTAGAAAATACCAGTAGTCTTTTTAATTATTGTTTATCACATTTTTATTAAAATTTGCAGAATGGGTACTAAAAGCAAACATGATCAGAGGGATCAGGGGGATCCCACTGTTAACCATTTACGCTGTGGTGGGGCTGTATTATCAAAATAAAAGTTTTTACCTCCTTACAACTCCAAGGTTAAATTGTGAAGTGCTTGTACGAAGAAAAATCATGGGTGAGATTTAGTAGGATGAGAGATTCAGAAAGTGAGAGATTTGGTAAGAAATCTACAGGTTTTTTTTTAAAGCGGCAATCATTTACACTGCAAAACCAGTTTGATTTTGAAGTGTACATGATTGCCACTTTAAAAAAAACCTGGAGATTTCTTACCAATTCTCTCACTTTCTGAATCTCTCACCCTATTAAATCTCACCCATGATTTCTTTTCTTCATACAAGCACTTCACAATTTAACCCTGGAGTTGTAAGGAGGTAAAAACTTTTATTTTGATAATACAGCCCCTCCACAGCGTAAATGGTTAACAGTGGGATCCCCCTGATCCCACTTTTGAGCTCTGTACATAGTTAACATAAATGATATCCCTTTAATTAGGAAAGATAGCAAGTTACTTTTTCTAGTAAATTTAAAGGATGATTTATTAACATTATTTTACTACAATAATGTGAGAAATAGTGTTTTCACATCCTTTTCACATTATTTTAGTTTCATTTAACTGTTTTAAATGGGCTATTAGAACACTTTTCGTGAAAAACTGCTAAAAACCTTTTCATTCACTTTTTTTTTAGTAATCAGATCGCAAATTAGATACACACACAGCTAATCACTGTTTTTGTTTTTTTGAACAACACACACACGTATATATATATATAAATATATATATATGTGTGTGTGTGTGTGTGTGTGTGTGTATATATATATATATATATATATTTATTTATTTATTTACAGCTTCTTATATAGCGCAGCAGATTCCATTGCACCTTAAGGCCCCCATACATTAGGCCGACTTGTCCTTAGGACAAGTCGGACCCAATTCTCCTGTAAGCCGCCCGGCAGCTCCCCGGGAGGCTCAAATACAATTTGGCACTTGATGAGCCAGTTTTTACATGCGATTTAATGCGATTTATCACATGTAAAACAAATGGGGAGCTGCAGGGCGGTGAGGAGCAGTGGGGGCGGGCGGCGGCAGTAGTGGGGGCGGGCGGCGGCGAGTGATGCTGACCTGGCCGGGCAGCTGTGATCACAAATAGCAGCGCTGCCGCTGCGGGACGGGACGGGACGCACAGTGGCGGCTATTAGATTTTCAAAATACCTGTCAAATGACCGGCCGTTCTGTGATTGGCTGAGAGAGCTCTCAGCCAATCACAGAACGGCCGGTCATTTGACAGGGATTTTAAAAATCTAATAGCCGCCACTGTGCGTCCCGTCCCGCAGCGGCAGCGCTGCTATTTGTGATCACAGCTGCCCAGCCAGGTCAGTGTGTCTGCCCGCCGTGCTCCCCCGCCCCCCGGTGTCTGCATGCATATGCCTGACAGGTGGGCAGGCATATGCATAGCATACAGGGAGGTCGGATGATCTTATGTGCTGACCGTCCGACCTCCCTGATCCGGTCCGATGCGCACGGGACCGCGCATCGGATCATACATCACACACCTGCGATTTTGGGGCGATTTCATCCGGTTATCGGCCCAAAGTGCCGAAATCGGATGAAATCGTCCCAAAATCGTATAGTGTATGGGGGCCTTTACACTTGTAGACAGTGATAAAACAAACTGGGTAACAACAGATTTGGAGGTAAGGGCCCGGCTGCAAGCTTTTAACCCCTTCCTGACACAGCCAGTTTTTGCCTTCCTGACAGAGCCATTTTTTTCAAATCTGACATGTTTCACTTAAGTGGGGATAACTTTTTTTTGCTTTTACTTATCCCAGTGATTTTGAGATTGTTTTCTCGTGACACATTGTACTTCAAGTTAGTGGTAAATTTGGGTCGATACAGTCTGTGTTTTTTTGTGAAAAATACCAAAATGTCGTGAAAAAATGGAAAATTTTGCAATTTGCAAAATGTCACATTTTCTGCTTGAGAGACAAATAAACATACCACTCAAAATAGTTAATAACTAACAAAGACCATATGTCTACTTTATGTTGCCATCATTATTTCAACCTCCTTTTCATTTTTTTGGACACTAGGAGGCTTCAAATATGAATAGCAAATTCTCAAATTTTCAAGAAAATTTCAAACACTGATTTTTTTAGGGACCAGTTCAGTTCTGATGTGACTTTGAGGGACTTGTATGTGAGACACCCCCATAAATGATGCCATTTCAAAAACTGCACCCCTCACAGTATTCAAAACAGCATTTTGGAAGTTTGTTAACCCTTTAGGTGTTTCACAGGAATTAAAACAAAGTGTAGGTAAATTTCAAAATTTCTTTTTTTTTGCAGAGTTTCAATTTTAATACATTTTTCTAACGAATACAGTAGATTTTACTAGAGAAATGTGACTAAAAATTTGTTTTCATAAATATCCTATATGTGGCCCTAGTGTGCACGTTGACCAAACCACAGGCTTCATAATAGAAGGAGCACCTACTTGATTTTGGAGCCTCCTTTTTATGAGATTTTTTTTTAGGCACCATGTAGGTTTCTAGGCACCATAAGTGCTAAAAGTTAGGAACCTCCCCCACAAGTCACCCCATTTTGCAAACTACACCCTTCAGGGAATTCATTTAGGGGTATAGTGTACATTTCAAACCCCCAGGGGTTTCACCAATTTTGATACAACTGGGCTGTGAAAATGAAAAAATTTAATTTTTCATTTTCACAGCTCAGTTGTATCAAAATTGGTGAAACCCCTGGGGGTTTGAAATGTACACTATACCCCCTGATGAATTCCCTGAAGGGTGTAGTTTGCAAAATGGGGTCACTTGTGGGGGGGTTCCACTGTATGGGTGCTTCAGGGGTCATTCAACCAGAATCTGTGCTGCAAAATCCAAAAATCACTCCTTCCCTTCTGAGTCCTGCCATGCACCCAACTGGTATTTTTTGGTCACATGTGAGGCATTGCCATACTCGGGAGAAATTGGGGCACAGATTTTGGGGTGCTTTGTCTCCTTCATTCCTTGTGAAAATGAAAAATTTTGAGCCAGATCTGCATTTTTGTGTAAAAAAATGTAATTTGGGAGGGAGGGAGGGCGGGCTGCCGGGTGGGTGGAAGGGCGGGTGGGAGGGCGGTTTGCCTCTCGGTGGTGATCGGTGCTGTACTTAACAGCACCGATCACCACCGATCTCTGTGTTACCGAGCGGCTTAGCCGCCGGTAACACAGAAAACGCTGCAATTGGCTGTTCACTTTTGAACAGCCAATCGCAGCGATCGCCGACCGGGGGGGGCACCCCTGCCCCCCCTGGGCGGCGAGGGGGGATGTCTGCTGTCAGGGACAGCAGACATCTCCAAACTGTCACCGCGTCTATAGACGCGGTGACAGTTTAAAGCCATGACGTATATATACGTCATGTGTCGGGAAGTACTTCCCGACCATGACGTATATATACGTCAAATGTCGGGAAGGGGTTAATGAAAAAAGCCCAATAAAGGGCTGAAACGTGAACCCAAAGATATGGCTTTGGTTGTTTATTTTCTGTAAGTCCCAAGTACCGTAGACTCCTCAAAGTGTTCCAGTGGTCCCTAATGTAGCCCATACCACCAGCCTATCACCTGGACGGCTATTCCACCATCAGGAACCCTTACCCTCTGGCCTGGACACAGTTTTAACAGAAAGCCACAGTTGCTTCTAATCAGCCAAACCCTGATCACATCAGTTTAGGAAACCTGGACTGCATCTATTTATCCTGCTGCCGGATAGTTCACATTAACCTCATGTGAACTTATGCTGTCCCTGCCACACTACCCCCCCCCCCCTTAGATTCAACCACCCTGTTGAAGCCATTTTTAGGCAAGCTCTTTGCCTCATCCACCTCTAGTTGTGTCATCCACAAGGGTACACAGCCCACCACCACTTTCTAGAGGTCACCCACTTCACCCTCTTCCAGCTCCTCCCCTAGCTTCACAATAGAGTTGCTTGGAGGATCGGGACCGACAATCCTCCTGGAGAGGGTTGAGGTGCTGCTTCTCAGGATGACCTCGCACTGCAAACTTAAATGGCTGTATGGCCAAAAACCGGTTGGTCACACGAGCATTCACTTCTGTTCGTGTGCATCCATGTTAAGGGAGCATGGACTGTGACCAACAAAAATTATTGTCCCAACTAATAGTACTTTAAGGATTCCACTGCCCACTAAATTGCTCTCCTGCTCTACAGTTGAATACTTGCACTCTCTATGCAGTAATTTATGGATGAGGCAAAGGATAGGCTTCTCTTCACTATACAGTATCTTCACTGTTTACTCCATATAAACTCTTCCTGTAACTATTACTCCATATCAGTGGCGTCAGTAGCTGGGTGGAGGGGTGGCCTCCCACCCCGGCATAACCCACAAAACAGGTGATACCAAAGTGCTTCTGCGGTGACAGGAGCTAGGTGCTGCAGTGTGATACTCTCCAGTAGCAGATAAAGAGATGGCACTGCAGACAGCCAAGTCTCTGGTCACAGTCTGTATCTCCGGAGAGATTGTTCATCAATGGCTTGGAGGAGCCAGCTTAGGTAGAGTCTGTGTGGAACGCCGGGGACGGGATTGCTCGAAGAATACAGTTAACACTCCCACATTCTGCATGCTGCCCGGCAAACCCAACTCAGCACCCTGGAATAGCAAGCCTCAATTGCTCGAGTTCGGACACAATAGGTGCGAAGCTTGACAGCCTGCCACACACTGTGGGCAGCCTCACCAGTCAGCATAGCCTGAGAGTGGTAAAGCACACACGCATGGGAAGCTCACCCCACAGTACATCTCTCCAGAGACAGTGATGGCGGATCCTTCCCGATGCTGCCCTACATGTTATGGTGCATACACATTGTACAATTTTTTTTACCAATTTCCTTCATTTTGGCCCTTTTGAATGATATTGCTCAAAATATCTTTCAGTGTTTATGCGACGAACGATGAATGATGATGTCTCCAATCATTCAACCACAGGAGTTTAAGTTGGCTTCCACACTTGACCACCAGCAACCCCAATTGGATTACAAATTCACTCAGCGATCCCACAGCCACATGAACTTTAAGGACACTTGCTGCTATGCTATCCCAAGGGATTGGAATCCTCTTGCGGCGATGGGTAACTATTAGCCCAATCCGGGCATCATTCATAACATTATTTAAACCAGCAAAGAGGCACTTGTACCATCAGCTGTGAAAAAAATGCCCCCATTCACCTTTCCAGTCCGGTCCAGACCCACACCCTACAGCGCACCTTTTGCATTTCAGCGTGTTCAATTTATTTTTATGTGTATTTGACTGTATGTATCACTTTTAAATTGTTATTAAATTCCTTTATATATTTTTTCATCAAACAAAGCGCCACTTCCTTCCTTTTTCTTGCTTTTTGTCATATGGGATTGACAACCCAATATTAAGTGGCAGCTATTAGCGGAACACCCCTGGCAGCGCCTGCTTGTACACCCTAGCAGTGGCGGATTCAGGGGGGGGGCACCCGGGCACGTGCCCCCCCTGTCATTCATTTTGTAGATGAGGACCAGAGCTTTCCAACGAGCCCAGCCCCATGTCTCTAGCCCCCCGGGAACCGGAGATATCGCCTGGCAAAGCTGTAACATTTTTTCCCCATAGGATAATATGGGACCCGTCAATTCCGACCCCCACCCGGTTCCAACGGCTGCCAGTTCCCGCCCTGGCATCACAGAAGCTTGTGGTTGATGTCATTCAATTCCAAATCGCTGGGCCTTCAATATGATACCAGGATGGTCCATATCGGTCAATCGTTTCCAGAGATATAGCGCAGTGGCGTAAGTTTGTTACAGTTGCCCGGAGGCAAGATACATCTTGGTGCCCCCTCCCCACCCACACATACGCACACACAACCCTATATAACCGTATATAAATTATATATTTCTGTTAAGAAATATAGATAGATATATAGCTAGATAGATAGATAGATAGATAGATAGATAGATAGATAGATAGATAACACATATATTTTTAAGAACTCAGCCACAGAAGCAATATCGTTGGCTTTTAAATAACTGATTTCAACTTGCAGGGGGAGTAGAGGTGCCCCCTTGGGAGCAGGAGCCCGGCGGCAGATGACTCCATTGCCTCCCAGAGTTCTGCCTCTGATATAGCGTGTAAATCGATTTTTTTTATTTTTGAAATGTAATTTCATGGCTGTTCATGTTCTTTGAGGGCAGATTACTCTGGAACCAAACGTTCCAGTTTCACTGGACCAAAATCACTCAAAGCCCACTCAAAAGTTCTTTAATATGATACTTGTCTCATGTAAATGGGTCAGTTAGTTCCGAAGATATAGCCGTTAAATGAGATAACTGGTTAAAGGGGAGGAGGGGTGGTTTTCTCTCCCCCTCACACTAGAAAATGCAGGGACTAGGCTGGTGTAAAAGGGGCCAACCTGGGAATGCATTTTCTGGTGTGAAATGGGTATTATTTCAAATAGCCAGGACCTGCAGTGCTCTGAATACAGCAAGGCTCTGCCACTGTCAGTGGCTATCACTTCTGCATGGCGGCGGCTGTCCACCATTTACCACGAGCATGTATTCCACATTGGCAATGAGCATGTAATCCCACATGGCAACGAGCATGGAACCTCTGGCAATGAGCATGGAACCCTTGGCAATGAGCATGTAGATAAGCAGCACTTACTGTATGTAGCATAATTTTTAATAGGCATTATGGTGTTTGGCATAATACATAATGGACATCATGCCGTGTAACTAAACGTGCAATGGACATTATGGTGTAAATGTTTAATGCGCGCCTTTGGTGGACAATGTTCCTGTTTATGAAGCGTATTGTGAATTTTGTCTTAATCTGTGTGGCATTATGTGAATTCTGGCTCAATCCGTGTGGCATTATGTGAATTTTGTCTCAATCCGTGTAGCATTATGTGAATTTTGGCTCAATACGTGTGGCATTATGTGAATTTTGGCTCAATCCGTGTGGCATTATGTGAATTTTGGCTCAATCCATATGGCATTTTATAAATTTGGCTCAATCCGTGTGGCATTTTATGAATTTGGCTCAATCCGTGTGGCATTATGTGAATTTTGACACAATCCATGTGGCATTATGTGAATTTTGGCTCAATCCATTTGGCATTATGTGAATTTTGGCTCAATCCATTTGGCATTTTGTGAATTTTGGCTCAATCCGTGTGTTATAATGTAAATTTTGGCTCAATCCGTGTGGCATTATGTGAATTTTGACACAATCCATGTGGCATTGTTTGAATTTTGGCTCATTCCATTTGGCATCATGTGTAAGGGGCAAGTATAATGGGGTCTAGTATTTTGTAGCATAATGTGTAGAAGTTGTATACGGTGTTGTACACTACACTCAAGGACATGCCCCCTGTTGAGTGACCACACCCCCTTTTCCAGAGCGCGCCTTCGGCGCGCACAACTACATCCTTTACTTTTGTTGCCATGGTGGGCCTATTTTTAATCCCATTGCCACCCTCTCTCTGCCGCTCTCTTAGCATGTACACTGGCACCACTAACACTGGCCCTCCCCCACCTAAACCCTCTTTTATCATGGTGCCCCCCCTGTCATTTTATCCTGGATCCGCCCCTGCACCCTAGGGAGCACTCCTTTTCTCTTCTATTGGCAAGTGGTCACAAATGTCCAATTTTTTGAGTTTGTTTAGATCTTGGTTAACTAGTCAGATCTCTTAAGGCCCCCATACACTATGCGATTTTGGAACGATTTCATCCGATTTCAGCACTTTGTGCCGATAATCGGGTGAAATCGGCCCAAAATCGCAGGTGTATGATATCTGATCCGATCCGATGCGCGGTCCCGTGCGCATCGGACCGGATCAGGGAGGTCGGACGGTCAGTACATACGATCACGTCCGACCTCCCTGTATGCATATGCCTGCCCACCTGACAGGCATATGCATGCAGACACCGGGGGAGCAGTGGGGCGGGCAGCGGGTCCCTAAGTGCTAAGCTGGCGGCACCAGTGGAGGGGAGTGCTGACCTGGCCGGGCGGTGATGATCATAGATATCAGCACAGCAGCACTGCGGGACGGGATGCGCAGTGGCGGGTATTAGATTTTAAAATTCCTGTCAAATGACTAGCCGTTCTCTGATTGGCTGAGCTCTCAGCCAGCCAATCAGAGAACGACCAGTCATTTGACAGGTATTTTAAAATCTAATACCCGCCACTGCGCGTCCCGTCCCGCAGCGCTGCTGTGCTGATATCTATGATCATCACCGCCCGGCCAGGTCAGCACTCCCCGGCACCGCCAGCTTAGCACTCAGGGACCCGCTGCCCGCCGCACTGCTCCCCCTGATAAGAGCACCGCCGCCCCCTGAACCTCACCGCCCGCCCCCTGTGCCCCGACATGTGATAAATCGCAAGCGATTTATCACATGTCAAATTTGGCTCATCAAGTGCCAAATTGTGTGTGAGCTGCCCGGGGAGCTCCCAGGCAGCTCACAGGAGAATTGGGTCTGACTTATCGGCCTAATGTATGGGGGCCTTTAGAAATCGGGCTTAAATCAGGCAGTGTGTCTGCCCCATTAAACTCAACTACTAAACCAAATTGCATATTTTGTCAATACTGTGACAAAGCCTGGCAATTCTTCAAAACTTATTTTAATGTAAATAAATTAAAAGCAAAGGTTACATTCTGAGCACAACATTATACAAGAATAACAAAGTGATAGCGACTATCACCTCTTCTTATGCTATGACATTTGGATGACTGGCTGTATGCCTGGAAGCAGCTGGCTTCCTTCATGACTTCATGAATTGCAAACTTGATGAATGAGGCCAAGGGATGGTCTGAGTGTCCTCTTCTCCCTGCGAGGGTCAGCAGAGGTCAGAATAAATCAGTGACTATAACCTTTGCTTTAACTCTGTCACAGCTACAAGAGGCAGAGACAGCATGAATTTAATAACTCACAGCAGGGATCAATTCATCATCAGTTGTAAATGGGACCGACAGGTGACAGGAGAAAAACATACAGTACCATGGTTTTCACATATCTGTAATCTGAAGAAATGCACGAGTAGCAAACTGCTCTATGACAGTACCTAAAAGTTCACAAAAGTCCTAAAACATTTAGTTTTTGGTTTAGAGCAATACACTTAGTAAGGGACATATTCATTATGATCCCTCCCATTAATTAAATATCAAACTCACAGCTGCAATGGTGGATACAAAAGTACCAGTTCAATTCGGTATTCTTCATTTGTGGGGCAGTATTTCCAGAAAGGATGTGACCGGGCATTTTTTGGGGATTTGGTGTGGATCTTCTTAGGGTTTTGGGTCTGGATGTGTTTTGCCAAAACCATCCTTCCGGGTTTTGGATTATTATAAAAAAGTTTTTTTGCTCCGAGGCCAGTGGTTCCCAAACTGTGCGCCGTGGCTCCCTGGGGTGCCTCGGGACACATGCAGGGGTGCCCTGGGTTGGTAGTCCAGGACCAACTCAATTTATTAATGGTTAATTATTTATAAGCAAAACCAGTGCTGATGGCTGCCAATCATAAAATGTGCACAAACAGAAACAACTCCTGCCCTTTACCACATAACTGATCCTAAGAATTGCATATAAACCCAATCTAATTAAAATAAATTTGGCCTAGGGGTGCCGTGAAAAAAATTATTATACTCTAGGGTGCCGTGATTAAAAAAAGATTGGGAACTACTGTCCTAGGCTATTATTAACCACAATAACATTAATTTCCACTCATTTCCAGCCTATCCTTAATACATCACACCTCACAATATTGTTTTTAGGACAAAATGTTGCACCAAGGTAGCTGTATGACTATGCTAAGAGACACAAATGGGCGGTACAAACACGTGGCCCATCTAGTAGTGGCACTGCAGTGGCAGACAGGATGGCAGTTTGAAAAACTAGGCCCCAAAGAGCAAATAATGCAAAGAAAAAAAGAGGTTTAGGATGGATTTGTCCTTGGGCCCTCCCGCCCAGTGCCAGATTAAGCCTTCAGGGGGACCAGGGCAATTTAGACAGGGGGATCCCCTTGCACTTGTCATTACTGGCCGCAAACTGCATGGGAGAATATTACACTCTCAAAACACAGAGTAAAGGCAGTATAAACTTGGTCAATGGGTAACTGCTTACTCTGTAGGACTGTAGGAGACCTGACAGTCCCAGTGCTGTCTCTGATTAAAAACCCTCCCATGACTAGGCTGCTGCTGTCCTCCATGGGCATGAGAAGCATATAATGAGCTCCACCAATCAGAGCTCAGCATAAACCTCTCAGCCTCTGCCCTCTTGTGCAAAGTGTCATGGGACTTAGTCAACTCCCAGTAATGCACTGCACACTTGTGCAGTAGGTGTGCCTTGGCACCCCATGCTCAGCACTATCAATCATTGTCACATTGGCAGATAGGTGAAGCTGCAGCACTACCCCACTCCCATGCACAAAACCTTTTGCAAAAAAAAAAATATATATATATTTTTTATAAATATACCTGCCAACCACAGGGGGGCCCTAGCTAGAGGGTCCTGACCCCTTTTGCCCCTGCTTTAATCCGGCCCTGCTCCCGCCCACCCTTATGTTGTATAAACGGTGCACGCACACTTTAACAAACCAATCACTTCAGCGCCAGGGTCTGCCCCATGACTTTGGCTGAGATTAATGGTTTGTTTGGACCCCCCAAAACAAGCTAGCAATGCGCCACTAAGCATATAATTCAAAGGAAAGAGGTGCAAAATTAAATTGTGCTTAGGCCCTTCTGCCCACCCTTATGTTATATAAACAGAACATGCACACTGTAACAAACCAACCATTTCAGTGCCATGGTCTGCCACATGACTGTGGCTGAAATGATTGGTTCGTTTGGCCCCCCACAAAATAAGCTGGCAATTAATCTGCACAAACTGACTCTACTGAGGCAAGATGTCCTCCTCCTCCTCATCCACCAATTCTTCACCCCCTTCAGTGTCCTGCACACCCTCAACCTCCTCACAGAGTATTAATTCATCCCTGCTGGAATCCACCGCCACAGGTGTCTGTGTACTTTGTGGATACTGGTCTTCCTGTAAGAATTGATAATTCATTTTCTTTCGCTGACAAGGTTCCCTGCTGCACTAAAAACTCTTTCGGAGTACACACTGGAAGGGGGGCAACTGAGGTAATATAGAGCCAGTTTGCAGAGGGGCTTCCAAATTGCCTCTTTCTCCTGCCAGTACAGGCACAAACTGTCTGACATGCCTACTTAGACGCTATCACCCATATAATCCTCCACCATTCTGTCAATGGTGACAGCATAATATGCAATGACAATGACATGTCAGAAATTGTTGCCAGGTCCTTCAGTCTGGACCAAATGTCCATACTTTGTCCTGCCTGCCCTGCATCACCGCCAGCGGGATATTTAGGGTATCTCAGTTGTTTCCTGGCAGCCCCAGTTGCAGTTGAAGGAGGAAATGAAGGAAAAGCTGCTGCCGAGTCACTTTCCACCGTTTTTTTCCCCGCAGTTCTTTGCACCTCTGCAGACTTGCGTCCGCCAGAAAGAGTGACACCATGTAGGCTTTAAACCGAGGATTGAGCAGGGTGGCCAAAATGTACTCCTCTGATTTCAACACTTTGACCACCCTCGAATCCTGGCAAAGCGAATGAAGGGCTTCATACACAAGTCAGAGAAGGGAAAGGGGGGACATGATAGAAACTTTCAAATATATCAAGGGCTTTAACAAGGTACAGGTGGGAGACATTCTTCACATGAAGAGGAGCAACAGAACACGAGGACATGCACTGAAACTAGAGGGAGGAAGATTCAGGGGAAATGCGAGGAAGAATTTTTTCACAGAAAGAGTAGTAGATAAGTGGAATAGCCTCCCAACAGAGGTGGAGGCGCAAATACAGTAGTACAATTTAAACATGCTTGGGATAAGCATATTGATATCCTTACAAAAAAATAAGGATCAAATATGGTTTGAGGTAACATGTTTAAAAAAAGGGGCAGACTAGATGGGCCAAGTGGTTCTTATCTGCCGTCAAATTCTATGTTTCTAAGTCCCACCTGCTTAGTGGACTTGCTCCATCTTAGCTCCTCCTTCACTTTCTCCAGCTGTTTCTTCAAAAGCCTGATGACGGGAATGACCTGACTCAAGCTGGCAGTGTCTGAACTGACTTCCCGTGTGTTAAGTTGGAAGGGCTGGAGAACCTTGCACAACATGGAAATCATTCTCCACTGCACTTGGGTCAGGTGCATACTCCCTCCTTTGCCTATGTCATAGGTGGATGTATAGGCTTGAATGGCCTTTTGCTGCTCCTCCATCCACATGTCCCTACATGTGAGTCCATGCCTCGTTACCTGTGAAGCCACACCCCTTTACAGACACTAAAGACACCACACTTGGGGCCTGAATCAGACCTGTTTGCTAGGCTTTGTGTAATGGCAGCCTATCAAACTGGTAAAAGGCACCTGCTGGCCAGCTGGACGCTTGCCCCCCCAACACGCGAATCCCGTCGATAGCATGCAAGGGGAGGTGTACACAAACACCTCCCCTTGCATGCCGCTGAAAGGAGGAGGAATCATTCGATGGTCGCTGACCATCAAATGATTTCTTCAGCCTTCGCTCTGAAGGCCCCCATACACCTGAAAGACATTGGACACAATCATACAATCTCAAGGTGCACATCGTGAGCACATAATCATGCAATGCGCGGTCCTGCAGGTTGGAGGATTGGTTCTCTGATCAGATGTGCTGCATCAGTTGACCAGTTGGGATTGGGAGCCGATTGCATGTGCTTTAAAGCACATGCAATTGGTCATTGGACGGCTTAAACAACTGACATTATTCAAGTGGCAGTTTTCAGACAGGTTAAGTGCATACAATCGATTGTGAGACGACCGGTCATATGCAGCAGCTGTATTGTATGGTGGATTGTATGATGGATTGTGAGTACATTGTGTGTCCAAAAACCACCAAGGACTTCCGGGGAGTTGAATGGAAAGTTGGACACAATCATGATTGTAAGCAGGTTTTTCTGATGTATGGCCACCTTTACTTTTCAGATGCCCGCTGATCGCCGAGTTAGGGGCGGGAGCTGACATTATGTGACGAAATGGGGCTGAATTTGGACCTGTACGAACAGGTTTGAATCGGCCGCTTGATGTCCACCAATGTTAGTGACATCCTTGACCCCTTTTACACTAAAATCCTGCACTTTTGTATGTGAGTGAGCAACAGTCAGGGATTTTGCTTACTGTGAAAGTATATTACCTGAGACTTCATCTGGGTTTCTGACCCTGTTAATTTTTGGCTTGCTAGACCTGGCAATCTCATAGCATGATAGTGCGAAAGGGGTATTACAACTGTTTTGTTTTTCCAAATGTTCCAGTTAACATTTTTTACTTGGAAAGCTACTTCTACCTGATTGAATCATCTGGAGAGGAAGGAGATTGGGGTTACTGGATCTGATCACAGTACATATTTGTTTGGAAAATGGACAAAACCATGTGCACTGCAGGTGGTGCAGAGAGAGTTAAATTTAGGTGGGGTGTGTTGAAACTGAAATCTAAATTGCAGTGTAAAAATAATGCAGCCAGTATTTACCCTGCACAGAAACAAAATAACTAACACAAATCTAACTCTCTCTGCACATGTTACATCTGCCCCACCTGCAGTGCACATGGTTTTGCCCATTTTCCAAACAAATTTGTACTGCAATCAGATCTGAATAAAGGCCTGTATGTGGACTTCGTGCAAAAATCAAGGTAGAAGATACATGTACGAATCAAAAGACCACCGGGAAAACTCGGCAGGACTTTCCTTAGGCACCAGTACAACATGAAATTTACTATCACTTGTATCAGCAAACTCTGGCGATAATTCAGCTTAAAATCCGAATTTCAAATAGACCACTTTTGGCAGCCGAGTTTGTAGAAGCATGCAGGGATCAACGAGATCCGTGCAGTACTTCTGTATTTAAGTAATTGAAAGAGTTAAAATTTAGGAGGTACCCCCTCCTAAGTATAACTAGGAGGTGCTAGTTCCCAAAAAAAACCAAAGGGAAAAAATTGCATAGGGGTTCCGCAAAATTTAAAGTACCAGCACCAGGCTTTTGGTTCCAAAAATACAGGGGACTTAAGATGCAGGGGTCCTCCGTGTTTTTAAAGCAGTCTGACCTAATTGACTTTGTGGTTAATGCTAACTGAAAAGTACCCACAGATACTTTAAATGGGGTTTTCTCCCCATAGTATCAGCTGAGCACTGCTGGAAAGCACTCGGCTGGAACACAGCAGCTTAGTAAATTCTCCCCTGGGACTCCTCTTACTACACATTATAACCTAGTATAACCAAACCTGTCCTGATTTAGGTTGGACAGTGGCCCTTATTCTGATTGAGTCGGAGGGCTCCGTGTGCGGTCAGACGGCTGATGTTTGGTATTTGCGCACGTGCAGAGGCGTATCTGCGCATGTGCGTGAGTGAGTGAGGTCCGTGCAGAAAATGATTACACGGAACCATCTGAGCAGGGGGTGGAGAGGGGCATGAAGGGCTGTTTGGGCTCATTACCATATGCGTACGCCCCACATTTCATGGGTGTTCCCATGAAAATGCTGGGCGTACGTATAGTAAAACGGCCGTGACGCACGTGTGGGGGGCGGACAACTGACATAGTCGGATGCCAGCTGCCCGCCCATATCCCTGCTTTCATCTGGAAAAATGTCTGAGTGGTCTGGAGCACTCGGTGCTGCCTGACCACTAGGTCCGTCATTCGATGGTTGGCGACCATTGGAGGATAGGGGAGGTGTTCACATCAAACATCCACTCGCGGTCCGTACGCTCGGCATCTTACTGCATTCTGATGGTGTGAGCGATCTGTACGGTAGGCAGGGCTAAGAACATTTGATTCCTGTCCGAAATACGCATCCATCCGAATCAACTAGAATAAGGGCCAGTATCAATTTGAGCACTTTGTCCCTCCCAGCATTATACTGATCTGGCTTGAAAGTTGAGAGTTCTAGAGTGAATGGGTGCACACACACCAGTCATGGTGTTTATATAATTAAGGGTTCTCTTAGGGAAAGTGAAGGGGGCAGTCCACTGTATAGGAACCACTTATCATATGCTTGTGACATGTTACCCAGCCCCTTCTCATGCACACACATAATCTACTTTTCTTTAATGACAAGTAGAATTGGGCGAGTATAACTCTTCCCACTATTCCATATATCCTCTACCTAATACTCCTCCAGTTATACCATATCATTTCTCCCTGCAACTCATCCTATAACACAACTCGATTTATGTATGTGTGGGTAGCTTAACACATGCCTGAAAAAAACCCATAAAATTTGCTTCAAAATCCAATAAATTTATCACAAAAATGTTATTCATCTCCCTATGGGGGGTATGCAATGTGTCACCGCTATTTCCGACGTGGGAAATAGTGGCGGCTCCATATTCAATGCTGTCTTTAGCGACAGCATTGAAGTGGGATCACTGCAGAACGGCCCGACTTTAGAAGCTGTCGGGCCCGTTCTTCCGATAACGGGTGTGGATTGACGCGATCCCGGCCGAGGTTCGCCAATCCACTGCCATTTTCACGGCCACGCCACCTTTGCACTGAGCGACAGACTGGACATTGAATCTCGCCTGTCGTTCTGCGGTCGATCAGACCACAAACGGGCCAGGATCACGGCTGTCGGCAGAGATCGACAGCCGTGATCCCAGATTGCATACCCCCCTATGACTATATCTTATTTTTCACTCCTTGTTGTAGACCTTCTACCTACCCCTATATTGTACATTTGAATGATTCAATGCCATGCTGACTGCAATGGTGGCTATACTCATGGCCAATTTCAAAGACCAATACATTTCTATGCTTCCAATACAGAAACTAGCAGCATGGCCTTGTAACGGGTCCTTGTAAAGGTCTGTAAATAAGATCCTATGTTTGTATTTCAAATGCTTGTAATTCCAAACTCAGCAGGCTGAGCCTCCCCAGAGAGAGAGGAGGTAAAAGCAGACAGAGGGGGAGGAAGGAAAACAGAGAGAGAAGCAGAGAAGTGATAAACAGGAGGAAAAGGATTGCAAGATACAAATGCTAGGCCTTATTCAGTGTGAGAAGCAATGTTGTATCAGTTCTCTCATCCCTGACAATGATACTCAGAAAACAGACAAAGTATTATTTATTTTTTATTTGGGGGGAGGAGAGTTTTTTCCCCAAAAAAACTTTTGGGAGAGATGTACCTAGGGGCATAGCAGGCAGTTATCAGACCAAGATTTACTAAATATTGGGCAGGATGTACCAACCAGCAGCTGTACATCCCAACGGCCATCGCTCCAATGCTCATCGAGTATGTACTTACATATGCTCTCCCGATAGGAGCTGCTCTTTGCAATCCCCTCTGCTGCCTGGACTTACATGCCTGTGACCCAGGAGTCCCTCTGCACATGTGCTAGAGCTGGAACAACGGGGCAGCACGGATTGTGTAATGGTTAGCATTGCTGCCTCAGAGCACTGAGGTCATTGGTTTGATTCCCACCATGGCCCTAACTGTGCAGTTTGTATATTTTCCCTGTGCTTGCGTGGGTTTCCTCCGGGTACTCCGGTTTCCTCCCACAATCCAAAAATATACTGGTAGGTAAATTAGCTCCTAACAACATTAACCCTAGAATGTCTGTGTGTGCGTGTACACGTGGTAGGGAATATAGATTGTAAGATCCACTGGGGCAGGGATTGAGTTGAACAGGGGCGGAACAACCGCCGGTGCAGACGATGCAGTGCACCGGGACCCAAGGCATTCAATAGGCCCGCTGGACAGCGCTGCCCAAACTTTCATGTTATTTTATGTGCGGCGCGTGTCCTTGGGCTCAATCAGTCTAAGACAATGGTGATGGGCCAGGGGTATCGGAATAGGGGGGGACGGGGCAAAAGGGCAGTGTGGGGGGGTGGGGTGAGTGAGAGTGCGTACGGAGTGTCTCCGGAACTGACTGTGTAAGAGCCACAGATGTAGCTGAGCAGACCCACGCAAACGGAGTGGAGCAGAATGGATGTTGAGGGGTCAGGATTCGTGCATCTGCAGGAGCAGGTATCAGCACAGCTGAGCACTGGTTGGCTCACACCACCCAGGGCCGGCGCCACCACTAGGCAAATCTAGGCATTTGCCTAGGGCGCCGGCCACTGAAGGGCGGCATTTTGTGCCGCCCGGGTACCTGTCCTACGGCGCTGTGTATTTAAATCTGGCGGCGGAGGCAGCGGGGGTCCCTGCAGTCCATTAGAAATCACGAGCGCTATCCGCCGGGCTATGCGGAAGCGCTTCTAGTGTGAAAACTCTGGCAGCACGGCGCACGCTGATCTCAGCCAATCAGCGTGCTGCCAGTGTTTTCACACTAGAAGCGCTTCCGCATAGCCCGGCGGATAGCGCTCGTGATTTGTAATGGAGTGCAGGGACCCCCGCTGCCTCCGCCGCCAGATTTAAATACACAGCGCCGCATGACAGGTACCCCCCCCCCCCCCCCCGGCACCGGGGCGCCCCCACCCCGACTCGCCTGGGGCGCTCCGGTGCCTTGCACCGGCCCTGCTCACACCGAAGGTTTGTCCCACATACCCCAATCATCTTCATGCTGGCTCTTCCTCCTGTCTAGTTCAGTGCTCCATATTAGCCAGAGCTGCTTCCCACACTGTATCCACTCTCCCCTCACATGTCTAAACACTCGCAGCATCCCAATCCTTCATGTAATCTGCTGCTATGTGTCCATGTGTTACCTTTTGTCTCCCACTGCCTCCCACCTGTGTCACCCTCTGTCTACAGTATCTTCCACCTGTGTCACTATCTCCCACCCGTGTCACCCTCTGTCTACAGTATCTCCCACCTATTTCATCCTCTGCCTATTTCCCACTGCCTCCCCCAGTGTCACCCTCTGTCTATCCCCCATTGCCTCCCCTGTGTCACCCTCTCTGTCGCTCACTGTCTCCACCCCACCAGTGCCACCCTTTGTATATCTCCCTCTGTATATCTCCCACTGCAGCACCCCAGTGTCACTCTCTCTGACTTTCTCCCACTACATTTCCCCAGTTGTGCTCTTTGGTTGCCACCCACTACATTACCCCAGCATCACTTCTGTATCCCACTACATGTCCCCAGTCTCACCCTCTGCCTGTTCATTCATTATCATTATTGTCACCCTCTGCCTTTCTACCACTGCCTCACTACAGCATACCTATTTAGGGGCACCAATGTAAGACTATATCGTGCCTCCAAACTAAAAATATTCTGGCCCCCCTGCTCACCCCTGAAGCATAACAGTAAACATACAGCCCCCCACAGCATATCTCTAACACCATACATCTCCCAATACATTTTAACCCTAACAACACACACACACACACACACACACACACACAGGGGCGGGCTGGGCCGGGGGGCAGAGTGCCATATGCCCCCCGGGCCGCTTACCCACCCACTGGCTGCGGGCCGTGCTGCGGCTGGATCAGCTTCTCCAGCCCTCCTGCACTGGCCGCGGCTTACAGAACACGGCCGCGGCTACAGGAAAATGGCCGCCGGCCCCCTGCACATGAGGACATGTTCTCAGTGCAGGAGGCCGGCGGCCATTTTCCTGTAGCCGCGGCCGTGTTCTGGAAGCCGCGGCCAGCGCAGGAGGGCTGGAGAAGCTGATCCAGCCGCAGCACGGCCCGCAGCTAGCGAGTGGGTAAGCGCTCTCCCCCCCCCCCTCCCTCACCCCAGCATATGTGTTTCTGTCACTGTGGGGGCATATCTGGCACTGTGTGGGGGCATATCTGGCACTGTGTGGGGGCATATCTGGCACTGTGTGGGGGCATATCTGGCACTGTGTGGGGGCATATCTGGCACTGTGTGGGGGCATATGTGTATCTGGCACTGTGGGGGGCATATCTGGCACTGTGGGGGCATATATGTATTTGGCACTGTGGGGGCATATGTGTATCTGGCACAGTGGGGCATATGTGTATTTGGCACTGTGGGGGCATATGTGTATCTGGCACTGTGGGGGCATATGTGTATTTGGCACTGTGGGGGCATATGTGTATCTGGCACTGTGGGGCATATGTGTATTTGGCCCTGTGGGGGCATATCTGGCACTGTGGGGGCATATGTGTATCTGGCACTGTGGGGGCATATGTGTATCTGGCACTGTGGGGACATATGTGTATCTGGCACTGTGGGGGCATATGTGTCTGGCACTGTGGGGGCATATGTGTATTTGGCACTGTGGGGGCATATGTGTCTCTGGCACTGTGGGGGCATATGTGTCTCTGGCACTGTGGGGGCATATCTGGCACTGTGGGGGCATATGTGTCTTTGGCACTGTGGGGGAATATGTGTCTCTGGCACTGAGGGGGCATATGTGTCTCTGGCACTGTGGGGGCATATGTGTCTCTGGCACTGTGGGGGCATATCTGGCACTGTGGGGGCATATGTGTCTTTGGCACTGTGGGGGAATATGTGTCTCTGGCACTGTGGGGGCATATGTGTCTCTGGCACTGTGGGGGCATATGTGTCTCTGGCACTCTGGGGGCATATCTGGCACTGTGGAGGAATATGCGTATTTGGCACTGTGGCAGAATATCTGGCACTGTGGCGGCATTTTTGTCTGGCACTGTGGGGGCATATGTGTATTTGGTACTGTGGCAGGAATATCTTGCACTGTGGGGGCATATCTGGCACTGTGGACATCACATTGTGCGGTGTAATGGGCATCATGGTATGGGGCGTAATAGACATTACGGTGTGGGGAGCATTGGGTAATTGCCATCACAGTATGGGGTGTAATGGGCATCAAGGTGTGCAGCATAATGTGTAATTAGCATCACAGTGTGCGGTGTATTGAGTAATTAGCATCGCAGTGTTGGGCGTAATGTGTAACTGGCATCATGGTGTTCAGCATAATGTGTAATTGGCATTACGGCATGTGGCTTTATGTGTAATGGGTATTACAAGGTTCGCTAAAATGTGCAATCTGCAGGTACACAAAACAATCATGGTACAGGCAACGCCCCTTATGATAGGCCACGCCCCTAATTTTTCGACGCGCCTACGGCGCGCAAAAGCATTCCTTCCGACGGTGACTTGGCTGATTATGGGCCAGTGCTCTGGACTTGCCCCCTAGGCTAAAAGTTGCCAGCCAGCCCCTGCACACACACACTGCAGCCTATAACCCTAACCATACACATTCATGCACCCTATAACCCTAACCATACACACACACACACAAATCGCAGCTTATAACCCTAACCATACACACACACCGCAGCCTATAACCCTAACCAAGGGTGTAACTACCATAGGTGAAGGGGGTGCAGCTGCTATCGGGCCCAGAGCTGAGAGGGGCCCACTTTGCCTGTCAAAGTATGATATGCGGTATACATTTTTCAGCATTAGGTAATAAAGAGGGCCCTTACAAACTTTTTCTATGGGGCCAACATGTATCTAGTAACACCACTGACCCTAACCATACACACACACCCCGCCAGTGGCGTAACTATCGAGGGGGCAGGGGATGCAATTGCTATGGGGCCCGGGGCCCCAGCAGGCTATCCCCTGCACCCCCTTGATCTTCTTCATCACCACTGCTCCGGTCCTCTCCTCTCTCTCTCTCCAGCTGCTGGCTCTCTTCCCGGCTCCCCGCACGGCACTCCCTTCCTCTCTTCTGGGCAGGCCACCGCGCTACTCGCCATATCCTCCTCCTCTTCTGATGTTCACCACGTCTCCGCATCTTCACCTTCCTGCTCTCTGCGCTGTCCATCACACAGGGCTCAATCGGAGGGAGCTGGTGTCACGTCACGGCGCCAATCATGCGCCTCTGTACCAGGGCCGGCGCTACCCACTCAGCAGCTCCTGCAAAGCAGGGAGGCGCCATGCTGAAAAGGCGCCTCCCTGCACTGCTAAAGCTGCCCAGCACTGCCTCCTGCACGCCGCCCGCAGTTCCTGTCTGACAGCGGGCGGGCGGCTCCCTGCATCACGCACACACTGTCCTCCTCCTGTGACCTGCCCCCTTTTCATCACAGACACTTGCGCTGTCTGTGAATGCCTGGATGACATGTCATGTCCGGATCCACCCCCTACCCATTGCTCCCTGCGCCTGTCAAATGACGAACAGGCAGCAGCGCCGCCCTTCCTTCCCTCTTCTCAGTGTGCTGTGCCAGTGCCACTGCCAGTCCTCAACACTCCGCCCCCTCTATCTCCTCTACTCTTCTTCCATCTCCTCCTTCTCTCCCCTCCTTTCCCCCTCACGGGAGGAGTGTAATGGTGTCCTCAGCGTCCTGCCTATGCAGATAGAAGAGGAGGGACTGCACAAGAGTTAAACAGCAAAAGAACAGTGAGTCTTTTATTATACATGTTTATAACAATTTTTTAAATAATTGTAGATTTTTTTATATTAATTTAGACACTTTTTAAATAATGGTCTGGGTAATGTGCCTAATGGTGGCCATACACACTGCAACAGCAACGTGCAATGCGATGTGCACTCCTGCTGCACATACTGCTTTCGGATCACATCGCACACACATTGCATGCTTGCCACGCGATGCGATCTAGCACATAGTGCCTGCAACATTTTGCGGACACAGCACTGAGATGGTGTATGTATACATGTACATGCACCCGAGATCCTCCATAGGATCGCATGTTGCATACGCTCCCACAATCAGGCTGCAGCTTGTTGCAATGGCAATGTGAAAGGGCGCAAAATTTATGGTTTGCAGGAGGGCGCTGGACACCCTAGCACCGGCACTGCTCTGTACCTCCTTCCATGGCTGCCGGGTTCTTCTCCTTGAGTGAGTTCACCGCGGCTCACCGCGGAGTGCTTTGGGGCAAAACGGGGTACCCCAGGCTGGGGTGCCACATTCTCTCTCCCCCACCTCCTGCTGTCTTCTCCCTGCCCCCTCATTCTCTCAACCCTCTCTCAATCCTCCGCTTTCTCACATCTTTTTCTCTATCTCTCTTCTATCCACCTCTTTTCCCTCTCCTTCATTCCTCCCTCTCCCTCTCTAACAGTATCACTCTTTCTTTCTCCCCCCTACCTATACACTTGGCACTGTCTCTCTCTCTCTACCTGACACCCTCTTCCTCTTCCCCTGTCTCTCCTCCTTTCTCTCCCTGACACTCTCACATTCTTGATCCTTTCTTCCTCTCCTGCTCACACTCCTCCCTTTCTCTACTATTTCCCGGCACCCTTTATCACTCACTCTACCCACTCTATATTTAGACGACGGTACTTGTGTATTTTGGCGGAGCCCGATTTCAGCATCGAACGTTGAACGCATCGCATCGTATGCCATGCACCCGATAGCATGCGATGCTATGCAACGCGATTTTGACCCCCTATGCGATGAAAAATCGTATAAGCACCCTAATGGGTGCTTACAATGTTAAATGCACCCCACGCCACCCCCCACTATAAACGTGAACCCGAAGCGTGGCGAGCGCAGCGGGCCCGCGAGGGGCGGCGGTACGCGTCCTACAACCTTTTCATACCCCCACTATCCACGTCGGCGTGGAGTTGAGAATAGAAAGTGTGGCGAGCGCAGCGAGCCACCGAGCCCCGCAAGGGGACGCGGATACCTATACAGGTATCCGCGTCCCCTGGCGGGCTTCACAGGTGTCCGCGTCCCCTCGCGTGGCTCGCCACGCGGACACCTGTGAAGCCCGCCAGGGGACGCGGATACCTGTGAAGGTATCCGCGTCCACTCGCGGGGCTCGCTGCGCTCACCACGCTTCGGGCTCGGTGGCTCGCTGCGCTCGCCACACTTTCTATTCTCAACTCCACGCCGACGTGGATAGTGGGGGTATGAAAAGGTCGTAGGACGCGTACCGCCGCCCCTCGCGGGCTCGCTGCGCTCGTCACGCTTCGGGTTCACGTTTATAGTGGGGGGGTGGCGTGGGGCTGCATTTAACATTGTAAGCACCCATTAGGGTGCTTAACATTGTATAAGCACCCATTAGGGTGCTTATACAATGTTTAATCGCATCGCATCGTATGGCCTTGTATGCCATGTACAATGGCATACAATTTGAAAATTGTATGCCATCGCACACTATGGCACGAAATCGCGTCGCATCCCATACCATCGCATGCGTTATGGTATGCGATGCGATGGGCGCCGCCAAAATACACAAGTACCTAGACAACCCCCCCCCCCCCCAGTGGCATTGTAGTGACAATGGAGGGGGGGGCCCTTCCAGGATTTTGCTATGGGGCCCACAAGGTTGTAGTTACCCCCCTGCACCCCGCAGTCTATAACCATAATTATAAGCATGCACCCCGAAGCCTATAACCCTAACCATACACACCACGCAGCCTACACCCCTAACCATAGACACATCCCGCAGCCTAATATGTGGCCACAACCCTTCCCCACAAAACAATGCCCTAAATTTTTGTCGCTCGCCTTTGGCGCAAAGCATATTTTTGCACCTGGGCCCACAACTCGCTAGTTCCGCCTCTGGATGTGAATGTTCAAATATTCTCTGTAAAGCGCTGCAGAATATGTGTGCGCTATATAAGAAACTGTTAATAAAAAAAAAATAACTCTCTGCAGAGAAGCCCCTCCGGGAGGTGCTTTAGGACAAAAAGGGGGATCGTTCAAATTGGAAAAAGGATGGTTAAGGCAGCGCTCCCAATGATGAACACAGCTAAGTGAATCAATATAGAACAGTGGTTCCCAAACTTTTTTGAATCACGGCACCACAGAGTATTAGAATTCTTTTCACGGCACCCATAGGGCAAACGTTGCTCATTGATAAAATCAGAAGAAAAATATAACATGAAGTAAATTGTGTTTATATCTCATACTTAGGGTCAGTTATGTGGTAATGAGCAGGATTCACATCTGTTTGTCCACAATTTGTCTATAACATATGGTCATAAACAATTTGATTTGATCATGGACCACCAATCCAGGGCACCCCTGCAAGTCCCCCAAGGCACCCCAGGGTGCCACGGCACACAGTTTGGGAACCACTGATATAGAAGAATGTATTAATAATTAAATGAATATAAAAGAATGCTCGTTCAAATTTGAATGACTTACAATATGTGTTGATTTGCAAACCCCTAAACCTGGTGGGACTAGCCTGCAAAAATGATTGGGTCACTCACTACGCTCGCCACCTATTCTATTCTCCCTCTATGGGGATCGTGGACCCCCACGAGGGAGAATAGCCGGTGTCAGGGTTTTGACTGTCGGGATACTGACATCAGGGTAATGACTGTCGGGATCCCAACTGTTGGGAAACTGTCCGGCACCTGAAAAAAAAAACCACTATCATAAACTCTCACACCAAAGATTGCCCACCCAGAAAAATTGCTCACACAGAAAAATTGCTCATGAGGAAAATGTCCACACAGACATGCCCACCCAGAAAACTATAAAAAATATGCACCTAGAATATGAATTTGGCATTAAACATGATACATTTTAAATAGGTTAAATTTAAATAAAGCTGACCATTATTATTATTATTATTATAATTTTATTTATAAGGCGCCACAAGTGTTTCGCAGCACCGTACAAAGGAACAGTACAGGGAGACAAAACTTGGCATAACATTGAATAAATAACAAAAATAGAGTACAAATAAAGAGCGCCACAGTTCAATACACATTACAGCTTATATATAAGTAGTGAGGACTCAATCAACATACAACTAGAGGCTTGAGGCCAATGATGGAGATGAGTATGCAGATGAAGATGGTTACTGAGTGTTTGAATATAGGAGAGCTGTGAGTGAAATGTGAAGAGAAGTGGGCTTTGACAACAAGAGGGAAGAGGGCCCTGCTCGGAGGAGCTTACAATCTCCCCATATAAATGGGTTCTGTCAGGGCCGGCGCTACCCGCTCAGCAAAGCCTGCAAAGCAGGGAGGCGCTGGGCTGTTTAGGAGCTCTCCCTGCCCTGTGGCTCTGCCACTGTGTGCAGTCATGTAAGGTGCTGCCCAGAGGCGTAACTAGAAGGAGGTGGGCCCCATAGCAAAATCTTGGATGGGGCCCCCCCATTGTCACTACAATGACTATGGGGGGAGGGGCGCCAGAAGAAAGAGTGAGAGAGGGTGTCGGGGGAGAAACAGTGCCAGGTAGAATTGGGGAGAAAGACTGTCGGGAAGAGACAGGGCTAGAGAGAGACAGCACAGGTAAGAGAGAGGGGTTGGAGATTGCGAGAGAGAGAGAGAGAAGATGAAGGAAAAGGAGAGGGAGGAAGCATGGGGAGGAGAGAGGACTAAGACTAGGGGCAGAGAGCCAGGTGGAGTGAGAGTTTGGGCTGAGAGAATAATGTGCAGGAGGAAAGAGAGCAGGGAAGAAAGAGGGGGAGAGAGCACAGAAGAGAGCAGGGAAGAAAGAGGGGGAGAGAGCACAGGAGAGAGCAGGACAGGCACCGACAACCCCCCCCCCCCAGATGTCGCTGTTTACCCCCATAACTTACAGCTGCCGCTGTGCACCTTTTCATTACCCCCCACTCGCCCCATACCCAGTAAAGGGTAGCTACCTCTGGCAGCACGGTGTGTGTCCCCTTCACCACCTGATCTCCACCACGCCGCGCCGGGTCTCCGCGTCCTGAGCTGGATGCTGCACCCGCGCTGGGTCCCCCGAGTCCTGACCACTGCACGGGTCTCCATTCTGAACATCAGCTCTGGAAACTGCACGAGAGCTGGGTCGCCTGAATCCTCAACACCGCGCCGGTCTCCATTCCGCTCATCAGCGCCGGAAACTGTGTGCACAGGCGCTTATGTATGTCGCGCTGGGGCTGGTCAGACACTTGAGAGTGACGTTGAGCCAGAGGACATACTTAATGGAGTCTGGACTACCTCTTCAGTGCTGCGCTGTCTCTGGGACAGCAGCGCTGTTAGTCTGCCACTGGCCGCAGCATTATTTAAAAAATTTAAAGGGTGCAAGGGATTGTTAGCTTTGCCCCGGGCCCCCCCAGCCGCCGGGCCCCATAGCAACTGCATCCCCTGCACCCACTATTGCCTGTCAGTGACAGTGTCAGGGCCGGTGCAAGGCACCGGAGCGCCCCAGGCGAGTCGGGGTGGGGGCGCCCCGGTGCCGGCGGGAGGGAGGGGGGGGTGTGGTACCTGTGTAAAAAAATTGCTGCCCCGGCGTCCCTGCAGTGCTGCTGGACCGGTCAGGGGTGTCCGTGCCGTAGGGGTACCTGCAGCGCCGTCATGTGTATAAAGCTGGCTGCGGCCGGCGGGGTCCCTGTAGTGAATAGCAAATAACTAGCGCTTCCCGCGCGCATAGCGCTAGTTATTTGCTATTCACTACAGGGACCCCGCCGGCCGCAGCCAGCTTTATACACGACGGCACCGCAGGTACCCCTTTGGCACGGACACCCCTGACCAGTCCAGCAGCACTGCAGGGACGCCGGGGCAGCAATTTTTTTACACAGTTCGCTGGGGGTGAGGGGCGAACTGCCGCCGCCCTCCAGGTGCCAGCGCCCTAGGCAAATGCCTAGAGCTGCCTAGTGGTGGCGCCGGCTCTGGACAGTGTATAGCAAGCTGCAGCGCTGGCAGCAGAGGGGAGAGAGAACTTACGACGGGATATAGCAGCAGTAGGGGATGCAGTAGGGGAGCTCGGCACATGCTGAATATGAGAGAACCCGATTGGAGGAGCTCCATGGAACACAGAGGATCTCACAGGCAGAGCATGGACCTGTCTGTGAGTGTGTCCCCTGCTTCCACTGTCTGTGCAGCATTTCTCTCTCTACCTCTACCACCCCCAGCCTGTCCAGCATTTCTCCCCCTATCTCTGCCTCCCACTCTCTGCCCATCATATGTCCCCCCTCTCCCTGCCCAGCATCTGCCCCCCCCTCTGCCTTTCCACCATATGTCCCCCTCTCCCTGCCCAGCATCTGCCCCCCTCTCCCTGACCATCATCTGTCCCCCCTCTCCCTACCTACTATCTGTCTTCCCTCTCCCTGCCCAGCATCTGCCCCCTCTCCCTGCCCAGCATCTGCCCCCCTCTCCCTGCCCAGCATCTGCCCCCCTCTCCCTGCCCAGCATCTGTCTCCCCTCTCCCTGCCCACCATCTGCCACCTTCTCCTTACCTACTATCTGTCCCCCTCTCCCTACCCACCATCTGTCCCCCCTCTCCCTGCCCACCATCTGCCCCCTCTCCCTGCTCAGTATCTGCCCCTCCTTTCCCTGCCCAGCATATCTCTGCCACTCTCTCTCTCTCTGGTCAGCATATTTCCCTCTCTCTCTTCCCAGCATATCCGCCCTCTCTGCCCAGCATATCCCCCCTCTCTGCCCAGCATATCTCCCCCTCTCTCTCTGCCCAGCATATCTTCCTTTCTCTATCTGCCCAGCATTTGTACCCCCTTTCCCTGTCCATCATCTGGCCCCCCTCTCCCTGACCATCATCTGGCCCAATCTTTCTCTCCCCAGCATTTGCCCCTTCCCCACATCTGCATGCCCAATCTCTCCCCAGTATCTGCCCCTTTCCAGCATCCGCCCCCCTCTCCCCTGCATATGTCCCCTTCTCCCTTCCCAGCATCTGCCCCCCTCTCTCTGCCCATCACATTTCCCCCCATCCCTCTCTGCCCATCATCTGTACCCCATCTTTCTGCCCATAATCTTTCCCCCTATCAGTATCTCCCCAGCATCTGTCCCCATCTGCCCCCTCTGCCCAGTATCTGCCCCTTTGCCTGCCTATCACATTTACCACATCCCTCTGCCCAGCAACTGCCTCCCTCTACCCAACATCTGTCCCCCCACTTTCTCTTCAGCATCTCTCCCCACATCTGTCCCATCTCTCTCTGCCCAGCATATGGCTACCCCTCCCCCTCTCTCTGCCCAGTATATGGCCATCCTACCCTCTCTCTGCCCAGCATCTGGATTTCTCCCCTCACAACTCACTGTTCCTCTCACATTTCCCCTTCTCATGGATCCCCTTTCTTATTCGTCTTCTGCTCTCTTCACACCGCACTACTATTGTGGGCATTATGTGTATAAGGTGCATTAACACTGTGCATTTTATTTGTAATGGGCGTTACTGTGGGCGTTATGTATAAGGGGACTATTGTGGGTGTTTTTAGTGGCACCACTGTGGGCATGGTGCGTAAGGGGCACTACTTCTGCAGGTATTGTGTACAAGGGACACTACTATGTGGTGTATTCTATATCATGGGCACTGTAAGGTGTAATTAAACTGGGCTATAATCATTCCTTATGATAACACACCCTTTATTTTTGTAAGTAAGTTTTTTTTATATAGCGCACTTTCTCCAACAGGACTCAAGGCGCTTTACAGACATTAAAAATAATGCACATACTGTAATACAAAGGGTTGTCAGAACGAGCAACAATGGCAGTACAGATATACATCACACATACAGCTATGCACTAGATGCATGGGGAACATGTAATTACTGATCTGTGCAGCACCCAGGCAGCCATTCAGAGGCGCCACATGGTGATTACACAGCCAGATAGGTAGCTAGTAACAGTACAGATTATATATATATATATATATATATATATATATATATATATATATATATCTTAGATGTACTCTAATGGGGGACACGGACATGGGGAACATATAATTACTGAGCTATGCAGCACCCAGGCAGCCATTCAGTGGCGCCACATGGTGATTGCGCTCTCCTTTTAGGAGAGGAAGGGCGCAAATATAGATTTTGCAGGAGGGCACCAGACACCCTAGCACCGGCAATGGGTTTTGTATTATTTCCTGACATTGGGGATCCCGGCAGCAGAGGAACACAACAAGGCCCCTTGCATGCTTGACATGCTGTGGCCACAGGGGCTTGCTTCGCTCATCACAAAGTTCTATTCCCCCTTTATGGGGAAAGTGGGCCCCACAAGAGTGGATATACCCTGTGCGCTGGGATTTCGGCTGGTGGGATCTTGGCATTGGCATCCTGACTGCTGGGATATGAACTGGCCTGAATGAGATGTTTATATTTAAAATAATGAAGTTATTGATTTAAAATTTGGCACCTCAAAAGCTTCCCTTCTCATTACAGGTAAACAAACCACATTATTAAATAATGTTGTTTCTGTTATTATTGTTTCTCCTTTTGAATAACGTTTGATGATAAAACTGTTCACCCTTATTTCCTATTTTACATTACAAACATTTAGGGCCAGATCTATCAAGCTTCATAAAATTTGATAAAATGGAGAGTGATAACAGGCAGCCAATCAGCTCCTAACTATTAGGTCACAGGCTATGTTTGGAAAATCACAAGAAGGAGCTGATCGGCTGGTTGTTTATCACTCTCAATTTTATCACTTTTTGAAGCTTGATACATCGGGTTCTTACACTCAAGAGCATTAAAGCCCTCTTCATACACAGGCCACTTTGTATTGCAATGAATATACTTTTAAATAGTAATGGTTGCTGCTGTGGCTTTCATGTGGTCAACCATTATATTGTCAACCACAGATTGCCAATTCAACTTTCCTTGGCAGAAATGGAGACCGGTGACTTAAAGGCTGATAAGCAATGAAACAAAGCAATAATATAGTAATCTCATCTAGAATAATTGTTCATTTCTGGAGGCTGGATCTCCAAAAGGATATTAAAATATTAAAGATGTCATTATCAGAGTTGCTATCTTTAAGATTGTCTACCATAAGCGAAACTAGGGGGTGCATCGGACCACCCATTCGCCCAAAACATAGTTTATTATTTTAATTTTTGCAGCACGGATGATGTAATGGTTCACATTACTGCTTCACAGCACTGAGGTCATGGGTTAGATTCCCACAATGACCCCAAATGTGCGGAGTTTGTATATTCTCACCGTGCTTGCGCGAGTTTCCTCCGGGTGGTTCAGCTTCCTCCCACAATCCAAAAATTATTATTGGATGCTACTTGTATACCTACCCTTTCATATACTGTTTTGTGGTGTGTGTGTGTGTGTGTCCCTTCTTTTTTCCCCTTTTCCCCTTCTTTCACCCTCCAATTTCCACTTTCCATTTCCTCTTTTTTTAATTTGCTAATGTGCCTTGAAAATACGGTCTGTATTGGGCTCTTTTTGTTTATTTGTTTGTTTCTCTGTTGGTTGACCATGTTAAAATAAAGAATTCTAAAAATCAAAAACAATTGTCAGGTTCCTGGTTTTGTTATGTTTAGATGGTCATAAATCACACACTAAATGATAACTTTAGAAATTTGCTGTTACTTTTAGATTGTCTTTTATCTAAAGCAACACATTTTACAGCACTGTGATGTGACGATGTCCACTCCAGACCAGTTAAGATCAAATGGAAAAAGACCTGTAAATCTATTTACACTTTCCCAAAGCCTTTTAAAGGACTATCGGCCTAATTCAGACCTGATTGCAAAGCTGCAATGTTTGTAGATGGACAAAACCATGCTGCACTGCAGGTGCGGCAAATGTAACATGTGCAGAGAGTTACATTTGGGGGAATTATTTTGTTTCTGTGCAGAGTAAATATTGGCTGCTTTATTTTTACACAGCAAATTTAGATTTCAGTTTGAACACACCCGACCGAAGTCTAACTCTCTCTGCACATGTGAAATCTGCCCCACCTGCAGTGCAGCATGGTTTTGTCCATCTGCAGAAATTGCAGCCTCGCTAACAGGTCTGAATGACAATTTGTTTATTTGTGAAACAATTTGAAATGGCTTTAAGCCTTATGGGCGATTTCCATTTGGCATTGAAGCAAATGACTTATCAAAGTGCATTTCACAAAGGCGACGTGCACTGTTTGAAGATAAGGGTGGAGCACAGCTATTTAAGCTTATTTCTTGTTTAGATTATGAGGCAGCGTTGAAGGTTATAGACAATGAAATGAGCCATGATCATCTTTTATAGTTTAAAATTGTTAGAAGCAACAGTCATACATCAGTTTCTACTGAGATGTTGGGTTTGTACAATATGTAACCTACAGTAAGTGGAATCAGCATGCACAAACTGAGGTCACACATCAGCCAGAAAAAAGCTACATGAACACTTGCAAACTCTATTAAGTGACATTAGGCAGTTTAGTATAGTGCAGACAGTCCAACAATAAATTCAATTTTAAACCACAATTATCTAAAAAAAAAAGAAAAAGAAAAAGGAAAAAAAAGAAAAGAAATGATAAGATAATTAAATAATTGTGATGGTGACACATTTAATGCTCCATAGCAAGGTGTATTCACCCATATGTCCAATGGGCCTTTCTGTTGTCCGAGTCTGTTCCTATGGTACCTTACTATGTAGTGTTGCTACTGAATGTTGAGGAGTCCTTTGGCTGGAGTCTTGGAGATACAAGATATTTTTCCCAAAATAACCCTATGGGCACCTTTCTTATGTGGGCCAATAATTCAGGCTGCCAACACCTTAGCCTGTTTCTTGGTCCACTCTGGGTTTTTTGGGAACAATATCCCATATCTCTATACATTACTACACATTAGAGATCTTGTTTACTGCTTCCATTTCCATACCCCTATTTTTAGCCCTCGTCACTGGATCGAAAAGGGTCATGGAAGAATACAACAAAGAAACCACTATATGAACATACTTCACCTGTTTCTGTGAGTTGTGGTACACACACCAATTTTTCCTTACATTTTTTAATACCTTGATATCTGTCCCACTACACCAGTGGTGTCAAACTCATGGCCCTCCAGCTGTTGTAAAACTACACGTCCCAGCATGCTCTGCCACAGTTTTAGCAATCCATTATATAAAATCTGTGGCAGGGCATACTGGGATGTGTAGTTCCACAACAGCTGAAGGGCCATGAGTTTGACACCCCTGCACTACACATTTTTCGGTGAGTGAGGTCCACTATGGAATATGGAATATTGAAGAGTTGTTATGGGGGAGAAGGGGTATCAGCGTACGTTATGTGCACTGATACCGCTTCTCCCCCATGTATGAAGGAGCTATTCCCCCCTGTCCATATCGGAGCTGCTATTTAAATGATAGCAGGCCGAATGTGTGAACGGTCAGCAATGCTGACCGTTCTGCCCGCTGCTAGTATTAGCTTCGCCAGCAACAGGCTGACGAAGACCTAGGGAAGTAGTCAGAGGCCAATGGTAGAAGCTGTGTCACCTGAGGTATCCCTTGCTGATTACATGCTGGTAAGTGCATTATTACCAAACCCACAATCTTAAATCACCTCCATAACTGCAAAAAACCATAGTGCCTTACACCATTTCAGTTTTAAGAAATATACATTAGGATATAATAAAGTACAGACACATTTAAATGTAAAATAACGTCTTTACTTATGTAAGGAAAATTAATAGGCTCCTTTTACAGGACCAAACATTTCTGACAAAAAAAAAATCTGCATCATACAAGTGTACAAGAAAAACAATATATATGTTCAACTTAGTCATTTTTTAGATGCCTTTGCAAGTGCACATCCCCCCTTTGCCCCTGACCCCAGCCCACCCCTGGTTCGCACACTCCAAAGTGGTGGTGAAGTGGGCGATCCACTAACTGGTGTATTGGACACACTACTAATAGTGGATGTTGCTGCCCCTAATAAATTTAACTCAAGATGATTTAACTGACCCTGCATGGCAATTAAGGCATTGGTCTGTGCTGCTATAGCTTGTGTTTGCCCATGTACACTTTCAGTTAAGCTGCCAATATTATTATTATGGTCGCGTAGGGCCTGAGTCATTTCAGACATACATGTGTCCAGGGTGGTAGCCATTCCCAAAGAGAAGAGGAGAAAACAATCACGCTTGAAGCATGTGAGCAGCGCTAATAAAAACAGTACCACATATGTATATAATAACAAACTTTACTGGTAATCTCATAAAAATATTACACAATATAAATACAGATTTAAAATCAATTAAGCCACAGCATTGATGTGTGTTTGCTATCACGCCTCAGGCGGGTTGTGGAATGGGGAAAGGTGCGGATGATGGATTGGGAAAGTTATGTGTAAAAGGAGGCAGGTAAGTGCACTTTACCAGACGTAGTTTATGACTCCATGAATGGTGTAGTCCAAATCCCGTTATGCTGTATTCTTCGCGATTGATGCCTGTGGATGAATGACCGCTGGAGCTGAGGCAGAAACCCGCAGGTAAATATTCGCACACTGTTGGTGGAGCAGTAGCTAGTATGATCCACTACTTGGCCACTCTATTCCTCACTAGAACACGGAGCTGCAGAACAACCGCTGGAGGTGGGGGCGGGGACCTCTGGATCCGGGTCGGTTGTGAGCTCACACCAGGTGGTGTAAACTGCGGCACAGACGGCTTCAATCCATCTGGCTGCCGGTGTGCGCTCACACCCGACCCGGATCCAGAGGTCCTGGGCCCCCACCTCCAGCGGTTGTTCTGCAGCTCCCTGTTCTAGTGAGGTTCATCAGGTGAAAATGAGGTGAAAATGAGTCCAGGGGCTGGAGTACGATATCCATATCTGCGTCCATCATTTCCACTGATTCTGTGGGTTGCTGCAGTAGCTGTGATGATCCTGTGTAAACAAACATATGGGTAAGTATTCCACCATAATAGTGCAGTATGTGTAGTTATGTTTCTAAGGTGTCTTGTGGGTTATGCCACATAACAATGGGTACTGGTCAGTTACACATGTACCCCTGGACTTGATTTAATGCTTAGAGTGGTAATTAGAGTGTTGGCTGTTTCACATTACATTCATTTCCGTTGGTACGTAGTGGCAGGTGAGGAATGTAATGTAGGCTATTGTGCATGAAATATGGGTGTGTGTACTGTATGTGTAATGGTGCCACATTCATTTTTCTTACCTGCAGGCTCTGCATCAGGACCAATTCTTCTGGATCGTTGTGGTGCATTAGCACTTCACTGAATGGAGGAGGGGGATCAGGGCCGTCTTAACATTGTCAGGGGCCCCTGGGCAGAACGGTAGTGTGGGCCCCCCTCACATACGGCACCCCTCACATACAACCCCCCACATACCTATGGGCAGCAGGGTCTGAGCAGCGGCGTCTGGGAGTTGTAGCGCTATTTGCTGGGTCGGTGGGAAGCGCTGCTGATTTTGAAAAGATTGGCCCGGATGCTGATTGGGTGAGAGAATTTAGCCAATCAGTGTCCACTGGACACTGCATCCGGCCAGTTTCAGTGTCCCACTGACCCGGCAAATAGCGGGACACTGTCCAGCTGCTGTCAGGCAGGCAGATGGAGCACAGTACACCACTCCGCTACGCCCGTTTGTCAGGCAGCCTGCGCACAGGATGCCCCCCCATATCCCAGCTAGTCAGAGCACCACTTCCCCCAGGTACCCGGGAGGCTGCAATGCTGTGATTGGCCGGAGCGCGCACCCGTCAGCTGATGCAGCCTATCCAGCGGAGAGGGGGTGTGCGGGTGGGCACTGCTGGAGGCTGCACCGGGCTTGACGGAGAGCAGGCGGATGACTGACAGGACTGCCCCTAGCTGCCACCTCCAGCTGGTGTGGGTGTTTGTGCAGTGCTGTCTTCCCCATTGGGGTAGGCCCTTAGGTCAAAGGGCCCCTGGGCAACTGCCCATTCAGCCCAATGGGAAAGACGGCCCTGAGGGGGATGCCACAATGCGGGCCCCCAACCTCTGCTGCCTTGCCCCCCACATTTTCAGGTCCCGGCCACTGGTCCCCTGCACAAGGCCAGTGCATGCGCAGTAACTTCATACGTACTGCGCATGCTCTGGCCCAAGCCTCCATGGGCTGCCTTATTCTGGTTCACTCTCAGAGGCAAATTCCTTCTCAAATGGACAAAGCCATGTGCACTGCAGGTGAGGCAGATGTAACATGTGCAGAGAGAATTGGATTTAGATGAGTTATTTTGTTTCTGTGCAGGGAAAATACTGGCTGCTTTATTTTTACACTGCAATATAGATCTCACTTTGAAGTAAAACCCCACCCAAATCCAGGTTCCCGGGTCTGGCGCATGCGCAGAACCGTTTTGGAGGCTGCCGCACAATTGCACACAGAGAGGCACCTCCCAACGGGACTGCCTTGAGTGACTGGCAGGTCGGACTTCCAACAGTCCCTGCCAGTCACATTGAAGCCAGAGCAGTCTCACAGACTGTATCTGGCTTCACTTTAGGCAGAGACAGTACCAGATTTTACCTGGGGGGGGGGGGGGGGGGGTGGTCTGCAGCCCTGCAGACCATAGGTAAAAACCGCCACTGGTGAATATTATGCCATTTTTAAGGAGCATGGTGATTACTGTGACTTTTGTTTTAGTGCAAGCCTGTTTAACACTTTACTACAGCAAAGAATACTTGGATTGCTTGGAGCAATGAGCTAATTTTTAGACGCTAATACTGGGTGCTATTAGACACGCCCATCAGCAATAACATTAGTATAGGTTCCTTTGCTATCGCTATTTGCTAACGGCTGCGACCTGTCAAGGCATGGACTCCTCAAGACCTCAGAAGGTGTCCGGTGATATCTGACAGCCAAGATGTTAGCAGCAGATCCTTTAAGTCCTGTAAGTTGTAACTTGGGTGGGGCCTCCATGGCTCAGACTTATTTTTCTAGCACATACCACAGATGCTCGTTCTGGAGGGCAAGTCTTTGTCATGTTCCTCAAACGATCCCTGTACAGTTTTTGCAGTGTGGTAAGGCACATTATCCTGCTGAAATAGGCAAATGCCAGTGTTGCCGTAAAGGTGTGTACTTGGTTAGCAACAATGTGCATTGAGGTGGTACATGTCAACGTAACATCATTTTGGTTCAAATTTCCATGTCAAACTTTTGCTTGTGTAGACCTTTTGTCTATGTTGACCTTGTATGCGTGTCAACCATCACTGTCGACTCTATTATACCATAACTGATCCAGTTTTGATGCTCACATTCCCATTGTAGGCACTTTCAGCGGAGGGCAGGAGCCAACATGGGCATTCTGATATCTGATTGGTCTGCAGATAAGCTGCAATGCATTGTCTGTAATGACACATTTCTATCATTGATAGCATTACATTTTTCAGCAATTTGTGCTCCAGTATTCAGCAATTTGTGCTCTTCTGTGGGATAAGACCACATGGACTAGTCTTCACTCCCCACGTGCATCAATAAACCTTGGGTACCCGTGACCCTTCACCAGTTGTCCTTCCTTTAACAACTTTGGGTAGGTGCTAACCACTGCATACCCGGAACATTACCTGCCATTTTAAAGATGCTCTGACACAGTCGTCTAGCAATCACATTTTGAACCTCGCAGTAAATCAGATCTTTAGACTTGTCAACCTTACCTGCTTCCAACCCAGCTTCCTTTACCTGCTTCCATTTGCTGCCTAAAATATCCCACTCCTTGACTGATGCCAATGTAATGGGATAATTTGTTTATTCACTACATATGTCAGTGATTTTAATGTAATGGCTGATTGGTGTATATGAGCACTTTGTCAATAATAGCTTTCAGTTTAACCCCTTCCCGACATTTGACGTACATTTACGTCATGGCCGGGATGTACTTCCCGACGCATGGCATAAATGTACGTCATGGCTTTAAACTGTCACCGCGTCTATAGACGCGGTGACAGTTTAAACATGTCTGCTGTCCCTGACAGCAGACATGTCCCTGCATGCCTAGGGGGGGTGGCGATGCCTCCCCCCCGTCGGCGATCGCTGTGATTGGCTGTTCAAATGTGAACAGCCAATTACAGCGTTTTCTGTGTACCAGCGAATAACGTTCGCCGGTGACACAGGGATCGGTGGTGATTGGTGCTGTAAAGTACAGCACCAATAACCACAGGGTGTAAGGGTGACACTGGTGTCACCCCACCTCACCCCACCCGCCCCCAAAGGCCGTGATTGGTTCGTCGGACCGACGGGCCAATCACAGCCATGGAGGGTGATTTAAACTAACGGTGACTGCACTGCAGACGCCATTCCGGTCTGGAATTGCGTGCAGTGCGGTCACCGTGCCTATCTGCCGTGATATACTGACCTGATCCTTGCAAATACTTACCTGATCACCTGATCACTGCTTGTAGCGTGCTGGATGCTTCCTGGATCTGACTTCTTGTGACTTCCTGTGTTGTGCTGCTGCTGCTGCAGTGTGATAGAGTTATAGATAGAGAGATAGAGAGAGATAGAGAGAGATAGAGAGAGATAGTGACAGAGAGTGCTATATTTTGTGTCTGCTGCCCCCCCCCCCCTTGTTGTGCTGATCAGTATATCTGTGCTGATCAGTAACTTTTTGGGGGTGCTGGTTTTTTTTTTATATATATACAGCTGTGCTGCGTGTGCAACTGACTGCTGCCCCCCCTTTTGTGCTGATCAGTATAAATTAACTGATCAGCAACTTTTTGGGGGTGCAGTGCTGCTGCTGCAGTGTCATAGAGTGATAGATAGTGAGAGATAGAGAGATAGAGAGAGATAGTGACAGAGAGTGATAGAGAGTGCTATATTTTGTGTCTGCTACCCCCCCTTTTGTGCTGATCAGTATATCTGTGCTGAACAGCAACTTTTTGGGGGTGCAGTTTTTTTTTATATATATAACTGTCAGTGCTGCTGCTGCAGTGTCATAGAGTGATAGATAGTGATAGATAGTGATAGATAGTGAGAGATAGAGAGATAGAGAGAGATAGTGACAGAGAGTGATAGAGAGTGCTATATTTTGTGTCTGCTACCCCCCCCCCTTTTGTGCTGATCAGTATATCTGTGCTGAACAGCAACTTTTTGGGGGTGCAGGTTTTTTTTTTTATATATATATAACTGTCAGTGCTGCTGCTGCAGTGTCATAGAGTGATAGATAGTGATAGATAGTGAGAGATAGAGAGATAGAGAGAGATAGTGACAGAGAGTGATAGAGAGTGCTATATTTTGTGTCTGCTACCCCCCCTTTTGTGCTGATCAGTATATCTGTGCTGATCAGCAACTTTTTGGGGGTGCAGGTTTTTTTTTTTATATATACCTGTCAGTTGCTGCCAGTTGCACTGTCAGTTGCACCAAAGGTTGTGCACCTGCTGCCCCTCACTGGTAATCAGTGTCGCATCACTGATCACCTTTTTTTTTTTTTGAGGGTGCTGTGGGGTCTTTTTTTAATTTTTTTTTTTACACACACTGTGATTTTGTGGGTGTCCTGTGGCCACTGTGCGCTGATCAGTGACGTACATCACTGATCAGCTTTTTCGGCACAGGGTTGATCTATTTTTTTATTTTTTTTGATCAAATTCCTGTTGCCTTTGAGCGCTGTTCAGTGACGGACGTTACTGACCAACATCTGTGCTCAATTTTTGGCGCAGGACCTTTTTTTTTTTCTGCACTACATACACACTACACACTACATACCCCCCCAGGTTGAAATAAAGTTTATACCCCCCCTACACTATACACGTGTTGAAACATTTCACTACCACTGGCCCTATCTCCCAATTTCTTGACAACTTCGCCGCCTGGCTTCCACACTTCCTCTCCTCCGACCTGCCATCTGTCATTCTTGGTGACTTTAACATCCCCTTGGATAACCCCGCTGATCCTGGCACCTCCAAACTCCTCTCTCTCTGCTCCTCTCTTGGCCTATCTCAGTGGACTACCTCTCCCACCCACATCCAAGGACACTCCCTCGATCTCGTCTTCTCTCGCTCTTGTTCCCTTACTGACTACACTATCTCAGCTTTTCCTCTTTCTGACCATCACCTCATCTCCTTCTCCCTCACTGCTTCCCCCTCTCCCACCCCCCCTCCCAAGCGCATTGTCTCACGGCATAACGTCAACACACTTGATCTTGCTGCCTTCTCAAACACGCTGTGTCCTCTTCTCGCCCCAATCGCCCTCATGTCCTGCCCGAACCTTGCTGCCTCCCTCTATAATGACACCCTATCTTCGGCATTGGACTCTGCCTGCCCTCCCTCCTCTATCCCCCTTCGATGCTCCAACCCCCAACCGTGGCACTCACCTATCACCCGATTCCTTAAAAAGTGCTCTCGCACTGCTGAGCGCTTCTGGAAGAAATCACGCTCCCTTGCGGATTATCTCCATTTCAAATTCATTCTTTCCTCCTTCAGCTCTGCCCTTGCTCTGGCCAAGGAATCCTACTTTAAGTCCCTCATCCTTTCCCAATCATCCAATCCCCGCAGGCTCTTCGCCACCTTCAACTCCTTGCTCTCCCCCCCTCCTCCAGCTCTTCCGTCCTCCATCGTAGCCGCTGATTTTGCTACCTACTTTTCAACCAAAATCTGCTCTCTCAGGACTGCCATCACTGCTGCCATGACCTCACCCTCTCCCTCCTCCCCTCCTACATCTCCACTCCCCTCCTTCCAACCCCTGTCCTCATTTTACCCCACCACTGCTGCTGAAGTCCACTCTATCCTTCAATCCGCTTCTCCCTCCACCTGCCCGCTCGATCCTATCCCCTCCAATATTATCCGTCGTCTCAGTCCATCAGTCTGCTCTCACCTGGCTCACCTCTTTAATCTTTCCCTATCCTCTGGGATCTTCCCTTCCTCCTTCAAACACGCTCTTGTCTCCCCAATTCTCAAAAAAACAAATCTGGACCCCAACTCTCCATCCAACTACAGGCCCATCTCCCTCCTCCCTTTTGCCTCCAAACTCCTAGAACGTCTGACCTATAATCGTCTCCTAAGCCACCTTACTGCTAACTCCATTCTAGACCCCCTCCAATCCGGGTTCCGCCCTTTACATTCCACTGAAACTGCCCTGACCAAAGTCACTAACGATCTACTATCGGCTAAATCCAAAGGCCTCTTCTCTATCCTCATCCAGCTTGATCTGTCGGCTGCCTTTGACACTGTTGACCACCCTCTCCTGCTCAACACCCTCCGCTCCTTTGGCATCACTGGCACTGTCTTCTCCTGGTTCACCTCATACCTCTCCGATCGCTCCTTCTCCGTCTCCACTCCGAGCTCCTCCTCTCCTACTACCCCCCAGCCAGTCGGTGTTCCCCAAGGGTCAGTCCTTGGCCCTCTCCTCTTCTCCCTCTACACCACCTCTCTGGGCACCCTCATCAGCTCCTATGGTTTTCATTACCACCTTTATGCTGATGATACCCTAATCTATCTCTCCTCCCCCGACTTATCCCCATCACTCCTGTCCAAGGTCTCCGAATGCCTCACGGCCATCTCAGCCTGGATGACCCAACGCTTCCTGAAACTAAACATGGCTAAAACTGAACTTCTAATCTTCCATCCCCCGAACATCCCCTCTTCTCCCACTATCTCCATCAGCATTGGTGAAACCGAGATCACCTCCACCGACCAAACGCGCTGCCTCGGTGTCATCATTGACTCCTCCCTCTCTTTCACCCCCCACATTCGTGCTCTCTCACAGTCTTGCCGCTTTCACCTACGCAACATCTCACGCATCAGACCATTCCTCTCCACTGACGCGACCAAAATTCTCATTCACTCTCTTGTCATCTCCCGCCTTGACTACTGCAACATCCTTCTCTCTGGGCTACCTCTCACCCGCCTCGCACCTCTCCAATCCATTCTTAACGCTGCTGCTAGGCTCATCTTCCTCTCCCGCCGCTCTACCTCCGCCTCCCCCCTCTGTTTATCTCTTCACTGGCTCCCCATTCCTTTCAGAGTTCTCTTTAAACTCCTCACCACCACCTACAAGGCTCTCTCCTCCTCCACAGCTCCCTACCTCTCTTCACTGATCTCTATCCACACTCCCTCCCGTCCTCTTCGCTCCATCGCTGACCGCCGACTGACCTCTCACCTAATCACCTCCTCCCACTCCCATGTCCAAGATTTCTCTCGCGCTGCCCCCCTGCACTGGAACAACCTCCCGCCACCCATCAGGCTATCTGATTCCCTTACCTCCTTCAAGCGCTCCCTCAAAACCCACTTTTTTCGACTAGCCTATCCCTCCTCCTAACCTCTTTTTGATCCTCCTATCCTGCCTCCGTTCCCCTCCGTTCCTACTTATCCTATTGTATTTCGTTCGTCCACCCACCTATTTTTAGTATGTTAACTCTTATGAGCAGGGCCCTCCTTCCTCACGTACTCACCCTACCTCATTACCTCACCTGTCCTGTTCTTCCCTTCCTCTACTTCATCTTCAGTCTCCTTGACAATTTTGACACCTACTTCTGAACTGATGCTGATTTTAGTTCGACCAGCTATACCCCTATTTATACTGTATCTTTCAACACACCCTGTACGTTACCTTGTAATTTTTTTTTTTTGTTTGCTATGTACGGCGCTGCGGACACTTTGCGGCGCCTTATAAATAAACGTACTACTACTACTACTACCAGAAACACAAAAATAAAAATGGCATCCCAAATATCATCCCAAATGTCATCCCAGTCATCCAGAAGAATGTATTCAGCGGAGGAGGCATATGCCATGCTTGCCTCTGACTCTGACACAGCCAGTGAGGCAAGCGGGGAATTTGAAGGATTCATCTTAAGCTCCTCTTCCTCCTCTAGTGATGAGGGACCCCCTCAAAGACGCCCCCGTAGAGCAGCTGAGACCCCCCCCCCCAATAATTGATCTCGTATGGACCCCACCACCAGACAATTTTGAGCCCCAGGTTCCTGAGTTTTTGGCCATCCCAGGAATCCAATTTGATTCCACAGGTCTCAGAGAAATTGACTTTTTCAAATTATTTTTCTCTGATGATTTTATAAATTTAATGGTGGACCAAACTAATTTATATGCCCAGCAGTTTATTGCTCAAAACCCCACGTCATCATTTGCTAGGTGGACCCCTGTAGTTGCAGTAGAGATGATGACGTTTTGGGGTCTGGTGTTTCATATGGGCATAGTAAAAAAGCCAGAAATTAGGCAATATTGGAGTACAGATGTTCTGTACAGCACCCCACTTTACCGTATGGCCATGACCCGGACTCGTTTTGAGTTAATCCTTAAATTTTTGCATTACAACGATAATGCACAGTGCCCACCCAGAGATGATCCCACCTTTGACCGGCTATTCAAAGTCAGGCCGGTCATTGATCATTTCAGTGCCAAATTTCCAGAGATGTACATCCCAGATAAATTCATTTGCATAGACGAGTCCCTTATACATTTTAAAGGAAGGGTTAAATTCCGCCAGTACCTTCCCAGTAAGAGGGCAAGGTATGGCATAAAAATGTATAAGCTGTGTGAAAGCACCTCAGGGTACACTCACAGGTTTAGGGTATATGAAGGGAAGGATTCAAGAATTGAACCGCCAGAATGCCCCCCCTCCCTCGTAGGTGTTAGTGGAAAAATTGTCTGGGATTTAGTGCACCCCTTCCTGGATAAAGGTTATCACCTCTATGTGGATAACTTTTACGCTAGCATCCCCCTGTTTAAGGCCCTTGGTTCAAGAGGTACAGCAGCTTGCGGTACTGTGCGCAAGAACCAAAGAGGCCTCCCAAAAACGCACATTGCCCAAGTAATGAGAAGGGGTGAAAGCAGGGCACAATCCACCGAAAATATGTTGTTGGTCAAATATAAGGACAAGAGGGATGTCCTTATACTGACAACAATTCACGGAGACAGTACCACCTCCGTCCCTGTACGAGGTACCAGTACCCACACCTCTAAACCTAATTGTATCCTGGATTACAATAAGTACATGGGCGGAGTGGATCTTTCAGATCAGGTACTGAAGCCGTACAGTGCCCTGCGGAAAACAAAAATCTGGTACAAGAAGCTGGCCGTGTATATCATCCAGATGGCACTGTATAACGCTTACGTGCTATTCCGTTCTACCAGCCAGAGGGGGACATTTATGCACTTTCAAGAGAAAGTCATAAAGAGCCTAATATTTGGGAACCAGCAGGCAGAGGGCCCCAGTACTTCTAGTACTGGCCCCCGTATTGTACCAGGGCAGCATTTTCCTGATGAAATCCCCTCCACTGGAAAAAAGGGCAGGACACAAAAAAAGTGGAAAGTTTGCTATAAAAAGGGAATAAGAAAGCAAACTATTTTCCAGTGTGACACTTGCCCCGACAAACCCAGCCTATGTATAAAGGAGTGTTTTAAAATATACCACACATCTATGGATTATTAGGTTCATCATTTCACCGTGCTTCGGGGGTCTTGCTAATGCCACATAGCACCCACCATTCATTCCACCAGAATCTGAGCCGCAAAATCCAAAAATCACTCCTTCCCTTCTGAGTCCTGCCATGCACCCAACTGGTATTTTTTGGTCACATGTGAGGCATTGCCGTACTCGGGAGAAATTGGGGCACAGATTTTGGGGTGCATTTTCTCCTTCATACCTTATGAAAATGAAAATTTTTGAGCCAGAACTGCATTTTTGTGTAAAAAAATGTAATTTTTCATTTGCACAGCCCAGTTGTATCAAAATTGGTGAAACCCCTGGGGGTTTGAAATGTACACTATACCCCTAGATGAATTCCCTGAGGGGTGTAGTTTGCAAAATGGGGTCACTTGTGGGGGGGTTCCACTGTATTGGTGCTTTGGGGGTCTTGCTAATGCGACATAGCACCCACCAAAATTCCACCAGAATCTGTGCTGCAAAATCCAAATATCACTCCTTCCCTTCTGAGTCCTGCCATTTTTTGGTCACACATGAAGCATTGCCGTACTCGGGAGAAATTGGGGCACAGATTTTGGGGTACTTTTTCTCCTTCATACCTTATGAAAATGAAAATTTTTGAGCCAGAACTGCATTTTTGTGTAAAAAAATGTAATTTTTCATTTGCACAGCCCAGTTGTATCAAAATTGGTGAAACCCCTGGGGGTTTGAAATGTACACTATACCCCTAGATGAATTCCCTGAGGGGTGTAGTTTGCAAAATGGGGTCACTTGTGGGGGGCTTCCACTGTATTGGTGCTTTGGGGGTCTTGCTAATGCGACATAGCACCCACCAACATTCCACCAGAATCTGTGCTGCAAAATCCAAATATCACTCCTTCCCTTCTGAGTCCTGCCATTTTTTGGTCACACATGAAGCATTGCCGTACTCGGGAGAAATTGGGGCACAGATTTTGGGGTGCTTTGTCTCCTTCATTCCTTGTGAAAATGAACAATTTTGAGCCAGAACTGCATTTTTGTGTAAAAAAATTTAATTTTTCATTTGCACAGCCCAGTTGAATCAAAATTGGTGAAACCCCTGGGGGTTTGAAATGTACACTATACCCCTAGATGAATTCCCTGAGGGGTGTAGTTTGCAAAATGGGGTCACTTGTGGGGGGCTTCCACTGTATTGGTGCTTTGGGGGTCTTGCTAATGCGACATAGCACCCACCAAAATTCCACCAGAATCTGAGCTGCAAAATACAAAAATCACTCCTTCCCTTCTGAGTCCTGCCATGCACCCAAATGGTATTTTTTGGTCACATGTGAGGCATTGCCGTACTCGGGAGAAATTGGGGCACAGATTTTGGGGTGCTTTGTCTTCTTCATTCCTTGTGAAAATGAAAAATTTTGAGCCAGAACTGCATTTTTGTGTAAAAAAATGTAATTTTTCATTTGCACAGCCCAGTTGTATCAAAATTGGTGAAACCCCTGGGGGTTTGAAATGTACACTATACCCCTAGATGAATTCCCTGAGGGGTGTAGTTTGCAAAATGGGGTCACTTGTGGGGGGCTTCCACTGTATTGGTGCTTTGGGGGTCTTGCTAATGCGACATAGCACCCACCAAAATTCCACCAGAATCTGAGCTGCAAAATACAAAAATCACTCCTTCCCTTCTGAGTCCTGCCATGCACCCAAATGGTATTTTTTGGTCACATGTGAGGCATTGCCGTACTCGGGAGAAATTGGGGCACAGATTTTGGGGTGCTTTGTCTCCTTCATTCCTTGTGAAAATGAAAAATTTTGAGCCAGAACTGCATTTTTGTGTAAAAAATTTAATTTTTCATTTTCACTGCCCAGTTGTACCACAATTGGTGAAACCCCTGGGGGTTTGAAATGTACATTATACCCCTAGATGAATTCCCAGAGGGGTGTAGTTTGCAAAATGGGGTCACTTGTGGGGGGCTTCCACTGTATTGGTGCTTTGGGGGTCTTGCTAATGCGACATAGCACCCACCAAAATTCCACCAGAATCTGAGCTGCAAAATACAAAAATCACTACTTCCCTTCTGAGTCCTGCCATGCACCCAAATGGTATTTTTTGGTCACATGTGAGGCATTGCCGTACTCGGGAGAAATTGGGGCACAGATTTTGGGGTGCTTTGTCTCCTTCATTCCTTGTGAAAATGAAAAATTTTGAGCCAGAACTGCATTTTTGTGTAAAAAAATGTAATTTTTCATTTGCACAGCCCAGTTGTATCAAAATTGGTGAAACCCCTGGGGGTTTGAAATGTACACTATACCCCTAGATGAATTCCCTGAGGGGTGTAGTTTGCAAAATGGGGTCACTTGTGGGGGGCTTCCACTGTATTGGTGCTTTGGGGGTCTTGCTAATGCGACATAGCACCCACCAAAATTTCACCAGAATCTGAGCTGCAAAATACAAAAATCACTCCTTCCCTTCTGAGTCCTGCCATGCACCCAAATGGTATTTTTTGGTCACATGTGAGGCATTGCCGTACTCGGGAGAAATTGGGGCACAGATTTTGGGGTGCTTTGTCTCCTTCATTCCTTGTGAAAATGAAAAATTTTGAGCCAGAACTGCATTTTTGTGTAAAAAATTTAATTTTTCATTTTCACTGCCCAGTTGTACCACAATTGGTGAAACCCCTGGGGGTTTGAAATGTACATTATACCCCTAGATGAATTCCCTGAGGGGTGTAGTTTGCAAAATGGGGTCACTTGTGGGGGGGTTCCTAACTTTTAGCATCTTATGGTGCCTAGAAACCTACATGGTGCCTAAAAAATAATCTCATAAAAAGGAGGCTCCAAAATCAAGTAGGTGCTCCTTCTATTATGAAGCCTGTGGTTTGGTCAACGTGCACACTAGGGCCACATATAGGATATTTATGAAAACAAAAGAATTGGGGGAAACAATTTTCAGTCACATTTCTCTAGTAAAATCTACTGTGTTCCTTAGAAAAATGTATTAAAATTGCAAATCTGCAAAAAAAATGAAATTTTGAAATTTCACCTACACTTTGTTTTAATTCCTGTGAAACACCTAAAGGGTTAACAAACTTCCAAAATGCTGTTTTGAATACTGTGAGGGGTGCAGTTTTTGAAATGGCATCATTTATGGGGGTGTCTCACATACAAGTCCCTCAAAGTCACATCAGAACTGAACTGGTCCCTAAAAAAATCAGTGTTTGAAATTTTCTTGAAAATTTGAGAATTTGCTATTCATATTTTAAGCCTCCTAGTGTCCAAAAAAATTAAAAGGAAGTTGAAATAATGATGGAAACATAAAGTAGACATATGGTCTATGTTAGTTATTAACTATTTTGAGTGGTATGATTATTTGTCTCACAAGCAGAAAATTTAACATTTTGCAAATTGCTAAATTTTCCATTTTTTTACGACATTTTGGTATTTTTCACAAAAAAACACAGACTGTATCGACCCAAATTTACCACTAATTTGAAGTACAATGTGTCACGAGAAAACAATCTCAAAATCACTGGGATAAGTAAAAGCAAAAAAAAGTTATCCCCACTTAAGTGATACATGTCAGATTTGGAAAAAAAAGGGCTCTGTCAGGAAGGCAAAAACTGGCTGTGTCAGGAAGGGGTTAAGCTCCTTGTTTTCAAATCTCTAATACTCCATACATGGGGATATGAATCCCAGACCTCATGTGCCACAGTCAACACTTAACATAATATATTTGCTTTTATGTAGCAAGACTACTACTTGTCACTATACTGTATGTACTCAAGTTGTAATTATTAGTTTAATCTAAACCACTACAGCCAATGAGATTTATGTATTATGTGGCTGCAGACTAGTAGGGGGTAGGAAGTACAGAGGCAGACCCTGCTACTCCCCTACTAGCCTGCGTCCGCACACGACAACAAAACTGCATGACTGAAAAAGGCTTCTTCTTGTAGTAAATTCAATGCATACGGAAATTGCTCTGAGAGAATTTGTTGAGAAATGCGAATGACAAGTGCAGGGGGCATGGCAACACTATTCATTATATCAAGCAACTGCCACATATGTAGTTGGTATCCAGGAGGGCTATTTGCTCTCCCAAGAGTCAGGGAGAATGCCTCAATATTTGTGATTCTCCCAATCTGGAGAGTGGGCATGTATAATATTGTTATGCAAGTGCGGTACTGTCCAAAAAATGATATGTGTTTTTGATGTTGTGATAATAGAATCATGCCAGGTACTGTTATTCCCTTCTTGCAGTGCATTAGCAGGAAGTGACTCTTGCCACTGTCTCAACATTAACGACGCACCACTTGTTGCTTTCCACTTTTTTACACCACTGCAGATAAGCAAATATTTTTCTCCCAAATACAGACAGTAATCATAGCACAATTTGTGCCAAAAGAATGTAATATTTATTCATTAGTCTCCATCATAAAAACAAAGGTAGGGCACATTGTTTAAAGGATTTCTCAGGATAGGGTTTTGTGGATTAGGCATGTAATATAAGTAAAACACAAATTGTTGCAATCTCAGACAAAGGTGCCCTGCCTATCATTTTTACAGACTGCTTGTAACATGAGATGAGCTGATTGGTTGGTGCTTTGTCTTTGTCCACTTTATATCTATCTAAAAGTGCCCATACATGTTACAATTATTGTATCCAATATTGGCAGGCAGGCCAGCTGTTGTCCCTCCAAGTTGACACCAATATCCGGCTGCAGAGAGAGAAATTTACAAATTCAGGACCACTTTAAACCCTGCCCTGTTCAAAATAACACCCACCCTATGTGGCATAATAAAGACAAAATAAAAAAATAAAAATAGACCAAGACCAAGAATTTACTGATGCATGTGCCCCCTGGCATGCATGGGCCTAGTTAATCAGTACACCCCCTTTGGCTCCACCGGTACCAAGAAAGAGTTCTGACTGAATGTGGGAAATAAAGTAGCATAAAGTGATATGGGCATTATGGTGTGTGGCATAATGTGTAAGGGTCAAAACGTTGTGCAGCATAATGTGTAATGGACATTACTGTGTGTGGCATAATGTGTAATGTGCACTATGGTGTTTGGCATAATGTGTAAGGGGCATTATGGTATGCGGCATAATGGGGGGATGCAAGGTGGGTTAGAATGCAGGATGAGAAGGGGGTGCAGGGTAAGAGGGGACGCAGGGACAAAGCGGAAGCTCAGGGTGGGGGCGGGGGTGAAGAGTGGGAGAAAATGCAGGGTGGGAGAGAATGCAGGGTGACGGGGGGATGCAGGGTGGGATAAGAAGCATTCTCAGATGTCAATTCTTACCATCTCTTGGCAGACACAAGAGCCAGATACACCGGCTGTGGCAATAAGGAGACCACCTGCCGCGGCACAGCACTGGGACCCGGCAGCGGGACTGCGAGTGACTGTTAAGTCAGCTCACAGTCAGTGCCGGGTGCAGGTGCGAATGCCGGTAGGGAAGTGCGGGTAGCAGACGGGGGGTGCAAGAGTGAGTGTGGCTGTGTTTGGTGTCACCCCAGTGAAGGATGATACATGGGTGTGGCCCGCACCCCCCTTGTGACGCCACTGGCATAATGTATAATGGGCATTACAGTGTGGCATAATGTTTAATGGACATTACGGTGTGTGGCATAATGTGTAAGGGGCAATACGTTTGTGGCATAATGTGTAAAGGGCATTACAGTGTGTGGCATAATGTGTCATTAGTACTAGGGATGCCAATCCCGGGCATTTTTTTCAATCCCGGGAATCGGGATGTGCGGAAATGGGTGGAGACAGTTGCTGAGTGTGGCGCCGAGCGGCGGAGCTGATGAAATGATGGGCGGAGCTTCTTTAGTGGAGCCGGGAGCAGGCAGTGAGAGAGTTCTGGCGGCAGACATACCAGACATTTTGGGGCCAAATCCCGGCATCCTGCCGATCCCGGTATTGGCCACCCTAATTAGTACTATTATGTGACCAGGCCCCTTTCCCATGAAGCCACACTCCTACATTTGCAGCCCTATTTTGAATATAGGGGGTGGGGGACCGGAATGGACTTTGAAACCTTGTTTCACGCACAAATAAAATATTTGTGTGTGTATTTTCATGTGTTTGATGTGTTTATACAACATAAATGCATTTTGTGTTCACATGTGGGTCCCGCCCTTACGAAATACATAATAATACAGGTTTTTTTTCAAAATGCTTCTGGTCCCAAGCATTTTAGTTAAGGGATACTCAACCTGTATTCCATATTTCTGAATTTTGTATATGGGAAACTCACCCTTACTACAGAACAATAGCTCTCATGTTCCTATGGAACATAAGTAAAAACAAAGCTCTTTTGGCTGATGAAGCAAAGATTAACTGTACATTAGAACTAAGAATTTAAGAAGGGAGTTTTTTAACATAGGAACATTTTGTGCCGCTAGCATTGGTTTTCTGTGCCCCTAGGGAACATTAATACACAGACAACAGGTGTTTACCTCTTTCCTTTTACCTTTTTCAGCACTAAACCAGGCTGCCTTGATTCCCATTTCCAAACAGTCTTTGATTTCTGGAGCTAATGCACACCTCCCCCCATTCCTCCCAACCCTATGGTTTCAATTACCTCCTAAAGTCACAGGGGCCTCACTGCAGAAAGCGCCCTCATTCTTACCTCAGCCTCTGAGACAAGCTAGAGTTACAGGAAGGAGGGAGAGGAGGAGGGGGCTGGGAGGAATAGCTGAGGGAAGGCAAGTTAGGAGGGAAGAAAGAGAGATGGAAAAAATAGGGGAGTGGGTCGAAATCCCAACAAAGAAAAAGAAATAGAGTGGCATTTACAAAAGGCAGTACCATGCTGAAACACCACACTCCTTTCTATTATGTACAGCTGGAGCTATTCTGTATGCAGGAACAGTGATTGGCAGCCTGTCTCTCACTAACAAAAAGGCAGATTGCCTGGATGTTTACCTACTGGCATGCATCTTGCAACTCAGTATCATGTAACAACTAGAGAGTCTCTACTATACACCATACAAGCATATGTTGGCCACCAGGTTATCTGAATTACTGGATATTTGTCTAATTTGGCCAAATTGTGAGCCAAATTGCACAGAACTGATAATTCAAACTCAATCCATGCTAATATAATTGTGCATTCTAATGATGGAAGACTGTCCATCTAATAATTTAAAGAATAATTATACTCAATCCATCAGCATTTTTCCTTTTTATACCAGGTACCTATTGCACGAAGGCCCTTATTCTGGTTCACTCGCAAAGGCAAATTCCTTCTCAAATGGACAAAACCATGTGCACTGCAGGGGGTGTGGGGGCAGATGTAACTAGTGCAGAGAGAATTTGATTTGGGTGGGGTTTTACTTCAAAGGGAGTATTATATTGCAGTTTAAAAATAAAGCAGTCAGTATATTCACTGCAGGTGAACCAGAATCAGTCCCAATGTCCAGTGATAAAGTATTTTGTTATTTTGTTGTTCAGAGTCTGGGCCCTGCCACCAATCCCAATTCCCACCTTGCCAACCTAGATACAGGCTTTTGCGCATGCTCTAGTCATATAACTAGTTTACACCATCAAATACTTTTGATGTGTTGGTTAGTTACCATCGCATTTAAAGTTTCAATAGTGGAAGCTCAGCCATAATTTGATGGTGGGCTTCCGATGTCCATCCCTGAAGCATATCCTACAAAATATGCATGTTTTGGCATTTCAACAGTTAAACAATGAACAATCTCACTTGCTCACTGCCTGACTGTCAACCTAACAACAAAATGTGCACGCATGTACTGTTGTCTGTTGAACACGTACATGATCGGTGAGGTCATGCAATAAAAGTTTTTTTTTTCAAATTAGCTAGTTTTTACTATTTTACAATATATTTGAGGTGTGTTTTGGACCATCGAGGAAGGTGAAAATACATTTTTTTTACTTTTAGGGTACTGTTCTTAATGTATAGTAACAGTTTCAATTATTATGAGCCTACCCAAAGTTCCCCCCCAAAATTTAAAATAGGGAGGAAATACTGGAAAGTAGCTAAATTTTTTCGAAACTTCGAAAAGGGCAAAGTTTTCCCTGCACCTACGAAGCTCAAATTTCGTATGCTCACTTTTGGGAACAAGAGGAATAGGAAAAACCCTGAGGAGCAAGAGTTTTCTGAAAAAAGGCGCACACCCAAATGTAATGAGCCGCGCATGCCTATGTTAACTATATTGAGCATTCACAATGGATTATATGAATAATAAATCGTCAAAAACCTTACCATATCTATAATGGCTGCACCTATATAATTATTCCCAACTCTTCGGAGTCTGGCGTGGAGGCCACTTTACAATAGACATAGCAGTGGAGGTCTGCCTTCCATGTCTAGCAATAACCACCCTACTCTGTAAAACCTGAGGTAATAATATGGTTAAAAAAAGGGGCAGAGTAAAATGGGCCATATGGTTCTTATCTGCCATCAAGTTATATGTTTTAAGGTTACCTCTCTTCGTTGTAGTAAGCCAGTCCTTCCAATATTAAACTTTTCTGTACAATTTTACTTGGTATTATCTTTTTCCCATATTTAACCCCATGTATATAAAAATGGATGGTGGCCTGTGTGTAACTTGTAAATGCAATAGATAACAGCTGTACTTAACAAGGTCCAGATACCATTACATTCACATCATCTACATATGTGGCGAACTGGCACCACAAGAAACCCACACTCCTGTAATTAGGGGGAAAATGGATCTATGTCAGAAACATGCAAGAGAGATTAACTGCGATGCTGCATTGCCCCCAACTCCACCTCAAAAGATGTCATGGTGCCAGTTGTTAACTACATAGAAGAGCTCACCTCTTTATAATACATTTGTTAGCTTATGGGACTAACAAATTGTCCCAGTATAAAATACTTTGACAAAGTTTCTCACAGATACTTAAGGCCCCTATACATTAGGGTGACTTGTCGTAAGGACAAGCAGCCCCGATTTCCCCTGAGCTTCCCCGGCAAGATTTGATAAGATTTGGCGCTTGATGTGCCATTTTTTACATGTGATAAATCGGATGCGATTTATCACATGTAAACCCGGGGAGTAGCGGGGGGGGGGGGGGGGGGGGGGGAGAGGGTCCGTGGCAGGGGGCGCCACGGGGACCGGAGAGTCAGCAGCGGCGGTAGGCGGGAGGCCGGGAGCATAGTAAAAAAAAAATCCTATTCAAAATCTGGGCGGCCGCTGATTGGCTGAGCTCTCAGCCAATCAGCGGCCGCCCAGATTTTGAATAGAATTTTTTCTATTCTCCCGCTCGCCGCAGGGTTTGGTGTAGTGGCGAGCGGCGGGAGTAAATCCTATTTAAAACTTTGGGCTGCTGGTGGGGTGCGGCGCACTGCTAGAAGGGCAGAGGCAGCCTGCAGGGGACCCTGCGGGGGACAGTGACAGTGACAGAGAACCGGGCAGGGGGAGGCGGGAGCTGTCAGTGCTGAGAAAAAAAAAGCCCATACAATGAATGGGCAGCCTGTGATTGGCTGAGTGCTCTCTCAGCCAATTGCTGACTGGCTAAGAGAGCGCTCAGCCAATCACAGGCTGCCCATTCATTGTAGGGGCTTTTTTTTTTCAGCGCTGACAGCTCCCGGTGGCTCCCCCTGCCAGGCTCTCCGTTACTGCCGCCTCTGTCCCCCGCAGCGTCCGCAATCTGCTGCCTCTTCCCTACTAGCAGCGTCCCTCGCCATCCACCCCGCAGCGTCCCAGACACCCTGCTCCCTCCACCTTCCGGGAGCACAGCCTCCTGCTCCAGCGTCCCCTGCCCGGCTGCACATAAGATTTAGCAAATCTTATGTGCAGCCGGTCCGATCCGATGCGCACGGGACCGCGCATCGGGTCGGACCGGGTGTCTGGGCATGCGATTTGGCCCGATTTCACTGCCCGATCCATCTGAATCGGGTGAAATCGGGTCGGGACCAAATCGCATAGTGTATGGGGGCCTTTATAGTCTACTTTATCAAAGGATTTAGCCTTGTCTAGACCAACAATATAGTACTCACAAAGAAGTCCTTTAAATCTTTAAACTTGTTATGAAAGCTCCTGGTGCTAAAGCCCTCATCTGAAGCATGATTTCAATAATATATATCACCTCTTTGGTCATTATTTCTGCTGTGAAAAAGGCCTAAATTTAGGTGATAAGTATCATTCATGTTTTTTTTTTTTTTTGGCTGGACTGGTTTGGGGGTGGCCTTTATCCCAGACATGAACCCCAGAGTGTTAAGGACCTACTTGACAGAGGTCAATGTTTATGGGCAGGTTCATATCTTTATCAAAATACATGCTAACAACCTCTTAATTAAATATTATATACGTTAGCAGTAATGATTACATTACAGCACCTACAACAGGCTCACGATTTGTAAAAACTGTGTATTTGTGTCAAACGATCACAAACCGATCATATCGCGATGGTTGTTAGACAGTAGGATCCGGTGCTTCATGTGTTTGCACAGAACACCATTCGACCATCTTGCAGATTGCCCTTTGAAATTTAAAATAGGCTGGGTCGCCTGATGGTTTGATGGGAACAAACACACACGATGTGCACCAGATCGACACCAGATCTAAATTCGATTGAGGAATCTTTACTGCAGTAGGTAAAATCTCCAAACCGACCGTACAACCGGTGGGGGCACGCATCAGATCAGAATCGTAGTGAAAATAAGTACAATTCTGTACTTTTTTAAACATACAATTGGTCGTAAGACGTGTTGAAATTGGGGGAATTGAGTCCAAATCATCCTGGTGTGTACCAAGCATAAGTTAGAAACATTACCGGCATGTAAAGTACAGTGAATGTCAACATTAACAGCATTTTAACATGGTAAATGCATAAATGTTATGTCAATAAAACAATGTAGAAATTCGCAGAACGCCAAAAATTGTAAAAGTCAATAGTCTCCATGTTCACAATGCATTTTTCCATTCACTTGTCCACTTACCCTAACCAAAGCCAAACCCTAACAAGGGGCTAACTATATGGAACAACATGTTCTTATGTGCTGTAAAGTTCCCTGTTTCTATGGCAGTTGACAATATTGTCATTTTGGCAGTGTCAGAATTTCAATGGTCGTAATCCATGTCGACATTCACACATTAACAGTTTTAATATAAACCATTTCTGATAACTCCTGCAACAATTGATTCTTCCCTTAAAGATGTTGTAACAGCAGTTTCCATATATTTAAGGGGTAAACTGCTTGATAAATAAGGTAGATCCGTTAGAGAGCAGTTAAAATGATTAATCAGAGGAGTAATAGGAGAAGATTAGGAGGTAGATTTCTGAAAGTTATATTATGGGAAAATCCCTCAAAACAGCTGTAAAAGCTATGCATCGCTTGAATGGGGTGCCGGATGACGCTCTGACAGTGGGGATCCCGACAGTCAGTATCCTGATGTGAGGATCCCGACTGCCGGTGCTCCGACAGGGAGATCCTGACTCACAGGGGCTATTCTCCCTTGTGGGGGTCCACAACCCCCACAGAGGGAGAATAGGACCTGTGGCGAGTGTAGCGAGCTACCGGGCCAGCAGCGTGGCAAGCCCACAAGGGACCTCTTTGCACTCGCCCCCCTGTCGGAGCACTGACAGTCGGGATCCTGATGTCAGGATACGGACTGTTGGGATCCCCACTTTCGGAGGCGCATACCCAGGGCCGCCAAGAGAAATCCTGGGCCCCGGTACAACAACTTCATGGGGCCCCCACGGATGGAGCTCCTTGCACACTCCGCGGACCTGTTGTTACGCCACTGCTTCCAAGGTGGATAAAGGGACAAAAATTTACACCGTAATGCCTTTTACACATCACACATCCATTACATATTATACCACATGCCACAATGCTCATTACACATTATGCCACACACCGTAGTGGGCAGAACACAATATGCCATACACCATAATACCTATTACAGATTTTACCACATGCCACAATGCCCATTACATGTTATTCCACACACCGTAATGCTCATTGCATATTAGGGGGTCAACATGCTCATTGCCATGGGATTAACCTGCTCTGCCAGGGCTTAACATGCTCTGCCCGGGGTTACATGCTCTGCCAGGGGTTAACATGCTCTGCCAGGGGTTAACATGCTCTGCCAGGGGTTAACATGCTCGTTGCCATGGAGTTACATGCTCGTTGCCATGGAGTTACATGCTCTGCCAGGGGTTAACATTCTCTGCCAGGGGTTACATGCTGACTTCCAGAGTTGGATCTCAGCCCCAACAGCATACAGGGAGGCAGCAGACACAGAACAACCAGCCACACACCTTCCACCTTGGAACACAGTGACCTGGACATGGGAGGGGAACCAGGTCTGGGACTGCTAGACTGGAGATATGGCACTGGCACCTGCTACTGCTGGTTGGGATGGGAATGTGGGGAGCGGGGCAGACTGGATTCTGCGGATTGGGTAGTACTCCTGCAGAAGGTGGCCTCTCTCCCAAGTCACGTGGCTGGCTCTCAGCAGACCCTGGAGTTTGAGAGGGGAAAACCGCTCAGAAGGACCTATGTAATGCTGCTGCCCCCACACTGGCCTACATCCGCACTCTCAATGCCACCGCTGAACAGCTGACTCCGGCGCACTCAGACCTGGCGCACTCACCACCTAGTTAAAAAAAAAACTGTGTGTCCAGACCAGGGCCCCCCTGACAGGCCCCGGCCCAGGTACACTGTACCTGCTCCCCCCCCCCCTCTCTCGGCACCCCTGCGCATACCACACCCGCTTGAATGTATGTATGAGTCTCCTGCTTGAATTGGAGGATGCAGAATCAGATCACCTGCACAGACACGATCAGTCACCTGCATGACAAAGGGGTCATGTAAGCCAGCCACTGCAGATCAAGCATCTTCCGAAGGAGATCCTGGCCTCGTCACACATCGGGAGGTGACACGCCTCGGTTTTGGTACATAGGCCGCTAAAGGGCAGCACACTGTCAATCACTGAAAGTCTGGAGCTGATCTGCTTCCGACATTACAGTTCCATACTGCACCTGAACAGTATGGGTTTGGGGGATTTGCAAAATTACCCAACATCAGTACTTTGATGCATGAGCCGTTCTACTGTAGGGACCTGAATCAGACCCCAGTTGTCTATGAAATATGCTGTGGCTGCTCTATTTTATGACCACAATAAAAGCTCCCATAGGGCACACATGCATTCGCTGACAGACGCGCATCCAAACATGGAAGCAAAAGCTACTTCCAACCCGTTACATTTTTGGAATCTCTCTCCCAGGGTATGCTATATTTTGCCAACATGGTCATGTTAACATCTGCATCTCAACATTGATTTATTCATTCAGCACTGATGAAATACAGCACTGATGAAATACTGACAAAATGTCCCTGGTGGTCTACTGGACCGGTCTGCTTACCTTGTCCAGAGTTGTCTTCTGTGTATGGCAGAGGCCTCCTGATGCCTTCCATTGGATCCCATGGTACTCCTGGCTTATTGCTAACAATAACCCAACATTACTGACCATCATATAATACAGAGAACATTGGTAAACACTATATACAAACATGGACAAATTTGTTCCATGAAAAAGAAGATCCCATGTTTTTCACTTAAGTTGAAATAATAACTTGAACGTAACAAAATAAATCTGACTTTTCATTAGATTTTTGATTCAACAGAATAATTATATAAATAAATTATACTAATAATGAAACAAATACAACTGGCATGGACAGAAATAAGACTCCTGTACCTTTCAACAGGTAGCTTGGCCTAGCAAGCTGCTCCACTTGTCTCATATTTGATGGATACCTTCTCCAGATTTTAGTGCTTTCCATAGATGTTGGATAAAATTTCGATCAGGGCTCACAGAAGACCACTTCAGAACAGTACACTATACTGTTCTTATCCATTCTTGGTTGCTTTTAGCACTGTGTTTATGGCATTTATTCTGTTGGATGACGTATGACTGAGACAATGCTTTTTGGCACTTAGCATATAGACACTGACATACCTTGACCTTGAATTTGCAATAAAAGTAATAAGAACATCATGCTTGGACATTCTAGAGTCTTAAGGTGTCCATACACGTTGCGATTTCAGCATGCGTTTTGAACTTTTAAAGTTCAAAACGCATCGCATCGGCTCAAATCGCACCGTTTACCTGCGGGGATGCGATGTGCGTCCCCGCGGGTACAATATTGTAAAGCACAAAAAGTATCTGCAGGCAGTACTTTTTGTGCTTCATTGCATCGCATCGCATCAGTTTTGGAGTACATGCGATGCGATGCAATGTCCATTAGTGAGTATTAACTTAAAAAAAAAAAAAAGAGGCTGAAATCGCATCGCGCCCGCACAGTACAGTACATCGCATCACATTACATCCCCTTCCAGTGCCAAAATCGCAGGGCACCTTAAAGTTCAAAATGTACAGCACATGAATATCGGTGCGTGTATGGGCACCTTTAGAGACATTATAAAGTATTTTAATCTTTACCTTTAACATACTTTTCTACCATTTTCTTTCTGGTCTCCTCAGACAACTCTCTCCTTAGCTATCTCAGGTCAATGTTTGGTGTGGTGCAGTGGCGTAAGTTCGTTCCAGGTGCCCGGAGGCAAGATATTTATTGGTGCCCCCCCCACACACACACAACCCTATATAATCTTATATAAAATATATATTTTTGTTCAGAAATATAGATAGATAGATAGATAAGATATAATATATAAATATATATATATATATATATATAAAATATAAATATAAAATCTCTTTTCCAACAGTATATTTATACGGACGTGTGCTGGGTACTGCAATGTGCTGGCCAGGCTTTCTCACCCATTTCTTACCCTCACAGAGCCAGGCTGCCGCTGCAGCATCTGCTAGCCAGCTTCTTCTTCAAGTACTGCTGTCACTCACCAGCGACAGCGGATCCGTCTCTTCAGTGAGTCTCCCTCCCGGCTGTTCGTACTGGGACTGCTGCTGGCTTGCTCACTCACAGGCTGGCGGCGGATGTCAGGCGACTTCGGCAGTGAAGTGAGCAGCCAGCAGCCGGGTGACAGGGGGAGCGGTGCCGCGGTCGTCGCGCACCGGGTGTGTGTGGGGGGGAGGGGGTTTGCCCGGCCGAAAAGATAACTGTGGCCCAATTACGCATCGGAACACTGGAGGCAATGGAGCCAGAGCCCCCTTTAAGCCTGGCGCCCGGCGGCAGATGACTCCATTGCCTCCGGGAGTTCCGCCACTGGTGTGGTGCACACAGTGATACCAAACAGCAGAGTGACTATTTTTCACCATTTAAATAGCCTGAATGACTGATTAGAAGACATGTTAATTCAAGAAAGCAATTAGTTTTAAATAGTACAGCAATCCAATTATTTCTTCTTTTCAAGAGTTGCCAACAAATATACTGCGGACAGCATTAGCAAATGCCATATACTGTACCAACTGCAAAATACTACAGGCATCAGAGACGGCCATATACTGAAGATAGTGACGGAATACGATCATTTGGTCTACAGCATGTTGGTCGACACCATTAGATCGACATGGGGATAGGTTGACATGGGTCTAGGTCGACATGGGTTTAGGTCGACAAATAATTATGTCGACAGTGTCTAGGTCGACAGTCAAAAGGTCGACATGGGGTTTTCACAGTTTTTTGAGCCGACATGTGCCGACAGGCGGTATTTCATGTCCTACCATCCACCAGGGCATGGTGGGAGAATAAAATAGTGTGCCGAGCGCAGCGAGGCACCGTGCCCGAAGCATTGCGAGCAAATCGAGCAATGTAAGGGGATGCGGTGCACTTCAAACTGTGTCCATGTAGACTGTGTCGACATTCAGGTAAAAAAATTGTGAAAAACCCCACGTCGACCTTTTGACTGTCAACCTAGACACTGTTGACCTAATGCTTGTGTCGACCTATTGACCTGTCGACCTAAACCCATGTCGACCTAGACCCATGTCGACCTAGACCCATGTCGACCTAGTGGTGTCAACCTAATGATTGTCGACCAACATGCTGTAGACCAAATGATCCCAACCCTTAGTGACTATCACATACTACACACAGCATTAGTGCCCACAATATAACATAGACATTAAACTAATTACATCCCTCAATCTCATAAAAATCCTAATTAACCCAATGAAATCATTAACCCCTTGCATCCTTTATTATTAGTACTACTTACCATAAAACATAACAGACCACCACTCTTCTCCCTTTTATCTGGGGTACACCAAGAATTTATTTATTTATTTATTTACAGTTTCTTATATAGCGCAGCAGATTCCTTTGCACTTTACAATAGTAGACAGTGATAAAACAAAGTAGGTAACAACAGACAGACTTGGGGGTTAGAGGGCCCTGCCGCAAGCTTACAATCTATAGGGATATAGAAGGGAAACACAAGGACAGGCACCAGTAATAGCATAGCAGTCCCACCAAGTTACAAGTCCAGAAGGGAAGCTAAATAATACATAAGTGCATTAGAGGGTTATACGTGTAGAACTTAAATATGATAGGCTTGCCTGAAGAGGTGAGTTTTCAGGGAACGCTTGAAAGTTTGGAGGCTTGATGAGTCTAATTGTGCACGGGAGGGCATTCCATAAGATGGGTGCAGCCCTATGAAAGTCCTGTAACAGTGAATGGGAGCTAGTGATCCGTGCAGAAGAGAGACGCAGATCTTGTGCAGAGCGGAGTGGTCGAGATGGGAGATATTTTGTGATAAGTGAGCCAATTTAGATACAATCTCAAAATGCCCAAAATGAGCCAATTTAGATCTCGACCAATTGTATGTAAATTGGCCATGTTTGGGGCAATTTCACTGCCGTTCTGATGCGATCCCGATCGATGCACGGCCCCTCTGGTCGTTAGGTCTTTTTTGAGATCCTACCTGCAGCAGGTAGGATCTCAGAAACGACCATTGAAGTGGGTGCAGGTCGTGATCGGATCGCGATCACATCAGGTGCATCTTCTGAGCGGGTTGTTGGCGGGTCATAGGCTCCGTCAGCTCCTGCGCGGGTCGTACGTTCCTGTAACGACCTGCTCACAAGCTGCATCTTGCTGGTGTGTATCCAGCATTACCTGTTAGAACTGTGAATTTATCTCTCCTTTGTTGCCGTCAGACAGCAGTCCAGGAAGCAGGAAGCAGCCGCCAAGGAAAGAGGCAGGTCCCATGGAGCCTGCTGCTATCAGTGAAGAAGACACGGAGCCATGCAGAGACAAGCAATGGAAACACAATTCGGATAACGGTGGTGACCTTACCCCATGCCTACTCTGCAGCATAGCAGCTAGGGCAGCTGCAACTACAAATACTTTTCTCCCCCCACATACACACAAACACACCACTCACCCAGTGCACTTCCCTATATGCTTCCTGCCACAGAGCCAGAATGAGAGGGCCACTTCTGCCACCTTTGCCATCCCCTCACCTGTAAAGGGTAGCATAGTCTGGGAATCCACTGATTAGTGAAAGGAAATTATAGAGGGAGAGTATATACAGTAATAAAAGGTAATAGGAGGTGTTGCAAGGAGGGGTTATATGGAATAACAGCAGGAGTTGCAGGTTATATTGAGGTGAAGAATAAGCTATTTTGACAGGGAATATACTGTATCACTTATAATAAGGAATTATATGGTATGACTGCAAAGAGCCTGATTTTGTATGTTGTAAATGTAGAGCATTACAGGGAGAACGTTAATAATGGGGAAAAAACAAAACTATATATATATATATATATATATATATATATATATATATATATATATATATAGTAGAAATCACAGGCAGAAATTTATCATAGAACTGATCTTTTCTCTCCCTATCAGCCCCTCAGGCACCCTTTCTACAACATCCTAAAAAGGAGGAGGAGGATATGAGGAAATCTTTATACACCGCCTGGGGGTCTGCAAATCAGAAACAGGACGCTAGTAGCCTATATATAAACACCAGCCACGTCTCACTCCATACATCACCCAAGCAGCCTGGGGGATATAGAAAGGTGACAGACTACTTTAAAAAAAGAAAAAAATCCAGACAAATCCACCCGAGCGTCAAACTTATTTTTACTTTCTTCCTTTTTATACTTCTTGGTTTTAAATCTGGATCTAGACAATATTTACCTAAAGCTCATAACCACCTGTATTTAATTTACTTAACAACTGAGTCAAACATCGACATAATTTTATATCTGCAACGTGCATTCATCTTTAGTGTGTATGTGCGTTTTCTACCAATGTGTATGGATATACAGTCATTTACATGGCCTGTGTACAATTAGGTAGCCGCGACCAGTAATGGAATGGGAGTGGGCGTACAGACATGGTCAATGTGTATTGAGGGCCTGATTCATGTTTGCATGTAAAGTAAAAGAGCAAGCAACTGGGTTAAGCCATGCTGCACTACAAGTGGGGCAGATGGAACATGTACAGAGAGATTTAAATTTGGGTGGGTTATATATTTTTTTCTCTGCAGAGTATATACTGACTGCTTTTGCATGTAGTCCACAATGGCTGGACAGCTTAATTTTTACACTACAATGTAGATTTCAGTTTGAACACCCCCCACCCAAATCTAAATCCCTCACCACATGCTACATCTGCCCAATCTTCAGTGCAACATGGTTTTGCACAATCATTTGCTTTACTTATAAACAAGAATCAGGCCCTAAGAGTGTGGTTTGAGTGTATAATCACATATTGCTACTTAAATGTTTTACTCAAAAGGTTGTTGGCTGGAGGGGCTAGTATAACTCTAGTGCTTCTTATCTGCTCTATAAAGTCAATATAGTGTTAGGTGCATTACACTATTTGGCATAATATGATGCAAGGGGCATTACTATGTGGGGCATAATATGGTGCAAGGGACATTACTGTTTGTGGCATTATATGGTGTAAGGGGCTCTATTGCGTGGGTGCAAGGCCCTGCCCATTACAATGAGGCCACCCCCCTTCCAGAAAGACCATACTCATTTTTTGGGGTGTGCCCACGGCAATACTTTATTGTTAATACTAGGAGCCAAATTGTCTAGAAATGGCCCTGATTTTTAGCATTCTTATCACTCAGTGAAGACACGCTTCCCATCGTTTTGCAGCTACTTTTGACCCAAGCACATAAAGGAAGGAGAGCTACAGTTACAGACTTGCAAATTAGATGCATTTTGCTACTCCATTTGTGTGCCACTCTAAAAATGAGATTTACTTGTGGAAAAATGCATCATAGGTGATGCTTTGTGAGGTCTGCATATGCAAGTGTATATAATTTATAAGCAGTTCCATGTTGTTGTAGGCTATGATGGTGCAGGGCTGAAAACGTTTTCAGCTTGTGATAGGAAGAGCTGGGTGAATTGAACTGTTGCTTGCTGAGAGCAGACTAGGCACATGAATGTTTCTACTTAAGCGCTAATATCAGAAACTATGCCTTGTTTTGTCAGGAAAGAAAAGAGCAGACTAGCTGAATTTAGAAGGGGTTCTCTATTGAGTATGCACCTTGAAATGTGCTTTGCAAACAGATAAGCCCACTTGTGCAAATAATGGAGAAACACAGTAGATAAGCATTCTTTATTTTGTTAGATGCATTCTCTGACAAAGTGTATCTAAAATGTTATTTATTGTTCTTGTATTCCTCCCGAAGAGGATATTTAAATCTATATTTCCGGGGGCCAGGATTGCGGACCCAATTTCGGGAGCCTCCCGGCCATTCTGGGAAAGTAGGCAAGTATGTATAAGGTGTATGAATTAACCAGCAGATAAATCTGTCAGCACCGCATCCCCCATAAAAACTTATGGGGATATGGCTCTGGGCATATATGCTGCAATCTAACTTTCTTGCATTGCAGGGATACATATTTGATGTTAGCCCTTGAAAACTGGCGTTTTTGAGGACACAGGGGGTTATTCTGGTTCGCTTTATTTTGCATAATTTTAGCCCCTACTCACAGACCCGCGAATCGCAGCGTTTGCATGGATTGGGGGCGGGGCTTTCAGTCATCAGATTCCCCCCCCCCCCTGCCCTGGAGATCCGGCTGTCCTTTCAGGGCTTCTCCGGGCCGATTTTTACCGATAATCGGTCCAATATCAGCCAATATCGGTCGGGTGTGCGCTCCGCGGATCTTTTGCTAAATCTTCTGATCTTACATGCTGCATGAAAGATCAGAAGATTTAACCAAGGATTCATAGGAACACACGTGGGATCTTTGGTAAAGATGTGCGCTTGCCTGAAATCTTTTGTCCAGGACAAAAGATTTACAAGGCTAATTATGTGCATATCTTAAGATCGCAGATCTTTCTAGTGTGTGGGTACCTTAACTCTCTCTGCACAAGTAACATTTACCCCACCTGCAGTGCACATGGTTTTGTCCAGTTGGAAAGGAATTTGGCAGGAAAACCAGAATAACCCCCTGTGTCCTCAAAAACACCAGTTTTCAAGGGCTAACATCAAATATGTATCCCTGCGATGCAAGAAGTATAGATTGCAGCATATATGCCCAGAGCCATATCCCCATAAGTTTTTATGGGGGATGCGGTGATGCCAGATTTATCATGATCAGATTATGTGAAGCACTCTTTACACATTGTAACCTACGGGTTACAGTTCCGGGGATGTAGTTCTGGCCATGTTCCTTGGGAACCCTTCGCCAGATATGACCCTTGTAAGCTCCTTTTGGAACCCCTGTCTCTGTCTGAGCTGGGTAATACATACACCTGATACATACTTGCCTACCCTCCCAGAATGGCCGGGAGGCTCCCGAAATTGGGTCCGCATCCTGGCCCCCGTAAAAGGTCGGCAAGTACCACGCAATTTCACTTTGAGCCCAGACTCCCGCCCACCACCCCGCATTACTCTTGAGAAGGAAGTTTGAAGCCGCAGTTTGGGGAGGGGCTAAAAGTATGCGAATTAGCCCAGCCCCTCCCCAAAATGACGCAAATCATAGAATTTTTTTGAAATGGGGGCGGGGCTTACTGACATCAGTGGCAAATATACCTGCAATTCTGCCTAATGGAAGTCAGGTAAATACAAAGTAGTTTCTCACTCAAGAAAGTAACAAGCTCTTTGAAAGCAGTCGGCAGTATTCTTATTACTCAAAGACGGGAGGAATGCTAATAACTATATATTGGATGTTCCTAAGACAAAGTATTTGGGAAACCTAACTGCATGAAAGTCGCTCTGTGTTGAAGTACACTATGTAATTACAATACTTAGGAACACTTTGTGTTATTTTTTTGCTTGCTGAAACATCACACTATGCATGCCTTTTTTCCAGTGGTTTACGCAACAGGGCAAAGTTGACTTCAGACATAATTGAGATACTGAGTAAAAATTAAATGTCAACCTTTATTGTCACCCTTTACATTTTATATTCAACAGAACGTTACCTGTCTTTTCATTGGCAACTTTGTGCCTTCTGATTTCCTGGGCTGTGATAACCATGGAAGTGTGAGATGAAGATCTGGTCACTGTAGGAAACTGAAAGGGGGAATAGGCAAATGTATATTTTAGGTTAATTTGGTTGAATTTGATTACAGCGGTACAATTTGCAGTTACAGAGCTCATGTAATTGCATTGGGTGGGTATGGTATAACTCTCTGATGGCTGCTAGGGATATAGCTAGATTTCAGGGGCAGCATATCAAACCCGATGTTCTTGCATGCAACTTCGGGAGTGCGTACGCATATTGGGCATACATATTGATCGATGTAGGCGATATGTCGGCTCAAACCACTTAAGCGGATGGCTTATCGCTCCCTCATGGAGAGGTCAGGTAGGCAAGTATGCTATGTACCCAGCAGAGGCAGAACTCTGGGAGGCAATGGAGTCATCTGCCGCCGGGCTCCTGCTCTCAAGGGGGCACCTCTCCACCACTGCCAGTTTAATTCCATTAATTGAAAGCCATCAAAATCACTTCTGTGGCTGAGTTCTGAAATATATGTGTGTTCTCCCTCTCTTTCTGTATATACATACAGTATATAATATATATTTGATATCAGACTATATATATTTTCAATAACGTTGTGTGTGTGTGAATCAATATTCATCATGCCTCCGGGCAACTGGGACAAACTTACGCCACTGGTACCCAGCTTTACTTAAACAGAAAACTTGATTTCCTGCCCTTGTTAAATTGTACTACATTGTATTTGGGATTGAAGTATGCAGGCAATGGGGTGTCAAATACAAGAGATATTGGGGTAAATTAAATATAGGATGTTGCTATGGGCAACAAATCAGATTCTATATTATCTTCAAGAAGGTGCTATATAAAAAAAAGTAGAACCTGTTTGCTATGGGCAAGATCCCATCTTCAATAGAACTCCCATCTTAGTAAATTAACCCCATTGTATATGTGATATCTCTAAAGCTGGGCACACACACAACGATGTAACTGTCCAATCTGTCTGGTGAGAACAAAGATCTGGCAATGTATGGGATAAAACAAACGACTTTAACCAATTTATCTGAATTACTATTGTTTGTTTTACAGCATTTGGGAGCAAATGGTTGAGTCTCATATCAGATTGGACAGATACATCTGTAGGTGTCTACCCAGCATTACTGTTGACATCTGAATAGATACTATACTTATACCCTTTCATATCGCACCTATTACCGGGTTCATGACGGTTTGACATGGTAATTGGTGTGATGTGAAAACCGGTAAAAAATAAGGGTTCTTACCGGTTCGTTGCCTTGTTGCTTTGCGGTGTGAAAGGGTTAATCAGGTTGAGCGACCCATTTCCCGTTCACATCAATGGAGGAGGCAGCGCTTGGAGCAGCGCCAGCTCTAAGCGTTGCCTCTTCCCCCACCCCCTATGACGCTCCGCAGCTCCCCCGGATGACATCAATGAACCAGCAATATTGCCAGTTTGCTGAAGAAATCTGAACTTACCAAAAATGCAGGGTCGCGCCGGGACTGAACTGTCTCAAAGACCCGATGCAACCCGGAATTTTGCGGTCTGAAAGGGGTATTACAGTAAGTTATGTGGCAAATACAGGTTCCACACTATTTATGGAGCCAAGTGGCTTGATAAACAGGCCCCTTTACACTTTAATTACATGGCTTTATTATATCATTGCAAACAACAATACCGTCTGTTATTGGCAAGTTACAACCTTAATAATGTATAGCTGCTTGTGCTGCAAATTGATCTGCAATATGCATTCCAGCAAGACTGACAACTTCCAAATATTTGTACTCACACTTTTTTAAGGGTTTAGGGGACAATCACAGTTGAAAGAGACACATTTCTTATGCACAATGAAAATATCTGTAGGGGGAGGGGTGGTCATACAAAGTACAAAGCCTTATCTAGGCCCAAAGCTCTGTTGTGCATCTCGTGTATAGAGTTGTCTGTTATTAACAATGATCACCATATATTTGCTACTTAGAAACTAAATGTTTACTTTTTATTGACTGTCAACAATTTAAGGATATCAGGTAACCATGCAGTGTAGTATTATAAACAAAAATACTTTTTGTAAACTTTTCAGGAATTGTGATACAAAGAAGACACACCCATATAGCATTCTAAACAAATTAACAACTAAACACATGCGCAAATCGATTTTATTCAATCGAACTAACAACTCCTTACTGGGGAAAACACAAGGAACATCGATTTCAATCGCTCTGTAATAAACAACAGACTCTTTATCAGCCTGTGCAGATAAATCTACTTCAGTGATAGTTAAATGCAGGAAAGAGGCAAATACAAAATGAAGACCCACCAGTTGAGTTCATGCTGAGAATCAAAGGGTGTTGCATTCAGGGAGTGTGTAATAGGATGAGATTAGGCATTTGTGAATTAATGACGATCATCCTACTTAAACTACAAGATTGTTAGGAATTATATGCAGGAAGGGTGACAGCACTAAAATGAGAGCACTGGGTGCTGGGGTGAGATTGCGTTTGCCTGTTAAGAGAAGTTGTGCTTTATTCCAGCATGTACATTGCGTAGGGCAGGGACCCATCATACTTGTGCAGCCGAGTAATCGGATATAGGGTTACTAGCACTTTATGGGATGGGGGTAGGGTCGGAGACTAGTTCCCTGATCCTATAGACATGCTGCTGATTATCCAGAGGGGTGCGTAGTCCCCCCCTCCAGACTAAGTGCTACCACCTGATTGGTGAAGTGGGATTTTTGGGGAAGGGTTTTGGGACCTGACAGGAGGGGGTGAGGGGCAGTTTCAAGGCGGCCCCTTAGTTTTGACTGGAGAGAAGGATCCGGTCCCGGGACAGAGAGGGTGCCTTGAAACGGATTGTTCAGAAGTGACTGGAGAAGCGGAGCACAAAGAGAAAGTGATCCGAATCAGAACCGGAGGAAGCAGCGCGGCGATACTCTGCTCTCAGGCACTCGGATCGGAGCTACTCGCTGCGGTACTGCTGATGCATGGTCTCACGGCTGAATGGGAAGGCGGTAACTCGTGGCAGAGATCCGGACAGTAAGGACGTAGCCCGGGGCAAACAGCTCCAAGAAGGGAGGTGATACTGAGCACACAGTGTGGCTGTGGTGCTGCTGAGCACAGAGGAACTGAGCCGTGCGATTTCGATGAACGCTTGAAGCGGGGACGGAATCCATTCAATTCCATCGACAAGTGGACTTAAAGCAGGGAAAGCTGCCCAGCCTCAGACCTCTAGTACCGGGCTAGTCCATTGACTGGACCCACGGAACAGGTGACTACAACACTTTCCCCACTGCCTCAGCCATGCAGGGTGTGCGTACAGCCACCCTTCCCCAACTCCTGTGCTCCTTTCTTGCCACATGCATACTGGCCACTGCCCAACTCCATGGTGAAAAAGGAATCTCTGTGCCAGAGCATGGCTTCTGCCAGCCCATCTCCATCCCTCTGTGTACAGACATTGCCTATAACCAGACCATAATGCCAAACCTCTTAGGACACACCAACCAGGAAGATGCTGGCCTGGAGGTCCACCAGTTCTACCCATTAGTAAAGGTTCAGTGTTCTTCAGAACTGCGTTTCTTTCTATGTTCAATGTATGCCCCAGTATGCACAGTGTTGGAGCAAGCCATTCCTCCCTGCAGATCTATTTGTGAGCGTGCAAGGCATGGGTGTGAGGCCCTCATGAATAAGTTTGGCTTCCAGTGGCCAGAGAGGTTAAGATGTGAGAACTTTCCTCGTCATGGTGCAGAGCAAATTTGTGTGGGGCAGAACCACTCAGAAGATGGAGGTCCAATAACTACTAGACCACCACAACATGGCACCCCTGAGCCAGCAATCTATGCCACACCTGACCGTCCCTTCCACTGTCCTCGGGTGCTGAAGGTACCTTCTTATCTAAACTATCGTTTCTTAGGAGAGAAGGACTGTGCTGCTCCATGTGAACCTTCAAAGAATGATGGTTTTATGTTCTTCAGTCAAGAAGAAATCCGTTTTGCTCGGGTTTGGATTCTTATTTGGTCTGTACTTTGTTGTGCCTCAACGTTCTTCACAGTGACTACTTATTTGGTTGACATGCAGAGGTTTCGTTATCCTGAAAGGCCCATCATTTTCTTATCTGGATGCTATACCATGGTGTCAGTGGCCTACATTGCAGGCTTTGTACTTGGAGACAAAGTTGTTTGTAATGAGGGATTCTCAGAGGATGGATATAAAACTGTTGTGCAGGGTACCAAGAAGGAAGGTTGCACCATCCTTTTCATGATGCTTTACTTCTTCAGTATGGCAAGCTCCATCTGGTGGGTTATTCTATCTTTAACCTGGTTCCTGGCTGCTGGCATGAAGTGGGGGCATGAGGCAATAGAAGCAAACTCCCAGTACTTCCATCTTGCAGCATGGGCAGTGCCAGCTGTGAAGACCATTACCATCCTGGCCATGGGACAGATTGATGGAGATCTCCTCAGTGGAGTTTGCTTTGTAGGACTAAATAGTATTGACCCGCTGAGGGGCTTTGTGCTTGCCCCTCTCTTCGTCTACCTCTTCATTGGAACATCATTTCTCCTTGCTGGTTTTGTATCCCTCTTCAGAATCCGGACCATCATGAAGCACGATGGTACAAAGACAGAGAAGCTGGAGCGGCTGATGGTGCGAATTGGTGTCTTCAGTGTTCTGTATACTGTACCCGCCACAATTGTCATTGCTTGTTACTTCTATGAGCAGGCCTTCAGGGAGCACTGGGAACGTAGCTGGGTGAGCCAGAATTGCAAGAGCCTGGCTATACCATGCCCACTGCAATACACCCCTCGCATGACGCCAGACTTTACAGTCTACATGATTAAGTATCTAATGACCCTCATTGTTGGCATCACTTCAGGTTTCTGGATATGGTCTGGCAAAACCCTTCACTCATGGAGGAAGTTTTACACCAGGCTTACCAACAGCAAACATGGAGAAACAACTGTGTGAGGACAGAGACTGTTGATGGGACCTGTAATCAAACTTAGACTATATATTCTCCAGACTGTTTTTGTTTTCCCCCCCACCCCCAGTTATTTTGTCATTCTATGCTGTCTGTGTAGCTCTCCATATGATACCTTCAGGCACATCTTTCTGGAGTTGTAATTAAGACTGTAAATAGAATTTTTGTAAATTATATATTTCTATTTAAAATATGGGGTTAAAAATTTGAAGAGACACAGGAAAATTCCATGGAAAAAACAGCCTTATTTTCTCCAACTATTTCAATGACTTGACCGTGCCTTTCAAATGATTGCAGATATTTAGACTGCATTCTTTGTTTTTATTTCCTGGATAATACATATACAGTATTTTTTATTTTTTTTTTAAATATATATTTTTCTGTTGCTCTGCTTACATAGTGGAATTTGTAGTAGTTTTAAATTTCATGTAAGCCAACCAAAGAACTTGGAGATCATCTAAGTGTGTGTTTGTGTGTCAGGATCTCAACATCTTAAGACCTATTCTGTTGCTGCTGCTGTAGTTTCCGTCAGCAAGACAAAACTGGAGTTTTTTGGGGAGAGTTGGGTTTTATTTTGAAATTTCCCATTCTTTGCATGAATAGCAGCCCTGTGTTTTTTTTTTGTTTTTTTTGTGAGGGATGATGTGAAAAAAGACAATTGCATATTCACACCTCCTAGATGAGAGGAGTTGGCTGGAAACAAAATGTTGACTATACAAGGAATAATGGTACTGATTCAACAACTGTTAAATACAGATATATCTGTGTCAGAAATGGTGAGGGTTGCATGTTATGCTCTGAAGTTACCTGTAGAACCTGCATATAGTCAAGAGACTTCCGTATGAACCAGCCTTCCCAAAATCCTGAATACACATTGATATATATTTTTTTTTTTAAATATATGTTGATTTTTTTTTTTTTTTATTAATTTTCAAATTAAAAATGGAAAAAAAATATTTTTGTTAAGAACAAGAAAATGTTTTGGTGCTTTCTCTTTGTCTTCCTATTCGTTATAGAAAATAATGTGAAAAATCTAAATGCCCACTAAAAATGGATAGTATCTGCTGTCGCGGAACCAGTAGGCCTAACACATATTTGCCTCCCAGGTGTATGCTGTGTTGCGCCAGAGTAGGTGCATGGTGTAGTCCCTTTTTTTTTTTTTTACCAGCATGTTTTTCTTTAGAATTATCCTTAAGAGTAGTGTAAACATAATGTAAATCATTGACTTGTATGGATTACTGTGAGAGTTTACAAAAATAATATGAGCAAATGGTATTGTATCTAGTTTTCATATCCAAATAGAAATGTTCTCTGAGACTAGATTAAGTTGTGTTTGTGAAGTACCTGATTGCAGGACAAATTTGTTCTAACAATGGGCAAATCCATATGCACTGCAGGTGGGGCAAATGTAACATGTACAGATAGTTAGTTCGATTTGGGGGGTTATTTTGTTTCTGTGCAACGTAAATTTTCAGTTTGAACACACCCCACCCAAATCTAAATGTAGTCCTACAATAGAACGATCTCCGGGCCAAACGCACAATTTCAACAGGTTGTGCGATCGATTGAGAGGGGTTGAGGTCGATCCTCAGATCATATGTGCTGCACATATGATCCATCGGCTTTGCTTGCAGACGTAAGCAGATTGTATGTACTTTTAAAGCACATGCTCTCCTATGACCTGCACATGATAAGGTCGTATGCAGGTCATTCTGATGTATGGCCACCTTTCCCTCTCTTTGCATATGTAAAATCTGCCCCACCTGCAGTGCAGCATGGTTTTGCCCATTTTGAGAACAAATTTGTTCTGTGATCAAGTCTGAATTAGGCCCAATATCTTACCTATATATTTTAGTACCTTTCCAATATGAATAACTGTTTTGTTTTAGACTGGTAATTATGGTTGCCCACCATTTATCGGTTGTCATATGTATGTGGTTGCTAAATCAGCAGTATTCCATTCACTTCATGTGACATTGACAGAATGTATCATTGTTCAGAAGTGTGCTATTCAGAAACACTTGGCTCAGTAGCAAATCTCAATCAGTAAACGAATATTAAACACTTTCGTACACTCTTTAGTAGTTAATACTTGGCTGATCCTACTATAACCCTTCCGAGTTTAAAAAGTCGAATCTTTTGTTATTTGACCCAGAACTTCCTGTAGTTGTCATTAAAATGCCCTGACCTACAAACTGGAAGCAGATATTTTGTGGGTTGTTCCCAAGAATGAAGCCTATGCGATGAGGAATGTTGTGGTTTAGTGACAGAAGGCAAAAGATTACAGAGAACCATAGGGACTGTGACAGCAGCTGAAAAGCTGTCGGTTAAAGGGCCAGCAAACCTAAAATACAACCTTAACCAAACAAACAATCATGCGTTATCAAAAGTAAATATAACCATTGTCATATATTCTGTTTTTAACATTTTATGTCACTCCGCCCACTGTCCCCTCCATTTTTCTTCAATCCTGCTTTTGGTTAGTTGCCAAAGGCATGTAGCAAATTATCTGTCCCTCACATGATAAAACTGTATCGGAAATGTCTTTATCTTATGAAACCACACACACCACTAGAAAAAGTGGCTCTGTGGGACGCAGCTGTGCAAGTACTCGCATCAGGGGCTTCTGCTATAAGAGTATAGGGACTGGATGCACTGACTGAAACAGTAGAGGCCTGCTGCTAGAACTAGTACTTAAATCAGGCAATTATCTAATGTATGTATTAGATCTGTCTTCTAGCAGTGACCCTCAATATGAGTACTTTCAACAGGTGTATCAAAGGTCAGTTTGTTATTCGCAATGATCCTAAAGGTGGGCACTTTATGGCTGCCCAAATTCTGATTAAAGTGCTTGCTGCCACGTAGGGCTCTGAAGAATTCTGCATGAAGTTGATCTGAGTTCAGCCTGTAAAGGGTGCTAGTTTGTGTACCGGTGCCGCAACATTGCAACATCACCCAAACTGGCAGCCTTTACGGGCTGAAATCAGCTCAACTTCATGCAAAATTCAGTGTGGTGGAATGCTGTGGACACCTTCCCTCGAAATACATAGAACTTATTACTGGTGGTCATTATAATGATAGAAAATTATATTGGGGTAGTGGTAAAAGGTGTAATTTCTCTGTTGTGTTGCAACACCACTGCTCGTGTGTCTGTCAGAAATATAATTCCTTTATGTGTATGATGAAGCAGGTTTTATACACAATAGTAAAACCGAAAATGAGAACTTCATCCAGGTAACTTCTACAGTGGCTTAAAAATAGAGCTGAAGAGAAACTCTTAACTGCATTAGGCATACAAAAAACAATTGATGCTTGAACCATTTGGACACCCAATATGACACTTTCTATGTAACAGCAACATAAACAATAGTTTGGAAGAAAGAGGATTGTGGAACACCCCTGCCAGAAATAAGATCCCTATACTTAAGCCCTGTACACATGCTTAGATTTGCTTTAGATTTGATGTTAAGGCCCCCATACACTAGGGCGACTTGTCCTTAGGACAAGTCACCCCCGACTTCCCCCTGAGCTTCCCCGGCTGCTCCCCGGGGGAGCTTGATTAGATTGGCACTTGATGTGCCATTTTTTACATGTGATAAATCGTCTCGATTTATCACATGTAAAAAACCCGGGGGGGGGGGGGGGGGGGCTACAGAGCAGGGCTGCTGGTGGGAGCAGGGGGGGCTGGGGACGCTGCGGGGGACACAGGCGGCATAGAGCCGGGAGCTGTCAGTGCTAGAAAAAAAGCCTATACAATGAATGGGCAGCCTGTGATTGGCTGAGCGCTCTCTCAGCCAATTGCTGACTGGCTGAGAGAGCGCTCAGCCAATCACAGGCTGCCCATTCATTGTATGGGCTTTTTTTTTTTATTCAGTACTGACAGCTCCCGCCGGCTCCCCCTGCCCGGCTCTATGCCGCCTGTGTCCCCCGGGGCGTCCCCAGCCCCCCCTGCTCCCTCTACCGCCGCGCCGCCCCACTAGGTCCCAAGTAGGGTGGTCGGACGTGCAGCAGGTCCGACCACGCGACGCAGATCCGATGCGCACGGGACCGCGCATCGGATCTGAGGGGGCATCAAAACTAGCCGATTTTGGTCAGATATCGGCCAGATCCGACTGATCTGGCTGAAATCTGACCAAAATCGGCTAGTGTATGGGGGCCTTTAGATTCGATTTTCTATTTGATCTGGCATTAGATCATCCTATTCCATTTGGCATTAGATCTGTACTTTTGCATTCGATTCGATTTCACAATGTAGGCACAATGTACTCATTCGATTTACTGGATCGAATTCAAGATTTCCTTGGCTGCACAGTAGATTTTTCAACTCGATTTTGAGAAAACGGGAGCGCGCATCGAATCGAATGCAGATCGAAAGTGTCCTAAAAAGCATTCAATGTGGGTTCGATTTTGCTTCTATAAGCAAAATCGAATCGAAAACGGAAAAATCTAAGCGTGTGTACACAGCGTAATATTTATGCTGTATGTACCTGACTCATCTGGAGTGTATTAATATCCCTTTCAGACATATATATGCGAAAATCCTGATTTTTTTTTTTTTTTCACATGAACGCGCATCAACCCGGGACTAGCGTATGTCTGAAAGGGTCTACCCGGGATTTTACTCCCGGATCCCAAGCACCTGCAATTGATCCAGGTCTCGAAAACCCAGAATGAAATCCCGGGTAGTATGTCTGAAAGGGGTATTAATGTACTAATCTGCTGCTTCCATTCTAGATTTACAGATGACGGTCTATTTACCAAGTCGGTTTCATTGCTATAAGACTATATGGGGGTTACTCAGAGTGTGTTGTAATCCAATTTAGAATTCAGCTAGGATATGCCATGCGCCTACAAACTCAAAAGGGTTTGCACATTTGTGGTGTTATTCTCGGCTGGACACAGTTGCAGTAGTGCCTGTGACTGACTTGTCACAGTTACTACTCAATTTTTATAATAATGTCGCTGCTAATTGACATGCCCACCATCTACACAGGAGACTGCTTTTGCTGTACAGTCATACATTGTCTATGTCAGGCGCAGGATGTCCGAGTACAACGGGCACTAGTGTAATGGTCTCCTCAATAACAATTCCTCTAGCATACATACAGTCAGCTGCTCACTTTGGGGCATGTTCATCAGTTATTGGGCTTCAGATCTAGTAATTGTAATTAATTATCTGTACCATTTGCGGTAGGAACAGATCATTTACATCCTAACTGTAAAATAAATTTCATCCAGAGACAAGTGCATTACAAAATTTGTTATTAGTGAAGTGATTGAAGCAGCAGTTACTTTTTTACAAATATGGGAGATGTACTAGGCCTTAGAGGTCACTTGGTCACTCTCTAAGGCTTAGTAAATCTGACAAGAATTAGAGATGTCCAGGTTCTGATTTACTGATTTCAAAACAGTATCTTATTGGCTATTCCAAATCACATGACAGTTGATAGCCAATAAGATCCTGCTTTGAAATCAGAGTAAATCAGAGCCTGCACATCTCTATCAAGAATCTGTACCACCGGCGTGCTAAAGCTAATGCAGTCTGCTGACCACACGTGTGAAGTGACCATTGCTGGGTAGGATGTGGAGGAAATCTCTCCTGAGACTGCTGAGACTAATGCCACATTCAGATGGCGTTTGCTTCTAATGCCAAGTATTCTGGAACTTACTAAAGCTGATCGCTCTGGGGATGCACTTGCTGTTGAAATTGGAAGGACCCATATCTGCTGTGATCCTCCAATCCATATATTTGTGAGATACTTAATACTTTCACTTATCTACCAAACTGGGTTTTATCAGTTTATCAGGGGATATGCTGCAAATATATCTTTATAAATATGCCTGTAACAACTCCAATACTGGGGGTATTCAAATCTGAAGGTGTTTCTTCACAGACCTTCTTCACTGTCTAGGATTTCATGAATTTAACATTAACACCTATGTGAGCCAAGGTACACAGGAGATGAATAGTCCGCAGTAAGGTGCTAACAACAAAATGTTCAATTAGCAACATTTACTTCAAATTGGTTCTTGCAGCACTTTTTCACCTCTAGACAGGAACTGCAGACCAAAACAAACAGGTAAATATATGATAAGTATACTTATCATCCCTATTGTGTTCATGTTTTAATTGAAATGGTATGTATCCTTCAATTAACTTGATCCTATTGAGCATGTGTCTAGGCCCATACACACTGGGTTATTTTGAGCTGAAAGCAGCTCACTTTTACCGTTTGAGCTACTTTCAGCTCAGAAGCCGCCCAGTGTGTATGGGCTGAGGATAATTGGGGAACATTGATGCATGCTCTTGCATCATTGCCAGCTGCAGGCACTCATTGGGTGGTATTCCCAGCAGATGAGTGGAGGGGTGGATGGCTTTCCAGAGAGTCCTGCTATGGAAAGCCGTCCACCCCCATGAAACTCGCTTGCATGGGAGAAAATCGCTAAATGTGTATGCACTGAGCTGTTTTCAGCCCAGCGATTTTCCGCATCATCGCTTTGCATACATGCTGGGCAAAAACGCCCAATGTGTATGGACCTTAACACTCAGAGCATTCAAATAAAAATACATTTAACCACTTTCCTGTGAAGGATGTGGGTTTTCCTTCATCCTCAAACATTTGTTATATACTGCATCAAACTTATTTTTTTCCTGACAACACAAAACAAGTGAACATGAAGTAAAAAACTACAAATTATAATGTATGGTAAAGAAGAAAATAGCACAATGAAATAAGCATACTTTTTGCAAACTCGATACAACTAGGTTCCCTCTTTCAACATGATAGCAAAATATAATTTCTCATATCTTGGAAGTAAAACTAGGACTTTTTTTTCAATCAAAGAACAGCCGGTCATTTGACAGGTATTTTAAAAATCGAATAGCCGCCACTGCGCGTCCCGTCCCCGCTTCTGCTATTTGTTATCACATGCCCGGCCAGGTCAGCCAGCAGCACTCGCCGCACCCGGCACCACGTCCCCTCCCGACTCTCGCAGCGCTGCTGATTATATATGAACATCACCGCCCGGCCAGGTCAGCACTCCCCGTTGCTCAGGGACCCGCTGCCCGCCCCACTGCTCCCCCTGATAAGAGCACCGCCGCCCCCTGCCCCTCACCGCCCGCCCCCTGTGCCCCGACGTGATAAATCGCAAGCGATTTATCACATGTGAAATTTGGCTCATCAAGTGCCAAATTGTGTGTGAGCCTCCCGGGGAGCTCCCGGGCGGCTCACAGGAGAATTGGGTCTGACTTGTCTTAAGGACAAGTCGGCCTAATGTATGGGGGCCTTTACCGATTGCTGCATGAGCAATCTAATCAAATAGTTTTCTTGGAGATATATATATTGTGGTTCATTGCGTAAACACGGGGCAATATTAGGAACAACATCACCCAGGGCCAAAATGATTGATATTGTTCAATACGCATTGCCAACGCATGTTTAAACTACTAGTCACTGCAGCGTTTGCGGGCTGCAACTGTTCACTATGGCTGTTATTCAATTTAGCACGAAGAAACATCGGATGCAAAAAATGTCCATTCACCATTTTTTTAAAACTATTCTATCTGGATGCCCCCCCCCCCCCCCCCCCCAAAAAAAAAAACCAATTTGTTTGATATTTATTTATTTATTTACAGTTTCTTAAACAGCACAGCAGATTCCATTGCGCTTTACAAATGTTGACAACACTAAAAGAACAAATTGGGTAAAACAGACCGATATAGAGGTTGGAGGTCCCTGCTGCAAGCTTACAATCTATAGGATATGAACTTTTCTAACACAAACAACACCAGTTCTGTTACAGTTTAACAGATCATTAGGATTGAACAGGTCTTATGTATTCATGTTCATTGAAATGTTGTGGTAAAATATGCGTTGCTCTGATTATCTTCATCTACAATGCAAATACTTATTTTATGGCCATGGAGGCCCTTCCTTAAAAACCTTATGCCGTAACTTCCAGAACCATATCTCCCCTGCCCCCACCTTCATCACCCCAGTCATGAAGCCTTCAAATAAAACCGTGTTTTTGCAGCTGTGCTCAATTAACAGCGGTAAGAAATATCTGCATTTTTGCGTAAGAGACTGTAGAGTGTGCATGTCTTCTTTTTCACCTACTTCACTGTGTATTTGTGTGTAAGTATGTGTGTACACACGTGTGTGTGTGTGTATGTATGTATGTATGTACAGTATATGTGTGTATGTAATATATATATATATATATATATATATATATAACAAATAACCCTTTCAATGCGCTAATTGTTAAGTGGCAGCAACTCTGTGTCCCCCCCTGTTAGTGGAGGAGAAGATAGATACAATGGAACAGTGAATAGTGTGCGCCAGAAGTGTACCACCACCACCAACCAAACTGGCACTCAATAGTGTTTACAATTTTTGCAACCAATTTGGAAAATGTCACATTTAATATAGCTAATAAAATATATTTCATTCTATTCCATGTCTTATTTCATTTTTTGTGTGGAATATGTTCATTAAAGGGGAGAGAAATAACACCACAATCACTATTTGATTCAGCGCATCAGTGTCCACCATTTTCTGTATTATAAGCAGCTGCTGGCGATTCAGTGTACACATGTCAGCTGGATCATCACTTGCAGCTTTACACTTTATGACCCCTTGTTAATTTTAAATCGACATTATTTATAAAAATGTACTGTGTAGACTAATGATGAAGGTTGTTCTTCAAATTCCAATGACCATTTACAAAAACAAAAATACTGTGGGTATTTTCTGCCATGCTGGAATCTAAAAATATTAAAATTAGAATTAATTCTTTACATACTAAAAACAAAAATTACCAAGAAGACAAAACCATATATTTTTGGAGTTACTTAAGGCTTCACATATCTACTTTACCAGTGTTATCACTGAGATACACAGGAAACATGGAATGCATCAATGTTCAACGTCTGCTAATCTGCTCTGTCTGTCTCTCCATTGGTTGACTGTATTCTACCATATTCAATATAAAATACTTCTACTCCCACACAAAGCCATTAACCTGAGTACACCAACATATATCTCTTCACTTATCTCAAAATATATATCCACCAGACCTCTCCGCTCTACACAAGATCTGCATCTCTTATCCAGCAGGGGCAAACGCAGGATTTTCAGAAGGGGGTTTCCAGAGGGGCGGAGCAAAGCATGGAGATGGACACTTAGGTGACCCAGTATATGCCGGGTCAGTTAAAGTATTATAGATAGACCAAATACATATATATATATATATATATATACAGGGGCGTCAACAGCAGTGTAGACCCCTGGGCATAGCAATGTATTGGGGCCCCTACCGATCCTCCAGCGGTAGGGGTGGGGGGTGCTTTGAGCGGAATCTTTGATGTCCCGCGGGTGGTATGGGGTATTATATCAACCGCTCAGCATGTAGGGCCTGGATCAGGAATTTCCACTAATTACCCCTTTACTGCACAGATGGTGGGAGATGGGGTGGAAGAAGGGGGCATTGGGCTGAATGAAGGGGCCCTGATACATAACTTCTAGGGTGGTAGAGGATGTTTAATATGCAGAGGAGGGGTGTATCGTGGAGTGGGCTTATTATTCATAAATTTCTGGTGGGAGGACAGCTTGCTTGACTGCAGATATCTCCAGTTTACGGAAATAGATTTCTTATTCTTATTATTTTACTGGAATTAAAAACTAGAGAATCCCACCTACCAAATGGTATTGGCAACTAGGGGATCAGAGTTCAGGAGGTAGAGCAATCCGCCAATGAGAATATAAAACTACATACCAGGTGTGTGGAGCTGGAGCAGTAACCAGCTGCTGGGGAAGGCTGATATCTCTGGTTCTGAGAATAGTTGAGACAAGCTACTAGTGTCCCTCAAAGGGGGAGAGTCCCAGCTTTTGGAATATACCCTCAGAAAAACTCTAAGTTAGACAGAACCTGAAATATCTGACTGGGAAGAGCAATTAATAGGCTTGGATGGGGACCACTGCTTTGAAGTCAGATATCTCCAGTTCCCAAGGGCCGATTTTTTACTTCTTGTACCCATGGAAAGAGGGGACCCTCAGCTTTCAGCATAGGGCCCTTAGACTCCTGGGGGGGTTTCTGGGTACTCAGACCCCCCCCCCCCCCCTGCGTGCGCTACTGTCCACGCATTACTAGATCCCACTCACAATTGCAGGACTTTCTTCCTGCAGCACCCACCTTATTAAATGCCCTTCTACGCACGTTAAGACTCTCCAAACTTTTAAGCGTTCCCTGAAAACTCACCTCCACATAACCTCCAGAAGCATTCGTATCTAATTGGTCTTGCAATCTGATGGGTCTGCCATGCTATGGAATCCTATCCTTATGTACCCCTTCAATTATCCCTATAGATTGTAAACTGGTGAGCAGGGCCCTCCTACCTCTATATCAGTTTGTTACTACCCGGTTTGTTTTAACACTGTTTTCAATTGTAAAGCGCAACGGAATAAGCTGCACTATAAAAGAAATTGTAAATAAATAATAAATGAATCATAAAGTGGGAGCAATATGACAACAACTAGTGGTTCTCACTTATACTAATGATTCTATGGACATGTAGGTGGAATTGTGGGATATGCAGATAGGAGCAGACAGATCTCTCAAACAAAGGACAGGGCTGGCACAAATGTGAATTGATATTGATGACTATTACTTTTAGAAGTATATGTATAAGGGGAGTGTGACCAACATTGAATAAAGTTAAAGGTCCACCTTCATATCAAAGCTTGCCAATACATTCACATCTGTTGGCTAGTTGCAGGTGTGTGGTTTTTATTGTGTGAGGCTACTTGTAGGGGAGCCCTGGGTTGGTGGATCAGGACCAATAGAAATTATTTATGGTCAATGTAACGGACAAAACCAGTGCTGGTCATAAAGTATAATAAACATAAAACTGATCATAAGCTGGTCATAAAACCGATCATATACTATGTGGAAAAATAGAAGCAAAACCTGTCCCTCACCTCATAACTGAACCTAAAGATCACATATAAGCACAATATATCTCATTTTAATTTACTTCAGAATTTATCCGTAAAGAAACTTTAGCCCAGGGGTGCCGTGAAAAGAATTCTGATACTCTAGGGTGCTATGATTCAAAACAGTTTGGGAACACTGACCTATTCTTTTATACTAAAAACAAGTTAAAGGTCCGTCACAATGATGGCTTCTGCAATGTACTTTCACTATAAGATGTGATAGTTTTTACTATCAACTTTGAGCTGTGACAGTTTTTACCCCACAAATGTTCTTTAATAATTGAACTTTGCGCCTTCAGTGTAAACATTTATAGGTGATAGAAAAACTCTTAAGCAAGTGTTCTATATGTGTACCGACTGAATGATGAAAACAAGCATATAGAACACTTGCTTAAGGATTTTTCTATCACCTATATATATATTTACATTGAAGGCGCAAAGTTCCATTATTGATATTTACATTGAAGGCGCAAAGTTCCATTATTGATATTTACATTAAAGGCGCAAAGTTTCATTATTGAAGAACATTTAATTTGGTACTTGTTTCCTAGCAAGGCACCCGTCGCAGGTGATCGCATTCCTTAACTTAAGGTATGCGATGGACGCGATGGATGCGACCGACGCGATTTCAGGGCTATTTTTAGCCTTTTCCCCGACAATTAAAAAATCACGTCCATCGCATGCCTTAAGTTAAGGCATGCGATGCGACCGATGCGATAGACGCGATTTTACATAGGGAACAATGTTAAATGGGCCAATGGACCTGATTTTTCATTGTATACCCACCCTTATCGGTATTTTACATGGGAAATGCTCCCCCCCCATTGTTAACGCCACCCCACGATGAACGCCAACCCGAAGCGTGGCGAGCGCAGCGAGGGGCGGCGGTACCCGTCCTCCGACCTTTTCATACCCCCACTATCCATGTTGGCTTTGAGTTGATTTTATATAGTGCGGCGAGCGCAGCGAGCCACCGAGCCCGAAGCATGGCGAGTGGACGCGTAATACCTGTGAAGTAATGCGCGTCCCCTCGCGGAGCTCGCTGCACTCGCCACGCTTCGGCCTCGCTGCGCTCGCCACGCTTCGGCCTCAGTGGCTCGCTGCGCTCGCCACACTATATAAAATCAACTCCACGCCGACGTGGATAGTGGGGGTATGAAAAGGTCGGAGGACACGTACCGCCGCCCATCGTTGGGTGGCGTTAACAATGGGGGGGGGGGGCATTTGACCCATCAGGGTGGGTATACAATGAAAAATGGGGTCTGGGGGGCATTTAACATTGGTTCCGATGTAAAAATCGAATCGATCGCTTCGATCGCATTGCATGCGATTTGGTTGCATGCGATGCGATCGACGCAATTTTTTTGGACCCGATGGATACAATCAATATCGCAGGCGCCGTGCTAGGAAACAAGTACCTTTCATTTAACTCCACCGGAAAACAGAAACCCTGAGAACTATTTGCAGCCACCATATGCATTGGCAGTGTTTATTTTAATATTGTATCTGTATGTTTATATATGTACACATATTGGGTGAGATTTTGAAATATATAAGTTCATATATTTTCAATAAAGGTCGTGCACTCTGCACTATATATAATTACCATTTGTGCCCCATTTGAAATAGAAGCAGTTCCTCAAACAATGGCCATTGTATCCAGTGGCGGATCCACCACGGGGTGCCCCGGGGCCCCCACACATCAGGGGCCCCCACACTCCAATCTGCGGTGGCGGGTAGGTGGCAGACAGCAGGGTCCAGGCAGGAGGTCCCTGCGGCGGCTGGACAGTAGTTCGCTAGTTATTTCAGCATTCCACTACAATGAAGTGAAACACACACTTTTGGAGAGGCTTGGAATGCAGAAGCTGTTTGTGTGCACACCCAATTGGAGTATGAGTAGAGTAAACGGAATAGAGGCTTGGAACGCAGAAGTGAGATGAACGCCGGTCTATGCGTTCCACTGCGGAGGCGTTCGTTGGCCCATTTATTATAGTCGTCTGCCGCCGGGTTGGTGATGTCTACTTGCTACTTGAGTTGACAGCAGAAGGTAGCCGTGTGGGGTTTAAATAAGGTGTAATGGTGATTTATATGCCATTTGGGTAAACAAACAGTACATCCATAGGCATGCGCACATTGAGTGGTAAGGGTGCACAGGCACCCCCTAATGCTGTGCCCCCACCCCACACTTATTGCTGCTAGTAATACCAGCAATACCTTTTTCCAAAGACTTTTGCTTTTTAGACCTGTATTCTATTAAAATAAGCGCCCATCAATCAATTATGTGTGTTTTGCATTATTAATTGTATTACACTATTGTCATACCACTACATACCTGTGTCATCCAGATTTGATTTTGACTTTATTTGCATGTACTGTTACACAGAGTAATTAGAAGATTAAAACTGAAATAGGCAGGATATAATGGTGTGGCTGAGAGACGTTTTATATTGTAGTGAGTGGACGCCTGATTGGCGGTGTTAGACAGACCCAATGGCGGTGTTAGACATGCCCAATAGGTGGTGCTAGGCACACCGCTTTGACAGTGAACCCCTAATAAAATGTGCTGCACACGCCTATGAGTACATCTGGTTTGGTAATGAGGGAAGTTTTAGCACTTGGTAATAGTATATAAGGACACAGTGGTGGTGGTGGTGGTGAGAGGAGGGGGGTCCCACAATTTTTGTATTTATGTAGCAGAGAACTTTGTAGTGGATAGAATTTCTATCCACTACAAAGTTCTCTGCTCCATAAATACATAATATACAGTTATTGCTGAATTAATGTTACAATATACCATAACGCATGACCAATAATTACTTATTTCAACCACTTCAACTGCAATATTAAATCTCAGGAACAGATCATCTTGTAACAGAGGGAAGGGGTTATGCTGGAGGATATGTTAGATATTTTTTCCACGATGTGTAAGAGTGTTATTTTGCACTGCTTTGGTATACGTTGGACACAATAAGTAATAATAATAGGCTCCAGCAGGTTTCCATGTGCCATTCAAGCCCAATGTCTTCCTGTGTTTCATTTTAAAAGGATCTGTCCCTCCTGATCCCCATAGCCACTTTTCTGGTTTTCCTGCATATTACACTAATATCCAGCAGTCCTGGCCCACCTTCCCCCACAGACCTAGTAAGTTATCTAACATCATACACTGGTGGCAAGACCTACAGAGGTTTGGGAGCCAAATGGCATTCCTTTACTCCACAGGGGTCCATCCTAGCTACTTGAGGGGATACTTCCCAGCACTCTTACTGGCCTTTCATAAACATATCGGTGCTGTACAATATCAGCCCCATCAGCATGTGTTAGAAAGAATGTGTCACTGAAATTAACATGACAGTACTGTGTAAGCATTCCCTAAGACCGATAACATTTTCAAGCAATCTTTTATTTCTTACAACATGGCAAATACAAATAAAAATTCTAAGTACTTTCAGTGTGAGTGCAGAACAACACACAACAGAACAAATATATATTGTGCAACAACAATATGTTCCAAATTGGAGTCAGAAAAGAAATAAGACTATAAATTGTGTGATCCCAGATCCACGGTGACCAATCACATTTAATCAACAATCAACTTACAGCTCAAAGTTTAACTGCATTTACAGTTTAGTGCTGGACATTTAATCCTATAGCAACAGCACTCTACTAAAATGTTGGCTACATGTTACACAAGGGGCTAGGTAGTGTCTACTACTGGTACCTCCCTACGTACTAGGAATAGTTCTTAAAAATTATGGCTTCATTGGAATATGAAATGTAATTTTTTTTTAAAATAAAATTATGGCCATATACTGTAAATGGGAACTATCCTTGATACACCTCAGGGTTGGACTGGCACACAGGGGAACATTCTGCCCACTGCCTGTGGGCCCACCTCCTCCTCTAGTGATCAAGTTTAAGACTCTATTCTAGTGCACTTGGATTATACATCGTACATATGTTATATTGGGCCTTATTCTAGTTCATTCTTTCTGACAAAATCCTTCTTAGATGGACAAAACCATGTGCACTGCAGGGGGCAGATGTAAAATGTGCAGAGAGAATTAGATTTGGGGGAGTTATTTTGTTTCTGTGCAGGGTAAATACTGGCTGCTTTATTTTTACACTGCTATATAGATCTCACTTTGGAGTAAAACCCCACCCAAATCTAATTCTCTCTGCACAAGTAACATCTACCCCACCTGTAGTGCACATGGTTTTGTCCATCTAAGAAGGATTTTGTCAGAAAGAGTGAACTAGAATAACCCCCATTATTCTGCATAGGGCTGTGGTGTATTTTCTACAGTGCATTATTTATATATTTATTTATTAACCATTTCTCATATAGTGCACACATATTCCGCAGCGCTTTACAGAGAATATTTGGACACTCACATCAGTCCCTGTCCCAGTGGAGCTTACAATCTATGTTCCCTACCACATATACATGCACACACATTCACTCTTGATTAATTTTGTTTGAAGTCAATTACGCTACCAGTATATTTTTGGATTGTGGGAGGAAATCAGAGTACCCAGAGGAAACTCACGCAAGCACGGGGAGAATATACAAACTCCGCACAGTTAGGGACAGCATTAGTGTTAAATTTTTTCAGGCATGCACTAACAGGGGAAGAGAAGAAAGACTGTTATGTGCGTGACGCACTGTTAGGACAAGAAAAATTAATAAAATTGAACCTTTAATTGTTTATTTTAAGATTTGCGACATATAAAAACAATTGCCAAAGAGGCAAAGAGGAAGAAACAAAGTGTTTTTAAAAGAGGGGATATAGATCCTCTCAAATTGAACCCAAATGTCCTGTTCCCAGTATAATTGCTAGATTAGGTGCGTGTTGCTGTAAATCTTACAGTGTGTACCCACTCATAAAATGAACAGATCTGTTACAATTTTCACTTAAATAAGTTACTTTTGTTTAATATTAGTTTATAACACAGATTGCTCCCAAGAACTGTGCAGATAAATTAGGACAGCGAAGTAAATATGTCTGTTAGGTCCTTTTAAACATCAGAGAATGGGGTGCCGCCTAGTATCTGCACAGATATTGCGCAGTGTGTAGCACAGTCTTAAATAATCACAGACTACGAGGCCGGCTGGTAGTACACATGCCGTGTTTCACATCTAAAGTGTACCCGTTAGATCTGATGTCTGTCATGCACTAACAGGGTTTATTACAAATATTTTTATCAATGGGCCCAGACCATGCGCTTTGTAATAGCCAAACCTCTGTGGTGGCTGGCCACACCCCCACTGGAGCTTGACAACACCCTTAAGTATTGGCCCTTATACTACATCATGACCCTGATGGATCCTTCATGCCCCAGTTCAACAGTGTCAGTGTTTATAACCAAAATATCAGTAAATAATAGTTTCTCTCTATCCTGACACTCTGCTGTTATGTTACATGATGATCGGCTTTCAGTTTATAAGGCAAAAATGTATTTCACATGTAATTTATTTATTTATTATTTATTTACAGTTTCTTATATAGCGCAGCAGATTCCATTGCACTTTAAAATAGTAGACAGTGATAAAACAAACTGGGTAACAACAGACAGACTTGGAGGTAAGAGGGTCCTGTTGCAAGCTTACAATCTATAGGGATATAGGAGGGAAACACAAGGACAGGCACCAGTAATAGCATAGCAGTCCCACCAAGTTACAAGTCCAGAAGGGGAGCTATATAATACATAAGTGCCTCAGAGGGTTATACGTGTAGAACTTAAATATGATAGGCATGCCTGAAGAGGTGAGTTTTCAGAGAACACTTGAGGCTAGTGCAGGGTTGCAGTGGAGAAGCCTGGAGAGGAGACTTCCAGCTGCAGTTCGGGGGGCGGGGCTTGAGTGTCACATCACTAAGCCCCGCCCCCAGTATGTTAAAAACCCCAATTCACAGCTCTCTGTGGAGGGGGCAGGGCTAAAATGACGCGATTGTGGACATTTTAGCTCCGCCCCCTCCTCTGACACCCGCGGATTGCCGCCTTTAAACCCAGAGGTATGGGGGAACACACTGCAATCGGGGGGTGGCGTGGGGGTCCCACAGAATCCGGGAGGATTGCCCACTTTTACAGGGGGCCAGGAGGAGGACCCAATTTTCGGGATCCTCCTGGCCATTCTGGGAGGGTAGGCAACCCTGGGCTAGTGGAGAGTCTTATTGTGCGTGGAAGGGCATTCCATAGGATGGGAGCAGCCCGATGAAAGTCCGGTAATAGTGAATGGGAGCTGGTGATCCATGCAGAAGAGACACACAGATCTTGTGCAGAGCGGAGTGGTCGAGATGGGAGATATTTTGTTATAAGTAAAGAGATATAAGCTGGTGCAGTATGGTTAATAGCTTTATATGCGAGTAGAAGTGTTTTATTTTGAATATGGTAAGATACAGGCAACCAATGTCTTGCAAGGAAGATCAGCCTAGCAGCAGCATTTAAAATGGATTGCAGTGGTGAGAGTCTGTTCTTGGGAAGACCAGTTAGGAGGCTATTGCAATAATCAATGCGGGATATAATGAGTGCATGGATAAGAGATTCGGTAGTGTCTTGTGTGAGATAGGGTCATATTTTGGATATGTTTTTAGATGCATGTAACATGATTTGGAGATAGATTGAATGTGGGAAAGAAAGGACAGTTTACCATGTAATGCACTTGGTATAACTAGAATCAATGAGGCTTAGAAATATAGGTATGGCTCATAGGATAAGAGTGTCTAGGTCGACAGTGAATAGGTTGACAACAAAATGTTGACATGCACAAGGTCAACACTAAAAAGTCCACCTGGATGTTGAAGTATGAAAAAGTCCAAAAAAAAAGAAAAAAAAACCATGAAAAACTTATGTAGAACTCTTTGTGTTGAATTTTGCTATGTCAACCTTTTGCTTGTGTCGATCTTTTGTCAATGTCAACCTTGTGCATGTTGACCGTCACTCATAATTTAATTTTAAAATAACTCTCATTAGAGACAATTAATAGAGACAACACACATTTTAAACTTTATTTAGCACACTTAACCCCTTGAGTGGTATGCCCGGAAATTTTCCGGGCTCAGCTGCGCTGCCGCAGCGGGCTGTCCTGGAAAATTTCCGGGCATACCACAAATATGAAATAGGTGCGCGCCAGTGGTGTCCATGTGTGCACCACTGGCTCAGCACCTCTAGAGCCCCCCCCCCCCCCCAGTCATTCCCCCAACCCTCCCATCACCTGTGCTCTGGCGATCACATGCCGGAGCTCTTCTAATTCCGCTCCCCCAGCCACCTGCCGCCATACTTTTAGTAGCAATAACGTAGGCGGGGGGATGTTTGGGGCAGCTTGGAAGGACTCGGGAGCACTCAGGCACCCGAGTCCTCCCGAGCCGCCGCAAACATCCCCCAGCCTGTCGCCAACGTCACTGCTGAATGCGACAGGCTGGTGACTAAGGCAGCGGGGACAGCAGCGGCAGGGAAGCTCCGGCGTACTAACGCCGGAGCAGAGGTGAGGGATGGGGGGCTTCCAACTGTGGTGGCAGTGGCGTAACTACTGTAAGGCAGCCCCAGCAGCCGCTTGGGGGAGCAAGCAGCAGCAGGGTCTGTGTGGGCGCCGGCACCCGCTCGACGCACTGACAAGCTGCTGCCTGCCGCTGCCCATTGACTGAGCACTAGGCGGGAGTTAGCTGCAGCGCAGGTGGGGCCATGGCAGAGATGACAAATTCCCCCACTGATTCAATTGACTGTACACAGAGCCGGCTATTGGCTACTGTGTACAGGATGGACGGGCGGATGGGTGTGCTAGGGCGGCCTGGGATGTGTCAGAGCCAAGGGAAGCAGCAGTGTCTGCTGGTCTCTCTTCTCCTGCTTCAGCTACTCCGTTGTGCGTGTGACGTCATCATGCTGGGGAAACATGCTGGAGATGGAGCCTGGGGGGGCACACACTTTTTGGCAGGGGGGAGCAAAATTTATAGTTACGCCACTGTGTGGTGGGTTTTGCTGGGGCAGGACAAACCTGCCCTGGTAGGTTTGTCCTGCCCCATCAAAACCTACCACTCAAGGGTTTAATCACTGATAATTTTACAACAATACTGACAATATATGTTACGTTTTAACAAATTTTTGTGGCCTTATCTGGATCTCAGATGTGTCCAATAGAGAAAAAAGAGTTATGGGGCGATGTCAGGGCATTTTCTATGGCACATCTATAGATCGCTTAGAAAATGCCCCTACATCGCTGTGTGTATAGGAGCCATCGCTATTGACCAGTGATTAATATCCATCATGGAGGATAAATCTAATGAGATCGACTGTCAGGGCCAGTATTCTCATCAGAGAACACTGGCCCTGACAGATCCCTCAGCACACAGCGCTGACACATTGCTGTGCAGCTCTGTGTGCTGAACGATCTTGCTGAGCGATCTACATTGCTCAGATTGCTCAGCAGTGTCATCCCATGTGTAGGCCCCTTTAATGTTTTAAAGAGTGCCCCATATAGGAATACTTTTCTTATTTTTGCTCTTGTGTACTATAAATCTATTCATATTAATGAAAGTCAATTTTTCTAAGACATGATCATTTTGAAAATATGAAGGAACCATTAAATATTAGATATCACAACTTTTTCTGTGCGGACACATACCTACACTATTGACCTTATCAAGTCCTTACACATTGTGAACTTATCATCCGAATCTCCAGTAATGTTATAACACCCACTGGGCCAGATGTTCTAAGCATTCAAAGTGATAAAATGGAGAGTGATAAACCACCAGCCAATCAGCTCCTAACTTCCATGTCATAGCTTGTGTTTAAAAAATGACAGATGGGAGCTGATTGGCTGGTGGTTTATCACTCTCCTTTTTATCACTTTTCAAGGCTTTATACATCTGGCCCGCTGTGACGTGACATCAAAGAACAATACTCTGCAATATTATAATTATGTAACTGCCAACAAAAAACTATTTCTGGCATGTACCTTCCTCATAACATTACTTGTTGCTAAATAATAATATATAATTATTTAGATAATTAATTGAAAATGATTAATGCAGTTAAGCTGATTAACTCCTCTTGCAGAATGTGACATTTCTCCTTAGGGGCTCTATTAATCAGATTGTATTGGCATAATTTCACTGCTGGAAACAGGCTATGTATAACAACTTATGTAAGATTTTAATATCAGAAAAATCATGTAGAAATGGGGGATTTCTAAGCTTATCTTATTTTCTACACAGTATAGCTGTCCCCACATACTCTATGGCAGGGAGGGGGAACCTTTGCGTCTCCAGCTGTTGTTGAACTACACATCCCGGTTTGTCCTGCTACAGCTTTGCTCTTTGACCTTGCTAAAACTGTTGCAGGGCATGCTGGGGTGTGTACTTGAACAACAGCTGGAGGTCCAAAGGTTTCCACCCCTGCTCTATGGTGATATGGCTAATCTCTATATAGTGAAAAGTCCTGTTCTTCACCACTGGACAATGCAGGATGCAGTCAGCACCCGGTGGTCATAATGCCGGCGTTCACTAGGTCAGCCATCTAAACACTGGCACCAGATATCCGAAAGTGTCAGGAACCTGATGCCGGAATACCAACACCCAGCATTCTGATCAGTAAATAGCCAGAGTAGCCAAGTCCCTGCATGCCTTGCCACCTTTTTGCTATTGGAGAATGCTAAAACTGTGGCAATGCATGCTGTGATGTATAGATTCACCGGTTGGCCCGGACTGTCCCATTGAAATGGGATTCAAGGGGAGCATAATGCTGAGAATTGTCGGAAGGAACAAAATACATTTTGGCAAGAATGAGCTTACAGTTGCAATAAACTCACTTCCAACTTGGAGTTAATTGAAATGCAGTAAATATGTCTATGGCCATCTTAACATCATTGTAGACACTGGGCCCCTTAGTTACCCATTCATGGGAATTAAATGAAGGATCATAACCTGGTCCTGATTAATGGTTATAGGTGCCCCATGCTAATACACATGTAGCTCCCCTTTTTATTGCTGCTAAACATATGTACAGTATGGGCGCTCAGGGACTGGCCAGTCATACTGCCCATGTGTAGGTAACAAAGGTTATACAACTGGCATGTATGATCTAATGCTTGTTGTGTATGAAGGAGACTTTGGGGGAAATTTAATAGGAGAGATTCAAAATGATGGCTTCTGCTATGTACTTTCACATTGAGCTGTGACAGTTTTAAGACTACAAACTCTCCACACCAAAGCTGCAGCCCCTCTATCTGTTCCTACCTCCAATCTCTATCTTCACAGCTCCCTCTCTCCATATCCACCAATTTTGAAACAGATCTGTGTCCCTGAAAAAATTGCTCTCATGGTCTGTGTAATTTGGTCTGTTGAGTGGCCTCTAGTGGTCAGTGGGGGTACTTTACCTCATAGAGGTGAGGGGTAGCTAGCCTTTAATATAAATCTGATCTGGTTTTTGCACTATTACCTTTATTCCCCAATATCATCACTCACCTGTACATTGGAATATTTAGAAGTTAATACTAGCTTTACATCGACACAGCATATCCCAATAGGAAGGGTACAAACAATACTATTACCTGATTTAAGCTCTATGCATCACACATCAGATCTGGTCTGACGTAGCCAGATCAGCAAGAACACGGCTTTGTCTGATCTCTTCTCTTTGACTGTACTATTATAAACGACCAGCAACTGCCTTGAAAATATATTGGACTTACAGATAAGTCCTATACAATAATCCTCCCCTTCCCTCTTTGTATCCACCTTCCCCTAAACTGCCACTGATTAATAATATTTAGAAAATGAACAGATTTGACAAATAATTACATTACAATACATAATGATTAATACTATTGAAACAAAATTAACACTGAATATATGGGGACATGGGGATTTAACTATACACATCACTCAAGATTAATGTTAATATGCAATCTACAAGTTAGAACAAACTGTAAAGCAATGGATAATTGCATATATATAATGCAATCGCTACTCATTAGGAAGAACTTATCAGAAATCCAATTTGTTTTTATTTGTCATATTCCGGAATGGAGGTCGAACAGTATGGAATAGATGGTTAAATGTAGAGAACCAACACTTTCCCATTTAGAGATATTATCATACACCCTCTCCGCAAATAGCAAAGCATGATGCGGCAGTACCCAATCATCCCGATCCAACAGATGGGCGGGATAAGTGACGCCAGAAGGAGTCCCATTGAGGAGTTTGAAAAAAAACAGACAAACTAACCTCTATTTAAAAGAGCCCGGGGGACCAATAATGGTTGCCCTGAAGAAGCTAGGTCTGCAAAGCATACGCCGACGTCAGAAGCCGTGTGGGCGTCTTCCATGTGCCGCCTCACCCACTTTATGTCTGTGTCGTTACCTTAGTCCTTTTAAGGACTCTAATGTTATAATTTTGTGTAAGACTGTGTGTGTGCCCAGCCGATCTTCCAGCTAAATATAGCCTCATTGATAGATTTGTGCAATTAACGGTAGAGGGATACCCGCTGGAGATTACGGTACACTAACAGAATACAGACAGCACCAATACCGCTAATCAGTCAACAGCACCATTATTCACTGTCCTCCTGACAGGGTGAATGAGCTTATATGACTGCACCTCTAAATCGTTTTCTCGTTCTCAGTCCTGCTGGTTTGTCACTTTGACAAAAGAATGCTGAGCACTACGAGCAGCCAGGGCAGGTCTTTCACAGAGTGTGGTACAGACGACCCACGCAGTAAAAGTACAGGAGCCAGAGACTGAGGCCACAGCACCAGCGGTGTGTATGGCTGTGCACCTGCGGCACCAGGCCGTGCGCACACACAGAGTAGATGGCTCTGAGCGCCGTGGCAGGGCACACACACAGTAGACGGCAGTGGCACACAGTGAGTCAGTCACTGGGTCACTTACAGGCCAGCTAGTACAGGCAGTGGCTGTGCCCAGGCATGGAAGCTCTGGGGCCCTTCATATCTCTGGGGCCTGTCACACTTGTCCCCCTTGACCCCCCTGTCGCCTGCCCTGACTACCCCACTCCTATGCACAAAACCTTTAGCTAAAAAAAATACATGCCAGCCACAGGGGGCCCCTAGCTAGAGGGGGGCCCAGGGGTACTGACCCCTTTTGCCCCTGTTGTGAATCATGGTGTGTGGCATAATGTGTAGTAGGCATCACGGTGTGGCATAATGTGTAATGGGCATCATGCTTCGTGGCATAATGTGTAACAGGCATCACAGTGTGTGGCATAATGAATCCTGCTGTAGAGGGAGAGGTGAGAAGGTAGGGCACCGTGAATTCTGTTCAGCAGAGCCGCAGGTGAATAACTGTGTATTTACTAAAATCCTAATGCAAGGAGATGGGCTCTGATAATGCCACGCCTTGGGGAAGAGCTTGAAGCAGATTTATTGTTTAATGCGATTACACTGCTTCCCCTATAGCAGGGGTGGGGAACCTCAGGCCCGGGGGCCGTATGCGGCCCCCAGAGCCAGTCTGAGTGGCCCACCAACCTGCCCGTTGGCTTTCCTGGGAGTCAAGTACAGGGGAAATCTCGCGAGACGGTAGTTCTCGTGAGCTTCCTCTTAATCAACAGCAGCCGGAGACTGTCAGTCCTATTCAGTGGCAGCCGCCGGAGTGTGGGACGGCTGCAGAAGGACAATTTGTAAGAGACATTTTTACATATGGCCCCCGAAGGATTTTTTCCCCATACAAACAGCCCTTGGCACAAAAAAGGTTCCCCACCCCTGCCCTATAGGAACCTATTGGGGCTGCATTTGTGGACAATAGCTTGCAAATATTTCATAATATATAGACACCTAAAACATTTATGTTGCCAATAGAATTTTCTCTACACATGACATTTACAATGCCGCGGCTGTGAAAGGGTAATGATAAACAGCTGCCTGAGAGACAAATAGACAGACTGTGTGATGGGGTTGCAGTTGTCCTCTTCTCTGTTGCTCTATATTTTTTCCCATTCCCTTTTCACAAGTCCTTAAGAAAGTCTCCACTTCCTAGTGGAATGCTGTCTGTCTTACCCGTTATTATTCAAGATGTCTAAACACTTTTCTCTCAACCCTCCCCTCTATCATGCCCCCCCCCCCCTCCAGTAGGTCTCATTCACATGGGAATGTGCTATATCATGTAACGCCTGCATAAACAGCCTCCTTATGCACAGTGTTTACTATAGAGATGTTTTGGGTTTCAAAGCTTGAAGCCAACACAAGTAGTTGGAGAAAACATGTCCTGTCTCCCTGATGGGACCATGGCTGGGATTGCTTGAGTCAGTGTGAGTGTGGAACCGTAATTAATAGCAGCTCCATTTATTGCAGTTTGTACTGAGTACACCAAATTCACATTAAAAGCTTGACTATTTTTAGAAGCAATTTTCAACACGCTTCCTTGCAGACATCCAGACTTTTACAGACTTTTATCTATCCATAAAATATTGCAGCGTGTTTTAGCACTGAGGAAAAAATAACATAACTGGAAATCATCTATTCCACACCATAGCTGCCTACCCTACTGCATTCTGCAGGAGACTCCCTGAAATAGCAGCAATCTCCCTCATTAGTATAACAATCTCCCTCATTTCACCTAGCCCACATTACACTGTTACATTTTTTGGGAAAAAAGGAATGATAGCTAGATATATTGGTACTTGTGTATTAGCACGGCGCTCACGATTTCCATCTTATGGCATCTTATACAATTTAAAATTGTATACCATTGTATATGGCATACAATGAGATGAGATGAGATTTTAAATTGTATAAGCACACTAATGGGTGCTTTCAATGTTAATTGCCCCCCCCTATAAGATTTTTAATTGTATAAGCACCCTAATGGGTGCTTACAATGGGAAATGCACCCCCCCCCATCCACTATAAACGTGAACCCGAAGCGTGGCGAGCGCAGCGAGCCCGCGAGGGGCGGCGGTACGCGTCCTCCGACCGTTTCATACCCCCACTATCCACGTCGGCGTGGAGTTGAGAATAGAAAGTGTGGCGAGCGCAGCGGGTCACCGAGCCCGAAGCGCGGCGAGCGCAGCGAGCCCCGCGAGGGGACGCGGATACTTGTGAAGCCCGCGAGGGGACTCCGATACCTGTGAAGGTATCCGCGTCCCCTCGCCACGCTTCGGGCTCGGTGGCTCGCTGCGCTCGCCACACTTTCTATTCTCAACTCCACGCCGACGTGGATAGTGGGGGTATGAAAAGGTCGGAGGGCGCGTACCGCCGCCCCTCGATGCGACGTGGTGAAAACATTGCGCGATGCACATCGGGGGCGCCGCTATAATACACAAGTACCTTATATAGTGTGGCGAGCGCAGCGAGCCATCAAGCCCGAATCGTGGCGAGCGGCCCTGTTTTACTTTACATGTATTACGCGTACCCTCGCGGGGCTCGCTGCGCTGTCCACGCTTCGGGCTCGGTATCTCGCTGCGCTCGCCACACTATATAACATCAACTCCACGCCGACATGGATAGTGGGGGTATGAAAAGGTCGGAGGACGCGTACCGCCGCCCCTCGCGGGCTCGCTGCGCTTGCCACGCTTCGGGTTGGCGTTGATAGTGGGGGTGGCGTGGGGGTGCATTTAACATTGTAAGCACCCATTAGGGTGCTTATACAATTAAAAATCTCATCTCATGTCATTGTATGCCATTGTATGCCATGCACAGAGCTGCGGAAGGGTCAGATTTATGGTGCCCACACACGCACCGATCCCGGCGGTGCGATGCTATGCGATGGGGTGCGCGCTCCCGTGGCACCTCATCGCACAGTACAAAAAGTATGTGCTGCACATACTTTTTGTACTAGCTTTTTCTAGCATAGCATCGCATCGCATCGCATCGCATGCACATCGCATGCACAAGGCATACGATGCGATGCTATGTGTGCTAGTTAAGCCCACAACGCACGCCGGGATCGGTGCGTGTGTGGGCACCTTTACTGACAAACTGGAAAAATCATTTGATGTTTTCTGAACTGCGTATGGAAGTGCGACAGGATAGCGGATAGCAATATTTTTACAGGGCGGGATTTCTTTCTTTCTGGGCGATGGCTAACTTGTAGCTATCTGCAACTTTGCAGATGAGCGATCAGGTCTGAATCAGGCACTGTATTAGATATATTTTAACTTTGTATGAATTTGACCCAATATTCAAAGGTCAGAACCATTAGTCTATTCTCGTGCATGCATGCCTCAGCTATGTTCACATGCTTTTACTGCATGGCCGAGGCAAATACTATGAAGAGAAAACTAGATAACTACTAGAATGAGCAAATAGACCATGTGACCTTTAGGGGCAATCCTATTGTGCACAAAGTGCGAGGCATTTTAACACCGCCGACAGCACCCAAGCTCACGCCATTCATGGCCTGAAATCATACCAACTTTGCAGAAAAGTATCTGGAGCCCTATAGTGCAGGGGACACTTTTGTGCAAATCTCGGCTGCCATAAAGTGGCCTGCTTCTATAGGGGCCAGTGGGACTTTTATGGAGCCTGCTTTTGGTATTCTCATACATGGATCCTATTCACAATATCTATTTCTGCTCCAAACTGCAGCTAAGTTATTTTGTTTATAGAACTGATGTTTAGAAGATGTATGGATCATTAGATAGACATGAACTAGGTCTTGATGGATTAGGTCGACATTTCTAGGTCGACATGCATGAAGGTCGACATGGGTTAGGTCCACAGGGTCATGAGGTCGACACAAGCATTACGTCGACATGGGGAAGGTCAACAGTCAAAAGGTCGACATGGCTTAGTACATCTAAGCATTTTTTACTTTAATTCCACATGTTTGATAGTGTGTTTGGACTGTTGCAAACTATCTTTCTATCCTGGTGGCCAGGAATTGTACAGGTCGAGTATCCCGTATCCGAATATCCGTTATCCGAATTATTCCGAAATACGGACATTCCAGAAAGTGAAAAAAAATTTTTTTTTTGCTAAAAACTCACTGGGGACATTTGTAACAGCACTACTGGTGACATGATATGTAACTGGCGCTATATATGTACAAGAAAATGATTGCTTGGCATTTAAATTCAGTGCTGAGATAGTACCCACATTTTGTTTCACGTTTTGAAACCTTGTTTTTTGAACAAATAAAATATATTTGTGTGTATTTTATGTGGTAATAAAATATATTTGTGTGTATATTATGTGTTTATACAGCATACATGCAAGATACTTCAAAATACATCATTGAAATATTAAAATATTCCGAAATACGGAATAATCCGTTATCCAAAATTCTCCTGGTCCCGAGCATTTTGGATACGGGATACTCAACCTGTACAACACAAAGACCAGGTAATAATAACGGTTGGCAGATATACTTATTCAGTGACACAACACAAGTCCAAAATAATATGTGAGAGCAGCTTTGAAATAAACATACAAATTGTACACAAGATATTGAATTGACTAATCACAAATATAGATGAAGCAAGAAATCGGGATGGCTCCTCGCAACTTGTCACGTGTGTGGAAGAAAGGAATTGTGTCGTCTGTGTAAGGGACCCCTCTACGCAGCAATTACACACTACATCAAAAGCTATTATAGCTCAATTCCAATCCCATTATTACACTAATCTTTAAAAATCTACTGCTGTGAATTTGGGGCTTTCGGCCAATGTGTGTGCTGAAGCTAACCTTCTTCAGCACACACAGACACACACAGACACATTCTTGCTGGTAACGTGTCTGTGCAGGAGGTCAGTAATACCATCTCAAACCTACCGTTCCATAAAGCTCCTTGGCTGGATGTTTCCTAGATGTTTATTATAAACTTTGAAAATGTCCTGGTTATTTTAGAAAATTCATAGTCATACTCTTCACAGAGGCTTATGCATCACCAATTAAAGGAATTAGGTGCCCGATTCAGACATGCTTGCTAGGCCATGTGTGTTCGAAGCCCAGCAATCAGGTTAACACCCCGCTGAACATATGCCCCCCCCCCAATCAGAGCCCCTGTGTACGGGTGCACATGCGTTCATTTGCACCTGCACAGAGGAGAAATTATCCAATGGTTACTTACCATGGTTACTTATTTATTAACAGGTTCTTATATAGCGCCAGGGCCGGCGCCACCACTAGGCAGCTTGTGCGGAAGTTGGAGCAGGGAATCTGCTGGATGGGATGGAGGTGAGTGGTGTAGCTCCCCCCACCGTGGAGCGACTTCGTCCATACCCTCCCCGCCCCCACGTGGAGCACCCACACACCTCACACCCTGCACCGGCCCTGTATAGCGCACACATATTCCGCAGCACTTACCATCAAATGATTTCTCCTCCTTTCTCTGGCGCTCGCAGCACTCGGATGACCCAGGAGTCACTCCACGGATACGAGGTTTTAAGCAAAATCGGAGCAGGCGCCGACATCATGTGCACGCCCCTAGATTAAATATCCTATTTCTTTTACATACTACCCAGACCATTCTTTATGTCTGTTCTGGGTACTAAACTTACCTCTCTGCTGAGGTTTTGAACAGTGGCGTAGCCTCGCCGCCCCGCCGAGCACCCCTACCCCGCCGCCCATGCAAACCCCCCTCAATCCGGGCAGCACAGTGCTGTCCTGCCCGGACCTGTGACCTCCTCCTCCCTGCACTATGATCCTCTTCCGGGTGCAGGGTGAAGGGGAGATAGGCGCAACAGCAGCAGCGCCGGGTAAGGGAGGGAGGGGGGAGATGCCGGGTCCCACTGTCTCCCACCGCAAAGGACAGCTCTTAACGCAAAAGCTGTCCTTTGCCATAATTATCGCATATGTTAGAGCATATGTTATAATTATGTTTGCGGTAACCGGCGATGGGCGGCAGTAAGGAGGTGCAGATGTTAGCATCCCCCCAGAGAGAGAGAGAGAGAGACAGAAAGACAGAGAGAGAGACTGTGGGCCAGATTTATCAAGTTTCAAAAAGTGAAGAGTGATAAACAGCCAGCCGATTAGCTCCTACCTGTTATTTTTCAAACCCAGCCTGTGACATGGCAGGTAGGAGCTGATTGGCTGGCTGTTTATCACTCTCTATTTTATCACTTTTGAAGCTTAGTGCATCTGGTACAGAGAGAGAGAGTGACAGAGAAACAGAGCGAGCGAGAGAGACTTTAAAATAAAACTTATCTTATGGAAAGTACATATTTGCCCAGAACAGGTTCAGGAACCCAGTTCCTGATGATGTCATATTTAATTAGAGGTTCAGGTACTGAGTTCCTGCTGGTTCCTGCTGAAAAATAGCACTGCCTATCGAATTCAAAATGCCCTCAACCACCCCAGACTAGGCTACTCATAGCTATCAAGTTGACACATAATTAACTATTTGGTCATCTGAATGCCGCCAATACAAAACAATTCATGTTTTCCCCGCCTAGCTGACATATGCTCCACTGCCATCCAGTAAGAGATGGCAGTGCCATGCCAACTTAAGACCATGGTTATACCTCCCCTGAAAGCACAGGTCATTAGAATGGATTGTCTTAAGGCCCCCACATACAGCACGATATTCAGGCATTTTCTGAGCGATTCTAACAAATCGCTCAGAAAATGCCTGAAGATGCATGTAAATCGCTGTGTATATAGCCCACACAGCGATTTACATGCGCGCACCCGCCGTTCTGAATCTGTCCAAGATTCAGAACGGACGGGCTGTACAATTCAGAGCAGTCGCTCAGAAAGCTCCTGCTCATCTCCCGCATGTGTGGCTGCGGGCAGATGAGCAGGGCCGAGCGACTGCAGACCCGCCGCACCCCGCGCCGCCGCCACCCCTGACCCCCCTCCCCCACCAGCTGTAGCACCCATCGCCACCCCCACCTCACCTCTCCTCTCAGCTCTCGGCGGCAGCGGGGTGGCAGCGCGGCGGACATGTTAAAAAAAAAAAAAATTAAATTTCAAAATGGCCGCGGCCAGCCAATCACGGCTCGCCGCGTCATTGCCCCGCCCCCTAGAGCTGGCTATATTAGCCAGCTCGAGATGGGGTAGGGGCATTCAGTCCGACGGCGGAGAAGGAGAGAAGAGCTCCTGAAGTCCTGGGAGGCGCGGCCAATGCAAAAGAGCTTAAAAGGCCGCCGCCCCCAGGTGAAGAACACAGATGAAAAGGCAGAAGCCCTGGGAGGCGGCAGCCATGCAAAAGAGCTTAGGCGGCTGCCGCCCCCAGGTGAAGATGCCGCAGAAGCCCTGGGGGGCTGAGCTCCCCTGGGTGAAAAAAGAAGAATCAGATTAATAAAATATTTTAAAACCAGTGTTTGTGTGTTTTATTTTAATATTTCCTTTACAGGGGGGCTATAGGTACCGGCGGGCCTTTAATGCCCCACATGCTGGTACCTGTGGTTCTCCCAAGTACCAGCATGTGGGGCAGGCTTGCTGGGACCTGTAGTCCTACTGTAAAAGACAATATTACTGTTAAACAAGCTATCAACCCTGCACCCACCGCCCAGGGGTGCAGGGGATAGCCCCGGGCTGCAGCCCAGGCCTGGGGTGCCCTGGAGAGGGTGGACCCCCTTATTTGGGGGGGTCCCCACCTCCCCAAAAACTCCCGGCCTGGGCTGACTAGTTAGGGTGGGTAATGCTTTGGCCACGGGACACCATCAAGCGTGTCCCCTGGCTATGGCATTACACCCCCTGCTAGTGGAGCCTGGTGCTGGTCTCCAAAATACGGGGGACCCCTATTAATTTTGTCCCCCCGTATTTTGGAAACCAGGGCCAGCTCAAGAGCCTGGTGCTGGTCCCCAAAATCCAGGGGACCCCACGCACTTTGTCCTCTGGATTTTGGGAACCAGGACCACTCAAAAAGCCCGGGGCTGGTCATGCCTTCGGGGGGGACCCCATGCCATTTTTTTATTTTACAAAATGATTGTCTGTATGACAGGACGAGACGCTGGACCCCGGACTTGGTAAGTATTTTTTTTATGTCCGTTCCCACTGTACCACCAATGTTTAAAAGTTTGCATATGGGGGGGTCGGTCGGTGCAGGGGGAACCACTAGCCACCAATGATGAACTTTTTTTTTTTTTGGGGGGGGGGGGGGCAATATTAGGGGGAGGTGAAAGAATACTTATTAAAGAGTAATAAGTAATGTTCAGTAATAATAACATTTTTGTGATGAAGTGCAGTGTTGTACTTCACTTTCTGTGACAGATTTGAAATCTCCCGTGCTGAATCTCCCAATTTGAATCTCTGACACAAATCTCTCTGTATGTGGCTCATTGTCTGAAATGAGCCACAAGAGTGAAATCTCTTGTGCTGAATCTCCCGTTATGTATCTCTGGCACACATCTCTGCGTATGTAGGGCCCTTTACACTCTTCTTAATTTTACTGAGAGTTCTTTTGAAGATTGGATGATGCCCATATCAACCAATCAGATTCTACTTATTATTTATTTTGCACCTTCTAGAACAGCGTTTCCCAACCTGGAGTACTTGTACCCCTAGGGGTATACTGCAGACCAGTTGGGGGTACTTGAAAATAATATAGGTAATGGCCAAACCAGATGTCTCCCATTGCCATGGAGACTAACCATGTTGCGTCACTTCCAGTTCCGTCTGCAGTGTCATCAGCATCTCCTCCTGCTTTTACCCAACCAGCAATCCACAGGGAGCTGCCCTCAGATATCAGCGATCCTCTGCCCCGCTTTACAGGGATTAGCAGAAACCCTGGAGACAGCCAGACACAGAGGGACTCGATTACACACAGCCAGCAGCCAGACATAGAGGGACTCGATTCCTGACTGCACAATACTCCTCCGCTACTCCTTAATATAAGTACACACATACCGCACACTTCCACTCCACTCGCAAGTACTGTGGATATTTCAAATTGAGAGGAGGGGGTACTCATAAATGAAAAGACTAATCAAAGGGTACAGGAGAGAAAACATGTTGAGAACCGCTGTTCTAGAAGATAATAGCTAGAATCTGATTGGTTGCTATTGGCAACATCCCATCTTCAATAGAACTCCCATCTAAGTAAAATTTCTCATTTGTGGATGCCTACAGGATCCTTGTAAATATACTTAGGTAATAAAGGGGTGGACGATAGTTGTTTGTAGGAGTGTTTTTCCCACCAATAAATACATTTTTCAAGTTGCCTGTGTGACTTTATTTTATGCTGTGTACACACGGCTGCAATTATGCATTAAATCACTGGCAAAATGGTCGCTCAGCGACCATATTGCCAGTAATTTAATGTGCAGCCAGCGATAAATGGCTGGGAGCGCGCTCCCGCGGCCAGCCCTTCATGGTCGCTGGTCGCAGGAGCTTGCTCCTCAGATTCTGCATAAAATTGCAGGTCGCTGGTGCACAAAGCACTGTGTACCAGCGACCATTGACACTAGCCTCCTGCGCCGGCCGGGTACCCGCCCACCCGCCTTGTCACTCACCGCCCACCCGACACGGAGACACGGAGCCAGCCCCTGCTTCTTGCTCCGGTCTTCCAGCGCGCCGCACACAGCAGCAGCTCCGCCAATCAAGCCCACTACTACACAGCCACACTATCCAGTAAGTGCATAGGCTGTAGTAGAGGGCATTGGTGTCGGGCAGCATGATTATGGTTATGCTGCCCATCGATGGTGATTTGCACCATCGGTGGGCAGCATGAGCATTACCATGCTGCCCCACACCAATAGTATGTGACCAGATTTAAAATGAAGGGGGCATTGGTGTCGGGCAGCATGATTATGTTCATGCTGCCCATCGATGGTGATTTGCACCATCGGTGGGCAGCATGAGCATTACCATGCAGCCCCACACCAATAGTATGTGACCAGATTTAAAATGAAGGGGGCATTGGTGTCGGGGAGCATGATTATGTTCATGCTGCCCATTGATGGTGATTTCCACCATCGGTGGGCAGCATGAGCATTACCATGCTGCCCCACACCAATAGTATGTGACCAGATTTAAAATGAATAAATAAATAAATGAATAAAATGAATAAATGATTTTTTTTTTGGCGTGGGGGGGGGTTGGGGCAGTGGGGACCGGTGGCAGGGGCCGCATGGCCGTCTTGTGCCCCCACACCCCTGGCGGGAGCGGGCACTAGCGGCTGCTGCTGCTAGATTATCCTGCCCCTACAAAGATGACCCCTGCTACATCTGTAGGTACTTGTGGATTATCACGGCTCCCATCGCATGCCATCGCATGCCAAATGTAGTGGCATGAGATGGCATGCGATGGGATGCGATTTTAGCCAATTTTTGGTGATTTTTTGAAAATCACCAAATGCGATCGCATCGCATACAAACAAATCGCATGCGATGCGATGCCACCCAATTTTGCACTGAAATGCATCCAAATGCATTGAAATGTGTAGGAAACATGTGAAATGCCCCCAAATGTCATTTTTCATAGTGTACCACCCCCACTATCAACGTCAACCCGAAGCGTGGCGAGCGCAGCGAGCCCTGCGAGGGGACGCGGACACCTGTGAAGCCCGCGAGGGGACGCGGATACCTGTGAAGGTATCCGCGTCCCCTCGCGGGGCTCGCCATGCTTCGGGCTCGGTGGCTCGCTGCGCTCGCCACACTTCGGGTTGATAGTGGGGGTGGTACACTATGAAAAATGACATTTGGGGGCATTTCACATGTTTCCTACACATTTCAATGCATTTGGATGTATTTCAGTGCAAAATCGGGTGCAATCGCATCGCATGCTATGCGATTTTTTTAGCATACGATGGCCATCGTGGGAGCCGTGATACTCCACAAGTACACCATATACAGACTTTCCACAACCCATGTCAATCATAAATGAATTTAAATAGAGGGTAAAAAAAATCTAGTCAAAATTGCTAGCAATTTTCATGGAAAATTGCTGGTCCCTCTGAAAAACTGGACACTGAGCAATATATTGCTGAGAAATATATTGCGGAGATATATTGCTAGTACACCAAGCAATATATTGCTCAGCAATATATTGCAAGCAATATATTGCTAGCAATATATCTCCCCTGTGTGTACACAGCTTTAGCAGCAGTTCAGCATAAGTATCCAATGGTTTTGTTTAGATTTTCCACACGTCCTTTTGACCTCTAATCTTCCACAGTGGAACCGATCAGTTCCAAAGCATCAGCTAAACCAACATCTCCCCTTTGCAATGCAACATGGTTTTACCAAGGTGCAATTTTGCTTTTGGACTTGGTTGGCTCATGACTCTGCATAAATGCCCTGTTGTCTCCTGAATTACAATTAATATTGGCTATAGGCGGGAAATATAGGCAGACTGAAGAAGACAAATTGTACAGCATGGCTGCATAATAGTGCTAAGTTCAAGAGTTCTGTTTCCAGCCAAGGTATTATCTGTGTGAAGTTTATATCCATCCTTCTCCCGACTGTTTGCATGTGGTGGTATCTTGTGAATTCTCAGATTTTCTCCCACACTTCAAAACACTTCTATATAAAGCACTAAGTGATGTACACACTATAAATATAACCGCTGATAAATTACTAGAACCTATGCCAAAATAAATTTGATCTCTGTGCATCCCCTAGGCATTGTCACTGGTGTAAAGCACTCATGTGGAGGAGGAACACAGGAAGTACTAGCTGGACTTTTAATTTTGTCCATGATGTTTAGTTTGCTAACTGCAAATTTTAGCGTCCTAAATAGCCTCAAAATATGGTAAGTACTGCAGCCACAGGGCTTCTTAAGCCCAACACACTAGCCAATAAGCTCTACCGCCGATAGCTTTACCGATATCGGCAGTAATTGTATTTATATCCTTCTAGAGATATGGGCTCCAGAACTGAACACGGTACTCTAGATCAGGGCCATCTTAAAAGCAGTGTGGGCCCCTGGGCCAAGAAATGCACTGGGGCCCTTACCCATTCTCCCCTCCTAGGGGTGGGGGGTGCTATCAGCAGCAGCTTTGATGTCCCATGTGTTAATGACGATTAAATATGACCAGAGAGACAATAAGTGAAAAGCGCTGGTTACGTAATAAGTCCGCAACCAACGTACCCTTTATACCTAACTACGTGCAAACAAAGCGTAGCGCAGCGTAGCGTACCTTTTATTGTATTATGTACACCAAGAACCAATACCTTAATCAGAGATTCCTTCGCAGTACTTTGTCTCTAATCTGCGAATATACCTTATTGGACAGTGTCCGTAATATACCTTGTCGCTATTATGCGAATAAACAGACACGACCACTGTATAGAAATAAGGAGATAAGAACTCCAGTAAAAAGGTTATATTTAAGTCCCTAATGGACAAAAGGGGGTTACAGAAATAAGAATAAACAGGTTTAACAAGTGATACAATATACTAACAATGAATACTAAACAGGCTCAGCTAGGGGGAAAGAAAACAGATACAAGACACAATAAGCCAATCAATACAATAAGAATAAATACCGTTAATGCAACCGTTACCGTTCTCATCAAATATGCGAAGCGCAGTCCGGTCAGAGCTCACTATCGTTCAGGGATGAACTATAGTCCGGTGGTAAGTCAGGGAAAGGTAGATGTGCCGAAGAGACTTTGGCTGCTCTGGGTCGCCTATCTTATAGGGTCAGAAAGGGGAGGTCAAAGGCCGTTCTCATTGGTCAGAGGTCGAATGTCAGGTCAGCTGTGATTAGGGGGTAAGATGATACACCTGGTTTGGCTAGGTCCAGGGGAGTGAACTTTAAGAGTCCTTTGTTTGGTGGCTTCGGCGTCAGCAGTGATAAGAACCGGTTTCATCTAGATTCCTTTGTTACATACTTTCAACAGAAACTGTCCCTGGAATATGGATTATGTCCATAACTGTCGAGCCGTGTATATTGCGGAATATTCGCAATGACCGGAATACTTCGCACAATGAACGGAACGGAACGGTACTAAACATGATACAGACAGATGTATGCAGGGCTAACTAAGCTATGTGTGGCGTTCTAAACCTTTAACTATATTTTACTTAGTGTCAGTATGTATTTATGAATTTATGTGTGATAGTATGGCTACTCTTCTGGTCCACTTTGTCACACATACTCGGGTATGGAAACTTTATTTGCGCAACTCTGCGAACCAAAATGGCGGCCATACTATCCTAAGATGGCGTGTGTGTAACTCGACTTCCATAGTCCACCCTTTAACAGTAAATATAAAACTGTTACAATACAAAACATTTCACACGATAATACAGAAATTCATAATCCTAACAAAGAAATTGGGATCCATGAATTAAACATATAAGGGGAGTAAACCATCTGCTCTTGGCCGATCCGGGATCACGGATAAACGATGGGCCGCATTTATCGAACAATCTACTCAGGGTCACGAAGGATAATGTACAATTTTGGGATAAAAATAAAAACAAGGGTGGTTACAACATATACACGTTCACAAATATGGTTTCTTCAAAGGGAGGTGGTTTCGATTCTAGGGTCATATACCAAACCCTGGTCTTCCTCTGTATCTCTCGTTCTTACACTCATGATTTCGGTACGTTTTGTCTTTCCCCGGGTCACCACCTTTAAACATTTGAACAATAACACAAAGACTATGATGGCACCACCGATACAGAGAAGGAGTTTTCCTATGCTAGCTATGATCCCTTGCGCCCATTCTCCTAAACCAGAGAACCAGTGCATTGGATTCAACCAGGAGGTCCATTCACTAACTTTGTTACCTATTTCTGCCAGGCTGATATTATGTTCCCGTCTAAATTCCCATTTAAGCTGAAGAATCTCATCCATCCGATGGTCGATGATTTCTTCTGGGTCTTCAGTATTGTTGGGGATATATGTACAACATTTCACCCCAAACTGTGTAGAGAGGGTGACACAATATCCTCCTGTCATAGCTGTCAGATAGTTCAGCACCATCCGATGTTGGACTAGCTCTCTTTTATATGCTTGCAACTCCTTCCCAGTGTATCTAAAGGTGTCATCATAAATCTCAGTGATGTTATCTACCAAGCTGGCTAATGCTTGTATATATTTAAAATTTATGACTCCTCTGGCGGTATGGGTGATATCTAATGCAATGAGAAGTTGGATACCGAATGACTCGTGTATCATTTCAGAAGCTAGGGGTTCTTTCCTGATTGTTAAATCCCTTTTATGGATTTGATCATAATGGGTATGAGTGTAAGGAGGAGAAATACCTCTGTGTATGCTCATCATCTCATCATGTGTGAGGGTCATCACTTCAGGTAACACTCTGCCTAAATAACAAATACCAACGTAGTTCATGGAGAGCCATTTGTACGCCCTTCTACCACAAATATAATAAACATCGTCAGGGAGAAAATAAGGGACAGAGTATTTCATGATCTTGTCACACATTATCCATAAGAACATTCCCGTCCCCTGCTCCCTGACTTGTTCCTCACAAGTTTCTGGCTGTAGGGTCATATTACAGTAGCCGGCTGATACTCTGCCGGCCATCATTTTACTTTTCTTCACCGTGTAAACATATTTACATACCTCCCAACATTTGGCTTGATGAAATAGGGACACTCGCGCGGCGAAGCCGCGTGAGCGTCCGAAAAGGGGGCGGGGCGTATGCAAATGAGGGCGCGGCTTATGCTAATTAGCCGCGACCTCATTTTCATACGAGAATAGACGCTGTGCGCATGCGCACAGCGTCTATTCTACTAGATTGGGGGGTCTCCCAACTGCCACCCCCCCGCAGCGGGACAATGCCTGCCGCGGGTGGGACAGAGGGACAGGACCCGAAAATCGGGACTGTCCCTCTAAAATCGTGACAGTTGGTAGGTATGTATTTATAATGTCTCCCACTGGTTCGGATTTTTAACAACAATTCCTTGTCAATAGGCTCTCCATCTGGACGCTGGGAGTAAGTTATTGTCTGGTTATGCCATGTCACTTCCCAAGTACCAATCGCTCTGGAACTCGAGAAGTTCATACATACCAGGGATTTATCCACTTGGTATGGGTGTAATCTAAGACTAGGGGACCTGGTATACAGGTATCTCTTATCCAATGGCCTCCCCTTGTTTAATACGCTTATCTCTGAAATATTAAGCGGGTATGGGACTAGGACTACACTACTCCTTTTATGTAACACTTGTGAACACACCCAGCATTCTGTTTGGTTTAAGACCTTACCCACTAGTGAGTGATAATCACTCAAAGGATGTCGGCCTGTAGTTGCCTTACTTGTCGACTGACATCGCTGGATGCATTCTTCTTCCATTTTAGGTTGACAATATCTACAGACACAGTACTCGCCAGACAATAACTCATCACATAACCCTTGAACTACGTTTCCCTCATACCTTTTCCCTTCTCCTGTCATGGGCAAAGTGTCAAGCTGGTTTAGGGATTCTACCTCACCCATATCTGGGTCCATTATTACACTGTCAGAACTCCGCTCCGATCGCTCTAGAATGTGGCAGCCACCGAGTATCTTGGGATGAAGAAAAGAACACAGAAAGAAAACAAAGAAATATATGCATAACTGTGAACCTGTTGCTTGGAGTCCTTCCATCATCTCTACCCAGGAGACTTTTATTTTGCTCTGCTCTTGGACCTTTGTTCGCTCAGGTTGCTCGACCTTGGCTGCTTCTCAGTGTTCCCGAAACAATGCTTCTAGCGACACTTCTTCTCTTTCGCTCTCTGCACACTGGGATTCTGGGTTACTGGCTTTCTTGCAGTGGGACGAATGTATCCAAGTCTCTCTCTCTGCGACTTTAATTGATGTAGTGCTGGTCAACAAAACTTGGTACGGTCCTTCCCAACGGTCTATCAAACAACCTGAGCGTAAAAAATTTCGGATCATAACAAAGTCTCCTGGTTTAAGATTATGACAATTCTCTGTAGGCATATCAGGGTTCAGTAACTTCAGCTGCTTTTGTTGCTCCCTTAGCTGTTTGTTTAGCTTTAGGATATACTGTACAGTTAGCTCATTGTTACATTTGAGATCATCCTGTGGGTCTATCATGATGTGTGGCTGCCGACCAAACAATATCTCGAAGGGGGACAAGTTGAGCGGAGTCCTGGGAGTGGTCCTAATGCTATACAGCACAATAGGCAATGCCTCTGGCCATAACAACCCTGTTTCAGCCATAACTTTACCCAATTTGTTCTTAATAGTACCATTCATTCTCTCAACTTTGGCGCTCGCCTGGGGACGATATGGAGTATGAAGTTTACTATTAATCCCCAGGAGTTTACACATGATTTGGAAGACCTCTCCTGTGAAATGAGTGCCTCTGTCACTCTCAATGACCTTTGGGATACCATACCTACAGACAAACTCCTGACATATTTTCTTTGCTGTAAAGGTAGCAGTGTTGGAGGCAGTGGGGAAAGCCTCCACCCAGCTGGAAAACATGTCAACACAAACTAATACATATTTCAAATTTCTACAGGGTGGTAACTGTATGAAGTCGATTTGTATTACCTGGAAAGGGCCTTCTGTAGGAGGGATGTGGGATGGCTCTGTTGGGATGGCTTTTCCAACGTTCTTCCTCAAACAGGTGAGGCATGACATTGCCACTCTACCTGCTTGAGAAGCGAACCCTGGTGCACACCAGTAGGCCTTTACCAGCTTGCACATACCTTCCTTCCCAAGATGTGTCAGCCCATGGGCCGCCTCGGCTAGACTAGGAAGGTATGCCCTGGGGGCCACTGGTTTCCCGTGTCCATCTCTCCAAAGTCCGGTAGACTCTTGGCCACATCCCTTCGACTTCCATACTGCTCTTTCCTGTGGGGAACACAAATTCTGCATGTCTATCAGTTTGGATGTGGATACTATGTTCAGTGTACAAAGGTTGGTAGGATGGGTGAAAATATTTACAGGGCATGCGGCCCTTTTCGCTGCCTCATCAGCGCGGCTGTTACCAAGTGACACCGGGTCCTTCTCTGATGTGTGAGCTTTGCACTTGATAACAGCCACTCTGTCTGGAAGCTGAATAGCTCCCAAAAGTCTCCTAATGTATGTCGCATGCGCCACTGGTGTGCCAGCCGCCGTCATGAAATTTCGGAGACGCCATAGGGCTCCAAAATCATGCACAACTCCGAAAGCATATCTGGAGTCGGTATATATGTTAACTGCTTTTCCCTGGGCCAGTTCACATGCTCTGGTCAAGGCCACCAGTTCCGCTACTTGTGCTGAGTGAGGTGGTCCCAAGGGTTCAGCTTCCACAATACCTTCTCCATCTACTACCGCGTAGCCTGTGCACAGCTCTCCCGTGTCCGTCTGTCTATGACAGCTACCATCTGTGAATAAGGTTATGTCTACCTCACTTAATGGGCTGTCGCTTATGTCAGGACGTGCTGTGAAGGTCTGATTCAGATAGGTCATGCAATCATGTTTGTCCACACCCTCACTAAACTCTGCTTTACCATTTTCAGCAACATTCCCATCACCCTCCACCCTTTGTGCCTTGGAGGGCACATGAGGAAGGAATGTGGCTGGGTTTAGTGTGTTGCATCTTTTGATGGTAATATTTACTGGGGCCATCAGCGCCAGTTCCCACTTAGTGAACCGTGCTGAGGACACATGACGTGTTTGGGCAGAATTTAGGAGGGCAGAGACAGCATGGGGAGCATGAACAGTTAAATCGTGTCCCAACACTACGTCCTCACTCTTACTTACTAGTTGTGCTATTGCAGCCACACTTCGTAAGCAAGTTGGGAGTGAGCGTGCTACTGTGTCCAGCTGGCCACTGTAGTACGCTATTGGTCGGTTGGCATCACCATGTTTTTGTACAAGTACTCCTGCCGCACACCCACCTGATTCAGTTCCGTACAGTTCAAAGGGTTTCCCATAATCTGGCATTCCCAGTGCTGGGGCCTTTGTTAGGCTCACCTTTAGTTCCTCGAAAGCCAGCTCAGATTCCTCAGTATGAGAGACCCGATCTGGCTTAGTTGAGGAAACCATCTCTTGTAGTGGTAATGCCAGAATAGAGAATCCTGGGATCCAATTGCGACAGTATCCACTCATGCCTAGGAACGTACGGATCTGATGCTGGGTCTGTGGCAGTACCATGTTCTGAATCGCTTGGATTCTGTCGTCGGTGAGGTGTCTCAGCCCTTGGGTAAGGCAGTGGCCCAGATACTTAACCCTGGTCTGGCATAATTGCAGCTTATCCTTTGATACTTTATGTCCTGTCTCTGAGAGATGCATCAGTAGTTGTCTAGTGTCATCCACTGATGACTCCAGTGACCCAGAACACAACAATAAGTCATCGACATATTGTATCAGTATCGAACCACTCATGGGTTGAAAGGATTGTAAACAATCATGCAAGGCCTGGGAGAAGATGCTGGGGCTGTCTATGAACCCCTGGGGGAGTCGTGTCCAGGTATACTGTACTCCTCTGTAAGTAAAGGCGAACAGATACTGGCTGTCAGGGTGCAAAGGGACGGAGAAGAACGCTGAACACAAATCAATGACTGTGAAATGAGTACAGTGAGGTGGGATTTGCATTAGGATGACAGCTGGGTTTGGCACTACGGGGAATTGGCTCTCAACTACTTTGTTTACCCCTCTTAAATCCTGCACTAGTCTGTAGCCCCTCCCCCCGCTCTTTTTCACAGGAAAGATGGGACTATTGGCCGTGCTGGAAGTTCTAACTAGGATTTCCTGTTGGAGCAATCGTTGGATCACTGGGAATACTCCTAGCTCAACTTCAGGTTTTAAAGGGTATTGCGGTATTTTTGGGGCTATACTGCCTTCTTTTAAGCGGATCTCTACTGGAGCTACATTTGCCATCAGCCCAGCATCCTGTCCATCTTTAGTCCAAAGGGAACCCGGTATTTGTGCTGTAATTTCAGCTACCCTAGATGGATTTGACTCTACAACAGTGGAATACAACATTAGCCTCTGAGGACTGTCCAGCATATCTTGCACTTCTTGTGTAAGATTTTTAGGAGTGTCTAGGAATACCCCATCGGGAGTGCAATAGATGACACATCCCATTTTACATAGTAAATCTCTACCTAGGAGGTTAGTCGGGGCCGCTGCAGCCAACAGAAAAGAGTGTTTGGTATGCAGAGGCCCGATTGTAACCTCCGCTGGTTTCGTCAGTGGGTAATGTTGTATTTTTCCTGTTACCCCAATTGCCGCTACTGATTGGTTAGTGAAACCCAAGTGAAGAGGAGTGTTGAGAACAGATCTGGCCGCCCCTGTATCAACCAAAAAGGTCTGCCTTACTCCAGCTATATCAACCTTCACCTGAGGTTCCTCTCTAAGGTGTTGAGTTAATCTAACTGGCTGTAGGATACAGGTATGACCTGTTTCCTATTGTCTGACCTGGGTTGCCCTTAGCACAGTGTCAGCCATCAGATGGGGAGGAGGCATGTTGCGTGACCTGTCTGTCTCCTCCCATTGTCTAGGGGCTGGGTATCTCCGTGTCTCACCTTTGTGAGATTCCCATTCTCGCTTATGTGTCTGATAATTCCTGGGGTTTCCTAACCTACAATGAGCTGAGTAGTGACCTTCCCCATTGCAGTTGTAACAGATAATTGGTTTTCTACCTGTGTCCCTGGTGTTTCGTTGGTATGCAGCTTTGTTTGGGGCATTAGTAAGGGCTTGGATGCTAACCATCATCAGTTTGTCAGTTTGCAGTTCCCTGTGCTTCTTAATGTTGCGGTCGTGGTCCACAGCAGATTCCCGTAGGGCATCCACTGTCATTCCACGCCAATTTGGAAAAGAAGTTTGGACTCTGGCTCTCAGGTTTTCCCTAAGCCCTTCCACCAGCACAGAGACAATCATCTCCCTCAGGTGGGGGTCGTCCTTAGGCTCGGAGACACCAGTGTACTTTGATACCTCCAGTAAGGCTTTTGTAAAATAATCAGCAGCAGTTTCGCCATCTTTCTGTTTGATGGTGAAAATCTTGCTATATTCTACTGCTGCAGGAAAATACACTCCCAACTGTAAGTTAATCAGGCGTATATTCTCCTGGTTGATCTCATCATTTATCTCCTTGTCCACTTTCAATCCACTATCCTGAATGAATTTCGGGATGTCAATGTGAGTGGGGAGACAGGCCCTCAACATGATTCTCCAATCCTTGTTGGTGGGCTCATCAGAGTTTCCTAGATCCCTTACAAATTTCCGGCACAATGCCAGATCTTTCCTTGGGTCAGGGAAATCTGTAATGATGGACCGCAGCTCTAACCGTGTCCATGGGTTTAGCATGGTCATCTTTCTGGTAGGTATCACACCCTCTCTGTCTGCCTTACCATAGGGAACCTCCAGTGTGCGCATAGGATATGTTTGTACCACATTCGCATTACTGGGACCTGCTTGGGAGTCATTTGTGTCTGTGCTGTGTGGTGCATCATTACCTGAGTCCAATACTATGCTGTTGGCATCAGCCGTCTCCTCCTCCTGTGCTGGGGCCTCAACAGCGGGTTGAGCTTTTCCCTCAATCATATTAATTGCATGAGAGACGGCCAGTGCCAACAGCTGCTCGTTTTCCTCTCGGGTTTCCTTGTAAGGGGATAAGATAGGGTACAGGTTAGCAACGGATACATTATTACTTATACCTTTCTTATGAGTCATTATCCCCTTCGGCACATATGGGGGTGGGGGAGCTGATTCTATTGTGGCAGCGGTTGCATTTATATTGTGGCTGATTGCGTCTGGTATTGCCAGACCTCTGCTTCCCCATTGTTCCTGTCCTTCCTTCTGCCACAATTTAAGAATATCTATATGCTTCACTCTCTCCTTACGACTGGAGAGTAGGCATATTTCATCTTTTACTGCCGATAAGATTTCCGGATCGAAGCTACCAACACTGGGAAATTCTAACTTGCTGCCTTGTGTCATTTTTCTCCATTTATTTTGGTAAACAACTGCGAGTTCACCGTGCTTCCTGCACATAATAAAAGCAGACGATCCTTTTGGCCGGCTTGCTTCCTCCCTAACATGCACGTTATCACAGCGTGACCCGTTATTACCCATAATTACAGGAACAAACGTTCACAGCTTAATAGATATCGGTGGGTTATTACTTATCTGAGAGCTCCCCAAACACTTACTTCTACAGCTTCCTAGAACATCCCACAGTCAAGCAGGTGCGAAGGATACGAGGTACGATACTCAATCACCAAGTCTTTCAACTAGCAGCGAACTTCTAGCCAACTTGCTTGGTGCGGCACAATTTTTCCAGGGTATAACAAACTTGTTTTCCTATACCCCCAAAAATTGGATTTCTAAAGTAGCTAATCGGAAACAAGTGCGTTCCGATGTATCTTCTTGTACCCTCCTAGCGGAATCAATTCCACTGAAGGGGCAGTTCCTATGGGCACGTCGTCACGTGAACCCTGTCCTACCTGGACTGTCCTACACTGGACTACACTGCGCTTGAGTCGTGTCGTCACACACCCGTTCGCCTCAGTTATTTTTCACACTGGGCGCTGGTTACACCTTGGTCTTATGCATATATTTGAAATATTTCTGTACAGAAAATCTTCCCAGGCTGGTAGCTTTTCACTAGATACTTATGCAGGTATAAATCCCTTATAATACGCTATAGGAATCTATTAAAATAATGCTTGAGTTGCTTGCTTATGAGAAAATGAACAAAAGAAAAAAAACTTATTTTCTCTTTATTAAATCACCGCCCCATCCACAGTATATTACTATACTGTTTTAAATAAGGCTAGTGGTTTAATACTGTTCACCTTTGAGTTCCTATGTGTGCTGCATGTGCAGTACCAATGAACAGCCACGTGTGTACATGCGTTGTTCACAGGCCGCCGATGAATCGGCCACCCACGTGTTCTATAGTGTATTTGCAAGGTTGCACTCGGGTTTCGCTATACGCAGTAATTGCGCCTAAATGTGGAATAAATCCCTTAACTCCGTCCGAAAGTTACGTATCAAGATGCGAAATAAATCCCGCACTTAATCCGTAAATCACGTACAAAGATGCGAAAATTTCCCGATATGGGCACGTGCGCGCGCACCTTGCGTATTACACAATAGACGCTTTACGTTACTGCAAAAGGCCCAGGGCTTGTCGCCACGTGGCGGAGTCTCTGGTTTTGCAGTAACTAACAATAAAAGTTATAGTTTTGCACAGAGGGGATCCTCTATGTACTATAATAAACACAGACTCCACGTGTGCGAACCTTATCGCACGTGGTACATATACTGTAATAAACAAGCAACTCAAAACACTATACCCCGTTAAACTACTTGTGGCAGGCAGAAGTACAGTTTACTAAACACTTAATATATGTTTTAAAACACGTGGCTTTCACTCATTGTACTCCGGGTTCAGAGCTAGCACTTCCCGAACCCCGCACCGCCGCGGACTCGGCCTATCCAGCAATGGAAACAAATAAATACTTCCACCCTTTTGCTGGTATAGGTCGGGTCGCACGCCTGGTACTGAGTTCTGGAATGTGGAGCGGACGGACGAGCCCTCAATTGTTAATGACGATTAAATATGACCAGAGAGACAATAAGTGAAAAGCGCTGGTTACGTAATAAGTCCGCAACCAACGTACCCTTTATACCTAACTACGTGCAAACAAAGCGTAGCGCAGCGTAGCGTACCTTTTATTGTATTATGTACACCAAGAACCAATACCTTAATCAGAGATTCCTTCGCAGTACTTTGTCTCTAATCTGCGAATATACCTTATCGGACAGTGTCCATAATATACCTTGTCGCTATTATGCGAATAAACAGACACGACCACTGTATAGAAATAAGGAGATAAGAACTCCAGTAAAAAGGTTATATTTAAGTCCCTAATGGACAAAAGGGGGTTACAGAAATAAGAATAAACAGGTTTAACAAGTGATACAATATACTAACAATGAATACTAAACAGGCTCAGCTAGGGGGAAAGAAAACAGATACAAGACACAATCAGCCAATCAATACAATAAGAATAAATACCGTTAATGCAACCGTTACCGTTCTCATCAAATATGCGAAGCGCAGTCCGGTCAGAGCTCACTATCGTTCAGGGATGAACTATAGTCCGGTGGTAAGTCAGGGAAAGGTAGATGTGCCGAAGAGACTTTGGCTGCTCTGGGTCGCCTATCTTATAGGGTCAGAAAGGGGAGGTCAAAGGCCGTTCTCATTGGTCAGAGGTCGAATGTCAGGTCAGCTGTGATTAGGGGGTAAGATGATACACCTGGTTTGGCTAGGTCCAGGGGAGTGAACTTTAAGAGTCCTTTGTTTGGTGGCTTCGGCGTCAGCAGTGATAAGAACCGGTTTCATCTAGATTCCTTTGTTACATACTTTCAACAGAAACTGTCCCTGGAATATGGATTATGTCCATAACTGTCGAGCCGTGTATATTGCGGAATATTCGCAATGACCGGAATACTTCGCACAATGAACGGAACGGTACTAAACATGATACAGACAGATGTATGCAGGGCTAACTAAGCTATGTGTGGCGTTCTAAACCTTTAACTATATTTTACTTAGTGTCAGTATGTATTTATGAATTTATGTGTGATAGTATGGCTACTCTTCTGGTCCACTTTGTCACACATACTCGGGTATGGAAACTTTATTTGCGCAACTCTGCGAACCAAAATGGCGACCATACTATCCTAAGATGGCGTGTGTGTAACTCGACTTCCATACATGGGTGCCAGTGGGTGCTCTATCTTCCACTCAACATGTAGGACCTGGAGCAGTAAGTACTGCTAATTACTCCTTTACTCCATATTTTACCCTCAATTCCATTTGCAATATCACCAATAAAGATATTAAAAAGCACTGGTCCAAGCACAGATCCCTGGGGTACTCCACTGGTAACCTTTCCAGACAGTTGTTACGGCAGCTTGTTTGACTGCAGATATCGCCATTATCTGGAAATAGTTTTCTTAGCTTTCAATAGCATAAAAACCTAGAGTCCCAACTTTCAGGAGGTGCTGGGAACTTGAGGATCAGAGATCAGAAGCCAGAGCAATCCATTGACAAAAATATAAAACTGTACACCAGACGTTTGGAGCTGGAGCAGGGACCGGCTGCTGGGAGGCTGATATCTCTGGTTCTGGGCATGATAGAGACGCTAGTGTCGACAGAAAGGGGAGAGTCTCTCAGAAAAACTCTAATGTGGGGTACACACCAGGACGACCACCGTCGTTCACGACCGATAGACGACCATGGAACGATTTCCCTTGGACTTCCCGGGAGCTCCCAGGCAGTCCCCAGCAAACGATTAGCAAAAATTGTGTTTTTTTGCGGAACGATCTAGATCCGATCCCGATGCGCCCGCGATGGTCGTTAAGACGGTCGGATCGCTGGTTTTTGTTTTTTTTGCAAGAACACATGCGACCGTCGTCAGATGGGCCTTTGAAATTTGAATGAAGGGGCTGGACTAGCAGAGGGGGAGGACTAGCAGAGGGGGATAGGAATAGCAGCAGCCATTTTAAACCAGTGTATTTCTGCTTTGTTACTAGTGAGGCTTGGTTTATACCTGCTGAACGCTGGACATAGCTATTTACACATTACTTTGTTTTGCCTGCCATTACAAAGTGTCTTTTAACCCTGCACTATGGAGAATGCAGTGATGGGTAGTCACCAGCAACAGTACCTGCTCTATTATGCAGTTTTGAAGCTCAGGCGTCAGAGAGCCCAGCGCAGGAGAGAAAGATCATGCTGGACAAAGCAGTGGCTACTTCAGCGTCAGACTCGTTCGCACATGCCACTGCTCAGGGACATCAGGGAGAATAACCCAGACGATTTCCGTAACTTCTTGAGGATGGATGATGCCACATTCCAGGAATTGCTGCGTCTGGTGACTCCCCACATCGAGAAGCAGGATACCAAGTATCGCATGGCTATCCCTGCTGAGGAACGGCTGGTGGTCACCCTGAGGTTTCTGGCGACAGGACGGTCTCTTGCTGACCTAAAGTTTGGATCCCTCATCTCCCCGCAAGCTTTGGGCCTCATCATCCCGGAGACCTGCAAAGCCATTGTGAAGGTGCTGCAGTACCAGTATTGCAAGGTAAGGATGAAATATACACTGTACACTTTATTGTGCAAACAAAATATTTTTATTTATAATTTAGGCCTAGGACAGAAACAGGTTTTTTAGGCCTTTCATGGTTAAAACATGTAAAATAGTAAATAGATTGTGTCAACAAAAATATATTATAATACCATATATAAAAGATATTGTACAAAAACACACACTATATATAAAGATTTAAGTATGTATGACCCAGTTTAAACTTTCCCAATAAGTACGGGCTACTGTGTGGCAGAGGATGTCTGCCGCAGATAAGTAAAGGCTGCGGCCCACATGGCGCATGGCGCAGATGCAATGGTCCCGGCCACATTGATGTGCGCCATACGCCATGTGAGCAGTGGCCATCACATACCTGCAGCTGAGACCATGTCTGCCGCACAGTACCCCATACTATTGGTAAAGACAAAAGGGCAATAAATGGAGTTTGCTATCCAGATTGAGGAGAATCCTGTTCTCCCTCTGGTAATGCAGGTACAGGTAGCAGCATATAAAAAAACAAAAAACACACTCTGGTAACTTCTGGAACAGGCACTTACAACAGTAGGGATAAGGTACTGTGTGGCAGAGGATGTCTGCTGCAGATATGTAAAGGCTGCGGCCCACATGGCGCATGGCGCAGATGCAATGGCCCCCGCCCCATTGATGTGCGCCATACACCATGTGAGCAGTGGCCATCACATACCTGCAGCTGAGACCATGTCTTCGGCACAGTACCCCATACTATTGGCAAAGAAAAAAGGGCAATAAATGGAGTTTGCTATCCAGATTGAGGAGAATCCTGTTCTCCCTCTGGTAATGCAGGTACAGGTAGCAGCATATATGTAGAAAACCAAGACAAAAGACACTCTGGTAACTTCTGGAACATGCCCTTACAACAGTAGGGATAAGGTACTGTGCGGCAGAGGATGTCTGCTGCAGATATGTAAAGGCTGCGGCCCACATGGCGCATGGCGCAGATGCAATGGCCCCCGCCCCATTGATGTGCGCCATACGCCATGTGAGCAGTGGCCATCACATACCTGCAGCCGAGACCATGTCTGCCGCACAGTACCCCATACTATTGGTAAAGACAAAAGGGCAATAAATGGAGTTTGCTATCCAGATTGAGGAGAATCCTGTTCTCCCTCTGGTAATGCAGGTACAGGTAGCAGCATATAAATAAACAAAAATACACACTGTGGCCCTTGTGTGGCAGAGGATGTCTGCTGCAGATATGTAAAGGCTGCGGCCCACATGGCGCATGGCGCAGATGCAATGGTCCCGGCCCCATTGATGTGCGCCATACGCCATGTGAGCAGTGGCCATCACATACCTGCAGCCGAGACCATGTCTGCCGCACAGTACCCCATACTATTGGTAAAGACAAAAGGGCAATAAATGGAGTTTGCTATCCAGATTGAGGAGAATCCTGTTCTCCCTCTGGTAATGCAGGTACAGGTAGCAGCATATAAATAAACAAAAATACACACTGTGGCCCTTGTGTGGCAGAGGATGTCTGCTGCAGATATGTAAAGGCTGCGGCCCACATGGCGCATGGCGCAGATGCAATGGTCCCGGCCCCATTGATGTGCGCCATACGCCATGTGAGCAGTGGCCATCACATACCTGCAGCTGAGACCATGTCGATGGTAAATGATAAAGTAGCCTATTTTTTAAGACAGATCCTCAAAAACAGGACACTCTGGATCTTCTATCAGTAAAGAACTGTAGAATTGACGGTACTGGGGGGGTTGAGAAGGCTGTGTAGGTGTTGACTGGGTATGTGTTGGAATTGTGCTCGACTGGCCTGCTACGGTGGCAGGCGGAGTAGGCACTGGTGATTCTAATGACAGTGGTGTGTCTGGTGCACTACCAATGCCAACTATTTTAGTGCCACTGTTGAGATACCCTAAACTGCCATTATACACCAACTCCATGCATAACTTTTCAAAAGTAAGTTGCTGGTCAGGAGCCATGTTGCGAACACACTCTGCCACATAAGTGAAGTAGTTGTCATGTTTGTCCGGGTTTCTTTGCAGGACTTGATGTGCCCGCATCATAAATTCTTCATGTGCCGCTGCTTCTCCTTTTTTTCCTTTGCCACGCATTTTTTTGGCACGGGGGAGTGGTGGAGTGGGTTCCAGGGTGGGTGGCGGAGTGCGTGCCGGAGTAGGAACTTCGTTAGATGTGCATGCATTATCAGATAGGACAGATAGGTCTGGGGTTGCAGGTGGGTAGTCACCAAGCTGTAAAAAAATTGAACATGTTTACTAATCAATTCTATTTACTTCTAATTTCAGTTCCCTACCAGCGTGAATGAATGGAAAGTCATCGCAGAGGAGTTTGAACAGCGATGGAACTTCCCAAATTGCGGTGGAGCCATTGATGGCAAACATGTCCGCATAGCCCAGCCTATCAATAGTGGTTCCTACTATTTTAATTACAAGGGCTATTTTAGCATTGTACTAATGGCTGTGGTGAATGCCAACTATGAGTTTATCTTCCTGGATGTAGGAAGGAATGGCCGTGCATCGGATGGTGGCACTTTCAAGGACACAAAGTTCTACGAAAGGCTCATAGCGAACACCCTTCACTTGCCGTCTGTCCAGGAAACTAAACAGGGGCTTAACTTTGTTTTTGTGGCTGACGAGGCTTTTGGCCTGCACGAGCATGTCATGAAGCCATATGCGCAAAGGGGCCTGAACCATGACAAAAGGATCTTTAACTACAGGCTATCCAGGGCACGGCGTGTTGTGGAAAATGCTTTTGGCATCCTGGCAAGCCGGTTTCGCATTTTTCACACTGCCATTAACCTGAGGGTGGACAAAATTGACTGGGTTGTCACGGCGTGCTGTGTCCTGCACAATTTGCTCCGCAGAAAAGCCACACAGCAAAGGGCTACAGGCACAGCACTCCAAGAAGACCAAGAACTGCCAGAGGAGGTAGTGCAGATATCCTCCTTGCAAACCCCAACACAACGCTACACAGGGAGTGCACGAGCCAAACAGGTGAGGGAAGAGTACATGGCCTACTTTAATGGGGAGGGCGCTGTGGATTGGCAGGAGGAATCAATTAGATAGCCAAAAAAATAGACTCACCGATGCAGACTGCGAATTCTCCTCCTCCTCCTGCGCCGCGACTTCTTGGTTTTCCTGTTCGACCATAAGGACTACTCCTGTCCTCATCGACTCCTGGCTGAGGGTGAATGTCAACCGGTCATAGTACCAGAGCGATGTTTGATACATCTCGTCGACTCCAGCACCAGACTTCTTTGCAGCCTCCATCTTCTTGTGTTCCTTTAAGAACACCGTGCGCATATTCTGGATGCGTTTCCTCACCCATTCAACATTGGCCTCTGGGTGAAATGGAAGACTGTAGCGTGCCAACTCCTCCAAGGCTTGGTTTCTTTTCATTTTGTTTGAATACTCCTTGGATTTGGTTCTCCACAGGCATTCGTGTGTACGATATTTTTCAATAAACCCTTCCAAAAACTCTTGTTCCTTTGCGTTGGACATTGGGACTGTAAAAAGATAAAACCATTTTAGTTGTTATAGTTATACCCATGTTTTGTTTCATATTTAAATTTTTATAGTTATAGTTACCAGTTTACCTAGTTCTTATGTTTTAAGTATTTAAAATGTTAATAAACTTTTATGAAAACCACTATACATTTTATTGTGCAGATTGCTATTCACACACACAGGTGAATGGGGCCTAGCAGAGAGGAGTGCTTGGAATACTGCAATGGTGGACAATGGTTTATGTATATATATCTATATATACACAAACACACACACACAGGTGAATGGGGCCTAGCAGAGAGGAGTGCTTGGAATACTGCAATGGTGGACAATGGTTTATGTATATATATCTATATATACACAAACACACACACACAGGTGAATGGGGCCTAGCAGAGAGGAGTGCTTGGAATACTGCAATGGTGGACAATGGTTTATGTATATATATCTATATATACACAAACACACACACACAGGTGAATGGGGCCTAGCAGAGAGGAGTGCTTGGAATACTGCAATGGTGGACAATGGTTTATGTATATATATCTATATATACACAAACACACACACACAGGTGAATGGGGCCTAGCAGAGAGGAGTGCTTGGAATACTGCAATGGTGGACAATGGTTTATGTATATATATCTATATATACACAAACACACACACACAGGTGAATGGGGCCTAGCAGAGAGGAGTGCTTGGAATACTGCAATGGTGGACAATGGTTTATGTATATATATCTATATATACACAAACACACACACACAGGTGAATGGGGCCTAGCAGAGAGGAGTGCTTGGAATACTGCAATGGTGGACAATGGTTTATGTATATATATCTATATATACACAAACACACACACACAGGTGAATGGGGCCTAGCAGAGAGGAGTGCTTGGAATACTGCAATGGTGGACAATGGTTTATGTATATATATCTATATATACACAAACACACACACACAGGTGAATGGGGCCTAGCAGAGAGGAGTGCTTGGAATACTGCAATGGTGGACAATGGTTTATGTATATATATCTATATATACACAAACACACACACACAGGTGAATGGGGCCTAGCAGAGAGGAGTGCTTGGAATACTGCAATGGTGGACAATGGTTTATGTATATATATCTATATATACACAAACACACACACACAGGTGAATGGGGCCTAGCAGAGAGGAGTGCTTTGAATACTGCAATGGTGGACATTGGTTATATGTATACACACAGACATGGGGCCCACCCAAAAAAAACAGTGACATGGTCGGGTGCACGGTTGCCAAACCAGTGCTTTATACACACTATATACATTGGTGGCAACAGTGGGCATGCATAGAAGAGCATTGGGAGTGCAAACATACCAGGTTGTTGTTCTGGGAGATGAGACAAGAAGGAGAGTCCAACTGCTGCGCCAGCGCTGTTTGCTATGTGGAAAAACATGGCGCCGGGGGAGTGTTTAGGAAATGCCACTCAAATAGGCTGGATCAAACGACGGACGCACCGACGGACGGACGACGGAGGCGGCAAAAAACACTCACGATCTGCATACGATTGACGGTCGGTCGGCCTGGGATTGACAGATCCTACCTGCAGCACGTAGGACCAAAGATGCGACCAAACGAGCGGCGTGAACGCGCATTTGATCGGAATCGGATCAAATAAATGTCAAAAACACACGATAGTACATACAATCTGCATACAACCGGTCGGAATTGGATCTAAATTGACAGAATCGTGCCCTAGTCGTCCTGGTGTGTACCCAGCATAAGTCAGAGGCAACCTGAGAAATATGACTGGGAATTGCAATTAACAGGTCGGATGTGGACTGCAGCTTTGAAGTTGGATATCTCCAGTTCCCCTGGGCTGATTTTCAAAATTCTTGTATCCCTGGAAAAAGGGGATCCTCAGCTATCAGAATAGGGCACTTATACACCTGGGGCCCCTGGGAAAGTGCCCATTAAGCCCATACGAAAAGTCGGCCCTGCTCTAGATGTGGTTGTACCAATGACCTATACAGTGGCATTATTACTTCTTTCTTTCTACTACTGATACCTCTCCCTATGCAACCAAGCATCTGACTTGCCTTCTTCATTGCTTTGTCAACTGAAATAGTGACACCTAGATCCCTCCTCAGTAGTTTCCATTCTAGTGCCATTTATACTATATTTAGTCTTTGGATTTTTGAGACCCAAGTGCATGATTTTGCATCTTTTGGCATTAAACTGTAGTTGCCATTATCTTGACCATTCCTCTAATCTACCTAGATCATCAATCATTTGTTTTACCCCTTCCGGTGTGTCTACCCTGTTGCAAACCTTTGTGTCATCTGCAAAAAGGCATATTTTACCCTCAATTCCATTTGCAATATCACCAATAAAGATATTAAAAAGCACTGGTCCAAGCACAGATCCCTGGGGTACTCCACTGGTAACCTTTCCAGACAGTTGTTACGGATCTGGGTGTGAACCCACCGATGGAGTCCTGAGACCGGAACATGAGGATGTTGGTGGTGGGCTGAGCCCTAAGCCGGAACCGCTGTTTAGAACGGCCACGGCGAAGCCCTACACTAACTCTGTTGGCCGTCCCGGACTGGTGTACGTAGGCTGCAAGGTGCTAGGCTTCTCCTTTAGTCGCCACGTTTGAAGGAGCGAGTTAAGCCCGCTCCAACCCCGATGCAACCAGGTTTTAAGATGGGACAAACCTACGGCTACCGTCAGGGACTGGACCAAAAGGAGGGTCTAACTAAAAGGGCCTACCTGGACTAAAACACCCTAACTAATGGCACTAGACCAAGGACGGGGAGCGTGACCAAGTCACAGACACCGGAACAAAGAATAACAGGGTGCCACCAAAGAAAACACACGCCAACACAAAATGGTACACTTACAATAATGGTACCCCAAAACAGGCGTGAGCCCACAACCGTGAGCCTCTCCGAATCACGGAGAGCTGGACTAGGAAAATAACTAAGGACGATGGGCAGCTTGCCAGCAGAAATAAAAGATAAGGAATCGGGCTCCACTGGAGCACTTACGTGACCGGACCAAGATGGCAGCTGGACAGCGGCTGCACCACGGCTGCACGGTAACCGCAGCCAGACGAAACTGGATCTGGACCAAGATGGGACACGGAAAGGACCGGATCTGGATGGAACCGGGACAGGATAGAGACTGGACTGTGTCTGGACCAGGACAGTGACTGGACAATGACTGGATCCAGACTGCAGGAAGACTAAGCACTTGACTGGAACAGGACAAGACACTTGACAGACCCAGAATCCAGACTGAGTGGACCGGGACAGACAAAGACAGGACACAAGGGAGCAAAACTCACTACTGGGACCAATATAACCGGCGGGGCTAAACTGGGCCAGATCCCTTAAGAGGGATACTCTGGCCAATCAGCCCCCGCTATGTGCCCGGCCCCCGGTAATTAGAATTACCTTCAGGTGGCCGAGCGCGCGCCGCCCAGCATCGGCTGGTTGCTAGGCAACCGCCGGGCGACGCGATCCCCGGCGTCCCCTGTTGCCTGGCAACCGCTGGGGAACGCCAAGGCTACTGTACTGTTGCCCGACCGAGCGATGACGCGGACCGGCCAGGTGGAAGTGACGCAGTGGGGCTGCGCACTGCCGGGCGGAAGTGCCCGGGACGCCCTTGTAAGGGCGCCGGGACTCTGCTGTGGCGGTGCCGCAGCAGCAGTAACAAGAAGAGGGACAGCAGCGATGGACACCTGGTAAGTGTCCGCGCTGCTGACAACAGTTCCATCAGGGGACAGGACATTGAACAGGACATTGAAGTAATTATTAGGGTGGAAGAGATATATATTCAAAGAATAGCACAGGAGGAGAGAGGGCCCTGCTCATGAGTGCCGACAGCCACCCGCTTTTTTCCCTCATGCCCGCAGCATGGCGAGCGCAGCTAGCCCGCAAGGGGCTTAGTTGCGCTCACCATGCTGTCTGGGTCTGGCCAGTCAGGATCTTGACGTCGGGATAATGACTGTCGGGATCCCAACTGTCTGACCCCTATACCACACCCGGTGGGATGTATCATCCCCCACTCACGGAGCCTGTCCTTGTGATTCACTCAGCCGGAAGCCAGGGGATCTGCGCATGCGCGGTTAGTGCTAACCCCCATCTGACTGCACTGCCCAGGCAGCAGTGCGATCAGGAGCCCACAGGAAAGGGGGGATATGATAGAAACTTTCAAATATATCAAGGGTTTTAACAAGGTACAGGTGGGAGACATTCTTCACAGGAAGAGGAGCAACAGAACACGAGGACATGCGCTGAAACTAGAGGAAGGAAGATTCAGGTGAAATTAGAGGAAGAATTACTTTACAGAAAGAGTAGTAGATAAGTGGAATAGCCTCCCATCTGAGGTGGTAGAGGCAAATACAGTAGTACAATTTAAACATGCTTGGGATAAGCATATTGACATCCTTACAAAAAAATAAGGATCAAATATGGTTTGAGGTAACATGTTTAAAAAAGGGGCAGACTAGATGGGCCAAGTGGTTCTTATCTGCCGTCAAATTCTATGTTTCTATGTTACAATGGGCTATCACCATCTCAGAATGGCGATAGCCCAGGGATGCCAAGCCGGGCTGCCTGATGTTCATACATCGGGCAGCTTTGCATCCCACATAGAAACCTATGGGGGATGTGGCCGGCAGCAGTACAGGAGGGATCGCAGCAGGGGGCGGAGATTCCTGCTGCGGTCTCTCCTACATACATTCGGGGGATACTTAATATTTGCATCTGACCCTGAAAATAAGTGTTTTCGGTGATTTAGCCACAAATATAGCATGATAAATGGCCCCCCTAGAGAGGATGTATAGAGAGAGAAAATAACTTGTTGGACACCTACTGCCAGTGGAAGTGCAGGAGCGGTGGAGTCATAAGATGAGACAGAGAATGAGCGGTCAGAGAGGTAGGAAGATAGCAAAGGTTAGAGGCGTTACTAACACCGTGTTAGCATACATTTGGTGTAAACATTCTGGGACAAGGTACCAGCTGGTATACACTTTATAGGAATTCTCCTTGATGTAGACACTAATAGAACATTTCAAAATGTTTAGATGAAATGGCTCTCAGGTTTCCTCCCCCGGAGAAATATCCAGATCCAATTCCTAGGAAAGTTTGTGGGAAGCCAGGGGAGTGTGATCTAGGGTTAAAATAGAATGGTAGAGTTGAGAAATAATGACCCTGTCCATGAGCTGGTAATACAAAGTTATTCCATTGCTGTGGGGTTGTGGAGAGAGTCGGCTGATAGAAGAGATGAGGTAACGATGTTCAGAATCTGGAGGTATGTGTAGAAACAAGATTGTGGGAGGTGACTCATCTTTTGTTTTTATGTGCATCCTTCCCTGCTTACATTTGGAATGCAAATGCTTAATTTTTTTAAAATTTTAGCTCTAAATACTTTTTCTTTCTATCTTTATGTGCTCTGACCCCCAAAAAGCTCCTAGTATTTTAATGTACTACATCAAACCCAGCGTAGTAATCTAAAATGCTGGAGCTTTGTTCATTGTGCTCAGCATACAGTAGACATGTGACTATGGAATGGAATTAGGATATCCCGAGACACTAAACACTGGGGCCGGCTGTAGCAATGAGTCATGTTACCTGAAGCAGAAAAGTCATTCTACCATTCACTGATGCAAAAGGAAAACTGCACATGCTAAAACCCCCCAGTCACTTCCATTCCAAAAGAGCATCTGTGTGAATCTTAAAACTACTCAAATAGCTACTAACTTTAGGAATAAATCTAATTCAAGTATTTAAAAGAGCCACAAGCACAGCACCATTCTGTGAGTATACAGGAACATGCAAAAAGCATCTCACTGCACATATATATATATATATATATATATATATATATATATATATATATATATATATATGGTACACTTACCCCCCCACTGCGGAAGGAGTCCAAACCGGCACACGAGTAGTGAAGAAAAAAGATGTGGTTTATTCCATAAGTACAAGAGTTATAACTCTTGTACTTATGGACTTATGGAATAAACCACATCTTTTTTCTTCACTACTCGTGTGCCGGTTTGGACTCCTTTCGCAGTGGGGGGTAAGTGTACTGTATTACTATTATGGGCCAGGCACCGAATTCTACTGTTTAAATGATTGGAGTGCCGCCCTGGTACCCAATCCCTTATATATATAAGCAAACTCGAACACAGTGTGCACTCCCACGGACTTTCCAATGACAGACTCGGACACATTAGCAACGGTGCTACTGAGTCCGAGTCTGTCATTGGGAAGTCCGTGGGAGTGCACACTGTGTTCGAGTTTGCTTGTATGCTTCTTTTGTGAGCACCCCGGCACATACACGTTGGGAGACTTTGGTGTGCCGGTCCGTGAGGATTCTTTATATATATCTCAGCATTGCCGACTCTCCCAGAATGTCCGGGAGACTCCCGGAATTCTGGGATATCTCCCGGACTCCCGGGAGAGGACCACTTTCTCCCACAGCTTTCTTCCACATTCCACCATGGCTACTGCGCGTGTGCTAGACAACATCGATGATGCCGCCAGCGCAGTGACACGATGATGCACGTCATCGCCTTGGCAGCATCAGCATCTTTATCAAGCGAATGCGCAGTAGCCATCTTGGAAGTGAAGCTGTAGCTGCGGGAGAAAGCGAAAGGAGTCTTCTACCATGCGGGCATTAAGTATTGGCACTCTCTTTTTCTTTTTACAGCTTCACATTTGATTTAGGCTGGGACGATCACCCCCATCACAGCCCACGCTCCCCGGGGACATTCATGCAAAGCCCCCACCCCCGCCCCACCGACCTCAGTCAGTTGTCCATCAATCGGCCAGGCTGCCACTTCCCCCATCCACTGCGCACACCCCGCAGAGCTGACTGTACAAAGGCTCAGCTCGGCCACATACTGCTGGGGAGCTCCCCCAATATTATAGAACTCCATAGTCCCTTTCACACAAGGGCTTTAAAAAAACAAAAAACGCAATGCCGCACCTCTGTACAGTTTTGAGTCTCGCTGTCACGTTTCGTGAAGCACCAGCTGGAGTATAACGGAGGCTGGGTGCTTTGATGTACGGCTGTTGCATGAATGACATAAGGGAGTGAAGCAATTGGATAAAATTAAACCATTTTTTAATAAAGATACTGTGGTACAAGTTATGAATGATGGCACAATGAATAACTGTAGAATTTGATAAATTGGAAGAAGACAATAATATACAATACTTATTGAAGAGCTTTGAAGATGATTGATAAGTTGAATGATTGGTTGATTGCAGGATTGGGTTATTGGGTGATTGAAAGACGGATTGGATGATTGGATGAAAGATTGGATGATTAGATGATTGGATGAAGGATTGGATGATTGGATGAATGATTGGATGATTGGTTGAAGGATTGGATGATTGGATGAATGATTGGATGATTGGTTGAAGGATTGGATGATTGGTTGAAGGATTGGATGATTGGTCTAAGAATTGGATGATTGGTTGAAGATTGGAATAAGAAGAAGATGAAGTCCAGATGAATCTGTGCTGAGTAGGATCGTAGCTGCAGAACCAGGGATGCGACCAGTCTGGCCCGACTAGTCAGTATTTGAAGGCTGAGCTGAGCGGTGATTGGTTGAGCGTGTGAGCTCACAGATTGGAGCCGCGCAGCATAGGCTGTAGTAACCAAGAAGATGGCCGCCGCCAGATGCGGCGACAGAAACCAGCCGGCGGTGACTGTACGTGGAGGCGCTGCAGCCGGCGTCTCTTGGCCAGAGGCCTAACCTGACACGGACCCATCATGGCGGCTCATGCCTCACGCCACCCAGAGCCTGCATGGCATGAATAAAGACAGAGACTGATTCATCGCACACAAAAACAAAGGTGTTAGATTTTAGGAAGGCTGATTTTGTAGAGATGAGAAACTCTGTAAAGGAATCTTTGGCAGAGTGGAAGAACTTGGAAGGAGTGCAGGATAAGTGGGAAAAATTAAAAAGTGCAATTCTAAAAGCAACAGAACTTTGTGTCAAAAGAGTTAGGAAAAACACAAGAAAAAGAAAGCCATTGTGGTTTGCAAAAGAAGTAGCAAGTATTGTGAAAGCAAAAAAGTTGGCCTTTAAGAAATTTAAGCAGACGCAGAAGAATGAGGACAAAGAGGTGTATCTTGTTAGACAGAAGGAGGCTAAGAAGGTAATCAGATGTGCAAAAGCACAGGCTGAAGAGAAAATGGCCCAGTCAGTGGGTAAAGGGGGGAAAACTTTTTTTAGGTATATAAGTGAAAGGAGAAAAACAAAAAGTGGAATAATTAGACTGAAGACAGAGAGTGGAAGTTTTCTTGAGGGGGACAATGTAATAGCAGATAATATTAATAATTATTTCTGCTCAGTAGTCACTGCTGAAAGAGAGGGGAAGGGGCCACAGTTAAGTTGCAAGTATAGTCAGAAAACTGAGGGAGAGACAAGTACATTTGCAGAGGAGAAAGTCCTCACAGAACTCTCAAAACTGAAAGTGGATAAATCAATGGGGCCAGATGGGATACATCCAAGGATACTAAAAGAGCTTAAAGGCGGTAAAACCAATAACAGAATTATTCAACCAGTCACTAGCTACTGGAGTAATCCCAGAGGACTGGAAAACAGCGAATGTAGTCCCACTGCACAAAAGTGGAAGCAAGGAAGAGGTAAGCAATTTTCGACCAGTGAGCCTTACATCAGTAGTAGGGAAATTGATGGAAACACTCTTAAAACAAAGAGTTGTAGAATATCTCAAAACCAGCAATTTACAGGATCCAAAACAGCATGGGTTTACTGGGGGAAGATCATGTCAAACAAATTTTATTGACTTTTTTGACTGGGTGACTAAAGTAATAGATCAAGGTGGGGCTGTAGATGTAGCTTATCTAGACTTTAGTAAAGCTTTTGACACTGTCCCACATCGCAGACTGTTAAATAAACTTGAAAGCTTGGGATTGGATTCCCAGATAGTTGAATGGATAAGAGCGTGGTTGCAGGACAGAAAACAGAGAGTTGTAGTAAACGGAGTACAGTCAAAGGAGGGAAAGGTTACAAGTGGAGTACCCCAGGGATCTGTACTTGGACCGGTGCTTTTTATTATCTTTATTGGTGATATTGCAAATGGAATTGAGGGTAAAATGTGCCTTTTTACAGATGACACAAAGGTATGCAACAGGGTAGACACACCAGGAGGGGTAAAACAAATGATTGAGGATCTAGGTAGATTAGAGAAATGGTCAAGAGAATGGCAACTACAGTTTAATGCCAAAAAATGCAAAATCATGTACTTGGGTCTCAGAAATCCAAAGACTCAATATAGTATAAATGGCACTATAATGGAAACTACTGAGGAAGAGAGGGATCTAGGTGTCACTATTTCAGGGGACTTAAAAGCAGGTAGGCAATGTAACAAAGCAATGAAGAAGGCAAGTCAGATGCTTGGTTGCATAGGGAGAGGTATCAGCAGTAGAAAGAAAGAAGTAACAATGCCACTGTATAGGTCATTGGTACGACCTCACCAAGAGTATTGTGTTCAGTTCTGGAGGCCATATCACCAGAAGGATATAAATACATTAGAGACTGTATAAAGAAGAGCAACTAAAATGGTGCATGGTCTACATCACAAAACGTACCAGGAAAGACTAAAAGATTTTAATATGTATACTTTAGAGCAGAGAAGGGAAAGGAAAGGGGGGACATGATAAAAAACCTTCAAATATATCAAGGGTTTTAACAAGGTACAGGTGGGAGACATTCTTCATAGGAAGAGGAGCAACAGAAAACAAGGACATGCACTGAAACTAGAGGGAGGAAGATTCAGGGGAAATGTGAGGAAGAATTTTTTCACAGAAAGAGTAGTAGATAAGTGGAATAGCCTACCATCAGAGGTGGTAGACGCAAATACAGTAGTACAATTTAAACATGCTTGGGATAAGCATATTGATATCCTTACAAAAAAATAAGGATTAAATATGGTTTGAGGTAACATGTTTAAAAAAAAAGTGGCAGACTAGATGGGCCAAGTGGTTCTTATCTGCCGGCAAATTCTATGTTTCTATGTTTCTATGAGACTGAACACCACCGCTGTCACCTGGTGGCGACAGAGTGCTGGAGCGCAGACAGCCAGCATGGGAATCAGCAGCGGAGGTGAGTGCCAGGGCAGAGGGTAACCTATCAGAGGTCTTTGGGCTTGGGACAGCACAGAGAGCCAGGGTAGCTGACATGGGCGGGGAAGGGGGGGGGGGCTTTGCATGACCCGCAGCCTGAGGGTTGCAGATGCCTTCTATGTCATGCAGAGCACAGGGCGGGGGGTTGTTCAGGCTGTGGCTTTCTGTTAAGATGCCACCCCCGGTGAATTTGTGGGCTTGGCCGATGGATAGAGAGGACAGGCAGACGCAGCTGTGCCTAGAAATGTGCAAAAAACAGTTTACCAGATTATTTTATCACTTCATCAAAATACTGTAGGCCCCCCCCCCCCCCAGCGATGCAAGGATTGCCCCCCGGCGATGCAAGCCCCCCCCCCCCCCCCCAGAAATAAGTTTCTGGTTCCTATTACCGGCACCACATAGGGTTAATCATTTGGCTTTGTTGCACATATATTTGTCAATATACAATATGTTCTATATATAGTGGTATATTGACCAAATAGTGGTAATTTGAGCTGACGGCATAACACAAATTGAACATTTGCCCTATTATGTAAGGTAGAAGCCCACATTAGTAAGCTACTGCTAAACTCATGCAATTGCAAGTGTATTGTCATTTTACATGTCTGTATTTTGTTTACATGTGCGCCGCGTCCAAGCGGCACCTAGTGATGACGTCATCTGACGGCACCCGGACCGACGGGCGGCCGCAAACAGCGTCTTCCTACTTTGCACATGGGGTGGTATAAAGGTATGTTCATTGTGTTTATATATTGAGCCTGATGATAATGCCAATAAATGGCATTGAAACGTTGCCTTAAATAACCTGCATTTGAGTATTTCTTCAGCTGTGAGTGCCGCGCCATCCTGCTATATGATTACATTTTACATGTGAAGGCACCCAGCAAAGTTGTTGCTTTATTTATTGTGGTTGTTGCTGGTCTATCTGTAAGTGTATATATATATATATATATATATATATATATATATATATATATATATATATATATTACAAATTCCGACACGCACAGGATGCAGGGAGATATATTTTCAGGTGCCCTCCAAAGGTGGTGCACCCGACACAAATGCAAGATGCCAATGTCCTAAAATACTTGCGGGGTGAGGCGGCACTCCAGTCATAAAAAAAATACTGAAAGCCAACATTTCAGAACATTTTATGTGGTCACCTACCACACCATATACCCCTTATACAAATCATGCAACACAATAGTAACCCCCTTATACTGAACTTGCCTCTTATGCCACATGGAATGAGCCAAAATTCACACCGACTGAGTCAAAATTCACACTATGGCACATGGATTGAGTCAAAATTCACATTATAATGCACAGATTAAGGCAAAATTCACATTTTGCCACATGGATTGAGCCAAAATACACACTATACCAAACGGATTGAGCAAAAATTCACAATATGCTTCATAAACAGGAGCATTGTGTGCCAAAGGCTCGCATTAAAAATTTACACCATAATGCCCATTACATGTTAAGACACACACACCATAATGTCCATTACATATTATGCCAAATGCCATAATGCCATAAAAATGATGCTACATACAGTAAGTCCTGCTTACCTACATGCTCATTGCCAGGAGTTCCATGCTCATTGCCAGGGGTTCCATGCTCTTTGCCAGGTGGGATTACATGCTAATTGCCAAGGGGGAATACATGCTTGTGGTAACTGGGGGAAAGACGCCGCCGGGCAGAAGTGACAGCCATTGACAGCCGGGCAGAGAGCAAGGGGCTGCCCGGCTGTTTTCAGAGCACTGCAGGTCCCAGCTATTTGAAATAATACCCCTTTCACACCAGAAAATGCAGGGACTTACCCAGAAATATGGTCCCAGGGTTTTCTGGTGTGAGGGGGAGAGGGGGAGAGAACCCCCCCTTCCCCCTTTAACCAACCGGCTATATCAGGGGTCTTCAACCTTTAAGACAGCGTGGGCCACCTAAAAAAATCCAGTGAAGCCCGAGGGCCACTATACTCTACTGCGGTATTTCGGACAGCCTCATAGAATCACAGCTCCCCTATAACGTCAGCACATTCCTTCATAGATAGTTGGCACAGCCGCCCATACTCAGCACATAACCCCCCCCCACACACACACACACACACACACATACCCAAATAGTTATTAGCAGCCAATTTGGGTTCCAGTGCAAACAGTAAAATTTGTGCCCCCCCATATATAATTTGATATTGAATAAATTTCACGCGCCGTAGGCGCGCTCCCAAAAAAGGGGTGTGGCCTAATTATAACGAGTGTGAACTAGCAGGAAAACAATTACCTGACACCTCTTTTGCAACCTGCATGACCAGACATTGGTTACCGCAGGAATGGTCGTTGTCCTCACACGCTTAAGTTGACTGAAGGCTGCACAGTGACATATAAACATGAAGGCCCACACAGTGACCTAGTACGCCTCACAGATCGAACCCAAACAATGAAAGGCTACTTAAATCAATATACACTGTTACACTGTTTATCCCTAATACACATTACACATTATGCCGCACACTGTGATGCCCATTACACATTAATCCACACAAAAATTATGCCCATTGCACATTATGCCCCACACTGATGCCCATTATGCCACAGACCATAATGCCAGCAGTACTCCTGCTTATACATATGATGCCCCAGCAGTGCCCCTCACCTAATGCCCCAGCAGTGCCCCTCACACACAATGCCCCAGCAGTGCCCCTCACACACAATGCCCCAGCAGTGCCGCGCTGGACCACTCCTCTGCCCTGCCTGCAGCCAATGGAAATCGGGTAGGCGGCACCCGGGGGGACTCCATTACGCTGCCTACCTCGGCAGCATTTTCTTTTACTTAAAAAAAAAAATCCTGTGCATGGCGGGCTGGCGGGCAGGGGGCCACTGAGATCAGCTCCGCGGGCCACTAGTGGCCCGCGGGCCATGGGTTGAAGACCCCTGGGCTATATCTTTGGAACCAACTGACCCATTTACATGAGACAGTATCATATTGAAGAACTTTTGAGTGGGATTTGAATTATTTTGGTTTGGTTCCAGAGAAATCTGCCCTCAAATAACATGATCAGCCATGAAATTACATTTCAGAAATAGAAAAAAATAGGTTTACCCGCAATATCTCCTGAACCAATTAACCCGTATGGACCAGCCTGTATCCGATTGAAGGCACAGCGATTTGGGTTCGACTGAGATCAACCTCGCGCTTCTGTGATGCCAGAGGGGGAATGGGCAGACATTGGAACCGGGTGGGGGGCGGAATTAGCAGGTCCCATGTTATCCTATGGGGAAAACGTTCCAGCTATATGGTTCCCGGGGGGCTAGCGATGTGGGGCTGGGCTCGTTGGAGAGAGTGGGAGAGTTGGAGAGTGGGCCTGGAGCTATAGCTCAATCAGGCCCATTGTTAATCCGGCCCTGCGCTTAGACATACTAGTGGCTGTGTATAAAGTCATGAGAAGACGGCATCTAAGCCTACGTGGGGTGTAATGGGTAGCTGGAGCCACTTCATCAAGGGCTATTTCAAGAGTCTGGTATAGGTGGGAAATGCAGAGTCAGGAGAGATAAATGTAGAAATTAGTGAGAGTTGTTGTTGCAGGGAGGTGGAGAGTTGTGGAAAATTAATAGCATTAGTATTTCTGCGGGTTAGGGTAGGCTTGCATGATTTCAGTGTTAGTGAGCTTGGGGTAATGGAGGAGAGCGAGAGGGTAATCAGATTGTGATCAGAGAGAGGGAAGGGAGTGTTTGTAAAATCAGAGACTGAGCACAGCTTAGTGAAAACAAGGTGAAGGCAGTGGCCTTCCTCATGAGTAGAGGAGTCGGACCACTGGGAGAGGCAGAGAAAGGAGGTTAGAGAAAGGAGTTTGGAAGCATGCAAAGAAGGTGGACTGTCAATAGCAATATTGAAGTCACCCAGGATGATAGTGGAGATGTCAGAGGATAAGAAATGGGGGAGCCAGGCAGATAAATCTTCCAGAAATTGAGGTTTGGGAAGCCCAGATGGGCAATAGATAGTAGCAACACGCAGAGGGAAGGGGGGGAAAACCCTAATAGAGTGAACTTCAAATTATGTAAATGTGAGTGAAGGAACTGGTGGTAGAACTGAGTATGTGAAGGCTTGTGACAGTAATATACCTACACCACCTCCTCTACAGTTACCAGGCCTGGAGGTGTGAATGAATTGGAAACCACCATGTGACAGTGCTGCAGAGGTGGCCGCGTCTGATTGTGTGACCATGTTACAGTTACCATGCCTGGAGGTGTGAATGAAGTGGAAACCACCATGTGACAGTGCCGCAGGCAGTGTCTGATTGTGTAAGCCAGGTTTCTGTAATGGCCAGCAGGTTAAAGTTGTGAGAGATAAAGAGGTCATGGATGGATGTTAATTTGTTACAAACAGAGCGTGCATTCAATAGGGCACATTTAAGTTATTTGGTGGGTGGCATGTGATATGTATGAGGTTAGCTGAATTTCTATAAGGCTTAGAACCAATTAAATCTGAGTGGGACAGGTGGTTGGGGCCTGGGTTTGGTGATATTTCACCAGCTAATAAGATTAGAAAGGAGAGATAGATATAGGTGGATGTTTGCAATTTTTTGTATTGGTGGTGGGATGTGGGTGTGAAAGTACAAGTAGAGAAGTAAGTAAAGAGCTCATGAGTGTTTAGAAGAGGGGAGTGAATAATAGAAGAGGCAATGTGCACTGAGTGGCGAGTGGGAGATTATAGGATGGTTGAAGTTTGGTGAGAATTCCATGTAATGAAATGAGAAGTAGCAGTTTGGTGAGCATGATGTGATTGTGTGTATGTTTGAGACAGGGTTAAGTAGAGTGGATATGTATAGTAATGATGTGTAATAAGTGTGTATATATATATATATATATATATATATATAAAATTATTACCAGTTATTTATATAGCGTGCCTGCACATATTCCATAGTGCTTTACAGAGAATATTAGAGCATTCATCCCTGCCCCAGTGGAGCTCACAATCTATATTCCCTACCACATGTACACATTCATTCTAGGGTTAATTATGTTGGGAGCCAATTACCTACCAGTATATATTTAGAATGCGGGAAAAAACCTGAGTTCCCGGAGGAATCTTACGCATGAAAAGTGAGAATATACAAACTCTTTATAAATATATATATATATATAGCTTACCTATCTGATCACTCTTTCAGTGTTCGCTTCTCTGACTCTACTTCCTCTTCAGTCGGAGTTCCGCAAGACTCAGTCTTAGGCCCTCTGCTTTTCTCAATCTATACCTCCTCTCTTGGCAAACTCATCAGCTTTTTTGGATTTCAGTATCATTTATATGCGGATGATACTCTATGAACCCCAGAGTTGTCACCAGTCGTTTTGGGCCGAGTCTCCGAATGTCTCTCTGCTATCTCATCTTGGATGTCTTCTTGCCACCTCAAACTCATTATTTCCAAAACGGATTTACTTATATTCCCACCAGCTAAGAACAGTTACCATCTTGATATCTCTATCACTGTTGTCAACTCGACAATCTAGCCTACCCCACAAGCTTGTTGCCTAGGGGTCATTCTCGATTCTGAACTGTCCTTTGTTCCCCCACATTCAATCTGTAACCAAATCATGTTAAATGCATCTAAAAAACATATCCAAAATACGACCCCATCTCACACAAGACCACTACTAAATCTCTTATCCATGCACTCATTATATCCCGCATTGATAATTGCAATCCCAAGAACATACTCTCGCCACTGCAATCCAATCAAAATGCTGCTGCTAGGCTGATCTTCCTTGCAAGACACTCATCATCTGCTGATCCGCTCTGCTAGTCCCTCCATTGGTTACCTGTGTTTTACCGTATTCAATATAAAACCCTTCTGCTAGCATATAAAGCTATTAACCATACTGCACCAGCTTATATCTCTTTACTTATCTCAAAATATCTCCAATCTCGACCACTCCGCTCTGCACGGATCACCAGCTCCCATTCACTATTACAGGACTTTCATCGGGCTGCTCCCACCCTATGGAATGCCCATCCACGCACAATAAGACTCTCCACTAGCCTTCAAACTTTCAAACTTTCAAGTGTTCCCTGAAAACTCACCTCTTCAGGCAAGTCTATCATATTTAAGTTCCATACGCATAACCCTCTGAGGCACTTATGTATTATATAGCTTCCCTTCTGGACTTGTAACTTGGTGGGACTGCTATGCTATTACTGGTGCCTGTCCTTGTGTTTCCCTCCTATGTCCCTATAGATTGTAAACTTGCAGCAGGGCCCTCTAACCTCCAAGTCTGTCTGTTGTTACCCAGTTTGTTTTTATCTCTGATTAAAATTGTAAAGCATATATAAGAAACTGTAAATAAATATATATATATGTGTATATATATATATATATATATATATATATATATATATATACTGTATATATTATAGCTTGTATGGAAATCGGGAAATTAAACCATGGCACAGCACTCCAGGATGCGGACCCCAGGGTGCGGACCCCCATCGGCAGGTAAACAGCATACAGTACACTTTGTTGCCTTGACAAAGGGACGTGCGAGCCCCGAAACGTTGGCCTTTTCATCTTTTTGAATACATGTTTGTTTGCAAATCTTCTGAGTGCCATAATTTCTTCAGCTTTGTTTTATTTTTATATATATAGGTTCACTGTAATCCTGAAGAAGGGGTCGCCGAACCCCGAAACGTAGATTTCAAGATTAAAAATATCCACTTGATTCACCGTTCACCAAGCCTCTGAGTGCCACTTCTTCCATTCTGTTTTATATATATGGTGGCTGGTTGGGAAAGAAAACAGTGAACTCTTAAAATTCAAAAACGAAACATTGTTTTCTAAAAATAAACTAATTTAATAAAAATGAAAATACTTTTTTATTACTACAAATTATTTTAGTGCATTTATAGAGACCTTTATAAACACTAATATGAACTCAAATGGAAATAGTAACCCTTCATTGGTAACTGTTGAACATGAGCTGGACATTTTGAAACCACCACTCAAATTGAGATCTATTGATGATTGCATTGCAATCAAGTTCTGGCCTTTTAATCCATGGTATGTTTATCTAAATTTAAAACTAATTAAAAACTTTTGAGCATCTCTAACAATAATCATGTGGATAAATTAAGGACACACATGCTGTATTTAGAAGACAGAGGCAGTATGTTGACCTAATGGGAAATGTTGTGTTTGCTGCTGTGAGACATCTGTTGCCAGTGTCAAATCTAAACACTGGATGTTTGCTAAATCTCCTGCCTTCCCACTTTGAACACAATGGCTAGACAGCATTTGTCTCTATAAGTAGCTGTGTGGATGTAAAAATAGAGAAGGTAGAAAAAATGATGCAAACAGCAACATTCAGCGCGAGATGTGGCAAGCATTGCTTTTTGAATGCGATACATCCCAAAAATTACTGCATTTGTATCACCATTTATTAATGTTGTTTGCATGTAGATATGTAATTACTATTTACACAATAGACAGCTTCTACTTGGTCCAGGGGGCCACGGCTGTGGGGGAAAACCTCACCAAAAGTAAAACCAACCAAAACAACAGTTTGCAGTGTTTTGACCACATTTTTCCATTAGTACATCCCATCCTAAATAACAGTTATCACTTAAGGAGGTTTAGCTATATAAAGTACTAGCTGTAATGCCTGGTGTTGCCAGACTTTTATTTGCAGTATTTATTTTATGTTTAGTTTTTTTCTCTCTATGTCCATCATCCACTATTTCTCTCCTACTCTAGTTTACAATCCTTCCTCCCTACTTCTGTCTCTCCCCCTCTCCTTTCCTACCCCAACATTTCCTCCCCAGCTCCCCCCACTATTTCACTCTATCAATGCCCCACCACTCTCTTCTGTACATAAATGACACTGTTGCTAGGGTTAAGAGTTCAGACTAACTGTTATTACACTCCAATGTGATATCATAATATAGATGTACCTATCTGATGGCATTAATTACTTAACATAAACTGCATTAGACATTTTTAGTATAAATTAACTACATTTAGAGTAGGGTGGCCAATCTCTGAATCAGCAGGATACGGGCCGGCTGCGCTCCCCCCCCCCTGGACTTTCTGGGCACTTTGCCCACATCCAAAATGGCCACGGGAGGGCTGCTGCGCATGTGCGATAGCACACAGCACCTCCCATGGGCCCTCATGTGCGGTGGCAGCAGGCTCCCAGCTCCAATTCCCCCATCTGGAGGCAGCAGAAAGGAGCAGGTGAGCCCACCCCACATTACACCGCCGCTGCCACGCTCCTCCCGGTATTACATCAGCGGCTGCCACCCCCCGCATCTTCGCATTACATACGACCCCGCCTACCCCCCCCCCCCCCTACGTGGCTTCGATAGGCAAAGCACACTCTTGGTAGTTGCTAAATCCTAGTGGGCTAAAGGACTTTTCACGCCCAAGGGGAAGTGCAACTTTGCTAGCTTTGCAGTGACACTAACTATGCCACCACCTGTTGCCTTTAGTAACCAGGTGGCAAGAGAAGCCAGCTATCGAGCCTGAATCTTGGCGAGCTTGGAACTTGCTCCTCCTCCTGTGCTGCCGTGTCACATGACAGGTCATTTCTCCCACTAGTAAATAAACCTAATCACACACTCATGGCACTTAACTGCACTAAGCATGCAAATCTCCTGATTGTCTCTTTCCAGTGCACATTTACACATTCTGCTCACTTGAACGGCAACTGTATACTTGCCATAAAAATTGTATCTGCAAAAGTAGGCAGTATGCGCCCCTGTTCATACCGGCGCTGCTATCTAAATGGTAGCAGGCCGAATGTATGAATGGTCAGCATCGCTGACCATTCTGCCCGCTGCTGCTATTGGCTTTCACCAGTAGCAGGCTGGCAAAGCCCTATCTCAACAGCAGGGCTGTCCCTGCTGTTGGCTCTGGGCTGCGCTGGGAATCTCGCGTAAGTAGCGAGATACCGCACATGCCCAGTCCAGCCGGCCTGATGCGTTTTCTCCAGGAGGGGACATCGCTGGAGGGGGGAGTTTGCGCTCCCCTGCTTTGGCAGACAAGATGTTAATACATCTTGTTGATGTCCCTTCCTGCTTTGCCTCATTCAGAAAGTATTATAGCGGTGCGCTATGCGCCGCTATAATACATCTGCTCCAATGAGTCACAACTTGATGCAATTATCATGCCCCAGGAAACTGTGATGATGAATTAGATATGCAACATATTCATATGTTTGTGCGACTGAGTCTTTATATGAATAGGACAAAAGCTGCAGCCTTGTATCATAGAATACATACAGTATATTCAATGAATCAGTTTCCAGAGCATTTAAGTCACACTGCTTTGTGACTAAAGGCCCCTATGCACTATGCGATTTGGATGAATCGGGCCGTGAAATCGGCCCAAATCGCACTTGCAGACACCCCGTCCGATCCGATGCGCGGTCCCATGCGCATCGGATCGGGGTCGGGAGGTTGGACGGGCTGCACATGAGATTTGCTAAATCTTATGTGCAGCCCAGCCCCGGAGCCATGCGGGGGATGACAGCGGGCGGGGGATTCCGGCTATTGAGAGCCGAGCAGGGGGAGGCTGCATAGGGAGCCGGGCAGGAGGCACTTGAAGCTGTTGTGGTGACAGCGGGAGCAGGGCGCCGGGCAGGGAGGATGACGCTGGCTGCGGCGGGAGCCGGGAGGAACAGATAACTTGAAAAAAAAAAAGAGCCCATACAGATGACTAGCAAGCCATTGATTGGCTGAGTCCTCTCTCAGCCAATCGCTGATTGGCTGAGAGAGGTCTTAGCCAATCAATGGCTTGCTAGTCATCTGTATGGTTTTTTTTTTTTAAAGTTATCTGTTCCTCCCGGGCCGGCTCCCGCCGCTGCCAGCATCATCCTCCCTGCCCGGTGCCCTGCTCCCGCTGTCACCCCACCGCAACAGCCTCCTCCTGCCCGGCTCCCTATGCAGCCTCCCCCTGCTCAGCTCTCTATTAGCCGGCATCCCCGCGCCCGCTGATGTCCCCTGCATGGCTCCCTCCTCCTGCAGCTCCCCGGGGACTGCATTTGATAAATCCATGCGATTTATCATATGCAAACCTTGGCAAGTGCCTAATTGTGTGTCCCCCTCCTGGGGAGCTGCAGGGTGCAATCAGGTCCGACTTGTCCCTAGGACAAGTCGGACTAATGTATGGGGGCCTTTAGATGCATCTTTGGGTAAGAAGACAGAAAAAAAAGATAACCTATGCTACTAGAGTCTCATGGGACCTAATGGACTGAACAGTGCTGTTTGGCAGGACTGCAGAAACACTGTGGGGGAGATTCTCTATTGCTTACCGCCTCGGTCCGGGGTCCTTTTCTATGCCGTTATCTCCTTCGCATATGCTGTATTCTTTTTTTCCCGACGCGCGATCACCGCACTTCCGTTTCTTCCTGTTTCGTCACGGTGCCGGCTCCCCATTGGACTGCATTGCCTTCCCTCCTATTCCGTATGCTCTAACACCCGCACCGAAGTAAAGTAGGCTGTTCAACTTCGCAAGCTTGAGGTGGCGAAGTTGTACAGCCTGCTTTACTGCAGAGCGGGCGTTAGAGCACAGGGAATAGCCATATTTAAATAATCCTTAATAGGTTTTTTATAATGTGCGGAGGTGTCAAATCATATATATCATACCCCGTGCACCGCGTGCCAGAGACTGCCGGACTGACGGACAGGAGATCCCCACTGGCTTCCGGACAAGCAGTGCGCATGACATGAAAATGAAACAGCGGGTGCATGCGCACTGGACACAACCTGGGGATCGCGGAGGGGTGAGATACCGCAAACACAATGTGGTAGCCTAATTGACAGAGCATATGGAGAAGAGGTAGTCATTAACGGCGCGCAAATGTGCCGTTAAAGTAGCGGTAAATAGATACATTCGTCACGAATGTAAGAGAATCTCCCCCTAAATGAGGAGTCGGACAAATCTGTACTTAATAACTCCATTAAAACTCCATCTGGTAGAGTCCCAGAAGAGGCAACCTTTAGGTATTGCCATTAACCATTGATGGTTAACAAATATAAATCGACACCAATGGTCAATGGTTTTGCCAACCCAGAGACTGGATGATTCTCCACCATTGATGGCAGAAATTGGATGGTTCTCAGCCATCAATTACAGAGAAGATAGCAAGGTTTTTTTCTCCCAGCACCCTCTCAGAGAGGCCCACTATTGAGATTTGCCTGATTTGCCTACCTCCCAAAGAAGGAATGTACATTTATGGGCGAAACTACGGATGCCTTGGAGGGCCATCCCTAGCAACCATGTCTCTTGGGTGGTCCGTGTAAAGTTGATATATAGTTAAAGGTCAGCAATCCCTATTTTACAGTAAGTTAGCCATTTCTAGCTCGCAGAGATGTCTTTCTGAGAGTAGGTATACATCTTTAATACTTGGAAAGGTACATCTTCAAGGCACACCAGATCAAACCATCAAACCCACAGCAATTTGTGGATCAGGAGCACATGTTTCATAAATGAGGTCCAAAGAAATTAAAATATCTGATTTACTTCAAATTTTGCACCTATTACACTGTTAGTAAATGAGCCATACAGTCTGAACAGCTGCCATGTACAAAGATTTACAAGTGAGGGCAGACAGCTGTTAAAGTGACTCTAGAGTAGTGCTACAGCTGTGTCATAAATTATAGCTAAATACAGTAACTTGAAAGCTAAGCACAAACACCCTCCTATGTATGGACCTGCTGCATGGGCACAAGTTGTAGGGAAGCGGTGACCCTCCAGACATATGCAGTATATTTAACCCCCGGCATGCTCTGCCAGCAGGAGTGCTAAAATGTTACCATAATTTGACCTAGGGCATAGGTATTTGTCATGGGTAGAGTGTGAGTGGGGCAGATTGGGCTCTATTTCTTTATCAATTTTATGACTAGAAGGCTGGTAGGTTGGTGAAGAAAATATTGGTCCAGCTGCATGACTAGTCTATTTTTGTGACTGCACCATTCGTGAGTACACCTGGCCACATGCTGCCGATGTAGCATATTACCACTATGTTTCCATAGGTGGTGCACTTTTTCCAGTGTGCACTGCACATGCTGTGTCCCCTGACCTCTGCTTATACCCTTCATTGTTTAACTGCACTCCTCCCCTATTCCCCCAGTGTATGTCCATCAATCAGCCCCCTTTGTCCTTTGTGTGTCTGTCTGGCTCATTTTACCCCTCTTATCATATCTATCGCCCACCTTGATCTGACTTCTGCTCCCTTACCCCTAAGGTTGGCTTCTCAATGTAATCATTTCTGACAATTTTTTTTACATTGAAAGCTTTCCCATATGAACTGGGGTGTGGATTGAAATGTCTACAGTGTCTAGGAAGACAGACAATACGTCAACATCAAAAGGTCGACATGCAATAGATCTACACCGAGAAAAGGTCGACATGCAATAGGTCATCAGGTTCAATAGTTGACATAGGGAAAAGTTCTGTGTCAATGTCAACACATGTCGACATGGACCCCTAATTAGTGTAGCGAGTACCCTCGCATTGGCTCGCTTTACTCAATATGCTTCTAGCCTGGTGCCTCGCTCCACTGGCGCTTCTCTCAGCAAATTTGTGCAAGTACTTGTACCTCTCCAATATACACCCAATTGTTAACATATCTGAGGAGATCAGGGTAAGTTTTCCTTCTGCTGGAGTACATGGACTCCTCCACACTCACAGCAGCCAGGAAAACAGCACAACACTCCAGGCTTTTTGTGCAATTTAGTTGTGGTTAGTTTTATTGGGGCATATGTATTAAGCAGAGTTAAGTGCTTTTTCTGCACAACGCTAGTAAAAGCTGCATTTTATCGGTTTGTCCTAATGTATGAAAGGGGCTGTTAATGTCTGCCTCAGGCAGCCCTGAGCTTAGCGTTCAAGTGCTGTCCTCGGTATAACTTATTGGTTTTTACGTATTAGGCGATGTACAGATGGAGCATGTCTTATCTTTGGCCGACACTCGCCAGACCCCTTGCGCTGGCAAGCGCCTGCGACAGAGACTGGGACGCACGTGCGTCTCACACGCACGTGCGTCCCAGTCTCTCGATGGTGGCGATGCGTGTCCCTGCCCATCTCCGCTTCAGGGAGACAGGCAGGGTTATGGGGGGACAGCGGGGTGGTGAGGGGCACCGGGGGATGTGGTAGGGGAGGCGGTGGGGACCCGGGACAAGGTCCGTTGCCACGGGGCGCGTGAGCGTCTCGTGCGCGCACCCATGGTGGGAGTCGGCCACTGGCGGGGCTGGCAATGAAAATGCCGGCCCTGCAAAGTTAAGGCCGGATCCATCTGTATTATTGCCTTCCCAAAGCTCACTCTGTCTTGTTTGCCAGCCCTGGGCTGGCGTTGCAGTGATTTTTGTCACGGGCCTCGGGCAGGAGAAACAGCTACCAAGCCGGGGTACTAGTCCGGCCAGTCACTGATTAGCTGACATCAGAATTTTATATTCTTTCCCAAAGAAATTACATTTTTTTAAATTATGCAATAAAAGTTATGTTTTAAACTCACACATTCTCTCATTCCTTCACCAATTTCTTAAAAGTGTGCCCAAAAAACACTTCTGTGTTCTTCCTTTGTCTATCTTAGAGACACCACCTCTAGCAGTACATTTGCTGAACCATTTTGGGGGCACCACCAACCAAGCACCACAGTAGATTTTCTACCCAATACGATCTTATGTTAGTTAGATACATTGGGTGACATTTAATAGGATGAGAGTTTTAGTAACTTTTCAAAATCGCCCATTATCGCACTTTTTGCCACAAATTTGCATATTTAATGGACGATTTTTAGTCATGAAAATGAGCGATTTTAAAAAACAAATGGCGTGAGGTCCCCCCTCCTGAGCATAATCAGCCCCGGGCTCATTGAGCCAGACCTGGTTCCAAAATGACGGTGGACCAGAGGGGAATAATAAAGTCGGCAACCCTGATTTAGACACATGATGTGCTTATGATGTACTTACGATGTAACAGGTCTTGACAGATCATATGGGCAGCATGCAAGAACATTGGATCCATCTCATGATCTGCATCGGATCATAATCGTACCGAAACACCTCACGATGTGCACAAAAAACACACACAATGCATCGCAAGAGCCATCAAATTTGTGCATTCGGCATTGAAATCACTCTAATGTATGGCCAGCGTTAGAGAAGGAAAAGCACAAGAGGGAAGAGGGTCCTGCTCGAGGTGTGTTTAATTTATTAGAAAAAAGAATCAATTTATTTAAGCAAATTATACTACAACTTTCTTCTAGGACCATGATAGAAATATGAGATGGCTACATCCAATCAGGGCTAAGCTTAGCCCTGATTGGTTGAAGGAAGTCCCAGTGACTGTGGCATTATACCGCTGGCTGTTGGAGCCCGGTGCTAACTCCAAAATATGGGGACCCCTAGTCTTTTTGTTCCCCATATTTTTGGAACCAGGACCATCCAAGAGCCCGGTGCTGGTGTGTTAAAAATGGGGGGACTCCAACACTATTTGTGAAACTAGGACCAAAGAGCCCAGGGCTGGTTATGCTTGAGGGAGGACTTCACGCCATTTTGAAAAAACTTTTACTGAAAAAAGCGCACACTCCCATTACTAAAAAATGGCCATAATCATTTCTGGCTTGTTCTAAAACAATTGCATCGTACATGTACAATTCTCAGCCCAAACAATTGCACCCTACTACATCTTGCCCAATGTATTGTGCCGTTGCTCTGTATACATATCATTTAGTTTGTAACCAACATTAAGTCACAAAGGATAAACTCAAACACAAAAGAAAAAAAGTTGTTCCAAGTGAGCTACCTACCCTCCTGCATTCTGCTGGAGACTCCCTGAAATAGCAGCAATCTCCCTCTCTCCCTCATTAGTCTAACAATCTCCCTCATTTCACCTAGCCCACATGACACTGTTACATTTTTGGGGATAAAAGGAATGAGAGATAGATACATTTACATTGACTCATCAGCACAATTTCCCAGCACTTTACCAAATATAGGAGTTTTTACTAACTGCTTTTGGGGCTCATCTTCATTTGGATATAAGTAATTAAAAAAGATTCCTCTCAGATATAGCAGGTTCGCTTGCCAGGTTCACAATCTCTTTTCACAATCTCTCCATATATGGAACTAGACACGCCCTTTGGGTGGAGCATGACACGCACCCTCAATGGGGCGCTGTGCAAAATTTAACTGCCAACTATAATCTCCCTGAAACTAGTTTCCAAAAGTAGGCAAGTATGAAGTGAGGTGGTAGGCTTAAGTTTGGCCAGTTCATAATGGTTGCCTCCACAGAATGTATATTGCAAGAGGGTAAAATAATTATGGCCATGAATTTCGAAAGTTTGAGAAAGTAGGGTATGGGTAAAAACCGGACCAGGACAAAACCCCCGGACCGCCGGACCAGACATCAAACTCTGCATTTTGGAGCTTCTAGCGTCCGGTCCGGGGGGGTGTCCTGTCCAGGGGTGTCCTGTTTGGGGGTTCTGTCTGTGACACCTGTCACCAGGTAGAGGAGGAGGGGTAGAATAAAGTCTCCCTGTATGGTCCGGGCATGTAGCAAAAACCGGACGGTCCAGACCACAGGGGGAGGCTGTAATCTCCCCTTCCCCATTTCCCTGATGATAGCTATCACAGGGACCCCCCTGGACAAGACACCCCCCGAACAGGACACCCCCCGGACCGGACCCTATAAGCTCCGGACTGCAGATTTTGATGTCCTGTCCGGCGATCCGGAGTCTAGTCCGGTCCGGTTTTTACATAGTCCCGGGAAAGTATACCCTGATTAGTCTCCAGTTTTTTTTCTGTGAAATGTGATCATTTTCGAGCTTAAAATGTAATGTTTCATGGAACATAGAATAAATTCTTCTGTTCTGATGATATTTTATGTATAAATTTTTGTCTTTCTAATGGAGCCAGCATGTCTGAATTATATCTTGGTCCTGTACTTGAAACCACAAACACATTTCTAGGTCATATCTCAGGAATACAGCTTTATTCACATTCCTGCATGTGACCCTCCCTCCCCCGTCCCCCTCTTCAATGCCTTAGCAGAAGATAAATCAGGTTGTTGTGTTTCCTGCAGTGGAATTCCCTGAGGGCAAGATTTTCTTCCTGGGAATTCCTCCTGACATCACCTCTGCACGCAGCAACTTTGGAGCTGAGAATTTGCCCAGCTGCCCATTTATTTGTTTTGTTTCACACAATCATATAGTAGAGAGCCTACAAAAATAGAACTGTCACTGTAGTATTTTTTCTCTTCATTATACCTTAAACTTAATATTTCATTCCACTGTCCAATAATAGTTATCTACCTTATATATCTATCATTGGTGATAACTTGACAATCAACCCTATTGCACAAGCTCGCTATGTCACAAACTCTAATCTGTCCATTGTTCCCCACATTTCAGGCCAGATGTATCAAGCTTCAAAAAGAGACAAAATGGAGAGTGATAAATGATCAGCCAATCAACTCCTAACTGCCATTTTCAAACCCAGTTTGTGACATGGATATTAGGGGCTGATTGGCTGGTTGTTTATCTCTCTCCATTTTATTACCTTTTGACGCTTTATACATCTGGCCCTTAATCTGTCACAAAGGTGGGATGCACCCCACTACTCTTCGCAAGCAAAACAGTGTCTGCTAACGCTGTATACTTGAACAAAATCACAAAAGACAGCTTTTGTGGTAAGAGTCCGTATTGTATAGAGAGAATGTTTAAGCCAGGGGACATGAGATGTGACAGTGGGCTCGCAGGACTTTGCTTTAGAAATTGGGCCCATTCACATGTTCTGTATCACTGTTTCCTGTATATTGCATGGGTCCACTCAAAGGGGTTTATTTACTAAAGATGGAAGTTCTATTTGAGATAGGAAGTTGCTATGGGCAATTCTATCTATTATCTTCTAGATGGTGTTAAATAAATAAGAAGTAGATTCTGATTGGTTGCCCCTAGCAACATCCCATCTGAAATAGAACTCCTTAGTAAATAAAGCCTAACGGCACCACACATTTTGTCCTAAGTGTCATATATTTGAAATATGGTAACCTAACATATAAGTACGATACAATGTAAATCTTCACGGGTGTGGAACGTTTGGTTTACAACAACTAGGTCGACAAGCATTGGGTCGACACCACTAGGTTGACAGGCAGCAAGTTTGATATGGGTCTAGGTCAACATGGGTCTACTTCGACAGGACATTAGGTCGACACAAGCATTAGGTCGACATGGACAAGGTTGACAGTCAAAAGGTCGGCATGGGGTTTTTCAGTTTTTTTACCCGAATGTCAACACAGTCAACATGGACACAGTTTCAAGTGCATCGCATCGCTCGCTTTGCTCGCAATGCTTCGGGCACGGACACTATTTTGTTCACCCACCATGCCCTAGTGGATGGTAGGGCATGAAATACCGCCTGTCGGCACATGTCGGCTCAAAAAACTGTGAAAAACCCCATGTCGACCTTGGCCATGTTGACCATGACCCATGTTGACCTAGACCCATGTCAACCTTGCTGTATAACTTTATTACATACACCCCATACATACTGATACTTACCTACCTTGACACGTAGGTTTCGGTTCCCTTCTCCAGTAGATATTCCATGTAAAAAACAAACAGAGCACCTGTACCATGCTGAACAGCGAGACGCGCTGAATGTACGTCTCATTTCAAAGTGCCCTATTGGCTGCCTAGTCCACAATCAGGAGCCAACTTTCAGTGACTGACAGTCTGATGTTATTTGGGGGTGGAGAGTGGGGGGCGACCAGAGTCCAATTCTAAAAATGGAGGTGTGTCAAGTCTTCTGCATGCTACCCTAAGCCCCTACACCTCCAGGAGCCGATGAAACAAATTCCGGAATTTGCGGGTCCGCACGGAGGGGGTGGGACAAAAAATTACCCAAATTGAGTAATTTCACATCATTTTAGCCCCGCCTCTTCCCCACGGACCCGCAAAATCTTGGAGTTGTCTGGATTGCTTTGTGACATCAGCCTTATCCCTGCCCCCCAACGTGCAGAATTGGGTCTCCTCTCCGGGTTTCTCCTGGAGAGGCAACATTAAAGTCAGTATGTATTAGAGCTATCACTGCTGCTTCCATATATACCTCTGTGTCCCTGGAAACAAAAATACAGTGGAAGCATGAGTGTGATAGCTCTGTGTACAGTGCTGTATGAAATTATACACATGATATCAAATAATTGTGTTATCAGCACATCTCTAGTTATTGATATCGCAACATAGAATTAAAACGTCAACATGCAGATAAGCTTTCAAAAGGCAAGTTAGGATTTTCTAAACATAACCCATTGAAAAGTGAAGAAATGGAAAATTTCATTTTACTTTGATATAGTGACTTATGTTATGTCAGGAAGGGCACTGTGAGTCTCCGTGGGCTGACTCAGGGTCTGGTCTTTGTAATTCTGTCTGGGACGACTCAGAGACAGTCACTGATTGGAAAATTGGAATACACATAAAAAGATGAGAATTTTAGTAGGCTCATGAAACATACCTAAGAGAAATAGTGCATTATTTTACATTAAGGGCCTGATTCAACAACACTTGGAAGGGGCCAAATTTTGGCCAGTTCCAACGTTAGGGGGTCTGTGCATGCACAAGTGCGCATGTGCAGACCCAGACAAAGAACGACTTTGAAGAGTTAAGGCCCCCATAAACTACGCGATTTGTCCCCGATTTCACCCGATTCTGGAGGATTGGGCCGAGAAATCGGGTGAAACTGGGCAAATTGCGTAGAGTATGACATCCGATCTGATCCAATGCGCGGTCCCGTGTACATCGGATCAGATCCGGATGTCAGACGGTCTGCACATAAGATTAATCATGTGCAGCTGTCCGGGGGAGTGACAGGAGCAGGCTGGGGGCGGGGTCCGGTCCTGGGTACCTGTAGGTGCAGGCTGTAATCTGTATTGTGCACTGGGAGAGCCTCAGCCTCTTCAGATGTAGCGGCGCTGCGGCAGGCAGGGTCAGGAACGGGGACCGCAGATGCAGAGAGACCGGGTGCGCGGCGCGAGAATAGAAAGAAATCCCATTCAAAGGACTGGGCGGCCGCTGATTGGCTGAGAACTCAGCCAATCAGCGGCCGCCCAGTCTTTTGAATAGGATGGTTTCTATTCTCCCGCTGCTCTGCGGTCTCCACTGGTTGTTGATCATCGAATGATTTCTCCTGATAGCGGAACTCACAGAGCGCAGAACATTTATATTTGATGTAAAATTAAAATAGATAAGTATTTTGTGTTCAAATCTGTTTGTGTATCGCAAAAACTTTATGGGTGGTATAAACAAACATTGTCTTCAATTAACTGGAAATAACAGTGTTATAGAATATTGTTACATGTGGAACTACAAATAAAACTGCTAGAAACCTCTGTCCACATTTCCTTATCTAGTCTCTACACACTCAAGTCTTAAGCTAAGTACACACATGTTCATTCTTCAGGAGATCAGACTCCAGATCAGATTGTTTATACAATCCTACTGCTGACATAGTCCAAAATTCTACGTCCAATCACACCTACACATTTTTCAGCATACCCCCGTCTGCTGAAAAAAAAAATGCTACTGTGGAGAAGAAGGATTTTTATATACTAACGCGGTGAAGAAAATGGAGGACTCTTAACAACAAGGTTAAAGGAAATTACAAAAATCAATGGGGACTCACCAGACTTCCAAAAACATTTGGATAGGATGAAAAACACATGGACCCAGTGGTTACGGTGGGTCACTAGCACTAGGACACTGAAACTACCCATTTTGTGTTATCTCTTCTGGGCGTGACCTATTTCTCCCAAGATAATCCAACACTGTGCGTCCAAGACAGCTGCCGCACCTGATACCTTTTATGGTTGGAATATATAACCCATAGAAGTTATTACCCAAAATGTCTGCACCAACCCAGCAGTATGCTTAATGTGCTCTCTACGTTAAGTCCTTAATTCTCCCTAATGTTTTCCAACTTCATGCAATTCTAATGCCTTTGTTCAATGTACCATGTTTTTGATGTATTTTAAGCGACTTTGAGTGTTATGGGAGAAAAGTGATATATATATATATATATATATATATATATATATATATATATAAATATAATTATTATTATTATTATTATTATTATTATTAAATTTAGCCCATTGTTATCGGTTGTTTTGGCTATTTTTGACTACTTTTACTTTTCTATTGCATGTAAGCAGACCTAAACATACAATATAAGAATAAGAAGGTGGAACTTAGCATGGCTGTTTTGTTAAGGCTATAGCATCAGGAAGCAGTAGATGCAGACCCCATCCCATTTGGTTAAAAATAGTTAATCAGAATATTCTGCCTTGAATTTTCCCCTCAGAGCCCCCTCTTTACCCTCCTCCAGCTCATTTCGGACACCTGCTTTTTGTTAGGCACTCACAGCCTCTGGATAGTTTTCAGGAAGCATAGGGAGGGTTGTGGGGGGTCCAAATTAGATGGGCCAACTCCCACCCCCATAACCCCCCTTAACCACTCTGACCTCTGGGACAGGCAAGGCAGAAACACTAAAAGGAAAAGCAGGCTTTTTATGACTGGATTTTAAACACAATAATATTTATTATTTATTTATTTGCAGTTTCTTATATAGCGCAGCAGATTCCGTTGCGCTTTACAATATATAAGCTATTTTCTTTTAAGGACTGACAACTTAAGTTTGGATTTATAAGATGTAATTTATATTTTGTTTTAAATTCTATAACAATAATGACAACACTAGATCTTGTTACAGTATAATATGCTATTTATTTGGTATAAGTGACAAATGCAACAGAATGGTCAACACAATTGAGAGCGGAAGACTTTCTTTATAAAGAAAAAAGACATTTCTAAACAACTTGCGTATGAATGAAGAAACTAGCGTCTGACTAATTCATGCAGTATGTTTCCATTTGCAATAATCTGACTTTTGGCATTGGACAGTAATTACTGAAACTTCAACATTTCTGTGTTGCTCCCAAACGTTTTGCTTATTTGTCTCTTGTAGTTTTCTGGACCAAAAATAATTCCTGTATGATACGGGTGTGGTTGACCATCAATAATTGGGATAGTTAAATAACTATCAATTCCAGAGGCAGAACCTGTAGTGTGTGTGTGTGTGTGTGTGTGTGTGTGTGTGTGTGTGTGTGTGTGTAAAGCTGTGTACACACAGTGCAATTTTGACTATATAGTCAATAGCAAGTTAGTGCACATCGCACCATGGTTTGTCAGATCCGATTGCTATTCGATCCCAATGCATGGCCCCAAAGCATCGGAATAGAAAGTAGAAATAGAGTATGCAGCACAGTCTTTCTACTATGTCAGAACGAGGGCCATTCTGCTCAGTGCAGTGTGGCCCCTGCAGTAAGAAATGGCGCTCTAAACCAGAAAATAAATACATAATGAAAAATAATAAAGTTGCCATAATTAAAAAGGATAACAGGTCTAAATGACCTCACCTACGCCCAGTAAAGATTTATAGTAGCTTCTGAAGAAGACCTGCATGTTCCTAGATTCTTGAGTTATATTGTTTGGATCTTATCTTATTATTATGCTATTACTCTTATCTGTACTTGAACCTTGCTGTAACGATTGAAAACTTCTCCATTGTGAGACGAATAAAGGAATTCTATTGAATCCTACTGAAATAGAGCATCAGTGCAATTCTAAAAAGAATATTACAAAAGATAAACTCCCTCTGGGAGTAATTCAGACTTGAATGCTAAACAAATAGTTAGCATACAAGTCAAATGGTGGAGACACTGCGCATGTGTAGAACGAGTTCTGCCTGATTGACAGGCTGAGGGCATTTGGGGTAGAGGAAGGGGAGGGCACTAGGGGGCCCATTTATCATTCAATATTTGCGGCTAAATCCCCCCAAAACCCCATTTTCGGGGGTTAGTTGCAAATATTAAGTATCACCCCCATGTATCTAGGAGGGGCTGCAGCAGGAATCTTCAAATCCTTGCCAGCCTCATCCCCCATAGGTTTCTATGGTGGATGCAAAGCTGCCTGATGTATCAACTTTGGGCAGCAGCGCATTGCATCCCCGGGCTACCGCCATTCTGAGATGACGGTAACCAATTTTACCCTATATCCCCGGCAGCAAACGGGCATGCACATTCCCCCCTCTCCCCCGGTGCCCGGCTCGGCACATCGCAGGGACAGGCTTCTTTTGGAGCCCTGTCCTTGTGTGTCAGGGATGATACATCCCTGTGATAGGATTGCATTTTGCAATGCGATCCATGAAAAATGGGCCCCTAGGTCTGTTCCTCAAAACAAGGGGTGTCACCTCCATTTTGTATTAGTGCAAAAGGTTACTCAGAAAGCCGATGGTCACTCAGTGCAATCCGATGGTGCCTCTTGGGAAGCAACAACGGATCACGGAAGTAGGCCGGAGACGTCTATTTACATTGGTCACCTCCTGCTGCATTAGCATATTAGCTGTAGGGCTGCTAGTTTAATATGTCATATATTTATTTTAACTAGATTATTATATCACTTATATTTTCCATCTCTAATTATATTACACACATTTTCCACTGCCTTTTCATGTTAGAAATATAATTTGAAATGTAAGGCATACCCTAAAAAAACTAATTTGAAGGCTGTCATTTAATTTCCTAATAGGAGTATATATACAGGTTGAGTATCCCTTACGCGGTATCAAATTATTCCAAAAAACATTGTTTCGTGAATGTAAATTTTTTGGCTCAAAGCACTACTGGGGACATTATATGTAATTGGCACTACTGGGTACATCTGTAACTGGCACAACTGGGGACAGTATATGTAACTGAGGGGCAGATTTATTAAGCTCGGTGAAGTGATAAAGTGTCTGGTTTTTATCACCGGCCAATCAGCTCCTAACTGTAAAGTTACAGGCTTGGTTTGAAAAATGACAGGTAGGAGCTGATTGGCCGGTGATAAAAACTGGACACTTTATTTGCTGGGTCGGCGTCACAAGGACTCGGTAAACTGCGAGCTTTTACAGCTTACCAAGTCAACTACAATCACCCCCCTTGTTTCATGCAAAATATATTTGTGTGTATTTCATGTGTTTGATATGTTTATACAATATAAATGCATTTTTCGTTCACCCATTGGTTGTATCCTCAAGATACCTCATTGAAATATAAAAATATTCTGAAATATGGAATAATCCAAAATGTTTCTGGATAAGGGATACTCAACCTGTACTGAGATTTTTATTGTGTGTTCCTTGTGTTCCACTTTCTTCACAAGCTAGTAAGAATACCAGCACCAGGTATTTTGGATATTAGCTCCTCCGCCTTTCTTCATTTATTTGATTGACTATCAAGGATCATACTTGTCTACTCTACAGAAAGTGAAGGGAGAGTCATGATTTTTGGGGCAGTCCCCCGCACCCACGGAAGTGAGGCTGGATTGCACAAGGAATTTGCAATGACATATGAAGGGGAAAGGGCTAATTGAAGTAAATTTACATAAATATTTTTGCATTTTGATGATCCAACCTCTGTGTTTGAACCCATTTGCTAATATCTGCAGCTAATAAGGGATAAACCACAGGAAACCTATATAGGATATAAATATTTTGGATCGGTATGAAATCCCAGCGGTCGGAATCCTGGCAGTCAATATACCGACGCCGGAATCCCAACAAGGGGGGGACGTGGATCGCCCCCCCCCCCCTTGCGGGCTCACTGCGCTCGCCATGCAGCGGGCCCGGTGCCTCGCTGTGCTCGGCACACTAATTCTCCATCTATGGGTGTCGTGGACACCCATAGAGGGACAAAGTGCCGGGATTTCGGCGGTCGGGATTTCGGTGGTCGGGATTCTGGCTTCGGGATTTCGACCGCCGGGATTCTGACCGCCGGGATACTAACTGCATCCCAAATATTCTTATCCGTCCTTTCCCAAGAAATAGAAAAATAAACCGGCCTAATCTTTGGGCACTTAAAGTAATCTGGAGAGCCGAGGGACGGAGAGGAAGCATTTCAGCTCTCATGAAAGTTAACCTTTAAGTAGCCAGTTCTGCTCTAAACACAATACCTTGATTACAGTGTCCATTTGGATGAAGAACAAAGACACACAAGCACACACACAAAGAAAATAAATTAGACTACTAATATGAGCTGTTGCTCCCCTCCCCTACAAAATCTGTAATGCCAATATTTTCCTAAAGTACACTTAACATATTACATGCCACCTACTCTAGTTTAAACCAGAATGATAAAGTAAAAGATGCTTATGAACACTAAGGAGGGAATGTAGTTAAGCGTTGTGGCGGTAATGTGCAATTCTGGGACAGCAGGGGAGGGACTGGCCATAGCGGGTAAATAAAAAAGGGAGTGTTATGGGGGGGGGGGGCAGGGCCGTCTTTTCGTATGGGCTTAATGGGCACTTGCCCAGGGGCCCCAGGTGTATAAGGGCCCTTTCCTGATAGCTGAGGATCCCCTTTTTCCAGGGATACCAGAATTTTGAAAATCGGCCCTGGGGAACTGGAGATATCATACTTCAAAGCAGCAGTCCACATCCGACCTGTTAATTGCACTTCCCAGTCATATTTCTCAGGTTCTCTCTGACTTAGAGTATTCCTAAGAGTATAATCCTAAAGCAGGGACTCTCCCCTTTCTGACGAGACTTGCGGCTTGTCGCTATCATGCCCAGTACCAGAGATATCAGCCTTCCAGCAGCCGGACCCTGCTCGAGCTCCAAACGTCTGTTGTACAGTTTTATATTTTTGTCAATGGATTGCTCTGGCTCCTGATCTCTGATCCCCAAGTTCCCAGCACCTCCTGAAAGTTGGGACTTTAGGATTTTATACTTTTGAAAGCTAAGAAATCTATTTCCAGATAATGGCGATATCTGCAGTCAAACAAGCTGCCCTTCCACCGGAAAATGACGAATATTAAGCCCACTCCATTATCCAACCCTCCCCTGCGTATAATACACCCCCTACCTCCCTGGAAGTGATTTACAAGGGACCCTTCATACAGCTCAGTGCCCCCTTCCACACGTTAGTGTTCTCCCTCCCACCACCTGTGCAGTAAAGGAATAATTAGCAGAAGTTACTGCTCCAGGTCCTACATGTTGAGTGGAAGATAGAGCACCCCCTGCCACCCGTGGGACATCAAAGCTGCTGCTGATAGCACCCCCCACCCCTAGGAGGGGAGAATGGGTAAGGGCCCCAGTGCATTGCTTTGCCCAGGGGCCCACAGTGTTGTTAAGATGGCCCTGGGGGGGGGGGGGGGGGAGTGTAGACAATTGTGTTCAATAGCAAGTGAACACAATTTGCTATGGGTAGCAAAATTCTATCATTTTGTGTTTCTAAGAACCTTTTTGCTTAGGATCTACATAAAAATGCAGCCCATGTGCAGATGAGAATTTAGGAATGTCTGTATCTAAAACTTATTCGGATGGATCTTGGACAGATCTGTCTTTCCAGAAAATTGGGGCTTTAATGTAGCAATGCCCTGTCTTGTGGACGCGCCATTTGCAGCTAAACAATGCTCCGTGTGAGTCATGCACTCGGAAAAGAGAAGCCTGTGTCTAATAGATCTCTTGCACCTACCATGAGGCTGGTGCAAGTGCAGATTTTCATGAATTGTGGGTACAGCTGACCAGGGTTAAACATTGATTCATTTCTGTATCCAAACTATCTTACAGACGCTCTCAGTGATTACCTTCCACCTGGCTGCTCGCGTGGTGGGCTGACACCACATCCTAAATTAACCAGATTCATGGAACAGCTCATTGCCTGAACACCTGTGTTTCTTCCGAAGACCATTCTAGGCCAGTGTGTCCTGTGATTATCCCAGAGGCTACTGTGCTTCTCTGTGTGCTGCTGTCTTTACCCACATCCAACGGCCACTGTAATTACATCTACCAGCAAAACTAGTTTCAGGGAGATTATAATTGGTAATAGAATGTTGCAAAGGGCCGCATTGAGGGGGCATGTCATGCTCCTCCCAAAGGGCGTGTCTAGTTCCATATATGGAGAGATTGTGAAAAGAGATTGTGAACGTGGCACCTAGAAGCATGAGTGTGTTCTACTACATCTGAGAGGAATCTTCTAAAATGACTTAAGGTGCCCACACACGCACCGATCCCGGCGGTGCGATGCTATGCGATGGGGTGCGCGCTCCCACAGCACCTCATCGCACAGTACAAAAAGTATGTGCTGCACATACTTTTTGTACTAGCTTTTTATCGCATAGCATCGCATCGCATGCACATCGCATGCACAAGGCATACGATGCAATGCAATGTGTGCTAGTTAAGCACAGAACGCACGCCGAGATCGATGCGTCTGTGGGCACCTTTACTGTATATCCAAATGTAGATGACCCCCAAAGCAGTTAGTAAGAGCTACTATACTTGGTAAAGTGCTGGGAAATGGCATTCATGATTCAATGTAGATGTATCGGTCTCATTCCTTTTTTCCCCAAAAATGTAACAGTGTAACGTGGGCTAGGTGAAATGAGGGAAATTACTATACTAATGAGGGAGAGAGGGAGATTGCTGCTATTTCAGGGAGTCTCCTGCAGAATGCAGGAGGGTAGGCAGCTATGCTGTATACCTAATGGATCACCTCATGTGCTGCTGTACTCGCTGCTTCTTATTCTCACGGACTCCGCTCTGCATTGTGCCGATACTGTCTTGGAGTGTGTCTGAAAGCAGTTGACTTAAATTTCAGCATTTTCTAGTTGACTACTATTGGTTTTCCAAAACTGTGTGCTGTTGTCTTGGGCTGGCAATTTAAAGTGCAGGATCCAGGAATGGAGTACATGATTGGGTTACTCAGTTACTAGTATGTCTGATAGCCTGCATAACCTATGAACAGGGCCGGAAACAGAAATCTTGGGGCCCTGTACTATGATATTTCTGGGCCCCCCCACCTAATCCCAAATACACAGAACTCTCTTCTGCATGAGCCTCATTTAACCTTTTGCTGCTCCAGATCCTGCTTTCAGGTGCGGACTTCTCTCGTTCTCAGTCCTGCTGGCCTGGCTTCTGGCTGTTGCTTCTTGCTGGCTCCTACTAGTGCTGGCCTTTCACAAAAGAATGCTGAGCACTATGAGCAGGCAGGGCAGGTCTTTCGCAGAGTGCATAAGATATGACCCGTGCATGCGCAGTAAAAGTACTGGAGCCAGAAACTGAGGCCACAGCACCAGTGGCGGGTACGGCTGTGCGCTTGTGGCCCCAGGCCGTGCGCACACACAGAGTAGATAGCTCTGCACGCCAAGTGGCAGGGCGCACACACAGTAGACGGCAGTGGCACACAGTGAGTCAGTCAGACTCAGCCAAAACAGATGGTGCACGGTAGATGGCCGGGCCGCAAGGGTCACTGACAGGACAGCTAGAACAGGCAGTGGCCGTGCCGGGGTATGGAAACTCTGGGGCCCTTCAGATCTCTGGGGCCCGTCACACTTGTGCCCCTTGACCCCCCTGTCGCCTGCCCTGCCTATGAGTAAGATAAACATTGAGCCTCCTTATTTGCTGTTCCTTATTTCCTGGGTCTGTGCCTCAGCTCACACCCAGGGTCCCAAGCCAGATCCAAAGAATACCAGAACAGTAACACAGATATCAAGGACAGTTGTGGCAGCTTATGTAAAATTGATGGGCAGCCCAGGTTCCTGTTTGCAAGTGTACAAACCCTTCCATTAGCCCTATAGATTCTCGCATTAGCATAAGGGAGTAAATAAGGAGGAACCTTAGAACGGCTAGTCCACAATAAAGGTGAATAATACTACATTCATGATCAGGTTTCATTTTAATAATTGTTTACTATAGAAATGATCTGTAATGCATAGGAAAATACACCAACAATTGCACAAAGAATGGCATTGGCATATGCTTACCATGTATTAATGTATAATAAGCTTGAGCTACATTAGTATAATTTGAAGAAAAAACTAAATGACAAGCCTACTATAAATACATACAGAGAAAAGTGTTTCCACCAATGGCCAAAACCATCAGGATACTTGCATGATATTATGGCCCCAACCTCAGCTGTGTAATCCCATGATTATTATCATCAAGCAGCAGAAGGCACAATGAAACGCGTCAGTGGCTGCTAGTGGAGTGGTTGGCTCTCGGAGGTGCTCTCACGGACTGCAAACTCTGTTCTCAAGTCTCCCGGACATTCAGGGAGATGAAACAAGTATGCCTATTATTACTGTCTCGCTGTGTGATTCTGTTCTCTGCTGTTTATGATGTTTTGCCAATGTAGGTTTATTACTTTAAGAAACTTGATAAACAATCTGGCTCTGAGAGGTTTAAGGTCAGGCACAGAACGCCATTCCCCTGAATGGTTCCTTGTCGCCTGTGTATTGAGTCTGCAGATGCACAAGCAATAGGTGGCTTTTAAAACCTCTAGTGTCTCCCTCCAAGCAATTTGAAAAGGTATCTGACCTAGTTAATATTGTGCTTGTTAGTGCCTCTATGAACCTTTTACAGCACACCTCTGTATGTGTACTTATCCCAGCTTTTCTATTCACTACATGCTTCAACTATATTCCTCTACTATAACTGTGAAATTAGGGAACCCAATCTGGCTTGTTTATGGCTATAGGTGGCAAGGGACCCACCAACACACATGGTTAATACCAGCACCATTTTTTTAAATGGACGATAGGCACTAGGTGCCATATTTAAATGTACTAGTTATGCTAGGTACTCAGGGCCTTATTCTGATCGGAGCGGCCAAACGTGCGTACGTTCACAATTACCGCACGCTAGCCGTACGCGGCCGTTAGGGTTAAGTCCACCCACAAATCAGCCGCTTACGTACGGGCAGAAATACCGTAGAAGGGGAGTGCCGTACAAATGAGCGTACGGCAACGTACGCGGACGGGTCAGCCCTTGCACTCCGACAACAGGCGTACAACTGAGCGTACGGAGCCGTCTACGGCCGTCTTTCCTCCGTCTCCCCACCGCCTTCTTGCGGCGATCTGAGCGTACGCCAGTTTGCACGGACGGGTCCCTATTGTTTTCAATGGAAAACTCAGCTTATGTCACCGCTCGTGAGAGTGAGCGTACGTCCGTGCACGCTGGCATACCCTTCACATATATGGACCTGCAAATCTTGCCTCTCAACTACTAATCTGACAATTGATTAATTAATCTATTTGTTATTCAATTATTGTTTTCTATTAACTCAATAGAAGATTGTGTGGAAAATAGTGGTCATGGGCTTCAAACATTGCTGAAACATCGTTTGTAGGTGTTAGATGTGGTTTATGTTATTGTATCCTAAATACAAAACCTATGTTAGTATTAGAGTGAACACGTTGACACATGTCGACTTGTGTAGATTGAGTGTGCTACTGCGTAAAGTCTATGAAAGCAGGTAGTGAATGTGTCTGTTTAGCAAATACCTACCTTAGCGTATAAAAAGATTCTTACCTTAAATTAAACAAACCTTTAAATGTGGAGAAGTATAGAAACATAAGCTTCCAATGTGTTTGCGTGCTGCATGTGTGGCTTGCAGGCAGTGAAATCATGGTTTGTAGTTAATAGACTGCAGCATTGCTTATTACATTCAGGTGTATGTGTTTGAGTAGTAATCAGCGTTAATTAGCCAACTCAGGCGCACGCTGGCATGCGGTATCTGTAGGGGTGGTTTTAGCTGGCGGTTGGCGGCCGCCTGTTTGGCGTCCGAAACGAACGGTGCCTTAGTCGATCGTGCGGTAGTAGCACCGCTCATTTTGGGTGCACACCCTCGTGTACGCCCATATTTACGCCCATTTTCCCTCATTATTTCGGCCGCTCCCATCAACACGCCCCTATGCCGCCCCATTACCCGTACGCTCGCGTACAGGTTTTTTCGCACGTTGAGACCCCGGCCGTAAGCGTTGTGGAGTGTTCGCGCCGGCGCATTAGCGTATCTGCACATGCGCAGATTGTAAAAAACCCCGGGACGTACGCGTACGGCCCGGACGCTCCAAGCAGAATAAGGCCCTCAGTGTTTAAAAGAAAAAAAAATGTAATAGTTTGATCTGCCGCGGTGGAGAACCTTTCTGGTGGCCATGACAGTGAGGCTTGTTAACCGTGGTGCACAGGAGGTAAGATGGGAAGGAGAAGGGAGCATGTATGTGTTGCTGACCTGGACCACCTCAAGCAGCTGTGTAGGGTATGGCCAAGTACTGCAGCCAGGAGCCCAGACCTGGAGCTGCAGAACTGTAAATGGCAACTAATAAGGACCAGGGCAGCCAGCTCTCATTTCGGCAAATAGGACAGGGCTCTGTTACACAAGGGGGGATCACACCAGCTGGTTACCCATGCAGCAAGGCACTGTGTGAGTGCGCCACACCTGTTTTCCACCTGTCCTGTTTTGAGCCCAGCATCTTTCATCTCTGTCCTCTGCCAGCTATCATCAATGCCGAGGTCTGATCTATGGTCAGTTACCACTGGGGAACCAGCTGATGCTAGTCAGGAGGCATGTCAGCAGTGTGACATTGAATACACAAAAATAAGCGGTATTCAGTTTCCGGTGGTAGGATCCTGAGCAGTAACTTGTTTACAGGTACACTGGGGCAGATGTATTAAGCCTGGTGAAGAGATAAACTGGAGATAAAGTGGAAGGAGATAACGCACCAGCCAATCAACTCCCAACTGTCATATTTCAAACACAGTTGATTGGCTGATGCTTTATCTTCTTCCACGTTAACTCCAGTTTATCTCTTTGCCAAGCTTAATACATCTGCCCCAATATGGGGAAGATCTGGTGATGGCTGCATCATACCCCCACATTGCACAGTGGGTGGAGTCAGTAACAAGTGGTTACTAATGGTAAGAGGGAATCTCCTATTGGCCAAGTCTTGCAAGACCGAAATCGAGTCCTTGATCGCTTGGCATAGGTAGAAGGGCCCATGCAGTCACACTATACATTTACCATTGTTCCTCAGTTAGTATTGTTACTTCCTATACTGTGCAATGCTCTGTTTCCTGACTACATTCCTTTTTATAATCCTGCTAACTGATAACAGAGGTGAATTCAAGGGGAGGGGGTGGGCTGTCCATGTAACTGCCACACAGTTTCCCAGGTAACACCCCTGCCTACCATGGCTGTCCGCTGTATAGCAGTACATTGGCAGATTGGTATGGTAGGGAGCAGAGACTGGGCAGCAGAAATTTTTACCAAAGGTGTGGTTAACTAGGCGCTGATCTGTGGAGCTTTTCTACTTTTAAACAAAATATGGAGCTGCTGCTTGGATGTAGTTATAGTTGACCACTAGGAGCATATACAATAAGAATAAAAAAGAAGCAGCGCTGGTATATCTTATAATAACACAAGTATGGGTCCCCCTCTCCAGGACACCCCAGGTCTGGGCTGAGGCCTTTTATCTTATTCGTGCAAGAATCTTCACCTGGGGGCAGCAGTCATATAAGCTCATGCTGGTCTTCTGGAGCACCGGCAGCTCCTTCTCTCCCACAGGACTGCCTGCCCATGCCCTGTAGTGATATTTTTATATATCAGCCTGGGGTAATGATGCAGGCAAGCCCCTATTGGCTAGGCCATTTAAAAAAAAAAAATTGTGCTGCCGCCGCATCGACTAGTAATTCAACACCCAGGAGGACTGCAGAGCACTGCCGCCGCCTGCATCTGAGACGGACAAGGAACCTTGTCCCCCATGTTCCAGAAGCTGTGATCTCAGTGCTGTTTTTGGTACTTGTGTATTATCACGGTGCCAGCCTACGCTACGTTGTTAGCTTGTTAGTGTAATCAGCGTAGTGTCCACCTAGTGTCCCCATCAGGCAACGTAGTCACCATACTGCCCCCGCAAGCTGCAGCTCTGTCCCCTGCATCCCTGGCAAGCCTAGTGAGCTCCTCTCACACAGCTCCGGTAACCACCAGATCGTGGGCGGAGAGGCGATCATGCGGGCTCCAGCGGAGAGGCGCTCCATCTGTCTGAGACACATGAGCGTCTGAGATGCTTGTGCGTCTCAGTAATTCTTGCGGCAGGGTACGGCAACACTGCCTCTGTCCTCTTCAGGGAGACAGACAGGGTTAGGGGTTCGGTAGCGCAGGCGTCTCTCGAAGCGCTGTGCTCACTTCGGCATCGGTGGCTCGCTGTGTTCGCCACACTATATAACATAAACTCCACAACGACGTGGATAATGGAGGTATGAATCGGTCGGAAAGACACGTACCACATCCCCTGCGCTCTCCACGCTTCAAGCTGGCATGGATAGTGGGGGTGTTTCAGGAACACATTCACACCTGTCATGTCAGGCAGGTTAAATGGTCAATGGTTCCCACACAATGTAATAAGCGCTGACTGACTACGCTAACTACGTAAGTTCCGGCTAGCCGCGAACGTACTGAACACGACACTGATACTGACAGGGACGCTGACTTCGCTAACTACGCTGGCCGCGGGAACACTACGCTGATTCTGACAGGGACACTACACTAACTACGTAACAGGCGGCGTAATAATACACAAGTACCCTGTTTTTCTATCGCTTTCTGGTTGAATCAGCAATGTTTTGCTAAACCAGGAGCCAATATTATTGCCATACATGTATTTGCTGCAGTAGATAATGCAATTTATCTAATCTGTTTACTACCGTACTGTTTCTTGTGAGGGAATACTACCAGCATGTTATAAGTATATTTACAAAAACAAAGGGTCAGGGGAAATATTGGTCCAGAAATAATTTTATGTAAATGTTTAAATAGTAGTAACTGCATTGCCAAAAATAAGTTGAATACTAATCTTTTAAGGTAAATTAATAAAAAGCAAGTATAGGAAACTCGCTTTATCCCTGACATAATGTACAATATATACTGATGTAATGTACATGCACTATTAATTAGTGGATCTACTGAGAGACAAGCATATGCAAAAAAAAAAAATCTCACACATGGGATATGCATAAAAATGTGACATGTGCCAGGCTTCTCTCCCGCCTCCAAAGTGCTGCCGTTGGATTTGAACACACAACTCTTTGTAGGCTTCACAAAGTTCTGTGCAAAAGCACCTCATCTATCAAGTAAAACATTTTCCCTTGTGGGGGCTGGGAAATCTGCTGCATAGAAATCTACAGTTCACTGGGTAGAGACCTGTTGATTGCCCCACATCAGTAATCCAAAAGCATTATTTATCTTCAGAATGCTATAAAGATCTTATATTATAGTCAGAGCTTTCTTCCTTTATTATCCATGTAGATCCCTTCTGGTGATATTTTGGACCAGATGTATCAAACTTTAGAAAGTGATAAAATGTAGAGTGATAAACAGCCAGCCAATCGGCTCCTACCTGGCATGATCAATTTTGGACAGAAGTGTTCTGGATTTCAAGATAAAAAGTGTTAAAAGGCCCTATCCCCTAGTCCTATTTGGCCAGATTCAGGGGGGGATGTTCTAACATCTGCACCCCAGCTCCGCCCCCCTTCACCGCCCATCACATTAATAATTATTGCATATGCACTAACATATGCGATAATTATGGCAAAGGACAGCTCTTGCGTTAAGAGCTGTCCTTTGCGGTGAGAGACAGCGGGTCCCATCGGGTCCCAGCAGCTCCCCCCTCCCTCCCTTACCCGGCACTGCTGCTGCTGCGCCGGGCTCTCCTCTTTCCTGCATCCGGAAGAGGATCATAGTGCAGGGAGGAGGAGGTCACAGGTCCAGGCAGCACAGCTCTGTGCTGGCCAGACACAGGTGAGGGGGATTGGTGCGGGGCGGCGGGGGTCGGTGCAGGGTGGCGGTGGGTCACATTAGAAGCCCATAGGCTTCTATGGGGCATCGCCAGATTTTTCTGGCAAAGCCCCTGTCATGATAACTCGGCGGGGGATGCTTAGAGCATCCCAAAATGTGTTTTTTTGTTTAGAGAATCTCCCCCTATGACAGAACTGAGCAACTAATCTAATTAAAACAGGCCAAATCGGAGCTCCTTCCAATCCAATGCATGGCCACACTTCAGATGGGTCTGATAGATAAATCCTTGGTTCTGTACCAAGGATCTATCTGATTTGAAGCCACCAGGGGAGGGGAGCCTCGGATGGGTCTTTAAGGCATTGGATTGTACATTACATCTGTCCGTGTGTGGGCACCTTCACCTCTTTGTCTGTTAATAGCCAACCCTTTAGTACTATTTTGTTGCAAATTGCAAAATGCGATACAATTTGCTGGCACTATAGAAATAAATGCTACTAAACAAATAATCTAATGACAAAGATATACTTAATCATTTAACTGCTGGTAAACTGTAACTGGATAGATAGTTTAAAAGATCAATTAATTGATAATATGACCTAATGACAATGATTTGCTAAATGGCTTCAAGGGTCAGGAGTCCAGTTGGTTTGTTTTAGTATCTACATGAACAAAGAATCTCCCCCTTCAAGATTATCAGTGACTTAAAGGATGACTGGATGGCTGCTAGAAAAGGGTAAAGAAAGTTTTGAGGGTTTCAATTTCTCTAATATAAAGCAGGTTTTTAACCTGATGTACTAAGCTTTGGAGAGTGATAAAGTGTAGAGTGTACCAGCCAATCAGCTCAAAACTGGCACGTCACTGGCTTTGTTTGAAAAAATGTCAATTAGGAGCTGACCGGCAAGCACTTATTCTCTCTCTACTTTATCACTATATAAGGCTTAGCCCTAGAGTCGGCAACAGAAATCTTTTTGGAGATGTACATGGACATCCCCCCAATAAAAGCACATCCCTCCCATATATATATATATATATATATATATATATATATATATATATATATATCGCCAAACGGTCCGGCACTCACCACAAACCAGATCACTGGAAGCTGTGTGCCATTGCTTGTGCCATTGAGAAACCCCGCATTGCCAAATGCCGTGCCGCACACAGTAGTTGTTAATGGACATGATTGTGTCCATTCACACGGGACGGCCACAGCTCGGCCGCCCAGTTGCAGCCGGAACCCACCGCTGGATGCCGTGCCGCACACAGCAGGTTACAATGGTGGGGATGGCCACAGCCCGGCAGCCGTCCCTTCCAGTGATGAGATCCGGCTACAACCGGGCGGCTGGGCCGTGGCCACCCCGTGTGAATGGACACAATCATGTCCATTAACAACTACTGTCTGCGGCACGGCATTTGGCCGTGCGGGGTATCGCGTGTGCAATAGCCCTTACTCTAAGTGCTTGCTTAAGTGCAGACTTTAGTAGTAACTGCATAACAAAAGGGAATTTTAGATATTAATATTGTAGGTAATACACAAAGGCAGTGTCACCATGCATCATAGTCATACTTGCATAGAATAGGGGAGATTACAGTAGGATGCAACACACAAAATGTGGCAAACCTTAAAGGGGGCGTGTCACACTCACCCCAAAGGGCGTGCCTAGTTCAACATATGGCTGTGTCTAAGCTTAAATTGTTCTTGTTGTATGAAATATTTCTATTTAACATTAGTAACAATATATTTTGGGAAAATGATTAAATTAATTAATATTGCTGTCTGTTATACCCCGTTCTCATTGCAGCCAAATTCCAGGGTCTGGCATGTGGACCTGGGAATTTGCCTTTTAACACAGGATTTTTGGCAGTGTGAACAGGTCGCATATCCAGATCTCATACACGGGTAAAACCCTTCTTTTTACCCGTGTCTGAGATCCGGGTATGCAGACACGGGTTGACCCGTTCACACTGCCGAAAAACTTGTGTTTAAAGGCAAATTCCCGGGTACAACTTCTTCACCCGAGAATTTGCCTTGCAGTGAGAACGGGGGTCCAGCGCGGCAGTCCCCGGCATTTTATTGCCGGGTAAAAGCCGTGTCTTTCTCACTCGCAGTGAGAACACGGCATAATATGGCATTTCTTGTTTGCTACTGTATATTGCTGTGATATTTTCTTCTCAGCACAGTATACAATAACTGCATTAATTAATTAATTTACAATGTGTGAATTCATCCCTAAGTATACTGTATTTCAGTGTATTTAAATCTTATTATAAGCTGTATAAATACCTCCACCTATACCAACCTCTCTCTAGCCTTGATAAAGATAGCTGGGACTATCAAAACGCATTGGTGGAGAGGGCTGACTTTGCATTGTGGACTTTGACTGTTTGATGGTACTGAGCTTGTGGTCTATGGCCATACCATTTTTCAAGGTACCATTTTTTCCAACTACCAGTCTTGATTGTTATTGTACCCAATAAATTCTACATTGAAACTGAGAGAGGATATCTCGTCTTTTTATATATCACTGCATTGGGCAGTTCGGATGGTGTAATGGTTAGCATTACTGCCTCACAGCACTGAGGTCATGGACTCGATTCCCACCATGGCTCTAACTGTGTGGAGTTTGTATATTCTCCCCGTACTTGCGTGGGTTTCCTCTGGGTTCTCTGGTTTCCTTCCACAATCCAAAAATATACTGGTAGGCTAATTGGCTTTCAACAAAAATTAACCCTAGAATGTCTGTGTGTGCTTGTACATGTGGTAGGGAATATAGATTGTAAACTCCACTGGGGCAGGGACTGATGGGAATTTTCAAATAGTCTCTGTAAAGCGCTGCGCTATATAAGAAACTGGTAATAAATAAATAATAAATAAATAATTGGAGTGTCAAGGAATAAGAACCTGTGGTGTCCTATTATAACCAAAGATACCTTTATGTGAATGGTACAGCTTACGAACCAGTAAGTACAGTAAGTACGGTACACACAAAATCTTGGTGTGTGCGGAACTCCAGCACCATCCGCTCTTTTTATCAAATAACTGCATTCTCAATCATGCACAGGGGCAGAGGTAAACCATGGGGGAGTAGTGTTTACATGATCACTGGGCCCTGAAGAATCATAGCCCAGCGATCAGGCCTGAATCAGGCCCTTAGTCTCTGCACAATTTCTTTGCTAACTTATATTCACTAGTACATCAATCATTGTTCCTTTCGTATCCTCAGCACCAGTTGAGGATGTCCTTTTAGGAGGTCTCCTAACCACCCCTAATTGCATCAAATTGTAGAAATCAAGGTTTAATTCACTTTTACTACTGAGATGAAATTCACAATGTACCCCTCAGTGGTGATTCCTGTGGATAAATCTGAGAGCAAACACAAAACAATTGATGTTTAAACACAGGAGTGGTTTAAGGGATGAGAGCAGGGCCGGCGCTACCCACTCAGCAGCTCCTGCAAAGCAGGGAGGCGCCATGCTGAAAAGGCGCTGTCTCCCTCCCTGCTCTGCTAAAGCTGCCCCAGCCCTCACTGTCACTGCCTCCTGCACGCTGCCCGCAGCGCCTGTCTGACAGCGGGCGGCAGTATGGAGAGGCTGAGCAGCTCCCTGCACCGCGCACACACTGTCCTCCTCCTGCGACCTGCCCCCTCTTCCTCACGGACACTTGCGCTGAGGAATGTAGCGCTGTCTGTGAATGCCTGGATGACATGTCATGTCCGGATCCGCCCCCTACCCATTGCTCCTTGTGTCTGTCAGCTGTCAATCAAATGATGAACAGGCAGTAGCGCCGCCTCCCCTTCCCTCTTCTCAGTGTGCTGTGCCAGTGCCACTGCCAGTGCCCCGCCCCCTCTATCTCCTCCCCTCTTCTTCCATCTCTTCCTTCTCTCCCCTCCTTTCCCCCTCAGTCACGAGTGCTGCACATACTTTTTGTACTGCTTTCGGATCGCCTCGCATACACATTGCATGTATGCCATGCAATGCGATCTAGCCCATAACATATGCGATTCATGCAGCGTGTATGGGCACCTTTAGTCCCTGCAACATTTTGTGGACACAGCACTGAGATGGTGTATGCATACATGTACATGCACCCGAGATCCTCCATAGGATCGCATGTTGCATACACTCCAACAATCGGGCTGCAGCTTGTTGCAATGGCAATGTGAAAGGGCGCAAAATTTATGGTTTGCAAGAGGGCGCCGGACACACTAGCACCGGCCCTGGATGAGAGTTCCATGAGCAGGCTCCATGTGGTAGCTTTCCTACTCTGCATAACTGCCGCACCTTTTTTCCCACTGATTTCTGCTACAGCACCATGTCACCATGCCTGATGCACTGCATACCATGCTATGATATAAAGGAGATCTTATTAACATCCTAAAGTCATACTTGCCTACCCTCACGGAATGCCGAAAAGCAGGTGGCCCTTCCAGCCACCCACAAAGGTGGGCAGGTCCCCCGCATACCGCCTGACCCCCCTGCATCCCCCTTGGCTGCCCACTTACAGAACCGAGGGGGACCCAATGACGCGATTTGAGCTAAATCCCACTACACAGTGCCTGTTTTTAGAGCACTGTTTAGCGGGGATGGAGTCACGATGATGCAACCGTTTCGCAACTTCCCCAACCTGCCCACCTTCCTGTTAGCCACACCCCCAATATGACCATCAGTAAGCATATAATGGACTAAAAATTGTCAACGGAATGTGCATAATCAAGGACACAGTTGTATTTGGCAATAAAAAGAGATATGCAAAGTTAGTGGTGTATTGAGAAAATGCCATATAGGCAGATTAGGTAATGTGTTTCAACAGATGTTTTGCATATGCCTGCATTGCTTTACTTCCAGTGACTCTGGAGTAGATGAATAAATATATTGGCAACAAGTAAGGAATTATTGGTGCCTTATTGCACCATTCATTGGGCTGGTAATGAGAAGCTGTCTTTTTTGCCTTCCCTCCTTCTCTGGATCAGTTCAGCTCAGTGAGACTTGCCAAAATATTCCTCTGATTTCTCTCCAAGCAGAGAGGAGTAACCAGAGCTGAGCTGGCAGAGAGAAAGAGAGCAGAGGGGCGGTGGGGGAAGGAGGGCTGTAGGGACACACAGAGCATATTTGGAGTATACGTGCCTGTGTGCGTGCTGGGGGGAAGGGGCAATAATCAGTCAGTCAATAAAGGGGAGAATATATATATATATATATATGAATTTATATTTACATATATATATATATATATATACACACACATTTTAAACAGAAATACAAGGTGCACATGATCAGGCACATTAAAGAAACCGTATTCAATGTAAAATTTCAATATCGCATCTAAATTTATTAGAATGGTCAAAATAACAGCTAAAGGGCCTGATTCACTACCACTCACTAATCAGCTTAACGCCACCCGCCACCTGTCCGAATGCCCACCCCCTATATCGCCGAAACCCCTCAGTACCAGGCAAGCAGATGTGTACGAGAACACAGATGTGTACAAGAACACAGATGTGTACGAGAACACAGTGGCGTAACAAAAACATTTGCCCCCCTGCCGGGACAATTCCAGCGCCCTCCCCAGTTAAAAGACAAGGGGTGAGATTTAATAGGATGAGAGATTTAGAAAGTGAGAGATTTGGTGAGAAATCTCCAGTTTTTTTAAAGCGGCAATCATTTACACTGCAAATCCCGTTTGATTTTGAAGTGTAAATGATTGCCGCTTTAAAAAAACTGGAGATTTCTCACTAAATCTCTCACTTTCTGAAAGTCTCATCCTATTAAATCTCACCTAAGATCTCCCCCCCCCCCCCCAGGAAGTTGGCAGGGGGTCCGTGCGGTGCAGGGGTACCTGCGTTCAGGGAGAGGTCCCTGCGGCAATGAGTATGACGTTGCCGGGGTCCCTGCAGTGACCTGGAAACAACGTGCTATCCGCCGCCCGGTGGTGCGGGACGCGCTTCTGACTTTGAAAACACTGGCCGCATGCTAATTCAGACGGACCCCCCTGCTCGCTCCCCGCTGCACACTGCTGGGGGTGTAACAATAGTGCCCGCAGACCCCCGGCGCTTCCCTGCCGTCGCGGTGGCTGCGGCGATATAGTTACGCCACTGCGAGAACACAACCCCTTGCATGCAGCCAAAGGGGAGAGATATAATTTGTAGGTCGCCACTGACATTTATTTCCATTGGTGTCTGCTGAAGACAGGGCGGGCGCTGACATCATGTGATGTCAGCTGGCCGCCCCTGGCATGCATCGACCCACCTGTGTCCCCAGGGGAATACCCAGTGTTTTTATTTAAAATGTTGGGTGTTCCCCTACTGCCGCCTCCTGCCCTCCCTCCCCACAGTGAACGGCCCATTCGAGTGTGTAAATTGCCGAAATCGTTTGCTGCTGGGGTTTGCACATGTGGAGAAATGCGCAAACCCCGACCATTGGTGCTGGGGCTGAGAATGTATTAGCTACTATACAAATGTAACAGAATAGTTTTACAAAGACAAGTTCATGTTACCTTTTCTTCTATTAAGTATTAAAATGCAAAGCAATTAAACACACAAATATAATTGAAATTAACAAAGAGAACATGTTTGTTGGTTGAAGCAATAGTAGAAAGTTACTGCAAAATTAACTATATTTGTTTTTATTCAAACATGCATTCACATATACAGGTAGGGGGTTATTTTGGTTCACTCCTTCTGGCAAATTACTTCTTAGATGGACAAAACCATATGCACTGCAGGTGGGGTAGATGTTACTTGTGCAGAGAAAATTAGATTTGGGTGGGGTTTTACTTCAAAGTGAGATCTGTATTGCAGTGTAAAGGCCCCCATACACTAGCCGATTTTGGTCAGATTTCGTCCAGATCAGTCGGATCTGGCCGAAATCAGACCAAAATCGGCTAGTTTTGATGTCCCCTCAGATCAGATGCGCGGTCCCGTGCGCATGGGATCTGCGTCGGGTGGTCGGACCTGCTGCACGTCCGACCACCCGACTTGGGACCTAGTGGGGCGGCGCGGCGGTGGTGGGAGCAGGGGGGGCTGGGGACGCTGCGGGGGACACAGGCGGCATAGAGCCGGGCAGGGGGAGCCGGGAGCTGTCAGTACTGAATAAAAAAAAAAGCCCATACAATGAATGGGCGGCCTGTGATTGGCTGAACGCTCTCTCAGCCAGTCAGCAATTGGCTGAGAGAGCGCTTAGCCAATCACAGGCTGCCCATTCATTGTATAGGCTTTTTTTTCTAGCACTGACAGCTCCCGGCTCCCTCTGCCCGGCTCTATGCCGCCTGTGTCCCTTGCAGCGTCCCCAGCCCCCCCCCTGCTCCCACCAGCAGCCCTGCTCTGTAGCCCCCCCCCCCCCTGCTCCCCGGGTTTTTTACATGTGATAAATCGAGACGATTTATCACATGTAAAAAATGGCACATCAAGTGCCAATCTAATTAAGCTCCCCCGGGGAGCAGCCGGGTTAGCTCAGGGGGAAGTCGGGGGCGACTTGTCCTAAGGACAAGTCGCCCTAGTGTATGGGGGCCTTTAAAATAAAGCAGTCAGTAATTTCCCTGCACAGAAACAAAATTCTCTCTGCACATTTTACATCTGCCCCCCTGCAGTGCACATGACCCCAAAATAACCCCATAGGACCTTATTCTGGTCCATTCGATGGCCCGTTTTTGGTTTCATGGGGCCAATGTTCGCACTTTGCGCATTTCTGCTCATGTGCATGCGCTGGGTGTGTGCACCCATGGCGAACATGTTTGCTGGGTGCACGCACACATCTTTGCGAGCAGAGGGTGAGGCGCACTGGGCTGGTCCATTCGTGTTTCTTGGGCGTTCCCATGAGAACACTGGGCATTCTCACGCTAACGCGGCTGTGACGGACATGCGGGGGGCGAGCAGCTGACATCACCAGATGTCAGCTGCCTGCCCACTTCCCACCTAGCATGCACGCATACTGTATGTAAGGTTGCTCAGTGCACCATTTGCAAGGCGGGATCTGGTTCACTCGCTTGGATGCAAATCTGCATCCGAGCGAATGAACTAGTATAACCCCCACAGTACATATACGAAAACACTTGTGAGGACAATCAAACTCTCACTTTCTTTGTGAGATAATATCCAAGGAAATGATTTATGCAGCTAAAATTATTTTTGGCAACTGAAAGAAAACCTATAGAAGAATTGGGGGTGATGCACTGTGACTGCGCTCACTGATATGTTGGTATGTTCTTAAGGCGCTGCCAAGCTCCTAAGGGTTTCCCGGTCCCTTATTGATTTAGAAGTATTTGTATTTATTGGTAGGGCGCCAAAGCCCTACCAATAAATGAAAGAAACCCTAGACAAAAGAGTGTACTACAGTAGTCAATTATTTGAAAATAAATGTTAAGGGGCCTATTTATAATTCAATATTTATGGCTAATTCCCCGAAAACACCAGTTTTGGGGGGATAGCCGCAAATATTAAGCAAATCCCAAATGTATGTAGAAGGTACTGCAGTAGTTGTGAAGTATTGAAGAATTCCATACATTCTGTAGACACTGGGGGGGAAATTTACTAAAGGAAATTTGTAAAAAATAAGTGTATTTCTGGATACAAATACACCTATTTTTTTACAAATTTCCTTTAGTAAATTTCCCCCTCTTTGCATTTTCCACGAATGTAGCATCTGGTAAAGTTTTTCATCATGTTGTATTTTTTGTCCATCCAATCTTATTTCAGGTACAACCTTCTGCCAACCCTTTGCTTTTTTGGAGGAGTTTCCACATTTCAGTTAGAAGGCATTTCCTTTTATTATTTTATAATTGCTGGTCTGTGCCAACACTGCCCACCAATGTTCATATATTTATATGGCCGCTGCCACCAATGTATATATGGAACCCTTGGAATTCAAACCCAGCCCATTTATAATAAAAGATTTTCAGAAAAGTCATTCACCTCCTGAAAATATCTTGCTCTTTGGGGAAAATAGCTCAGTGTGTACGCACTACTTGGTGAAAGATATATCTATCAAAGATTTTGCCAAAGTCTTTTGAAATGAAAATCTTCAAGTGTGTATGGGCCTTAATTACTCCAATGTGCTGCAGAGTGGGAGATTTTGGATAGCGTTTGGAAACCCCCCTCTAAAAACCCTGCATTCAGGGGCGTAACTACCATAGGTGCAGGGGGTACAGCTGCTATGGGGCCCAGAGCTGAAGGGGGGCCATCTTTGCTGTCAAAACTAATATGTTTTGCATACATTTATCACCATCAGTTGCTAAATAGGGGGCCCTTACAAACTTTTGCTATGGGGCCTACGAATATCTAGTTATGCCTCTGCCTGCATTGCCACTGTGGAATGCCTGCAAATATCTAATATATGTGTGTGTGTATGTGTGTGTGTGTGTGTGTGTGTGTGTTTTAGTGCACCAAATAGAGAAATTATAACATATAACTTTTAATGTATATTTATTAAAACTGCAAAATATATAAAACACATAACAAATAAGACAAACAAGGTGAAAAGGAGCGTCTTAAAAAAGCATGTGAGGTGATGCCTTGTGCCTGATGTAATCCTCCTTATAAGATATTATGGTTCAGTGTACCATATACAAAATATCGTATCTCGTATTGTGTTTATTCAATAAATCTCAGGGCTCATTTCCTTCTTTAATTAATGTGACTAAATTGCCGAGCCCATTATTGAGAGAAGATAATACTCTCTGATGTACTTCAAGAATTAAATCTTATTTATTACATATGACTTACATCAGAATGTGAAGCAAGTAAAGGCCCCCATAAATTAGGCCGACTTGTCCTTAGGACAAGTCGGACCCAATTCTCCTCTGAGCCGCCCGGGAGCTCCCCGGGAGGCTCACACACAATTTGGCACTTGATGAGCCAAATTTGACACACAAGCGATTTATCACATGTCGGGGCGCAGGGGGCGGGCGGTGAGGGTCAGGGGGCGGCGGTGCTCTCATCAGGGGGAGCAGTGGGGCGGGCAGCGGGTCCCTGAGAGTTTAGCTTGCGGCGCCGGCGAGTGCTGAGTCGCTGACCTGGCCGGGCGGTGATGATCATAGATATCAGCAGCGCTGCTGGACTCGGGACAGGACGCGCAGTGGCGGGTATTAGAATTTAAAATACCTGTCAAATGACTGTCCGTTCTCTGATTGGCTGGCTGAGAGCTCAGCCAATCAGAGAACGGCTAGTCATTTGACAGGTTTTTTAAAATCTAATACCCGCCACTGCGCGTCCCGTCCCGACTCCAGCAGCGCTGCTGATATCTATGATCATCACCGCCCGGCCAGGTCAGCACTCGCCGGCGCCGCAAGCTAAGCTCTCAGGGACCCGCTGCCCGCCCCACTGCTCCCCCGGTGTCTGCATGCATATGCCTGTCAGGTGGGCAGGCATATGCATACAGGGAGGTCGGACGTGATCTTATGTGCAGACCGTCCGACCTCCCTGATCCGGTCCAATGCGCACGGGACCGCACATCGGATCGGATCAGATATCACACACCTGCGATTTTGGGCCAATTTCACCCGATTATCGGCACAAAGTGCCAAAATCGGATGACATCGTCCCAAAATCGCATAGTGTATGGGGGCCTTAAGACTTGTGTTTTAGGAGCCTCTGTAACATAAATGGTGTATGTTACTGTGTTATAACGTTGCAACTTGGTGATACTCTGTAACAATGATGTTAATAAATTTAGACTGGAGTGTCTGCCTGGTTGTCCTAAAATATTGATTACAGGTTAAACTTCGATCTATGCATATTATCTTATATTGCTCCTGCGGACTGATAAGAATGCAGGTTTACTCTGGATTATAACATCAACATGATATGAGTCAGTGTGATGTACCAGTGAGTTGATTAATCAACTCAGACAGAAGTATTAAACTTTAAAATATACCAGTGATTACACACTGTCAGTAGTTATGCATGTATTAATAATGGAAAGTCTGCTTAACCCTTCAATATCAGGAAAATAATGTGACTGTCTCTTAAATATTTAAAACTAGGTGATTCATCGCGCCCTACGGGTGTGAAATCTAAACATTAGAGCCCTTATAAGGACTGGAATAGAAACAATGCACAGTGAAACATGAAATGGATGAGGTGGCACATGGAAGACACCGGCACAGCTTGTGGAGTGGCAAGCACTTTTCAGAAACCACTTTGTCAGGCAACCCATCCAGGCATCCCAGCCTGGTTTAACCCCTTCCCGACATTTGACGTATATATACGTCATGGCCGGGATGTACTTCCCGACACATGACGTATATATACGTCATGACTTTAAACTGTCACCGCGTCTATAGACGCGGTGACAGTTTAAACATGTCTGCTGTCCCTGACAGCAGACATGTCCCAGCATGCCCAGGGGGGGCGGCGATGCCTCCCCCCTGTCGGCGATCGCTGCGATTGGCTGTTCAATGTGAACAGCCAATCGCAGCGTTTTCCTGTGTTACCGGCGAATCAGACGCTCGGTAACACAGGGATCAATCACCGCCGGGTGTGAGGGGGCGTGAGGGGGTCACCGGTGGTCACCGGTGATGACCACACCTCACCCCACCTGCCCCCAAGGCTGTGATTGGTCCGTCGGACCGACGGACCAATCACAGCCATGGCGCGTGATTTAAACTAACGGTGACTGCGCTGCAGACGCCATTCCGGTCTGGAATTGCGTGGAGAGCGGTCACCGTGCCAATCTGTCGTGATATACTGACCTGATCCTTGCCTGATACTTACCTGATCACCGCTGGTAGCGTGCTGCCAGCAGCTGGATGCTTCCTGGATCTTGTGACTTCCTGTGTGCTGCTGCTGCAGTGTCATAGAGTGACAGATAGTGAGAGATAGTGAGAGATAGTGAGAGATAGTGAGAGATAGTGACAGAGAGTGATAGAGAGTGCTATATTTTGTGTCTGCTGCCCCCCCTTTTGTGCTGATCAGTATATCTGTGCTGATCAGCAACTTTTTGGGGGTGCAGGGTTTTTTTTTTCTATATATACCTGTCAGTTGCACCAAAGGTTGTGCTGCCTGTGCAACTGACTGCTGCCCCCCCTGCTGCCCCCCCTTTTGTGCTGATCAGTATAAATTAACTGATCAGCAACTTTTTGGGGGTGCAGGTTTTTTTTTTTATATATACCCTGTCAGGTTGCACCCACAGTTGTGTGCCTGCTGCCCCTCACTGCTAATCAGTGTTGCATCACTGCATCACTGATCTGCAGTTATTTTTTTTTGGAGAGTGCAGTGGGGTTTTGTTTTTACACCCACGTTGCTTTTGTGGGTGTCCTGTGGCCGCTGAGCGCTGATCAGTGACGTACATCACTGAACAGCATTTTTGGCACAGGGTTGATATAATTTTTTTTCTGCAGTTTTTTTAAATTTTTTTTTTTTGGAGAGTGCTGTGGTTTATTTTTTTTAAATTGTTTTTACACCCACGTTGCTTTTGTGGGTGTCCTGTGGCCGCTGAGCGCTGATCAGTGACGTACATCACTGATCAGCATTTTCGGCACAGGGTTGATCTATTTTTTTTTTTTTTGGGATCAAATTCCTGTTGCCTTTGAGCGCTGTTCAGTGACGGACGTTACTGACCAACATCTGTGCTCAATTTTTGGCGCAGGACCTTTTTTTTTTTTTTTTAACCCCTTCAAGGTTGTACCAAAAGCTGCCTTGAAGTTGCTGAGTGACGTACATCACAGATCAGCATTTTTGCCACAGGGTTGATCTAATTTTTTTTTTTTATTATTGGGATCAAATTCCTGTATAAAGTATTTTTTTTCTGCACTACATACACACTACATACCCCCCGTGTTGAAATAAAGTTTGTACCCCCCCTACACTATACACGTGTTGAAACATTACACTTACAGAAACACAAAAATAAAAATGTCATCCCAAATGTCATCCCAAATGTCATCCCAGTCATCCAGAAGAATGTATTCAGCGGAGGAGGCATATGCCATGCTTGCCTCTGACTCTGACACAGCCAGTGATGCAAGCGGGGAATTTGAAGGATTCGTCTTAACCTCATCTTCCTCCTCTAGTGATGAGGGACCCCCTCAAAGACGCCCCCGAAGAGCAGCTGAGACCCCCCCCAAATGATTGATCCCGTATGGACCCCACCACCAGACAATTTTGAGCCCCAGGTTCCTGAGTTTTTGGCCATCCCAGGAATCCAATTTGATTCAACAGGTCTCAGAGAAATTGACTTTTTCAAATTATTTTTCTCTGATGATTTTATAAATTTAATGGTGGACCAAAGTAATTTATATGCCCAGCAGTTTATTGCTCAAAACCCCACGTCATCATTTGCTAGGTGGACCCCTGTAGATGCAGTAGAGATGATGACGTTTTGGGGTCTGGTGTTACATATGGGCATAGTAAAAAAGCCAGAAATTAGGCAATATTGGAGTACAGATGTTCTGTACAGCACCCCACTTTACCGTATGGCCATGACTCGGACTCGTTTTGAGACAATCCTTAAATTTTTACATTACACCGATAATGCACAGTGCCCACCCAGAGATGATCCCACCGGCTATTCAAAGTCAGGCCGGTCATTGATCATTTCAGTGCCAAATTTGCAGAGATGTACATCCCTGAAAAATGTATTTGTATCGACGAGTCCCTTATACATTTTAAAGGAAGGGTTAAATTCCGCCAGTACCTTCCCAGTAAGAGGGCAAGGTATGGCATAAAAATGTATAAACTGTGTGAAAGCACCTCAGGGTACACCCACAGGTTTAGGGTATATGAGGGGAAGGATTCAAGAATTGAACCGCCAGAATGCCCCCCCTCCCTCGTAGGTGTTAGTGGAAAAATTGTCTGGGATTTAGTGCACCCCTTCCTGGATAAAGGTTATCACCTCTATGTGGATAACTTTTACACTAGCATCCCCCTGTTTAAGGCCCTTAGTTCAAGAGGTACAGCAGCTTGCGGTACTGTGCGCAAGAACCAAAGAGGCCTCCCAAAAACGCACATTGCCCAAGTACTGAGAAGGGGTGAAAGCAGGGCACAATCCACCGAAAATATGTTGTTGGTCAAATATAAGGACAAGAGGGATGTCCTTATACTGACAACAATTCATGGAGACAGTACCACCTCCATCCCTGTACGAGGTACCAGTACCCACACCTCAAAACCTAATTGTATCCTAGATTACAATAAGTACATGGGCGGAGTGGATCTTTCAGATCAGGTACTGAAGCCGTACAGTGCCCTGCGGAAAACAAAAATCTGGTACAAGAAGCTGGCCGTGTATATCATCCAGATGGCACTGTATAACGCTTACGTGCTATTCCGTTCTACCAGCCAGAGGGGGACATTTATGCACTTTCAAGAGGAAGTCATAAAGGGCCTAATATTTGGGAACCAGCAGGCAGAGGGCCCCAGTACTTCTAGTACTGGCCCCCGTATTGTACCAGGGCAGCATTTTCCTAACGAAATCCCCTCCACTGCAAAAAAGGGCAGGACACAAAAAAAGTGCAAAGTTTGCTATAAAAAGGGAATAAGAAAGGATACTATTTTCCACTGTGAAACTTGCCCCGACAAACCCGGCCTATGTATAAAGGAGTGTTTTAAAATATACCACACATCTATGGATTATTAGGTTCATCATTTCACCGTGCTTCGGGGGTCTTGCTAATGCCACATAGCACCCACCATTCATTCCACCAGAATCTGAGCTGCAAAATCCAAAAATCACTCCTTCCCTTCTGAGACCTGCCATGCACCCAACTGGTATTTTTTGGTCACTTATGAGGCATTGCCATACTCGGGAGAAATTGGGGCACAGATTTTGGGGTGCTTTTTCTCCTTCATACCTTATGAAAATGAAAAATTTTGAGCCAGAACTGCATTTTTGTGTAAAAAAATGTTATTTTTCATTTGCACAGCCCAGTTGTATCAAAATTGGTGAAACCCCTGGGGGTTTGAAATGTACACTATACCCCTAGATGAATTCCCTGAGGGGTGTAGTTTGCAAAATGGGGTCACTTGTGGGGGGTTTCCACTGTATTGGTGCTTTGGGGGTCTTGCTAATGCGACATAGCACCCACCAACATTCCACCAGAATCTGTGCTGCAAAATCCAAATATCACTACTTCCCTTCTGAGTCCTGCCATTTTTTGGTCACACATGAGGCATTGCCGTATTCGGGAGAAATTGGGGCACAGATTTTGGGGTGCTTTGTCTCCTTCATTCCTTGTGAAAATGAAAAATTTTGAGCCAGAACTGCATTTTTGTGTAAAAAATGTAATTTTTCATTTTCACAGCCCAGTTGTACCACAATTGGTGAAACCCCTGGGGGTTTGAAATGTACACTATACCCCTAGATGAATTCCCTGAGGGGTGTAGTTTGCAAAATGGGGTCACTTGTGGGGGGGTTCCTAACTTTTAGCATCTTATGGTGCCTAGAAACCTACATGGTGCCTAAAAAATAATCTCATAAAAAGGAGGCTCCAAAATCAAGTAGGTGCTCCTTCTATTATGAAGCCTGTGGTTTGGTCAACGTGAACACTAGGGCCACATATAGGATATTTATGAAAACAAAAGAATTGGGGGAATCAATTTTTAGTCACATTTCTCTAGTAAAATCTACTGTGTTCCTTAGAAAAATGTATTAAAATTGAAAATCTGCAAAAAAAATGAAATTTTGAAATTTCACCTAGACTTTGTTTTAATTCCTGTGAAACACCTAAAGGGTTAACAAACTTCCAAAATGCTGTTTTGAATACTGTGAGGGGTGCAGTTTTTGAAATGGCATCATTTATGGGGGTGTCTCACATACAAGTCCCTCAAAGTCACATCAGAACTGAACTGGTCCCTAAAAAAATCAGTGTTTGAAATTTTCTTGAAAATTTGAGAATTTGCTATTCATATTTTAAGCCTCCTAGTGTCCAAAAAAATTAAAAGGAGGTTGAAATAATGATGGAAACATAAAGTATACATATGGTCTATGTTAGTTATTAACTATTTTGAGTGGTATGATTATTTGTCTCACAAGCAGAAAATTTAACATTTTGAAAATTGCTAAATTTTCAATTTTTTTACGACATTTTGGTATTTTTCACAAAAAAACACAGACTGTATCGACCCAAATTTACCACTAACTTGAAGTACAATGTGTCACGAGAAAACAATCTCAAAATCACTGGGATAAGTAAAAGCAAAAAAAAGTTATCCCCACTTAAGTGATACATGTCAGATTTGAAAAAAAGGGCTCTGTCAGGAAGGCAAAAACAGGCTGCGGCGGGAAGGGGTTAAATAGCAGGGAGTTCCCATCTAAGCTAATCACGGATCATCTAGTCAGACAGCCCCACCCTCTCTTATTCCAAAATGAAGAGCATTGGTCACACACACATGTACAAAACTGATGTTTTGAGGCTGGGTGCCTCTTTTTCAAGGTTCACTACACCTTGAAAAAGAGGCACCTTTTGACTGTCTACCTAGACACTGTAGATCTAGTAACCGAAACCACCTAAAACACATCCACACTGAATTATATGTATTTACTGGTTTATTTTTTTTATATGCAAAAACCTTGATGACATAAAGGTATGTAGTAGTTATTGTGTGAGGGTAGAAAACATTGTGATACAAATGGCTACCATTTATTGACATAAGTCATTTAAGGGGCACCAGATAAAACCTTGCTTTGTTCAGGGCAGGCCCTATGTACAGTAAGCAACTTCTTCTTGTGGTAAACACAGCAGCCACAAAAAAAAAAAAAAAAATAGATTTTCCAGGTGTGGCTCCAGTTTGATATTTCTCCTTTCAATTTATTCAAAGAAAAGTTATTTCACAACATGGGCTGTCCATGGCTCCACTAACAAAAGACTAGGGTTTAACGATTCTATGAAATGTGGGAAAGCTATATTGATTTTGCAATGCCTGATGTAAAAGTGGGGTTTCTCCATGACATGATATGAAGTGCATATTATAGATTATTATGCCCATACACTTGAGCTGAGAAACTAATTGTCTTGTACCATAATAGGACAGACCCTATTGTTCCTTTCCTCTAGGCTGGTATTTGTAGCGGCAGGTACCCTAATGCAAATTGAATGTAAAGAAACTGAACAAAGGGTATTTGTGTGTTTTTGTTTCACGATTGATCTTTTCCCATTGTGTTCACCTGTATGTTTGATGCTTGCACGGCATACTTTTGTCCTTAGTCCATAATTGTTGCTATGTTTGCATATACTGTTTTGTCTATGTTACTGTTTTGTAATGTGTTACTTATGCTTCAGAAATTATAAATGTTATATTGAAATTAACTAATGTCATAAATGTTCTAACAATTCACTCACACAAACAAGATAAGTACAGAAGATACATGGTGATCTTACGTATGTAAGAGAATTGAGGTATTCCAATACATAGGATATTTGTATCAGTACACACAGGGTATCAAAAATACAGTGACAACATATATGTTCCTGGGAAGCGTAGACAAACAATCTGTCTAGTATATTACATGCACTTAATAGATTTGTCTGTATAGGGGCATAGTTATACTGATGTATACACTGAAAACTCATGAATCACTGTTTAAAATGATAATAGACATACTGATCAGCAGGGCCTGATTAAAGGTTTAAGGTGCTCTTGGCCACAGGTTCTCAAAGGTGATCCTCAGGACCCCACACAGTGCATGTTTTGCAGGTCTCCTCACAGAATCAAGTGAAATAATTAGCTCCACCCATGAATCTTTTAATATGCGTCAGTCAGAAATGAGTGCACTTGTCGGGGGACCCTCCCCACACAGTCCTGGCACCCTAGGCTGCAGCCTACTCAGCCTATTGGTTAATCAGGCATTGATGACCACGGCTGCTATCAGAAATTGTGGGTCCGTAACTGACAAAATCCCCCCCCCCCTTCCCCTACCAACCTTCCCACCTTCCCCTACCAACCCCCCGCCCCCCCCCCCTTCCCGTGTATTAAAATGATACCGGTGGCTGATGCGGTGGCTGCAGCTTCTCAGTCCTCCCAAGTCCTCTACCATCTGGCACGGTAAGCTGCATGATGATATCACACCACGCACGGCTTACAGTGCGGGTGCCAGCATTTCTGCTGCCCGCTACATTGCCGGTGTATGTCCCCGGGCAGCAGAAGGATCTGGCCGGTCCTGGGGACTGTCTATATGCAGCGGCTGCGAAGAACCTGCAGCATGCCGCTGTGTAGTGGGGGAGGGTGGCTGCATTGAATGGGGGTGCTGGCAGGCTGCTGCCCGGGCCCTACCCTCTGTCAGAGTTGCCGGGCCCGGGACAGATGTACCCATAGCACCCACCTGTCGGTGGGCCTGTTGCTGATCAGCACCTCCTTAGAGTATAGTACACTAATAAACAGTAAATTGTATACACAAACTAATGATACAGTAACGTAAGAAATGACATCATTTATTTTGGACAGAAGTCCTTCAATGCATGTATAGCTGAATATAGGTAGAAAAACTGAACTGTGGAATGTACAAGAAGAATGGGTGGAAGAGCCGTAAGGAGTGTGGGCGTAGGAACAGATTACTTTTGTGGGGAGCAGCATTTTTCTGATAAAAAGAGAGAGAGGAAAGGAAAACCCCAGGGTCCAAACTAAATCTAGAGTAACATAATCTGCCCAATTATAGTGTCTTCAGTGAAAATACACAGACCCCTGCTCTGCTTCTAAAAGCAAGGGGAGGGATTTATAAACCATGCCCTTTCTGAGGAGAGGAGGTTAGGGTTAATGAGAGACATGTGGTGTTTTCTAGACTCAAAAATGTTATCTACTTTATGCCAAGTATAATGCAGGGAGCTTATAGAAAAGTCATGCTGCAGGGTTTTAACACTTAAGAACTTTCAGAAGTACTCATATTAAAGAACGTCTGGTCTGTTTGTACTCTATTAAAAAATGAGCTATCTTTTGTTCTTACTCTTATGCTTTAGTGTTCGGTATATTTGCCACCCAGCTGCAACCTATTGCAGTGTTATTTGTGAACCTAGTACAATTAGACAATAGGTGAAAGAGTGACAACATAAAATATTAATCAGAGAACAGCAATGAAGATTAGGCAGTGTTATAATTGATCTTAGTCTGACTTTTGCTGTCGGTAAAACATCATTTGTATAATTTTGTATGGATATACTAAAATCATTATTTATTTATTTAGTATCAGTTTCTTATATAGCGCACACATATTCCGCAGAGCTGTACAGAGAATATTTGAACACTCACTAATTTATTTGTGGACTGAAAAAGTAACATTGTTTAAAGGTACTGCCAGTTTTGGATACATCCGCGCCCCACCCTGCTCTCTCTATTCAGATGCAGAACAGATGTGTATGAGGAGAAGTAAATAGACACTTTTGCTGTAAATGTGGGACCGAACCTTTGTCATGCAGTAAATAGCACATATTATTTATTTATTTACCGTTTCTTATATAGCGCAGCATATTCCGTTGTGCTTTACAATTGGAAACAACAGTGACTAAACAAGCTGGGTAGTAACAACCGACATAGAAGTAGGAGGGCCCTGCTCCTAAGCTTACAATCTATAGCGTATTACTCCTGAGTTTGTCTCTGATCATATATCACATTAATGGACAGTTAGCAACAGCACTTGGAAAACACCAGGCAGTGTAAAAATTACTGCATTATATATTATAGGGCATTTGCATGGTTTTATAATGCCAAAAGAAAAGAAATGTTGTGCATCATCTAAAAAAGGCAGGCTTTAAAAAATAAATAAATATATATATATATATATATATATATATATATATATATATATATACACACACACATACTGTGACCCTCATTCTAGTCCATATGCTCCCCTGCATGTTCGCACAGGGGAGCAATGTTTTGCAACTGCGATTGAAGATTTATGCGCATGTGCAGCCGCATTGTGCGAGCGGCCACAGCAGTGTGGGTGGGGGGGGGGGGTCGGCTGGCTGTGGTCACGCCCATGGGAACATGACCCATGTACTATATGTCTCTGCTGTGAAAAATTCTTATGCTTAGTTAACACGGGATATCAAACACAAGTAACAAGCTGTCTTTCAGTGTTATAGGTGCCATCTAACCATTGACATCTTGGGGTTATTTATGTTAGCCTGTCCTTGTGTTTCCCTATATCCCTATAGATTGTAAGCTTGCAGCAGGGCTCTCCTACCTCCAAGTCAGTCTGTTGTTACCCAGTTTGTTTTATCACTGTCTACTATTGTAAAGCGCAACGGAATCTGCTGCGCTATATCAGAAACATGGTACTTGTTTCCTAGCACGGCCACAACGATCATGATCGTGGGCATCGTGAGGAAAAATCGGGGGCATCGCGGGCATCGCGGCCATCGCAAGCACTAAAAAAATCGGGTGCGATGGTCGTGACGCGATGCCCGCGATTTCCCCATAGGGAACAATGTTAAATGCCTCAATTTAGCCGCGATGCCCCCGATTTCCCATAGGAAACAATGTTAAATGGGTCAATTTACCCAAATCATCATAGGGAACAATGTTAAATGGGCCATAAACCCCCCAAAACACCCCTGAACAGTGAAATGTCCCCCCAAAAGTATTTTACGCCACCCCACGATCAACGTGAACCTGAAGCGTGGCGAGCGCAGCGAGCCCGCGAGGGGCGGCGGTACGCATCCTCCGACCTTTTCATACCCCCACTATCCACGTCGGCGTGGAGTTGAGAATAGAATAGTGTGGCGAGCGCAGCGAGCCACCGAGCCCGAAGCGTGGCGAGCGCAGCGCGCCCCGCGAGGGGACGCGGATACCTGTGAAGCCCGCGAAGGGACGCGTTTACCTGTGAAGGTATCCACGTCCCCTCGCGGGGCTCGCTGTGCTCGCCACGCTTCGGGCTCGGTGGCTCGCTATGCTCGCCACACTATTCTATTCTCAACTCCATGCCGACGTGGATAGTGGGGGTATGAAAAGGTCGAAGGACGCGTACCGCCGCCCCTCGCGGGCTCGCTGCGCTCGCCACGCTTCGGGTTCGCGTTGATCGTGGGGTGGCGTAAGTACTTTTGGGGGGACATTTCAGTGTTCTGGGGTGTTTTGGGGGCTTTCTGGCCCATTTACCATTGTTCCCTATGATGATTTGGTGAAATTCAGGTATTTAACATTGTTCCCTATGAGAAATCGGGGGCATCGCGGGTACATTGAGCCATTTAACATTGCTTCCTATGGGGAAATCGTGGGCATCGCGTCTGGACCATTTAAGGCTTTTTTAGCCGCATACGATGCGACCGACGCGATTTTTACTATTTTCAATGCATTTCAATGGGAAAATCGGGGGCATCGCGTCGGTCGCGTCGTATACCACTAAAAATGACACACGATGCCCGCGATTGTGGCCGTGCTAGGAAACAAGTACCGAAACTGTAAATAAATGTTAGCAACCATTCAGATTCTTCTTACTTAACTAGCATTTGCTAGATGATAATATGTAGATTCTGATTGGTTACTATGGGTGACATCACCACTCAGTTAAGTAAAATATCCTTTAGAATGTAAGCTGTCACGAGCAGGGCCCTCACTCCTCATGTGCCTTTCTTAGAATACATAAACCTCTGCCACCCTGATGATTGCTTCAGTGTCCTGTCCCCTGATGCAACTATCCTTATTTACCATGTACTTGTCCTAAATTGTCTAGTACTGTAATTCGTTATTTGTTTTTGCTCATTTGTGTATTGTTAGGCGCTGCGAAACCTTTGTGGCACCATATAAATAGACAATAATAATAATATACCCTCTAACAACCATCTAGACTCTAGAGCCACCTAGTGGTAGTGCCAAACCTGCAAAGATCAATACATCTAATTCTTCTACTTCTATATACCATTTTAACAGCTGCACTGAATCTCATATAGTGGGAGATTTATCAAAGCTTGGGGATATAGAGCAGATTTATAGAGCCCAGTGATAAAGTGGCTGGTGATAACGTACCAACCAATCAGCACCTAACTGTCATTTGTCAAATTCAGCCTGTAACTTGACAGTTAGCAACTGAATGGCTGACACATTATCCCCAACCGCTTAATAAATCTGCCCCATGGAGAGCTAAAGTTAAGAAATATAATGTATAAACCAATCAGCTTTTAACTGTCATTTTACAGGAGGTGTTTGAAATATGACATTTAGGAGCTGATTTGTTAGTACAGTACTTTTGCGTCTTTGAGGTAGATGTATGTAACAGTGATAGCGGAGAAGTGATAAAGTGCCAGGTAATTTATAATAACCAGCTAATCAGCTCCTGACTGTTAAGTTACATGCTGAGTTTAAAAAGGGAGAGTTAGGAGCTGATTGGCCGGTGATAAAGTACCAGGCACTTTATCACTTCTCCTCCCTTATCACTGCTTCATACATATACCCCTTTATAACAGGGCTTTTCGCAGCTTCCTTCCATTCACAGAAGGGGTTACCATGGTTAAATCACAGAAATCCCCAGCAGAGCCCATGATTTGTGTACTTATCACTTCCACATATACTATTAGGAGGAGCACAATTCTTTTCATTTCACCTCTCAAAATGTAAAACAAAATTGCCATCACTGGATGCCTCTCCAAACACACCAACCCCAGCAATGCCATCTCAGGAATGGGTTGTATTTACCACATCAACCATTTAACTCACTGGTTGACGTCTTAAGGGCTGCTTCCTGTGACTCAACACAAAAGCCACAGTACTGCTTGCGACCTTGAGAAGACACAGCCACAGCCAGATCAATGTTGCAAAATGAAAGAAAATGGATAAAAGCCCATGTACAGATGATCATATGTTCCCACTAAAACTATTTATCTGAGTGCATCAGACCAATTCTGGGGATGTTGTAAGGCCCAGCTGCTTCCTCAACATATGTGGGTGTGCCCAAAATTATTATCATTCTGTAGTCAGAGAAGGAGGGAGGCCACTGATTGGCTGAGAGTGTGCTATCTCAGCCAATCAGAAGCCGGACAGTCATGACACATTATTTTAAAATTCTAATAGCCGCCCGCCGTTGCATGCTGACTGCTTGCTTGCTTGCTCGGCTGCACTGATAATCACCGCCGCTGCCGGCACGACTGCTCTGATCACCACCGCACTGCTCCGTCCTCACCGGCACCCCATTGCTGCACCCGCAGGGCGGCCACTCACATTACAAGAACTGTCCGACCTCCTGATCCGGTCCGATATTCATGCGATTTTGGGCCAATTTCATGTGATTTATCGGACCAAGTTGAGTTTGAAAAAACTCAGGAGCCCGAGGTGTGCTCCCTACCACCAGTGCTGTGCCTAAACACGTGCATAGGGAGTCGTGCAATCGAAATGGGCCCCGTGTTTCCCCTAACCCCTCTCAGTCATAAGGCCGAAGAGGGGAAAGTAGGGATCGGTGGGTCCACTTCGCCGAAGCTTAGAGAGACCCTCTTTCCTCAACCCCCGGAAGGGTTAGAACGGTGGGTCCTCCGCACCCGAAGGTTTGGAGAGACCCGCATTAGACTTCCCTCCGCCTTGCGGCTCGGGGTTGTCCTCGAGGGGACCGAAGCTCTCCCCAAAAGGATGAGAGCTTCGGCACATTGGGGAAATGGAAGGCCCGTAAGGGTCGACCACACTACCCAAAAAAACGTGACAAACTACAAAAAAACAAGGAACGTGAAAAGTGATGAACATGAGAGGGGAAGAGAAATAAATAAATAAAGAGACCCCAGCCAGAAGGCCGGGGTGGGGGTGTGAAAATCGGCCCAAATGCCGAAATCGCGTGAAATCGGCCCAAAATCGCAATGTGTATGGGCACCTTAACAGACAATTCAACAGATTTTTCAGACTCCTTGAATCACTGGCTGAGATTAGAAAAGTCATCAGCCTGATGATCAGCAACATGGAGACGTGATCCTATGCTGAGAAGGTCAGGACCCACTTTGGGGTCAGGATCCAGTTTGAGAACCGCTGCCCTATTGTAAGGGTTGTACTCTCCTTTTATGCAATGGTGAATGTGGTCAGTTGGATTAAGGAAATATTAAATTTTGTCCTAAATTTTTATATGTTATAAAGTATGTAAAAAATAAAACATAAAGTTTGCAAGCGATATATGTGCAACTAAATATTTGATATGTCAACTGTATGTGATATACAACAACAGACATGAGACGAATTGCATCAAGAAGTCAAAATAAGAATTTTTATTTTGTAAATCAAAATATGTTATTGATGTACCGAAACTTATATGGAAATTCTGTATTCTCTAATGTACAAACTTAATTTATGTTCACATTTGTATCATATATTGACTGTGCTGAATAAAAAGATTTAAAAAATGTAAATAAAAAAAAATAAAACATAAAAAATACAGAGAATACTGCCTTTTGCCAGCTTGCAGCAAGTCATTATTTACTATATTAATCTCAGAACTGTGTATGTTTGTGAAATCAGCCAATAACAACTTGCACAATTGTTACTAAGCCACACAATGTACATTTGAGTTGACAAATAATACAGATGTAATTTGTAAATTTGTATGTGCACCAATAAATAGATATCTGGCAAGCCTGCAGCTGCAACCCTTCAAATTTCATTTGATCAGGTTTGATGTGTCATACATTTCTGTGACTTAATTCATTTGATTTTACAGTATTTTTCTCAGAAAAGGAAACATCCTCATAGTAATAGTATTGTACACAGTGTTTTCTAGATTCTAGGCATTTTCTGCAGTGTTCTTACTCCCTCTACTGGCTATTAATTGCAATCACTGTACAGTACTGGATAAAGGGCCTGATTTATTCCTGATTCTGCAGAGATGCAGAGGACTGCGAGTAGATAGCAGCCGCTGCCCAGACAGAAAGAAGACCTGCCCTGTGTAAATCTGCGAGGGAATTGTGAAATTTAACTAACTGCTATCCACTGGCAAATCCATGCGCAATTCACAAACCACTGGATGATTTTTCCAGTCTGTCCAAATGTGAGTAATTGGGCCTATACATTTTCTAATTGAACTAACTAGATCGCTTAGAAAATGCCCCTACATCGCTCCGTGTGTAAGGGCCATAGCGATATTAATAGCTGGCCCCGAGCTGGGTAAATCTGCTTAATCACTGGTCAGGGACATTATTCGCACCGGAGAACACTAGCCCTGACAGATCGCTTAGCACACAGCGCTGGCACATTGCTGTGCAGCCCTGTGTGCTGAGAGATCTTGCTGAGCGATCCTGAGTGATCTAAATTGCTCAGATCACAACAGTCTCTGGTGATATAGCTATTTATCAGAGGTCTCCATTGTGTGGGGGGCCCTGAGGTAACTGCCCCACCTACTCTGATATTAATCTGGCTCTGCCTCCATAGGAGTTGGGAGTCCCCCCTGTCACCCATGAATAGACGCTGTTCGCACGCACACAGCATCTATTCCTGCAGCCAGAGGGGCTGGGGGCATAGCCAGCAGCTCACAGAGCCACTGGGCATGCCCCTACAGCAACAAAACGGGGCATGGCCTCACAGTAGTGTTGCGAGTACAGGCCATGCCCCTTCCCGCTAGGCCACACACCCCAAAATTTGGGGGGATGGCATCGTCCCTCCTCCCATGACTGTAAAGTGGGAGTTATGGTTACAGGATAATATCACACTGCAGCACCCAGCCCCCTGTCAATGCGGAGAAGGCAGTTTGGTATCAGGCCATGGAAGAGTGACAGTATCTAGAAGTCATTACAATGTCACTGGCAGACCAAGAAAGCTCAGCTGGAGTTGCTGTGGCAGGTGTGCCACCGCTAGACCACCAGGGATGTTTTGTCAATCATGTCAACATTTCATACTGTGTTATGTTAACAGATTTAGCATCCAAAAGCAGGTAATATATACTATATATTTATTCTATTTTTTTGTTTACTTATTACAGTAAAAATCTTTATAGCTGGACCCTTCTCCCCTGTTTGCAATCTAACCCCCCCCCCCCCCCACTCCCTCATCATAGTGCCTCCAATTCCAATTCTTTATACACACTGACCACAGTAGTACCCCTTATACACATAGAGGGGTATTCAGTGTGGCCGGCAAGGGGGTTTTGTAAGGATTTTCCTCTCTAAAAAAAAGCCATGCTCGCCGTATTCTATGTAAGGGACAAATCCGCAGACAGTGAGGACCCTCTTAAACGGCGAGGTTCACCGCGAGTCCCTTGCATTTTGTAGTGAGCCCTGCCGTTTTAATGGCCAAACTCGCTGTTTCCACCTCGCCTTAGGGAACAGGCGAGGTGGAAACAGCGAGTGAAGGGGAGTGCTTTGAAAACTGACGGCAACCTATCAGCACTTTTCACCGTCGATAGCTCACTATCAGAGCATTGAACACTGGTAATAATGTCTAGAGCATTGGTTCTCAAACTGTGGGTCCTGACCCCAAAGTGGGTCCCGACTTCTCAGCATGGGGTCGCGACTATGTTGCTGAACATCAGGCTGATGACTTTTCTAATCTAAAACCCCTTTTACACCGCATCTAAACTCTGGGTCTTCGGCGGGTCAGACCCGGGTCAGAGGCGGTGTAGACCCGGCGTCCGCAGGTTGGACAGGGGGCACACACTGCCTGCGCTGCTGTCTGCTGTACTCTGCAGACAGCAGCGGCGGCAGGAGAGGAGGTGAATGGATGCCTGTGTGCGGAATCCATTCACCTCCCGGACGGCGGCTGGGGGGTGTACGGCGGCTGGGGGCAGCCCAGCAAATTACCTTAGTGCTGGGCTTGCCCACAGCGCAGCGGTCCGGGTCCCGGCGGCAGTGATGGGCGCTTGGAGATGATGTCATCTCCAAGCGCCAGCAGGAGGCGGGCGCCGGTGTAAAAGCATCAAAACGCCGGGTCGCACCCGGCTTGATCCTGGGTCTAAAAAGCCGGGTGCGACCCGGCGTTTTGGTGTAAAAGGGGTATTAGTCAGTGATTCAAGGAGTCTGAAAAATCTGTTGAATTGTGTGTTATTTTAGACTCCTCCTATCACTCTGGGGCTCCACAATGCTGCCATGTATGTGCTGTCTGCTGCTTACACATGTAATGTGTTGACCTTCTGTAGTAACGTGCTGGAGTCCTTTAATTATTTTTATTGTCTGATGGGGTCCCAGAGCAAAATAGTTTGAGAACCCCTGGTCTAGAATATTAATGCCCCTTGCACATTCAGGGGGGTAGCACCCGTGTCATTTTTGTAGCTGAGGACCAGGGCTTTCCAACGAGCCCAGCCCCGTGTCTCTAGCCCCCTGGTAACTGGAGATATCGCCTGGCAAAGCTGTAACGTTTTTCACCATAGGATATTATGGGACCCGTTAATTCCGACCCCAACCCGGTTCTTCCCCTGGCATCACAGAAGCTTGTGGTTAATCTCATTCTATTCCAAATCACTGGGCCTTCAATATGATACCAGGCTGGTCCATATCGGTCAATCGATTCCAGAGATATTGCGGATAAACCGATTTTTCAAAAAAAATTAATTTCATGGCTGTTCATGTTCTTTGAGGGCAGATTACTCTGGAACCAAACGTTCCAGTTTCACTGGACCAAAATCATTCAAAGCCCACTCAAAAGTTCTTAAATATGATAATTGTCTCATGTAAATGGGTCAGTTGGTTCCGAAGATATATATCTGGTTAAATGAGATAACTGGTTAAAGGGGGGAGGGGTCGTTTTCTCTCCCCCTCACACCAGAAAATGCAGGGACTAGGCTGGTGTAAAAGGGCCAACCTGGGAATGCATTTTCTGGTGTGAAAGGGGTATTATTTCAAATAGCTGGGACCTGAATACAGCCAGGCTCTGCCACTGTCAGTGGCTATCACTTCTGCCTGGCGGCGGCTGTCCCCCGTTTACCGCGAGCATGTATTCCCCCTTGGCAATGAGCATGTAATCCCACATGGCAGCGAACATGGAACCTCTGGCAATGAGCATGGAACCCTTGGCAATGAGCATGTAGATAAGCAGCACTTATGTAGCATCATTTTTAATAGGCATTATGGTGTTTGGCATAATACATAATGGACATAATGGCGTGTAACTTAACATGTAATGGACATTATGGTGTAAATGTTTAATGCGATCCTTTGGCAGACAACGTCCCTGTTTATGAAGCGTATTGTGAATTTTGGCTTAATCTGTGTGGCATTATGTGAATTTTGGCTCATTCCATTTGGCATCATGTGTAAGGGGCAAGTATAATGGGGTATAGTATTTTGTTGCATAATGTGTAGAAGTTGTATATGGTGTGGTACACTACACTCAAGGACACACCCCCTGTTGAGTGGTCACACTAGGGATGGCCATCGTTGCCATTGCCATCGATGGTTGCCATCGATGGCAATTTGGCCACTGGCCATCGATAGTGCTTAACTATGCAATGGATGACCATCGATATTTTTACATATCGATGGTCATCCATTGTGTTTGATTGATTGGCCTCTGGGCCAATCAAAACATGGGGGCGGGGCTTCGCGGGTGTCGGGGGGCGGAGCTATGCTCCGTGTCCCGGAACTTTAAAAAACAAAACAAAAAAAACATTGTTTTGCTATTCCATCGATGGAGGGAAACCATCTGGTACTCCCCCATCGATGGCAATAGTATTCAACATCGGCCATGAACCATCGATGATTTCGAATCATCGATGGTCGATGGCCATCCCTAGGTCACACCCCCCTTTTCCAGAGCGCGCCTTCGGCGCGCGCACAACTGCATCCTTCATCTGCATACTTTAAATGCCAGATCCTATTTTTAATCCCACTCCCACCCTCTCTCTGCATTCTCTTAGCATGTACACTGGCACCACTAACACCACCCCACCCCCACCCAAACCCTCTTTTATCATGGTGCCCCCCCTGTCATTTTATCCTGGATCCGCCCCTGCCCTTGCACATAATGCACAGACTAGCAGTGTCACATATACACTAAGGTAAAGGCATACATATAGGGTTGAATTTACTAAGCACCAGTTTGAGGTTTTGGGGTACTGTACCCTGGATTTTCAATGACCATTTACTAAAGGCAAAACCGACAATAAACTGACCAATAGCCAACTTAAGATAACTGGACAAATAAAAAAAAATTTTCAACATAGGAATAGCATCCACAGATTTATTAATGGTTTGATAAGTTATAAAACAACGGCAAATCAGAGCAGACAAGTTGAGTAAAGCACTGCACTGATCCTTCAAGTTACAAATAGTAAATTATTATGTTTAAAAAAAATGCTTTACCCCCTCAAATCGATTACTGACCAGCCCTGGACCGTTCAGCCTAATCTGGTATTGGAAACTAGGTAGGTAGGGGGGGGGGGGGGGGGGGTGTCAGGGGTAATGTGTGGTTTCCCATGTTGGAAAACAACCAGCACCAGGCTGGGGGGCTGATGTTGTAGGATGGTGACCCAGTGTCATAACATTAACAAGCCCCAAACTGGTCATCCACGGACTGGAATTGCTAGGAAAGTGCACAACCAGGCCTGTTAAATTAAGAAATAATATGATTGGTTCTTTCAACATAAATGGCATTTTGGTGCTTGTAGTCCATCTGTAAAAACATATTAATATAAACATAAACACACACGTACCAAATGTTTTAGTAATCTATTAAAAAATAACCAGAGAAAACATGATTTACCAATTGAATACTTAAAAAAAGCCTTGGATGGGCTCCTCTTTGTTCCCAGTGTGCATCCAAACCGAACAAACCGGAACTGACTGGCCCTGTACAATTTGCACACAGTCACGACTAAATGACAAGTCACTTACGGACACTGCCATAGAAATGGCAAATGATGGTGCTAATGATGTATAAGAATAAATAAATATAATAATTATAAAATCTAAGTGCCACAACACAAAATACAATATAAAAGCTGCTAGTTCCTGAATTTTAAGTAATGATTCATTAATAATATGGTTCAAACTAAGCAAGCAAATATCAATAATGCACTAAAAACATTACATTTTTTAAATTTAATTTAATTATTATTTTTATTAATAATGTTATTTACTTAGTGGATCGCTGATCATAATAATAAGCACACTCGGGGCTATCTAATTAGTCCTAGTAAGCATGCCGCGGCTTATCTTGGATTTATTTCAAGCAAAATCCCTGAAGTGTAAACCCTGGTTTTAGCGAAATTGGGGTTGCATCATGCGAAAACACACAGGTCTCCCTAAACCTATGTGTTTTTGGATGAAACTGTGTCTTTTATCGGATGATCCAGTAGGATAGTCCCATAAAGACCATTGGCAAAACATACTGAAAAAAAGGGGAAAACTGCAGTTTTTCACTCCGATGTTTACGGGGATAATAGGAGACCCCCCATAGTGCTAGACTCCGGAGAATAAGTATTAAAAAAAGCATTCATTATAAATATATATATATAATATATATATATATATAAATAAATATTCGACTTTGCTTTAAGCAGTAGTGCACTGCAAGTAGAATATTTTTCTTAGTGGCACTGACATGGGCATGGCCACATGTCATGAGGGGTGTGGTCACATACCAGGGGAGTGGCCACATTATGCCCATTACACATTATACCACACACACCATGATACCCATTATACATTATGTCACACAACGTGATACCCATTACACCACACCATAATGCCCATTACACATTATGCCAAACACACCGTGATACCCATTACACATTACACCACACCCTAATGCCTTTTACATAATACCCCTGCTCCACCCTTTGCACTACAGCCACATATTTAAAAAATAAGCAGTGGTCTGCTGCACTCAGGAACACAAGATGTGTAAAAGCTGCAAACGACTCTTTTGTCCCTTAGTGCCGTTGAACACTTATTTTGCATATTGATTGGACATCTGCACCATGTTAGAGGGCAACATCGGAAGTATTGCATGTATCGTGAGTGGCAGATCTTCCCTATTTCTTTATGGGATGCAGTTACTATACTAGTGATCGGGATGCCTGCTGCTGGAATCCTGACACTGGAATCCCACACCTGGAACTCAGACATGGAACATAATGTTAATGCCGGGATTCCGTCAGTTGGCATCCTGATTATATGTGGGGTCTTGTGGTGTTAGGCTGGGGTGAGATGTTAGGGGTTAGGTTTAGGTACTAGGGGGGATTTAGGGTTAGGTTTGGGGGGGAGGGTTAGGCACTAAATAAGGCCAAGTTATGGTTGGGCAGTGGCACTAAGGGGGGTTGTCTGGGTTAGGCTGTACTGTAGGGGGGAGGTCTAGGCACTAGCGAGGATGGTTTAATTGTGGAGGGGATGTTTCAGGTTAAGCTGCAGGCAGGGAAAGTTAGGGTTTGGGGAAGGGGAGAGGGTTAGGGTAGGCGAATCATCTCAGCGGCCAGCTGGCTTTTGCCGACCGCGTTAGCGGGTGTAGCTTGAGCCGCATCCCTGATACCATCATTGTGTGACTGTGGCAAGGAGACAACTACTCTTGTATTGAGGTATTGCCGGCATATGGGTTTACAATAAACCACCCTTTGATTATATTCAAGTGGGCATATCTACTACCGCTACTGCCCATTTCCGCCATCCTGTTTAAACAAATTAAATTGCTCTGTAACCGTAAAATATTTACTAGTTACAGGGGCACCTTTCGAGATCCACAGCATTGGAATGATGGTGTCAGTCTAAGGACCGGTGGCAACCCAACCACCAGTAACACATTGGGGGTTATTCTAGTTCATTCTTTCTGACAAAATCCTTCTTAGATGGACAAAACCATGTGCACTGCAGGGGGGCAGATGTAACATGTGCAGAGAGAATTAGATATGGGTGAGTTTTTTTTGTTTCTGTGCAGGGAAAATACTGACTGCATGATTTTACACTGCAATATAGATCTCACTTTGAAGAAAAACCCCACCCAAATCTAATTCTCTCTGCACAAGTTACATCTGCCCCACCCGCAGTGCACATGGTTTTGTCCATCTAAGAAGGATTTTGTCAGAAAGAATGAACTAGAATAACCCCCATTGTTTTGTTGCCCTCTGTGCAAACAAAATAAAAAAATGGAGGAAGTCTGTAGCACCCAAAGTAATTTATTGGTAGTTAAACAACATGTTCAGTATGTCAATGTTTCTGAGCATGACTGGCTCTGATTTTCAAGGCAAGCATCAGGTACAAAATCGACAATATATAAATACAATTATGCCACACTCCTTCCACTCTTGTCTTACAATATATAGGTTTTTTTTGTTTTTTTACATGACAATTACACCCTTTCCCTTGGACAGTATATTTTTTATTGATCTTGTGTCCCCCTTTTTTGTTTACTTATATGTTACTCCATTTCATCCTTCCATCCTTTTCTTGCATTGATTGCTGCTGTGGTACGACTCAGGTTGACCAAGTACCCTTCTCTTACAAGCAGCAAACAGTCTGCAATTCTATTTCTTGGATACCACTGTAGGAGACGTTTTAATGCTACAGCATCCTGTCACTTCAATACATTGTGCGCGCAGGTGCCGCCCTCACACCATAATAATCAGCAGCCAGCAGAGCCGGCCCTAGGCATAGGCATACAAGGCAATTGCCTAGGGCATCAGCCTATGCCTAGGGACAGCTGCCTATTGTCAGTACTGCTGCCAAAATTAACATTGCTTACTCGGTGCCTGGCAAACGCCCTCCCGCCCGCCCCCTGTAGCACCAGAGCAGGTGCTCAGCAGTGTTGCTGACTGAGAGCCTGGGGCAGCGATGCGGCTGTGAGACTGAGTCTGGTGAGCAGGGCGAAGGCCGCAGTGCTCAGGAGAGATTCTTGCAGGGGCGGGGCTGAGCGGCGCTAATGCACCAGTCAAAACTAGTGTGTTGTTTCTTTGATGGACACCTGAGTGTTGGCTCCCCCCCCCCCCTATATGTGGGAGCCCTGGGGCGACCACCCCTGTTGCCCCATACCCTCTGGCACTATTGAGGGGGGCCTTAACACTTAAAAAGAGACCTCTCTTCACCACAGAATTTTTGCATCATTCGGTTTGCCTTAACGTGAATTTTTTATCATTTTGTGTGCCATTAACATTCCATGTTCATTTTGGCTTATTCTACGTGGTATAATGTGAATTTTTGCATCTTCAGTGTGGCATATTGTGAATTTTTACTTCTTTCATGTGAAATTTGGCTAATGTTTTTGGAATAACGTGAATTTTGACTCATTCCGTGTGGCATATAGTGACTTTTCGTTCAATCTGTGAGGCATAATATGTAAGGGGCGAATATAAGGGGTCTACTATTATGTTGCATGATGTCTGAAAGGTTACATGGTGTGCTACAATACATTCAAAGACACACACCCTTTTGAGTGACCACACCCTCTATTTCTGGAGTGCTGCCTTCGAATATTTTCTGTAAGTGTTAAGTGGCTCGCCAGCTGAAATATTTGCCCACCCATGGTTTATATATATATATATATATATATATATATATATATATATATATATATATATATATATATATAGATATATATACAAATAGTGCGTTTAGTACCGTTTTCTTTAACAATAAAAAATGTCATAAGCCAGCTTGTTATTTTTGGTGTCTAAACACCAAGTTGGGTGGTGGTATCATCTGCTATGGGGCGCCAACAAAAGTTTTGCCTAGGTCATCAAATTGGATAAGGCCGGCTCTGGCAGTTAGCATCAAGCAGAGGGAAGGAACTTGGTGGAGCCAAATATAGCTGGTCAGCCCCTTTCTCTCTGCCTGGGTGTCAATGGCTGTCACCTTGTCTGGAGTATGCCTTTGTCCTGCACACAACTGCATCCTTCACTTTTGTCGCTGAGGTGGGCCTGTGTGCTTTAAACGCCAGGGCCTATTTTTAATCCCATTCCCGCCCTCTCTCTTGCTGCTCTCTTAGCATTTACACTGGCACCACGAACACCCCCCCCCCCCCCTCCCCATCCCAAGCCCGCTCCTATCATGGTGCCCCCCCCCCCCCCATGTAATTTTCTCCTGGATTTGCCCCTGGCTGCTCCTGCCCTTGGCACTTCACTAAAGTTCTACGTCCTTGGCAGCATTGGGCGGAGCCCTCCTGATGGCCCAGAAAGGGAGGAACACAGATGCAGGTGTTATGGTATAAAATATCTACAGTCTTTAGGTCTACAATCATATTGTTGACCACTAATGGTCAACAGTTACAAGGTCGACAGGAACTTAAGGTCGACAAGCACCCCCCCCCCCCCCCCCCCCCCCCAGCGCTGGTCAGATGTTTTCTCTGTCAGCAGACATGGAGGACAGTGTCTCTGTGTCAGCTACAGATTCACTGTATATGTCCTGACAGTGTAAAGGGGAAAAGAGGCCACAAGAGGGCAGTGCCTCACTCCCCATCAGATTCATTATTATTTCCAAAAGGAAGAAAAATTCAGTCAGAAATGTGATGCAGACTGACCCTTCTGACTCTGAGGTAAAAAGAATTTCCCGACATTTGGGATACCGACAGTCATTTACCCGACGTCGGAATCCCGACTGTTAAAATACCGATACACGGGTTCCCGACGGCCACTAGTTATTCTCCCTTGTGGGGGTCCACAAGCGTAGTGAGCCATTGTGCCCGCAAGGGGCCAGCCAGTCGGGATCCCGACGTCGGGCTAATGACTGTCGGGATCCCGACTGTCGGAACCCTGTACCACACCGGTCTAAGCTTAAGCAAAAGTAAATCTTTTGCTCAATAACTATTGCTGGGACCTTAAAGGGTGGGAGGGTTCATTGAAGAAGACACAACTGACACCTGTAGATCAAGCCACCCCCAGTGCACCCCTTCCTATTGATGACAATTTTAATAATAATTGTGGTTCCATTACTTCAGACCATGTGGAACTCCAATAATGGAGGTGCCTTCAGAAATCTGTAGAGATTGTATCCCAATGAAATTGGTTGTCATGGAAGAACTTACATTCCCCCCACCATAAGGCTCGGGGACTTTATAAGTGTGTGTATCCACTTTTGTTTAGACAGACAAGCACTATAAAAATTCAACTGATTCCTTGGTTTTAATACAAATCTACATATATACACTTGTGTACCTATTGCCCATTCCCTCCCTTCCAAGAGAGGCAGAGATCTTTACCAATAGGATTGCATGTATTTTATTTCAGTGATTAGTACAGATTAGCTGAGAAATTTCTTTGATGTTGAATCCACACATTTCTTACAGGTTATCGTCATATCCCAGGTCCCATCGAAGATTTCCATAAGGACTACATCCAGAGTTTAGACACATATGGCCGGATTGACAACAGTGCACTCTATCAGGACAGCATATACCCTGTCAGGGAAATAGGTTTTTAAATTTCCATGTCAATCTTATACTTGATTTTCCACATTCCTTTGCCATTCAACCCATAATGTGAGATATACTGGTAGTACTCACCTGTTTATGATTGCAGCAAAACCAGGATCCATAAAATCCTGCACAGCAAGTCTGATCATTGTAACAATGATGAGTTGAGTCGCACCAGACAATCCTCACTGGTTGGACTGTGGAAGCTACATAATTGGTGTCCACCAGTGGCTTGTTGCAGGATCCCGAAGATGCATCACAAGTGTAGCCACTAGGGCAACAGTGCTGGTTGTCTGAGCAACATACAGCCTATGAGTGAAGGGTGATATACTCAATAAGTTCAATGTTCATGAAAATGTCACCGGAGCTGCAAGGTTTCATAAAAAATGCTAAATTCTATAATACTAGTGTTATGAGTTATGACCCGTCCGACAGATGGGCGAAAGTTTATAATTATGCAATTCTTGTTCCACCTACCCTTCCCAACCACAGCAGGGCAAAATCAGCTGCAACAGCCAGAGCAGGTCTACAACTATCCACCTGCCCTACACAACAGCAGCAGCAGATGCAGATGCAACAGGCACAGCAAGTCTCCAACTATCCATCTTCCTTCCTTTCCCAATCACAGCAGGGCAGAAGCTGTTGCAGCAGCCAGAGCAGCTCTCTAACTATCCATCTCCCCTTTCCAACCACAGCAGGGTAGAAGCTGTTGCAGCAGCCAGAGCAAGTCTCCAACCATTCACCTTCCCTTCCCAAACACAGCAGGGTAGAAGCTGCTGCAGCAGGTACAGAAGATCCCGAAAACCCTCACTGAATAAGCAAACAATCAAGAGAAAAAAAAACTGATTGGGGATCGATCTCACATGGATTTCACAACGATATCTACAGTGTTCGATTCACAGACCACTCTGCAACTGAGTCGCTTATACATTTCATTTTGTCAAATGTTTTGTAAAGTGAAAATATAGGCCTTATAGGCCTTTAAGGGTCCACTTAAGGGAGTCTGTTTATTGTGTTGTATTCAGAAAGTCATAAGCTTTCCAAAGACATATCACAATGCATGAAAACAACAGAAATAGCATCGACCCTTGCAGCCTTAAGGGCTCATCCGATTAAAACCATCTTTGAACTTAGATCGGTCCCTTAAGATGATAAGGTAGTGTGCAAAGTTTGAGGATGATTAGTTAAAGTTTTCGAGAACTATCATGGAACATCAACACACACACACACACAAATTCAAATAGGTCTACATTCACATATGTAGATGTGAGCGTAGACATATTACCTACATACTGATGGCAGCCATTTTGTGTACTAAAGTAGTGTTCATAAATATCCAGTTGAATGCACCAGGAATCAGTGACATCACTAAGGTACAAGTTGCTTGGCGAGTTGCTAGTGGAATACTGAGGCTCCAGAGGTGGGCTGCAGCACAGAGGTTGGGGAAGAGGTAGCGGCCCCTGCAGAAATTCTGCTCAGTGGAGAGCCACTGTTGGTCATCAGACTGCCGGTATCCCATCTGCCTCCCACACATACTGAATCTGTGAAATTAGCTTATGATGCAGGAAGAGGCTTGTGTAAGTTGATGCCTCCTGAGAGCCTCTCTGATCCACTGCTGCATCTGAGGATTCTGCATTGGATCATATATGTGAATGAACATCTGTTATCTTAGTAACTCCCAAATTATGCAGGATGGCTGGGATACTCATGAAGCCAGTGAAGTTGCATCCATGGACGTAACCACTGGATACAGCATGCCCAGGAAATGTCTTTAAATACCTCCATTTTCTCCAACATTGCTATTCGTTACACCAGCACTGCCTCCAAATGGACCCGGCATGTAAATCATACTGTGGCTTGGAGACTACTGTATGCGAGTTCTCTCCCCATCAGAGGTTTACATAAACCACCGGGCTCTGAATCTCAATTTGCACTTCATTACGACTGGTAATCATGGGATGAAACAAAACTCTGACCCTCTTCATTTGGTTGTTATATGTGTTGTTATCTGTGCTTCCAAACACCCGGAGGCATGTACAATGATCAGTGTCTAGCATAGCCATTATATTAAGAACTGGTTTAATACAAAGATAGCCTTTATATTAAACACACTGGGTACCCGTAACCCGTTTACAGGAGACACTGCAGAAGTCAAAGTGGCCAGTGATAGCCAATCAGCTCCTATCTGTCAAGTTACAGGCTGGGTTTAAAAATGTCAGTTATGGGGCTGAGTTTAAGAGTCACCATACCTGTTTAATGGGGCAACATCCCCAATCCCCAGAAGGAAGACGGCAGCAGTTGGTCTTGCCAGGACAGAAGCTGGAGTCATCACATATAACAGCACCACCTGATTGTGAGATTAGGAAATGCAGTTTAAACAACAAATCAAGTTAAAAACTGTAACGTCCGGGCCCCAGAACGCTGGACAGAATTCCTGCAGCAATTTTAGCCACTGTGGAGATAGTAGAGTTTTTCCATGCCCATTTGGGGATGGTGCCTGGAGGGGGGATATAAGCGACAGAAGTCACTAGGGAAACAGGTAGGGAGAGATTACAGCCTTTCATATATTATCCAGACATGTGGTAAAAAAAAACAGAATGGTCTGGATCAAACAATGAAGCTGTAAACTCTCTCTCTCTTCAGGTGAAATTTACTAAAGCTTCTAACCAAGATAAGAGGTGATGTTGGCCCATAGCATCCAATCAGATTCTGTCTATCATTTTCTAGGATGCAACAGAGAAATAACAGAACTAATCTTATTGGTTGCTATAGGCAATGTCTCCTTTTTATTTTTAGAAGGGTTAGTAAATTTACCCCTTCCTGTCTACATAGTGACTGCTGTCACTTACATCCTTCTGGACAGCACCCCACCCATATGGAGACAGATGGGGATGCACTCTACTATCTCCACAATGGCTAAGATTGTTGCAGGAATCCAGTCCAGTATAGCATTCTGGGCTCTGGACCATTCCAGTTTTTACCTAATACCTTAACTGTGCACCTTGGCAAAAACATGTAGCGCTGCAGGTGGCGCATATGCAAAGATGTCTTAGCTGTATCTAAATTGTACAGTACATGTCAAGGAACTTTCACTTGGGTAGTCAGCGACACTGGGACTTTCAAGTAACATATGTGTTCTCACATGTACAGTAAGCAGAGGTGCAGATTTATGTCTTTGCTGGTGGGTGCTCAAGCCTGTTGAATGCCCCACCCCCACAATAAGCCTTCTGTGTAGCCTACATCTGTCTACCCCCTTTTTTAAACATGTTACCTTAAACCATATTTGATCCTTATTTTGTTGTAAGGATAGCAATATGCATATCCCAAGCATGTTTATATTGCTCTACTGTATTTGCCTCTACCACCTCTGATGGGAGGCTATTCCACTTATCCACTAAATTCTTCCTCAAATTTCCCCTGAATCTTCCTCCCTCTAGTTTCAGAGCATGTCCTCGTGTTCTGCTGCTCATCTTCCTGTGAAGAACATCTCCTAACTGTACCTTGTTAAAGCCCTTGACATATTTAAAAGTTTCTATCATGTCCCCCCTTTCCCTTCTCTGCTCTAACTATATTGGCACTATAATGTAGAAGGCTCCCTAATGTTGTATAGATGTAGTTACATTCCTATTGTTGTTAAAAGCTTCCAGTGTGGCATATCGTATATGGAAATAAAATGATAGTAAGCAGAGCTGGCCCTAGGCATAGGCATACTAGGCAATTGCCTAGTGCGGCAGCCTATGCCTAGGGGCGTCAGCTTTGCTGGGTGTTCTGAAGACTTACAATTTACTTTACATGCCGCCCTGGCACTGCAGCCGCGGTGTGTCTACTGTGTATGACTACAATACGGCCAGCTGCGGCACACCCCCACGTGACATGCAGCGAAGTGGCCAACTCTGTGCTCACACAGGCAGCCCACACTTATACACTTGTTGAGAAAGGAATTTTATTTCCACACTGAGTATTCCTTTGGTATATATTCGCAGAGATTGTGTCTTCTATTTCTTTATCATTTGTGTTTTGCTTCTAATTATTTAGATGTTCTTATATTTTAGAGAAGAAAAAATGGTGCTACCCCTCTACGACACAGTAACCTAAAATAGAGAGAAGAAAAAACATGTTTGGGTGCATTAAGAAGATGTCTCTGCGAATAGTCCCACTAATAGTTACTAATTGTTAAAATTTAACTTTAATTTTTTTGGTTAAAAAGGAGGTGCACTAATTGCACCTTCTTGATAAGACAATAGTTAGAATGTGCAAGAAAATAAAGATATTGTGATTAAAACTAGGATGTGGTTGCTCTAATAAATGATTCACATGTATTTCTTGTATTGACTTATTCCTCCATTATTGGTAAGGAAATCACTTTTATGTGTTTTGGTGTGTACTCACTTGTACAATCATGACTATATTGCAATTTAGACTAACTGCATACAATATATACAATTTAGACTATCTGCATACAATTTAGACTATATAGTGCAGATCTGCACTATATAGTCTATGCAGCCAAGACTTTCTGACTGCGATACGGGATCGCGCATCGGGATCGCAAGGGTTAAAACCTGTGCGATCTGCATGAGATCCAGATGAGATTTTGACTATATAGTCAAAATCTCATGCACATGGTACAAGAGTGTACACACCATTAGTTATATATTTCACACTTCCCCTTCATTCTCAAATTCAGTTTTACTTTTCTTGTGGGCAGATTGTTAAATAGCATCACAGCTTGTTTGTATTCCAATTACTGTACTGTTATATGTCTTCTCTTGTTGAAACAGTGTGCCTTCCTTTTTTGGATACAATTTTTGTTATTTTATGCACAGTTGGAATTCAACAGTTCAAATACATTGTAGCCACATTGCATTCTTTGTGGTTCTAATATGTTTATTCCTGTGGTTCTTTATAGAGGGTGTAATTAACCTCTCTTTCACCACACTATGAAATAATGAAGCTGTGCTATTCCCTATATTGGGTTTAGCAAAACATGTATTTAATTGCCTCTTGTCTGTTATAAATGGGGATTCCTGTGTGTTATTTTAATGGTGATTCCTATATTATTTTCAGTGAATACGTTCCTAGCTGGCTTCACATAGATATTGTATAGCACTTCAGTCCCACCACATACAGCCGTGGGACATTCCCTGCTTTTGCTGACCTATGAATATAGTGTCAGAGTGAAAGTATGTGCATATAATGCTTGCATAAACCTTATGCCATGTATTTCTTACATTGATATTACATGCGCTATAAGTGCAGAAAATCTCTGCTGCTGCAGGCGTTATTTGCCGTCTTTTGCAGCCAAAATCTATTAATCACTGATATTAGGCAAGTTTTATATGCAGGGGATCCCCGCTGTTATTTCTGTGATCTTAGTGCACACTGTCTATGAAGTGTCTGTTATCGGCACGGGGGAGATGGCCGCCGGGCCCTATTCAATGCTGTCTTCCCCGACAGCATTGATCAGGATTTCTCGGCAGAACGAGCCCGACTTCACAAGCTGTCAGGCTTGTTCTGCCAAGAACGGCCGGGAAGTGACGAGCTGCCGGCTGCAGCTCGCCTCTTCCCGGCTACAACTCGCAGCCACGCCCCCTTCTCGCTCCCCGGCAGGCAGGACATTAAATCCCACCTGCATATTCTCGGTTGAGCTGACCGAGAATGGGATAGGGTCACGGCGGTCGAGTTTTGTTCTGCAGACAACCACTTTTTCTAGGTACAATTATAAATAGCAAAGTAAGGAAGTCATAGCTGACATTGTGGTCCCTTGTCATGATGGTACTCAGAAAACATGAGGAACAGAAATTTTTCACAAAAATATTAATTTACAAATGTATGCAAGAATCACTGTAAAGAATTTGTGGCTGAGGATGTTAATCTCAAATTTTGTAGTTCACAATTTCCATTCAGAATATGCCATTTTAGTCTTATAAAACTATGATAAAAGGATGTCTACCAAACCTTTATCTAGCCAGATAAGGCGTGAGAACCCCAACTTAAAAAAAAATACTAATAAGGGGAAGAAAGTAAGGAAATAACTAATGTCAGCCTGTGTGAATTGGACATTAAGTAATTGCATTTGACCACCACATTTGAATTGGTGCGCCCCCCCCCCCCCCCCCCCCACACACACACACACACACAGACACAAAAAAATAGGGGCTGTGCATGATGAAAGCTCTCTCAGCCAATCAGAGACCGCCGATTCATTTCAATGGGATTTTAAAAATCTCCAGCCCGCCCCTGCCTGTTACCTGTTGCTTCTCTGTTCCTTGCAGCGCTGAGTAAGTCTAGACTTATACCCCTTTTACACCGCCGCAAAAACCCGGGTCAGCGATGGGTCAGACTCAGCTCAGCAGTTATGTAAATGGGTCAACCTGTGTCCCTTTACATGGGACTTCTACCCAGGTCCTGACCTGGGTTGAACACGGACAGGACCTGGGTAGACGGCAGTATAAACGGGTACGCCGAGTCATCCAACCGTGCTCCATTTACATCAATGGGGGAAGCCCTACCTCTGGACAGCAGTGTCTGCTGCTGTCAGCTGTACTTTGCATACAGCAGTGAAGACAAGTAGGAGCTGAATGGATGCCTGTGTGCGGCATCCATTCACCTCGTAGACGGGGGCTGGGTGGTACACGGGGCTGGCGGCAGCCCAGCAGCTTACCTTGGTGCTGGGCTTGCCCCCAGCGCGGCGGTCAGGGGCCTGGCGCGGTGATCGGCGGTCCCAACACTTGGAGATGATGTCCTCTCGAAGCGCTGGCTCAGGTATGCTGGGGGGTGGGGGGTGTTCCGGGGGGGGGGGGGGGGGGTGCAGGAGAAATTTGCCGGGTAGCCACCGGTGTGAAAGTTACCAAATGCCGGGTCGCACCTAGGTTGACGCTGAGTCTAAAAACCCAGGTGAGACCCGGCGTTTTGGTGTAAAAGGGGTATAACTCGGTGCAAGGGAACAGGGATCCATTTGATGGTGAGTGATTCTGAATGGATTTTACCCTGTGTGCACTGCTGCAAATGCATTCGCAGCCATGCACATGGGCAGGATTTAACTTTAGTGGGGGTAGCCCGGGGCAGCCTTTACCTGACAACTTGCAGCCCAGCGAGCAGGTCTGAATTGGGCCCATAATTCGAGGTTAGTATAATGTGTTTCATTTTGAGACTACTTTATAATTGAGATTTTATTTATTTTTACACTACAGATTTGGAATGACCAAATTCCAAAACCAGCTTTTACCATTTCAAATAAACTTAGGGAGCACGGTATCCTCACCATTCAGTGGAAGCCCAAAATAGCCATTGTATTTCCTATCTGGCATTATCCTGTACCATGGGATAGATAGCACATCGTGGCTGCTGACCTAGTCAGAGGAAGAGATATTAGAACTTCATTGTCAGAAATAACCCACTCAAAATGGCAGAGCCAGGATGAGGTAACCCCTATGTTCATCAATGACTCTACCACTCCAACTCATCAACTTTTCAATGGCATCAAACCTTATCAAGAGGGCAGCAGCCCCACTCTCCAGAAGCCAAGCGGCAGCAGATAGATGTGCCAGGGCAGACTGTTGTGTCATCACATGTCACAGGTGCTGTAGTGAAAAAAGATTTAGGGTTCAGTTCAGGCACAGCAAAAAAATAAAAAAAGGTATTTATTCTTCCAAAATACTTGGGAAGTAATGCTGTCTGTAGTCACAGAAATGCTGCACAAGCTTAAATGACTATAATATCAGCATGTGAGATGAGTACATGTGAAGGTTGGGATGATAGTATTTGCATTCTAACTAGGGAGGCCAAAAACTGTCAACCCGGGATTCCTGTGATTGGTCTCCTGATATGTGAGGCTGCCCCTGGCAGGTTCCTTCTTCCTCATCTCTTCATCTGTCCCCGCTGCCATGGCCGCAGGAGCAGGGTGGCAGCCAGGCCCTGTACACAGCGGCCAGTGTGGGAGAAGGAGAGTTATCACCGAGTAGACACAGCGGCCATTTTATCGTGGTCCGTCTCCATAGAATTGATTGAAGCCAGGAGGGGAGCCGGGACGCGCAGACAGGTAAGTCTGCGGGGGCGGGGGCATTACTATAGCACTGCAGCCCCCGGCGCCCCCACATGCACAGCGCCCCCCCCCCCCCCCCCCCGCGACCCTGCATGTACTGGGACTACAGGGAAGATGTATTAAGTCTTGGAGAGTGATAAAGTGAGGAGATATAAACTAGTAACTAGTCAGGGCCATAATTAGGGTGGGGGAGAGTTCTGCAGGGTAGGGGACGCTGTTAGCAACATTTGTCAATTATCTGTTTTAATTATTTTCACTTGTAGCTTTCCCCCTCTTTAGGCCTGGCATTTCCTGACCCTTCTCCTAACCCTACTATAGATAATATATACATTTACAAACTTAACTTGAGAGCTCTTTGTTATCCAGTCACAGGGCCAGTGCAAGGCTTCTAGATGCCCTAGGCAAAACTGCCCCTGACACCCCCCCCCCCCCCAACCCCTAGAAATCTGAAGGAAGCAATGGCCAGTGTTAGGATACAGGGGGGATTAAATTATGCTTTTGGAAGTGCCACTTTGGCTCCCCCCCTCACTGGCTCCTCCATCCCCATGTCCCGGCTCCCGATTCCCCTGGTGAGGTTAGTATAATGTAATTTTTTTTCCCAGGGGAAAGGGGGGGGCGGCAGCAGTGGCTTGGAGGGGTGAAGGTTCATTCGGACGTCGGCTGTGACGACCTTCGGCGGCAGTCGGGCGGGGATCGGGTGTCGCTGGTGGCCAGGTGGGGAGTGCGGTGGTGGCTGTGACAGTGCCTCTCACAGCCACCTCCACACATCACTGGGTGCATGTAACACAGAGCCCAGTCTCACAGACATAGCAGCTCTCCCCAACCCCATCCACACCTGGGCCCACCTCCCTGTCACCATTCCCCGCTCTTCCATACTCAGCCCTACCTCTCATCCTTCTCCACAATTAGTGGCTACAGGCTGGTGTGATTGCCGTTGCTCTCCTCCATCAGTACCCGATAAATCCCACAATGCTGGGCTCAGGCTGTTCACACAGGGGCGGCCGCCACTGCTACATTCCTGCTCCTCAACTCAATTGGCAGTGTGCAGTGCCACCCTCCATTGGCCGGTGCCCTAGGCAAATGCCTAAAGCTGCCTAGTGGTGGTGCCGGCCCTGTTCAGTCCCACTATCTTTTATTACATTTCAAGATGCTCATGAGATTCAAACCCATTATCTGTGGCATTGGAGTTTGACACTTTTCATTAAGATCTGCACTTGCATAGAAAGCTAAAAAATTCTATCTTTTTTAAGGTAACTGAAAAAAATGAACAGCATTACAGCTAAGCAGGTGCATCTAGTGTGCTGATATAGTGCATACTACATAGATCTTCTCAATTGCAATGCTGATTATTTTCTTTACAAAGTGCAAGTAGCTTTATATAGTTACAAATCTCATAGTTTGGTACTTGTGTAGTTTCATGGCGGCACTGCCCGCGGATCGCATCGTATGCAAATTGCATACAATTTTTACAAATATGATTTGCATATGATTTGCATACAATTTGCATACAATGCGTTTTAGCACACCCCCACTATCCACGTCAGCCCGAAGTGTGGCGAGCGGATGCGGTACGCGTCTTCCTGACCTGTTCATACCCCCACTATCCACATAGGTGTGGAGTTGACTTTATAAAGTTTGGCGAGCGCAGCGAGCCACTGAGCCTGAAGCCTGGCAAGCGGACGTGTAAAACGAGCCCGAAGCGTAATAAGTAGAGACAGGATTATATGCATTTGCATATTTGCATATGCATTTGCATATTTTGCCCATTCTCACTGGTTATTGCATATTTTACCTATAATCTAGTGATGGTGCATATTTTAGGCCCCGCCACCTTTCCACCAGCACTGCTTTCCCTGCTGCTGCTGGCCAAGTAGTGGTAGAGTGTGCAGACTGGGGCAATAAGTGCGCAGTGTGGGGAACCTTGGATATACGCTATGTCTGACACTGCTCTAGGCTGCCAATCCATGTGGATAAAAGTCAGTTCGGGGCGGATGCCATTACGAAGCTCCTGAACCTTTGCCTGCCCCTGGCCTGGGACTTTACACCAAGAGACAGACTTTTGCAGCAGAGGAGGCAGGCAGAAGGGTTGTGACATCACGCAGCACGGAGGAAATGCCATGTCACAGTGAGTATGCGGCGCAGGGAGGAAGCCTTCCACTGCGCTGCCCTCACACGCTATGCTGACATTTGATCCATCAGCGCTGGAGATGAGGGTCCGTGTAGTTGATCCCAGAAGAGCCTAGGATGCTGCAGTCTGCTGTAGCAGCCAGGGAAAAAAAATCCTGTGTACAGCACTAGACATCTGCAGATGCTGTGGGCCTATATTTGAGGTTTATTTGCAACTAATTGTATGCAGATTTTTAAATAAATAAGTTAAAATGTACTTTTTTATTATTTAATTTAGCATATTTTAACACTTTTCATGCATATTTTAAGTATTTTTTATGCATATTTGCATGCATATTTCAAGCTTTTTATGTTGCATATAATCCTGTCTCTAGTAATAAGTAAGTAATCAGCGTCCCCTCATGGGGCTCGCTGCGCTCACCATGTTTCGGGCTCGTTCGGGCCACGCTTTGGGCTCGGTGGCTTGCTGCGCTCGCCACACTTTATAAAATCAACTCCACACCAACGTGGATAGTGGGGGTATCAACAAGTTGGGAGGACGCGTACCTCATCCGCTGGTGGGTCTCGCTGAGCTCGCCACACTTTGGGCTGACGTGGATACTGGGGGTGTGTTAAATCGCATTGTATGCAAATCGGATGCAAATCAGATGCGATCCTCAGGCAGTGCAGCCCTGAAACTACACAAGTACCCATAGTTTTTATGAAGGATCAAACATGTGGAAAGGTCATTATAGCATGGGCTTTCTCTGGGATCAATTTTGTTATGCCCCTTCCCCACGAGGACATGCACCTTATGGGGTGTCCCCAATTCCCTTTTAGGCACATGACACCAAAAAGTCTAGTGACGGTTCTGATTCTTGTTGTCATTTTAAAACACAGCAGCTTGCAACATAACAGCAAGGACCTGATTGGCTTTACCCCTCTGCAATGCTTAGTACATCTTTCCATTTGTGTAAATGAGTAACTGGGATATTTCTCACCTGGGATACAGTAGTGTCCATCTTCAGAGCAATGACTGCCTGAGGAACAGCAGTGGTGTCCATCTTTACAAGATGTTCCCTAAGGGAAGAGTAAATAAGAGTGAGACGATTTATTCTTGCTGAGAATGTCAACCGCTAATTCTGCAGTTTTTAAATCTCAATATTCTGTTGAAAACCATACAGACTTTAATGTCTTAATTACTTTGACGAACCATGTGTAGAATTTACTTCCACATCTGAGGTTATATATATATATATAATATATTTGTTATAAAGTTGTGCTCAAGGATTCAGTATGAAATACTGATGGTCAAAATCCCGACGGTCATAATACCGACAACCATTGACCGACGGTCAAAATACCGACAAGGTCAAAATACCGACATTTAAAATACCGACACGGTCACAATACCGACAAGGTCAAAATACTGACACACATATATATATATATATATATATATATATATATATATATATATATATATATATATATAAGAGACACTTACCCCCTCAGAGAAAGGATGGATCCGGCACACGGTAGTATAGGTGAAGAAAAAGAGGTTTATTAAGAGTGCAACATTGCACTAAGGGGGTTATTCTAGTCCATTCTTTCTGACAAAATCCTTCTTAGATGGACAAAACCATGTGCACTGCGGGTGGGGCAGATGTAACTTGCGCAGAGAGAATTAGATTTGGGTGGGGTTTTTCTTCAAAGTGAGATCTATATTGAAGTGTAAAATCATGCAGTCAGTATTTTCCCTGCACAGAAACAAAATAACTCAGCCAAATCTAATTCTCTCTGCACATGTTACATCTGCCCCCCCTGCAGTGCACATGGTTTTGTCCATCTAAGAAGGATTTTGTCAGAAAGAATGAACTAGAATAAACCCCTAAGTGACAGCTGCTGACCTGACAGCCGTTTCAACTGCTGGGTGCAGTTTTCATCAGAGGTGAGGCACAGTAGTACAGAGCAGGTTCAAATAGCTTCAAATTGCGCCAAAAATCATGCAAATGAGGTCAACCAAGCCTTCCTGCATCACTGTAGCTGAGTGACAGCAGGGAAGGGGGGGCGTGGCTCTATGATGCTATGGGAATCCCCAGTGTGTCATCAGTCTCAGAAGGAGACTGGCTCCGGGGTCCCGTGTGTACTTGTACTGTGCGGCGGCAGCTGTCAAGGAAAGCACAGCTGAGCCGCCGGGAAGGTGATTGCAAGGGGTGCGGGGAAACAGTGCACCTAAGGCACTGAGTGGCAGAACGGAGGCTGATGTGTATGGAGCGGGTGTGTGCACTAGCGGGGCGGATCGGCAATGATGTACTTGGTTGGCCCCATCTACAGCACAGACGTGTACATACAAATATGGGCTGGTACGGGGGTAACATGGCATATACAGAAAATAAGGCATATAAAGAAAATAAATAAAGTAAAGCATAACAGGATATGTCTAGTCATTGGCAGCAGCATAGAAACATCTGTAAGGAGAGAAGTACATAGAATCCTAAGTACTTTATAAAACCGGTCGACACACGGCGGTGTTGACATTGAGGCAGTACATAGAAAATGCTCAAAACAAACCGAAACGACGACACACAGCAGTGTCGACAATTATAATCAGAATCCTAGCCTCATGTTGACTGCAGTAGAGTAATCTATGCCATAAACGCTGACACAAGGTCCGGGCACCCAACTGTGTCCAGATTCTGTTCCAGTAGGACCAATGACAAGTGAATATGTATGCATATATTAGGGTAAGGACCCTAGGGAATACGACACACAGCGGTGTCAACACTTAGAGTACAATTATTTCCCGACGACACACGGCGGTGTCAACATCTTTAGAAAGGATGCAGATCTTAACAGAAGATTTAAACAAAGAGTATTGTCGACATGAGGGCATTTAACCAATATGCAGCCCATAGACCTGATGACATCTGTGCTGAGTACACGGCGGTGCTCACACAAATTATCAGACGGTGATTAACATAACAAGGGGTGGAAAAGATAAGTAGTAATGTAAAAAAAGAATTCAAAGAAAGCATCCCATCTTAAAGTCTTCATTTAGTCCCTGTGGAGCAAGGCAGTTAAGTCTAAAAATCCAGGAGAGCTCCCGTTGGAGAAGCAGTCTTTCTCTGTCACCCCCAAATTTCATAGGGGGGACATGGTCTAGAATGGAGCATTTAAGATCCGTGACTTTGTGGGATTTTGTCAAGAAATGTCTTGCAACCGGTAAGTTCTTCAGTTCAGTCTGTAATACATTCGGGCTGGTACTTTTCTTAATGGACGACCTGTGTTGGTTCAACCTTTCTTTGAGCATGCGGGTAGTTTTGCCCACGTAGACCTTTTTGCATGGGCACTGCAGGGCGTATATGACAAACCTGCTGTTGCAGTCCAAATGGAATCTGATATTGAAGTTCTCCCCATCCGCGGGATTGGTAAATTTAGTTCCTGTAAGTAGAAATTGGCAATTGACGCAGCCCCCGCATTTGTAGGTCCCCTTATTAAGCTTCAGCCAGTTGTGTTTGGATGTTGTAGCTGGATCTATGCAAGTTTTGACTAGCATGTCTCTCAGGTTGGGGCCTCTGCGGTAGGCAAACCTCGGGGGCAGAGTAAGTTCCTTGGCTAAGACTGGGTCACTGGAGACCAGATGCCAGTGTTCATTGATCTTATCTCTAATGTGCTTTGATGCCACCGTATAGGTGCTCACAAAGTTCAATCTTGGCAGTTCAGTACCATCTTTAGCTGTAGTCGGATTGAGCAGTTTCTCTCTGTTCAGTTGGGAAACCCTTCTTACTGCATCATCCACTTCAGAGGAGTTGTACCCTCTCTCCAGAAATTTGATTCTCATTGCTTCCAATGCCTGTGTCCTCATGTCTGGGTCGGATGTGATACGCACTACCCGTAGCAGTTGGGAGTAGGGTAGGCCCTTCTTCAGTGGTTCAGGGTGGAAGCTGGAGGCAAGGAGCAAGGTATTTTTATCTGATTCTTTGGTGTATATTTTAGTGCTGAGGAGTCCCCTGTGCAGCATCACCGTCACGTCCAAGTAATTGATCAGCTTGCTACTGAAATTGGTGGTGAATTTGATGGTACCTGGTATAGAATTCAGGTATTTCACAAAATCCAGTAGTTTCTCCTCTCCCCCAGTCCATATCAGGAACAAGTCGTCTATATAACGAACATACATGGCGATATCTCTATTGAAGTGGGTATTGCCCATAATGTGCTCTTCCTCAAAGGCTGCCATGGTTAGGTTGGCATACGTGGGCGCCATATTTGACCCCATGGCGGTCCCCTGGCGCTGAAGAAAGAAGCGACCTTCAAAGAGAAAGTAGTTCCGTGTAAGTATGGTCTCGATGAGGAGCAGTAAGAATTCGGCTGGAGGTCCATCATATTTATCACTTTGTGTGACAGCTTGACGGCATGCTAGCAATCCCATGACGTGGGGGATGTTGGTATACAGGCTCGTGACATCTAGTGTCACGAGCAGGGCCCCTTCGGGGACAGGTCCAATCGCTTGTATCTTGCGTAGGAAGTCGCTGGTGTCGGCAATAAAGCTTCTGGTGGCTTTCACGACAGGTTGCAAGTAGAAGTCCACTAATTGGGACAGGGGTTGGCACAGCGACCCTCTTGCCGAGATAATCGGCCTGCCAGGGGGGGTAGATAGGGATTTGTGCACCTTGGGGAGAGTGTAGAGGAAGGGTATCCGCGGATGTGGCTGAGTGAGGAATTTAGCAGTTTCCTCATTGATCCAGAGGTTGGATTTGCCAAGATCTATAATTTGATCAATGTATTTTTTGAACCGCCATGTCGGATCTGAGTCAAGTCGTTCATAGCAGGATACATCTGATAGCTGCATGATGGCCTCGGACGTGTAGTAACTCCGATTGAGGAGGACTATGCCACCCCCCTTATCAGCTGGCCTAATTATGAGGTCAGCATCGGATGTAAGGGTTTTGATCGCCATCCTTTCTTCCTTGGTAATATTGTGGTATGACACCTTCTGTTTATCAATGAATGTGTTAGTGTCCCTCTTCAGGACCCTGCTGAACGTACTTATCGATGGGTTGAGTGACGGTGGGTCAAAGGAACTCTTACATCTTAGAGTAGGTCTGCCCGGGGTGGTATTCTCATTGATTGTAGTTGGGGTTGGATGTTTCAGGAAATGGTCCCTTAGTCGCAGTTGTCGGCCAAGGCGAAACATATCAATCTGCCATTTAAACAGATCCTGCGTAAGTGTCGGGACGAAGGAAAGACCACGATTCAGTAGCGAGGATTCGGCTGTAGTAAGCTCATGGTTGGACAAATTGAAGACCACTGTGCCACTCTCTACTTTGGCGCTCGCCTTCTTCCTCCTCTTTCTCCCACCTCGGCGGGTGGGAAATATAGGTTTTTTGGCGGCCTCCTGTTGCGGTCGCCCCGGGCTAGGTAATTCGGTGGTTGTCCCTCTGGAGCTGTAGTCTCAGAGTCACTGGCTGACGTTTGTGACTGTGTGTCAAGATCTGTGAAGTGTGCAGGTGCCCTCCGTCCAGTACCTCTCCGCTGCTGTTGGCGGAATCGTCTAGGCTCTACACGTGAGAACCAGGGGTATACTCGATTCTCTTTGAAATCCTGCTTGACCTGCTTGTATTTCTGTTTCTTGAATTTCAGCAGATTGTTCTTGTAGGTTTCAATTTCCTTATCAAGTTTAGCCAGCAGGTCACTGTCAGATTTTCTGAGCGAATCATACGGTTCTGAGCGTTGCACTTCTGCGATCTCTGTTTTGATGGTGTTCAGATCTATGCCAGTTTGTTCAATAACTAACAGCATTAAATCGTGGGAGCATTTATTTAATATGTTGCACCATTTGGCGCAAAAGTCGTTGTTGTGCCTCCCTAATGTTGGTTGATTATACAGTCGAAAGCCACGGGGGATAAGTGCCTCTTTGTAGTGTTGAGATAGCGTCTGTCCATGTAGTAATAGATCAACTTCTCGCTTCTTGAGTTTCAACAGATCTCCATACACTTCATCTGGAGTGTCCTTGTGAAAGGCAAGGTCATCAGTGTCCGAGAATAGTATCCTTTCAGCATCAGCCGTGCTGAAATGCAATGCAGCCGCTGTGTCAGTGTTGCTAGCTTGCGACATCTGAACACACAGCAGGAGATATATAAGAAGAACAAAACAGTCCCAGTTAGTAGCTCAGAGTCTGTGCAATCCTGCACAATGTGTATGTTACCATACAATTGGATAAAGACCTCTGATCCAAAATGTAGGTACACAAATATTGGTGTGAAGTGATTCAGCAATAAAAGGTGCACACTCCCGCTAGTAGATATGCAGGTAAGTAGGTGTATCGGGTTGGCACTCGTATATATATATATATATATATGATTATGGGTGTGCTGCGCTCGCCATGCTTCGGGCACGGTGCCTCGCTACGCTCCCTAGTAGATGGTAGGGCATGAAATTCCGCCTGTCGGCACATGTCAGTGCAACATGGACAGTCAAACATCTACGGTCGCCATACTTTGGGCACGGTGCCTCGCTGCGCTCGGCACACTATTATATTTCCCCTCCATGTCCACTGGGATGGAAAAGTATGAACAAGTTAAATGTCTGTATTTTGACCGTGTCTGTATTTTAAATGTCAGTATTTTGACCTTGTCTGTATTTTGACCATCGGTCAGTGGTTGTCGGTATTTTGACTGTCGGGATTTTGATTGTAGGTAAATTGACTGCATCCCATGTTCAAGTGGAAGCCTTTTTCTTATACACAACAGATCAGTCAGGCCCGGTGCTAGGGTGTCCGGCGCCCTCCTGCAAACCATATATTTTGCGCCCTTTCACATTGCCATTGCAACAAGCTGCAGCCCGATTGTGGGAGCGTATGCAACATGCGATCCTATGGAGGATCTCGGGTGCATGTACATGTATGAATACACCATCTCAGTGCTGTGTCCGCAAAATGTTACAGGCACCATACACGCTGCAAGAATCTCATACGTTATGGGCTAGATGGCATCACACGGCATGCATGCAATGTGTGTGCGATGCGATCTCAAAGCAGTACAAAAAGTATGTGCAGCATTACACCCCTCGTGTGACTGAGGGGGAAAGGAGGGGAGAGTAGAAGGAGATGGAAGAAGAGGGGAGGAGATAGAGGGGGCGGAGTGTTGAGGACTGGCAGTGGCACTGGCACAGCACACTGAGAAAAGGGAAGGAAGGGGAGGTGGCACTGCTGCCTGTTCATCATTTGCTTGACAGCTGACAGGCGCAGGGAGCAATGGGTAGGGGGCGGATCCGGACATGACATGTCATCCAGGCATTCAGAGACAGCGCTACTATGCCTCAGCGCAAGTGTCCGTGAGGAAGAGGGAGCAGGTCGCAGGAGGAGGACAGTGTGTGTGCGGTGCAGGGAGCTGCTCAGCCTCTCCATACTGCCGTCCGCGGTGCAGGGAGCAGCTCTTTATTCTGCTGCCCGCCTGCTGTCAGACAGGCACTGCGGGCAGTGTGCAGGAGGCAGTGACAGTGAGGGCTGAGGCAGCTTTAGCAGAGCAGGGAGGGAGACAGCGCCTTTTCAGCATGGCGCCTCCCTGCTTTGCAGGAGCTGCTGAGTGGGTAGCGCCGGCCCTGAGATCAGTAAATGTATTCATGGAGACAGCAGTCAGGGCCAGCAGAAAATGGCTGCTAACAGAATAGCTTGCATTAAATACACGATCAATACAATGTAAGAAAGTTCTGTCAAAATTTAGGGACACCTTTAAAGTTCATTGGTAGTTTTGCATAAGGCAACTTATTATGCCGTTGTTCTGTAATACACTTGTATTGGCATTGTTTCAAATGGAGAAGTATGATTTTTAAATATTTGAGAACCCAATTAATGTCTGCATTTCCCAGAAAAAAGGAAAATGAGGTTTGTGTCAGCGCCTGCTGTTTAAGTAATTAGTATACACGGTTCTCTTAAAAAATATATATAAATTTAATTAGAATAAATATAAGTATAACAAAATACAATTCATATAATTATACACATATAATAAAAATAATATTAAAAAATATATAATAAGCGACAGTCCTGTAATAGGTAAATGAATGCTGATATTAATATTACCATCCCATGGCGCAAGTTGTTGTAATGGCCAGTTCGATAACTTGTGACGCTTTGAGGTTCTGTTTGCCTTATAATTTCAAAGGCTCAAGGGTCCTGAATCGACAGTCCTGATTTCCTTTTCCTTGGAGCAATTAGGGATAATGAGAAACCCAAAATGTTTTGAAGTGTCCAGGAATAGTTTTTGAAGGTGGACGTCACAGGAATAAAAGGATGAACCAGGTCACTTGTGTAATAAAGGATGGATCAGCAATAGTGGATCGCTCAACGCGTTTCTCTGGAACCTCCGGCTTCTTCAGGAGCAAGTGTGATTGTGGGACAGTTTGTCCTGGGTTTATATACCAGCAAGGCTAATTGATCTCACTGATTCACATGTGTTCACATTAAAAACAATAAACTAATATAGCAAGAGAACCGTGTACAATATGGCAAGCGAATGTGCCTTATCTTAACAGGAGACAGATAATATCATTAGACTTTCATAATTCATAAAAAATAGGAGTTTAAACATTTGTTTTCTAACCCAATTATAGGTTGCGATCACATGACCCGGAAGTGGGTCTATTACAGCCGATTATAATATCCAAATACTGTTTCAACCGTACATTATACATAGGCATACCTGACATAGAACAAGAGCAAATGGACTAGGCTGGCGGAGTACGGAGGTCCTGCGTCTCTGCCTAACGCCGATTGCCGGTATCGGCGACTAAGGCTGGAGACGCGTCCATTCTTTCCTCCCCCGGCGTCTCTGGTGTTGCCCGGCAACGACCGGTCACGTGGTGAAGCGTGACTCTGGCGTGCCGTGCATTTCAGAATACACCCAGAGGACCCGGCGACTTACCCGGATGTTCGTCAGGCGCCGCGTGCCTGTGCAACGCGGCTTGTACCTGACGTCACCGCGCTTGACGCACGGGTCTGTCTGGATGCTTACTGCGTCGTCATGACGACGCACCAGAGACTGGTTGCTATATTAGCATCCCTACTAAGTCCATTAGATTGTGCCATGTCAGGATGTGTATTAAATAGAAAAATAGATATAATGGGACGTATCCATATAAAATCTAGTATTCAGGTCAGAAACGGTGTAAATTCTAATTTCTCATAGATAAGATTAAATTACAGTATATATTTTTACAATAAAGATATGTATAAAAGAATTATATGTAGAAAATTAAGTAAGTATATGAGGAGACCCATGTGTGGGGGAGCAGCTGGGCGGCGAACCTGGTCTTCTATGGCCGTTACATAGATGATTTGATTATAATTTGGAGTGGGGATATATATTCTGCACTATCTTTTGTCAACTCACTCAACCTGAACACATATAATTTATCTTTTACTCACTCATATAGTCAAGTCTCTGTGGATTTCTTGGACGTGACTCTCGAAGTCCAAGATAATAAGATTATATCTTCAAATTATGTGAAACCTGTCAATACAAACTCTTATGTACATTATAAAAGTGCTCATTTTAAACCCTGGAAAACCAGTATCCCAAAAGGGCAATTTATGCGCCTCCGACGCAATTGCACGAACAAACAGCGTTTCATAGAACAAGCGGGAATAATGACCGATTCTTTTAAAGAAAGAGATTATCCTGAAGATCTCATTCAAAAAGCATTTCAAGAGGTTCTTGCAATGGATAGAAAAGATCTCCTAATACCAAAAAATAAAAAGGAAAAGAACATAACACAAATAGGAAGAGAAGAAATGAATAAAGATAATCGAGAGTTCGTGTTCATTAGTAAATTTAATAACTGTTCTATGGAGATCAAGAACATAGTTTACAAAAATTACAGAGTCTTACATCAAGACAAAATCTTATCTAAAATTATTCCCAAAAAAACAGTGATTATTCATAAAAAAAACAAAACACTCAAAACAATACTTGCCCCGAGTCATCTCAAAAAAGAAACAATCGAAAAAACTAGAGAAAAACATCTTAATTGGTTGCCAGAGAAGCCTAAGGGTTGCCATAAATGTGGAAAAAATAAATGTCTGATGTGTGAACACGTAGCAGATAACAACATTATATCGACAATTTTTGTTCTAGACCCCCCCTATACACCAAAATCCTTTATCAATTGTAATTCTTCTTATATAATTTATTTACTTTACTGTAGTTGTAAATTGCCCTATATAGGCAGAACCACAAGGTCCCTACGTACAAGATTCACTGAACACCGTCGAAATATATTAAAGGGTTTCCAAAATCACAGTGTGTCAAGACACTATCAGACACATCACAAATCGGACCCAAAATGCCTGTCTATAGTAGGTTTAGAATGTATATCCCATACACCACGGGGAGGTGATAGATATAATCTATTATGTAAAAGAGAGATCTATTGGACCCTGAGGTTTAATTCTTTACATCCCGATGGTTTAAATGAAACCATCGAATTGAACACAGTACTCTAATATTTATTATTATCAAAAATCATCAAAAAAATCAAAAAAATCAGAAAAATCAAATCAAAAAATAGTATATAAGTTTACTTTTTTTCCTGACTTCCTTATACTGAGTTTAATTTTAATTTTATTCTCATGTACACTCATTTATTTATAATTTTGTTTATAATTATAATAATTTATTTATAATTATATTCACATTTGGACAATAAAAAAGAAAAAATCACAGACTACTATGATCCTTCAATGTCTTCTTGTTTTAAATCCTATATCACCATAAAGATGATTATAAAATAATGGAACAAGTATGATAATCTTGAACAATTATATGATGTCCTTTACCCCATAAAATATTCATGCATCTCTCTGTGTTGATTTCATATACTTACTTAATTTTCTACATATAATTCTTTTATACATATCTTTATTGTAAAAATATATACTGTAATTTAATCTTATCTATGAGAAATGAGAATTTACACCGTTTCTGACCTGAATACTAGATTTTATATGGATACGTCCCATTATATCTATTTTTCTATTTAATACACATCCTGACGTGGCACAATCTAATGGACTTAGTAGGGATGCTAATATAGCAACCAGTCTCTGGTGCGTCGTCATGACGACGCAGTAAGCATCCAGACAGACCCGTGCGTCAAGCGCGGTGACGTCAGGTACAAGCCGCGTTGCACAGGCACGCGGCGCCTGACGAACATCCGGGTAAGTCGCCGGGTCCTCTGGGTGTATTCTGAAATGCACGGCACGCCAGAGTCACGCTTCACCACGTGACCGGTCGTTGCCGGGCAACACCAGAGATGCCGGGGGAGGAAAGAATGGACGCGTCTCCAGCCTTAGTCGCCGATACCGGCAATCGGCGTTAGGCAGAGACGCAGGACCTCCGTACTCCGCCAGCCTAGTCCATTTGCTCTTGTTCTATGTCAGGTATGTATATGTATAATGTACGGTTGAAACAGTATTTGGATATTATAATCGGCTGTAATAGACCCACTTCCGGGTCATGTGATCGCAACCTATAATTGGGTTAGAAAACAAATGTTTAAACTCCTATTTTTTATGAATTATGAAAGTCTAATGATATTATCTGTCTCCTGTTAAGATAAGGCACATTCGCTTGCCATATTGTACACGGTTCTCTTGCTATATTAGTTTATTGTTTTTAATGTGAACACATGTGAATCAGTGAGATCAATTAGCCTTGCTGGTATATAAACCCAGGACAAACTGTCCCACAATCACACTTGCTCCTGAAGAAGCCGGAGGTTCCGGAGAAACGCGTTGAGCGATCCACTATTGCTGATCCATCCTTTATTACACAAGTGACCTGGTTCATCCTTTTATTCCTGTGACGTCCACCTTCAAAAACTATTCCTGGACACTTCAAAACATTTTGGGTTTCTCATTATCCCTAATTGCTCCAAGGAAAAGGAAATCAGGACTGTCGATTCAGGACCCTTGAGCCTTTGAAATTATAAGGCAAACAGATCCTCAAAGCGTCACAAGTTATCGAACTGGCCATTACAACAACTTGCGCCATGGGATGGTAATATTAATATCAGCATTCATTTACCTATTACAGGACTGTCGCTTATTATACCTCCTTAAAAAGGAAAAAAAGTTTATTGCTGCTAATTGATTCACAATTATGAGATATATTTTTTAATATTATTTTTATTATATGTGTATAATTATATGAATTGTATTTTGTTATACTTATATTTATTCTAATTAAATTTATATATATTTTTTAAGAGAACCGTGTATACTAATTACTTAAACAGCAGGCGCTGACACAAACCTCATTTTCCTTTTTTTATATGCAATATTCTGGGTTTGTGACTATACCCCGTGTCAGCTGCCTTTAATTGCGCAGCACACACCACAAACTTTCTGCATTTCCCAGAAGCCTTATAGGCTACAGTTAAAACATGATAAAATAAGCATTACATTATTACCCTGCACATCAAAGCCTATTAGCCTTTAGCTTACATCCACCTCATCAAGACGCCAAATCTACTGAAGTTAGAGTACCTGGACTACAGGGCAGCAGGCTGATCCACCCTGGGGAGTGCTCACGCAGGAATATTCCTCAGGACAGCCTGCCTGGTCAGTGCAGGAAACATCCAATGTTATCATGGATAGGGAACGAGATACAACCTGCACAAAGATGAAAGTTGTATTTACTCTCAAACCATTTTAATTTTCAAAAGTACAGCACCCTATAGCATGTATTTGATATATTGGGGGAAATTTACTAAAGGAAATTTGTAAAAAATAGGTGTATTTGTATCCAGAAATACACTTATTTTTGACATTTACTATCCCGAAAATACGGCAATTTGTATGCGTAGTCATAGCACATCAATACGAATACGAATTGCCGTATTTTCGGGATAGTAAATGTCAAAAATAAGTGTATTTCTGGATACAAATACACCTATTTTTTACTAAATTTCCCCCATTATGTTTGTCTCCTACAAAGTTTTCTGATTTGCAAAACTGAAAAACGCCAACTGTTCTTCTGACTCTGCCAACACAAATGCTGTAAAGACTTCTGGGATGAGATTTAAAAGGATGAGAGATTCAGAAAGTGAGAGATTTGGGAAGAAATTTCCAGCTTTTTTAAAGCGGCAATCATTTACACTGCAAACCCAGTTTGATTTTGAAGGGTAAATGATTGCTGCTTTTAAAAAAACTGGAGAAATCTTACCAAATTTCTCACTTTCTGAATCTCTCATCCTATTAAATCTCACCCCTGGTCTCCTAATGCTTGCTACTTACCTCTATCTCTGGACAACAGCCATATCCATTGCTACTTTGAAGTTTACAGCATAGCATCTTCTCACTACATCTGGTCCCATCAGGGCACCATGCTGCACCAACTGAAGTAACCAATAGTAACAGATGCCAAAAGGGAGCCATCCTGCAGTGAAAACAAAGTGTATCCGTATATGATTACCAGGAAATGTTATGGATATTTGTAAATGACCTGATTCATACATAGAAAGACATTTATTCTATGTTCTCCAATAATCATCAGGAACTGCCTACTAACATTCTGTAGACAAAATGTAGTAATGTGTTTCCCATGGACTATATAATTACAATTTTATTTTACTGATAGCTCATGTTAGTGAATGAGAAATAGGTCGTATCAGTTTCTGAGGTGTAAAATATAGCCGTAAAAGTTAGTATAAAAAGAATAAGAGATTAAGGGGCATATTTACTAATTATCGAGTTTAAGACCTGATGTTTAGAATTTCATATTGCTGCTAGACAATACCAATTCCCCAGTTCCCTGATGCCAGTTTGATCTGACAGTCCTATCTGCAGTTGCCAATCATTTTTGGGTCTGAATCCACTAACACCCAAAATTCCATCATTGCCAGGGTCCCGGGGGCCTAAATAGGGGTCAAGCCACTACACAAAGTGGGTCTGGAATGCAGAGTTGCGAACGGTTAAGCTTAAAACAAAAGAAAGATAAAGTTCAAGTAATGCTAATTGCACAACCAAACCCAAACAACTACGGGCACCACAGCTAGTATAAATATTACACACCATGGGGATCATTCAGAAGATAATAACAGAAATAGCATTGTTTTGTAGAAACACCAACTAGTACATGTAACACATGCATTAGTAATAGGACAAAAAAGCCAGCACAACTCTCACCTCTCACTCTCAAGGATTCACTTTTTCCCCTACAGCAATTTGACCCATTTTATTAATGAAGCTCCGCCTACTTTAAATTGTCACTGGCTGATAGAATTGTGGTTTCATGGTTGTGGTAGTCAAGCACTGCTCAGTGTCTGAGATATGTCTGAAATACTAACATAGATTGTGGTAATATACTGTATTAGGGATTTCATTTTCTATTAAAAAAATACCCTGTAAAAATATAAACATTTTATTTCATTGCATTTTTACCCACATGCCAAAACTGGTACCTGAAAAGATACTCACAAAAAATTTATTAAGAGAGCGCACTGAGGTGAATTTATACCTATTTTATTATTATTATATTCATATCATAAATCATAAAATATGCATATTTATATTCCTGGCTCTGGAACCAATTGGTTGTGAGATCTTTTATATATGGAGTTCATATTATGAAGCTTATCTACTGAGGAAACCGGTAGATTTGCACACCCGAGAAACGTGTTAAGACAGCATCTACTGTGTCCTATTTATCAGCGGACTGCTTCCCCAAATCCACAGCTTGGTCCCTTTGTTCCAGATGCCTTGGTGAGCAGGACATTATCAGTAGTACAACACGGTCCACCCCCGGGAGAATGGACAGGCTCATAAAACATACATCTCGAGCCGCCCAGCGGAAGCTGAGCACTGGGTTGTGCGGTTAGCGTGACTTCTGATGGCCGGAGAGAGAGAGAGAGGTTGGATGCTTACAAACAGAGCAAGCCCTAGGCATAGGCAAACTAGGCAAATGCCAAATAACCTATGATTAAAATGATATGCAGCATTCCTATATTCTGCGTGTGAGTGAGGCTGTATCTGCATATGAAATAGTGTATTCATGGAACTCACTGTAACATAGTATTTAATATGCAGGTACAGCCACAGTCGCACACAGAATATAGGCATGCAGCATATCATTTTAATCATCGGAAGCTCCTTGTGTGTCCTGGTCATATAACAATGCAAATTTTCACCCAACCCAAGAACTAGCCAGGAGCTGCATGGCCTATTGAGGCAAGATGTATGAGGAAACATCTGTATCCAAGCAGAGGCAAAGGTCACAGTGTTAGCGACTGTGCGAGTGCTGTCTGTGGGTGGGTTGGTTGTGCAATAGTGTTCGGCATGTGTGTAAGGGGCATTATGTGTGTCATGTATAAATGCATTAATAATGTGCAACATATGTGTAATGGGCATTATGTGTGTCATGTGTATAACCGCATTAATAATGTGCAACATATGTGCAAGGGGCATTATGTGTGTCATTATGTGTATGAAGGGCATTAATAAAGGTTGGCATAATGTGTAAGGGACATTATGTTTATAAGGACATTAATAATGTGTGTCATGTGTAAGGGGCATTACTGTGTGGTATTATCAGGGGTGCAGAGAGAAAGGGGTAGGGGGCACAAATTACCCAGGCCAAAGTCTGATGGAAGGGCCCAGTGGGGGCTCCCTCCCCTTAAGTGACAGCAGCAGCTGCAGTTCTTCTCCTCTGCCCAGTACACACTGCTTTGTGCTGGGTTGCAGTGTGGCCATAGAGGTGCATAAAATACAATATTTTCTCAGGATTTTTTTCTAAGGGTATAATGTGAATAATGTGAGGAGTAATGTAAATAAGGTAATGTGGTACTACTGTGTGATGCAACGTGAATAAGGGACACCATCTCATGATATAATGTGAATAAAGTTGCACTACTGTGTGGCATAATTTGAATTGGGGGTACTTGTGTATTTTGGCGGCGCCCATCGCATCGCATACCATAACACATACGATGGTATGCGATGCGACGCGATATCGTACGATAGTGCACGATGGCATACAATTTTGAAATTGTATGCCATTGTACATGGCATACGATGCCATACGATGCGATGCGATTAAACATTGTATAAGCACCCTAATGGGTGCTTATACAATGTTAAGCACCCAAATGGGTGCTTACAATGTTAAATGCACCCCCACGCCACCCCCCCCGCTATAAACGTGAACCCGAAGCGTGGCGAGCGCAGCGAGCCCGCGAGGGGCGGCGGTACGCGTCCTACGACCTTTTCATACCCCCACTATCCACGTCGGCGTGGAGTTGAGAATAGAATAGTGTGGCGAGCGCAGCGAGCCACCGAGCCCGAAGCGTGGCGAGCGCAGCGAGCCCCGCGAGGGGACGCGGATACCTTCACAGGTAAACGCGTCCCCTCGCGGGCTTCACAGGTGTCCGCGTCGCCACGGACACCTGTGAAGCCCGCGAGGGGACGCGTATAACTGTGAAGGTATCCGCGTCCCCTCGCGGGGCTCGCTGCGCTCGCCACGCTTCGGGCTCGGTGGCTCGCAGCGCTCGCCACACTATTCTATTCTCAACTCCACGCCGACGTGGATAGTGGGGGTATGAAAAGGTCGTAGGACGCGTACCGCCGCCCCTCGCGGGCTCGCTGCGCTCGCCACGCTTCGGGTTCACGTTTATAGCGGGGGGTGGCGTGGGGGTGCATTTAACATTGTAAGCACCCATTTGGGTGCTCAAAAGCACCCTTTAGGGTGCTTATACGATTTTTGGTCGTATAGGGGGTCAAAATCGCGTCGCATCGCATCGCATGCCATCGGGTGCATGGCATGCGATGCGATGCGATCTGTTCGTCGTACGACGGACATCGGGGGCGCCGCCAAAATACACAAGTACCGAATTGGGGGTACTATTGTGTGGCCATGCCCCTTCCCAGCAAGAACACACCCCTGTTTGGGCTGCACACCGAATGTGTGCACTGTTTCTATTTAAAATATTGCAGGTAGGAGCACCAAAATGATGACTGCTATGATGAGGGTTGATGGTGCTGGGAAAGGGGAGCTGGGTCAGAGGTGGAACTAGTGGTGGTGCTAGGGGGCACCAGCTAAAATCTTGCGTCATTTAGGCTAGGGCCAGCTCTGCTCACAAATTGTTCATCTCCCCAGTGTGAGTAATCAGCTGTATAATATGGTACCGTTTACCCCTGTCTATATGAGTGTGGGAAATTGCCTGGACCTAAGCGCATAAATCAACACAAGGGACAGTGACCAGGTATATACTTTTGGATACAAATTATTGATTTCGGATACAATTGCTATATTTGCACTTAAAGAAAGGGTGATTGTTCTTTTCCCCCAACAGAACATCTACATAGAAATCATCCAATATTAGGTTCTTTACATTTATGGGGTAAGAACTCAATAATTTCAAGATAACCCCAGTAGTGAAGTGGAGTATACCGCTAAATATCAGACACCGTTGTATGTACCTACCTACCATCAGAAAATTTTCTTTTAAAGTTGTTTGTATATGTATTTTATAAATATGCATATTTTATGATTTATAATATAAATATATTATTACTAAAATAGGTATAAATTCACCTCAGTGTGCTCTCTTAATCAATAGTTTTTTTATGTAGTTAATACGCTGACATAAGTTTAATTAGCACTTGTTATGTAACGTACTTCACTTGATAAATACAAGTGCTTTGAGAAATTTATATAGAGAGAATTTCTAAAAGGGAAACCATAGGATTTTAGGTTCATGCTGACACGAGGGCATTCTATAGCCCTCTTAATGCAATTTTTTGTGACTTGAGAGAACATCTGGACATAGGACATAGGATACTGTGGCTTGGCATCCACTAAAATCTCCCCCCCCCCCCCCCACTTTCCTGCACATTGCCAGCTACCGCATCGATAATAATCACATATGTACTAAAATATTGGGTACTTGTTTCCTAGCACGGCGCCCATCGCATCGTATACCATAAGACTAAATATGGTATACAATGGGATGCGACGCGACGCGATATTGTACAATAAAATATTGTATCGCATCGTATACAAATTTTTATTGTAAAACCACCCTGATGAGTCCTTACAATGTTAAATGCCTCCCCATTGTCAATGCCACCCCCAGGATCAATGCCAAGCGGAAGCGTGGCGAGCGAACCGAGCCCGCGAGGGGCGGAGGTACGCGTCCTCCGAACTTTTCATACCCCCACTATCCACGTCGGCGTGGAGTTGATTTTAGATAGTGGGGCGAGCGCAGCAAGCCACCGAGTCCGAAGTGTGGCGAGCGGCTGCGCAATACATGTAAAGTAATACGCGTCCCCTTGTGTGGCTCGCTGCGCTCGCCACGGCTGGGTGGCAGGGGTCATACAAAGAAAAACCCACGCAATGTCATCCTACATAAACATAGCGTGTGACTCTAAAGCCCTATACACACTAGAGAATATTGTAAAAGACATTGCTCAGAAAGGGTCTTCTAAGCAATATCTTTCACAATATCTAGTGTGTACACTCAATATCATTAACGATGCATGTTCCTGTGCGTCGTTAACATCCCTCATTGTCTGCTGAACATGCAGGTTAAATTGGCTACACTGACAATGTTCAGTGGGTCCCGGTGACATCTGTAAACTATATAATTTACCAATATTGTTCAGCGTGTACATTCAATATTGGCCACCACGGCCGATGTTGGTAACTATATTGCTCACAACCAGGGTCGCTTAGTGTGTATGGGGCTTAAATCAGGCCCTATCCAGCAGAGTTCTTTTTACACTTTGTACAGATTATCTTGTGCTACTATCTTTGTCTCTCTTTCCTTCTCATTGCTTGTATCATTAGTGGTACAGGACTTTATATATAAAGAGAGCTCTATCTGCTGGATGTACTAAGCAGCGGTGGTACATGCCACTGCCTGGATTTTCAGAACAGAAGCTGGTGGCTTTGGGGCATACTCGGAGGGATCCATGTTGGATCCTGCCACACAGCAGCTCTGTGAAGAGAAGTCCATAGACTGCAGTGATGCCCTTCCAAGGAGGGGCTTTAGCATAGGTGCCGATTTATGTTTTTGCTGGTGGGTGCTCAAGCCAAAAATATAGGGGAGTGGCTTCATGGGAAAATGGCGTGGCCACAAAATAATACTGATTTATATTACGCAGCACAGCTGTCTCCAATATTCAAATTATGGCAAAAGTGCCAAATACATACATGCCCACAGAGTGCAGGTACAAAAATCCCCCCCACAGTGCCAAATACATAAATGCCCCCCATAGTGCCAAATACATAAATGCCCCCACAGTGCAGGTACATAAATGCCCACACAGTACCTGTGTCAGCGACTAGGGAGGGGGAGTGCAGTGGGACATAGGCAGGTGGGCCGCAGCTGAGCGGGTGGGTGCTTATCAATTTCCGTGGGTGCTCGGGCCCTCAAGCACCCACAGAATCGGCACCTATGGGCTTTAGTGAATTTTAAAATGCGGTAAAAACCCAGAAAACAGGTTATCTAAAGTCTGCATTTGTAAACATTATTATATGCTTTCTGATCTGACCAACTGAGCTGATTAGGAAATTATTTGATAAAAATTATGACACGTCAGAATGGGAATAAACTATTGAAAAAAATTAGTAGTAGAAGAAAAAGGGGGCAAAGAGGTAACTCAGGGCCTTATTTTGGTTCACTCTTTCTGACAAAATCCTTCTTAGATGGACAAAACCATGTGCACTGCAGGGGGGCAGATGTAAAATGTGCAGAGAGAATTCGATTTGGGTGAGTTATTTTGTTTCTGTGCAGGGTAAATACTGACTGATTTATTTTTACACTGCAATATAGATCTCGCTTTGAAGTAAAACCCCACCCAAATCTAATTCTCTCTGCACAAGTAACATCTGCCCCACCTGCAGTGCACATGGTTTTGTCCATCTAAGAAGGATTTTGTCAGAAAGAGTGAACCAAAATAAGGCCCTCAGAGACCTCAAACCAACAAAGGGAAGAAGAAATAACGGAACAACAAGGTTTTGCAATCAGTGTCTCACCACATGCCCTCACAGACACTGGACTGTTGGTATAGTACTTGCAAAGGTATAGGATTTGATCCATCCAATAATAACAGAGATATACATATAATACTAAAAGGCCTATGTTCTCCCCTGAAAACCATATGGAAAATGGTACATGGTTTACAACCATAACGGATTCCATTTTTTTATTTTGCATTTAAGTTTAGAATAAACATTTCTTGAAAATTGTCAAAGAGTTTTAATTGCAACTAGCGACCCACCCGGCTGCGCACGGGAAGCACTAATTATCTATAGCCAGATGACTTCGGATTTTTGTAGTTGGTTGTTAGATTTGGGAATACATTGTCGACAACGGCTTGACTATTCAGTTGCATTTGACAGGAGTTTGGTGGGAACGAAATCTCATTCGTGGTGTGATCAATTACTTGCCAACCCCCGAAAAAAAATATAGAATTCTGTGTATCCGATCGCTACCAAACTTGAAAGAATCTGAAGATTTCCTGAAAATTTAATCAAAATCGGTCACGCCGTTTTGGAGTCCATAGGAAACATACACACATACACACATCCATTTTTATATATATAGATTAAGGTCAATAGTCATAGGTGCTCCAATGCTCCCAATTCTATACAAATATTTAAAAGAGAGACTTGTGTGACTCGCTGCCACCAGCATTAGTCAGTGGTGGTTGCATCAGCATTCCACATGGTGGCTTCGATACATAGGGTTCAACATCTTTGGTTCACTTCTCCCCAGTGGCATACCAATCCTGTCTTTGTACTTTAATCAGCTTAAGGTTCGCTAAGATGCACCAAGCATGATTCCTGCATCTGAAGATGTCAAAGACAATCCATATTTGGATGGACACACAGATGTACGCCAGGCAAGGGCGCTGTAGCGGTATTAGCATAATATTTCAGATAGGACTGTAGCAAAAGAAGTCAACATCGATGTGACTAATGCAGAATCAGGCCCTTTGGCAAAATGATGGCAATGCCTTCAGATTTTTCCTTCTGTGTTATACAGTTGGGTAATAGTAATTAGGTAATCAAGATGAAGCCCCTTCGCTTATAGTACACCTCTTGCATGATTCCTATAGTGTCTGATATGAGAAAATATAGCGCCGTTGATCTTTCTTTTCTCGTGTGTTCTGGGCTTCGTCATTGATAGAACTTATTTTCAAATTATCTTTTGTATGGGACTTAATAATTCAAAGTGGAAAACCAGCTTCCTAAATGAAACATTGCTGCAGCGTATATTGGATCATTTTGGACTACTGGTGCTGATTCTGAGGCACACACAAGTCACAATGTGCACAGATCTTGCAGCTTACAGCATGCTTCAAATGAGCCAAGAGGGGGGGGGGGAGGAGTCTTATGCTCCACCTACAGTCAAAGTTATGCATGAATTGGGCATTTCTGGACAATAACTGGGCAGTGGCCATGAAAACACATGGGGAACTTATAACCCCTCAGCACAGTTATGTGACTCCTTCTCTGGTAAGAGTGATCAGGATCCTCCCGATATCACTCAGATTTCTGCATGGGGATTGGAAGCTAATAATAATGGAGGGATCCATCCAGAACTTTTTGCATTGGCCACCAATGTTTATATCAGGGGTAGCCATCTCCAGTCCTAGAGAGATACCAGCAGATCATATTTTACAGGCCACCAATTAAATGCATCAGTGTATTCATTATTCACTGACTGGTTTCCGTGGATCTCCCCTTCCTCCTGTGCCCGGCAGCTTGCTACTCAGATGGCTGCAGGGACTGCTGAGCTCCTTCTTCTCCCTGCACCTGGAAGGTGCTAGAGAGGAGGTGGTCACTGGTCCGGGAAGCACAGAAGGAGGCTGTCCGGACATCAGGTGAGGTGGGGGGTGGAGGGGGGGGGGGGGGTGCATGGGGTGTGTGTGCTGTGGGAGTCGTGCAGGGTGGCGGGGGTCAAGAAAAGTAGCCCATGAGCTTCTATGGGGGTTATTTATTTATATAGTTGAAATATTCCTGTTTTTCTGTTAAATTGGCAATGTTGTTCAGTAAATCTGGCTTCATTTTTGTATCTACCATCTTTAAAGTATGGGCCTTATTCTAGTTCACTCTTTCTGACAAAATCCTTATTAGATGGACAAAACCATGTGCACTGCAGGTGGGGCAGATGTTACTTTTGCAGAGAATTAGATTTGGGTGGGGTTTTACTTCAAAGTGAGATCTATATTGCAGTGTAAAAATAAAGCAGCCAGTATTTACCCTGCACAGAAACAAAATAACTCACCCAATTCTCTCTGCACATTTTACATCTGCCCCCCTGCAGTGCACATGGTTTTGTCCATCTAAGAAGGATTTTGTCAGAAAGAGTGAACTAGAATAAGGCCCTATATCTCTAAGGTGAATGAAGCTTTTAATTAGTGTAAGCCAGTGGTTCTTAAACTGGAGGCTCTCAGGCATGAATGTAGGAGGCAAACTCTGTGCTGGTGGCTGCTAGTCATAAATTATGCATGTGGACACCATTATCACTGCTAGACAAATTCCTATGTCAAGCATGTCGACCCGGTAAATTGCCTTTTAACACTTGTTTTTCCAGTGTCGAAAATCCCGGGTCTGTAACCCTGCTTTTTATCCAGGTTATTTATTAGTTATTTATTAAAAACTATCAGACACAGTGTGCATTTGTGGTTTATACTCTTAAAAACATGTTGTGGCTTCAGATGACAGAAAAGATGATAATGGCAATTCTTACTCTATGGAGATGCCCAAGATCACTTCTTGTTTTAGGATTCTGTATCAGTTCACTTTTGTGGATTGCAAATTTGAAAGTTGCCATTTCTTTCTGAGTTTTGTGCAAACTGTGTTGTTGTTTTTTTAGAAGAGGTGTAGAGGGCAAATATTTTTTTTTTTTAAAGGGTTGATATATTTATGTTACAGCTTTGTCTGAGATGTGATCATCTAATGCATGGGTTCTCAAACTGCGGCCCTCCAGATGTTGTGAAACTACAAATCCCAGCATGCTTTGCCACAGTTTTGCTATAAGGGAGTGTTAAAACTGTGGCAAGGCATGCTGGGATTTGTAGTTTCACAACATCTGGAGGGCCGCAGTTTGAGGACCCATGATGCAACCACACCAGGCAAATGGTTAGAGATCGACAAATCTCTGTGCATGCATTGAAATGCACCCTGCACTTATCCCGAGCTCCTGACATGAGTGGGGCCAGTCACACTGGTAAGTGCAGCAGCAACCACAGTGTCCTGAGGATGCTCTGATTGGTTGTACAAAGGCAAGATGCTTGTTTGGAGCATCAAAACGACGCTAGCACTGCAGCAGCAATAATGTTGTTTCAGGCACATCAATGAGCAACCAATACCTGTGCACACAGGGCAATCTGGCGATCCTCGAAATCCTCCTAATGAAAACCTCACAAAATGGCTGCCCCTAATAGCAGACCAGTTTTAAGGATGCTAGAGGAGGCCGCCGCCGCCGCCGCCTCCTCTAGCATCCTTGAATAACAGTCTGCTGTATGGGAGCAGCCATTTTGTGAGGGGTGAGCTCAGCTAGCCATGCAAGGGGATGTGGTGCTACGTTTCAGTGTCCATGTCGACTGTTGACATTTGGGCCAAAAAATTTGAAAAACCCCATGACGACCTTTTGTCAACCTAACCAATTTCGACCTAGACTCATGTCAGCCTTCCTGCATGCTGACCTAATGGTATCGACCTAATGACTGTCAACCAATGTGCTGGTGACCAAATGATTCATACCCTACAACATTGTGTAGATCATTTTTCCAGGCAGGTTTTAGACAAAGTATCGGTCTGATCGGTTGTTAGGAGGATGTGGGCGGAGCGATACGAAGGTGTCCAATGCACTGCTCTCAGCACTTCACCAGCAACCGATTGGAAATCAGGGGGGCTGTGGGCGAAGCTCTAAATGAAAGTATCCCCTGCACTGCTCATGGCAATTTGGCAGTGGCACGTACACACAGGGCCGGTGCGTGGCACCGGAGCAGGGGGGGGCGCCCTGGTGCTCACACGCTCCACAGGGGGGTGATGCGGCCGCCTCTGCGCTCCATGAGGGGGTGGGGGAGAGAGAATGGGGGATGTAGCTATCGCCACTGCACTCCACGGGGGAGGGAGAGTTGGTGGCGGGAGATGTGGCGGAGGGAGGGGGATTGGAGATGTGGCTCCGGTGGGCTCCAGGGGGGGGGGGGGGCAGGGGTCACTCACCTGCTCCCAGCTCCTTTCTTCCAGCTCTCCTCGTAGGGAGCTTTGCCGCTGCTGCTTCTTCTGCTGCACAGTACCACCCTCCAGTGGCCGGCGCCCTAGGCAAATGCCTAATGCTGCCTAGTAGTGGCGCCGGCCCTGCGTACACGACTTAATAGCAACCAGTCAGACCTTACCGGATATGTGTAAAGTATACAGTGAGATTTATTCATAGAAAAGAGCCGTAACAGCATCCACCCCACCTTATATATTACCAAAAAACGTAGGTAATCGACTTCTGTTATGACAATTTTCACATAAGTGAAGCTACAGTAGGTACTGCAGACAGTAAATAAGGTTGAAAAAATATGTTTTTAGGTTTTTAAAATAAAAATACATATTGACAACATTTTAGTTTCATTTCCACAAACATTTTTTACAAATGGAGAAGTTCAATTGTACAACTAAGCAAAAGATATTACCACTAACAGTCTCAAGTTTTATGGAACAAAAAAGTTTCAGGTTTTGTTTTACAAATGCAGGATTCCTGTGATTTAGAGTGATTGTCACCAGCCCATGATGGATGCATAATTGGCTATACCTGGTTTACATTGGCCACTACATGAAAAATAAATGCCTGATTCATGGCCAGTTTTTTATTTATTTTTGCTCCTTCTAGTTACACATTATGCCAAACATTGTAATGCCCATTACACATTATGCAAACACCGTAATGTGCATTACATATTATGCCATGCACTATAATGCCCATAACACATTATGCCACACACCATAATGTCCATTACACATTATGCCATGCACCATAATGCCCATTACACAGTATGCCCCACACCATAATGCACATTATCACACACCGTAGTAGTAATAATAAGTGTTAATTGTATAACACTTTTCTCCCAATAGGACTCAAAGTGCTTACATTGACCTTCACAGAATTAAATCGAAACAAGCTTAGCGTGGATATTAGTGAAATGCTTGCGAGAACAGAAAATTCTTGAGTCTGTTTCTTGAAGGAATCCAGAGTGGGTGCCTCTTGCAATGTGCGGGGAAGAGAATTCCACAGAGTCGGAGCCCCAAAGCTGAAAGCTCGACCCCTAGACGAGTTCAGGCAGATTCTAGGTATTGTTAATCTGTCACCTGCAGATCACAGTAATGGAGAGGACCAGTAAGGAATCAGAAGCTGATTCAAATACTTTGGGCTTTACTCATAAAGGGCTTTGACAGTCATTAAGCCAATCTTAAAATAAATTTGGGAGCTTACAGGTAGGTAGGCAGGCAGGCAGGCAGCCAGTGAATGGATGCTACGTGGCTGGAGTCAGGCCCTGTGACAGGGGGGGGGGGGTCAAGGGGCACAGCTGTGAGGGGCGCCAATGATCTGAGGGGCCCCAGAACATGGCTGTGGTGGCAGTGATGTACTCAGCCACTTGATGTCTGTTCCCGGCCGATCTGCCCCTTGATGTGTGTCCCCGGCTGCTTGATCTACAGTCCTGGAAGGAGGCGGCTGTGAGTGGGGCTGTCAGGAACTGGTGAGCATGGTAAGCACAGCGGGGGACACCAAGCCAGAGATGTGCTTCCCTCTGCTGGCTATCGTGACCCCTGTGCGGCACCCGCCAGACAAATCTCTGGCGCCTCCTGTCCTGCCCCCTTTTGGCTGACATTTCAAATGGGGTTCTGGCCGCCAGCCAATCAGAGCTCGGGGATCGGCAGCCAGTTACTGGCTGCCGGAATGCGAACTCCGATTGGCTGACAAGCCCGCTCCACATTTGAAATGTCCGCTGAGAGATGAGCAGGAACAGAATGCGCTCCACTCTCCTCCTTTCCTGGCTACATCAGCAGCAGCTCCCCTCAACTGTAGCAGTGAAAATAATGTAAATTACACTACTTTGAGCACTGTGTGAAGGACACTACTGGGGGCATCATATACAGAAGTACTGGGGCATTAGAAAGTGTTACATAATATGCAATAGACATTACAGTATGTGGCATAATGTTTAATGGGCATTATGTTGTGCGGCATAATGTGGGATGGGCATCACGGTGTGCAGCAAAATGTGTAATGAGCATTACGGTGTGCTGCATAATGTTTAATGGAGATTAAGGTGTGCAACATAATGTGGGATGGGCATTACAGTGTGAGGCGTAATAGGCATTAAAGTGTGTGGCATAATGTGTAATGGGCATTACTGTGTAGATTTTTTGCAGCAGGCCTTCGGTATGCACTTATAGGAAGAAAGAAAAATCGGTACTTATGTACTAACTGGGCTGCCGATTTTGAAATCGGGTCCATCGCATCGCATCGCATCCGACCATATCGCATGCGATGCGATGCGATGGACCCGATTTTTCCATAGGATTCAATGTTAAAATGGACTGAGTCCATTTTAACATGGAATTCAATGGGAAAAGGGGTCCTTTTCATACCCCTACTATCCAAGTGGGCATGGAGCTGGATATAAACCTGTGGCGAGCGTAGCGAGCCACCGAGCCCGAAGCATGGCGAGCGTAGCGAGCCCCGCGAGGGGACACAGAATACCGTCCCCTCGCGGGGCTCGCTTTGCTCGCCACGCTTCGGGCTCGGTGGCTCGCTACGCTTGCCACAGGTTTATATCCAACTCCATGCCCACTTGGATAGTAGGGGTATGAAAAGGACCCCTTTTTCCCATTGAATTCCATGTTAAAATGGACTCAGTCCATTTTAACATTGAATCCTATGGAAAAATCGGGTCATCGCATGCGATATGGTCGTATGCGATGCGATATCGCATCGCATCTGATTGTATGCCTTAAGTTAAGGCATACAATCAAAAAATCGGCAGCTCAGATAATACATAAGTACCTTAACACAATAGGGCGCTAACCGGCAGCTAAAGGTTTTATCTGATCCCAAGATGTTTTCACCAAACTTCACAAACAATGCAAACAAAAGAAAAAAAAAATTAACAAACAAGCAAGCTCTGGTAAAGTTACTTTCCTGGAAAGATGGATCTGTCAAGATCTCAAATTAATCCTTTTATGGGGCCAGATTATATAAGCTTCAAAAGTGATAAAATGGAGAGGGATAAACAGCCAGCAAATCAGCTCCTACCTGCCATGTCACAGACTGTGTTTGAAAAATGTCAGACAGGAGCTGATTGGTTGGCTGTTTATCACTCTCCATGTTATCACTTTTGAAGCTTAGAGAATCTGCCCCTGGTGTGTACACACGGTAGATATGCCGTGCTATGCTAGTCCCGATATGATCAGAGGCACAATTTTGACTATATAGTGCAGATCTGCACTATATAGTCTTGCCTGACCTCTCTATTTGGGCTGCCGATTTGCACTCACACGGGAGCACGCATCGGGCTTGCAAGCTCTAAATAAGCACACAATCAGCATGCGATATGGCTTCCGTTGTTCACTATATCGGCAACATCGGAAGCCATATCGCACCGTGTGTACACACTATAAGTGATATTCCAGGAAGGTAATACATATAAACAGAATAAAAATAAACAATGTGTGGTACATTCAATGACTCTTTATAAACAAAGATTTCCCAGGTGCTTTCTTTAAGAGGGCGTGAATCAGTATTGCTTTGATGACCGCCACCTCTAGGTTCAGTTTTTGGAAAGAATGGAGACACATACATGTTTATCTTCGTAATGGAAATGTCCTGCGTACACAAACTCACAATAATGTGGATATGGATAACCACATCCAGGTGTCTTTCAGAGGGAAGTGTACCCCAAACTCACAATATAACGGACATGAATCCACATATAAGGGTATATTTTAAACTCTAACCACTCAGATATAAGGAGAATCAGGTAGAAGGCATCCCACTACTCACGATCTATAAATTTTTGGAAGTACATCAAGGTATCTTTTCCTCAGTAATGACATAGGTCTATGTGATGAAAAATGTTTTAATCCAATAATGACACAATACATAAAAAGTATTGGAATTCTCCAATGAAAATAAAAGTCCACTAGAATAAAACAAAGTATGGAGGTAGCACAATGGTGGCTAGAGTTGGAATAGGATGGAGATGGGGAAATACATAAAGGAGATCTGGAACTCCTTAATCTGTCCTCAATGATGTTAAAAGCAAAGTATCCAAAAGCACATCAAAATGCTACCTATAAAAGCCAACATGTTTCAGTCCTGCTGGATCTTCCTCAGATGCCCTGAATTTTTCTGAATGACCATTGTCTGCGTTCCAGCGTTTGGGAGCAAAATGTTTGCATCGAATGAAGTACTTGTGTATTATCACGGCGCCCATCGCATCGCATACCACTAATTAAGGTATGTGATGGGACCCGATTTTCGAGTCCAAAGACCCGCACTGTACAATAAAATATCGCATCGCATGCCATTAAAATGGCATGCGATGCAATTTTTAATTGTACAAGCACCCTCATGGGTGATTACGATAAATGCACCCCCATTGTTAACACCACCCCCACTATCAACGCCAACCAAAAGCGTGGCGAGCGCCAGCGGTACGCGTCCTCCGACCTTTTCATACCCCCACTACCCACGTCGGCTTGGAGTTGATTGTACATAGTGTGGCGAGTTGGCGTTGATAGTGGGGGTGGAGTTTACAATGGGGGTGCATTTAACATAGTAATCACCCATCAGGGTGCCTGTACAAATACAAACCGGGTCAAATCGCATGTGATCAGATCGCATGCGATGCGACCAATACAATGCCCTGCGATTGAAATCTTGGGCGCCGTGAGAATACACAAGTATCGATATTCCCATACATTATCAGATTTTTTACCCCAGGTATTACCAGCAGATGAGTGGCTTTGTGGACTATTTTGCATAACGCTGCACTATGCTATGCAAAGCCATCCGCCCCCCCCCCCACTGACAGCACCAGGCAGGGGGAAGTGGCTCACTGTGTATAGACTGAGCGGCTTTCCCCCCAGCGACCGCGCACACTGGGCATAATCGCCCAGTGTGTCTGAACCTTTAAGGCCCATACACACTAATAGATATGAAAGACGAAAGATATTGGTGAACAATTTCCCTTGAGCTGATCATGAAAGATATTGCGCACACACACAGATAGATTTTACGAAAGACAAGCGTTATTTGCACCAATTTTCTGAGACACTTCATTGACTGTACATTTACATGATAGGTGGATGTGAAACCCTGAAATTTACATAAAGGGCTGGCATTACAGGGGAGGTGGGCCTGAGTACTGCAGGGTATAATTAAGCCATGTACAGATGGAGCCGCTCTCACACTTGCTGCCATATTTCACTATCTAATGGCTGCTGGCAGGTCAGCGGACGTGGACGCACAAGCATCTCACACCCTCTGGCGGATGGCGGGGTGGAGCCACCCAGATGAGTGTGGCTCCATCTGTATATGTACACTATATTATGCGTGTACAAAGTACAGTCAACCTGTACTGCAGCGTGTAAAATCATAAATGCAGCATACATGTACGCTATATTTTGGTCACGTATAAAATACAGCACAAATTTACACTGTATTTTACATGCTAACGACCTACATGTATTGCAGCATGTAAAATATAGCGTACATGTCCACTGTATTTTACATGCTGTCGACAAAGTTCGGCTTACACATTGCATAGTGTAAAATACAGCGTACATGTACATTATACATTGGTGGGATTTGAGGTCATGCATGCTACAAACATTGGTGGGCAGGGGGAACATGCATGGTACACATTGGTGGCCAGTGGGGGCATGCATGCTAATAACATTGGTGGTCAGTGTGGAGTGTGCATTAAAAGGCACATACACACAGACAGTATAAGGTCACAATCTCGTTTAGAAAGTGATTTCTGAACAATATAGTGACCAATATCATCTAATGTGTACACTTTGCATCATTAATGATGCACGCTCCTGTGCGCGGTTATTGAACCCCTCTCTCACCCAAGCAAGGGCCACGGTTGCACCCTCACGTGTGGCATTGGCAAGTGTGTATGCACTTGCCAATGACTGCCCCCCCACCGCCAATATCTGTGTAGGCGGGAATGCCTTAATGTGTACGGGCCTTTAGACAGACATTGGTGGCCAGTGGTTTGTTAAGTGTGCGTGCATACGTAATCAAAAAGTCCAAAAGAGGGGAAAAAACAGCACTCCCCAGTCTTTTCATGAAAGTACAAGCCCAGAATTTAATCCAATCAAAATGATAGCCTGCGATGTTTCAACCCTGGTTCAGACCTTTGTCCAGGCGATGGCAATACAAGCAGCAGTAAACCAACAATGGGGTATGGGTACTAGGATAATACATACTAAAACATTGATGAGGGGGGAATTACTTTTTTTTTTATTAATTGGAGGCCAGAGTACTCACAGTGATCTGTGTTGAGCCCTGGCGTCAGTGTGCTACCACTACTACAGCTCCAGTCTCCCGTCTGAGGAGGCAGGAAGGTGAGCCTAGCAGCGGCAGAAGCTGCAGCACACGGTCACAGGCATCCTGGAGCCAGAGCTCCAGCGGAGAGGAGGTGGCGACGAAAGAGGTGAGCGGTTACACCCAATATCATTCGGTACATAGTTGTGTGTACACTGTGCTATCAATATTGGGCTGGTTGTGCTGCCTGTTCAGCAGAGATCAACACACATTAACAATGCACTGGGGCGTGCGTCATTAACGAGATTAGGCATACACCCAAGACAATCGCCTCAATATCGCTCAGAAGCCTCTTTCTGGACCAGATGTACTAAGCTTGAAAAGTGATAACACGGAGAGTAAAAAACAGCCAGCCAATCAGCTCCTACCTGTCATCTGAAAGGAGGTGTTTGAAAAATGTCAGGTAGTAGCTGATTGGCTGGTGGTTTTTCATTCTCCATTTTATCACTTTTCAAGCTTAGTACATCTCACCCTCTGAGCGATAAAGAGGCCAATGTCTTCTAGTGTGTATGGGCCTTAACAGTCCAGGTTTTAAGAATATCCACGATTAGGCAGTGTTTTCTTAATTCTTCCCTCAGTCAGTTGTATTATACCATCTGTGTATAATCAGGGATATGACTAAAGGGGCTGCTGGGGTGAACTGAGGATCATGTTTAGGAACCACAAAGATCATAGCTACACTTCACTAATTTCCCCAATAAAGGCCGCTTCTATAGAAATCTCAGTGAATCCAAATTTCCTAACTCACACCTCATTACCTAAATTCGAATAGAACTATAAACCATTTAAAAAAAAATAATAATATAAAAAAATCCAATATGAACAGACACCAAAAATAGCTCCTACATATAAGGACTCTACATTCGCAGCCCCACTATGTATATTTTGCATGAATATTGTATTCTAAATAGCTTAACCCCCAGTCACCCCAACATGTACCCTCATTTGAAAAATTACATGATTAGGAACAGCGTTTTAGAAAGGGAATGTGACATTTTAGTCATTCACCTTGGGGAGGGGTGGCCTTTAAGCTCTTTTGCATTGACAATGCATCCCCCAGGCCTTGCACAGCATCTTCAGTGTTCACAATAAGTAATATTGCATAGTGTATGCAGGGCTTTAGGGCAATACTACCAATGGCAGCAGCTATAATAGCAACATTATATTAACCAACCTCACTTTTGTTGTGCAATCTTTGTTTCCAGAGTGTAGATTGCTGCATATATATTTTAGCCATATCATTAAAGACCATACTGATGAGCAGTGGATTCTGGAGGTTGTACACCAAGAAGAGAAAGGGGTGGGACACCTAGAGGCTGGCCGGGATGGGTTCAATAGCCACCAGTCAACTTAGCAGTTTAAAACAGCCCTCAGTTATAGCTTACTTCTTGTAAAGCTGGGTACACACCTAGATGTTTTGTCCAGAGCAGTGATGTCTGGTTGCAGGGTATACGTGATTTACCTAGCATGTGCAGGACTTCACATAAGTCATAAACTGTAAAACTTTACAAGTTTTACCTCTGCACATGGAACACAGGCTAGATAATTTGCATATCTTGTAGTCTACAAACCCCCTATGAACAGCACTAAGCATATGACTTTTGTGCAACACCTCAGCATTTGTTCTCTATATTTATCTATCATTATTCCAACCCTTTTCCAGCTTAAGAAAAATGTTGTGGAGGACTGTATTCATACATCTATTTTAGTTGGTCTGCTTCCTGGAAGTAGTTCTGAGGGGAAAATAAGCCACCCTACTGTATGGGGCCTTTAGTTATCCTTAAAAGTGTGTACACACGGGGGCGATTGTGTAATATCGCGGGAAATATGGTCGCTAAGCGACCATATTGCCCACAATGGGAGTGTGCACCAGCGGGTGCGCGCTCCCGTTTTTACCCTTGTAGTGATCGCTGGTCGCAGGAACATGCTCCTGCGACCAGCTGATTACCACTGCCGGGCTCCCCCCGGCAGTTTCTTTATCATCAGCGACCATCTCTGGTCGCTGCTGAAAAGAAGAAACTGAGCAATATATTGCTTAGCAATACATCTCCCCGTGTGTACGGGGCTTTATAAGTGATATTGCATGCAATTTAACCCATCAATTGCCAATTTACACCCACCATATTCTACTTTAGAGAACACCATTTCCGGTCTTAAGATTTGTGAAACGTTTGGCTTTGGAAAACTAGTGCCCATCGATCCCTGGACCTGCATACATACCTTATAACTACATCTAGAATATTCCACTAGTGTTCACATAAATGGGCACCTCAAACAAAAATATCCACGATAGGATATGAAGAAAACTCCCGGGTGGGGCACAGCCTTCTAGTACAGTGTTATAACTCTGTTAAAACTAACTGTATTTTATTATTAGTAAAATGGGTCTATTAAGGCAGACCTAAGTGACATAGGACAGAGACAAAACAACATTAAACACACATTGAGTTCCCACTTGTAACAGAATTAATGCGGGAGATATTTACTGGTGAGAAGCTGTGAAATCTAAGCTTTCCCTGTTGTCTGGAAGTCTAATGCTGTGTACACACGGGTCTATATGATTGCTGGGGATATATTGCTAGCAATATATCCCCAGCAATCATATTGCTAGTGTCTCCTTTTCATCAGCGATAAAAAGGAGACACTGCTACGGGGCAGAGGCGGAGCGCAGCAGGTGACGGGAGGAGGGAGCAGCGTCGCAGGGCATGGGAGAACAGCGCTGACCTCCTGCCCGACGATCGCTGGGGAAGCCGCTGGTCGCAGGAGCATGCTCCAGCGACCATGAAGGGCTGGCCGCGGGAGCCGGCTGCACATGAAATCACTGGCAATATGGTCGCTGAGCGACCATTTTGCCAGCGATTTCATACATAATTGCACCTTAAGTTTATGGAGAGATATGACTTAATTAAACCTTTTCGGGTAAGAATATATAGTCTCCACTGGTAATACAGACAACTAGCCTCAAATTGCTTAAAAGTGATCTATTTTGACATTGTGGGGGATATTTACTAAAGGAAATTTGTAAAAAAATAGGTGTATGTGTATCCAGAAATACACTTATTTTTGACATTTACTATCCCGAAAATACGGCAATTCGTAGTCATATTGATGTGCTATTAATACGACTACGAATTGCCGTATTTTCGGGATAGTAAGGGGGAAATTTACCAATATGAAAAACCTAGTTTTTCGTATTGGTATTTCCCCTACGGCTGCATACGACTGTTTGAGTCGTATGCAAAGTCGTGTTCCGGAGGGGAAATTACAAAGCAGTCATATATTTGTAACCCACCCGGGAGATTTCTTCATATCCTTTCTTGGATATTTTTGTTTGAATCGACTTACCTTACTCCCAGGGAGCACCTCCTCAACCATACACCAAATTATTAATTTATTGTGTTGTATGGAGCATGCCTTCACCATCCACGACAAATTAATCCTGTGCCCCAGGCCTACTTCCCCATCCCCCCTTTTTTCCCATAATTATTAATAAATGGGCACTTGTAAACTAATGCCACTTCCAGCCATGTGGATTCCCAAAAATGGAGTTTATTTAAGCAGCTTCTGGAGATTGTATAGTGAAGTGTGCAAGTAAATTAATACTCCCACAATCCCTATATAAAATGCTACACAAGAAAAGTTAAGCCCCATACACACACTAGACAACAAGCACCATCAATATAGGTAACTAGAATGGCAGTACCGCTAATTAAACGATAGTGAGTGTATACACTAGAAGAGCATGCCAAAAAACCAGGGGTAGATTTATTAAGCTCGGTGAAACTGTCTGGTTTTTATCACTGGCCAATCAGCTCCTACCTGGGAAGTTACAGGCTTGGTTTGAAACATGACAGGTAGGAGCTGATAAAAAAAAATAAGAAAAAAATATAATTATAAATCTACCCTTCAGTGACGTCCGAACCCGCTGTACATATACAGCCAAGTTGACCATCATGATCAGCAGACAGGGGAATGTGCATTAATGATAAAGTGTACACACTAGACTTTTTCTTGAAGAAATCCCTAAGAACAGCCTTTGAGAAATCTTAATTTCTAGTCTAGTGCGCAGTGTGCTTTTAATAAAAAAAAATTTGGAGCTTTTAGACATCAGTTTTTAAAACGGTTAAGTATAAATTGTCTATAGTCCAAATGTGTACTTTTAAGTAAAAGGTAGAGTAAACCCTGGTTTTAGCAGTAAATTATAGAACACCAAATTTGCATAAATTCTACATTGTGGATTAAATAGGTTACTTGTACATATAACATTTGTTAACACATGTTTTTCCTTTTCAAGAGCCACAACACCTCAGGTCATAAATTTAATTAGAAAAAGAGCTTTTATTCCATGGTTGAGCATTATTTAATGATTAGCAACGATTAGACCAGGATTATGGTTTTATGAGGAATCCATTTCTTTCTCAGAGTAAAGTTTTCTTTTCATATCCTAAATCCCAGCGCAAATTTCCTGAACGACTACACTGTGCTCCATAATTCAGACACACATGGCCATACGGACAACAGTGCATTCTATCAGGACAGCATACACCCTGCAACAAAAAAATATATAGGTGGTTAATCCTCCATATATTATATGGCACATTTTAGATCTTGCTACAGAAATCATAAATACAGTATACTATAAAATACTAACCATAGCATAAGGGCAACAGGCCCAGGCTCCTCCAGGTCCTACACAACAAGTTGTACCATCAGCACAGTAATGATATAAGTCACACCAGATGACATCCACTGAGACATCCACTGATTGTTGTTGTATGGTATCTAGTGGACTAGGTTCCTGTAGTGGCTTGTTGCATGTTCCTGAAGCCACATCACAGGTGTAGCCACTTGGACAACAGTGCAGGTGATCTGAGCAACACAAAGCCTGTGAGTGAAGAAATGACATGTTTATGGACAGATCACATTTCTATGACCTACACAGGTGGCTTATGTTAAGTATCCAGTGCATTTGAGTTGAGAGAGAATTAGTAGAACATGAATGTAACCTTGAAGGCCTTTTCACCTATATAGCATCCATTGGGAGACCCTAGAACACTAGGGTACAGAGCATGTGACAAGAGTTTGGACACTTCACATTTGCACCCAAAATGACTGCAGACTTAAGTGCCTTTATACCCTCTATAGTAATGATACAGGGAAATAGATATGGGAGCCGCCACCTCGGAGAGAGGTCCAAAACAACCGTTCAAAGGCCGCAACATAGCAGCCTTACAAGATAGCACAAAAACATTAAAATGGAGGACAATCTTTGCATTTACATAGCTGAGAGTTTAGCCTTGGCAAATAAGGCATGCAAGTAGTTATGAAGGGTCTGTTCTCAGAGAGTGCAAGAGTAGATACTGAGGAAAGCTCCATTAATAGCATTAAATAGTGCTAAGATACCAGCTTCTGCATTGCATGTGATCTGGTTCCAGATTTGGCAGATGGATGTAGTGTCCAGAATAAAAAAACAACATGCCAAAATTGGATCTGGTCAAAACACTGGCTAATTTGTTTTTGTATATACACACACACACACACACACACACACACACCCAATGAAGACAAATAGACTGGGCAGTATTCAATGAGAAATATTCGCCCTGTTTTATGGCGAATTTGTGCTTTTTTCGCCTTGGATGGAGCATTTTGCTTTTCAAAAGCGAGCAACCCTATTTAATGTGAAATATTCGCCGTCTTTCTAAGTGATTTTCGCCGTCTCGCTCCGTGTAGCAATTCTCCATCTTTTCATGGAGAGCTGGAATGTGGACTTTTAAACTAAAAGGTTTTTTTTTAAATTTTGGTGTCAAATGTTATTTTTATTCGTGTGCTTATAGCACATGAATATATATATTTAATAAAAAAAAAAATTTTAATTTTAATTTTTTTTTTTTTTTTTTTACACAGAGCAGTCAGCAGGGGGCCGGAGCTCTCGAGCCGCTCATTAGATATTCATATATATTCACTGCATCCGATCATTACATATGCACGATCGGGTGCAGTGAATACTGGGTCCCCCGCTGGCTACGGGGGGGGGGCAGCTTGTGCTGCCTGGGTCCCGGGGAGCCCACCTCCCCCTCCACATATGTTCTGGGGCAGCCAGGGAAACTTTAATCTCCCTGGCTGCCACCGTCCCACGGCTCCCTGCCGCGGACGCTTGTCCGCTGCAGGGGTTAAGACTCGCTGCGAGTCTTAACCACATTAAATAGAGGGAGCAGGAGTGGCAGCGAGCCATCCGGAACAGGGCGAGGGAAAAAAAAAATCTGTCGCCATGCACGGCGAATTTTTTTCATTGAATACTGCCCTATGTGTTAATATGGTTATAGCAATTAAGGGTGTGGATTAGCAATGGAAATTCTGTGAACAGACTTCTGGTTCAAAGACCCGTGCTCTGTAAAGCTGGGTACACATCTATACAATCCCTACTTCTTGCAACTGTTCGGCAGACCGTACTCCCATCGGACCGTCCACAAACAGCCGACACGCGTACACACCAGTACAATTTTACTTGCGACGTCCGATGTACTCCCGTCCAAACAGTCGCAATAAAAAGATTGTACCACCGTACACACTGTCTCGATTTGGGCTATTGACACGTCACATGTGACCAAAATTGTCATAATGGGCTGGGTTAGGGCATAATTGTAGCAGTCACCCTTTTATCTATTTAAAAAAAAAAAAAAGAAAAACACACACCCCGGAAACCCGACAAATAGGGCTTCGCTGATTATTTTTTTTTTTTTAAACCAGCCCCAGCCTCCAGGTCCGGTTCCCAAAATACGAGGGACAAAATGACTAGGGGTCCCCCCGTATTTTAAGAACCAGCCCCAGGCCAAACCAGCCAGCAGGGTAATGCCACAGCTGGGGGACACTTATTATATAAGGTCCCGCGGCCAAAGCATTCAGCCCTCTGACCGGTCAGCCTGGCCAGGGGAAGTGGGGACCCCCCCAATAAAGGGGGTCGTCCCCCCTCCAGGACTTACCTGACTGAAGCCTGGTGCTGTCCCCGGTGGCCACCGGGCTGATTCAGTGTAAAAAAAAGAATTAAAAACTATTGTCTTTTCCTGTGGAACTGAGTCCCAGCAAGCCTCCCCCGCATGCTGGGACTTGGAGAACCACAAGTCCCAGCATGCGGGGCATTAAAGGGCCCGCTGGCACTTGTAGTTCCACAGAAAAAAAAAATAGCGAAGCCCTATTTGTCGGGTTTCCTGATTTTTTTTAATACCAGCCCCGGCTCTTCAGCCTGGTGCTGGTTACGGCTGTGGGGGGGGGACCCCACGCCGTTTTTTTTTTGTTTTTTTTTTTTTTAGTCACCCTGCCAGAGATGATGCAGCTATGGAACGCCCACATGGGCGTTCCAGCTTTGGCAGTATAGTCGCAAGGATGGCAGCATATCGGTCGAACATGCGTACACACTGCACTTTTGTATATGTACCGATATGGGGGCCTTCCTGTCGGATGAAACTTAAACCGCAAATAACCGTCGACCGACCGAGAATGGACGGTCAAGACAGGTTTTTTGCCGTTTATCACTCGTACGGGACAGAACGGAAGAACGGCCCGACAATTGTATATATGTGTACCCAGCTTTAGTCTACACAATTAGTGTTAAAGAAAAAAAAAAGAAAAAATAATCCATAACAAATGAGCTAAGAAAAGTAATGGACAATCTTAACACCATTCATATACAAAACCTTTTCTGCAAGTTTGTATCTGTTCCAATACTATATATTTGAACTACTTTTCTATACATATTTCAACTTTATTTTGGAAGTGCCTCATGATGCATAAAAAAAAAAAAAAAATTATTATCAAAACTAGCTGAAGCGCAGTGTGTTTATGGATCAAAACAAAAAGTGCTACAGGTGACAAAAGTCTCATTGCCACTAGATTGAGAACTGGCCCGAATAGATTGCTTCTATAAATCAGTTCCATTTCACTCTACAGATTTTATAAACAACTCAATCCAGTTCCTGGACATAAGAAAGCTAGCATAGCACAGTAGACTGATAACTATTGAGCGCAAGTTATTGGGGCAGATGTATTCAGCCTTAAAAAAGGAGGGCGATTGAGTTAAAGGGCCAGCCAATCAGCTTTCAGCTGCCATTTTTTCAAAAACTGCCAAAACATAAGTTCGCGTAATAAACGTCCAGCCAGTTGGCTCCTATCAGCCTCGCAGTTATCTTTTTTCAAGGCTTAAATCTATATCTAGCCCTCATTTCCAGGCTTAAAAAAACCCACACATACCTGTTCGATGGGGCAGCACCCCCACTCCCCAGTCAGCAGCTGGCAGCAGGTAGTCTTGTCAGGACAAGAGGTGGTGTCATCACACCTAACATCACCCCCTGCAAAGTTAAACATTTGTTTATATAAGCAAACCCAGTAAAAAAATAAAAATAAAATTGAAATAGAATTTTCCATTATGTTCCTGGCATCTTTTAAGTTAATTAGAAACTTCCCAAAAGTTTCTAGATAGCATTGGACCTATATAACGTGCCCCACTAGATGTGATCATTGGTAAGGTCATTTATGTAGGAGACAAAGATTTACAGCGTTCCATAGTTCATCTTGTTGCCCATCCTGCTCCCCTCACTCCCTTTAAACAAATCCTGCATACGGTACAGTACTAGAAGTCAACAGGGCTGTGTAACTCCTGTTTGTAGTGGGAACTGAAAACTTGCAGAAAGCACTTACCGGGTTATACAAATATACACCAAATGGCTGCAGAAATACAGGGAGGCAGGCCAAACATACAGTCTATTAACGGGAATAGGAAACAGTTGATTCTTAAGTAACAATTCCATTTAGGTTAACACTTTGGTTGATAGAAGTGGTGCAGTTTTTTTAGGTTTCAGAGTACTTAATCCAGCATAGACCAGAATTTAAAATGCAATGAGCTTCCATAAACAAGCTTAATATAGTGTTCCCACTAAAAATGGGTGTGGGCAGAGCATTTGTCTTGACAGTAAAGGGGTGTGGCCAACATACTAATTAGCCAGTCTGGCAACCTTCTGTCAAATATGGAGGGTCAGCCCCAGCTGTGGCATCACTAATGGGAGTGCCTGTCACCATTGGAGGCTCTACCGTTTAAAATCAACAGATGCCATGCACACAGCATCTATTCACAAAGCAGAAGCTTGCAGGGTGCTTTAGCAGAGATTGTGTGGCCTTTAAAAAAAAAAAACCAGGTCAGGTGCCCTTCTAAAAACAAACAGCCCTGCGTTAACACTAATAGCCAAATGAGACTAGTTAAATAGTATTTCCCAAAACCACTCGGGGCCTTACCATTCCGTTTTAAAGCTGGGATCTTTTCAAACCAAGGAATAGAGAACTCCTTATTCTGACAAAAGCTCCCATTACATGTATATCCATTGGGACAGCAGTGTATTTTATCAGGGCAGCATACCGCCTGGCAAAAAGATAGAGATTAATGCAGTGCTAGAAATAACCCATGATAAAAAAAATTCTATACACATACATATTGGGTGCCATCAACAAGAACCCAACAAGTAATTTGCACCTTGCACCAACATTAAAAACTGCACCAAACCTGTTCAAGAGGACAACAGCCCCATTCTCCAGAAGCCAAGAGGCAGCAAGTAGAAGTGTCAGGACAGGAAGTTGTTCCATCACAATTAACAGATGCTGAAGAGAAAAGATCAGAAGATAAACTTTCGAGAACTTACACATTACTCCTGGCTGGATCAAGTTATGAGCCAGTGACTATGGTTGTTCTATATAGCAACTGATAGTCACATCACATGGTCATGGTCATTCTGGGGGTAGTAGATCATTGCATAATCCACCCATTTTACCAATAAATGGCATACCCCCATCTGAGTTAGGGATTTACATTGTGCAATCAGGCATAATGATAGGACAGTATAGATATAGAGATATATTATAAATTTTTGGTTTGCAGGATGGCACTCTAAATAGAAAAAATTCCCGGTGCCAGGAACATAAAGTTTTAGAACATGTAAAGCACTTACTCACTCCCCCCCCCCCCCTTGGTTGTAGAAGGATAGGAACCGGCACACTGGTGGATGGTGAAGAAAAGTTGATTTATTGTACAAACATGATTGCACACAACGACAGCTGTACACCTGACAGCCGTTTCAACCAAAATAAACGGTTTTCATCAGAGGTCGTTTATTTTGGTTGAAACAGCGGTCAGGTGCACAGCTGTCATTGTGTGCAATCATGTTTGTACAATAAATCAACTTTTCTTCACCATCCATAAGTGTGCCGGTTCTTATCCTTCTACAACCAAGGGGTGGGGGGGGGGTAAGTGCTTTTCATGTTCTAAAACTTTGTTCCTGGCACCGGGATTTTTTCTATTTAGAGTGCCATCCTGCAAACCAAAAGTTTATATATAAAAAAAAAAAAAAAAAAAAAACCACCACATACACCACTAACATTTTAGGAGATCATGCAATCGTTACATTGGCCTATCTTCCCTCCACCCACACCAACCATTTAGAGATGGCTCCGCCATAACATCATATTAACCCGCTTCACTCATTTACCCATCATTAGATGCCCAGCATACACATTTCTGTATTTAATGTATTTGTGACTCAATCCATCAAGCTCGGCACAGAACTATTTCTCGGCCAGTACCGCTTTCCAGAGCTACCAGTAGATCATAATGCAGTGCCGGAGGTTGATTAAGTACACCAATGTTAACATGACAACTTAAGACTTTTTTTTTATTTAATCCAATTTTAACTAAAAAGGTCTGAGAACTTTGATATTTACTTGCACTCCTGCATATCAGGGTTTAAAAAGCAGAGGAGCTATTCAGCTTGTAGCCAGTTACATCAAAAGCCGTATTTCAGAACATTAATGTGCAAACTAGAGATGGATTGTACTAGCAAAGTGAGGTGATCAGCCTAGAGATGCCGAGTTCTGGGAGGAAGAGCAGAGGCCTCCAATGGCTCAGAAATTAAAGACCCTGTGAAAGTAGCCTTTATGAATCATACAGTACATGACTTCAACGCAACCACTATTTTGACATTTAATGAAATACAATACAGTTATCACAAATTATCTATCTCCACTTATGAAGTTAAAGACCAACTTCTAGTTGTGTTAGAAAGTCCATTTTTAGTTTTACCTTGCTCACGCAAAGCTCGACTCTTCCTAAAAAATGGAGTAATCAAATTCTGGCCAACACACTTCTTATGGGTGACATCACATGTGGTCCCAGAAGGGCAGCAGTGCACATGGTCATCACAGCAGACAGCCTGAAACATGTTCAAACACATAAGGGACCATGGACATTATAAGATCAAAAGGAACAGGGGGACTGCAGGCCCAGAACTCATGACCTTTATCGGTTGGTCACGGACACTTACAGACATGAATGGACAGCAGCCATAGGACCCATCCAGCTGTTCACAGCAAGTACTACCATCAGGACAAGAGGAGCCATCTTGACACGGTGTCCTCCTAATAATGGTTTCTGTTTCAAAATAATTAAACAAAAATATTGCTGTGCTGTGATATTGTACATACTTTCATAGAGCAATACCAACCCAAGCATACACTAGCTAAAACTTGCAAGAAGGCAGCATATTTGAAAACATAGCGAAGTACAGTACAAATGTAAACAGGGATGTGCGATATTGCTAGATCAGTAATTATATACATTGGGTAGTTTATAGCACTCACTGGAGGAAAGTTTCACCCTGGCAGGAACTTTTTTGGACAAAGGAACTTCCCCATTTTCAGACGTGCATCGGTTATGGTCGAGATCACACACCATGTTGTGGGGGCAGCAATTCAAGTGATCACCACAGCAAGTTGCCTAGAGAGAACAGACCAGTGCACATTATAGACCATTGTAGCAAGTTAAGAGGATTCTTGAAAATACTCAGATTTTCTTAGACTAGGGTCATTCTTTATATATAAGGCTTCTTAAATCTAAAGGGACAGCTTCATGAATTCACCATGGTGCCAGTGTCCACAAACTACCGTATTTTTCCCACCATAAGACGCACTTGGGGAGAAAAGTATGTGCATCTTATGGAGCGAATACAGCAAAAAAAAAAAAAAAAAAAAAAAAAAACACACCTCCTGGATGCTGGTGCTGCTGCACCAGCATCTCAGGAGCTGCAGCAGAGCCTGCTCACAACCCCCCCCCCCCCCCCCCGGTAATTAACAGAAGCTTACAGAGGTGCAGGCAGCTGGGTCTGTTTGGCTAATGTGATATCATCGGCGAGGTCCCTGCGGCTGATGGGAACTAGTAGTGCTACTATTTCCCATCCCAGAGGACTCGTCTCCTGCCACCATAGATGAAGTTGCCAATATCAGGATCCTTGACAAAGGCCCTATACAGGCTGAAGGGGCACTGCAAGCCACTGCAGTGCCCCTCTACCAGCGCACAGAGCTCCACGGCTCCGGCAGCACCCGGTGACGTCATCACCTGGCATGCGCCGGGGTCCTTCTGGCAGTCTGTCAGAGACCCCCCAAGGGAAGCATCACCCAGCATCATCCACAAGGGAGCTCCATCACTCCAGCAGCACCCGGTGATGTGATCACCTGGTGCGCACCGGGCCACTGCCGGTCAGGCCCCGGGGATCGTCTGGCGGCAGAGCCGGTATCCTCATAGAGGACAGCATCAACTATCCTCCACGAGGTACCGACTGTCACGTCGTGGACGCATCCACAAGACTTGCTCAAGGTAAACCAGGGGCTGTGAGTAGGGATGTCAGCTCCCTCCCCTCAGAGTGATCCACTACTCCATCACTGCAGTGATATTGACGTGCCCACTCCCAAACCCAGCAGCATCCCTTTCCCGCTCCTCAGCCAGGCCCCCCACACAACGGCCAGCCCCTGGGGTCACTCCAACTAAAGTCCAGAAATAGCCGCTCTGCTTACACATGGGCTGCATTTTGACATGTCACTCCACATACTGTACACTGACATGTATCCCACTCATCATACAGACACACTGACATGTATCCACCTACTAGTTCCCATCTGCCACAGGGACCCCGCAGATTATATCCTATTCGCCAAATGGACCCCACAGAACGCTGCATGATCCTTGCTGCCTGTGCCTGGACCTCTGTGAGCTGCTGACAAGTACCAGGGGAGGGGGAGCGGGCATTACACTATTTGTTTCAGAATTTTTTTCCTGTTTTCCTCCTCTAAAACTAGGTGCGTCTTCTGGTCAGGTGTGTCTTAGAGCAAAAAATACAGTACTTTTTTTGCTTCAAAATGTGTTTTGTTTGTTTCCAATCCAAAACATTTTGTTAATATAATCTCTTTTGAATAACAAAAAAATGATTCTAAAGTGCCTATTGCAAGTAAGAGTGAGTTAGTACATGGAAACATTGGGTGTAAGTGCTTTAAAAAGCAAATCTTGCTTGAACCCCTTTAGGCTTTGAGTGATGTATTAATTTCATGAAACTACACCCTTTGATTGCTAAGTGAATGTGTCAATTTGGATTCCTCATTATTTATTTACAGTTTCCTATGTAGCGCAGGATATTCCGTTGCGCTTTACAACTGGAGACAGTGATTTAACAAACTGGGTAGATACAAACCGACATGGAGGTAGGAGGGCCCTGCTCACAAGCATACATCTATAATGACCTGTATGGTTAGCCATATAAATAAGTTTTTTTATTTGAATGTATATAACAAATGTGAGCAGCGCTGATATTTTTAGGTAATATTTTGCAGAAGTCAGAGCGGTTGGCATTTTTAGTGGATATTTTTGCCCAGCTCTCCTAGATGTTGGCACTCAGGGTTAATGCAGGTAGCGTACACACTCCCAGGTTTCGTAAACGTAGATAACCGTAGTACTGGATTGGAAAACAAAACACATTTTGAAGACCAAATAAAAAACAACAACTTCGTGTTATGTGGTGAGGGACAAGATTTGCTTCAGTTTGTCCAGTTTAACAGGCAACCAACAGCTTTTAATTTTGCCTATTATATGGACCATAAATATGTTTGCGTTAATCCTGGACCATCAACCGGAGGCACCTCAGCAAGTTCACGAAGCACCACAGGATGCTGCAGCACAATTTGGGAATCACTAGTTTAGGGTTAAGTATATCTAAAGCAAAGTACCTTCACCTCACCTGTGACATAGGGCAGCACCCCCAGCTCTGATCAGCCATCAGACAGCACGTGGAGCTATTTGGGCATTCTGAAGTTCCATCAGGGCACACCACAGCAGTCAGATTGGAAGCTGAAGGACAAGAAGACTGAAGTGCATGTATTGGGACCATGTATTGATGAGTAATTGGGATATTACTCACCTGGGATACAGTAGTGTCCATCTTCAGAACAATGACTGCCTGAGGGACAGCAATGATGTCCATCTTGGCAAGAAGTTCCCTAAGGGAAGTGTAAATAAGTGAGATTATGTATTAGTGCAGTGTCCTATATAAATCTTAGTGTGCAAGAGATGAATTTGTATTGTTTAGAATGCCCCAATCACACTTGGTAGACCAGATTTAGAGGATTTGCTTACTGCACCTACAGTGTGCATATATAAAGAGCTACTAGAAGTGTGAACACATGTACATATTTTAGTAAATCAGAAAATAAAAGCAGTTCTACTCGCAAGAGTATCAAATGTTATACCTAGCATACTAGAACTACTGGAAGGAAAGCCAGGTCCTGCAGACATATCTAAATGCTGAAGCTTTCTGTTCAGTTGATAATAAGTGTCATTCTATGACCAATGTTCTGTTAATGTATAACTATTCATAAGAGTTTAATAGACACCGCAATTCTATTTTCTGTCTACAGCTTTTTTTTGTTTTTACTGCTCCAGGACATTTGTTTCACAAAGATAAGCATTGCCTTATTACCCTACTCCATAACCCTCCACACACACAAGTGTCAGATGTGGTGTAGTCAGTACCTGGGCTACAGGGCAGCAGGCTGATCCACCCTGGGGAGTGCTCACGCAGGAATATTCCTCAGGACAGCCTGCCTGGTCAGTGCAGGAAGACTCCAGTGTTAACATTGGAAGGGAACGAGATACAACCTGAATTTAAAAATAAAAGCTGCTAAAATGCCACGTACTTATATAGGAGATTCATATTAAAGCTTTCCAACTATTCAGATTCTAGTACTCCCTACGTACCTCATCCTCTGGACAACAGCCATACCCAATACCGCCTGGAAGCTCACAGCACAGAGTCTTCTCACTGCATGTGTTCCCATCAGGACAACGTACTGCTCCTACAGATGCAACCAACAGGAGAAGTTGCCAAGGGGGAACCATCCTGCTGTTAAAACAAAGGGAAACATAATATGAGTAACAGACAATTTACTCTGGTTTAGGGGTTAATAAAGTATTCTGCAGAAAAAAATAATAATTTACTGGCAGATCATCTTCCCACAGCAGGACACAGCTATATTTTGTCTATTAAATTGAGGGTTATTCAGGCCGGATCGCTGCTCTGCAGACCTGAGATCAGATCGCTCATGTGTGACTTTTACATTTTGACCAAAAAGACACTGTATTGCACAGGCCACACATACAAATCCTGATCATGTGTTTATAGCTACCTATCAGGGAAAATGAAGCAAATAAAAAAAAAAACAGGCTTAGGGATACCACATGTGTTTATCAGGATTGGCAAATTCAATGTGTTATATTTCCCCAATTCAAGTACTTGGCAATCACTGATGTATGACCCCTTTACTCACATAACTACATATGCATCTTAACTGCATTGCTAGGTACACAGTAAACGCAGTGCATGGCACTATAACACACCTGTGTGGTTACAGCTGTACCATGCCTACTACTGACCTGTGAGAAAGTTGCAGCCAAAAAGGAGCCCCTACCTGCAGCTTTAGAACTGGTGAAAAACTCCATCAGCACATCACACCGATCCATGGATGTGACCAAGAACCTTTTGACATGTTCTGGATGGCGGTAAGGAGAAGCTTTAGTGGACTCCTCATCTCTTCCCAGCACTGCCTCCTGAGTGACTGCGGGGGACAGGCTAGCTGATTCTGATGGGGAGGCTAGGTGGATAAAAGCAGCAGTCTTGAACCAGCCTGCAGAGAGCCAGCCCAGAAATAAAACTTATGATTGTCACTGCCTGTAGCCACCTCACAGCTGTCATCCTCTGCCTCCCCGGTCACCTACCCTGTCCCTATGTGTGGAACCAGACAAAATCTTGTGTAGGGCAAGGAACTGGCAGGGACAGCTGTCGCCTCTACTACACCGAGTGGCTTGTAGCAGTTTAATTAACTTAAATCATGGAGTCCAATCTGTTGATATTCTGTGACGTAACATTGAGCCCCGCCGAATATGCAGTCACCGACTATATAGTCAGATTGGAATGCATGTTAACGATCTGTTGCCATGAAATACCACCCGACAGTACAAAAAAAAAAAAGTGGAAAAAACTCATGTCGACCTTTTGACCCTTAGGCATGTTGACGTTTTGTCTGTCATCTAAGGCCTGTCGACAGTTCCCCCTTCTTGTCCAAACCACAGATGCTACTATCAGCAGAAGGGAGACCGCAGTGTGTTTCGCAACCCTGCATTGCCATCAAGCTCTTTTATCATTTAGACAATCACAGCACATAAGTACTTATCAGTATCTAGTGCTACAGCAGAGATAACACTGTCTCTCTGCAGATTTTAACCACTGTATTTTACAATGAACGTATGCATATTCTCCAGTTATGTTAAACAGTTGTCACTAGCTTACACGAAGAGCGGTCAATTGCCAAACGTTAAGCCAATCACCATTACCCTATCCACCAACCTGCCACTGACCACATAAAATAGAGTCGGATATTTAAAACCACAGTAGTGCTTTCCAAATGTTAAGATGTGCCCAGACTGGAATAACCGTTGAATCTTAAAAAGGTGCCCACACTAGAAAGAGCTGTAATCTGAAAATGTATCTTGCCATTTCCCTTGAATTCCTGTTCAGCCCTGGACAAAAAGTTCCATGCAAAAAGTAAATTTCGACAAAGAGTTATCTTCATTTCAGAAAGATTTGAACCCCTCCAGTACTATGCCACCATCACCTGGGGACTCGAACGCACCCCAACTTCAAAATACCTAGTAGGGTTAAAACCTGAGTAGTATCTGGTGCAAACACCAGACAATTGGCAACCAGCCTACTGTTCATTATTTATAGTTTCTTATATAGCGCAGCATATTCCGTTGCCCTTTACAATTGGAAACCGTGATAAAACAAACCAGAGGTAGGGGGGCCCTGCTTGCAAGCTTACAATGTTATCTCCTATGAGCAGTGTTAAAGGAAGCACAACCATTTACTTTAAAAAGGCATCGTAAGTCTCAGAGTGCCATGTGAGCAAGCCAGCAGCCCATGCTCAAAAATTCTGTTCAGACAGGCAGAGGACTCTGGGAAGCAGCAAACAGGACCAGGGCCTCTCCCAAAGAACTTTGGAAAGCCCTTTAAAAATTGTCCCAAGATTGTATTTGCATAGGCTCCATAAGAATTTGTTTATAATCAGTTAGACTTTTACCGCCGTACTATTGGATTGACCAACATACATAATATGGTCACGCCTTAAAAAGAAGGCTCTGCAGTCACAGAGTGTATTATGCCATAAGACAGCCTACAGGTTGGTATAGTCATAGCAAATAAAGAAAAGTTCAGATATGAGGGGATGCGGTCATTTGGTCTACTGCATTATGGTCGACAGTCATTAGGTCGAATCCATTAGGTCGACATGCTAAAAGGTCGACATGACTCTAGGTCGACATGGGAAAAGGTCGACATGATTCTAGTTCGACAGGGTCATTAGTTCGACAAGGTCATTAGTTCGACAAGGTCATTAGTTCGACAAGGTCATTAGTTCGACAAGGTCATTAGTTCGACATTGTCTATGTCGACATTCACAAGGTCGACATGGAGTTTTTCACTGTTTTTTGAGCCAACATGTGCCGACAGGCGGTATTTCATGCCCTACCATCCACTAGGGCGTGGTGGGAGAATAAAATAGTGTGCCGAGCGTAGCGAGGCACCGTGCCCGACGCATAGCGAGCGCAGCAAGGGGATGCAGTGCACTTTAAACTGTGTCCATGTCGACTGTGTTGACATTCAGGTAAAAAACAGTGAAAAACCCCATGTCGACCTTGTGAATGTCGACATAGACAATGTCGAACTAATGACCTTGTCGAACTAATGACCTGTCGACCTTTTAGCATGTCGACCTAATGGATTCGACCTAATGGATTCGACCATAATGCAATAGACCAAATGATCCCAACCCGATATGAGAATGCTTGCGAGTGCTTACTTTTTATGTAGAGTAGATATAAATATCCCCTTGTCTGCATGTTATGCTATTATTTTTTTTGTTATAGAAGAATTGAAGCTGTGTTTTAGATTACTGAAAACAAACCTAAGATTCTGTTTAATAGCTCACCACAGTTTGGATTTCTGCCACATTCCTTCCTTATTTATGAACATATCAATCTCTCACAAACACATTGCATGTGTTTCGTCCTGATCACATGGCATGCAATGTGATCAGAACCTAGTTCAAAAAGTATCTGCAACACATACTTTTTGATCTGTGCGATGAGATCTGAATATTCTACAAAATCTCCCACAGCTGCATCCTACACAAGGTGATTCATTGTCACAAGACATACTACCTTGCTCAACTCAGGAGACAAAAACAGGGAAGTAGACTGAACATGCCACCCCACCCCCCCCCTCTCTCCACAGGGTAGGAAAGCCCCACCCAGTTATAAGCAAAACAAAGCCGTTCTGCATAGTTGGGTTTTATGAAGTAACATTTTAGCACACTGAAAGTTACAACATCTACTTAAATTCACTTAATTACAAAATTTGGAGTATTATGTAGGCACAAATACTGTAACAAGATGAAGCTATACTCCCCATGTGCCTCTCTAGATTTACATGGATGTGAAGTTTAACAGCACTGGCCATAGAACCTGATTGTACCAAATAAAAATCACAAATCTATGGGGTTCCCATACATGGCCTTAAACCAAGATATTGTACTTTGAGGACATGTGACTTCAGTACCTCAGCCACTATCGGTGCACAAGTTTAGATATTGTTAAAATCTAAACTGCTAAGCTGGGTACACATTAGCCAAATGTTGTTACTGACAATATGCACAATATTATTGCAGATATTGGCTAGTGTGCGTACACGATCATTAATTATGCACGCTCCTGCAGGCTGTTAACAGTATTCTTAACAGGGCTATCCCAACTACCACCAGGAGAATCTCAACTGCCAGGCTGCAGAATGTACATAAAGCAGACCCAAGCTAGGGTTAGGCACAGGTGGGGGGAGCATACTTACCTAGCCCCTATTGAGATTCCCTCCTTTGGAACGCCAGCGCATGTATTCTGACCAATTGCATCCCAGACGTATTAGACTAAAGGCCCCCCATGCACTGTCCTGGATTTGTCCTAAGGACATGTCAGACCACTTTGCCCAGAGCCCCCCGGCAGGCTCACATGCAATCTGGCACTTGATGTGCCGGAAAGGAGGTCCCAGGACAGGTGGTCGGATGGCCAGCAGGTCCAACGTGCATGGGATCGCGCATCGGACCTGAGGGGATATGAAACCAAGCAGATTTCACGGCCCAATTCATCACAATAAGCCGAAATCAGCTCGGTGTATGGGCACCTTTAATGTTCTCTCGTCAGACAACCTGTTAGTGTGCAGTAGCATAATAGAAAAAAAAAAAAAAGGGGAGGTATACATTGCTGGGTTTGACTGAATAAAAGGCTAACACAATGTAACCAATAAAGTACATTTATTATACATCAAATATAAAAACAGTAAAAATAGTAAACTAGAGAATTCTCTGGTTAAACCAAATATTGGGGGATATATAAAAAAAAAACAGTCTGGACAGGTATTGCTCCAGTGAGTGGATAAGGGCTACAGTTCAAATGCACCAATGACAATGGAATAGTTACCAGATGAGGGTAGAATAGTCTCTCTCAAGTTTGTTGGAGGAGAGTTAGTGAAGTCCCGGAAAATTATCCAGCATATTATGGATCCAGATTCACTAAGTAAGACAACAGAATTATTTGTGTTAAATGGTGGCAGTGTACCCAGGTGTGTTTTGTTTTGAAGAAAGCTGAGATTGTGGAATCCTGTTTGTTGTTTGAGCTGGTCCGGGTGGTCTGGTAACAGGTGCAGATTTGAAGGTGGCAGGTCAACGCGTTTCGACGTCTTAATCCGGCAGTGTTCCTGATGAAGACGTGTTAACACGTCGAATCGCGTTGAGCTACCACCGGTACTCTTTACTTAGAAGGGCGCCCATCTCGGCCATCTCGGGCATTGAATGCACTAAAAAATCAGGTGCGATGCGACAGACGAGATGCCCGAGATTTCCCATAGGGAACAATGTTAAATGTCTCAATTGACCCGATTTTCCTGTTCAATGCCTCAATTGACCCAATTTTTCCATAGGAAACAATGTTAAATGGGCCACAGAGGCCAAATAGGCACCCTGAAGTGTATAATGGCCACCCGAATTGTTAACGCCACCCCACGATCAACGTCAACCCGATGCGTGGCGAGCGCAGCGAGCCCGCGAGGGGTGGCGGTACGCGTCCTACGACCTTTTCATACCCCCACTATCCACGTCGGCGTGGAGTTGAGAATAGAAAGTGTGGCGAGCGCAGCGAGCCACCGAGCCCGAAGCGTGGCGAGCGCAGCGTGCCCCGCGAGGGGACGCGGATACCTTCACAGGTATCCGCGTCCCCTCGCGGGCTTCACAGCTGTCCGCGTACCCTCGCAACGCTTCGGGCTCGGTGGCTCGCTGCGCTCGCCACACTTTCTATTCTCAACTCCACGCCGACGTGGATAGTGGGGGTATGAAAAGGTCGTAGGACGCGTACCGCCGCCCCTCGCGGGCTCGCTGCGCTCGCCACGCATCGGGTTGACGTTGATCGTGGGGTGGCGTTAACAATTCGGGTGGCCATTATACACTTCAGGGTGCCTATTTGGCCTCTGTGGCCCATTTAACATTGTTTCCTATGGAAAAATCGGGTCAATTGAGGCATTGAACAGGGAAATTGGGTCAATTGAGACATTTAACATTGTTCCCTATGGGAAATCTCGGGCATCTCGTCGGTTGATCGCACCCGATTTTTTAGTGCATTCAATGCCCGAGATTTTTTACTAACGATGCCCACGATCAAAATCGTGGGCGCCCTTCTAAGTAAAGAGTACCCTACCACCTTCTCATCTGCACTTGTTACCAGACCACCCGGAACATTTGAAATGACTATGGGGCACCAGCAGCTTCTGCTGATTAAAATGATATGCAGCATGCCTATATTCTGTGTGTGAGTGAGGCTGTATCTGCATATGAAATAGTGTATTCATGGAAATCACTGTAACATAGCATTCTGTTTGCAGGTACATCCACAGTCGCACACAGACTGTGTCCTGGTCACATAACAATGCAAAGAAGACGCATTTTCAGCAAAAAAGGCACCCAACATTAGCAGAACTGGCCAGGAGCTGCATGGCCTATTGAGGCAAGATGTATGAGGAAACATCTGTATCCAAGCAGAGGCACAGGTCACAGTGAGCAGAGGCAGAGGTCAGTGTTAGCGGCTGTGCGAGTGCTGTCTGCGGGTGGGTTGGTTGTGCAATAGTGTTCGGCATATGTGTAAGGGGCATTATGTGTGTCATGTATAAATGCATTAATAATGTGTGACATGTGTAACGTATTGTGTGTAATGTGTATGAAGGGCATTAATAAAGGTTGGAATAATGTGTAAGGATCATTATGGTTATAAGGACATTAATAATGTGTGTCATGTGTAAGGGGCATTACTATGTGGTCTTATCAGGGGTGCCGAGAGAAAGGGGTAGGGGGTACAAATTACCCAGGCCAAAAGGTGCCCATACACGTACCAATTACCCGGTACTTTTTGTGCTAAAATAGCATTGCATCCACAACAATGCTATTTTAGCACAAAACGTACCGGGTAATTGGTACGTGTATGGGCACCTAAAGTCTAATGGAAGGGCCCCTCCCCTTAAGTGACAGCAGCAGCTCTTCTCCTCTGCCCAGCACATACTGCTTTTTGCTGGGTTGCAGTTTGGCCATTAAAGTGCTTAAAACACAATATTTTCTCAGGATTTTTTTCTAAGGGTATAATGTGAAGAGTAACGTATATAAGGTAAAGTGGTACTACTGTGTGATGTAACGTGAATAAGGGACACCATCGCATGCTATAATGTGAATAAAGTTGCACTACTGTGTGGCATAAATGAATTGGGGGTACTATTGTGTGGCCATGCCCCTTCCCAGCAAGAACTCAACCATTTGGGCTGGGCTCCGAATATGTGCACGGTTTCTATTTAAAATATTGCATGTAGGAGCACCAAAATGATGACTGCTATGATGAGGGTTGATAGTGCTGGGAAAGGGGAGCAGGGTCAGGGGCGGAACAAGTGGCGGTGCTAGGGGGCACCAGCTAAAATCTTGCCTAGGGCGTCATTTAGGCTAGGGCCAGCTCTGGTCGCGACCATCTCTGTATGCGACCCACGACTCCATATTGTTGACCATCAGGCTGATTGCTTCTCTAATCACTCATCCAGGTAGTTTGAAAAATCAGTTGAATTGTCTGTTACTTCAGACTCCTCCCATCATTAGGTGCCTCCACCATACTGTCATGTATGTGTTGTCTGCTGACCACACATGTGTGTGACCATTCTGTGGTAACTTGCTGGGGTCCTTTAATTTTTATTGTCCCGACAGGGTCCCAGAGAGAAATAGTTTGAGGACCGCTGTTCTAACATATTTGAATTCTCTTGACAGCTGGTCATTATCAATTAAAAAGTAGTACACTGACACTACCAACTATCATGCAAATATTAAGTGGCTAAACCCTGAAAATGGGTGTTTTCGGGGATTTAGCCGCAAATATGGTTTAATAAATGGGCCCCTTAATGTTAACTCTGATTCTAGCTTCATCAGTTATACCCTTTCACAAAAGACTTATAACCCAGGTTATTGAGGGGGCAACCCAGGGCTAGGCTAGGTAACAACCCAGTCAAGCCTTAAAATAATTACTTCTCACTGACCTACAGTACTTGCATGTGTGAAGAAACTCTGAACGTTGGCATTCATTCAATGCCAAGTCAGTCCTTTATAAGAACAGGAACACCATAAAAAAAAAAAGAGGAACAGCAGAAACACAAAGTGTTGTGTGAGCTGCACAGACCATAAAATAGGTCTCCTCTAGCAGCATATATGGATATGTAATAAAGTGCATAAACCAGTGGCCTCCAGCACACTGATCCCCAGAGTGGCAACCCTAGACATAAACCGGACAGCATTTTTAATGCGATACAGTCACTAGGTCAACCCTATTTAATTCAATAGGGCTTAGGTCGACATGGATAAGGTCAATAGGGTTGGAAGTAGAGATGCCAATCCCGGGATCCCCAGGATTGGCCTCTCTAAAAAAATGACCCCGCCCCCTAAACTGCCCGACCCACACATGTCATTATAAATGCCTACTAAACCCGCCCCCAACCCCAGAAAATCTCCCCATCCCCCTGTAAGTGACAGTGCAGTCACTTACATTGGTTGTGACAGGCAGGAGTCTGTCTCCTGCGGACAGGCTGCACAGCGGGCGTGTGGCTGGCTGGGCATCTGCGTTCGCAGCAGTGATCTGCGCTGACAGGCATAGCGGCGGCCAGGCTGTGCAGCTTGACATAATGTCAGGGGTCACGCTGCACAGCCTATGTCTGTCAGCGCAGATCACTGTCCCTAACAGCGGTGCTGCAGGGGGGGGTGAGCAGAGTCAGCCGGGCAGCATCTGAGCCATATACTAGTGCTCAGTGCTGCCTGGTTTTACACTGGGTACTAATCCCGGAATCCCTGGATTGGAAGCTTCCATCCCGGGATTCAAATCCTGCCAATTTTAGGCCAAAATCCCGGGATCCCGCTGATCCCAGGATTGGCCTCCCTAGTTGGAAGGTTGACACAAGCATTAGGTCAACAGTCAGAAGATTGACATGAGTTTTTCATGTTTTTTTGAGCAAACAGGTGGTATTTCACGTACTATCACCAAATACAAAATGCCGTAAAAACCCAGTTTTCGGGGATTTAACCACATTTTCATATGCAGCAAAGCCCCACTGCGGGGAGGGGGGGGGAGGTTTACACCTGTTCTAAATGGTGAAACCCCATGGAAGCCTATAAGCTTCCCTTCGCATCCCCCGCCACCTGTGTCCGGACCAGTGATCGCCTCCTGCCTGCAGGGAGGAGGAAGAGGAGCCCTCTCACAGCCTGCTGAGGGTTCAGGAAGGGAGGGGGGACCCGTTGCACATCGCCTTTGCGTTAACAATCGCATAGGTTACTGCATATGCGATTATTAACAATGCAAGTACAGCCGATGTATGGCCTGGATTATTAGAGAATCCCGCAGGCTTCACATCACACAGTACAAAAAGTATGTGCTGCACACACTTTTTGTACTGCCAGCGGATCGCATCGCATGCAAATCACATGCATTGCGATCCAGCCCATAACGGGTGTGATCATCGCACAGCGTATGGGCACCTTAAGAACTGTCTGCCCAATGACTGATAACCGTTTTAATTGCATATCCATTTAATCAGCCTGATGAAGAGGATACAAATAATATCAGACACTGCATGCCACAGATTAAGTGAATATGACGTTACTTACATGCAATACAAACACCCGCACTGAACTGGGACAGGACAGTGTGCAGCGGCAGAGCTGGGTTACACTCTGTCTACACGTTACACACATACACCGCAGCTCCGCACAATAACAGCACCATCACTCAGGGACACACATTCCCGACACGCTCACCTGCTGTCAATGTCACGCCGTATCTCTTCCACTCCCAGCAACCGAGCCCGGTTTATTAGCAGAGCTCCTCCCCTTTCCCACTCCTATTGGCCGGCAACTTCGTCGTTCTGTCATTGCTGTTTAGTCACGGGGCTAACTCGGCGTCACGTGACAAGGCTCTCAAAGTCACATGACCATGATGCACGTGATTTTAACTGGAGCTAGAGGTCTTGCAGGCAGAACTTGAAGCAACACTAGCACTGTCTATATCTGGCAATTTAATTTCAAATTGATTGACCAACACAGGGGAATAGAACTGCTTCATCTGAAACATACATTCTTCACTTATTTTATAAATGTACTTCCTTGTAATTCTGAATGCTAATGTCATCATACTTGCTGCTATAGAATGCACTGCTGCCAGCATTTCCAGAACGTTCCCAGCCAGCAACAGTAGAGATGGGGTAGCTCACTATTGAGCCAGCTCTTCGACCCGGCTCTACCAGGGTTACCTACTCTCACGGAATGGCCGGGAGTCTCCTGAAAATTGGGTCCCCCTCCCGGCCCCCCAGTCACCACCCACTTTCATACGCTCCAACATGACCCTCTCCATTAGGTACAAAATGCTCTGCTCCTGGACTTCCTTCTTAATATATGAGGTACTTGTTTCCTAGCACGGCGCCCATCGCATCGCATACCATATGGTATGCAATGTTAGCCGATGTTATACAATTTTAATTTACAATTTTGGTCTACAGCATGATGGTCGACAGTCATTAGGTCGACACCATTAGGTCAACATGAGCCTAGGTCGACATGGTTCTAGTTCGACAGGTCATTAGTTCGACAGTGTCTAGGTCGACAGGTCATTGGTTGGACAGTGTCTAGGTCGACAGTCAAAATGTCGACATGGGATTTTTCACTGTTTTTTGAGCCGACATGTGCCGACAGGCGGTATTTCATGCCCTACGATCCACTAGATTTCATGCCCTACATGACCGATGCATTGCGAGCGATGCGAGGGGATGCGGTGCACTTTAAACTGTGTCCATGTTGACTGTGTTGACATTCAGGTAAAAAAAAACAGTGAAAAACCCCATGTCGACCTTTTGACTGTCGACCCGATACATTGTCGAACTAATGACCTGTCGAGCTAACGACCTATAACCATGTCGATCTTTTCCCATGTCTTCCTAATGGTGTCGACCTAATGACTGTCCACCAGCATGCTGTAGACCAAATGATCCCAACCCCTGCTGCAGGAAGCACCACCACTAATGCCTCTGCAGATATGATACGCCTGCCCTCCCCAGCAGCAGCATCCGGCCTCCGTCCACACTCTTCACGCTGACAGCAGCTGGTACCTCTCATCAGGTATTCTGTGGCCATTCACTGCAGCACACAGGAGACTGTGTAGCTGCTGGCACCCAGCGATAGGGAAAGGTGGGGAGACGACAGGCTGGGGGGGGGGGGAGCAGGGTGCATTGAGTCCCCCGCTGTCCTTTATTTATTTATTTTAAACTCTGTCGCTGCCGCCCGGCCAACCAGGCACCCACTGAGAGAATCAGCAGTGGCGTAGGTAGGGCGGTGGAGCGCCAGCTCCTGGCGCCAAAAGTTGACAGGGCGCCGGAACCGCGCACCCCAAACAGCATCCCTGTCCTGTATGCCGCCCGCACGCTGGCTCAGTCAGTCTACAGAAAAATGGTCACTGGCCTCCTGCACTGAGGACATGTCTAGTGCAGGAGGCCGGTACAGAGGGTGGGGTAGTGAGGTTGTAGGCGTTAGCAGGAAGTAGCCTGTGTCAATCACAGGCTGCTGTGCGTTCCACCTTCTTCACTCCTGCCCACCTCGGTGTCCGGCATCAAGACTCCCCCTGATCAGGTTAGACTGTACAGGGGGAGCGCCTGTGGGGTCCTGTCATTAAACAGGGGGAGCAGCCTGTGGGGTCCTGTTATTAAACAGGTGAAGCAGCCTGTGGGGTCCTGTTATTAAACAGGGGGAGCAGCCTGTGGGGTCCTGTTATTAAACAGGGGGAGCAGCCTGTGGGGTCCTGTTATTAAACAGGTGGAGCAGCCTGTGGGGTTCTATTATTAAACAGGAGGAGCAGCCTGTGGGGTCCTGTTATTATTGAAAAAAAGGTGGAAGGGGATTCGGAAGTACTTCTGCACTAGTTTTATCATTAATGAATTATGAAAAATCCCCAATTTTGGTACTATGTTGAATTGTGATCTACACAAAGTAGAGGTGCTGCCAAAGACAATGGGTTAGATCAGGGGTGTCCAAACTTTTTGCCACGAGGGCCAGATTCGGTGAAGTGTGGGGGCCAACCATTCAGCCTGACAATCATTAATCACATCAGAATGGTCCTCCACTCTGCCCCCATTCACTCTATGTCCCCCAGCCTGCCCCATTCACTGTATGTCCCCCAGCCTGCCCTTCCTTCACTGTATGTCCCCCATTCACTGTATGTTCCCCACTCTGCACCCATTCACTCTGTCCCCCAGCCTGCCCCCCTTCTCTTAATGTCCATCAGTGCCTCCATTCATTGTATGTCCCCAAGTCAGACCCTCCTTCACTGTATGACTCCCATTCACTGTATGACCCCCATTCACTATGTACCCCACTCTGCCCCCATTCACTGTATGTCCCCCAGCCTGCCCCTGCTCCCCCTTCTCTGAATGGCCATCACGGCCTCCATTCACTGTATGTCCCCCAGCCTGACCCTCCTTCACTGTATGTCCCCCACTCTGCCCCCTCCCTTCTCTGTATGCTCTGCCCGCTTCCAGCTGGAGGCTGCGGGTCGCTTGAAATGACAGCACGGGCTGCAATTGGCCCCTGGGCCTGACTTTGGACATGCCTGGTTACATGCAAAAATAGAAAAAAGAGAAAGAACTGTCTTCTTTGCTGGCGCACTAAGGTGAATAGAATTAAAATGTACCTTTTAATAATGTATTAATTAAAACCGTTGAGGTGAAATTTTGTACCACACAAACTTATCAAACAAACATTGAACAATAAATTTATTAAAATTAGATGCACGTGTTGTGTGTATAATTATTATTGTATTGTGTCGTTTTCTATGCTTTGATTTATCTGGTTGGTTTATGTAGAGAGGTAGGTTACTACACTAGCAGTCGCTATTGTCTTGAGGATATATAGATCCTTTTATAGATGTTGCTCTTCAAGCTTCACCCACGGCAAGAGCATTAGGGACTGGGTAATGAGGACCAATGTGACCGAATTAGGTCGGTCTAACGCTGTACAGAGCCAGTTTCTACAGCCACGCACTGGCTGTTTTAAATGCATCAACTGTGCTACATGTCGATCACTCAATACTAGGAAGTATTTCCCCCAGCCCCATACAGGACAACGCATACCCATCAAATACAGAGTAACTTGCACTACCATATACATTGTGTACATGATTACATGCCCGTGTGAGCTTTGTTATGTCGGGAAAACAGACCGTACAATCCGTGACCAACCTGTCGCCCAACACTTTATCTCCAGGGGACACAATCTTGCAATGCTACGCTACACTATAATTGACCATGAACCTGCAATGCGTGGAGGTGACAGACCACTCAGATTGCTTCGCAGGGAAGCTAGATAGATCCACAGATTGGGGATGCTGTCACCCCGCAGTTTAAATAAATCCGCCTGACTACATTGTTTCCTCTGACCCCATATTTCTCCTTACACGTTGTTTGATACTATAATCCCGCTTGCTGCTATACCTTTTCTGTAGCTATCATATGGATTTATTCACAGATTTATATGTCTACATTATATACGGCGCTTACCGCTCAGTCCAGACGCACAGATTGCGGACTCTTAGCTTTAGCATAGGTTGATACGATCATGCTTGATTTTCATGTACATATTTCTGGGTTTTTTTCGGGTTGTTTTATTTTCTTTACATTAATGCTATCATTTATGCTTTGTACGGTTGTACCATTATCTTTCAGTGTTTTTTTGTTATCGTGTTTGTCTCACAATGGTGCCTTTTCTGTAATGCATTGTATATTTTGTTGATGTTGCATCACCCCGACTACAGGTAACGGCTGATGACGTCATTTCTGGGCGCATCAAACCGGCTCCGGTGGGGGGTGATTGCACATGACGTTCAGGTGTCTACTTAAGGTATGTCTGTATGGTAGCACACTTATCCTGATGAAGATGTTTTAATACATCAAAAACATTTGATCACCTAACTACTGCGTGAGCTTCTTTATTTGGACTCCGAGTGCCGCTGAATTCTGTTCTATATTGTGGAACCTGCGGGTTACCTCTGACTAGTGCCTGGTGCTTCTTGTCAAAGATCCCTGTTGTGGATCGAAATGTCGACTGCTGTGATGACCTAAATAAACCTTTTTTATTCAACTAGCTCTATAGCCTATGGTGAGTGCCTGCTTCAACAAACTATATATATATATATATATATATATATATATATATATATATATATATATATATATATATATATATATATATATATATATATACATACACACACATACACACATACATACACACCAGGAACCTTGAATTATGTGAAAACAGTCAAAAATTATACAGAGACTTAAAAAGTAGCAGTTGATTGTATAGTCCTGTTCTAGTGTTTTAGAAACGGGAGAAAGTAAGAGGAGAAACATTTCCCCAAATCCTCAAACAGGTCAGACTAGGGCCCTTATTCTGATCGGTGCGGCCGGATCCGATTATGCGGCCAGGACCGTGCGTGCGAAACCCCACCTTCCATACGGATCGCCAACTCCGTCCGTACGCGGTAAGAAGCTGGCCGAACGGACCGCACATGTATTTTTCACGGAATACGCCTCCTCCATCTAAGGGAACCTCCCCATCATTCGATGGTCGCAGACCATCGAATGCAGGACCAAGTGCTCCACCAGCTCCCGCAACCTCAGACCACACGGACATTTTTCCGTGCAAAAGCAGGGATCTGGGCGGGCAGCTGACATCCGGCGATGTCATATGTCCGCCCCCTACACGTGCGTCACGGCCGCATTACCATACGTACGCCCAGCGTTTGCATGGGAACGCCCATGAAACGCGGGGCGTATGCATATGGTAATGAGCCCAAATAGCCCTTCACGCCCCTCTCCACCCCCTGTTCGGAGTGTTCACATATCATGCGGGATTTGGCCGTACGCCCCGCTCACACATGCGCAGAGACGCCTCTGCACATGCGCAGACACAAAACATCGGCGGGCCGAACGCACGCGGATATATCCGCACCGACCAGAATAAGGGCCTAGGAGAGGTAAGAAAAAGGGCTGGAGCTACTGGGTAGCTGTATGGGTGCTGGCAAGGGATGTCTTGTAGAGCAGCTACCACTTGGACTGAGTAGGTCCCAAAAAAACAGAGAGGAAAAATGGGGGAAAAGGTTGCGCTAGAACCAATGAGGAAAATAAAATAACATTTATTGGTACACATCCATATGAATTAATATAAAACAAAATTATTAAATACACATGCTCACTGCCCACAGGGCCACTTTTGTAGAAGTTTTTGAAGGGGGGATCCGCTCCTAATTATGCCGCCAGAGTGAAGCGGAGGACCAATCAGTATGGCCAGGGATTGTAAATTTCCCCAATCCAACAGATATTAGATGGTGTGGATATAGTTACCGGTGCCGTTCCTTGGTGGGTTCCTCTGGGAGATCTTTAAATCCTTTTAGGATAGCATGGAAGCTGTGTCATCCCTTTTTGTTGGAACATGAGGAAAATGTCCACTGAGAAGCTGGAATTGCAGGCACGGTCTACTGGTAAGGCGGCTGGTTGGATCCCAGGAAATGCGTGAAGTGGCAGTTGGGGGCAAGCGAGTAGAGCAGCGCATGACGCATTTTGCTGTCACACAAGGACAGTTTTTTCCTTGGTTCTAGCGCTACCTTTTTCCCCATTTTTCCAGACTAGGAGAGGTGGCCATTAGGGAAATCATTTCCATACCTTTGCTTAAGTTATTTACTATGTTATTCATAATTATATAGAGTCAATATACTCTACAGTGCTTTAAATTTGGGTACAAAACAAGCAGAAAATTTATCAAAGCTTGGTGACAGATAAAGTGGTGAGAGATAAAGCACTAACCAAAGCTTCTATCTGTAATTTTTCTTTATTTAGCACCTTCTAGACCAGGGATCGCCAACCCGTCGCTCGCGAGCGACGGGTAGCTCGCCGGGTGGTAAGTGGTAGCTCGCCTGACCTCTTGGCGGCAGGAGGTCAATGGCGCAAGAAAGCGACCTCCTGCTGCTCCCCTTCCGACGTGCAGCGGTTGTTGCTTGGCAGCAGGAGGTCACCGCCGCAAGAAAGTGACCTCCGGCTGTAAAGTTGCTCACTTCACAGACCGGGACCCTCCTCCAGCCAGGCACAAAAGCTCCGTTCCGGGATTTCCCAATTACATTTCAGTCACACTGCGGCAATTTCTCAGTTCCCTTTTGCGACGGTCAAGCGGCATTACCCTTATTATTATCTATCCTTATTTACTTTATCAATATTTATTAGTCATTAGCATTTCCCTGTTATGCTGAGTGAGCGTACCTCGGCGCTTTCTTTAGTATCCTGTGGATTCCTGGCCAGGAAAACGGTGCTTTCTAAAACTCCAATAAGGTGTGCAGCCGGAGGTCACTTTGTTACTGCGTGAGATCACTGGCTGCGGCGCGCCTTCTGCTACAGTACGTAGGACACATGCTGGTGCTGCACTCTGTCGTCGGCGCTGCTTCACTGGACCGCGGGGCAGCTCCCAGGGCCTCCTTCACTACCTCCTCTCCCCGGCAGCAGCAGGAACAACAATGGTGAGTTGTTCTGCTGCTCGGAAATTCATTGGGGCAAATGTGTTTCTGGCACTGGGGGCATATGTATTGCTGGGATTGTGGCACTATTGGGGGCATACCTGCCACTATTGGGGGCATACCTGTACCTGGCACTATTGGGGGCATACCTATATCTGCCACTATTGGGGGCATACCTGGCACTATTGGGGGCATAACTGGTACTGTATTGGGGGCATATGTGTATATGCCACTATTGGGAGCACACCTGGCACTATTGAGGGCATACCTGGCACTATTGGGGGCATGTGTATCTGCCACTATTGGGGGCATACCTGGCACTATTGGGGGCATGTGTATCTGCCACTATTGGGGGCATGTGTATCTGCCACTATTGGGGGCATACCTGGCACTATATTGTGGGCATATGTGTATCTGCCACTATTAGAGGGCATACCTGTACCTGGCACTATTGGGGGCATACCTGGCACTATTGGGGGCATGTGTATCTGCCACTATTGGGGGCATACCTGGCACTATATTGGGGGCATATGTGTATCTGCCACTATTGGGGGCATACCTGTACCTGGCACTATTGGGGGCATACCTATATCTGCCACTATTGGGGGCATACCTGGCACTATTGGGGGCATAACTGGCACTGTATTGGGGGCATATGTGTATCTGCCACTATTGGGAACACACCTGGCACTATTGGGGGGCATACCTGCACTATTGTGGCATACCTGGCACTATATTGGAGGCATACCTGGCACAATTGGGGGCATACCTGGCACAATTGGGGGCATATATGTAAATCTGGCACTGCACTATTGGGGGCATATGTGTATCACACCTCCACTTTCATTGGCCGCACGGCATGTGGCTACACCTATTTTTTGGCAGGTGCCTACGGCACGCACACACAGTACCGCCAGAGTATTTATTTACAATGGCACCATAATTAGGCAGCCATTGTTTATCTGGCACTGCTGCGGGGGCATTGTGTTTATGGCATTAGTGTGGGTATTGGTGGCATTGTGTAACTGCCACTGCTGGTGGCATGTGTATATATGGCACAGCATCTGTTCAGAGAGGCTGGGGGCATGGCCTTCGGCACGTGCAGATGTCCCTTATCCTCTGCCTCCAGCGTTGGGAGGTATGTATTCGGCATATTGGACATTGCAGTGTGTGGCATATTGTGTCTGGGGCATTGTGGTATGTGGCATAATGTGTCAGGGGCATTACAGTGTGTGGCATAATGTGTAAAGGGCATTATTTGGTCATTAGGCAGATTTCTTTCTTTTTTTTATTTTAGTAGCTCTTCGGGTGGCTTATTTTGCCGCGAGTAGCTCACGCCCCAAAAAAGGTTGGAGACCACTGTTCTAGACGATACTACATAGAATCTGATTGGTTGCAACATCCCATATTCAATAGAACTCTCATCTTAGGAAATGAACTCCTAATAGAAATATTTCTATTCACTTTATGTGCCTCCATGCTTTGATTCATCTCCTACATAGTAATAAAACAAAACAAGGATTTATCAAACTGGTAAGAGAGCTCTGAAGCAAGTTTACAATCTACAGAGTTTAAGGTGCCTATACACGTAACAATTATTGTATACAATATCGTATCTCATCACATCTCAGTTTTGCGATGAGATGAGATCTAGTACAAAAAGTATGTGCAGCAACCGAGATGCGATGAGATGCGATATAGTATACAACATTGTATACAATAATTGTAACGTGTATGGGCACCTTAAGGTATACATACCCATGCTACCGGCATATCTGGGAGACTCCTGAATTACAATGACTTCTCCATACCCTCCAACTGTACCAATTTAGCCGGTACAGTACGTTTTTTTAACGGTCTGTACCGGCTAAATCAAAGTGTACTGAATGTACCGTTTTTTTGATAACTGGCTCCTCCTCTGGCTTCCGGCAAACTGGCATGCATATGTTTGTAGTTTCATTCTTTCACAGCCTGCTGCTCTTCGGGGAGGGGGAGTGGCCGACCAAACTACAACTCCCAAAGGACTTAGGGTGCCATGTCACACACCCTATCACGACGCGAGCCAGTTTGCGCCTGCCCTGCCGACTCTGCTGCTGTGGCCCGCCGCCGCTGCTACTGGCTGCGCTGAGCATGTCACAGTATATGACAGTGCAACTGCCACTGACTGCTCTCAGCCTGATGGACACAGGTAGGCAACCTACTCACCTCATACAGATGCAGTGTTTTTTTTTTTAAGTTTAGGGGTCGTGGCCATGCCCCCTTTACTCGTGACCACGCCCCTTTTCTGCGGTTGTACCGATTTTTACTACTCAAATGTTGGAGAGTATGCTTCTCCCAGAAGTAAGCGGTCTAGGCAGAGCCAGATTAAGGTCTAAATGGGCCTTGAGCTGAAAATGATCAAAGGCCTATTATGCGCAATAATAGGGGTTGTGCAGGCAGGGCAGGCACCTAATAGTTGGGGCGTAACCAGTGTTCTGTTTGGGTGGTCTGCTCATGGGTGTATTTCTATTTGTGTAAATACTTTTTAACTAATTATATATGCCTGGAAAAGGCAGGGGGCTGATATAGGAAAAATGTAGGGAGATATATTGGTGGGTGCCCTCCAAAGGTGCCGATGTCCTAAGATACTTGCGGGGTGAGGCGGCACTCCAGTCATAAAAAAAATACTGAAAGCCAAAACTTGGTAGACATTTCAGCACCTTTTATGTGGTCACCTAAGTTTACCACACCATTAACCCCTTATACATATCATGCAACACAATAGTAACCCCCTTATACTGTACTTGCCCAGTGCGGTGTAAGGCACCGGAGCGTCCCAGGCGGGGCGGGGATGCTCCGGTGCTCACTCGCCCCCCACCCCCCCCGGCCACTGTACAGGGGGGGTGCCGGTGATTGTGGCAGTGTTCTGGGGCGGGCGGGGGGGGGGGTTGGCAGGGGGAGTCGGGTGATGCGACGGGGCAGGTCACATCATCAGTTGCGGTGCCACTCACCTCCACGGGCACCTCCTGCTGCAAACTGGTGCCCTCCAGTGCCAGGTGCCCTAGGCAAATGCCTAGAGCTGCCTAGTGGTGGCACCGGCCCTGTACTTGCCTCTTACACATTATGCCACATGGAATGAGCCAAAATTCACACCGATTGAGCCAAAATTCACACTATGGCACACAGATTAAGGCAAAATTTTGCCATATGGATTAAGCCATAATACACACAATACCAGGCATGTGCACACAGTGGCCCTCTAGCTGTTGTGATACTACACATCCCAGCATGCCTTGACAAAGTTTTAGCATTCCCTAATAGCAAAACTGTGGCAATGCATGATGGGACTTGTAGTTTCACAACAGCTGGAGGGCCATAGTTTAGACATGCCTGCACTATACTAAACAGATTGAGCAATAATGCACAATATGCTTCATAAATAGGGGCATTGCACGCATTAAAAATTTACACCATAATGCCCATTACATGTTAAGCCACACACAAGAGACAAAAAAAATTATGAATCTAAACGCAATTATAAATCCCTTGCAATTTGACTGACACAAAGCCAACATTTGGGGGTGGACACCGGACATTTTATGGAAGTGGCAGGAAAGAAATGCAGCCGTGCCTAGGCATTTTAAGGGATGGTGGAATTAACCTGATTCTTTTGTATATCAGCGATAAGTTAGCCGCCATCCTGCACATGTGCACAGCTGTGAATGTCATTGCAGCCGTGCGACTAGAGGGGGAAATCCATACGCAATCACATACCATGGAATGGCCCCCAGCCACGAACCCCTATGTTCAGCGGCCGCATAGGCCAAGGCTTACTCAGAGCTGTGATGGCCGTAGGAAGATTGGGCCACTGTTAACATCAGCGCCCCTCTTTCCCAATGACCAGGGTCCACCAGCGTTTTTTACAGTGGCACTCCCAGAAAACTCTGAGGTGCCGCACAAAATGCCTGCCTGTCACTCATCTTGTGAACGGCCATTGCTGGCTTTTTTCACAGGGGGACCTGTGTGGTCTCTAGTGGTCACTGGCATTAGTTCAACTCATGGAGGTGAGGAGTAGTTAGCCTTCTATATATAAATAAATTCTGAAGTAGTCCAGTAGATTAAAAAAATATATATATTTGCATCATATTTTGAATTTTACATGTTGAAAAAACATGTACGTACAGTGTCTATGGACACTGATCCTCCTGGTGCTTAAAGTTATATCAAATGTAAATGAATATAATATAAAATTAGATACACAAATGCATAGTTTATACTTCCCTGCTACAAGTGGTCAATGAGATTGGCAGTCCCAACCATATGGTATATCACAACTGTTAGGAGCCATTATAAACGGCTAATTTCTGCCTTGTCAGTTCTGTGGTTTTTGCCAGGTATTTGACTCTCTTGTGGCCTTCAGTGGTGTGTCTGTGCCATTGCAGCTCAATCTCCTGTGAGTTGATTTATGCACAAGCCTGACCTCGTTAGCCCTGCTTGTGAGTTGGACTGGATTGTTCACAGGTGTCTTGATCACCTGAGCCCTTCATTAAGCATTCTGCCCTGCACTACCCTGTCGGTTATAGTTCCTAGTGGAGTTCTGCTCAAGTGTTGTCTAAGCCTTGTCAGAGTTCTGTTATAGTCCTGTATATTCTAGCAAGCACTCCTGCCAAGCATCCTGTGCCCAGCCTTGCCAGTGCTATAGAGTCTGTGTTCCTGGTCCCAGCCAGTGCTCCTTCCTGTCTGTTCCTCTGTCTGTGCTGCAGTCCCCGGAGTTCCTTCTGTGGTTATATCATCTTACCAGTCAGGGGTTCTCCCTGCAGCTCTCCTTTTATTTATATTGTACTGTACCATCTCTGCATTGTTGCAGCAGCTCGCACTGGGGGTCATGTTTGTCCTGTTAGGGGTAATTTCTTCCCTGCGCGAGTATTCAGGGGTTTGTTTGTTATTTACCACCTTAGTACATTGTTGCAACCGTGGGGAGTATTCCCCGCATTTTGATAGACTCTGGGGGTACCCCATCCTGTTTGTCTCTTTAGTTAGCTTTCCTCTAGCACTCTCCTTGCCTTGGCGGACATGTTGTCTCACATAAGGCCTGGTGGCATTGGGCTTGGAGCTGGCATAACCAGCTCCTTTGAACAGGGCTGTTATAGGTGAAGCCTAGCACTGCAAGTGTCCATCAACCACAAGGAGAGGCAATAGAGTTAGAGGTCGGGTTTGGTGGTACCCTCCAGAGTCCTAACAACAACAAAGAAAAAACAAATATGAACACTGCGTCTGGGAAGACAGATTAATTAATACAAAAATAATTTTATTTGTAGAAATGGGAAAATTGCTTGCTCTCATACAGGTATGAAACTAAGTGATGAAAGGGAGAGGGGGGAGAGGAATGAGTTCCGCACTGATATGTCCCTTTGTTCGCCTCTTATAGGCTATATCTGCTTTCTCTTATTTATTTAACATTTATTATCTTTCAAATTGAATTCATAGTTTAATTCAAAAAGAAGTGGTGCTACCCTTCTCTAAATTTTAGATATACACAAGAAAAAATGGGGAGGGAACAGTAGAGATTGGGTGGGTGCACACTGCAGATAGCTATGTTAGGCATCCAACTGATAATATACACTTAAAATTTAACTTTTATTTAATGTATCATTAAAAAAAGTGCACATTATCCACATATTGATGAATAATAATTATACTGTACTAAGAGCTGAAGGGCTCACAAGTTCCTAATAAAATACCGGACCAATAGCCAGGGAAAAACCATATGGCTGGAGCAGACAGTTGAAATGTTACGGTCAGAGAATTGAATATTAAAAGTACACATATAATGCTAAAAAGTCTCTCTCCCTAAGCGGATAAGGAGAGATTAGGAGACAGAAACACATATAAATTGAAGAGCCTCTACATCACGATCTTTTTTTAATCACTTTTTCCAAACTTTTCTCACCTCTACATTATTGTTCTAATAAGAATAAGTAATTAGCATACTTCTTCTTTTTTAATGGTACATTAAATAAAAGTTAAATTTTAACTGTATATTATCAGTTGGACGCCTAACATAGCTATCTGCAGTGTGCACCCACCCAATCTCTACTGTTCCCTCCCCCCTTTTTTCATAGGTATGAAACTAAGCATGATCCTTATGAGAAATTTCAATATGGCATGATTTATAATATAAAGATATAACAAATAAAATGCAATGTAATAAAAATACACAAATGAGTGAAATTTGTTAATTAGCTATCAAATCAAACACGTTAGCTATCACATCCAACATGTTAGCTATCATAAATCACTTTTGTATGTCCGTCAGTAAAGGTAAAAAATATATGCAGCTGTCTGTAGATATTTTAAAATATGAGGACCTTAATTCTCCACTAAGCAATATAACAGTCAATTTCAAGTTCCTATTTGTTAATATAGAGGAAACCTGCATCCCTATAGATTGTAAGCTTGCAGCAGGGCCCTCTAACCCCCAAGTCTGTCTGTTACCCAGTTTGTTTTATCACTGTTTCTTTTTGTCACACCCTTTATCACTATTAGTTGCTTACACATACCCAACATTCTATGACACTTTACACTCTTACACTTCACAGCTATATTTTATTTATGCGATGCCCTGGGGTGGTTTTGCTGGACTGGCTTGGGGGTGCCCTGTGCCCCAGGCATGAACCCCATAGTGCTAGGGACCTGCTCTAATGAGGAGACCTTAACGTGGTGAGCAGGTTGATATATTTGGCCAAATGTATGCTAACATCCTCAGAAATTAATTATAAAAGGAATACATGTTAGCAGTAATTATTGTATAGTGCACCTGCAACCCCCCTTTGTTTTCTATATAAGAAACTGTAAATAAATAAAATAAATACATTTCGGCTCCTGGCAGAATTGCCTGGACTTTGAGAATATATACTCTCAAATTTCAGGCAATTCTGCCCACACTCCTAAAAGGAACTTTTTATCTGTATAATATTGGCCTAGGTCTCCCTGGCCAGCCGAGATCCCAGATTCCTCTATTTTAACAAATAATTTGAAATTAAATGTTAAAAATATTTTGCTGACATTATTCACATGACCTAGGGAGGTTACATACATGGCAAAATAAGGGGTAGCAGAGGGGATACATGTATAAAACAAAAATGTAAATCCATAAAAGTTTAAGGACACATACACTTAGTTGAACATTTTTTTGCTACAATGCATGTGTCTAACTCAAGTCGTGTACACACGGCAGTGGTATGGGCTATATTCGCTGGAAATATGGTCGCTGGCGACCATGTTGCCAGTGATGGGAGTGTGCCCCGTTTTCAGCCCCATTCTAATCCCTGGTTGCAGGAGCTTGCCCACTGCAGGAGGTCGGACGTGATCGTACATGCTGACCGTCCGACCTCCTGATCCGGTCCGATGCGCACGGGACCACGCATCGGATTGGATCAAATGTCAAACACATGCGATTTTGGGCCGATTTCACGCGATTTATCGGCCCAAGTGCTCAAATCGCATGGAATCGGTCCAAAATCGCATAATGTATGGGGGCCTTTACAGGCTGTGTTTGAAAAAAGTCAGTAAGGAGCTGATTGGACATTTATCTCTCTTCATCAACCCTGCATTTATCATCTGCCCCAATATTTATAAGTTTTAGGCCAGTATTCAATGCCGAAGTTCACGCTGTGGAGCGATTATTTAGGATTCGCCGTGCATTCTCCGGGCTGGATGATTCGCAGCAAGCCATCCCTCTGACCTATTCAACACAAATTTGTACACCACCCCCCCCCCCTCCCCCTGGGAGGATGGGAGACAGGCAGGGAGGGGGAGATGCAGGGAGCGCTGCACTGGGTCTCACTTATTACATATTCACGAGCGGGACCCAGAGCAGTGAATATTAATGAGTGGGTCCCCACCCCTCTGCTTACGTCATGTGTAAAAAGAAAATTAAAATTTAAAATATATTTATGTGCTTCAAGTTTATACATACAAATAGCAAGACCCTTCAAATAATAAAATAACTGATTTTTTTTACACCCAAAATAATAAAAGGAAACCTTTATTTTATTTTAAAAGAACACATTCCAGTTCACCTTTAAAAAGTGGAGGAATGTAAAACTGTGAAACTTGGTGAAAATCACGGAGAAAGCAGTTCTCCATTTGAGCATTGAATACACTCTCGGCGAATTGGAGTAAAAACCCCATTGAAAACCACCAGCGAATTGCAGCGACCATCAAACAACGAATTGGCAGACATTCCCTGTTCGCTTTCAGTCACCGTTGAATACAGCGAATCGCAATCTTAGTTTTGCCGGAGAACTTGCAGAGTCGCCAAAAACTGCGGCGAATCAGAGGCATTGAATACTGGCCTTAGGGTCTCAGCACTGAAGTGCTCCAGAATTACTTGTGGCCTTACCTGCCTCCCTACATCTGTAATAGTGTTGCCAATTGGTTCTAATTCCTCTGCTAATTCCTCTGCTTGCTGTCTTCTCCATCCATATCATGTGGCAGGTATTGTTCCACACAGATGTTGTGGAGAAAACAGCAACAGAACACAATTTTAGACACCTTAGAGGGGCTATATAGCAAAATGCCACCTGACTTATCAAGACAGACATCTATATTTTAATCCTTTTGTTCATGCTGGTAATTGTGTTTAGCAGGGAAAATGGGCAGCGACAGTGGAGTCAGAAGCCAAGACAAACATGGATACCCAGCATAACCTGAAAAACATTGATAGCGTACTTAGTAATATACTTATATTGTAGCAGCATAGTGTTTGTAAGTTTACAAATTAGTGACAAGAATTCACACACTTACCCAGCAGCCACCCTGCTGGCATTAAATCGGCCTCAAATTTTTCCCACAGTTGTGACTGAGGAAGTTTCATAATTTTATCACAGTCAGTGGCGGATTCAGGGGGGGGGCACCCGGGCACGTGCCCCCCCTGTTATTCATTTTGTAGATGAGGACCAGAGCTTTCCAATGAGCCCAGCCCCATGTATCTAGCCCCCCGGGAACCGGAGATATCGCCTGGCAAAGCTGTAACATTTTTTTCCCATAGGATAATATGGGACCCGTCAATTCCGACCCCCACCCGGTTCCGATGGCTGCCAGTTCCCCCCCTGGCATCACAGGAGCTTGTAGTCGATGTCATTCAATTCCAAATCGCTGGGCCTTCAATATGATACCAGGATGGTCCATATCGGTCATTCGGTTCCAGAGATATAGCGTGTAAATCAATTTTTTTATTTTTGAAATGTAATTGTAATTTCATGGCTGTTCATGTTCTTTGAGGGCAGATTACTCTGGAACCAAACGTTCCAGTTTCACTGGACCAAAATCATTCAAAGCCCACTCAAAAGTTCTTCAATATGAGACTTGTCTCATGTAAATGGGTCAGTTAGTTCCGAAGATATAGCCGGTTAAATGAGATAACTGGTTAAAGGGGGGGAGGGGTGGTTTTCTCTCCCCCTCACACCAGAAAATGCAGGGACTAGGCTGGTGTAAAAGGGGCCAACCTGGGAATGCATTTTCTGGTGTGAAATGGGAATTATTTCAAATAGCTGGGACCTGCAATGCTCGGAATACAGCCAGGTTCTGCCACTGTCAGTGGCTATCACTTCTGCCTGGCGGCGGCTGTCCCCCATTTACCACAAGCATGTATTCCCCATTGGCAATGAGCATGTAATCCCACATGGCAACGAGCATGGAACCCAGTTGCGTAACTATAGCTCCGCAGCCCCGCGGTGGCGGGGAGGCGAAGAGAAAGTTTGGGCGCCGGGGGTCTGCGGGACTAGTTACCCACTGCTGTCTCTGCTGGTACCTGCCTGCCGTGCCCGGTGCCGTCATGGTCCCGACTCCTGTCTCTCCCAGTGCTGGCTAGTGGCTCCTGCTGCTATAATGAAAACGGACACTTAGAAAATGGCTGCCCCCATACTGCAGACAGTTTTATGTCTGCAGTATGGGGGCAGCCATTTTCTAAGAGACTTTTCATTATAGCAGCAGGGGCCACTAGCCAGCGCTGGGAGAGACGGGACCGTGACAGCACGGCAGGCAGGTACCGGCAGAGACAGCAGCGGGGGTCGGGGAGGGGGAGTGGGGGCGCCCAAAAAATTTGTGGCGGGGGGGGCTCAAAATTCGTAGTTACGCCTCTGATGGAACCTCTGGCAATGAGCATGGAACCTCTGGCAATGAGCATGTAGATAAGCAGCACTTACTGTAAGTAACATAATTTTTAATAGGCATTATGGTGTTTGGCATAATACATAATGGACATCATGCCGTGTAACTTAACGTGCAATGGACATTATGGTGTAAATGTTTAATGCGCGCCTTTGGTGGACAATGTCCCTGTTTATGAACCGTATTGTGAATTTTGTCTTAATCTGTGTGGCATTATGTGAATTCTGGCTCAATCCGTGTGGCATTATGTGAATTTTGACTCAATCCATGTGGCATTATGTGAATTTTGGCTCAATCCATATGGCATTTTATGAATTTGGCTCAATCCGTGTGGCATTATGTGAATTTTGACACAATCCGTGTGTTATTATGTAAATTTTGGCTCAATCCGTGTGGCATTATGTGAATTTTGACGCAATCCATGTGACATTGTTTGAATTTTGGCTCATTCCATTTGGCATCATGTGTAAGGGGCAAGTATAATGGGGTCTAGTATTTTGTAGCATAATGTGTAGAAGTTGTATATGGTGTTGTACACTACACTCAAGGACATGCCCCCTGTTGAGTGGCCACACCCCCTTTTCCAGAGTGTGCCTTCGGCGCGCCCACAACTACATCCTTCTCTTTTGTTGCCATGGTGGGCCTATTTTTAATCCCATTGCCACCCTCTCTCTGCCGCTCTCTTAGCATGTACACTGGTACCACTAACACTGGCCCTCCCCCACCTAAACCCTCTTTTATCATGGTGCCCCCCCTGTCATTTTATCCTGGATCCGCCCCTGATCACAGTCCACCTACACGTTGATACTAGATGCATGAAGACAATTACGTCAGGAACTCAGCCTAACTCTGGGTGATCTCAGCTCTATGTGTGTGCAATCTATCGCACACAGAACATTTGGCATGCAAGCAGACATAGGCCAGGGTTGCCGACTTTCAAAAAATCCTCTCCGGGAGAAGCCCGGAGAGGAATCTTGCATTACGAGTTTTGGGGGCGGGGCTTAACTGTGATGTCATTAAGCCCCGCCCCATTACGGCAAATAGCCGAAATAACTGATATCCATGGAGGGGGCATGGCTAAAATGACACAATTGTGCCATTTTAGCTCCGCCCCCTCCCCTGAGACCCACGGATTGCGGCATATAAATGCCACGATCGGGGGGCTCAGTGGGGGTCCCCCTGATTCCGGGAGGGTTGCCCACCCTTTCGGGGACGGAAGGAAGGACTCGATTTTTGGGAGACTCCCGCAAATTCCGGGAGGGTCGGCAACCCTGACATAGGCGTGCCCAGCACATTTTATTAGGGCGTGCACCATCAAACGGGTGTCGTAGCTCAACCTATTGGGCGTGTCTAACACCGCCAATCAGGCGTGTCTTCCTTCATCTATTGGCACTCGCTACAATATAAAAAGTCTCTCAGCCACACCATAATCTCCTGCCTATTTTAGTTTTAATCTTCTAATTACTCTGTGTAACAGTACTTGCAAATAAACATATCTGGATGACACAGGTATGTAGTGATTTGACAAGGGTCTCGTACAATTAACAATGCAAACACACATTATTGATTGATGGGCGCTTCTTTAAATGGAATACAATTCTAAAAGCAAAAGTCTTTGGTTAAAGATATTGGTGGTATTGCTAGCGGCAGAGGTGTTCATAAGGGTGGGCACAGCATTAGGGGGTGCCTGTGCACCCCTAACACTCAATGTGCGCACACCTATGCTAGCAGATATAAGCAGCAGCTGGCTCTAAAGCCTTCAACACCTGTGTGAGGTATCGGAAGAGAGTGGGCTGTGAGATACCAATGCCTCTGCCATTGAAAACTACCAGTAGAAAATAAGTACAACACAGCCAGGAGTTTGTGCAGGCCTGAGACAGCACATAAATGTCCTGTCTCAGGTTCTAGCTCCAGTCTAATGAGCAGGGCCGGCGCTACCCACTCAGCAGCTCCTGCAAAGCAGGGAGGCACCATGCTGAAAAGGCGCTGTCTCCCTCCTTGCTTTGCTAAAGCTGCCTTAGCCCTCACTGTCACTGCCTCCTGCACGCCGCCCATGCAGGAGGCAGTGCCACTTTTTAAATAATGGTCTGGGTTATGTGCCTAAAAGGTGACCATACACGCTGCAATAGCAGCGTGCGATGCGCGCTCCCGCGGGCATCGCATCGCACAGTACAAAAAGTATGTGCTGCACATACTTTTTGTACTACTTTCGGATCGCATCGCACACACATTGCACGCATGCCGTGCGATGCGATCTAGCCCATAACGTATGCGATTCTCGCAGCGTGTATCGACATCTTTAGTGCCTGCAACACTTTGTGGACACAGCACTGGGATGGTGTATGCATACATGTACATGCACCTGAGATCCTCCATAGGTTGCATACAATCCCACAATCGGGCTGCAGCTTGTTGCAATGGTAATGTGAAAGGGCGCAAAATTTATGGTTTGCAGGAGGGCGCCGGACACCCTAGCACTGGCCCTGCTAATGAGGTCATACAGACAGAGAATGTTTCATGATTTAGACCAGGCATGTCCAAACTATGGCCCACCAGCTGTTGTGAAACTAAAGTCCCATCATGCCTTGCCATATTTTTGCTATTAGGGGATGCTTAAACTATGGCAAGGCATGTTAGGATGTGTAAATGTCACAACATCTGGAGGGCCATAGTTTGGTGTTTTTAGTGACAAAGAAGTATTAAGGAAAAGGTGATTCTAAAAAGATTTTAGACTAAAAAATGTCAATTTTATTTAGCAGGTCTTCAGTGTATATGAAAGAGATAATTTATTGTCCAGAAAATGTTTTTATTGTATAATTATCTCGGTACTCTTTACCTAGCACGGCGCCCATCGCGGCCATTGAATGCACTAAAAAATCGGGTGCGACGCGACCGACGCGATGCCCGCAATTTCCCATAGGGAACAATGTTAAATTTCTCAATTGACCCGATTTTACTGTTCAATGCCTCAATTGACACGATTTTTCCATAGGAAACAATGTTAAATGGCCCACAGTGGCCAAATAGCCACCCTCAAGTGTGAAATGGCCCCCACAATTGTTAACGCCACCCCATGATCAACGAGAACCCGAAGCGTGGCGAGCGCAGCGAGCCCGCGAGGGGCGGCGGTACGCGTCCTACGACCTTTTCATACCCCCACTATCCACGTCGGCGTGGAGTTGAGAATAGAATAGTGTGGCGAGCGCAGCGAGCCACCGAGCCCGAAGCGTGGCGAGCGCAGCGAGCGCAGCGAGCCCCGCGAGGGGACGCGGATACCTGTGAAGCCCGCGAAGGGACGCGTTTACTTGTGAAGGTATCCGCGTGCGCTCGCCACTCTTCGGGCTCGGTGGCTCGCTGCGCTCGCCACACTATTCTATTCTCATCTCCACGCCGACGTGGATAGTGGGGGTATGAAATGGTCGTAGGACGCGTACCGCCGCCCCTCGCGGGCTCGCTGCGCTCGCCAAGCTTCGGGTTGACGTTGATCGTGGGGTGGCGTTAACAATTGAGGGGGCCATTTCACACTTCAGGGTGGCTATTTGGCCTCTGTGGGCCATTTAACATTGTTTCCTATGGAAAAATCGTGTCAATTGAGGCATTGAACAGTAAAATCGGGTCAATTGAGAAATTTAACATTGTTCCCTATGGGAAATCGCGGGCATCGCGTCGGTCGCGTCGCACCCGATTTTTCGTGCATTCAATGCCCGCGATGCCCGCAATTTTTTTACCTGCGATGCCCACGATCAAAATCGTGGGCGCCGTGCTAGGTAAAGAGTACCATTATCTCTGTCAATAAAACTCTTTTATTTCGCACCCTAATGTGTTTACTGTGTATTACTGATACTCTTGTTTCGGTACCCTCTGCTGATCCACTGGGGGGTCATGGGCACTTTTATGTACAAGGCCCAGGGGTAAATATATAATTATCCCAGGGTTGCCGACTTTAAAAAAATCCTCTCCGGGAGAAGCCCGGAGAGGAAACTTGCATTACGAGTTCTGGGGGCGGGGCTTAACTGTGACATCATTAAGCCCCGCCCCATGACAGCAAATAGCAGAAATAACTGCTATCCATGGAGGGGGCGGGGCTAAAACGTCACGATTGTGCCGTTTTAGCTCCGCCCCCTCCCCTGAGACCCGCGGATTGCGGCATATAAATGCCGCGATCGGGGGGCTCAGTGGGGTCCCCCTGATTCTGGGAGGGTTGCCCACCCTTCCGGGGGCCGGGAGGAAGGACCCGATTTTCGGGAGACTCCCGCAAATTCCGGGAGGGTCGGCAACCCTGAATTATCCCCTATATTGTGTTTGAGTACCACCAGATGAATTCCAATCACCTGGATTGAAAACCAGGTGGTCTTAATAATTCTGGTACCGTTACTTCTGTTATTGTCACCTGGTAGGTATTTTTATAAACAAATAAAGATAGCTCCAGCTGTATACTGGTTTAAATACTTTGTCAGCAAGGATGCTCTCTATTGTTTACAAAGGGAATATAGCACTGAATTGTTTCCTGGTTAGTATATTGTATACAGGAGCAATTGAGTGTATTGAAAGAGTACTAGAATGCTATGTTCTGGTATTGACAATTAAATACAGTCACCCAATTGGGGACCGGGTGGTCTTACTAATTCTGGCAATATTGCCTCTATTGTTGCCACCTATTAATTGTTTATATGAACAGACCTGGGGAAACCCTGCACAATACTTGTTTAAATGCTTTGCAGGCAAGGGTGCCCTCTGCTGTTCATATAAAGAACACAGCACAAAAATCTTTTACATTCAGTATAACACAAATAGGGAGATTTTACATATCTAAAGACATTTGGGGCGGACATTTTATTGTGGTCCGTCTCACTAGCAGAAGAATTAAGCCAGCAAGGGAGCCGGGACGGGACCAGCAAGACAGGTAAGGCTGCGGGCGGCGGGCGGCAGATGGGCGGACGGGAGGGGGCTAACTATAGCACCACAGCCCCCCGGCGCCCACACATGCACAGCGCCCCCCCCCCCCCCCCCCCCGCGGCTGCGGGGGTTGCGGTGCTATCGTTACGCCTCTGATTCTAGTACTCTTTCAATACACTCAATTGCTCCTGTATACAATATACTAACCAGGAAACAATTCAGTGCTATATTCCCTTTGTAAACAATAGAGAGCATCCTTGCTGACAAAGTATTTAAACCAGTATACAGCTGGAGCTATCTTTATTTGTTTATAAAAATACCTACCAGGTGACAATAACAGAAGTAACAGTACCAGAATTATTAAGACCACCTGGTTTTCAATCCAGGTGATTGGAATTCATCTGGTGGTACTCAAACACAATATAGGGGATAATTATATATTTACCCCTGGGCCTTGTACATAAAAGTGCCCATGACCCCCCAGTGGATCAGCAGAGGGTACCGAAACAAGAGTATCAGTAATACACAGTAAACACATTAGGGTGCGAAATAAAAGAGTTTTATTGACAGAGATAATTATACAATAAAAACATTTTCTGGACAATAAATTATCTCTTTCATATACACTGAAGACCTGCTAAATAAAATTGACATTTTTCAGTCTAAAATCTTTTTAGAATCACCTTTTCCTTAATACTTCTTTGTCACTAAAAACACCATCTGTGTCTGTATATGTATGTATGTGTGATTTTAACCTCTTTAAATTCACTGCGGCCTCCCATCATATCACATAATGGGACCTTTTAGAAATGTGATCTATTAAAAGTTAAATTTTATGAAATTATTTCTGTTTAAGTGCGCTCCCTAAATAACAGTCCTTTTTCTCTCTTGCTTATTGCTTAAACCTTACTGTTTGGGAACTGCACCCCCGCAAACCGATTTATCAAATGTGGGGATTTGATCTGCGGATCATATATACCTAAATTTACTATAGAGTGCAGACATACCCCCAGCTCCGTCAAGGAGCAAACCCGCTTCTACATTGGGCCATAGTTTGGACATGCTTGATTTAGACAGAATTTATGTATAACCTCAACATCCGGCATTGCATTGAAGTTACAACACACTTAAATAAACGATGCCTCTGCGGTACCTGCACAACCTGCTGATTATGTTCAGTTTCCTGACTCTGGCGTCTTCTTCTGTGCCGCTGACAGAACATCAGGTATCCCACAGTCTCAAGAGACAGCAGCTCATCAAGCAGAAAAGCACCCATGCTTTCAAAATGCAGAGAAGTGTGTATGTGCTTAATGGGCTTCTATTAGAAACACACTTGGGTGTGGAGTAATATGTTTAAATAGTTTCACATGTCTATAGATTGTAAGCTTGCGAGCAGGGCCCTCCTACCTCCATGTCAGTTTGTATCTACCCAGTTTGTTTAATCACTGTTGTCTTCAATTGTAAAGCATAACGGAATATGCTGCGCTATATAAGAAACTGTAAATAAATAAATAAATGTGAAATTTGCCTAAAAAACATGGCGTATTTGAAAATCTGACTTTTGTGTTTTACACCCCTTGACAAAGTAAGTATGTATTTAGGAATACGAATACATAGTAAATTTGTCAAAACCATTGAAGTGAATGGAGAAATACGGCAGAGTTCTATCGATGGTGTATTCATTCATAGAGGCCTGGACTGTGGTGAGTAACTAGTGGGGAACCAGCCAACACCACCCAGGTGTGTCAGCAGCTTGTCGACATATACACATCAACAAGCAGTACTTAGGTGCCAAGTCACGACCTGAGCGAGTAACTGTGGTTCCAGATGCCACATGGTGGTGGCAGCGTGTCCAGGACTCCTCATTTACCCTTATGCACTTTTAGAACTGTTTTGCCACAGTTCTATTTGTACTTGTGTTCATCAACCTGTGAGTGGAACAAAACATTTGAAGATTAATGCTAAATGAAAGGATTCTATCCTGAAGAGCGACATTTTTTTTTTTTGGAATGGAGGTAGGGGATTGGTTCAGGATGCAGGCAAGGTGGGAGCATGACACAGTAGAGGGATTGGGTTGAGGTGGTAGAGAGGTGGTGTAAAATTAGTTACATAGTAGGTTGAAAAAAGACTTGCGTCCATCTAGTTCAACCTGGTATAGATTATCCATTACTGATTTGGTATCCATTGCTGATTTGGTAGGTTCTGATATTTTACAGACAGATTATATTTCTTATTTGTACCCATGGACGTTTTTATCCAGTAAATGTTTGTCCAACTTAGCCTTGAATGCATTTAATGACCCAGCTGCCACCACCTCACCAGGAAGAGAGTTCCACAGTTTGACTGTTCTGACCGTAAAGAAAATCTTTCTACTAGCTGAATGAAATCTTTTTTCTTCTAATCTATACTCATGCCCTCATGTCCTAGATTCCTTTCTAGTAGAAAAGAGGGTGTGTGACAGTTCCTTATATTGGCCCTTGATATACTTGTACATGTTGAGCATGTCCCCCCTTAAACGTCTCTTTTTCCAATGTAAATAGTCCCAAATTGCTTAATCTCTCCTCGTAGCTTAAATTCTCCATTCCCCTAATAAGCTTTGTTGCTCGCCTTTGGATTTTTTGTAATTCTATGATGTCCTTTTTGTAGTGTGGGGCCCAGAACTGCACTCCGTACTCGAGGTGAGGTCTCACCAATGCTTTATACAGTGGCATAATTACCCTTGTGTCCCTAGTTTCCATTCCCCTCTTAATACATGCCAGAATTTTGTTGGCCTTTTTTGTAGCTACATTACAATGGGCACTACATCCCAGTTTGCTGTCTATTTGGACTCCTAGATCCTTTTCAAGTATGGAATTACCCAGTTCCTCTCCGCTAAGGTTGTAACTTGCACACTGGTTGTGTCTCCCAAGGTGCATAACCTTACATTTATCTACATTGCACCTCATCTTCCATTTTTTTGCCCACTCATCTAGAATTGCAAGATCATTTTGAAGCATGGTGACATCTTCTGATGATTTGATGACTTTGCTAAGTTTTGTATCATCCACAAAGATGGATACATTGCTGAGTAACCCTATCCCAATATTGTTAATAAAAATGTTAAACAGAATGGGCCCCAAAACCGAACCCTGGGGCACTCCACTTAGTACCGGTATCGTATCTGATATGGCACTATTCACAACTACTCTTTGTTCTCTATTACATAGCCAATTCCCTACCCATCTGCAGATATTTTCACCCAATCCTAGGTTCTCCATTTTATTAATCAATCTCTTGTGTGGGACAGTATCAAATGCTTTAGCGAGTAGATGACACACGGGAAGATGCAGAAATCTTTCTCCATTTGATCAAGGAGGAGTACCTATTAGACAACAAGCATAGCCACATGCAAAACGTCCGTACGGTTTTGTTTACCTGGCCCATCTACGTCAACTAAGCGAATCAAAACAAGGACACCAGCTACATCAGCATCTGCTATGGAAAGTCCCAACCAAGGCTAGGCTGTCCCTGACAATGACAGATTTTACTGAGGGGCTGCAGTTCCTAGGTAAAATCCAACTAATTTATACTACTACATATTCTAAGTTAAGGTTGGCACAGTTTTAACTAACTTTATATTATAACTATATTCAGTGGTTAAAGTAAGCTGTAATTGGGCCGGAACTGCGTTCCGTTAGTTCCATTTTGGAGGTGGAACGCTGTCTGTCCCTGCCTGCCTCAGCAGTCTCTCTCTCAGAGAGCCAGGCCCGGCGTATAATTTGAAATAGCTGCCATGGCATGGACGGATGGACAGCCAAGCCACAGGAGTAGTGAGGGGAATAATGCTGCAACTGGCCTGCTGCTAATCAGCCCGGTGCCCGGGTGTGTGTTCTGTGCTTCTCCAAGCGTCCATCCTCCACCTCCTGCAGGAGATGTGCCCAGCAGCAGCGGCAGCTCTACAGCGCCCGCCCATGTAATGTTGCTGCTGCTGCCTGTCACTATCTCATTGCTGGGAGGGCACCTCTCCTACACCACTGCCTCTCCACGCAGCTACTCCACACCACTGCCTACACACACTACTACGCCCCAAAATGCTACACCACACCACTGCCTCCCCACTGCCTCCTCACACTGCTACTTCACATCACTGCCTCCCCACACTGCTACTCCACACCACTACCTCCCCACACTACTATGGAACCAGTTTGAGACAATAAGAGCTTGTGGCCCGGGTTTCCCACAGCTCTGTCCAGCTGTCTCCTTTACCACACAGTGAGTTCAGTGCACACAGTACCTGGCACTGTGCATTTATTGTAACCCTGAAACTGTGCATGTAATCCCTGGCACTGAGAATGTAGGTAAGCAGCACTTGTGTGGCATAATATGTAATGGGCATTACCATGTAATGGGCATTTTGGTGTGTGGCATAATGTGTAATGGCAGTGGCGGAACTATGGAGGGTGCAGGGGTGCAATTGCTATGGGGCCTGGGCATTGTCAGCTGTACTGTCACTTACACCCTTTCCTGTGAGCGGCGGGCAGTGCGGGGACAGAGAAGTGGTGATCCAGCACCCCTCCCCTCTCCCCTCTGACCTCTCTGATGGTGCCAGCCGGTGCTAGACGTAACTATCTAGTCAATCACGCAGCGCTGTGCGCAGGGGCTGGCTGCCCCCCATCTTTCTGGAAGACTGAATGCTTGTGTGCGCCGGAAAAATTAGACATGTGGCCTATCATAAGGGGGCGTGGCCTGTACCTTGATTGTATTGTGTACCTGCAGATTGCACATTGTGATGCTAATTACACATGCCACACACCTTGATGCCCATTGCACCCCATACTGTGAGGGCAATTACCCAATGCTCCCCACACCGTAATGCCCATTACGCCCCATACCATGATGCCCATTACACCGCACAATGTGATGTCCACAGTGCCAGATTTGCCCCCACAGTGCCAGATATTCCACCACAGTGCCAAATACACATATGCCCCCACAGTGCCAGATATGCCACCACAGTGCCAGAGACACATATGCCCCCACAGTGCCAGAGACACATATGCCCCCACAGTGCCAGATATTCCCCCCACAGTGCCAGAGACACATATGCCCCCACAGTGCCAGAGACACATATGCCCCCACAGTGCCAGAGACACATATGCCCCCAGAGTGCCAGATATTCCCCCCACAGTGCAAGATACACATATGCCCCAACAGTGCCAGATATGCCCCCACAGTGCCAGAGACAGATATGCCCCCACAGTGACAGATACACATATGCCCCCACAGTGCCAGATACTCCCCCACAGTGCCAAATACACATATTCCCCCACAGTGCCAGATATGCTCCCACAGTGCCAGAGACACATATGCCCCCACAGTGCCAGATACACATATGCCCCCACAGTGCCAGAAATGCCCCCACAGTGCCAGAAACACATATGCCCCACAGTGCCAGAATTTCCCACCAACAACTCACCATTGTTGCTGTCCATCCATCTGCTGCTGCTGGGCAGGGGGGGTCCGGTGGGGTACGACAGCCCTCCTGCTCCCCCGGGCCGCTTAGCCAGCCACTGGCTGCGGGCCACGCTGGATCACCATCCACCTCCTCCAGGCAGTCCTCCTGCGCTGGCCGTGGCTTCCAGAACACGGCCGCGGCTACAGGAAAATGGCCGCCGGCCTCCTGCACTGAAGACATGTCCTCAGTGCAGGGGCCGGCAGCCATTTTCCTGTAGCCGCGGCCGTGTTCTGGAAGCCGCGGCCAGCGCAGGAGGGCTGCCTGGAGGAGGTGGATGGTGATCCAGCGTGGCCCGCAGCCAGTGGCTGGCTAAGCGACCCGGGGGGCACATGGCACCCTGCCCCCCGGCCCAGCCCGCCCCTGGCTGTGCACCGAGGTAGCATGGGAGGGAGCTGACTACAGAAAAGATGATTACAGAGCTCAGCCGGGAATGTCTGCAGCAGCTAAAACCTGGTGCAGACGCGTGAAAGTCCCGGCAACGAAAAGGAGACCTTGACCTTCCCTCAATGCTGGAGGTAAACTGCAGCACTTATCTTAAAGGGGCGAGGGGATGAGGAGGAGCAGGGGGTGGGAGGGCGAGAACACAACACAGCATGTACTGAGATGGTGTAGGAGGGGAGGATGAGATTAGGATAGGATTGTATAAAGTACACTACCTCCCCCGCTCTCCATCTAACCTCTCTCATGTTTCTGTCTCTCTCTCTCTCTCTCCTGCTTTCTCTACCCCCTCCCTCTATCCTTTATATTTATTTCTATCCTGCTCTCTCTCTCCTCATGTCTAACCTCTCTCTCCCCCATTCTGCTCTATCTAACCTTTCTCTCTCTTTCTATCTTTCTCCTGCACTCTCTACCCCCACCTCTCACTCACTCTCCATCTAACCTCTCTCTCTTTCTTCCTCTCCTCTGCTCTCCCCTGCGCCTCTCATCCATCTAGATTCTAAACCATCTCTCTCCCCAACCACCCCTCTCTCTCCCTGACACCCTCTTTGACTCTTAATTCCTTCTCTCTTCTGCCACCCCGAGGGTCATTGTAGTGACAATTGGGGGGGGGGGGGGGCTTTCAAGATTTTGCTATGGGGCCCAAAAGGTGCTTGTTAAGCCCCTGTGTAATGGGCATTACAGTGTGCATAATCCCCTGTCCCACAAAGTCATGCCCTAATTTTTTGCAGTGCACATTCAGACCGCACTGTTGTTTCTTTTAGGTGTTGGGATGTTTTGCAAAGTGGGGCATAATTTCAATTATGGATGGTATTATGTGCTGCGTATTATTCTTTACATGGGTATGTGGGGTAGGCCATAAATGTAAAGATTGCAAGGGGGAGCCAAACACCTTGGCACCCACCCTGGCTGTGATATAAGGCGGGGGGGGAGTGACTTCCACCACCTCTCCCGGACCTCTTTAATCACTGACTATATTGGAAAATGGTCTAAATATAGGCAACTTTCCAAAGGAGCTGGGTTTAAACAGTAAAACCATACTGAATTAGAATTTGCATAAATGGCAATGCATTCAATGAGACTCTGGCCTGCAACCAGGCTTTCTGTGGCCTACAGATCCTCACCTCTGTTCTCTCATGGAATGTGCGTGAAACCATCACTGCAACAGATTTTGGTATGTGTCTCCTCCTGCATGCTGTCCAACTCTTTCTCATTCCTCACCACCAGGGCCATAGGGAGGGCGGAGCCAGTGGAGCACGAGCTCCGGACACCGTAGGGGTGCAGGGCGGCCTGCACCGCAAACGATCCCCGGAACTCTAAGTGCCTGTCACCTGTGGCTGTCCGCCCGCCCGCCTCTCCGCCCAGCCGCAGCCTGATGTCTTCTCCCTCCATGTCCCGACTCCTGCCCTGCACTCAGCTGTGAGCCACGGACAGGCTGCGTACCCTCCCTCAGCACTCCCAAGCTAACGTGCCGCACTGCCGTGTCACTGGGAGAGAGTGACTGGAGTGACGTTATACAAATCTAATTACAGTGCTGCTGCATTTTACAGTGTGGCACATACAAATCAAGCACTGGGCATTTGTAATAAAAATAGTACTCAATCATTGATGGGGGGGGGGGGGGCACGAAACATACCTTTGCCTTTGCTCCGGGCACCATGGCACCTAGCTTCACCGCTGCTCACCACAAACTTCTTAATGATGCCTTCCAGAAGCTTCTGCCATAATGCCACACATTTGCAAAGATATTTTTATGGATTTTCAAGGCCTTAATAGATAAATGCTATTTATGTAGTATTGATTTTCTGAGCTACCTTTTTCTTTCTGGAAGGTACTTTCTGATTTGTTTGCTTAATAAATCTGTATTCTTAGAAACAAATAAAAAAATAGGGTGTGGTCATTATGTTCCTGAGACCTGTGCATAAGCTGTAGACTGTGGCACAAAGCCAAAGTCTACACAGCACTGCAGCTGCTGCCAGAGAGGAGGGGACTCACACAGCACACAGGTCCTCTCCTCTCTTAGGGCCTTATTCTAGTTCACTCTTTCTGATAAATTCCTAGATGGACAAAACCATGTGCACTGCAGGTGGGGCAGATGTAACTTGTGCGGAGAGAGTTAAATTTGGGTGGGGTTTCACTTCAAAGTGAGATCTATATTGCAGTGTAAAAATAAAGCAGCCAGTATTTACCCTGCACAGAAACAAAATAACCCAAATCTAATCTTTCTGTACATTTTACAGCTGCCCCCTGCAGTGCACATGGTTTTGTCCATCTAAGAAGGATTTTGTCAGAAAGAGTGAACTAGAATAAGGCCCTTAATCCACCCCTGTATACAATATACTGAATAAATTCTAGCATACTAACCTAAAGGCCCATACACACTCTGCGATTTTGAGCTGAAAGCTGCTCAAAACACCAAGTTTGTGCGGCTTTCAGCTCAAAGCCGCCCAGTGTGTATGGCCTGGCGATGAACGGTGATGCGCGCTCCTGCATTACCGCTTGGAAAGCTGCTCATCTGCTGGTATTACACTGTGCTATGCAAAGCCGTCTGCCCCCTTGCTGACCGCGCCAGGCAGGGGGAATGCCGCTCAGTGTGTATGCACTGAGCAGCTTTCCCCCCCAGTGATGACAGCGATCATCACTGTCCATACACGCTGGGCATAATAGCCCAGTGTGTATGGACCTTACGTTTATCTATAGCTGTATTTCACAAAAGGAAGAGAGTGTTGTTAGATTAAATATATAAATGGTTATCATGGGCATTTATTCTTATTAACCCTTTCAGTGCCAACATCTCTGTGAGAGATGTTCAAAATATCCACTTAAAATCCCACATTTGTTATAAAAATTCAAATGAAAAATGTTGTGTAAAAAAATATTATATTTCCTATTTAAGGGAAAAAATATATATACAGTATATAGGATATAAATGTTTTGGCACTCAAAGGGTTAATAATAATCCTATTCCAACAGTGGATATTATCAGTTTCCTCTGAAAATCCCCACTAATAAATGAAATCTGATTTATATATTATACTGTGTATCTAGCTAAGGAAACATGTATTACTTATCTCTTTAACATACCCGCTATTGGATTCAGATTGTGTGCATGAGCCTGTGGGTAAAAGGTAACAACAATTTGAAACTATAATAACATTTCCTCAAACAGAAATATAATTGAGGAGATTGCATTAACAGCACAACCCACATTATTATTCTGATTTCATTGCTACTGTGCAAAAGATGTTTAGCATCTGCGACTGCGCATTTATGTGTATGTGCAGACACTTGGTGCGAGCGGGCACGGTAAGCTGATTGTTCGCTGTCCCAATCGCACCTAGCAGTGCAAGTGGGGGGCATGGGGCAGCAGTGAGGGGTTGCGCCCATGGGAACACCCATGACAACACTGGCCATTCCCATGAAAACGTTGGCCGTTCCCATGAAAACGCTGGGCCTTCCCATGTAAATGCACCCGTGATGCAGGTGTGGGGGGCAGCAGATGAGGTCAGCGGATATCAGCTGCCCGCCCGTTTCCCGCACATGGCACTCTCAGATGTAAGACACCATAGCGGTGTCTTACATCTGCGAGCCCTGTACAAATCATTCGATGGTCGCCGACCAAGGCTGCAAATGGATGTTTATACGTGTTGGGGAACTCGGTGACCGAGGGTGGGGCGGATGTTCATGCAGGCGGCATTTACTGCAGATTTGCGTGTGGATCAGAATAAGGTCCTATGCCCAGGTTTGCCCTGCCCCAGAAAAACTCACCACAGAACTTAAGGGCAACCCCTCCCCTGTTGCGTACCCCTCCCAACCTGTTCTCACCACCATCCAGTGGGGATTGCCGGGGTTCCCCTGCCCCCGCCACCAATCACAGCAGTGACCAGATGACAGGCTCCGGAATTTTCAGGGTGGCTCGGGCACCCGAACTCCTGAATCCCTACAAGCCACCCCTTAACTTTGCCGGGGCCTGCCACCCGCTCACTGCTGTGAATCGTGGCGGTGGCAGCAGCACTGAGCCCCGGCGTATGATTGGGGGAGTCGGCACTGCCTGGAGATGACAATCTGGGGGGGGTGTGCCACTAGTGGTGGTGCCCTAGTGGTGCATAGCTGGAGGCACCTCTGGCACACACCTATCAATCAGTGGCATGCCTGGAAATTTCTCGGGCGAGCCCACGCAGGCAGCGCAGATCAGTCCGAGAAATTTCCGATCATACCCCCAAAGTGGTTAACCAAAATGCCCTAAATAATAATACCACTTCCATATAATGCCCACATTAGTCCCCCTTATATACATAATGTCTACAGTAGAAGAAGTGCCATTTATACACTATGCAGTGCACACAGTAGTGCCCCTTATACACATTTCTGCCTCTGTCACTCCAGAAGCAAACTGCCTATGCCCCTCCAGCAGCTCCATGCCCCGTAACCCTCCAGCAGCTTCCCCACCGCTCTGTGTCCCTCCAACGCCCTGTCACCTTGTCTTCAGCATGCTCAGAGCCTGCTCCTCTTAATGGGTCTTTACGTCAGCAGTGGTGACTGCACGACATCACAAATGCTGTTCTGGAAATGACCTGAGGAAGGGACAGACACTGCACAACAGACACAGCATGTGTCAGTACTAGAAAGGGGTGAGCCACAGGTGGAGGAGAACCAGGGAGCCACAGGACCTAAGGAAGGGGGGAAGGTAGTTGCAGCTCATCAGTGACACTAGCACTGCCTGCTTAAACTATTGACGTGTGGTAGGGGTGTGGTACAGGGGTCCGACAGTCGGGATCCCGACAGTCATTAGCCCGACTTTGGGATCCCGACTGTCCGGACTCAGACAACATGGTGAGCACAACTAAGGGAAAAATAGCAGGTGGCCGTCGGAAACCCGGCTGTCGGTGTTTTGTCAGTCGGTATCCCAACGTCGAGTAAACGACTATCGGGACCCCGTCTGGCACCCGTGTGGTAGGGTATGCTTTTCTGTTGGAATACATTCATAAATTAGACTTTATTATCTGGTCCAGATTGTAATTCAGACAGAACAAAGATAAATAGCCAGTCCCTAGGTGCAGCTCACAGCTGCCTTTTTATCTGATTGCCACAGACCACAGGGACACAAACCAGTGTGTTAGAACCACCAGAGCAGAAGTGTTGCCCATGGAAGTGGAACTGCATGGATTGTGATAACAACTCCCAAAATCCCCAAGACTTGACAAGGATTTTTGAACCAATGCAGTATCCACTTTGAATTGCAACATGAACATTTTCCTAAGGAAAGAACCAAGATTGCCTACATTATCTCTATACAACAACCCCTGCAATGGTCATCTCAGCTGTAGGAGAGTCTATGCTATCAGGCTTCTTAGCTAAATTTCATAACATCTTTAATGAATGGGGAACTACAGTACATCCTTCAGCATTTAACATAGTAATGTGTAACATACTGTAATGTGGGAAAATATGTTGTACAGTTCAGAAACAAATAGAACAATGCTTCTCAAACAGAATTAAAGATGAACTGGTGGTTAGAGATTTCCAGGGGAAGATGGGTCGGCGTGACAGTGGGTAGGTTCCTGGTCGGCCAGTCCCATGACATCTCTATTTAGGCTGGCTCATACTGCTTGCCTGACTGAGCCAAGATGCTGGCTGGCAGGTTGTTTCCAGGATCTGGTAGCCTCATAGTGTGACTGGCTGGGATTGCAGGGAAATCAGCAGAGGGGCAGAGGTACACATAGGGGGTGATTTATGCTGGCTCAGAGGGGCCAAATTTGGCCCTGTTCTGATGGTGGGAGGGTCTGTGTGATTTTCTTCTAATTTATGTATTGTCAGGCACTGCGGAACCCTTGTGGCCAGTGGCGTAACAATAGTCCCGCAATTTTCGTAGTTGTTGGGTTAAAATTCAGGGGGTTATTCTGGTTCACTCCTTCTGGCAAATTCCTTCTTAAGGAGCCCATACACGCTCCGTTCTGGGCGTCCATTCTGTACTTTTAAAGTACACATCGTATCGCATCGCATGCCTTGTGCATGCATTGTACAAAAAGTATGTGCAGCACATACTTTTTGTACTGTACTATGAGATGCCGCGGGAGCAGGATGGGCTCCTTTAGTGTATGGGCTCCTTTAGTGTATGGGCTCCTTTAGTGTATGGGCTCCTTTAGATGGACAAAACCATGTGCACTGCAGGTGGGGCAGATGTAACGTGCAGAGAGAATTACATTTGGGGGGGGGGGGGGGTTTACTTCAAAGTGAGATCTATATTGCAGTGTAAAAATAGTCAGTATTTGCCCTGCACAGAATCAAAATAACTAAAATCTAAAATAACCCAAATCTAATTCTCTCTGCACATTTTACATCTGACCCCCTGTAGTGCACATGGTTTTGTCCATCTAAGAAGGAGTTTGCCAGGAGTAAACCAGAATAACCCTCTCAATGTATAGATGCAGCCTAAGGCTGGTTTCACACACTCCGGCTCCTGCCGGATGACGAAAACCCGCACGGCCTGGGAGCAATGTTCCCTCTAATTTTACGAAGTCTGTGTGCAGTAAAAGATTTTGGCTGTGCAACTTTGGAAGGAAATTTAAATTTTTGTGCGTCACTTATATATAACTGGAAAATGACGTTCAGCATTTGTGTTAACTTTACTTCAAAATTATATTAAACATTTAAACATTCAAAACATATCACACAATGTAGTTAATGGGTGAAACACACAATAATTGAGTCCACAACTGCAAAAAGGGACCACTGCTGCTTTGTGCGCTCTGTTGTAATGTCTGTGCGCATGCTCGGCGAGTTGTGTGCGCGCGCACGAGCGCACAGCTTAGAGGGAACACTGCCTGGGAGCCGTGCCACACACAGTAGATTATCATGGAGGGGATGGCCACAGCCCGGCAGCCGTCCCTTCCAGTGGCGGGGTCCAGCTGCAACCGGGCCGTGGCCGTCCCTTGTGAATGGACACAATAGTGTCCATTCACAACTAATGTGTGCGGCACGTGCGGGATTTCACCGTCCGGCAGGAGCCGGAGTGCATACTTCCCAACTGTCACGATTTTACAGGGACAGTCCCGATTTTCGGGTCCTGTCCCTCTGTCCCACCTGCGGCAGGCATTGTCCCGCTGCGGGGGGTGGCAGTTGGGAGACCCCCCAATCTAGTAGAATAGACGCTGTGCGCATGCGCACAGCGTCTATTCGCGTATGAAAATGAGGTCGCGGCTAATTAGCATAAGCCGCGCCCTCATTTGCATACGCCCCGCCCCCTTTTTTGTCCCTATTTGTTGAGGTCAAAAGTTGGGAGGTATGGGAGTGTGTGAAACCAGCCTAACAGCCAGAATTTTTAAGTTACAGACTGGTAAATAGGCAATTGTCTGAGTTACATTGAATTTTATCGTAATATAGAATTATTTTTGCATCTCAATAGCCTCGTTACGAAGCGTAAACGCTCATTACAAGCACAAATTATGAAACAACGCTGAAAAACTAGGTGAAAGATCAACTTGTGCTCAGCCAGATGCTGCTGCTGCCAGCTGCCCCGGTGCATGCTGGTACTGAAGCGTGGTGCTCCTCCTAGTGGGCGGGCCCTGTCCATGATTGACATGTTGTTGTGATCGTCGCTGTAGACCGGTTTAGCCCGGCAAGGAGCTGTCGGCAGTGCGGCGGGATGTGGCCCCTGAAATACTGGGTCCCAGGGCCCCAGTGGGGAAGGGAGAGCAGGTGACCCGTTTGAGTATATATGGTGTACGTGGTGTCTGGGTAATGTATAATCAATCCTGTGTGAATGCCTTGTTTCTCCCCCTATGTGCATATTAGCATCATGCAGATACCTGGAGCAGTGTGTGTGTCTGTTTCCTCCCATGTCAGCACCCTGGGTGCAGTGTGGTGCATGGCATGGTCTGGTTTGCGTGTAGTGCGGCTTTGGTGGTGCATAATTGATTAATGCTATATGTCTCTGAGTCTGTGTGTATTTGTTACATCATCATGTATGTGCCGCACACATGGCTGTGGGGAGTGTGTGCATTCAGCTGTACTTTAAATGTGTGACACATGCAGATGGTGTGTTAGCATATGACAGGTTCTCCCCCTAGCAGTATACTGTACATGAAGATATTATGTACAGTATACTGTATATCCGGGGTTTTGTTCTGTAGCATCAGCACGTGTCTCTATAACATCCTGTATGTTGCATTGTTTTCTGTATCTGCAATGTACCATTCTTGTTCTGTTTATAACTTTCTGCATAATGTATGACCATTGGCTGTTTTAATAACAGAAAAGTTCCTTAGTGCTGAAATCCACCGGTGGGAAAATACTTGTATTACTGACAATCTCTCTGTCACTAGTACATTGGTAGTTACTGTTTATAATGTATGTACATTCCTTTTTAATTGTGGCCTGGCTTTCCCAAGCCTGGCAAACCTGTGGCTCTCCAGCTGTTGTGACACTACAAGTCCCAGCATACCCTTCCATCAATCAGCTGTTAAAGCCTGCTGGGGACTTGCTGTTTCACAACAGCTGGAGAGCCACATGTTGGCTAGGCCTGCATTTAGTCCATGACCTTCCAAACTATATGAATTGAAGTCTACATTTGTAAATATGTCTGTAATTAGCATACACATTTTAAATACAGTGTTTTGAACAATTTGATGGCAACATGCCTGCGCATGCGTGTATTTATGTAATGTGTACACTGATGCTTATATAATAATTATCAACTTGCATAACCACTTCTCTCTACCTCACAGTCACTCTTGGGATGATGGTTATTGTTATCTATCATCCAGAAGGGGGAGACTGTGAGCCTCCCATCAGACACCAGGTAAGACCCAGTCATTATGTTCTTCTGTCTTTGCATGGTATAGATTACCTTGTTATCAGTGTGCGGTAATGGTGGTCACGCCTGCTGCAGGGTGGGGAAAGATAACCGAGATGTGCTGAGTGTGCGGTCGGTAGAATTGAAGTGTGTAATGTGTTCTTTATGTTGCTTTTTCTCGCTCTCCCTTCTCTCCCCCATTTAATTTTCTACTTTTATATCTATGTTTATTCTTGCCACCTTTCAGATCCACCCCCTCCTTTAACTCATGGCAGGGATGGCATTGGAGGAAGCCAGCACCCCACTGTGTGGGATCACTCCATTGCAACAAATTCTGGCCTCAGGAACCGGAGCACTTCTCACCTCGCTATTTGGTATGCAATGTAGTAGTTACATGGGGAAAGGTTGGGTTGGTAGGTAGATAAAGGGGAATTGCTGGTAATCCTGCAATATAGGCATGCTACTGTGCCTGCACTATAGGTTCGGCCCAGTTGGAGGTGCTAGTTCTTAATCATCTACAGATAACCAAATAGCAAAAGACGCAGTTAACATTTTACCACATTAGTGTACAGTAACCATTGAGCCTGCTTTTGATGTACAAATATATCCAAAATTCTATATTTAATACTTTCAATAAAGGACATTGAGTCAATCCAATTCTTCTATATATAATAAAAGAAAACAAGAGTTATACAAAGGCTGTAAAAAAAAAAAAAAAATCCTTTATTAATGCATATTGCTTTCTTTTTCAACTTCTGTACTAGTAAAGTAATTTAATGTATCTTTGTAAATTATTGTTTTGTGTGCATGTTGCAAACCAAATGATATACTATGTTTAAAGGTCTTGCATATACTTGCTGTTCTTCGCTTTTTTTTTTTTTTTTTCGTTTTTAACTGTTTTCTTTGTTACAGTATTGGTGTGTACACACGGTGAGATGTGCCGTGCGATACGATCCCCGATGCGATCAGATCGCATGGCACGGCAGCATGCGCTGGCATACAATTTTGACTATATAGTGCAGATCTGCACTATATAGTCAAGGCAGTCAAGACTTTGTGCCGTGCGATACGGGAGCGCGCATTGGGATCGCAAAGGTTAAAACCCTTACGATCTGCGTTCGATAGCGATGCTGACTATATAGGCAGAATCTCAGGGTGATTGGTACACCATAAGTCTGCACATTAAAAAAAGAAAAATCTGCCCTAGCTTTGGGGCCAGAAGGTGCCCACACATGGGAGGTTGTTCTAATTGATTCTTAGAGACTGCGCATAAGCATTTCTGCGCATGTGCAGCCTCTTTGTGCGAGCGGGCATGGGGGGGGGTGTGGGGCTGCGGTCGTGCCCATGGAAACGTGCAGCGTTTCATGTGCATTCCCATGAAAATGCTGGGTATTCCCATGGAAATTCGCCAGTGGGGCAGGCAGCGGATGTCAGCTACTCGCCCTCTTCTCGTACAGGGGTCTGCAGATCTAAGGCCAGCAGAGACTGAATAAGATCTGTGAGCACTGGCGAAATCAATGATGAAATGATTTTGCCCCCGCAGTTAAGCTGCAAATGGATGTTTATGCGCAGGCAGGTATTTTTTAACTAGATTGCATGTACTTTGTAATTGACTATTGTAGTGTAGTCAAAAATCAGGTGTAGTTAAGATCACACCCAGTGTACAGTCCGAATTGTATAGCCCATATCGCACATACTGTGGCACCCATCTCAATGTGTGTGCATCATTACATACAGCGATGAAGCAACAGAATAAGTAGCTGATAGAAAAGGTGGTTGTTTCTATTGTCTGTATCACTCTAGATTTGGTTATTGCTTCCGCACGTATACCTGACATAACATTTGGACCAGTCATCTGCATTATTACACAGCAGCACATGCTCTAGTTACAGATCCTGGGTGAAATGTAATAGGATTAGAGATTCAGAAAGTGAGAGATTTGGTAAGAAATCTCCAGTTTTTTTAAAGCGGCAGTCATTTACACTGCAAAATCAAACTGGTTTTGCAGTGTAAATGATTGCCGCTTTAAAAAAACTGGAGATTTCTTACCAAATCTCTCACTTTCTGAATCTCTCATCCTATTACATTTCACCCCCTATGTCTAATAGGCTCCTTGCTCAGGGGCAAACGCAGGATTTTCCTGAGAAGGTTTGCGTAAGACCCCTTTCACACTGCTCCTTGGACCCCGGCTAATGCCAGGTTGCTGACGTAGAGACCCGGGTTTAGGGGCTGTATGAAAGCACCAAACCTTATAACCTGGGTCCAGCAACCCAGCAATTCGACCCTGGTTATAAGGGTTAAACCCGGGTCGCCCCCTGTTTAATGGGTGACTTGGGTTTAATGTGAATGCTCTGATCCCAGGGTCCAGCACAGATTTGATATGTGAAAGCGGCATACATGTACACATATATACACATACATGTATGTATATATGTGTCTGTGTGTGTGTATATGTATGTATGTATGTATATACACACAATACACACTTTTGCATGTATACTGTACATACACACCGCATACTTACAAAAACATCATAGGTACCCCCACACACATACATACATACATACATACATACATACATACATACACACATACACAACATACCATACGTGTGTGTGGCATACATGCATACACACAGCATAGCATACAAGCACTCATCATGTACACACAGCATACATTCACACATATATTAACACACGTAGCATACATACAAAAACATATTATATGCACCGTCACACCTCAAACACACTCACTTGCCCAGCTACAGAGAACAGTCCCCGCTACCCCGGGCAGCTCTTTCCCACGTCACACAGAGGGCCTTATTCTAGTTCACTCTTTCTGACAAAATCCTTCTTAGATGGACAAAACCATGTGCACTGCAGGTGGGGCAGATGTAACTTGTGCAGAGAGAATTAGATTTGGGTGGGGTTTTACTTCAAAGTGAGATCTATATTGCAGTGTAAAAATAAAGCAGCCAGTACTTACCCTGCACAGAAATAAAATAACCCAAATCTAATCTTTCTGCACATTTTACAGCTGCCCCCTGCAGTGCACATGGTTTTGTCCATCTAAGAAGGATTTTGTCAAAAAGAGTGAACTAGAATAAGGCCCAGAGTATCACAGCCTGGAAGGAGTTGCCTCTGCAGTTAGATCCCACTGCTGTCAGACAGTACAGCGGCTGCCTATCTTAGACAGCTCAGCTACCGAGAGCCAGAAAGACAGACTGAGGCTTAAACATAAAATAAAACCGGTAATCTGCGCCTCTGCATCCCGTGGCAGGTGGGGTTTCTAGATACTCGGAACCCCCCACCCCTGCGTGCACGTGTTGTTGCTAACCACCTGGTCACACCTGGATAAGAGCATTGAAAGAGAAGAGATGTTTATATGGTCTCAATGTCATCCAAATATTGGCTACGATGGAAGTGCAACCAAGTTGATGCAGCGTCTCTATTAATTTTGGGAGCTGTATTCATACTTAATTTTCTGTTTTGGGGACACATGACTGATTTATGTTAAGGTGCAAATATTATAGTGTTATTGACCAGCAGTTACATGTATGTGTTCTACATATGATTATTTTGTTGCATCTTTCAAATTATTAGTGTATGCTGATATATCACTACTACTTAATAAATGCATTTCTACATATAGAGCAGTTAATATACGGGTGATAATAGGCCATTAGAATTTTTTACTCCATTACTTTGCTGACCATACTTGTAGTTGCCTATTACTGATATTCTCTTCCATCCTGCAGTGACCCCTCTTGATGTTGTGAAAATCAGGCTGCAGTCCCAGAAGAAACCATTCTCCAAAGGTAATGTTTTGCTTGTTGACACCTACCCACATTGGCTGTATTCAATGCTGCCTGCTCGCTGTCACAGCTCGCAGGGTCATTATGCAACTGACTCCCCTGCATACTCCGTTTCCACCTCACTCCGTTTTTGAAGCAAGGGAGAAACGGCGTATGTGGCCACTAAAACAGCGAGACTCGCAGCTAAATGCAGCGTACTCCCTGCATTAGCTGTGAACCTAGCTGTTTGGGGACATCCTCACCATCCTCTGACAGTGAGGATTCCTCCAGAACGTTGAATACGGTGAGCGGCCGGCACGGGGGTTAAACAGCGACGGTCGCATAGAATACACCCCTATGACTGATCCACCTAGGTAATGTTCTGCTTGCTGCCACCTACCTACCCACATTATGACTAATCCACCTAGGTAATGTTCAGCTTGCTGCCACCTAACTACCCACATTACCACTAATCCACCTAGGTAGTGTTCTGCTTGCTGCCACCTACCTACCCACATTACGACTAATCCACCTAGGTAATGTTCTGCTTGCTGCCACCTACCTACCCACATTACAACTAATCCACCTAGGTAATGTTCTGCTTGCTGCCACCTACCCACATTATGACTAATTAACTTTCATTTCCTAACTACCATGCATTGACTACTGATAACTTAAGGTTTCCACATATACTTTATGTATACTATTTGGTCAATAATAAGATCACGATCACCAATACTGCTTGTTTGTTTGTTGCACTTATATGTATTTGTACTTAAAGGATACAAATCATATACATTCATAAACACTTGCGTTCTGATTCCCTATTTTTATCCCTTTTGTGTTGCAGTAATGTCTGTAAAGTCTCTTCCCTGGGCACCCCCTTTACGCCACCCCAAATGTGAGTACTGAAAACTTGCGCCTTGTATGCTAAATGTGTCAAGTTTTCCAGCTGCCATTCAAATGCAGTCAAGGAGGTGTATTGAGCCTACATCTGAAGCCCCCATATACGGTGCGATAGCACCGTACGATCCGATGCACGCTCCCATGGGCATCGCATTGCACAGTACAAAAAGTATCGGTACTTGTTTCCTAGCACGGCGCCCATTGTATGCCATCGCATACCACTAATTAAGTTATGCGATGGGACCCGATTTTCGGGTCCTAAGAGCCGCACTGTACAATTTTAATATTGCGTCGCATCGCATGCCATTACAATGGCATGCGATGTGATTTTTAATTGTACAGGCACCCTGATGGGTGATTACTATGTTAAATGCACCCCCATTGTTAACGTCATCCCCACTATCAATGCCAACCCGCAGCGAGGGGAGGGCAGCGAGCCCGCGAGGGGCGGCGGTACGCGTCCTTCGACCTTTTCATACCCCCACTATTCACGTCGGTGTGGAGTTGATTTATATAGTGTGGCGAGCCACCGAGCCCGAAGCGTGGCGAGCGGACGTGGAATACATGTGAAGTAATTTGCGTCCCCTCGCGGGGCTCGCCACGCTTCGGGCTCTTTGTTTTGCTGTGCTCGCCACACTATATAAAATCAACTCCACACCAACGTGGATAGTGGGGGTATGAAAAGGTCGAAGGACGCGTACCGCCGCCCCTTGCGGGCTCGCTGCGCTCACCACGCTTCGGGTTGGCGTTCATAGTGGGGTGGCGTTAACAATTGGGGTGGATTTAACATCGTAATCACTGATCAGGGTGCCTGTACTATTAAAAAATTGTTTTGGACTTCCGCTTCCGGCTTCAGGCAGGACGGCCGCGTGAGGGGAGAGCTCCGTGGACGGCGAGGAGGGCGGCACCCCTAACTCGCTGGATCGCGGTCCCCAACAGCTCATACTAGCGGCAACGTTCACCGGAAGACAGCGTGAAGTGCATGGAGGGGTCTTTACCTCCCATGCCTAAACGACAGACCCGCCGCACCTCAGCAAAGCCGCAGACGCAGGCTTCCAAAATGGCGGCCGCACCTTCCTCCCTGGCTGATAAAATTCCGGCGGAGAAACAGACAGAGCAGGGACAGGCAGCCCAGCAGCAGCACAAGAATAATGAAGCCCTAGCAGAAGGGAAGCGGGCACCTGTGCAGTTACAACAATTTCAGTACCAGCCACAGCAGAAACAGGTACCAGGCACCCCACACTCCCCTATCACTGACTACCAAAGCATCCCTGAATGCCTAGTGCAGGACACAGGCAGTGGGGAAGAGGAAGACACAGATGCTGGGGAATATAAGGGGATGATGAAGGCTATCAAAGCAACGATAGCACCTATGTTTAAGGAGCAAGTAGAGGCATTTAATTTAAGCTTTGCTGACCTGAAAGGACACATGTCACAGCTTACACAGAGAGTATCACAGAATGAGGTGCAGATTGGGGCAACATTTCATGATGTACAAGAGTTGAAAACCCACAATGCTGAACTGCAAAAATCTGTATATGCTTTAACCAATAAGGTCGATGACCTTGAAAATAGATCAAGGAGATCGAACCTCAGATTAGTGGGACTCCCAGAGACGGTCAGAGGCCCAGCACTGCATCATTTTGTTCGCAACACCCTGCCATCCCTGCTGGGAGTAGAACAGGACTGCACGGATATGGTGATAGAAAGAGCCCATAGGCTAGGGCCAGAAAAGGAGGGAGTAAACGTGAGACCAAGAGTCATAATATTTAAATGCCTTAATTATTTACACAAGGAAACTTTATGGACAGCCTCGCGAAAGCTAAAATCATTGCAGTGGGAAGGTCACAAGCTGCATTTATTTCAAGACTATTCGGCGGAAGTGACCAGGGCGCGGAAAGAATTTACCAGCATTTGTTCAAAGCTCATTGCAGATAAAAAGAAGTTTGCCCTGTTATATCCCGCCCGTCTTAGGGTGTTTGAAGGGGACTCTTTCAAGGATGTTTCTACAGCAGCAGATGCCAGGGCATATCTCCGGATGGAGAATGCAGAATCTGCTCAGCCGTAAGAAATATAAGTGGAACAGCTGGCTAATGTATCAGCCACAAGGCTTTGGGGGTTGATATTTATTAGTAATTTACACGTTGTTAATCCTAATAGAACCTTCATAGCTTGAGGCCTTTATATGCACTTAAGTACCTTAAGATGTAAAAGCTAATAAGTGTGATTTATGTATGGTTTACATGGGATACTAAGGGGAACGTGAATTACATGTTATAAATTCTGTATCAATATTAGGGGTGCCGACCCGACTACGTAACCGGGGAGATTGGTTAGATCTGGTCAATCCGGGTGCGTAGCGATAGACGGAGGTAAGGCAATAGCCGTTAGAAGGATGTTGGGGAGGGAGGAGCCAAAATGTTTAGGCTCACCCCTCACTGCTAGAGGTGTGAAAGTTAAATTGCACAGCATGAGAGCGATTTTATTCGCAGGGGAAAGTTTTTGGGGTCATGGGGGTGGGGGGTGGAGGGATGGGAAAGTTGCGGGTGTGTTTTTCTGTGGTTTGTTCAGGGGGGGGATGGGGGGGTGGGACTCAGGGCCGAGTGCATTTTTAGTAGGGAATATTCTTACAGTAAGATATGATGTCTAATGTGAAATTGTGTTCTTGGAATGTGGGAGGGATCAACTCCCCGATAAAGAGGAAGAAGCTACTGTTATATCTTAAAAAGCAAAAAGCAGACATCGTCCTGCTACAGGAAACACATCTCACTGATAGTGAGCATGAAAAACTGGGAGCAATGGGATTCAAGGTGGAAGCTTATGCTTCCTTTAATTCAAAGGCAAGGGGGGTGGCGATATTGTCGAGGAGGGCATTGGGGGCGGAGGTTACCAAAACTATTTTAGACCCGGAGGGGCGCTATATTCTTGCAGAAATGACAATTCAGGGGGAAAAGTATGTAATATGTAATATATATGCACCTAATGCTTACTCAAAAAAATTTTTTACTACTTTATTGACAAAATTATACCCGTATGCAGATTCACGATTAATTCTAGGGGGGGATTTTAATATAGTAGCCAGACCATCAATAGATAAATCCTCTAAACCCAAACGAAAACCCACTAATCCAGCATTAGGCATTGGGGATATTTCATCACAACTACAGGTAGTAGATAGCTGGAGACTACTACATCCAACTGATAGAGAATACTCTTGTGTTTCCGCAGCTCATGGATCACTGTCACGAATTGACTACATGCTTGTGTCTACTGGCCTCTGCGGGCGTCTCCTAGAAGCTGGAATGGAACCGATAGTTTTGTCGGACCATTCCATGATATGGATACTGCTAGAAACGGGGCTGGACGTCGGGAAACACCGCCAATGGCGGTTCCCCTCGTACTTAGCATCGTCAAAACCGTTCAGGGATGCCCTGGAGGCCAAGTGGATGGAGTACCAACATAATAATGGGGAGCACAATACAGATCCACTATTGAAATGGCAAGCGGCAAAGGCAGTTCTCAGAGGAGAAATCATTTCATACAAAAATAAATATCGCAAGGACAGGACGGTGGATTTGTTTAGGGCTCAAGAGCTATTGACATCTGCTTATGCTAATTATAGTGCATCCCCTACCATGACACACAAAAATGAATATATGCAGGCAAAAACTCAGTTCGATGCGTTGCTGGAATCCCAAACTCTGTCAAGTATAGATAATACTAATTTTCAATTCTACCGGCACGGCAACAAAAATGGACGTTTGCTGTCCAATTTAATAAGAGGCACAAGAACATCCGCACACATTAAAACCCTACATACATCAGGGGGTAATAGGGTACACAAAGGGCCGGATATACTTGAAGTATTGAGGGGATTCTACTCTAAACTTTACTCCCAGGGAGAATTAAATCAGGAGGAAAAAAATAAATTTTGGAACTCGGTTTCCATGCCACAGATTTCTACAGCTGCGGCGGAACGAATCATGGCCCCCATAACAGTAGAAGAAGTGACACAGGCAATAACCAAATTAAAACCCCTCAAAGCCCCTGGGCCAGATGGTTATTCAGGGGAATTTTATAAGATTCTAAAACCTAGGATAAGTGAAAATCTGACAGCAGTCTTTAATGCCATACTTACGGGACAGCAACTACCGCTGTATTTCAACTCGGCAGTAATTAAGGTGCTCCCGAAGCCGGGAAGGGACCTAGAGGAACCGGGGTCTTATAGGCCCATCTCGTTATTAAACACTGACTATAAGTTGTTAACCAAAATTATTTCTGAAAGGATTAAATACATTTTGCCTACAGTTATTTCTGAGGATCAGACCGGGTTTATACATGGTCGCCATTCGGTGGTAAATGTACGCAAGTTACTGTCGGTGGTCCAGAGGCTAAGGGAAGAGGGGGGCTCGGGTGATCGGGTCATAATATCTATGGACGCCGAAAAGGCATTTGATCTGGTCACCTGGGACCATCTGTACGAAACGTTGGCTAGATTTGGATTCCCTCAGACCTTTATTCAACTGATAAATTCCCTATACACCTCACCCTACACACAGGTTGCATGTAATGGATATATCTCGCTCCCTTTCCTTATTCAAAAGGGGACGAGGCAGGGGTGCCCGCTGTCCCCACTTCTATTCGCAATGGCTCTGGAACCACTTGCAGTGGCACTTAGGGCAAATCAGGGTTTCAGGGGGATCACGGTAGGAAACACAGAATTAAAAGTCAGTCTCTTCGCAGATGATATGCTGCTATTCGTATCCCAGTTATCGGAATTCCTACCGGCCATTAAGACATGTATTAATGGATTTGGATCTTTTGCGGGTTATAAGATAAACTATCATAAATCGGAAATATTGCAGGTATCAGGACCTCAGGTAGCAGAAATACCGAGACATGTCATAGCCCCCTTCAAGTTGAATTCCAAAGCCATTAAATATTTAGGCATAAATGTCCCAAGCAATATTGGTGATTTATACAAACTAAATTATTCACCTATTATTGGAGAGTTGGAGAGAATGCTGGGGATTTGGAAATCCTTACCGATATCAATGCTGGGAAGGGCGGTAGTCATACAGGTCATTGCATTCCCAAAGCTCTCATATAGCATTCAGATGCTGCCAATTAGGTTATCCAGAACTGATATACAGAAAATCAATAAAATATTTTTCTCCTTCTTGTGGCAGGGGAAAAAACCACGTATCTCCAGACATAAAACATATCTTAAAAAAGCTGATGGGGGGTTAGGAATACCAAATGTTCTGGCCTTCAGCCAAGCAGTCCACATGAGGTATATATTAGATTGGCTTCAGGGGTCTGATGCATACACACACAGGGCACTAGAGGGAGACATAGTCTCACCATACTCACTAGCAGGCCTGCTTCATGTCCCTAGAACTAAAATTCCACAGCAAATATTAGCAAATATATTGTTTAAAGACACATATTCTGCATGGCTATTCATTAACAAAAAATTGGGCCGCAGCCACCAGAATACAAAATATGATACATTATGGGGAAACCCAGGATTTACTCCAGGAATGTCAGAATTAGGATATGATAGATGGAAAAAGCAAGGGATACTGGCGGTCAAGGACGTATTCGACCCTGGAGGAAAGCTCCTATCATTTCAAGACATAGCAACTAAATATTCACTGCCCAACAGAGATTTCTTCATGTTTCTACAGGTCAGGCACTTTATTCAATCTAAAAAGGGTCCTATGCTGGAGGCTGGTACTCCAGATGTGATCCAACAAGTGTTTGCTTTGAGCTCCACGGGTCCTTATAGGATAAAATATATATATATGGGGAAATACTGCCGACTTCACCTGAAAAGGTTTGGACCGCCATGGTGCCAAAGTGGCGGACAGACATTCCAGGGGTTACTTCAAGTGAAACACTCTATGAACATATGGGGAAAACACTTAAAGTTTTACATTCCACTATGCTGCAGGAAGTTCACATAAAAACTTTGCACAGAGCGTACATCTCACAAACCCAGAGAAAATACTTTATACCTGGGGAACTAGGACTGTGTCTTAAATGCAAGGGCTCTAATGCTACATTCTTCCATCATATGTGGGATTGCGGAAAAATTAGGAAATTTTGGGACAAAGTAATGATGTATATTAATACTACATGTGGAATAAAACTTACAAAAGACCCTTTGGCAATGCTCTGCGCGAACTTCTCCAACTGGAGTATACCTGGCCGAAAAACCGAACTGTTCCCTCTCTTGACCATAATTGTGACAGTTGCGAAGAAAGTAATCCTGCGCAGCTGGACTAGCCCATCTCCTCCATTTTTGCAGGATGTGAAAGTAGCACTAACACAATTGCTATATTTTGATAGGAGAGCTACACTGCCGATGGTGGAGGAAGGCGTTAAGAAATTTTATGCAAAATGGGGAACATTTATAAGATCACTGGGTGAAGACACACAGAAACATGTCATGAAAATATTTGAGGGCACATCTTGGTACTTACTCAGATCATTATCAAATAACTGAGATGCACGGAGTTCTAGAGGGGGGAGGGAATGGGAGGGAGGTTGGGAGCTTATGGGGTTAAGGTTAGTTAGGATAGAGGTAAGACATTTGTTTTGTTCAAATACTAATAGCTATTGTATAAAGGAAAGGTATATTTAGGGCGGCAGTTGAAAGAGTTGGGGTCAATACAGAGACCCAGATAATCTAAAATATTATGCCCTGCATAGTTTTGAATAAGGGATAGAAAATCCCGGTAACATGTTACAGTAAGCAAAATAATTGTGACTCAAGATCCCTTTTTATATATAATTGTTATGCTTTATTTTGTAATACTTTGAGTTGTTCTGCGAAACAAATATTACAATGTACAGAAAATGTTTTACTTTGAAATGTTTTACAATAAAAACGTTTAAAAAAAAAAAAAAAAAAATTGTTTTGATCGCATCGCATTCCTTCGAGTCGCATGCGATGCGATCAAAATGATGGCATAAGATTAAAATCGTGGGCGCCGTGCTAGGAAACAAGTACCAAAGTATCTGCTGCACCCGATTTTCCCGCATTGTACAGATTCTTTTATTAACATATTCTGGCCGGTATTCAGTATGTGCCAATATTTCCCACAGGGGGAATATTGGCTTTCGCCTATTTAATGGTACTGTTTCCGACAGTTTAATCTTTTATTAAAGCCTTTTTTTGTCGGAATCGGAGGTGGATTGTCAAATCTGCCGCCGTTTTTCAACAATCCACTGTAATTTTGACCGATCCACGGACTTTCCAACACTCAATAGTTGGAACATTGAATGACGACAGTCTAAACGGTAAATTACGACAGTCGGAACATTGAATTGCGACTGAGTTAGTATCAGAAGCCAGCGAAAACCTCTGAGCTTAATGCCCTATAATAGCCAACTATGGTGTTAATACAATGCTAACCTCTTACTAAATAAATATTTTAAACTGCCATTTATGAGCTTATCTATAGTTAATGATAAATAATTCCCTAACATTATTTTGCTGGGTTAGTATCAGTAGTTCTAATGTTTTGTGCACCGTGCCCTTACAGTTGGGATTGAAGTGTAGCAAACTGCTTTAACTGAATTTTCTAATACAAGTATTTAAAAATGTTACTTGTGTATTGTCAGGGTGCCATTACGTAATTTTTGTAGTGGTGTATTGAGAATACCAATACAGCACTATGCAGACTACATAAACTACTCTTTTAGTGGCTCTGGAGCCCTAAAAATACACAATGCTTAATATCCCCACTATCCACGTCATACCCCCACTATCCACGTTGGCGTGGAGTTGATTTTATAAAGTGTGGCGAGCGGACGTGTATCTGCATAAGATTGTAAGCTTGCAGCAGGGCCCTCTAACCCCCAAGTCTGTCTGTTACCCAGTTTGTTTTATCACTGTTTACTATTGTAAAGCGCACTGGTATCTGCTGCGCTATATAAGAAACTGTAAATAAAATAAATAAATCTGCGTCCCCTCGCGGGGCTCGCCACGCTTCGGGCTTGGTGGCTCGCTGTACTCGCCACACTTTATAAAATCAACTCCACGCCAACGTGGATAGTGGGGGTAAAATGGCCGGTCTATACTTACCCTCCTCCGGCTTGGGCACCGCATAGTTCCCCGCTATCCACGGTCACTCCCCGGCAATCGCATTCAGTCCCCATGCTCTGGCACTCGCCACGGACGCTGTACGCAATTAGCGTACTGCCACTGGGGGAGCAGGGAAACTATGTGATGCGGCACTACGCTGAATTACGTACAGCGTCTGCTGCGAGTGCTGGTGCAGGGGGACTGAATGCGACTGCCTGGGAGTCAGCGGGGATCGACGCGGTGCCCAGGCCGCAGGAGGGTAAGTATAAACCACACCACCCTGCTTCCTCCTGTATTATCACGGTGCCAGCTATGCTGACAACGTAGCTTAGCCTAAACTTTGGTATGGGTGATAGACTACAATATTTTCCATAGAAATATTATTTTTTTTGATTGGGAAAACGATCACAGTAAAGGTGAGAGTAATTATTGTTATCCCTTAAATCCCCGAATCTTTACTTCCGGTATATACTGTGATTTTCTTTTTGCCCTTTGTGTCGTTGGTGTTTCATGTGGCTGCTATAAATATGGCTGCAGACCCTCCCTCTGATATCATTGTCCTCACAGTGTGCTTACCACTGCGCCCGCCTTACCTTCTTGTACACTAATATAGCTTGAAGCCTCCTGCTCATGTGCCAGATTTATTTGTACTAACCATCAACTTTATGCCCCTCTATAGATACTTTCATGTATGTTCTTCTTTACCACCTCAGGCTCTTACTTATTTTTATTTTATAACCTACCTAGGGCGCTGTTTCCTGTACTGTAATGGGCTGATGGATCATCTTTTTGTGTGTCAACATGCTGCTGCTTGTAGTACATGGTACCGCTCACCCACCCACCTTCATGGCACACTGGTGAGTGCGTCAATAATTACGACATTTATTTATTTTGTTGTTCAATGTAGGCTTTCCAACTACCCCTTTTAAACCGGTACACTCCTGAATTCTACAGGTTATATGCTGAAATGTAGGCTGAAATTAAATCCGTCACAGAACCTGTGTAGTCCATTTGTTCTGGTTTAAAGGGATCGTAGGGTTATTATACACACCTTACGCAATTACTATTTCTCCTTTTTATGCTCCTTTTGCAGGATGCTTTTGTGAAGATCACACGGCATGAGGGGTTAACATCACTTTGGAGTGGCCTCCCCCCAACACTGTAAGTAGTTGGTGAGGATTGACATAAAAATGTCAGCTTCTTAACATAATCCATACAGAGGGGCTACATATGGGTGACCAGCAATCAGAATACCAATGCCAGCATCCCGATAGGGGTCAGATGAGTATGCTAAACCCCCACCCCTGATCCTAACCCTACTGCTAATGCTTACAACTAACCACGCCACCGGTCTACAGCGTGACCATAACTCCCCTTCTAAGAGCCTAATGTAATGTCCACCTACTAGTGCCTAGGCCTAACCCCATCCCTGACTGCATGGTACCCTGGCCCACATACCACCATTCGGAATGTTGGCATTCCATTGACTACAGTTGGAATGCCGGTGCTGGTATAGTGAACACTGCCATCCTGACAGCCGGTATGCTGACTGCATCTTGTGCTGGGATATATTGTCCCCTTTCTCTATTGCCAGGTAATGATTTATTTTACATGACCGTGTCCTTTGTCACTACAAATTTTAGATGTCATAAAAAATAATTTTACCTGAAACCATCCCGGTGCCTTGCTAACTGGTTTGGTAGATACCCTCTGTAGTATTTCTATATTTACCATATCTGGAGACATGAGCATATAGAATGTTTCTAGATGCACAAAAAGTATTACATTTGTAAAGACAATGCAATTAAATGTACTAGCACTTCTTTTCCCCCTTTATTGCTATATACGAGTGGTACGGTAGCTACATGAGCAGATATGGCCGCAAAAACAGCCATCATGTACTTGGCCACACTGCACTCCCATCAGTACTTCTATGGCAACGCACCTGGGCCAACTGTTTGGTCTCTGGGACAAAACTGTAGATCCAGGATTGATCACCACATTGCCACTGATGATCTCCTAGACCAGTGGTAGCCAACCCTAACCCTCGAGAACTACCAACAGTTCACATTTTCCAGACAACCTAGCTGCTGCACAGCTGCACTCATTAATCACTGACACATTTTAAAAGATACACAGATGGAGCTAATTAGCTCACTTGTGATTCTGGCCCTTATTCTGGTTGGTGCGGTAATATCCGCGTGCGTTCGTGCCGCCGATGTTTTGTGTCTGCGCATGTGCAGAGGCGTCTCTGCGCATGTGCGAGCGGGACGCACGGCCACATTCCGCATGAAATGTGAACACTACGAACAGGGGGTGGAGAGGGGTGTGAAGGGCTGTTTGGGCTCATTACCATATGTTTACACCCCGCGTTTCATGGGCGTTCCCATGCAAACGCTGGGCGTACGTATGGTAATGCGGCCGTGACGCACGTGTAGGGGGCGGACATATGACATTGCCGGATGTCAGCTGCCCGCCCAGATCCCTGCTTTTGCACGGAGAAATGCCTGTGTGGTCTGAGGTTGCGGGAGCTGCGACCATCGAATGATGGGGGAGGTTCCCTGAGATGGAGGAGGTGTATTCATGAGAAATACACGTGCGGTCCGTTCGGACAGCTTCTTACCGCGTACGGACGGAGTTGGTGATCCGTATGGAAGGCGGGGTTTAGGACGCACGGTGCTGGCCGCATATTCGGATCCGGCCGCACCGATCAGAATAAGGGCCTCTGTGAGGAGACCTGCAAAACATTCACTGTTGGTAGCTCTCGAGGACTAGGGTTGGCTACCCCAGTCCTAGACTAACATGTTTAGCAGCAGCTGATCTTGCTTAGGCCAAACTTTATGTGGAGTATCTTGTGGTTAAATCCTTATGCCTTCCACTTTCTGTAATTGGGCCAAGGTCATACTTAAATCGATGTCAACTCTTGCCTGCACTGCAGCAACATTGTTCTCTGTGACGGTGGACACAGGTCGGCTGCACTACTACTGTTCTCAAACACAGTGGTTCAGGGTGGTGCTTTCTCCTCAAAAGGAACTGACAGTTAGTCAAACTCTCCTGCTGTTGCAGGCCACTCTTTTAGTCTTAGCCGATCATGGCTCACCATTGGCCTCTGTTAATGATACTGAGTTTGTGAAGGAAGTGGACACGCTGACTTCAGAGTGCATTGCTGCTTATATACGGTATTGTGCCTTGACATTTCACAAGAACTTTAGTCAGAGATTACAGTTCAATTGGCAGTTGGATTGTTTCTACTCTTCCTATGCACTGCACACCCCTCCTACTGCGCATAGGTGATCAATTAAAAAATAGATAATTGGTTTATTTTACAGTAAAGTGTAATGTCAAATGCACACAGAAATAATTATTATTGGTAAATGAATGATTTAATGTTTCATGGGAAATAGAGAGCTCCATAATAATGTGTTCAATAGAGTACACAATGTTCACTTTTTTTCTGCCTGTGTCTGTTTTATCTAATAATTTAGCAGTTTGTCTACTTACTTTTGTTTTAATTTTTGCTGTATCTTGGAGACCTTCCATCCCTTGGTAATAGTCTATCTGCCTCTTACTACAGGGTGATGGCTGTACCTGCAACCATTATATATTTCACATGTTACGATCAGCTGAGGGATTTCCTGTGTTACCGTCTAGGATACAGTGGCAGTCACATCCCACTTATTGCAGGAGCACTTGCACGATGTAAGTTTTTTACTTAAAAAAAATAAATAATTAAAAATTTTATTTTTAAAACAAGTATTTTCATGATCATTTTGTAATTTTCCCTTATTAAATTCTCTCTCCTCCTCTCATTGTCAGTGGGAGCAGTAACCGTTATCAGTCCTCTGGAGTTGATCCGTACTAAACTGCAGTCACGCCAGCTCTCATACATGGAATTAGGGGCCTGTCTGCGTTCAGCTGTCTTTCAGGGTGGATGGTTGTCTCTCTGGAAGGGATGGGGACCTACTGTGCTGAGAGACGTCCCATTTTCAGGTACCCTAACCCACAATGCATGTTGTTTTGTAAACTATATCCCCTTGACTGATTATGTTATTGTTTTAAGGGGGTTTCTGACATGCCTGATTTTATTTTGGTTGTGAGCTCCTACGTTATAAATTGTTTAAAAGCTAATTCTATAACTCTAAATGTTCAGTAATGTGTGTGATATTACACCATATATTATAACTTTGTTACTTCATGTATTTGTTCCCTAGAATTAGATCTATTTGTCCATTTTACCTCTCATAAATACTGTACATCCTCCTTTTGCTCAACAAAACCCCTCTCATATTTCCTACAACTCCAGATGAACCTTCTTGCTCAACTGTTAGGTCTTCCAAATGGTCCACTTGACCCTTCTTGTCTAATACATTCCTATTATACCAAATGACTCCTTTTCCCTAATACAGCCTCCTTTTTCTTATGTCCCTCTAGCTTTGTATTGGTTTAATTATGAGCTTGTGAAAATGAAGCTTACTAAGTCCTGGGGGACTTCGGATGCCCAGTTTCTGATCAGCTTTACCTCAGGAGCCGTGTCTGGAGCTGTAAGTACAGTTCACTTACGATTTTAAGTAATGTCTACATTTTCCATATTTGTTTTGATTCTCACTCCGCTGTTAGACTTTATGTATGACTGCTCATTGTGCAATTTATATACATTTGAGGCCCTCTCTATTCTCCCTCACTAGCCACTGCATTTTCTTATGAACATAGTAATACTTGTGCATATATCATGAGGTATCATTTTGCTGTTCTATCGTGCAGCCTCTCCCTCCCAGTCTAAGATGCATTGTGTATTTTTCTTGTCATGTTGCTCTATTTTTAGGTAGCTGCCATTCTCACACTACCATTTGATGTGGTAAAAACTCATAGACAGATTGAACTCGGAGACTTGGAAATGGGTGAGAAAAGCTATATGATATTATGGTTTTATGCTTTAAAACTGACATAGACCTATACTGCATATGTCTGGGAGGGGGAAATTGCTCACTCTTTCTGGAGTCAGGTGGGGTTGGAAGGCGTTGAGGGATGGGGAGGTAATGGATGCGTGAATGGGGTGAAATCCTGATCTGTGTAATTATGACACTGTGCATTGTTGAGGACCTTGGAGAGGAAAAGGGAATCCTTTAAGGAACCATTTTTCATAGGATCCTCACCTGGATCCTATGTGATTTGATAGTGGCCTTTTATGGAGAATACGATGAATCTCTTTCAAGTTTTAAAAGAAAGTGTCTAACGTTTGGTAGAAAAGTTAGTTATATGAGCTGGAATGTCTGAGGGTGTATATGCACAGCGGCGTCCCGCTTGTATACACTTACCCCACCGGTACGCTGGTGGGGTAATGGATTGTGGAGTCTGCCCAGTGTGGTGGCTGCCGTCCTGTTGGTGGTGTGTTGGTACACCATACTCACGCTGGCTCTGGCTGCTTGTTTCACATGGCAGCACTTTTGGGTTCGCTTACATGGACCGGTGCTGCAGCTGTTTCCTTTTGTAATGCACGGGTCTCTGCAGATGGTGTCTTCAGTCAAAAACGCATTGGAGACTGAAGACACCAAGAGTCCTGTGCATGACAAAAGGACACAGCTGCAGCACTGGTCTGCATAAGGACATTGAGCTGGGGAGTGAGCTATCGCGAGCGCATACACCTGACCTTGCAAACCCAGGAGTACCACCGTGCGAAACAAGCAGCTGGTGCCAGCGTGAGTACGCTGTACCACCAATGAGTGATAGCAGGGCAAGATTCCCAGTGCCGCCACTCCACCAACAGGATGGCAGCTACCACACTGGGCAGACTCTGCAATCCATTACTCCACCAACGGACCGGGTGCCTCAATGTGCCATCACGAAGGAGGGTAAGTGTATACAAGCGGGACGCCACTGTGCATATACACCCTCAGACATTCCAGCTCTTCTGACTTTTCTATCAAACGGTCTAAAACTTGAAAGAGAGAGATAATTTTCCCCATAAAAAGCCACTATCAAATCACCAGAGGGAACATAGGATCCAAGTGAGGATCCTATGATAAAGGATTCCCTTTCTCCTCTCCTAGGTTCCTCAAGAGTGACACTGTGGTGGCCCTCCTGTGGGACAAAAATTCCCAGCCCAAGAAATCCATACCCCTATCCCAATTTGACACCCCATATCATTTGCAATTAATATTTTTTTATTTAACCTCAACAATGCATACAGTGTCATAATTACACATATTAGGGTTTCACCCCATTCACACATCCATTACCTCCCCATCCCTTAACACCTTCCAACCCCACCTGACCCCAAATAGAGTGCGCAATTCCCCCCAGACATTAAGCCTTTTAAGGGTTGTGGACTAACCCTAGAACTGCTGCACCAACCTGTCCAGCATTTTTCCTCCCCAGTCCCCACCCCCGAACGCCACCCTGGTAGAGCGCGATATGATCCACCATTATGCTGCATATAACAAGTTTTGTTTTCTGTGTGTCCCTCACCTTGAGCAGGCTCATTAAGACGTCAGAGATCATCAACATGGGGGGCTATGCGGATCATCCAGGCAGAATCTGGAACTCGTGGCCTTTTTGCAGGTAAAATGTCTCACCACCTTCTTTCAATCCACCTACTCTTGTATACACCACCAAAACATGTATTCTTCCCTTTTATGTTTGGCAGGCTTCATGCCACGTGTCATCAAGGTTGCTCCGGCCTGTGCCATAATGATCAGCTCTTACGAGTTCGGGAAAAAATTCTTCCAACAGCGAAACCAAGAAAACCGTAAAAATCTATGAAGTGCAAGATCTACAAAGGTTGAACCGAATTCTAGCTTTCTGTATCTGGCATTGCTCTGGGGTACAGAGCAGTGTGCAGTAGTTCCTGGTGAAACCTATTTCAACAAAATCCTCAGATCAAGTTTATGGGAAACAGTCTGGTACCCCCCCAAACAACAAAACCAGATTTGTGTAACTAGGAGGCTTGGCTCAACTTTTAAGCACTTAATTTAGAAAATTTGAAAACTGACATCTATAGGCCAATGAACCAAATCAACAAGAATAATCTGACCAACTACAATCTAGTTGATAAAGTGTCATTTTAAATGTTTCTGACAGCACTGAAGGCACTGGGCTCTAGCTTATAACCCCTTCAAGAAATGTGTTTTAAGATTTTTTTAGAGCGTACACAATCTTCAGATCAGGAATTAAATGCCAGCTATACACAGGCTGAAGGAGAGGCAAATCTGGATTCCAGGAGCAGTTCTACTGGACTGCCACTGTAAAATGACCTAAGTAGATAAAACAAATAAATGTAAAAGCATTGCGCTGCAACTAAAGGTGAGTATTCCCATCACTTCATTCCCATCTTTTCAGTGGCTAGTGCAGTTTCCAGTGTTGTTATCGTGAGATTGGTGGCACAAACATATAAACGTTCTATGAATATTCCATTGTTCCTTTTAAAGGAATTTCATGTCTTTAAAAATGAGGTCATCAATATACATTCACTTAAAATCTATATAAGATATAGATTTTAGTGGTAGTTTTACTTGTTTATAAGCTGCACTATTAATATTCATGCAGAGGCATTGTCGGCAAACAGCTGACTACCTTTCAGGAAATAATAAACTGTCTTAATTAAATACTCCCATTATGTGTGCATAATGTTTGAATAATGCATTACGTGACACTGGGAGTATCCTTATATGCAAGGAGAGCCTTTTAAAATATCATTATCTGATATTTTCCTCTTAAAATCGGTCACATGGTGTAGGGTAAGTTTTGTAACCATATAATGTCAGATCGAGTAGTTGAAAATCTAGAAATGGCCAACGAGTACAAAACCAAAGATGGAAACATACTCCATTCTACAATTAGTAATATATTACTGATTATAGGATGGTACTATACTGTACTACCACAGAGGGTAAAATCTTGCATTAATCTCTGGAGCTAAATCATGTTGCCGGATCACTGAATATCCAAGACCACTGCAATATGGAGTTGGATCACATTTACCAAGATGGAGAGTGTAGAGAATATTCTAGTGAAAATGGAGGACCAGAAACAAAGATATCTGTACAAGTTTTGACTTGCTCTAGAACCATGAACCTGGAAGAGGCAAACAGTTAGGCTTTAGTCTGGAAAGAGTTGAATCAAAGCACAGAAAATGGACTTTCATTTTAAAAGCTGACTTATTAGTAGAGACTGAGACACGGGACTTCCAATTTAAAAGCTCTATTTTAAGCTTTTCTAATTCTAAGCTCTTTTCCCAGTAGCCTTTCCCCATAAAAGCCTGAACGCCATTGAGACCGGAGATGGTACTGGAGTAAAAAGCATTTTTGGAGATCCTAGAAGTGCCTATCACCTATGTTAGCAAGTTTTCCTTATGTCTTGCTGACCCGAACGGAAGATGGCAAAATGAGGTCACGGACAGGGGCTAATTCTCTCCATCTCACAACGTAATAGATGGATTTAATGAGTTCTTATTTTTGTTTGTTCATTCACCCTCGACCCTGTCCCCCTTTTTTACTGTACTGGTACAGTCAATTGTGGATAAATTTATGATCTATTTCATTCTAATATTTAAAGGTATAGTCTGTTTTAGAATCCACTTACAGTCGTATTGTCACATATTCACAGAGAGAACAGAACACTATAGTATCACAAAGTTATTAGAAGTTAATACTGTAGACTTGCCTAATCATCTCCAAGTATTGTGTCATGCATGTTAGTTGGTGATGGTAAAAAAGTGATTGTCACAGGCAAGCTAAATTATTCAAAATATTATCAGCAATTACCTGAGAAGGAGCCATTTTTGTGTCTGAAGCAATATTCTGACCATATAAGCCTGTCCGATCACTGTGAATTAGCTACTGGTTCGTAGTGTGTGGACTGTATAGGCTGCATGCTCCTAAATAGTTACTACAAACATGATTCCTTGGTATTGGTCAGCTTACTTGTGTGTTAATAAGTAACACTGCATGTACTGCACTGGTCATTGTCATTTTTAATCATTTAGCTTAAGGAGAACCTCCATTCGTGATTTTTAAATAACAAACCACTGCTTTGGGTCAAGCAATATTTGGTCGACATGGTTGGAAGGCCGATACAAGCATTGGGTCGACATGGGTTTTTCACTTTTTTTGTCCCAAATGTTGACACTGTCAAAGTGCACCACATCCGCTCGCCATGCTTCAGGACTATTCTATTCTCCCTCCACGCCCTAGTGCAGTGATGGCTAACCTTGACACTCCAGCTGTTGTTGAACTACACATCCCAGCATGCCCTGCTACAGTTTTACTATTTGGCCATGTTAAGACTGATGCAGGGCATGCTGGGATGTGTAATTCAACACCAGCTGGTGTGTCAAAGTTAGCCATCACTGCACTAGTGGATAGTAGGGCGTGAAATTCCGCCTGCCTGCACATGTCAGCTCAATAGTGAAAACCCAACGTTGACATTTTGACTGTTGACCTAATGCTTGTGTCAACCTTCCAACCATGTCGACCCAGTGTCCATGTCAACCTTATATGTTTCAACCAAACGACCATATACCGGGCACTAAGCCTGGAATTTACTGAATTTGTTCTAGTGGTTCTAAAAAAGATTGCGCCTTTTAATATGTGGGGACCTAACCATTTGAATGTCAACATTGTTGTCATAGAAAGCCCTAAGCTGCAGAGCAGTTATTACAAGAGTTGGCACATCCCTGTGTGGTGATTCCTGTGGCTAGCATGGAATGGAGATAAAGCAGGAGTGAGCATCACCAATGTGCAGTTATCAGGAAGCACTCATTACAAAAACTGCATTTTATTTAATGTGAGGCAACAGGAGATAGTCTATATGCATTCACTGGAGTCAGTGTATTTGCTGGACCAATAGCCTATCGGTTTACTAGGAACTGTATTTTTGCCTTTTATGCAATAGAGATGATTTGTACATTGCATCATAAACCCCATCATTCTTCTAGGACACGCATTCCCAACCTTTGTCCTTAAGGCACACTAAAAGTACAGGTCTTGGTGATATCCCTGCTCGTGCATATGTGACTAAAGGCCCTCCCTATACACTACTACTCTGAGGTATCGCATGCAATACCTCGGCAACTGCCCACCGCGGAGCATCATATGCAGTCCTTTAGCATATGTTGTATTATATGCGACCCCCAGCAAGTGCAGCATTTAAGATTTATCGGATCCAGCAGCACTTGCGATCTCCGGATCTGATCAAATGCAAATGGAAAGATACTGACCTGTAAATGGCCTTGCAGTTGTGACGGCAGTAACACATTCTTTGGCAGTGGGTATGGAAAACAAACTGCCCTATCAGTCTGCAGAACAATTGCTTTTCAGATATATCTTTAGGTGTGTACCCAGCCTAGTGTGCCTTGGGGACTGAGGTTGGAAATGTCTTTTATTAAATAGTTTTTTTCTTACGGCCAGTGGTGGATGCTGGGGTATGGGTATTCCGGGCTGGAGGTCCGGGCACCAAGGAGTACAAACTTCTTGTGGCTAGTGCAGCCCCAGGCTCCGCCCCCCTAATACCCCTTCCTGTCCTCAGAGACCAGTTTTTTTCCTTGGTGCTCTGAGGAACAGGCACCTCGCTAAGGAGAGGGCATTTTTAGCCCTAATTTACTTCAGTTTTTTTTTTTTTTTTTTTATTGCTGTGTGTTTTATTTTTACACAGCCGGCAGCGCAGCGCTGCTGCGGCTGACGGCAGAGCTTCTCCCGGCGTCTGGTGGACGGACCTGTCGGCCGCTCACACCAGACACCTCAGGCACTGGAGGGAGCTGCAGCCGGGAGAAGCGCAGGTAAGCGGCTTCTCACTTGTGAGGGAGCCGGAGTCGCGGCTCACACCGCCGGCGGAGGGGCGCCGCCGGAGGCCTGGCAGCAGTACTCAGCTCATGCTGAGTAACCGCTAGACCACCATGGTTTTTTGCGTAAGCATATCTCTCTCAGGAGGCGCCGTTTAGAGAGTTACGCTGGTGGTTCCAGGAGGGGACGGAGTATAAGAAAACTCCGCCCCCCTGCTCGCGGCAATAGCCTGTCCTGGGTTCCCGCCGCGAGCGCTCCTCTCCTCCCACCTGTGTCACAGCGGGGGCCATTTTAGCTTACTTGCTACCTGCCTGCTAAACGGAGAGGAGCTAAAGAAATCGCCCCCCTTTGCCTCCACTGTTATCAGTGACAGGTTGTATTATCCTCACCTCACTTTTATGGTGTAGGTGCAGGAAACAAAGTGCCGAATCCTGTGTGTATGGGTTGTGTGAGGAGTTGTATACTGCAGTGTTTTTTCTGTCTTTGTTATTTTTCACAGTTTGTTATGTTAATGTGAGTATTCATATACCACATCTCTCTCTGTAGAAGTGCCAGAGAGTGCAGTATTAGGTCACTTATTCGTTTATGTAGTGACTGACAATTCCACATACAATAGCGCTGGTGTTTAGTTAACTCAGGTTACTAATTTACTGCGATACATACACATATCATGTCAGCAAAGGGGAAATCCCGTAGGCCTGGTCCCGCTCCAGCGTTGCATGCATATACTTGCACAGTGTGCAAAGAAAATTTTGCTAGTGCAGAGCAGAACCACGCAGGCCTCTGTGACCGTTGCTCTCAGCCGGGGCCTAGTTCGCAACCCAATGCGGATGTTCCCTGCAGACCGGACTGGGCGGCAGACCTGTCCTCTGCGATGAGGGAATTAGCTTCCCAGCTGGCAGCGTCACGTAACCCCGCTGCCGTACCGGCACCCCAAGCCCAGCCCCAGCAAGAACCAGCATGGGTAGCAGGTCTATCTCAGTCAGTCCAGGGTTTGGTGCAGGTTTCATCCTCACTACAAAATGTCCTGACAGGGTCTAGTTCAAATAGACCGTCCAGACGTGAGGCAACTCAGCCTCTCCCACAGGACACAGATGATGATGCCGATGGAACTGGGGACGACCAAGATGGGGGCGCCATTGATTTAGTGGATGATGTGGACGCTGATACTGAGGATCACATGTCTCAATCCAGAGTGGATAGTCTAATTAAATTGATACGGCTCACCTTTAACATTAAGGAGCCGGATACTCAGGCCGCTGCAGAGGGGATAGATACTGAACCAGTGTTCAAACGCAAAAAGAAGGATAGTGCCTTTTTCCCTAAATCAAAGCAGTTGGATGACCTGTTTGAAGAGGCCTGGAAACATCCTAACAGGAAATTCCTGGTGTCCAAGCGGATTTCTTCCTTTTATCCTCTCCCAGACAGCCACAAGAAATGGGACGAACCCCCTCAGGTGGACGCCCACGTTACCAGGCTAATTAAGGCAACGGCCCTGCCCATACCTGATGTAACATCCTTAAAAGATCCAGTAGATAAAAAGCTGGATCAGTTCCTCAAGTCCATATATGTTAACGCAGGGGCTGCAGTTAGGCCTAGCTATTCGGCAGCCTGGACAACCAGAGCTATAGCACACTGGGCAGATGCGCTCTTGGAGGGCCTGCAGTCAGGGACTAAAAGATCTGAGTTGATGTCTTTTGTGGACAATATTAGAGAGGCTAGTTCCTACCTAAGTGAGGGAGTGTTGGATGCAGGAATTTTTGCATCAAAAATTTCGGCAGTATCGGTGGCCGCACGCAGAGCCCTCTGGCTCAGATCTTGGAAGGCCGATAATGATTCAAAGAAGGCCTTGGAGGCACTACCTTTTACGGGGGGCATCCTCTTTGGATCGGAATTGGACAAGATTGTCACTTCCATTGCAGCCTCAAAGTCGGCTTTTCTGCCCACAGGAACTGCAAAACCTAGGCAACAGGCTTTTCGGTTTTTTCGTCCCTCCAGGGGCAGATCACAGTATACAGGATCCTGGCCAACTAGGGCTCAACAGCCCTCACAAAAGACGCAGAAGTCCAAGCCCAAGCAGGGTTGGGCAGCTCGTCGCCAGGCCCCAAAACAGGCGGAAAAGCCAGCGGCCTGACGCCGGGCACACCAAGAAAGTGCCATGGGTGGGGGGTCGCCTTCTGGAGTTTGCGGAGACCTGGTCAGGTTCCACATCGGACTCCTGGGTGTTGGATCTAGTATTGCAAGGGTATGCTCTGACCTTTTGCTCCAGACCCCCAACACAATTCTTTACAACGGGCCTGCCACAGGACCCGCTCAAGGCAAGAGCCCTCGAGACTGCAGTCTCAACTCTGTTGGAACAGAAGGTGATTATACCGGTTCCACACTCCCAAAGGGGGACGGGTTTCTATTCAAACCTGTTCCTGGTCAGCAAACCAGACGGGTCCTTCCGCCCGATTTTGAATCTCAAGAAACTCAACACGTTCCTGAGGGTCCCAAAATTCAGGATGGAATCTTTAAGCTCCATTCTAAGCACTCTAGAACCAGGAGACCTGATGACCTCTCTGGACATACAAGATGCTTATCTGCATATTCCAATCAAGCAGGAGCATCAGAGATTCCTCAGATTCGCGATACTGGATCGCCATTTTCAATTTCGTGCGCTCCCGTTCGGACTCTCAACAGCCCCCCGGGTGTTTACGAAAGTCATGGCGGTGATGGCGGCTCGCCTGCACCTCCTAGGCATTCGAATTCTTCCGTACCTGGACGATTTACTGATAGTAGCGCAGTCACAGGAGGAGATTCAGGCCCACCTCCAGATGACGCTGGACATGCTCCAATCTCACGGGTGGATAATCAACTGGAAGAAGTCCAGCTTGACTCCCTCATCCACCATGGTTCATCTGGGGGCACTAATAGATACAGAGACCCAGAGAGTGTTTCTTCCCAAGAAGAAGATACAGGACATTCACTCACAAGTCCAGGTTTTTCTGTCGCAAAGCAGGGTGTCAGTTCATCTCTGTATGACACTAATGGGGAAACTGGTATCCACGTTTCCAATGCTGGAATTCGGCCAGTTCCACTCCCGAACACTCCAGCTGGCCTTGTTGTCTCGCTGGAACCGATCACACGCGGATTTGAAAAGACAGTTCCTCATCATATCAAACATGGTCAGACAGTCCCTACAGTGGTGGCTGCTGTCAGACAATCTGAAAAAGGGAAAGTCCTTTGCAAACCACAATTACATCATTGTGACAACGGATGCCAGTCTGGTAGGCTGGGGGGCTGTAACCCTAGATCAGTCATTCCAGGGCCTCTGGTCTCAAAAGGAAACAAAGCTACAAATAAATGTGCTGGAACTAAGGGCCATCTCCCGGACGTTCGAGCAGTCAGGAACCCTTCTTCACGGAAAACCAGTCAGAATACAATCAGACAACGCGACGGCAGTCGCATATGTGAACCATCAGGGGGGGACCCGGAGCCGAGCGGCCATGCGGGAAGTGACCCAGATCCTCATATGGGCAGAGAAATTCCTACTCACCCTGTCGGCAGTATACATTCCAGGAGTGTTGAACTGGGAGGCGGACTTCCTGAGTCGGCAGACGATCCACTCAGGGGAATGGTCCCTCCATCCAGAAGTGTTCACAATCCTGACAGGTCAGTGGGGAATGCCACAGGTCGACCTTATGGCCTCAAAACACAACAAAAAACTCCCCCGGTACGGAGCCAGGACAAGGGACCCACAGGCGTGTCTGGTAGACGCACTATCGGCCCCCTGGCCTTTTCAAAAGGTATTTGCATTTCCACCAATCCCTTTAATCTCCCGGCTACTTCGACGCCTCAAGAGAGAGAGGGTGACCATGATCCTAGTGGCCCCGAATTGGCCGAGACGATCATGGTACCCAGACCTGTTACAGATGGCCATGGCACCACCGGTTCCATTGCCCCTCCGGCCAGACCTCCTGTCACAAGGACCGTGTCTACACCCCGACTTAGCCAGGCTGGCTTTGACGGGGTGGCTATTGAAGAGTCGATCCTAAGCAGAAGAGGATTTCCCCCTACAGTGGTCAAGACCCTGCTGGCGGCAAGAAAACCATCGTCAGCTAGGGTGTACCACAGAGTCTGGCAAAGGTATTTTCTCTGGTGTGAGCCCAGGAGGTTCAACCCAAGGATATACAGGTTGGATAGGGTCTTAGGATTTCTACAAGCAGGCTTGGACATGGGATTGAGCCATTCATCCTTGAAAGTTCAAGTGTCGGCTCTCTCTGTCCTTTTCCAGAGGAAGATCGCTACGCCATCTACGATCCATACCTTTCTACAGGGAGCTCTTCACCTACAACCTCCCATACGTCCACCGGCAAACCCATGGGACCTTACCTTGGTGCTGAAGAGTTTGATGAAGGCCCCATTCGAACCCTTGGAATCGGTTTCTCTTTCATGGCTCACTCTGAAGACTGTTTTCTTACTAGCCATTGCGTCAGCGCGCAGAGTGTCGGATTTAGGGGCCCTCTCTTGTAAGGTCCCATTGCTCATCTTTCATGAAGATAGAGCAGTTCTTAGAACTAGACTGGACTACCTCCCAAAGGTTGTATCCCGATTTCATATAAATCAGGAAATAGTAGTACCAGTGTATAAAACAACCACAGAATCGCGGGATAACGATGTCTCTTTGGATGTTGTTCGAGCCCTAAAGATTTATGTGACCAGAACTGAACAGATAAGAAAATCTGATTCTCTCTTTGTCCTCTTTGATGCCCGGAAGCTGGGTTGGCCTGCTTCAAAATGCACATTGGCTAGGTGGCTAAGGTCGACCATAAGGCAAGCGTACTTGTTGGCGGGACGACCAGTACCGCATTCGATAAGGGCGCACTCCACCCGGTCTGTGGGGGCATCGTGGGCCCTGAGGGCAGGGGTCTCGGCGGAGAGCATCTGCAGGGCAGCCACGTGGTCTTCGGCTCATACGTTCATTAAATTCTATCGATTCGACACCTTTGCCTCGGCCGATGCGGCCTTTGGCAGGGGTGCCCTCAGTGCAGCTCAGGAGCGGTCCCACCCTTAGGGACACAGCTTTAGGACGTCCCATACCCCAGCATCCACCACTGGCCGTAAGAAAAAAGGGGATTTTTGGTTCTTACCTGTAAAATCCTTTTTTCAGAGGCCAAGGTGGATGCTGGGCGCCCGCCCTACCGCTCCAAATCTTGCAGTTATAGTTATAGTTCACATTTTAGTGTTCTGGTTTTTGAATGTTCAAAAGTTGAATGGTTCCCCTCTCCTATACCTGTTCCTCGGCTTGTTAAAGTTAAAAAACTGGTCTCTGAGGACAGGAAGGGGTATTAGGGGGGCGGAGCCTGGGGCTGCACTAGCCACAAGAAGTTTGTACTCCTTGGTGCCCGGACCTCCAGCCCGGAATACCCATACCCCAGCATCCACCTTGGCCTCTGAAAAAAGGATTTTACAGGTAAGAACCAAAAATCCCCTTTTTTTTTTTTTCTTTATGAGCTGCTGTAGCTAAAGTAGAAATTGCTCCTTTATAAAAAAATGACTAGTAAATCTAGTCCTAAGTTGGTATAACTGATGGGTGTTTTTTTTTGCTTTTTATTACAGTTTGTAAAAGTAATTTTAGTTTGCGCTCTTCACTTCCTGAACATCACACAACAGGAAATGAAAGTGCAAGTCAAAAAATGTCCCCTGGCTAATAGAAAATAACTATAATCAAATAAATTTAAATATGTAAAAGAAATACTTAGAACATGGGAGTGACATTGGTTTTATTTAGGAGCAAAATGTATTTTAGCTATGTAGTCTTTCATCTTGATTTAATTCAGCAGGTTGTTGTACATGGCCGCATCTTAGCTGGCATACTAACTTGTAAACCACCGTTCTATTCCACAGGAGTGTGAGACAAAGCTGTGCTGGTGTATTATACACTGATAATAAAACTGCACTTGATGCATGATGCACACAATAGTTTGACTTGAATTGTGATTTTGTGAATGAAATACCAGTGGTGGAATGAGTGAAGTAGACTGTATGCTGCAGTGTGTACTGAGCTTAAGTTGGTAACACACGTGAATGCTAAACTAGTAAGCCCGCTCAAGGCAACTGCTTCGAAAGCTAGTCTGCTACCTTGTGATTGCCTCTGTGTTTGTGCATGTGTGGGATAAAAAGATGTAGTTTCACTCATTACCAACAGATGGCAGTGTTTAGGAGACACACAAACTGACACTAGACATATATAGATAAGACACTAAAACTTGTGTCATTCTGGCTTTTTAGAATGTTGTACTTTGCTACTATTAGTAAAAGTGATGTTTGAAGCGGTAAACGTGAAGTAACTGGGGAAAATTGGTTACTCAAGATACACAAGAAGAGTTTAGGTTGTCAAAATGGTACTTGCAGTGTTTCTACCAGCTAAAACATTTCTCTAGTGGGTACTTGTTTCCTAGCACGGCCACAACGATCTTGATCTGGGGCATCGCAGGTAAAAAAATCGCGTCGGTCGCATCGCATGCGGGCTAAAAAATTGCATGCGATGCGACCGACGCGATGCCCGCGATTTCCCATAGGGAACAATGTAAAATGCCTCAATTTACCCAAATCAATGGGCCAGAGACCCCAAAAAACCCCCCTGACCAGTGAAATGGCCACCCAAAAATAGTTAACGCCACCCCACGATCAACGTGAACCCGAAGCGTGGCGAGCGCCGCGAGGGGCGGCGGTACGCGTCCTCCGACCTTTTCATACCCCCACTATCCACGTCGGCGTGGAGTTGAGAATAGATTAGTGTGGCGAGCCACCGAGCCCGAAGCGTGGCGAGCGGACGCGGATACCTTCACAGGTAAACGCGTCCCTTCGCGGGCTTCACAGGTATCCGCTGCGCTCGCCACGCTTTGGGCTCGGTGGCTCGCTGCGCTCGCCACACTATTCTATTCTCCACTCCGACGTAGATAGTGGGGGTATGAAAAGGTCGGAGGACGCGTACCGCCGCCCCTCGCGGGCTCGCTGCGCTCGCAACGCTTCGGGTTCACGTTGATCGTGGGGTGGCGTTAACTATTTTTAGGGGGCCATTTCACTGGTCAGGGGTGTTTTTGGGAGTCTCAGGCCCATTTAACATTGTTCCCTATGTTGATTTGGGTACATTGAGGCATTTAACATTGTTCCCTATGGGAAATCGCGGGCATCGCGTCGGTACCATCTTATGCTTATTTTAGCCGCATACGATGCGACCGACGCGATTTTGACTTTTTCAATGCTTTTCAATGGGAAATCGCGGGCATCGCGTCGGTCGCATCGTATACCATTAAAAATTACCCGCGATGCCCGCGATTGTGGCCGTGCTAGGAAACAAGTACGCTCTACTGTTTTGTTAAGCAATGTTTCCCATTCAGGGGCCTATATTTCTCTAAGCTGAGGGAGAGATAAAGTACCCATCCTAAACAGGACTTTAGAATGCTTTGCATTTATGGCTGGAGCAGCTTGATGTTTTAAAATCCATTAAATGCTCACTCTAGTAACCTATAAAATAGACTATTTTGGCTTTATAGCCTTCGACCTGCAGGTTCCAGTGATGTCTCTGAACAATGTAATGTACCGATATTGTTCAGTATGTGTGTTCAAGTCGCCCAGGCCGTCCTATATACTTTAGTATATTGCGCAAGGTGGGGGTAGTCTAGTGCAGTAGGTCCCAACCCTGTTCCTTAAGTACCCATAACCGTTCATGTTTTCCAAGTCACCCAGCAGCTGCACTGTGTATCACCAACTGTCATATTTAGAAAAATCCACAGTTGACCTAGAAAACGTAAACTGTTAGACTAGTAGTTCCCAACCCAACCCCTAACGTATACTTGTATTTACACATCACAAGATTGTCAGCACATACGTCTCATTTACAGCATCATCAGAGTGTACTTACAGCTGCCTCTGTATCAGGTATAATAACTTCCCATTCCACCTAACTGGTTGTAAGGCTTGATGTACATATACATTCATACAGCTTTACTGCAGTCACACCAAACAGCCCCCCTCTTGGTACAGCAGATCACGTGAGAAAATTATTGCATTTGGGTCTCTGATGCATGTCAGACAAAGCTTCCTGTCTATCTCTCCTTCAATCAATTCCGATGTTTATTATCATGAGTGCCATAGTAATCCTTCATTCACCCTCCCAGAGGATTCATTTCCACACATTACATCCACCTGGCTGCATGCTAATTTCCTCCCACCCCTAACAATTATAGAAACATAAAATTTGACGGCAGATAAAAACCATTTGGCCCATCTAGTCTGCCGCTTTTTTACCCTTCAGGTAATCTCAACCCTTTTTAATCCTTATTTCTTTGTAAGGATATTCATATGCCTATCCCAAGCATGTTTAAATTGTTCTACTGTCTTAGCCTCTACCACCTCTGATGGGAGGCTATTCCACTTATCCACTACCCTTTCTGTGAAGTAATTCTTTTCACAGTATTCCAGATGAGGCCGTACCAATGACCTATAAAGTGGCATTTTTACGTCTTTCTTTTTTTTTTCTGCTACTGATTCCTCTCCCTATGCAACCAAGCATCTGACTAGCCTTCCCCATTGCTTTGCTACATTGCTTTCCTGCCTTTAAGTCACTTGAAATAGTGACTCCTAGATCTCTTTCCTCCTCAGTAGTTTTCATTGTAGTACCCTTGATACTATATTGAGCCTTTGGGTTTTTGAGTCCCAAGTGCATAATTTTGCATTTTTTAGCATTAAACTGTAGTTGCCATGCTCTAAACCAATTCTCAAGTTTACTTAGATCATCAGTGATTTGATTTACCCCCTCCTGGTGTGTCTACTCTGTTGCATATCTTTATCCATATCTATATCCATTTAATTGTTTTATAATCCAATCCCACACTTTCAAGTTTATTTAGCAGCCTGCGATGTGGGACAGTGTCAAATGCCTTACTAAAGTCTAGATATGCCACATCTACACCCCCCCCCCCCCCCCCCTTCATCTAGTACTTTGGTCACTGAGTCAAAAAAGTCAATAAGATTTGTTTGGCATGATCTCCCTGCAGTAAAACCATGCTGATTTGGATCCTGTAAGTTGTTTAATTTAAGATATTCCACTATTCTTTCTTTTAATAATGTTTCCATTAATTTCCCTACTACTGATGTAAGGCTCACTGGTCTGTAGTTACTTGCTTCTTCTTTGCTTCCGCTTTTGTGCAGTGGAACTACATTTCATGATGAGTGCAGCCTATTAAGTGCAGGAATACACAGTAGTTCTTTTTGCTGGATCACTTATACATGATGTTTTACATTTATTATTTTTTTTCTTCTAACTACCTGTTTTTAAAATGTAATACCATAGGTATCGGGAGTGTGGACACCAGTAGTAATGAAACTTTAGCTGCAGTTAGCACAGAATTTTTTTTTAAATCATGCTGGCAAGTGAATATGCCCCTTATAACAGTAATAACATTGATTTCTGCAATACTCTTATTTTGGTACTTTTATCTCTATATAAAATAATGGTGAATGCAGCCTTTGACAGGGAACACTGTAACAAGAGTCTAATCCTAAGAATACATGGTCCTCTTCACTGGTATCCTGCATGTCACAATAACACACACAGCAGCAAAATTGAACTAGATCAGCATTTTTTTTTTTCAACCAGTGTGCCTTGAGCTGTTCTCAAGTGCTACCAGATCTAGAAATATCCACACCGGTTTATAGCCGCCACCACCACCACAACTAGTTAATCTAGTATTCAGTGGTCTCTTGTTTTCATGCGAGGACCAATGTATTTTATTTACCTGTGGACTAGTGTGACTGTTTTTTCATATGGGGGCCAATGGTTCTGTTTTTTCCTGTGGGGGACTGATGGTATGCCTTGGCAATTTTAAAACATTGGGGTAGATGTAAGTTAGGAGAAATGATAAAGTGCCAGGTACCTTATCACTGGCCAAACGGCTCCGGACTGTCCCTTTTTAAACCCAGCTTGTAACTTAACAGTCAGGAGCTGATTGGCCGGTAATAAAGTACCAGGCAATTTATCACTTCTCCTCCCTTATCACTGCTTTATACATCATTGTTTGGTGTGCCGCGAGTTGAAATTCACTGATATAGATGCTTTTCAATGCTGCTTTCCTTCAGCCAAAACGCAAATCATTCCAAAGTTGCCATAAACTCCTATGAAGTAATATGCCAATTAATGAAAAACCCTGTTTTTGCATTAGTTAAATGATGCCCCTGGCTAACCTTATTGGTTTTCTTGGCAAGTATAAGAAACATTGCTGTTTGCGTTTTTTGGGAAGGGGGATTCACATATGCAAATGTAGAAAATCTACATTGCACTGATCTTTATGTGAAAAATATTCATCCATAATTATGGTGCACAGGCAATAATATCCAGAATTTATATCTGTGTATTTAGTACCTTCAGGCCCATCACCCCAGAAAAGGGACTGACCCAACCAACACAGTTTATCAGTTTAATGGACAGAGTTGCACAGCATCCTCTGGAGAAGGCAGTTTCCATGACAACCAGAGTTTTGTACCATTGGTATGATGCACAAAATTTGTTGTACTTTTGTCTAAACAAAGGAGCCAACTTCTGCCCTCCATAGGGTTCATGAGTTGTAATTCTCCAATTGGTCCATAATCACAATAGGCATATTGGACCAAACCAGTTTTAGGCCAGTTTTCTGTAACGGTTGATGTGCTGCATAGGACTTGATAAGCTGTATCTTCTTGGACGTGGATGTCGCAGTTTAGATTAAGTTCTTCAAACATGTCTTGAGGAGTGTTATGAGGTATCAAGAACTGGTTATCCTTGAATCTATTCTTCGATTGGTGTCTGAGGGCTTTCACCTTCCCTGCTGTGATTTATGTAATTAAGGATCATTGTTAGAAAGTTGTATGATAAGGTTGGGAGGTCCTAGATGAGCCTCCATTTATTCATAGTAACATATAATGGTATATAGAGGTTGACTAGGCTTCTTATTTTGTGGCCCAGGTTGTGATGCGGAGGTGAAATTAAGCAGGAAGGACTCAGCTAGGGCTAGCAGCAGGGCTCGTCTCACTGCTATTACTGACAAGGCATTCATTGGATTTTAGGCTTGGCAGAGATTTACAGCTGGGGATAGATGCCAAAGATCCACACAGACCCAACATGGAGGGAGTAGGGTCCTTACCTGTGGTGTAAAAGAATATAAAAAAAGTCAAATTTTATGTCCAAATGATATCCGCTGCTTTTGGTAAACATTGCACACCGTTTGGGATACTGACTTCTACTGAGTGGCAGAGGGATGTAGGATACAAATTTGGAAATGTTTTAGTGCTCATTCATACTTTGCCTGTATGGCTCATAACTAACTACTTTTGTAAAAGATACATTTACACCTGCAATTTGAATACTTAACATTTACCCACTGCCTATACACAATGTTACACACAATACACACTGCCTATACACAATCAGCTATTTGGTTGGCTGATTCAGTATACATATAAATGCAGCATTGTCACTGGCAATGCAGTGATCTCACAGTAGCAACTACTCTGTAATGTCACTTGTTCTTTATAGATAACAATGCATTCTCAGAATAGGTGCCTCCTAAGCTTTTATACACAGCTACAGCTGACTTCATTTTAGTGGTGTGGTTATTATGTAAGCACAGCCTAAATTTCTTCCTCTGTTAAGGATCAAGTAGTTAAATATAACAAAGATTTATCTTAATGGACTTGTCAACATCCATGACAGAACTTTAGTTATCTGATGCTGAAGAGGTATGTTGCACTGCAGATCATCACACTGAAAGAATAAGGGTTTACAGAAAAGTTCTACTCAGTAGGGTGGGAGTAAGATTCTGCCCAATTTGGCTACAGGCACAGCAAAAGTGCCATGCCCTATCTACTACACTTTTGTAAATTAACTTACAAAGTAAAACCTTGGAAACTGAGGAAAGCTTTATTTTCTAGGATCCTGAATCATGTGTGTTGATTTTTAACAAAGACCAATAAAATCTGAATGTACTCCAATTGTAACCATTTAGTAAAGAGAAAGTTTGCCAATGTACCACTATCATATGCATTTGCTTTTTTCTTTGTGAATGTGTTTTTGGGCTCTTCCACTGACTCACTGCTGCCCAAGTATGTACATATACAGTCAGGTCCATAAATATATAGACATAGACACTATTCTCATATTTTGGGCTCTGTATACCACCACAATGGATTTGAAATGAACCAAACAAGGGTATGTACATCCAAATCAGGTGAATGGTGTAGGAATTACAAAGGTTTCTATATGTGCCTCCCACTTTTTAACAGTCCAAAAGTAATGGGACAATTGACTAAAAAGCTATTTCATGGACAGGTGTGGGCTATTCCCATTCCCTATTGAGACTGAGCCAGTTACTGGTGGGCCGGTCTAAACCCTCCTCTGTCAGGCCCATTTACCATGCCTTCCGGGCTGGACCATCCTGCCTAGTGGCTGGGTAAAGCGCATTGGCCACGCCCCCCTCCGCCAGTGGACACCAGGAGTTGGAAGTAGCGCACACTGTGAAGACCACCCAGCAGTCTTTTGGAAGAGGCTGCATGAAGAAAGCACCGTAGACACAGGGCAGTGTGCATCAGGACTTTTTTCCCTGCAGTGGCTCATCTGTCCTGCCACCACCTTCCTGGACTCCAGCCCCCATATATGCAGTGAGTACTTCTGTACTCAGCATACATCCCCGCAAATGGTGTGTGTGTGGGGTTCACATATTGTTTCTCTCTGTAATAGAAAATAAGGCATGTGGAGAGAATTAATCAGGGATTCTCTCTATGCAATCCCTCTTTTTCCCTCTCTCTCTGCGATCTCTCTTCCTCTGAAATCACCACTCTCAGCGATCCCCTCAAGACTCCATCCCCTTTATTTGCTCCACCGTTTTTGTAGGGCTGCTTTCCCAGATTTTCCAGGATGGTTTTCATCAATTAATCAGGTAAAAGATCTGTAGTTGGATCCAGGTGTGATATTTGCATTTGGAATCTGTTGTTGTTGACCCTCAATATAAAATTGAAAGCTGTCACTATCAGTGAAGCAAGCCATCATTCGACTGAAAAATCAAAACAAAACCATCAGATAGAAAAAAACATTAGGTGTGGACAAATCAACTGTTGGAACATTGTTAAAAAGGAAGAATGCACCGGAGAGTTTTGGAACACCATGGAAAACAACTGTGGTGGATGACAGAAGATTACTTCCCTGGTGAAGGAAAAACCCCTTCCCAACAGTTGGCCAGATCAGGAACACTCTCCAGAAAATAGGTGTTTATGTGTCTACTTCAACAATGAAGATAAGACTTCACAAGAGTGAATATAGTGGGTTCACCACATGATGTAAACCATAGGTGAGCCTCGAAAACAGGAAGACCAGATTAGAGTTTGACAAACAACATCTAAAAAAAGCCTTTACAGTTCTGGAACAACATCCTATAGACAGATGAGACAAAAGATCAACTTGTACCAGAGTGATGGGAAGAGAAGATTATGGAGAAGGAAAGGAACTGCTCATGATCCAAAACATACCACCTCATCAGTGAAGCATGGTGGTGGTAGTGTCATGGCGTGGCTGCCAAATTAACTGGTTCCCTTGTATTTATTGATAATGTGACTGCTAACAAAAGCAGCAGGATGAATTCTGAAGTGTTTTTTGGGCAATATTATCTGCTTATATACAGTCAAATGATTCAGAAGTCATTGGACTTCACAGTGCAGATGAACAATGACCTGAAGCATACTGCAAAAGCAACCAGAGTTTTTTAAGGCAAATAAGTTGAATGTTATGCAATGGCCATGTCAATCACCTGACCTGAATCTGATTGAGCATGCATTTCACTTGATGGACAAAACTGAAGGGAAAATGCCCCAAGAACAAGCAGGAACTGAAGACATTTGTAGTAGAGGCCTGGCAGAGCCTCACCAGGGATGAAATCCAGCATCTGGTGATATCTATGTGTTCCAGACTTCAGGCTGTAATTGACTGCAAAGGATTTGCAACAAAGTATTACAAATTGAAAGTTTGATTAAGGATTGTTTAGTTTGTCCCATTACTTTTGGTCCCTTAAAAAGTGGGAGGCGCATAAAGAAACTGTTCCTACACTGTTCACCTGGTTTTGATCTAAATACTCTCAAATTAAAGCTGAATGTCTGCACTTAAAGCACATCTTGTTTGGTTCATCCATTGTGGTGGTGTATAGAGCCCAAAATGTGAGAAATGTGTTGCTGTCTCAATATTTATGGACCTGACGTTATATAGTATTGCAATTATCATATGTTAGAGCTATGTCCTAATTGATTCAATTACAAAAAAAATAAAATCTAACGTTAGATATACTGAGCTGGTCAAGGATGGAGTGAGTTCCATAACACATTGAATGACAGCACCTGGGCTATGGGCTCCTCTTGGGCAGAACTGTATTAAGGAATGACAGTCTGATGTGTTGAGCAGTGGGATCAGAAGTTGTGCGTTGTGTTACTTGTTTTTGTTTTTAAATGCTAGTTTACATTATCACTCAGACACCTCTCATCTCATTAAGGAGCACATTTACCTAAATCTCGACCAATAACTTATGATAAATAAATGGACCCTGTGCTACTTCAGAAACCATGTAGGGTAATGTAGCCCATAGGCTACAATGACTGCCTGGGGCTTAGTAAATTTTACAATTAGCAGCCTGATTTTGCAACAGAAATTATACTTAAATCCTGGAGGTGCTGTTTTTTTTTTTTTTTTTTGTGTGCAGGTATCCCTACAAATTGCTTTCTTTTGGGATCTTTTCTGCATGTGTTCGATAAATCAGTCACTCACATGATTCAGTACTATCTCCCCTCATCTTACCAATAGGACCCCAGGGTTCCCCATCCTGTTTATCTTCTCCCCTTTGGGATTCAGAGTTCAGACTGAGCTCAGCAGAGAGATGCTCAGTGCTCAGGTAGCTATGTCTGTGGAGAAAAATAATGTTAAAAACAATAGAAATAACAGACTGAGGAGGTATACAGTGGTCTGAGGAGAGTAAGACACTGAGAGGTAAATTTACTAAGATAATTTTTCTATTGAAGATGGGATCTGGTTGCTATCGGCAACATCACCATCTGCAACAGAACTCCCATCTTAGTAAATTTACTCTTGAATGTGATGCGGTTATATATGTCTAACTGCCATTGTGCGATCACTATTACCTTGTGCCCAGCCTCCTGCAGTTGTTACTAAATACATTGCTTCATATTTCTTGCTTTTGTGCCTTTATATTTACATCTATAGAAGACCCATAGTTAACTTCCAATGCAGTTGGGCATCACACAAATACAATGATCTGTAGCAAGCTCTATTCTAAACAGCTGTCAGTATAGGACTAAACACAGCAGAAAGCTATAAATGAAATCTATATTGGTAATAGTTCAAGAGAGACATGTACAACATAACAGATTATTCATCTGAAATGGTGAAATCCCTGTAATTAAGCGATGCTCTGCCTAGCAGTAGCGTTAGGTTTTAAGGGGATGCTCTGTTGATAGTTCTAAAATATTTAATGTCATATCCTGTGTGTGTCTGTCTGTCTGTCTTACCTTCTGTAGAACGAAGAGTTAACAGATGTCACATTGTCATTAAGATTGCCAAGGGAGGGCCACTGATTTACAAGAGGGGCCCCAATGCTGGAGTTGAATTGTTTGATGGGGGCAGTTTCAGAGGGGAGCAGGCCAGTGCTGGAATTACAGGGAGAGAATGCTCTAGTTATGAAATGCCACAGATTGTGATGGACAAGTTTGCCAGGGATGGGTAAATGGCATGATATTGCCAGGTGATGTGTTGCTACAGGCGTGCACATAGATTTGAACACTATAAAAGGCTGATGCAAAGTCTAATACTGTCAGATCTTGTGATCTTTAGCACTGCCTATACTACATAGCCAAGTGTACACATCTATGGCGGACCTAAGTACGAATTTGAGTGTCCTGTTCCATTATGGCTGAATGGGTGATAAAGGTGCTAGAACATGGAGGTGTTTAGACAGAGCTGTGAGCTATTATGAGTGGGCAAATATCTGAATTTAGTGTGAGTGTAATTGCAGCTGACTTTTACATGCAACATTTTCAAATTGCTTAAAAAAAAGCATTGATTAAATCGGATTCAAACCTTATTTGTAGTTTTTGTATTTTTAACACATTCATAAATATATGAATACCATTAAATGGCTTAAATTAAATTCCCACCATTGTGTGTTAAAATGTTTTTGAACGTTTTATAGTGTGGCCATGTATTATCCTGCACTACTTGTGCAATCATAATTGGTAAAACAATTATTTTTACAATGTGCGTGCGTGTGTGTGTGTGAATGAGATGCAGAATTCTGCCAGTAACTACAGGGGTAGCTACACACTAGGCGATTTTGAGTTCAATGTAGCGCTCTTTCCCGTTTTGAGCTACTTTGAGCTCTATACCGCCTCGTGCAGTGGTTCCCAAACTGGGTTCCCTGGGTTAGTGGTTCAGGACCAATTCAAATTATTGACCCTAAGGATGACATATAAACACAATTTACTTATTGAGATTTTTTGAAAAAAATATAAAATGAACAAACATTTGGCTTAGGGGTTGCCTTGTAAAATATTATGATCATTCAGGGTGCTGGTATTCAAAGCAGTTTGGGAACCACTGGCCTAGTGTGTGCTGATGCGCGCTCCTGCATCATCAGCATAGTTGGCCACCGCCATCCGTTGGCCTGTTTTACAGGCAGAGTGAACCACATTCCACAGTCTCCTACTTTGCAAACTAGTGGTTCACCCCCAGTGAAAATTGCTCAGTGTGTATTCACTGAGCAATTTATCGGCCAGCGATTTTCACATCATCACAGTATACACACTGGGTAAATACTGTATTCCCAGTGTGTATGGACCTTTAGGCTGCCAGAGGGAAGGGATAAGGCCAGAGTTAGGGTTTAAGAACTTACTGGGATCCATTGGGATTTTGACTGTTGGGATGCTGCTGTTGGCATCCTAACCATTGGAATACTCAATGTCCAACCCGTGTGAACAAGCCTTCGCGGCTTGCTGTAGAGGGAAAACTTTTTGTATGTTTTTTTAACTTAAATTATAGTGTCTTTTCTCTAGTGGTAAGAAACAGATTTCCCATACACAGTACAATTGCTGGGTGCGATAAGATGCGCGCTCCCATCACACATCTCCTGGCACAGCTCAAAAAGTATGTGCTGCACATACTCTTGTACTAGATCTCATCTCATTGCATTGCAAAACGTATGTGATGCCATCTAGTCCAAATTGTATACAATAATTGTACCGTGTATGGGCACCTTAAGGCAAAAATACTAGCAAGAGGCATTTTTCCCTTTTGGTAAAATATCTGCTTATATTGTTGGGTGTTTTAAGTTTACTGTAAGTGCTGTCAATTGTGGTTGCTATGGGGCTGGGGGCTGTGGTAGTTGTGGTAAAGAAGTGTAGACAAGTGTAGAAATTTCATCTAGGCGATAGTTATATTGAGGCAATATTTATAGTAACGGTCTGATTTGGTCCCAATTAATTAACTGATGTAAAAGGCTTATTTTATATGAATTGGAAAGGTTTGATACAGTCAGAAAGCAAAACAATGCTAAGGAGCAGACATATGTCTCCCACGTGGAATGGGTACACCAAACTTTTCTACTCTGCATAGTAGTGTAGTTGTTTCATAGCTTACGTATATAGGGCTATGATATATGATGGTCCATGGAGAGGCATACTTACTCTGTAAAGGTGAGTACCTGATCTGGCTTTTGTAATGATAGTTGTCTAAATGTGTGTGTAATGTATGAGTGGCTTAGAGGATTCCTCTCACTCACAGCTGTTCCTGCAGTTCAAGGATGACTCCTTCCAGCTGATGCTTCTCCTGAAGACTTTGCTCTCCCTGTTCATTGAGTCTCTGAGTCAGTTTCTTGTTCTCTGTTTCTAGATTCTTAAGTTGAGACTCTCTCAAACGGACCAGCTCCTCCAGATATCCCTGGGGACATAAAGGGACAATGTTGGGTTGTAATGACTTCAAGAACACTACTGTACTATCATTTCCCCCAAAATATAGGTCCACAATCCGGTCAGGTCGTTAGTTGCACCCTGATGCGCAAAGTACCGATGTTCAGTACATTGCATATGTGCAAGAGCTATTCTGCAGCACAGGAAGCAGGGGTGGCATCGATTTACAGTATTGTCTATAACTGCGTCGGTATTCTGACTGCCAGGATCCCCACTGCTGGTCCCTCGTATGTATCCAGGCTCTGTATACACAAGTATCAGTTCTTATTCCTTATTTATAAAAATAAAAAAGGCCAGGCGAGAGAATACATATTTCACTATTAGATTAATTGGAATTCATATTAGAAGTGAATTATTATTTGGTATGATACTTAAAAGATTATGATGTATACATTTTGGTACTTTAAAAACAGCGCTAACAAAAAAACTTCCATATTTAATAGTTTTGTTTTGATGATCTTGTCAAATTGATTTAATAGAACAGTTTGATGGGTTTCCACCTTCCATCAAATGGACATACCCTATTCATGTATTATTCAGTTAATCATTATCCCTTTATAACAAGTGGAAATTTGGTTTGTTTTCTTTTATTTTACACTGCTGATTTATGAGAAAGTACAATTCTGGCAGCCAAGTGTTTTCGGTCATTCATAAATGCACTAATACCTCCCATCTTCAAGAGGGGGGAAAGGAGACTGACACAGGGGAATGGTTCCCAAACTGTGTGCCATGACACCACTGGGTTCCTCAGAACACTTGTCTTGGGTTGATGGTCCAGGACCAATTAAAATGATTTATGGTCCGATTAACATGTAACATGGAAAATCAGTGCCACCAATTATGACCTACAAGTACAAACGGAAGCAAATCTGGTCCATCACATATAACTGACCAAAGGAAGACCTTTTATCACACTTTACTTCTTTTCTGAATTTCTCAATAAGAACATTTTGCCTAGGGATGCATTGAAAATGTTTTAATGCTCTAGGCTGCGTGATTGAAAAAAGTTTGGGCACCACTGGATAAGAGAGATAAGATAATCATTATTCTCCCTACTCCTCTCTCAATGGCCCTTATTCTGATTGACGCGGACTTTACCGCATACTTTCGGATCGCGTCTTTTCGGCGTCTGCGCATGCGTGGAGAACGCAACGCGCATGTGCCACGCCTTGACTCCGTACCAGTTCGGCCAAATCCCGTCCAAAACTGTTGCCCGCAATCAGTCGGGAAATATGGGCGTATTATGGGCGTCATGCGGAATGACACATGGGCGTAGTTTCAAAGTGGGCAAAACGGGGCGGAAACATGGGCGGACACGGGGGAGTACACTTATGTTGGGGGGCGTACATTCGGATACCACTCCGAATGCACGCGATCAAAAAGGGAAGAAATGTGCGGTGTCCACAAGTGTACTATTGCTTTGCGGACACCACTCGTTCATGCGGTAGGCGAACGTACGCCTAATGACTACAAGCATTAACACCTGAACCCAATAGAATCGACTCCTTTACTCATTACTCACTAATAGGACGCTTGTCAGTGCTTTAATTGAAACCATTGCACTTCAATTGCTGTAAGGGTTAATGTGTGCAATGCATGTGTTAGGCATGCTTGTAAGGATATATTGGCATCTAATTGATTCCAATTCCAAATAAGCAGTTTTTTATGAGGATAGGTAATTGAATAAGTGGGTCATGTGATGTATTGCAGAAGATACTTAATAGTGGGTTGTTTGGCGTAAATACTCCGCTTACGGGCGGTAGCACCGCTTGGCTCCCGGTCGGATGCGGTATTTCCGAGCATACTCTGTAATACTCTGTAATACCGTGCAGAATCGGAGTGTTTCTCCCGCACACGCATGGTTTGTATGTCGTCCGTAAACACGCCCTGTTCTTAAAGAGTGAGTCCGTCCGAATGCGGAGGACCCGTGGGCGTTTCTACGGACGATGGCCGCACGCGGCAGAACACCGTGGCGTGCGGACCGCTCCGTAAGAATGCGGGAATATCCGCACCAACCAGAATAAGGGCCAATGTTAGCTACGTGGCTCCTTCCACAATGAATGATCACCAACAAGAGTGGGTGAGTGGACAGAAGTATGCCAGGGGCCAGAAAGGGGTGTGGTGTAGCTCATGGTCGACAGCAAAAATCTTGACATGTACATGGGTGGCACATGAAAAGATCGATATGAGCAAATGTCAACCTTGTGCATGTTGATCTTATGGTGTCAAGCTACTGTTGACTTAGAAATTGTTTGTCAGCCACCCAGATACCACCAGAATGTAAGGAAAAAAAACGTAATCTCTGCCGTTTCCTGTGGTTCTTCTCTCGCCTCATGGGAGTTTGCCCTGTCTGCAGAGCAAATGCTGAATTAGAAGGATGAGTGTCAACTGTTTCCAGTAACAAGAGAATGTGTTCATTAGCTCCGAGGATGAACAGGACATTTCCTCAGACATTTTTTAGGAACAGCGTTTCCTTAATGATTCAGAATCTAACAAATTAATTTTGTATCGACCAAAGGATTTCAATAAGTTACAAGTGAGAATGAAAAGCTGAATCCTTAAAAACAAGGGAGCGGCGTGAGGGTAACTGACACTGATGGCTTGCTTAGGATTGACTGATCTGTTTCAGTGACGTTTACCGCTGCAGCCAATCTGTTCCAATGTGCTGGTAGCCAGAAATTGGTACTGTCCATGCAAGGCAGAAGTGCCAGTCACTCTGAATCTACAGATGCTGCAGGGGAATGTCATCTGAGGATAAGGGAGGCACTGAGCGGAATTTGCAAGGGAGAACATTTTTCGGAATGTACACTGCTAAGTGTACTAGAATTCCCAGTTGTACTATAATTTTACTGCTTATATGACCAATGTTATTTACATTTACTCCACCTACAATTTTCCATATGTACTGAAGGCTTCCACATACCTTTTGTGCATAGACAATACGGAACTTCTGCTCCATCTTCCGCCACTTGCTGTACCAGCTCTCCTCATCTGTCAGCAAAGGCAAATAGGGGTGCTCGGGGGAGCTGTCCTCGCTGCTACTGCCACCCACACTCTCTCTGTCCTCCTCCTCGCTCAGGTAATCATAGCTGGGTGGAGAAGCGGGAGAAACAGTCAATCCATGTTCCAGACACTGTTATAGATTGCTATATCCCCTAACATGAACTGTGTCCCTAAACCATTTTTGCAGATTCGTTCAGAGAACAATTTTGTGAACTGCATGTTACCTGTGTGTTCACTAAAGCCATGCCTCAATCATCTTCCATTTTGTACTGAGTTTATTATTGGTTTTGCCCTCACTGAATGGGACAATTTAATTGCTACGGAAAAACTACCTGATGATGATGATGATGATGATGATGATATGCGTATACTAGATGGTATTAGTGAAAGCAGTGGGATAAAGTCTGTAGACTTACAAGGCGAAAAGGCTTAATCAACAATAGTGTTGTGTAGTGCTGAGTGATTGTACAGCTGTACTCACCATTCTGATACACAGACAGCGCCGATTAAGTGGGGTATATATCAGAGGTGACCGTGTATGTTTGTAGGATCACAGGAAATACAAATATACTAGGAACCCAAGGTAGTAGTAAATACGTGTGGTAAACAAGATGGTGCTATGCATGCGTAACTTACAGCATGGGTGGTATGTGGTCATTCAGTCGACACTCAATAGATCAACAACTGTTGGTCGGCACATGAAAAATATTGACATGATTTAGGTTGGCAGAAAAAGGTCATCATGAGTTTTTCATGATTTATATTTTTTTAATTGACTTGTTCATACTTCACCACCCCCTTGGGTATAGAGGGACAGTGTATTAGTGCAGCGAGGCCCTAAGCCCGAAGCATGGCGAGTGCAGTGCTACACTTATACGGTGTCCATGTTGACAGACACCAAAACCCTTGAAAAATTTCTGTCCTCTTTTTCAATGTTGACAATTTACATGTCGACCTTTTGCTTGTGTTGACCTCTTCTACATGTCCTGCAGCATGTTGACCTTTTTATGTGTCGACCAATAGTGATTGACCTATACACTGTCAACCTAATGACCCATACCCAGCGTGGTGGAGGCCATCTTCATAAAAGGAAATGTTTTCATGTATAAAGCAGCATGGAAGAAAGAGCAGTAGCACACTTCATATACCAACCCTAACCAATGCATTTGCCCTTATTTACCTTTGTGTGAACTTCAAGTATGGGGTGTAGTCTATCACTGCTGGAGTCTTCCCATCAATACCCTCCCCTTTCAGGCAAAAGCTGCAAGGATACAAATATAAGGGAAAGACATGCATGACTCAAATCAGTAAGCTGAGCATAAAGATGGTTCAGAATGAGTAACAAATGGGTCTACTGAGTGCTATTAAACCTCACCATTGCTGTGGTATTAACCCCTTGGGTGGTATACCTGGAAATTTTCCGGGCTCAGCTGCGCTGCCGCAGCAGGCTGTCCCGGAAAATTTCCAGGAATACCACTTTGCATTAAGTGTGCGCCAGTATTGCCTCCAGCAGATCACCACTAGCGCACTACCTTTAGGGGTCACCCCCCCCTCCTGTGGCCCCCCCACACACCCTCCACTCCGGCAATCGTACGCCGGAGCTCACCTGCCACCAGCCGCCACTCACTCACTGTTTGCATCAGTGACGTAGGCGGCAGGCTCAGGCGGGACTCGGGAGAGTTCAGGCATCTGACGGCGACGGCTTCCTATCTCTGGTGGGTTTTGCTGGGGCAGGAAAAACCTGCCCTGGTAGGTTTGTCCTGCCCCAGCAAAACCCACCACTCAAAGGGTTAATAACGCTGTAGTCTGTCACATTTATTCCATGTATGGATCTCATAATGCTTACCATCACCACTATTTAACCCTTTATATGCTATGTAATATGAGTGATATATAGTTACTATGGGCCTGATTCAGAACTGAGAATTTGCAGTGGACTGTGAGGAGAAAGCCACTGCCCAGACACAAAGCGAGGACGCCCCTTGCTACATTGCAAGAGAATTATGAATGGATCGCTAATATCTATCACCTCGCAAATTCACAGGCAATTCCTAAACCATCTAAAAGTTTTTGCCACCTGTGCAATTGTGAGTAACCTTAAACCTCCCACATGTCTGCGACTGAGACAGGGTGAAAGTGGCTATCGCATCTCAAACCCTCCTCAAACAATCTGCAGATGCACCTGCATTTTTTTTCCTGACACGCCCAGAAAAATGTCCAGTTACCACCTCAAAATGCTGGCAAAGTCTGGCTACATTGGTAAGCATGCACAGTCATTCGATAATCACTCAATTTGCAAATTCTCTGATTAGCGATCAACTTTGAACCAGGCCCTATGTTGGCAATCAGCATGTCAACATTATAATGTAGAAAGGTTCAGAATGTTGACATGTTCAAAATGACGACATTATGAACACATGAGGATTAGTGTAAACATTCTCACTGTTGAACCGGATGACCATGAAGTAACAACCTACTATAAATGATAATGCCATTCAAATTCTGATTGTGGCATTGTAGTCCCAGCATTTTATAGTGGAAGCTTATGTACTAGGAATTTGTACAATATTCTATAAATTATTTTTTTCACACTATTAACTGAAGTTTTATATTCTAATGTATTATTACGGATTAGAATCAAGGGCGTCTAATAAAGGTGTGGGCTCGTCTGTAGCCTCTGTTGCAGGCCCCCTCCTCTCTGGCAGCAGTAGACTCTAGCAATATGCTGGAGTCTACTGTGCATGTGCTGATCTCTGGACACAATACACCCGCACATTGGGGGTTATTCTAGTCCATTCTTTCTGACAAAATCCTTCTTAGATGGACAAAACCATGTGCACTGCGGGTGGGGCAGATGTAACATGTGCAGAGAGAATTAGATTTGGGTGGGGTTTTTCTTCAAAGTGAGATCTATATTGAAGTGTAAAATCATGCAGTCAGTATTTTACCTGCACAGAAACAAAATAACTCACCCAAATCTAATTCTCTCTGCACATGTTACATCTGCCCCCCTGCAGTGCACATGGTTTTGTCCATCTAAGAAGGATTTTGTCAGAAAGAATGAACTAGAATAAACCCCATTGTTCCTTGAGACAACTCCGGCTGGGACGCTGTTGCAGGACTCTGGAGGGGTATGTATAATATGTGAGTCCAAGGTGTGTGGTTTGGGACCCCCTGAACGGCTATGATTAGAATTCAAAATAATGAGCTTTGAACTTCAATTACACCCAGTATTATCTCAGAAAAGTTTTTCTTTAAAAAGAAAAACTAACTACTAAGGCTTATTTACTAACAATACAATTACATTATGTGGATTATCCGCAGTGCAATTAACTGTGTTGAGTACCAAATTCCAGCATCCGGGCTCACCTGTACTCAAACATGGACAGCCTTAAAACATGGATTGTAATGGCAGAGTTTGGGGAACTCTGAAGTAGTGCATATGAGACAGTAAGCATTGGCTGCTGTGGATAAGTGCACCATTATCCAATGTAGTAACTCAGCACTAATATTGGGAAGGGTACAGCTGAACCACTACACATGCAAAACCTTCAGATATTTGCATTGACACAAAAAAATGGACACTCAGTCAATATTAGAACATTATAGAACAGGCAACATGAGCAAGAATAAGAGTAAGAAACTAGAGCAGAGGAAGGGCCTGATTCTGGTTGGATCAGTAAGCTGCAAAGATCGCAGCTTACCAAGCACCGGAGAGCCCGCCCTGCTGCATATCCCCCCCCCTCCCCCCTGCCACTGTTTCCCCTTGTAACCATGCGAGGGGATGTGTTACGAAAACACATCCCCTCACATGCCGTCGCTGCCAGAGAAATCATTTAATGGTTGCCGATCATCGAATGATTTCTCCTGGCTTCGCAAATAAAAGTCAATGAGAACTGTGACCCACCCCCGGCCCACATCGTCCCACCCACATTCCCATGGGTATGCGCATGAAATGCTGGGTGTGACCATGGGCAACCCCTGAGGGGGGTCCCCATGGCTCGGCGACAATGCAAGTCACCAAAGCTGTTCACAAAGGGAACCTGCACATGCACAGTCCCATAACCATCTGGATGGGGCCGAACTCGCTGTTTAGCAAGTAGATTAGAATCACCTCCCAAAGTGCAAAGCATGTTTACCTACCTGAAGTCAATGGCACTCAGTCCTATCAGCATCCCAGTCAGCACAGAGGATTCTTCACGCAGCAGTATAGCCCCATCATCATAAAACCTCCTAGGAGTGAAAATACAGAAGCCCCATTTAGAAACACAGAGCCCAGTATTCATGCCATTGTGCCTCATTGCTCACACTCTAATTGTCAATATATTACTCCAACTGTTCAAACACATCTGTGCACCCACTGAGCATGCTGTCTATGCCTACTATCGAGACTATTGAACACACTGACTAGTTTATTAAAGTTTTTATTCATTTGAAAGCATAAAAAAGTGTATTGCCTATGGCAATATAAAGTAAAATAATAGTTACTATCTTCTGGCATTGAAATGAGGAGGAAGCTCAGCAACTGTGGCAGGGGCGTAACTAGAAATCTTGTGCCTGCTTGTTGCCAGGGGTTTTATGCTCACCGGGGTTTCTGGAATCCCTCCACTTCCAGGTAACCCTATACACACTGAAATACCCAGACTGTAGCTAGAGGTCCAGTTGGAGCTCTAGTATCTGTAGCCGGTACTTATGTTAGTTGGGTGCCCACTATAGTTAGTACGCTTATACCCTCACTATCCATGTCGGCATGGAGTTGATTTTATATAGTGTGGCGAGCCACCGAGCCCAAAGCGAGCCCAAATAGCTTAGTGGGCACCCAACTAACATATAAGTACCCTGTAGCCTCCTAACTGGTGGCCATTTTTGGAGGAACTTCCAATGCTTTTAATACCCTCCTCGCATATGCCACAATGATGTTGTGACATTAGTCACAAGGACAATTTATTTGCAAAATGATTGATAGTTGTCATTTGGGAAGTAGCAAAAAGTTATTTTCGTGGCAGCCTCCGACTGCAATTCTGTACACAGCTGCTGTGGTTATGGCATCTGCTGTTTTGCGCAATTTATTTTCCTTTGCGATTACAATGAGAGCAGAAAAAGAATGTTATATTAAGGGTAATTCTCACCGAGTGGTCCTGGTGTCTCTCAGTGCTGACACTATGTATTCTGACAGCCTCTTCTCCATGAGTGCCAGGCGAAGCCAGGCCCGGCCCTACAGCAAACAAAGCCAAAGTAACATTGCAACATGTGACAGAATATTACATGTTTGTGGAAACAAATACTATGAGACCTTAATAAACTAACAAGACTTTGGGCAGGGCAGGCCACACAAATAATGAATTAGCTCCAAGCCACTTTAGATGGGAGCTCATTTTCTCAAACAAATGAATTCATCCCCAATGTCATTCTGTGTTTTATGAACTTACTATACTTTGGCCCACCAAGTAGTAGAAGCATATTTGTGGATACAACAATGTTGTACCCTATATTATAAATGTAGACGATGGTCTACGCTGTTACTAACCTTTGCTCTAGCTGTGCTAATATTTTCCATGTTCTCAATGCTGCTGATACAGTTGTTGGGAACTTTGCTACAAGCAACGCGAATATAGTCCCAGAATCCTCTCTGTCCATCTGTGCTAAACCAGCTTACATGCCCTGTGGATACAAAAAAGCCAGGAGAAATGTTATGCTCGTATAGATAGAGAAGAAAAACATTTAAACATTATCAGCTTCACTGCAGTACAAAGCCTTACCTAGATCTCAGAATGTATCACTTGAGTTTGAATAGTTGCACAGGATGTTGGTTGCCTAGCAAATATGTTAAGTAGCTTTAGCATGCACTTTATCTCATACAAAAGGTATCCAAAACATGAATCATCATTTTTATATAAACTTGTGATCTGTGGAGGTGGTATATAAAACAATGTGGATATAGTCCTGATTTAGCATGCTAAACATCAACCTATCTACTCCTCTCCAATGCTACTGCATTCACCTAACATTTCATTCCCACCCTCTTTGAGTCCCATCTCTCTTACCTTTGAATCGGTGGCTCAAGATATGTTCCAAAATTGCCGCAAAGTTCACAAACTCTTCCGAGGAATCATCAATTGGCTCTGCTGTATATTTCTCCAGAAGTGTCTTCACGGAGAACCTGGTGGAGTGGGGAACCGGGACAGGAACAGTGGGGACGTACATTTATTAGAACCACATTACCAGCGGTCAGGTGCTTAAAGCAGGTTACCATTTCTAAATGTCTTTCTTGAAGGACGATTGTATTTTTGCTGAACCAGTAAATTTAATGTTAACATTTTAGTCAACTACCCTTTTAAAAGCTATGTCAGTTCATGTAAACCAGTGGTTTTCAACCTCGGTCCTCAAGGAATCTCCAACAGTGCAGGTTTTCCAGGTCACCTGGCAGGTGCACAGCTGCACTCATTATTCACTGACACATTTTAAAAGATCAATGGTGGAGCTAATTATTACACCTGTAATTCTGTGTGGAGACCTGGAAAACGTGCACTGTTGGGGGGGACCGAGGTTGACCACTGATGTAAACAATCACTGACTTAGCAAAACTAGAAACAATTCCAATGCCTTAAAGTAAATTCATTACCTATATACAAAATAGTAGCAGCAATTGTATGAGTTCAAATAAAAATGTGATTATAAATTAAGTAGTAAGAACTATTGTCATCATTGAAGTACAATGCATAACTTTCAGGAGTGGCTGCCTCCACTTTGTGCAGATATTAGTTTAATGTTAGTAGAGTAGAGAAAGTGGCATCATTAGTGAAAGTGTGAAGCTTAATTCAGATGTATTTATTGGAAGAACCTAGATATTCCAGGCTAGATGTACAAAGACTTGGATAATGATAAAGTGGAGAGAGATAAATCAGCTATTTGTCACTTTTAAAACAAAAGTATGGGATGTAATGGAGACAGAGGTTGCTGTACATGCAGGATGACAGCCGATTGCGGATGTTTTCTTTAAAGGGGCAATCATTTGCAAGGCATAGTTTTGCTTTGTAAATTATTGCCCCTTTTAAAAAACATCCAAGATTATCCGGCACCCCACACGTCAAAAGCACCCATTACATCCCATCAAAAGCCTCTAACATGGCAGTTAAAAGCTGATTGGACGGTCATCTATCTCTCTCCACTTTATCATGTACTAAGGCTTAGTACATTCCGTCTTTCATGTTACTAGTCCTTTTGCTGTATAATGCAATTTTAAACTCTCTACATAGCTAGAGTTATACAAAGCACGGTTGTAAGAATTGTTAAAGCAGTTTTTGGTACAAGTATAAAACCTGCACGTATAGAAAACCTACATATTGTTTCCTTAATGGATTAGGAATTGTGCTACATAATGTGAAATGTACAGATCATTGTCAATCCACAAGCAGAAAAATATTATTTCAGGAGTTTATGTTATACTCTTCATCTATACACCATGGAGGCCAGGGACGTAAGTTTGTCCCAGTTGTCCGGAGGGCAAGATAAATATTGGTGCCTCCACCCTATACACACACACACACACACACACACACACACACACACACACACACACACACACACACACACACACACACACACACACACACACACACAGCACCTTATATACTGTCATGATATGTATGCATGTGTGTGAGTATACATGTTATGTATATTATGTTAAAAATAAAGAGACTTTGATGTCTGTAGTCCTGCTAGGAGATGTAATCAGCCACAGAATCGATATCGATGGCTTTCAATGAACTGATTCACACTTGCAGGGAAGGTGAGGTGCCCCCTTGGGAGCAGGAGCCCAATAGCAGATGACTCCATTGTCTCCCAGAGTTACACCTCTGATGGAGGCAGATAATTTGTGAGCAAAATAAATATTCAGTATAGGAATTCAATACTACTGACATTGCTGAGACATGGGCCACAAATGATATTCATCTCTCAATGAAGAGTTTAGTTCCCAATGCATGGATAGGTTATATTCTAATGAATACTGATTCACCACGCAACGTAAGGTGATAGGTATGCCATTTCTGAGTAACATCATCACTGAAAACATGGTAATACTTCATTAAAAAGCTATGTAAGTAATAAATGTTTATATAGCTTGTGGCACATATTCCTGTCATTGTCAAATGCTTTGTCACTCTTAACATATCTCTAATTATTCACTCAGCCAGTGGGTGATGTCAGTTTATAGCTGTGATGTCACTTCCGGTTATCACATTAGTAACATTCCGATAGAAAGCATCAGCTCCATCAACTCCATTAACAATGCCTTGTGGGTTAATCTTTACAATAATTTATCTCTTCTTTATACTCTTTTTAATACATATAACACACAGAGCTGTACTGTTTCAATAAAATCATTGGTTTAAACACCCTTTGTGTCATTTATTTACCTCTAAGTACCTTTCTTTCATTTTCTATTCATGCAATACCCAATAATGAGCATTTCCTGGTACTCAGCATTCTATGCACTTCAAACCCCCATTTTAGACAGTCCTCCCCCCTCCTCATTTCATGTATTGCTCCATTATGCCAGAAACATTTCTCCTTCCTTTTCCTAATACAATATACTTATTTTGCATCAATTATTCTTTGAAAAGCTCTGCATCAAGGTATCCTCTGAAAGTAGGAAAGTCCCCTCCCACCTCTAACCTGCACACAGTGAGCAGATTTTTCCTCTCCACAGCAATGTTCCTTGAAGAAGCCTTCTTAGATGGCAAGCCTAAAGCCATGGCCGACTGAATGAAGCTTGGTTCCATGCACAGCTGAAGGAGCACACTCCCTATACCCACAAAGGACTGCTCCCGTCCTCCAGCAGCAGGCCTGCAGGCTTCCCTTACCACCAGCCCGGACCCCTCCCCACCTCCGAGTCCTGCAGGCCTGTGCTGCTCCTCTCTCCCCGCCTAGGTGATGATGGTGGCAGGATAAATGGATGGAGGAGAGCGGAGGAGGAGGAGGGATGGGAGATGCTGCTCTCCGTGGTGCTGAAGCAGCCGAGACTCTGCTGCCAGTGATGTCACTGAGCCTGGGAGAAAGCATGGGGAGGAGATAGTGAGAGAGGCAGCTCAGGTTAGTGATGGGAAGAAAGGGGGGTGGGGAACAAACAAAACCTTACAATACATTGAGGATGAAAAGACTGTTTCATGAATGATGAATGTTACATTTAGATAAGTGTGACCAATAGGAAATAATCGGAACTTTAGTCTCTCCTCTGTGCCGGGGAATGTATGCATTCATACATTTGCAATAAGAGGGTTTATGATTATAACCACTTATTAAAAATATGAAATAAAATTATATATGTATGTTTATTATTATTAACTACAGATTTGTTTGGAATTCATGTTGTAATTTAGGGGTTGCATTTATTAATAAGAGGTATTATAGAGAGGTAATATGGCTTAAAAGGTATCCGAATGATAAATATTATCTAGGTCGACAGCTGATAGGTTGACACCACATAGTCGACATGTATTAGGTTGACAGGTACAAATAGTAGAAATATCAAATGTTGACAGTGCTCAAGGTCGACGGGTTCAAAAGGTCAATGTGTTCAAAAGGTCGACATGTGAATGATTGACACTCAAATTGTCAACACATTTTTGTTAGGGGGTTCTACCTGGTTTCTCAGCATTTGCTTGATTTATTATGAACATGGACTATTACTGAGAATAGTCACTTGTGGTGAGAGGAGTGAGTCACCTTGCCTGAAGCATGGCAAGCAAAGGGAATGTGCAAGGTATTGTAAAGCGCAATGGAATATGCTGCGCTATATAAGAAACTGTTAATAAATGAATATATAAAGGGTATGTGTCTTTACTAGTACAAGAATTGACCCCCCAAAATGGAAAAACCTGTCAATCCTTTGACCGTTAAGCTTTTGTACCTGTCAACTATCTATCACCACTGTCGACCTTATGTGCAGGTCGACCATTTGGTGTCAACCTATTGACTGTTAACCTAAATACTGTAGATTTTGTATACCAGTATTAACAGGAGGACTTAGTGACAGTATACAGTCATTACATCAACATGCATTGGGTCGGCCACTGAAGGTCGACAGGGTTGGAACGTCGATACAAGCATTAGGTCGAAAATGGAAAGGTTGACAGTCAAAAGGTCGACATTAGTTCTTCACGTTTTTTTTAGCCTGTATATTAGCCGGTATTTCATGCCCTACCATCCACTGATCGCAGCGAGGCACTGTGCCCGAAGCGAGCACAGCGGTACACTTTGATGGTGTCCATGTTGACACGTGACAAAACTGGGACAAAAAACATGAAAAACTCATGTTTACGTTTTGACTGTCGACCTTCCTATTGTCGACCTAATGCGTGTTAACCAAAGCCATGTTGACCTTCAGTGGTCGACCCAATGCATGTCGACTTAATATGGGTTGACCCAATGACCCATACCCTTAGAGGGTCATTTGGATCTGGTCGCTATAAATTCTCAACAGCGACAGATGTTTACTGCCTGCACATGCACATAATCACTTTTGCGCATGTGCTGGTCTGAACCATGGGCGCCCTCGGAGACTTGTATAGTCTCCGAGCGCACGCAGCGGGTGGACACGCAGGAGGTGGGCAGGGAGCGTTTGCATGCAAATGCCCTGCATTTTTTGTGAGTCCCAAGAAAACGCTGGCATCCCCATGGGAACGGGGGTGACTTCCTGCATTCCGCGGGCAGGGGCTGATGACACTGGATGCCCGGATATTTTCGGAGCTCGGCGCCGCTAATCTAAGGCACCAGATAGTGACTTAGATTAGCGAGTGCTTCGGAAATCATTCCATGGTCGGCGACCATCAAATGATTTCGGGCCCCCACGCAAGCCTGCGAATGGATGTTTATGCGTAACATCCATTTGCAGGCCTGCGGGGACATTCGTCATCCAGCAGGGGCAGGCATTCGCACGCCTGGCGGCCGGCATAAATTGGCTCGCAGAGCAGCGAAATACCCCTGCTTTTACGAGTCAACCAGAATCAGAACCATCGTTACATGGAGAGGCTGTGTGGAGTAATAGGATGGATTATAAGGAGAGCTAATATGGAGCATTTAGAGGCATTATAGAAGTGAGAGGTTTTATTGAGTATTTTATTATTTATTTATTTATTAACAGTTTCTTATATAGCGCAGCATATTCCGTTGCGCTTTACAATAGCAGACAGTGAAACAACAAAACAGGGTATTTACAGACAGTCAAAATGTAGGAGGGCCCTGCTCGCAAGCTTACAATCTATAGGGAAATAGGCATTGATACATAAGTATAGATACTGTATTCTTTATTGCATCGATTCCACCAGAACGCAAGGTTCTATGACTGGTTCTGGAATTTGATAAGCTTGCCTGAAGAGATGAGTCTTCAGGGAACGCTTATAGGTTTGGAGACTGGAGGAGAGTCTTATTGTGCTTGGGAGGGCATTCCACAGAGTGGGTGCAGCCCGAAGAAAGTCCTGCAGTCGGGAATGGGAGCGGGTAATGAGTGTGGATGAGAGACGGAGATCTTGGGAGGAGCGTAGAGGTCGTGTTGGATGATATTTTGAGATAAGAGAGGATATGTATGTTGGTGTAGTTTGGTTTATGGCTTTGTGTGTAAGTAAAATAATTTTGTATTGAATACGGTAGAATACAGGTAACCAATGAAGTGACTGACAGAGTAGCTTTGCAGACGATGAACGTCTGGCTAGGAAGATTAGCCTTGCAGCTGCATTCATAATGGACTGTAGTGGTGAGAGTCTGTATTGGGGAAGGCCAATAAGGAGACTATTACAATAATCAATGCGTGAGATGATGAGAGCATGGATTAGAGTTTTTGCAGTGTCTTGTGTAAGGTAAGGGCGAATTTTAAATATGTTTTTTAGGTGCATGTGGCATGATTTTGAGACAGATTGAATGTGGGGTACAAAGGAAAGTTCTGAGTCAAGGATAACACCTAGGCAGCGAGCTTGAGAGGTAGGAGTGATTGTCATCTTCTCAACAGTGATAGAGATATCAGGTTGGTAACTACTATTTATTGGCGGAAATATAATTAATTCTGTTTTTGAGATATTAAGTTTGAGGTGGCGAGATGACATCCAGGATGAAACAGCAGAAAGGCATTCAGAGACACGCTTCAATACAGATGGCGACAGGTCCGGGGAGGATAGGTAGAGCTGAGTATCATCCGCATACAGATGATACTGAAATCCAAAGGAGCTGATTAGTTTGCCAAGAGATGAGGTATAGATTGAGAAAAGCAGGGGACCTAAAACTGAACCCTGAGGTACTCCAACTGAAAGAGGTAGCGAAGAGGAGGTAGAATCAGAGAAACGAACACTAAAGGAGCGGTTAGAGAGGTAGGATGAGAACCAAGAGAGGGCTGTGTCTTTAAGACCTATGGATTGTAGTGTTTGTATGAGAAGTGTGTGGTCAACAGTGTCAAAAGCAGCAGAGAGATCTAGAAGAATTAGTAGTGAGTAGTGGCCTTTAGACTTAGCAGTGACCAGATCATTCACAACTTTAGTCAGTGCTGTCTCTGTGGAGTGTTGGGCACGAAAGCCTGACTGATGCGGGTCCATTAAGTTGTGCGAGTTAAGAAAGTGTGTGAGGCGAGTATAAGCAAGTCTTTCAAGTAGTTTGGAGGTGCATGGAAGTTGAGAAATGGGACGGTAGTTTGAGAGAGAGCTTGGATCCGAATTCTGTTTTTTCAGAATCGGAGTAATAACTGCTTGTTTGAACAATGAAGGAAAGACACCAGTAGAGAAAGAGAGGTTACAGATTTTAGTTAAGATTGGAATGAGCACAGGAGACAGAGATTTACTTATTTGCGAGGGTATAGGGTCAAGAGGAGAGGTAGTAGAGTGGGAGGCAGAGAAAAGTGCAGATACTTCATCTTCATTTGTGGGATCAAATGAAGCAAATGCTTCAGAGGGCTCAGGTATGGAATTGAGCATATCACCAACTGAGTTGGAGCATACCAATTCATCTCTGATCTTGTCAATCTTATCCCTGAAGTAGGAGGCAAGATCTTGTGCATGTATAGTGGTTGGTGGCTTGGGTGAGGGAGGGTTGAGAAGGGATTTAAATGTATTAAAAAGTCGTTTTGGGTTAGAAGCTTGAGCAGAAATGAGAGTTTGGAAATATGTTTGTTTGGCAGTTTCCAGGGCATAACTATAGTACTGGTAGATATTCTTATATGTAAAGAAATCCATTGGACTGTGAGATTTACGCCATTTACGCTCAGCTTTGCGTGAGATATTTTGTAGGTGTCTCGTTAATTTAGAGTGCCACGGTTGGCGTCTAGGCCTACGTGGAGTGTGGTGGGTAACTGGAGCCACTTCATCCAGGGCTGTTTTGAGGGTTAGGTTTAGGTGTGATACCGCCATCTCAGGAGTAGTGAATGCAGAAATAGGAGCAAGCTGTTGTTGCAGTGAGGAGGAGAGTACTTGAAAATTAATATCATTAATATTTCTGCGGGCTTGAGGTGGATTAAAGGATTTCTGTGCTTTTGGGTTAGAAGTACTAGAGGACAGCATGCAGGTGATAAGGTTGTGATCTGAGAGAGGGAAAGGAGAATTGGTGAATTCCGACACTGAGCACAGCTTAGTGAATATCAGATCAAGACAGTGGCCATCCCGATGAGTAGAGGAGTCAGTCCATTGGGAGAGGCCGAGAGAGGAGGTTAGAGAGAGTAGTTTGGAGGCATGAGCAGCAGATTTTGGGCAATCAATAGCAATGTTGAAGTCACCCATGATGATGGTTGAGATGTCAGCAGAAAGGAAGTGAGGGAGCCAGGCAGAAAAATCTTCCAGAAATCGTGTTGGCTGCCCAGGTGGGCGATAGATAGCTGCAACACGCAGCGAGAAAGGAGTGTAAGTTCTGATGGAATGTACTTCAAATGATGTGAATGTGAGTGATGGAACCTGTGGTAGGAGTAGGAGTAGTTAATGACAATGGAATAATAGTAGTTGATATGAGAGGGTATTTATAGGAATAGACACAGTTATAAGGAGAGGTTTTATGTAGGAGTTTTAGACAAAGTTGAATTGTATTACATATGTTTACACATTGGCCCATATTCAGATCTGATCGCAGTACTAATATGTTCTCAAAATGGACAAAACCATGTGCACTGCAGGTGGGGCAGATGTAACATGTGTAGAGAGAGTTAAATTTGGGTGGGGTGTGTTGAAACTGAAATCTAAATTGCAGTGTAAAAATAATGCAGCCAGTATTTGCCCTGCACAGAAACAAAATAATTCACACAAATCTAACTCTCTCTATACATGTTACATCTGCCCCGCCTGCAGTGCACATGGTTTCGCCTATTTTGAGAACAAATTTGTTCAAATCAGATCTGAATAAGGGCCATTATTATAGACTTTAAAGAAGGTCTTTGTATAGTTCTTGACATTAAGGGGGGAATTTACTAAGGTAAAATCGGATAAAAAAATCGAATTTGGTACAGCAAAATACGATTTCCTTATGCGTATTCGTATTTTCAGGATTTACTATCCTGAAAATACGGTGATGTGTATTTGTATTCATGGTGTATACATGGCGTATCCGTATTTTTGAGTACGAATTCGAATGAATACGACATAGATAGCATACGCCTATTTTTAACATGAAAACAACGCACTTTAGTCATTTACTAGTAATTCGTATTTGTAAAAATTATGAATACAAATCGTAAAGGCATACGAATCGTAAAAAAATACGCCAAAAAAATACACCTTGATTTGGAAGTGTATTTCACATCTTAGAATTTTACACGTGAGGAAAACGTCAGAAAATAACCCCCAGCTGATCAAAATCAGAAATGTGTGCACACATACACACTTCTCAGCTTCAAATATGGCACAAGGTTTGCATTCACAGACTATTTCAGTGTGGGCTATGAGATACCTGGGCTGAGATTTAATGGACTGTGAAGAAAAAAATAGCATTTTCCGAAATTGCACCATATCACACTTTTTTAAATTGCATTTTTTTCCGATAATTTGCATATTAAGGGCCTTATTCTGCTTGGAGCGTCCGGGCCGTACGCGTACGTCCCGGGGTTTTTTACGATCTGCGCATGTGCAGATACGCTAATGCGCCGGCGCGAACACTCCACAACGCTTACGGCCGGTGTCTCAACGTGCGAAAAAACCTGTACGCGAGCGTACGGGTAATGGGGCGGCATAGGGGCGTGTTGATGGGAGCGGCCGAAATAATGAGGGAAAATGGGCGTAAATATGGGCGTACACGGGGGTGTGCACCAGAAATGAGCGGTGCTACTACCGCACGATCGACTAAGGCACCGTTCGTTTCGGACACCAAACAGGCGGCCGCCAACCGCCAGCTAAAACCACCCCTACAGATACCGCATGCCAGCGTGCGCCTGAGTTGGCTAATTAACGCTGATTACTACTCAAACACATACACCTGAATGTAATAAGCAATGCTGCAGTCTATTAACTACAAACCATGTTTTCACTGCCTGCAAGCCACACATGCAGCACGCAAACACATTGGAAGCTTATGTTTCTATACTTCTCCACATTTAAAGGTTTGTTTAATTTAAGGTAAGAATCTTTTTATACGCTAAGGTAGGTATTTGCTAAACAGACACATTCACTACCTGCTTTCATAGACTTTACGCAGTAGCACACTCAATCTACACAAGTCGACATGTGTCAACGTGTTCACTCTAATACTAACATAGGTTTTGTATTTAGGATACAATAACATAAACCACATCTAACACCTACAAAGGATGTTTCAGCAATGTTTTAAGCCCATGACCACTATTTTCCACACAATCTTTGTATAGTACCCAAAATAATGACCTGTACCACTATCTCATCTGCTATGATTTGGATTTGACTACACTCTGGATGTAAGATGCCACCAATCACATTATTGCACTCTCATCTCTCTAACAAAGGATTCCTACATCTGATTATGACACTGTCAAATCATATATATTTAAAAAGTTATGCATGTTTGTTCACAAGCTAATTTATCATGTTTGGCCCATTCACACATCTTTTTTTAGGGAGGACACATATGCATTCCTACAGAAATTTACCTTTTCACCCTTGTTTGTCTGCCTCACCCACTCCATGAGGAAAGCATTGTTCTGGACCTGCTTTTACCTACTACTGTAGGAGCTACCTCACCTGCACACAAACTGCTTTCTCACCTATTAAGTTGCTCTGCACATGTGCTGACACAAACTAATTAGCAGGGAAAAGTTGGATAGGAACATGGGAATGGCCATGGAGAGGGTTACACATGGGAAACTTCCACCACACTTCAACAAATGTTCAAAAATACCCTGGTCAGTAAGTACACATAAATCTAGTATTTGTTTCACACAAGAAATTACACATACCACAATTTTGTTTTAATTTGTAAAATAAATTTATTTGCTGTTCAGCATCACAGCTTGACACTTTAATGTGAGAAATCAAATAAACAAATAAAATAGACACACAAATAATAAAACAGCCAGAACAAGAGGTTGCATATCTCCAAACATGTGTTACCCTGCAAATGCAATGGTGAAAGAAATGGGGACACCAGAATACGTACTGCAACAACCAGGGTGAATACTAAGCAAGATACACACCACCAAAAAAAAATATCCTGCATTTGTAGAGGTCAAAATACGAACTTTCATGCCCATGGCACGCAAATGGATCGATGGGCAACTCAGGAAGCGGATGTCCAGTGCAATTTAAACCTTTGGCCTCCAACCACAGAGGAAGTGAACCAGGTCTCATTTGGGCCCTTTTTTGCCCCTTTTAGATGGGGCCTTGGGGACAGGGGCCTTTGGGTCAGCTGGCTTTCGGCGTCTTCCCCTAGTCGACACAGGAGGGTCAGCCGAGGTGGAAGGTTGGGGAGCAGCTTGGGGTGGGGCAGCAGATGGGGGATTGTCCCTTAGGGACCTGGCGGTGGACAGCTGCTCCGCAATAAGTTCATTCTGGCGGCTGAGGTGTTGGCCAATGCTTAGCATGCCAGCCGCCAGAGTTTCATTAATGCGGTTCAACGCCTCAACCTGCAGCTGGTTTGTGGCCTTCCACTCCGCCAGAAAATCCGCCACCTGCTGCTGACGGATCGCAGCATCCACCCCTTGCTGCTCGATCCTGTCCAGCGTCACCAACAGGCTCTCACTCAATGTCTCCTGTGGCTGGGGCTGGGGGCGACGTCTTGCTGGAGGCTGGACCACCTGCTCCACCTGTGGCTCTGCAGAGGAAGATGCTGCCGGTACATCCTGACTTTCTGCTTCTGCTAGGATAAGAATTGAAAACAATGTCACCATCACATACGCAATAAAAAATATCTTTCTAAATACAATGCATTACTGTGACTTACCATCAAAAGCAGCAGCAAAGACCTCCGCCGGGAGCTCACTGTCCATATTGGAGATCCCCCTGATCTCCCCCACATCGATGACGTCACAGGAGTCCAGCTCCAGGGGGGTATACTCCAAATGGTCAGGCATAGGACCGCTCCCGGTGGACATGCTGTGGTTGTACCGGTCAGTCATCTTCCTCTTCAGGGCACTTTTGAAGTCAGTCCACCTACAAGTTTAAAAATACAAATATCACCATGAGATATGTGCACCACTGTGCTACGTGTAGGGTTACCACCTAGTCCCTTTAATTCCGGACACATGTTACTTACACAGGTTCTGTGGCAGTTTAAAATTAGGTGAAGTGGAGTCTTGAAGTCAGCCAGCCACAGAACCTGTGTAATTAATATGTGTCCGGAATTAAAGGGACTAGGTGGTACCCCTAGCTACGTGACATTTCCTAGTGTGGGTGATGTTATGTTTTTTTGCCATGTGTGGCCAAATATTTCTTTGATGGACAAAACCATGTGCACTGCAGGTGAGGCAGGTGTAAAACCCCACCCAAATCTGATTATCTCTGCACAAGTAACACCTGCCTCACCTGCAGTGCACATGGTTTTGTCCATCTAAGAAATATTTGGGCAGAAAGAGTGAACTAGAATAAGGGCCTCAGTTCCTGCTGGAGACTGCTGAAAAATTGACCTGACAAACACACTAACCTTTTCTTCACCGCGTCCCAAGTTCTGACCACTGGTGACACCTGGTTCACTTCCTCTGTGATCTTGTCCCAAAGGTTTCTCCTTGCACTGGCACCCGGCTTCCTGGTTGCCAATTCAATCCATTCGCGTGCCCTGGGCACTAGAATTCGCATTTCGGCCTCTACAAATGCAGGGTTTCTCCTTCTGGTGGTGGTATCCTGCTCAGTCATCACCCTAGATGTTGCAGCACGTTTTCTGGTGGCCCCAGTTCTCTCACCATGCACCTGCTGGGTCACACCTGTTTGGAGAGATGCAACCTCTTGTTCTGGCTGGTTGCTTGGCCCTTGTGGAGCTGGTGGAGGTTCACCAGGGCCTGTTACTGAGGGGCCCGCTTGATCTTGCAGGCGACTCCTCTCTTGGGCCCTCCTTCTCCGCTCCTGTTCCCTCTTCTGTAATGCTTCAAGCAGGGATTCTGCTTGTGCTCTCTGCAGAGCGTCCTCTGCTGCTGAATCGTCAGAGTCAGACATGTTTGCAGCAATTGTGGGCTGCATCTGACTGAATATTTATATGTTAATCTCCCGCCATGAACAAGGGGGCGTATATTTTTTTCCCGCAATGTAGATGCAAATTTACGCCGATATTTCCCGCCGATAATTGCCGCTTAAATTACGCAGGTCTCAATGCACCTGATCAATCACCCGTATATGTATATACACAGGTTGTGGAGCAATGTGGGCTACATCGTGAAATGTGTGCACCTGTCATTCCAATGATGAGTGTTGTCAGCTGGTATCTGTTGGAGTTCGTGTATGCTTTGTGAGTCACATTTCAAAACATCACGTTATAATGCTTGCCTTGCATATGTAATGTCTATGCAATTGTCATACAGCAACATGTTGCATTGTGGCCCTTTAGGCAGCGTAGTTATAAGTAGAGGGTTGCGTGTATTATTTTCCGCCTACTGTATATACAGTACTCCTCTCCATGCATATCGGTGTATCGTGCCCCCTTTAAGCAGTGTAGTTATAAGTAGAGGGTTGCGTGTATTATTTTCCGCCTACTGTATATACAGTACTCCTCTCCATGCATATCGGTGTATCGTGCCCCCTTTAAGCAGCGTAGTTATAAGTAGAGGGTTGCGTGTATTATTTTCCGCACACTGTAAATACAGTACTTCTCTGTTCATTGAATGCATGCTGTTGGTTGTGGTGTGTGTATATCGGAACGGTCCGCGTAAGTTTCTATTCGCATCCAGTTTGTTAATGTAAGAGGGATTAATAAAGTTAATACCAAACAAACAATTTTTTCGACCAATCAGCAAGCACCAAAAGTGATATATGTACCTGCAATTAATAACTGCGCCATTGCCAATATGACTTGTCCAAGAGCTAGGCCCTTTTCCACGTCAGAGCTTTTGGCCCTGGTGGAAGTGATGGACCGTCACCTGGGGCCCAGGGGCCCTTATGTCAGTAATGCCGACAAGCGGCGGGCGTATACTGCTGCCCGCCGCCTCATCTTCTCTACGACCGGCGTCCGCAGAAGCCTGGGGCAGGTTGAGCGGCGCTGGTCAGACCTGCGCCGGCGGCAGCCGGTTTTACTCAGCAGCCTTCGCCGCCATATTGCCCGATGTAAGTTTTGATTACTAGTATGTCAGCGTTTTTTAGCAATGTTTTGTGTACTTTTTATAAATATGTTCCTGAGTATGGGGGTGTATATGGGGTGTATATGGGTGTATATGGGTGTATATGGGTGTATATGGGTGTATATGGGGGTATATGGGTGTATATGGGTGTATATGGGTGTATATTGGGGTATATGGGTGTATATGGGTGTATATGGGGGTATATGGGTGTATATGGGTGTATAGGGGGTGTATATGGGTGTATATGGGTGTATATGGGTGTATATGGGGGTATATGGGGGTATATGGGTGTATATGGGTGTATATGGGTGTATATGGGGGTATATGGGTGTATATGGGTGTATATGGGTGTATATGGGTGTATATGGGGGTATATGGGTGTATATGGGTGTATATGGGGGGTATATGGGTGTATAGGGGGTGTATAGGGGGGGTTTAAGTAGTTGATCAGTTTTTGGGTGTAGGATATCAAATAGTTTGCATGATAAATGTCTGAAATTTCACAGCAATGATAATTTTGAAGGTTATGAGCATGACTAATGTGAATTTTTCTTTCCCCCTTTTTTATGAAACCCAATCTTCGATTTCTATGCCATCAACATGAACATTTCAGCACGGGCAAGGGCACGCATTGAAGCCCGGGAGCAGGCAGCCCGGGACCAGGCAGCCGAGGAGGAGGAGGAAGAGGAGGAGGAAGAAGAGGAAGAGGAAGAGGAGGAGGAGGAAGAGGAGGAGGAGGAGGAGGAGGAGGAGGAAGAAGAAGAGGAGGAAGAAGAAGAGGAGGAGGAAGAAGAGGAGGAGGAAGAAGAGGAGACCCAGGGTGCAGTTTGGACCCACACAATTTCCCCATCCCCTTCCCCCTCCACAACCCCCACCCCCTCCACAACCCCCCCCCCCTCCACAACCCCCCCCCCACCCCCCCCCCCCCCCCTCCCCACCCCATTTCCAACCCCCCTACACCTCTCCACCACCCACGCCCAAACCTCTCCACTCCCCACTCACACCCACTACCTCGGGCCAAACTACAGGACCATCCACCTTGCTCCTGACCCCCACAACCACTGCACAGCCAACCAACGGCAACCAGGATGGCTGAAGTAGCCGTAAGTAAATAATGTGTCTAATGTTGACCTACACATTTCTACACATAAACAATCACAACAACCGCATATGTGTATCCAACATCAACATTAGTTGCAACATATCACTGCAGGCCGACCATGAGGTGTGTCCTGTCCTTCTCCAGGAACAAGGCTCCCCTTGGTGGTTTTTTTGAGTGTGGCCATGCCTCACCCCTTGAATAATTGACATAACAGTACATCCAATGAGATATCCGACATTAGTGGTGTGGTAGTTATGTGGCTCCAGGTGTTGGGTAACTCCAGTTCCCAGCATGATGTGCAACACAGGGCCGGATTATAATGGAGGCGCAAGGGGTCAGTGCCCCTGGGCCCCCCTCTAGCTAGGGGCCCCCTGTGGTTGTCATGTATTTTTTACAAATAACATGTTTAAGTTATGTTTTTTTTTTTTTAGCTAAATGTTTTGTGCATGGGTGGGGTAGTGCTGCAGCTTCACCTATCTGCCAATGTGACAATGATTTATGGTGCTGAGCATCGGGAGCCAAGGCACACTGATTGCACAAGTGTGCAGTGCATTTCTGGGAGTTGACTAAGTCCCATGACACTTTGCACCAGAGGACAGAGGCTGAGAAGTTTGTGCTGAGCTCTGATTGGTGGAGCTCATTACATGCTTCTCAGGTCCATGGAGAACAGCAGCAGCAGCTTAGTCATAGGAGGGTTTTTAATCAGAGGCAGCACTAGGACTGTGAGGTCTCCTCCAGAGTAAGGGGCAGAGGGACAAACACAGGCTTTTCATGTGGTGTGTGTATATATATGGGGTCTATTATTATTCCGAGTGCCGCCAACCCCCTGTCTATATATATATATATATATATATATATATATATATATCCCCTGCAGGTAACCATTGACCAAGTTTATTCTGCCTTTACTCTATGTTTTGACAGTATAATATTCGCCCATGCAGTGTGCGGCCAGTAATGACAAGTGCAAGGGGGCCCCCCGCTCTAAAGTACCCCGGGCCCCCCAAAGGCTTAATCTGCCACTGGTGCAACTTAAATGTAGAGATTGTTTTGGTAATAGTGTGTGAGGCCATGCGGATGCATGCTTTACAAACATAGCTGTAGGCCTATAATTTGTACAGCAATGTACTAAATTTAAAATAGTAAGGAGTGCTTAAGCCACAACAATGTCATAACCCTTAAATAGCACAGGCTAATTGTGAGGTTAGAGGAGAGTCCCCCAAAACCAAAGTACCAATTGGGATACAGCATACATTCATTGATGAAGGAGTAATTGAATTAATGTTATTTACTATGTACAGTATGTGTGTGTTAACATATTTTATTTTAGTACTGTGTTTACAGCAGACCCATCTTCAATGTAGTTTCTAAATGTATGTGGCCTTCACACATAACTCTGAACTTTTTATTATGTACAAATACAACAAACATTTGTGTATATTAATTTTTTGTTTTATCCCTTCATTACAGACACTGAACAGCAGCAGGAGGAGGTGGCCGCAATAATGCGGGAAATAATGCTCACCCTCATCTACCTCCAGCTCCTTTTTGGGCTTCTGGCGGCCCGCCTTTAATTTTTTATTTATCCCCCCCCCTTTTTTTTGGGTATAAAATAAAAGTTGGATTACTGTTCGAAATTGCCTGTGTTTTTAATAATAAATATGTTAGAGGGCGTGTAAGGGTAGGTACATACAGATGTGTACTGTAAGTTATACTTGTAATTTGAGGTGAGGGGTAATGATTGATGTGTGAATGTGTGTGTTTTTGAGTAAAATAACACATAGTGAAAATGCATGAATGTTTAATGTTGTTAGATTAAAACATCACACATAACATCAGGGTAGGTATACATGTTACACATTTTGGACAAAGTAATTACGTACATAATTTAGTACATATACAGAAACACCAACATAACTTGATTTAAAAGTAACAGCAATATGGGGACACATAGATAGTGATTAAAATGCCACATTAGAACATCACAAATATACATGTAATGTGGGTTCAAATGTAGATTTATTAGGTCTTTATTAAGGTAGACAATTGAGTTAATAGAAAACAATAATTGAATAACAAATAGATTAATTAATCAATTGTCAGATTAGTAGTTGAGAGGCAAGATTTGCAGGTCCATATATGTGAAGGGTATGCCAGCGTGCACGGACGTACGCTCACTCTCACGAGCGGTGACATAAGCTGAGTTTTCCATTGAAAACAATAGGGACCCGTCCGTGCAAACTGGCGTACGCTCAGATCTCCGCAAGAAGTCGGTGGGGAGACGGAGGAGAGACGGCCGTAGACGGCGCCGTACGCTCAGTTGTACGCCAGTTGTCGGAGTGTAAGGGCTGGGCCGGCCGCGTACGTTGCCGTACGCTCATTTGTACACCACTCCCCTTCTACGGTATTTCTGCCCGTACGTAAGCGGCTGATTTGTGGGTGGACTTAACCCCAACGGCCGCGTACGGCTAGCGTGCGGTAATGGCGAACGTACGCACGTTTGGCCGCTCCGATCAGAATAAGGCCCTTAGTGAGATGTGCATTTGTGGCAAAAAAGTGCGATATGGTGCATTTTTAGTCATGAAATTGTGCGATTTTTAGTCCTGAAAATGTGCGAATTTGAGGATATGTGGTATTTTGTGTAAAAAAAGGCTCTAAAGAAAATGGTGTGGGGTCCCCCCTGCTGAGCATAACCAGCCCCAGGCTCATTGAGCTGGACCTTGTTCCAAAAATACGGGGGACAAAAAGGTGTAGGGGTTCCCTGTATTTTGGGAACCATGCCCTGCCCTGATGCCTGGGGCTGGTTTTAAAAGTTGTTGAAAACCAGGCCTGGCTCATTGAGCCTGGGGCAGGTTATGCCCGTGGGGGGGAAGACCCCACGCGTTTTTTTTTAAATAATTTATTTATTTTTACATTTTTTTTACACTTCAGCCTGTACGAATCTGACTGATCCATGCAGGCCAAAATCAATACGAATTGTTATTTTAAAATACAAATTTGTATTTAAAAATACGAGTAAAGTATGAATTTGTATCAGAAAAATTACGAATCAATACACCATCGGATAATATGAATGAGTCAAATACGACTGATAAGTAAATTGTCCTACGGAATACGAATGAAAATACGACTACACCAGCCGTATTCATTCGTATTAAGAATACAAATATGATTTTTTTGTATTCGTATTCTTAGTAAATTTCCCCCTAAGTAGATTAAATGTTGCTTTAGTCCTATTGCAGCAATATAAGCCATGATTCACACAGTCAAGCTGATGCTTTAGCAAGAAAACAGAATAATAAGTTAAATTCTATGGTGTCTATCCATTAATACTAGCCGTTTGTCCAGGAAATGTAACATTTCATATCACAATGATTTGAAATGATTTTGGCTGTCATTTAGCAATTTAGAGCTTCTATAAACCCCAGTCCTTTGCAGAGGCTCAGGCATTACTATGCGCATATGTAGCCATTGTCCCTGTTCACGAATGAGCAGTGAGACATGACCACCATGGAGGGTCATGCAAACCCGCTCGCAGTTTTGCTGCCATGCTGAAGGTTATAGATAATGCCATCTTAGAATAAATAGCGCAGACACTGCAGTCTTTGAACACAGGTTAACCGACAAAAACCTGAATTCTGCTTGAGGAATTAGTGAATTCTCTTCAGTATCCAATAAATAAGATAACTCCTCTCTCCATCAAAAAAACTGATGAAAGTAGTTATCACTGCTTCATATATAAATAACTACTGTAAGGTGCAGATTCATTTAGCTGCATAGCTTACCACACACCTACTGTATAGCTCCAGGAATATAATACCCAGAGATATCCAATCGCTAGACAATTTCCAACTGCTAGCGTACATTTACCCACATAGCCAGATTAAGGGGGGAGACGCAGGGCATACTGTACCCCAGTCCCCCAGTTGCCAGGCCTCCCCCCCAACTAGAGCTCACTGATATCACTTGCTGTCCCTCTGCAGTAATAGAATCAGAATGCCAGCAGGACAGTATGGAGTGAGACACAAGAGAAGAAGGTTTCAAGAACTGGAACTAGAATGAGTCATGCTAGGAGATAAGCATGATGTAATATACCACCATCACCACCACCACCACCTTCCACCGGGGCCCCCTTGCCTTAAGTGCCCCTCGCACCTACAAGGCTTCATCCGGCCCTGTTATCCCATGGATTCTGGGTTAAGTGTCCAGAATCTGATAAGCCTCATGCCCCCTACACACATGCAGATATTAAGGCATTTTCTAAGCGACTTTACCAAGTTTGCCAAAGGCGCTTAGAAAATGCCCCTACATTGGTGTGTGTGTGTGTGTGTGTGTAGGGGTTATAGTGACAGCAATGCACGTCCCCGAGCACCACTGTTGCTGGCTGAGATTGATGGTCAGTGACTATCAATCTCGCTGATTTCCAGTGTTCTCATGGGAGAACACTGACACTGTCAGTTTGCTCAGCACACAGTGCTGACAGCTTGTGCTGTGTGTGGGCTGTCAGCACTGTGCCCTGAGCAACAGCGCTGTAGCAGAGGCCGACCTAGCATAGCTAGGAAGCCCTACACACATCGGCATGTATGTAGGGCCCATTACAGGGTTAACACAGATTTGTGTGTGCACACTCTGGCCAGGGGCATATGAAGGACCCCCTTCCTCTCTCAGCAGATCAATAGGCAGGGACTGATGTGAATGGTCAAATATTCTCTGTAAAGCGCTGCGGAATATGTGTGCGCTGTATAAGAGACTGGTAATAAATAAACATAGATGATAATAGGAGTTATATGAAGAAGGCATATGTAGTAATAGGAGTTATAGGGACACAATATATGGAGTAGTAAGTCATCTAGTGTACTATGATATGGTCTAGAGAAAGGATAGCTAGAACAATAGTGTAACTTACAGGACTATGTATGGAGTAATTAAAGAAACTGTGTTTAACAAAACCGTTTAACAAATAGTCACATAGTATAACTTGTTTTGCTATCAAGTTTGCAGCAAGGAGCTCGAGGAGGGAACACCCTTCAGCAAGCTGGACGACACTGATAACATACACAGCAGAAGGGTATGGTCACCAAATCGGAGTTGAAGTGCGGGATTCAAACCAGTCAGGTATATTGTGTTTCTGGATTGAGTTTTTACTGTTATAGCATGAGCTTTACATTATGCACCAAATCAAATGTCAAAAGCCAATGCAATTGGGTTAAGTTTAAATTTGGTGTTTTTATTACACCTGCTGTTTGTCAGGCAGAAGCGGTTTGCATTAATTCCTTGCAGCTCTGAGGTCACGAGTTTCATTCTTGACAAAGGAACGGTGGAGTTTGGATCAGAGGCGTAAGTTGGCCAGAGGCAAATTGGTTGGCCAGAGGCAAATTGAGGTTTGCCCCCCCCCCCCCCCCTTTCCCACCACCAAAAAAAAGGCTGGTGAGTCAGTGTCAGTCCAGCAGCAGTGGCGGGTGCACTGTTCCTTGCTGGCAGCACTGACTCTGCTCTACCGGGCTAGGGCCACACTCTCCCCTATTCCAGGTGTTAGTAGGGTTCCTGGGACAGAGCCGATTAACTGCCAGTGTGCTACAGAGATCTGTTGGAAGTGCAGTGGTCATAGTTGTATCCCATTATGATCCACACAGATGCTGCCGTATATGCAAGTGCCCCTTCAGAGCTCAGAGCCTGGATATTGGAGTCTCCATTACCCCTGGGAATTACACCTCTGCCACCAGGTACATTTTATCATATTGACATCTCATCTGCGTACATATGATGACTGTCGACAAGTCACACTGCACACTAGTATTTGTAGATCAGGAAATTAAACTTGATCCCTGACTGGGGCTTCCATTTAACTATCAACACTGTAGATTAAAGATGATGTCTAACTTCACATCTGCTTGTACAGTACATGCCATATAAGCAGGGCCAATGCTAGAGTTGTCGGCACCTCCCTGCAAAATATAAATTTGTACCCTCCTTCATTTCTTTAATAAGGGGATAGGGCACTCCATCCACTATAAAGGGGTGTGGTACCCCCAATTCAAACTACGCCACACAGTAGCTAAATATTGTTCATATTATACTGCACATAGTGCCCCTGCTTTATATTACACCACCTAGTAGTTCACATTACACCAGATAGTAGTGTTCCTTATTCATGTTACGTGGTGATCATTCTAGCACCCTGCACGTTTCAAAACCTGTGCAGTTCCACTTTCCTGCCTGAAGTGTTACTCTCTGCTGTGGTGTTTCTAGCACAGTCTGGTTGTCCAAAACATTTCCAAAGGAGCACTGAGCGACTACCGCAAGATGTCATGACATCACATTGCCTTGCTCACACTCCAAAAGTCCCTTTGATGTTCTTTGATAGGATAAAAAATATTTGGACACACACCATTATTTCATTGACCGTATCTGGCCAGTCAGTTTACTTTAAATGTTACACCGGTATGAAGCCTACTTCCAAAAGACCTAGAACCTGATTCCGCTTTGTACGCAATGCCGCTGTTCACACAACAAAGCATTGATATCGATAGACTGTGCATGCACCAAGGTACTCTATCAATACCAGCTTAAATCAGCACCAAAAATATAGCGCTATGGATTGGTTGAGAAGGGCCCCAATCGGGTATCTTGCTTAGGGCCCCATGGAGGTCTAACTCTGCCTCTGATTGGGTGGCATATCTAGTGGTGTTTGCTGCTTTTCCTTGTCACTGCTATGAAGTTAGCAAGGTGAAAGACTTGGGGTAGTGGTGTTGTCTAAATCTCTATCTACAATATAGTAAAGTTTATGTATCAAAACCTTTATCTTTGCAGACAGGTCACGCACAAATTGCCTACAACATGAAATGTTGTAACTGATTGTCGTTAATGGTACCCAAATGGTTGTCTACAAAGTATTGTGGCAACTTCTTAAGCTAGGTAGATACTGTCCAATTTGTTTGATCAGGCCAACAATATGACTAATTATTTGGTTAGAGGAAGGCTCTAATATGGGTGAAAACACTTTTTATTTTAAATAAATCAGCCAATTTCTCTTTACAGCCACCAAGTGGAAAGAAAGTCAGGTTTAACCACACACAACCCGCAATTTACTCCTGGACATATGGTGTGATTATTGAGAATTTACAGACACTGGTTGATAGCAGGAGATCAAAGCAGAGATGTTCGGTTTTGACCATCCGGATAATTGCAGGTATGTGTTTGTGGACAAGATTTCTCTGATTTATTTGCAAAATGATCAACTGTTTATTAACACTATGCAATAAACCAGGCTGATCACACAATGATTGGAGAGAGATAAAGTACCAATCAGCTCCTGACATTTTTCAAGCATAGATAGAAGCTGATTTATACTTCATCTTCCTCCAAAATTTGGTACATCTCCCCCTGTGAACCTTATTTCAGAGTTGAACCTAAGCATAATTTCAAAATATGGGTGGAATAAAAGGTACATTTTTCATCCTACGCTGAGTTAGCCACAGAAGCAAAATGCGTTCAGCTCTGTACAGGTAGAAAATGCACCTCCAGCTGGCAGGAGCAGATGCACCAGGAACATGACACTTAGGACCTTATACTGGTTTACTTGCAAAGCTGTGAATTTTGCCTGACCGGCCACCCGCCCCATTCCCCCACAGGCATGCGAATAGATGTTTTGCATAAACATCCATTCTCAGCCTTGCCTGTGGGGACAAAATCATTCTATGGTCGCAGACCATCAAATGATTTTGCAAGCGCTTGCAGATCTAAGACACCTCTGTGGTGTCTTAGATCTGTGGGCGTCCTGTACATCCACTGATGTCAGCTACCCGCCCCCCCCCCCCCCCCCCCGCATGTGCATCAAGGGCACATTAGCATGGGGACGCCCAGAGTTTTCATTGGAACGCCCATGAAAAGGTGGGCGTTCCCATGGGCGTTCGCATAAATCGAAAGCAAGGGGGACCGAACAAACCAGAATAACCCTCTTAGTACAGCCTGCAAAGTAATGGAGTAGAATGGAGTAAAACAATCTTGTGGTGAATATTAGAGAATGTTTTCTGGGCATGCATCTAAAGTCATCTAAAACTGGGCCATGCAATAAGATTATGCCCCTTCCAATAATATCACGCTCCCCTTTTGGGATGCTCTATTCGTGAAGCAATGCATAATTGACGTCACTAGCCATAGACATTAATTATCAACCCCCAGGGTCAAACCCAGTGCTCTGTGAACCCCAAAGCAACATTTTGAAGGGGCCCTCACTCCAATGCTTCTGAAGAGGCAACTATCTGTAACAGTTGCTTATTTTTCCCTTTAGTAGTGTCCTAGGTATGTTTATGCCCCACAGTAGTGCACTTGATCATTTTGTGAACCATATCAGTGCCCTTATTCTTTTTATGCCCCATAGTAGTGCCCTCAGTTCATAGTATGCCACAGTGAGGCAGAAACACTAAACATGAACTAATCCAGTATAAAAAATATTGAAATGTATATAAACCACAGTTGTCCATCACCATTTACTTTAATTTAACTTCTATTTTTTTTTTTGCTACGTGGGTACCCTTGTGGCTAGGAGCCAGGACAGTTGTGCCCCATGTTCATCAGCAAATACTATCACCAAAGAGAGAGTGGAGATTCCCAAAGTGGAACAGATGAAGAAATGCCATGTAAAGTCCCTGGGTGAGAAGTGAATGGATATGGTATTCCTAATATCTTAAAAATTCCCTTGATGTAATGATACTTCCAGCAGTGTGCCCACATTATTATACTAGCATTGTCACAACACATGATTATTCAGGTAAACAACTACATTTTAGAAATATTTCTCCCTGTGCAAGCAGTCTACACTACAGCCCGACACATGAATATACCAGTAGTATGCTCTATATACTTATAGGCCCTCATTTAGGTTCATGCGCTCGCATGCACATTCGCAAGCACTCTTACGGAAAAAACCACACGCACGCATCGGGCGAAGGCACGCCTACAGTGCTTGCGAAATCATTCGCACGCAACCATACTAAGAAGGGGGGTGGTCTATCATTGCGCGTACGTGTAACTGGTCGCACGCACCCACACATTTGCGCACGCACACTCACCTCAAGCTGCTAACGAACATGCTCTACTCCCCAAATGTTAGCAAACCAAATACTAGGATGCACATGTGTTGTGTTGTAAAGGAAGTATCTGATATCTATGTTGCATGTGAGGTGACACATGTCGACTAATGTTGACAGGGGCAACATGCTAAATATAGCAGAGTAGAAATGACAATAGTGGTGGTATGTTACATAAGGCAAATTTATAAGGGTGGGATTTGTTTGGTTTTAGCGCATTGGTTTGGTCAAAATAACTTTAGCAACAGAAGAAGTTTGTATCTGCTAACACTTGATTGCTGGTGGTATGCAATCAGAAGTTGTGTTGAGGTAATTGTCTCATGAAATCAACCATGTATTGGTGTCAATAGTGTGCAGGTGCCATTGATTTACCCATTGATTTAGCCATTTCGTGCGTGTGTTTGCTCCGTACGAATGAGCACATTACAAGGAGCAAGGTGTGCGAAACTAAAAACCTGCTTTGAGCTGGCGAAAAGTTTTGCGTTGGAGGGGAACAATCCCTCTTGCACTCATGCGAAAGCACTCCCACCACTCATAGTGAACGCCCATGTGTACGCCCATGTGTACGCCCACTTTTGCTCATTATAATGGTCGCGCCCATGCTAACGCCCGCTGCACGCCTACTACCGATGCACTCGTTTGCACGGAGAAATCTCCGTGAAAGTTTGCTTGCGAGTATTTTTTAATTACATTGCACATGCGCAGTGCGCTAGCTGCACATGCGCAATGGGGGTAGCAGGGTGAAACGTGCGAATTCGCATGCGTACGCGCCAATGTGAATAAGGGCCATAGTGTGTACACACGGTACTATTTGCCTTCCGACGATGCAGATGCAATCCCAATCCGATCCCTATGTGCGTTCACGTATCGCAAGGCAGAAAGTCTTGTCTGCCTTGACTATATAGTGCAGATCTGCACTATATAGTCAGACTTGTATGCAAATCGGATGTGCCTTGCGATCTGATTCCGATGCGATCTGATCGGATCGTGGATAGTATCTTAAGGCACATCTGACCGTGTGTACACACCTTTACAGTGAGCATTATAGTTGCAATACTTTCATGCTAAATATTTAATCGCTGCCCCTGCATATTGGTTATTCCACAAGAGCAGTCTCTACCCAGATTTTACCAACATTGTTTGTGCATTAACATTGCCATAGCACAGATGATGAAATATTGTTTTTATTAGTTTTCATTGTAGATAATATATCTAGACAAACACACACACACACACACACACACACTGCTTCTCCAGTAACTGATCAGATTGGCTCACACAGAATCTGATTCGGATGCAGTTTAGCGTGAAGCAGCAGTGGCCTGATTTACTTTTTTCTCGCTAATGTGACATTCCATTCAGCTAATGCCAGATTGCATCCATCTTTAATCAGGAAATTGCGCTCCCACTGATTGTATGCTAACTGCCACAACCACCATCATTAGTATCAGCAGCTCCATGCTAGGTGAAAGAGGTCTGTCAGAACCAGGCTTCCCATCTCCATGCATTTCACTCATTACATACCTATGCCACTCCCTTCCATGATACTAGCACACATGTTGCTGCCTAATTGCCTCCCAATATATAATCCCAGTTCATGCAGAGGGAGATATGACAGTGCCTTCAAAATCAGAATTGATTGAAAACCCGCTTGTGTACATGCAATGTGTGGTAATACCGCAACAGAAGTAACATCCGACTCAGAATAAGATCCAAGGCTGCAGATGGCTGGTGGCTGCTTCCATAATACAGTATTGGCGAATAAAGTGCCATTTTGGGAGTGAATTAGAGTATTGTCTGGCATGAACACACTGGAACCAGGACTGGAACACTACTAACGGTAGCAGTCTAGTCCGTTTTGTGTACAAATCTTTTTTAGTGTTGTGCACATATCTCACTTGCAACTGTGATTGGGTAAAATTGAATGTGAGAGGGACAAACACTCACAGGACAAGTTGGGTGTGGGCGTGTAGCCAGACTTGGAGCCTACATTGATTTATATATATATATATATATATATATATATATATGAAGATATCTGCCTGATTCCCCATTCCCCCTCCACCAGGTATAGGGATTTTACAAGTGTGTGCTGATATATTGGTAACCGCTATTTGAATAAGCATACAGATATGCGTTTTGCGGTCACTTAGATGCATACAGGTATACACGCAGTGTAAATGTAATTGTGCATGACTCGCTGCACGTCTGATTCTGCCCCTGATTTTGCAGCTGTAGCCCTTAGGTGTCATAATTCTTGGGAGCCATATATGAAGCCACAGACAGACTCCATGATGCTCAGAGCTGCCCAGTGACTAATCCAGTCCTGTTTATTTATAAAATAGATATAGTCCAAAGTATGGTAGGGCCGAGTAGGTCACACACATACACACACACACACACACACACACACACACACACTCTATACTTTCAGACTCACTCTAACAGAAGAGCCCAGCCAGGGAAAGAATACATTTAAATTAACATGTAGTACACAGGAACCCATTAACCTTTGAAGTGTAGATTTTGGCAGAATATGGAAGATCTTTGTCTTGTCTTATTAACCCCTCCAGTAAAATTTTTGTTGAGAACTTAGGCAACAGAGATGCTATATACTATATAGATACTATATAATTATGCCATATGATATTTATGTATAACATACTTGTGAGACTATAAAAAGGGTCTGAGACCTGCACCACTCTAGAGGGTCCCTGTATGTGATGCACTGACAGAACATGCACACAGGTGATCACAGACAATGCACACATCAATAATTCATGGACTATTTTAGTAGAAACAGATCCTAAATGTTCAGGGTTCAGCTCTGTTTCATTGCAAGGTCTGTGAGGATGAGGATGGTGTGTACACAAGGCACAGGAAGATGTAGGAAATGGGGACTGAAAACTGTTCAGAATATAGATAAAGTAGAGATAAGACATCTATAATTGAATCTAGTTGTGGAGTGATACATGTTTAAGGCAGCAATATACAATAAGGCAGTAATATAGGCTGTAAATGCACTTATTTATATATTCATGAGGAAAGCACAGCACTTGTTTTATTAACATACATAGAAAGGCTATTTATTTATACATTTATTTAGAGGCTGGGGAGATGGGATTAAGGTGAAATGAATTAAATTGGGAAGGTGCATGCATTATACATATTGTATAACAAATTGCGTTGATCATTTTTATTAGTACGTTTCCAGCCACCAGACCAACTCTCTATGGTTAACATTCTCTCCTCCACATTATACACTTCCCTAAATTATACATTTTAGGGATGACCTCTTAAATAAGGTGTTGGACAAGAAATGGTAAGCTGCATGCATTATGGGAATAATTTGGACAGGAGGAGGTACAGAGAGGTGGAGGTTTGAGGGAGCTGTGTGTAAAGAAAGATAAGGTTCTTTTGGCAAAGGGAGGAGGCTAAGTGACTTTGGTGACTCAGGGTTTTGGAAGTAACAGTTGGTCCCAGGAGAGCAAGACCCTAAGCGAGACAGGGACCATAACAAAGACTCGTTGGTCATCCAGGTAGGTTCCATTGGGGAAATGGGCCACCAAGAAATAAGGGAGAGGAAATTACACAATTTATTTAGCATAATACATAATTTATTGCAGTGGATAACTGGGACAAATTGTGCACCAATAATTTCAACTTTGGCAGTGAAAATCTAATTTCTAGTTTCAGATCTGTTTATAGAAACAGCATATTAATGAATACAAATAGATAATGCTTGCCATTTTCAATTATGTTTTAATAAGGACGGGTAACGACATTTCTATTCATGTTGCTCTAGAATGTATTAATGATTGTATTTATGGATGAAGAATTTAGTCTGAGCTCTAAAGATTGTTTCTCTCTTGAAAGGTTTTTGTTTTAGCTGTATAGATGTTTTATATCTGGTATGAAGATTTCCGTGTACAGTAAATTGTTGTTATTATTATCATATGTCCTGAAAAGTTATACATTATAGTTTTGTTGTTAATGGACTCTCCTAATTATACTTGACAAATGATAGTAAGCTTCTAGTCTGGATGGCAAAACCAGATTTAAAAATAAAAGATTAGCTGGATAAAAAAAAAGTTAGATTGAAAATTAAAGAAAGGGATTTGTCATTCTATGCAGACTCTGAATGGTGATGAATGATTCAGTGTATTTAAATTTACTGTAGACTGATCTGCTTTGCATCAAAAAAAGTAATATTGAACTAGGTAAATACAAATAACTAATTTGTGTCCATTAAATTGATCAGATATTCCTTTGAGCTATACTTAGTTGCATTAAAATGTAAAGTAGCATGACTACTGGCATGTTACTAAAATATCTTTCTAACAAAGATTTTATATCATAACACAATAGAAATTATGGTACTTATATGTTAGTTGGGCGCCCACTAATCTATATTCTTAGTTTTACGCGTGCGCTCGCCACACTATATAAAATCAACTCCATGCCGACATGGATAGTGGGGGTATGAGCATACTAATTATAGTGGGTGCCCAACTAACATATAAGTACCGAAATTATACCTAAAAAAATAAGTGACAGGGTGATAAATTGCCGCTCTAATTCAAAAAATGCAAACGTTGTACATTGGCCACCTTTATCCACACCCAAATGTTTGGTCCATGCTAATCATGCACAGTCATTGCTAGGCTGCGCAAGTTCTGTGGTAGGGTGATAATAGTAAGAATTTTAGTTCTTAATAGAAATTATACAAAATGACCTGCTGTTAAAAAAATATCTGCTTTAGAAATCTCAAAAAGCACTTGTTCACATGCAATATAACAATGTGTTCTACAATGAATTGAAGTGGTTTTGCCACTGTGTGGTGCTGTGCCTTCATATTCATTGGATAATACTGTATTTCATTTTACAGAGAACAACTCTTGGCACATTGGCACATTTAAAAATTGTTATACAGCTAATGGCGACCACACATACATCTGCTAGACCCAGTCGTTAATGGATTCTGGTCCAGTTTGTTCACATGTTCAGAGTTAAATTGCACAGGTCTACTGTATTTGATTGTTTATAAAGCCAATTGATGAGAGCACATGCTTATTCTGATTGTGGTCATCCGCTGACAGAGCTGGTCTCTGGGTGTAGGTCCTTTAGTAGAATGCCTTAAGGGCAAGGCACTTTTTCTCCAGTGGGGGAGTCCCACAGCAGCCTGGCCCCACGTCACATAGCACACATTGACAGGAACAGTCACCAGCTGGAATGACCTCTCAACAGTGGAGTAATGCTGGGTACACACCAGGACGACTAGGGCTCGATCCCCTCAATCTAGATCCAATTCCAACCAATTGGATGTAGATTGTGTGCTGATTGGGCCCTTTTCTGTCCTGTGTGGACCGATACCGATCCGATGCGCGGTCCCGCGGGTCGGTCGGTCGTTATTGAGATCCTACCTGCTGCAGGTAGGATCTCAATGACGACCATACAGCCGGGTGCGGGTCGCCATCGGATCGGACCCGCTCACGGTGCACATCGTGAGCGGGTCGTGCCCCCCCGCGTCACCGTGAGCGGGTCAGACGAGCCACTTACGACCCGCGCACGATGTGCATCGTGAGCGGGTCGTCCTGGTGTGTACCCTACATTACAGTCAGTGTTTTTTATTTTCAGCATTGCAACAATGTAAAAAAAAAAAAGCAAACTCCTAAGGAGTCTATGTATCTCCTTGTATGGAGATAAAGTACCAGCCAATTATCTACCAACTGCCATGTTACAGACTGTGTTTGAAAAAGGACAGTTAGGAGCTGGTGGGCTGGTAATTTGGTGGTTATTCTGGTTAATTCGCAAGGCTACAAATTTACAGCTTGCGAGTCCACCAGAGGACATCCCCCCTCACACGCTGCATACGTTCGCATGGGCTGTGAATGGATATTTAACATTTACATCGATTTGCAGGCTGTGGGGGAACACCCACATCATTCGATGGTCGTACGACCATCGAATGATGTGGAAGGTCCAGGCATGTCTAAGGTTACTCTTAAGTAACCTAAAGCTGGCCATACATCAGAAAGATCGATCTTAAGATCGATTGCGCTCATGATTGTGTACAATTTCCCTTGAAATCCCCGGCAGTCCTTGGTGGTTTTTGGACACACAATCTACACACAATCCATCTTACAATCAGTCATACAATCCATCTGCTGTATGATTGTGTATGCAAGATGTGCACACAATCTGCATACAATCCATCATACAATCAGTCATACAATCCATCTGATGATTGTATGATTTGTGTACACAAGATGTGCACACAATCTGCATACAATCCATCATACAATCAGTCATACAATCCATCTGATGATTGTATGATTTGTGTACACAAGATGTGCACACAATCTGCATACAATCCATCTTACAATCAATTGAGATTGTATGATTGGGTACAATATCTTTCTGATGTATGGCCACCTTTAGATATGCGTGGACATTCAGCAGGAAGTGGGCAGCCAGCTGAGATCCGGTGATGTCAGCTGCCCGCCCTCGGAACCCACGTCATGGGCCGATTACCATGGGAGCGCGCATCATTTCCATGGGAAGGTCCACGAGAAACATTGGGCTTTCCCATGGGCGCAACTATCCGCTGCCGCCCCCCCGCCCACAGTCTTGGGTCTGTACACCCGGCGTATGCACATTCACAGAAATGCGCCTGTGCATGCGCATACGCCCAACATTGGTTCCCCGTACGAATGTTCGGTGGGTGTGAATGGACCAGAATAAGGTCCTTTATCTCCATCCTCTTTATCTCCACCCAAGGCTTAGTAAATAGCCCCCTGAGTAAATAGGCCCCTGAGAAAGGTGGAGACATAGGGGGTTATTTTGGTTCACTCCTTCTGGCAAATTCTTAGATGGACAAAACCATGTTCACTGCAGGTGGGTTAGATGTTACTTGTGCAGAGAGAGTTAGATTTGGGTGGGCTTTTACTTAAAAGTGAGATCTATATTGCAGTGTAAAAATAAAGTTCCAGTATTTTCCCTGAATAGAAACAAAATAATTCACCCAAATCTAATTCTCTCTGCACATTTTACATCAGCCCCACCTGCAGTGCACATGGTTTTGTCCATCTAAAAAGGAATTTGACAAAAGGAGTGAACCAGAATAAGGCCCATAGACCTAAGCCACACTTATTATTGGATGTGTAAAGCTAAGTACAGTACAGCATGTTATTTTTCATACATGCTCAGAATGCAGTCACGTAGTTGATGACGGTAGATGAAGCGGATGGTGGAGATTATTTTAAACATTTCTAGGGTTGGGTGTGGTGGGGATTCCCTTTCATAGTAGGGAGTTCCCTGTAACTGCAAGTTCTTATCAGACAAAACAGAGGGTGGTCTGGGTAAGAGAGATCCAGTGGCAAATATTCAGTTGCTATTGGTAAAGTACTAACTCCAATTCCAAAGCAGTGTTGTTATTGTCTCTGTGTGTTGTATCACTCCTCAAGAAAATATAAGACAGACACACACAGTGGAAATTAATGCTACATGTATAGTGTAATCAAGACTTGCAGTTATCACATTCTGGGCCAGATGGATCAAACATCACAAAGTGATAATGTGGAGAGTAATAAACAACCAGCCAATCAGCTCCTACCTATAATTTTTCAAACCCAACCTGTAGCATGGCAAGTAGGAGCTGATTGGCTGGATGTTTATCACTCTCCATTTAACACTTGTTATAGCTGGCCCTCTGTTTGAATATAGCTGAATATTCACTCTCTGATTTATTTACTTTCATCATGTCTTTAAAATCTTAAGTGACATCAAATGGCTGCTAATCTTGTATACTCCGCTCTCTAAGTTATGAACTCTGAAAAAAAAAAAGCAGGGGATTCACATACACTTTTGGAGCTGCCCTTGACCCTTTTGGTGCCCTAGGCAAGATTTTGTCTGGTGTCCCCCTCCCAATAGACGTGCACAAGAAAAAGGGCCATGTCATTGCAGAAGAGGTATGAAGGGCTTACCTCGTCAGGATGTGCCCCCTGTCCCCTATTGTATAGTGCTTTCCATCACAGACACAGGCTAACCACCCTTGTGTGTCTCCAGCACACACCAGTCCCAGCTCCAGAATGTTTTCAAAATACTGCACACTAATGGTTGGTACACACTACGCGATGTGTATCCAATGCAACATCACAAGGGAGATGGGGAGCTGGCATTGACACTCATATATAGTGTACACACTTGCCAATGCCAGCAGCATTCAGCCACTTGCCCTTGCTTTTGATGTCCACCTTCATACTACATGTACTGATGGGTATACAAACTAGACAATATTAATATATTGGATTCATCAAGTGAAAATATTATCTACCCAGCATAATACTGTATATATTATATGACTGAATCCCTGCAGACTCCGTCCCCAGCCCTAAGTGTCTCTCCAGCCACCACACTTATCTTTTGGGTGCCATCAATAAGTGTCTTCTGCTCTGCCTGCCTCCGTGCTCCTGCGTGTTGTCATTACATTGTGAATGCTGCATCACAGTGCGCACAAAAAAATAACCTTTACACACTGGCTACCGCTGGTGCAGTAAAGATACAGTGGCTGCAATATCGCTGCTGCCCCAAATTAGAATTTAGATGTCCAGCCTGCCCAGATGCCCCACAAGCTTTTTCTTGTACTGCTTATGCCTATGGCTGTCTCTGCACAATAGCTTAAGTGTATTCTAAGACAGCTAATTCTATTTCAACTCTGCAGGTTTGAGTCGTCGTGTCCATTGGCTGGACACTTGAAAAATCGCAGAAATAACCGGCTGAAAACAAAATGACATCTAACGAATCTGTAAGTAAAACTAGTCCTTGGCTAAAATGGACTTTTTATAGGTGAGATTCTTCCTTCACTGTTCACTATTTAAAAGTGTTGCAACACAGATAAACTGATACAAATGTGACAGACAGTAGTAAATCTGTCCTAGAGCAATCTAAAGGTGCGTACACCCTATGCGATATTACAAATGATATTGCTTATTTTGGGCCATATGAGTATTATCTTTTGTAATATCTAATGCGATCGCTCAATATCGTTAAAGATGCTTGCTCGGTAACGACCCCTCCTGTCATCTTTACATGCAGCTCAATTTGACTATATCGTCATCGACTGCATATTTAATCAGGGAACAATATCATTCAGTGTGTATGCACACTATCTCATTTGCCTGAAAGTTCAAGACAAAAGGGTTGATGATATCACGTAGCATATGCAACTTAAGACAAGTCTTTCAACACAAAGCAATAGAAGATAGGTAGGTAGGAGTCCCTCAGGACGTTTCTAGAAGAATTATTGTAAAATGTAAGTCATAGTATTAGTAAATCATACAGTGTATAATAAATGCCGGTAGTATTAAGCCACCCCAAAGCTTTATCCTGTATAGAGCATGTTGGCAAATATATATTACTTAGTATAATAAGATCTACATTGTCTAGGTAGACAATGTAGACAATGTAGATTGACCCCATATGGTCAATATGCATTAGGGGGGTTATTCTGATTCACTCGGAAAGGCACAATCACTCTTTAATTAACAAAACCATATGCACTGCAGGTGGGGCTGATGTAACATGTGCAGAGAGAGTTAGATTTGGCTGGGGGTGTACTTCAAACTGATATCTAGAGTGCAGTGTAAAAATAAAGCAGCCAGTATTTACCCTGCACAGAAGCAATAAAACACCCAAATCTAACTCTCTCTGCACATGTTACATCAGCCCCACCTGCAGTGCACATGGTTTTGTCCATTAGAGAGTGATTGTGCCTTTCAGAGTGAGTCAGAATAACCCCCAAGGTCCACAAAGTCAACAGGTAAAGGGTAGACAGTGGGAAAGGTCACCATGGGCAAAAGGTCCTCTTGACCATGGTCAACAACTTTTTTTGGTTATCATTTTGTATGTTTCATCATATGTGACCATAGTCAGTACCCTCATGGATGGCATCACTCATCATGCTTAGGGCAAGTTGGCTCATTACCCTACAGCTGTGCTTGCTGCAGGTTACTATTCCCGCAGTAGTTCACTTGAATAACAGACATTGGGAAAACATGTAAAAAAAAGAAAATTTGTGTCAAACATTTGAACCTTTCAACCTAATGCATGTCGCCAATCATCAGAATATCCCTCTTCCCATAACCCTAGGACAGTGCCAGCCACAAAACTGCCAGTGGGCAATGTGTGAATTATCGGTACTTGTTTCCTATCTGGGCGCCCAGGTTTTCTACGTACGGCACCGTAATGAAATCGGATCGCATCGCATCGTACACATACACGATATTGAACGATGCGATGCGATGCGATGCGATCCGATTCGATTTCCCATAGGAAACAATGTGAAATGGCTCAATTTAGCCAAATTCTCATAGGAACAATAGTAAATGGGCCAAAAACACCCCTGAACATTGAAATGTCCCCCCAAAAGTAGTTTACGCCACCCCGCCATCAACGTGAACCCGAAGCGTGGCGAGCGCAGCGAGCCCGCGAGGGGCGGCGGTACGCGTCCTCCGACCTTTTCATGCCCTACTATCCACGTCGGCGTGGAGTGAGAATAGAATAGTGTGGCGAGCGCAGCGAGCCACCGAGCCCGAAGCGTGGCGAGCGCAGCGAGCCCCGCGAGGGGACGCGGATACCTTCACAGTTATACGCGTCCCCTCGCGGGCGACGCGGACACCTGGGAAGCCCGCGAAGGGACGCGTTTACCTGTGAAGGTATCCGCGTCCCCTCGCGGGGCTCGCTGCGCTCGCCACGCTTCGGGCTCGGTGGCTCGCTGCGTTCGCCACACTATTCTATTCTCACTCCACGCCGACGTGGATAGTAGGGCATGAAAAGGTCGGAGGACGCGTACCGCCGCCCCTCGCGGGCTCGCTGCGCTCGCCACGCTTCGGGTTCACGTTGATGGCGGGGTGGCGTCAACTACTTTTGGGGGGACATTTCAATGTTCAGGGGTGTTTTTGGCCCATTTACTATTGTTCCTATGATAATTTGGCTAAATTGAGCCATTTAACATTGTTTCCTATGGGAAATCGAATCGGATCGCATCGCATCGCATCGCATCGTTCAATATCGTGTATGTGTACGATGCGATGCGATCCGATTTCTCTACGGAGAATAGCATGGTGCGCAATTAACTTAGTGGGCGCCCAGATAGGAAACAAGTACCGAATTATCTTATCTAAGCAATGCATTTTGTAGAGCTTATCAGCAAACATGTCTGCCACCGGCTGCCTGCTTAAGTGTCATTTTTTTTACAGTTTTTGACATTTTCAAATGTTTCTTTAAACACCAAAATATTGCTGCTTACATTTTTAGCACAAAGAACAAGACTACCTTTGTTTACCATGGACGTTATGATGTATGGCCAGCTTTAGATTAAGGTTTACAATTACAGTACCCTCATTCCTAGCACAGCTCTGTTCTCACATTACCAACTTCTAAAATTGCATGAAAAATGTCTTACAGTCCTTGGTGTCAGTCAATCACTAAAATGTGAATTCTATTGAAGATGGGGTGTTGCCCATAGCATCCAATCAGTATCTACTTTTTATTTATTAAACACCTTCTAGAAGATAATAGGTAGAATCTGGTTGGTTGCCCATTTCTACATCACATCTTCAATAGAACTCTCATTTTAGTAAATAAATCCCTTGGTGTTGCACCCACAAATGTCTTAATCTCAATCCGCATATAGCGATCCTCCAGACTTTCATCAATCACACCTGCCAGCACTTTAAATTATAATGGATGAATATTTAGGGGGACCAAAACTCACCCGGCAGATCCTGGGCTATCCAGCTGCTGGTTGAGTTGGTGGGGTATCACATGCGATACCTTCCACTAATGGATGGGGGCCTGAATTATTCTAACTCACCCAATGACTTTTTTTCTTTTATTTAAAGCTCAACTATGATAAGGATTTGGAAGGAGCCCTAGATATTGGAAGTTTTGGAGACCCAGAGACAACCATAGGTAGCGATGAACGTAAGTAACAGAGCTTTTTGTTATCACAATGTTACCTTATAAAATTACAAAAAAAAAACGTTTTACTGTTGATGGATTTCTTTTAAAATGGTGCTCCACTAGACCAGCAAAGGCCAAATGTTGGCTATCTCTGATCTAATAGGTTCATACACATACATCCAGAGCTTTCTTCTGTGATACAAGAGATATACATATACACTAGGGTGACCAACTCATCCCTTTAATCCGGGACACATATTAATTACACAGGTTCTGTGGCTGGCTTTCACCTGGTTTTAAACTGCCACAGAACCTGTGTAATTAATATGTGTCCCGGATTAGGGATGAGTTGGTCACCCTAATACACACACACACACACACATATATATATGTATGTATATATATATATATATATATATATGCATACATATATCAAACATTGGACAGAGGTAAAAAAACAACCAATCAGCCGATGTAATTTTTCAAACACAGCCTGTAAAATGGCAGTTATAAACTGATTGGTTGGTGGTTTCTCTCTCTCTCTGGGCCACATGTACTAAGCTTGAAAAGTGATAAAATGGAAAGTAACAAACTAGCAGCCAATCAGCTCCTAACTACAATGTCACAAGTGTTTGAAAAATGAAGGGGGAAAAAAAGAAGAAAAAAAAAGAGACTAGTACTGGTGCACTCTCTGGATTCTGTTTCTGGACTCCAATGAAAAATGTTCATTAAAAATTAACTTTTATTATAATTCCAATATAATTCCCATTGAATTGGGTAAAATCAAAAAGAGGTGCAAAAGTGTTGCACCTCTTTTTGAAAGATATATTTATTTTATTTTCTATTAGTAATACATTAAGGATTACACCCTATTCAAGGGGAATTTTATGGGAAGTATGATAAATAAATAGCATTCTCTGCAATGGACGCGTGAGCGTGTTAGACCCTTGTGCGTCCACATCCACTGGCCCACTCTTCACCAGCAGTCACCAGATACTGAAATCTGGTGAGCCCCACCCAAGTACAAACCCCACCCAAATCTAACTCTCTCTGCACATGTTGCATCTGCCCTCCCCCTGCAGCACACATGGTTTTGGCCATTAGAGAGAGAATTTGCTTTTGCGAGTGAACCAGAATCATGCCCTTGGGCCCATGTATGCTGATGCTCTAGTGCTAGATTATAGCAAAATGTATATCACTGTGAATCTGAAGCCAATGTGCTAAGACGCCTGTGCAGGGGAGGCGAGTAAGGCAGAGTTCACATGTGCCGCACTTGTGACTGACGTATTCTGAGCTCGTCAGCCTACTTCTCAGATTGGTGTTAACACTTTATATTGTTTGAAAGCATAAATAGATTAAAATGGAAGAGGCAAATTTGTTGTTGGTTTTGCACATCAGGACATAATATGGAATGTAGTCTTTACTTTGTGTAGGCCAGAGCCATCAGGTGGAGAAGAGGAGGTCCAAACTGTATAAATTTATTAGGTGAGTTTTTGGCCCTGAGTACAGTGACTCCCTTTAATGAAATAATGACTGATTGCTCTTCTTACCACATCTCACTAGTTTGGAAACTAAAGTTGCCTGCCCTGCAACCATGTCTCCTTAGTCTGCTTACCAGCTCTTCTTTCTATTCTGGAAACCATGCCTGACTGGCCCTTCTATCATGACCACTGAGTCTGAAAACAATGTATCTCTGATCAAGGGCGGGATGCACTAATATCCGCCGCCCTAATCCACGTCACATTGCAGTCTACCACATCGATACTAATCGCATATGCACTAACATCCGCCGCCCAAATCCACGCAACACATCGCAGTCTACTGCACATATGCGATTAGTAATGTAGTAGTACAGCTCTTGCGATATGAGCTGTCCTTTGCGATGCTGCTCCGTCCCTGGACTTCTGGGTCTGAGAGTCGCACAGTGATGGCCCCACTGCGGGTATACCTCCCAACAGTCCCGATTTTATCGGGACAGTCCCGATTGTCAGGGCCTGTTCCGATGTCCCACCCGCGGGCGGCAGTGTCCCGCGGTGTGGGGGGGCTGTTGGGAGTCCCCCCTGTCAGCTGCTAAGCAGCGGGGAATAAACGCTGTGCGCATGCGCACAGCGTCTATTCCCGCAGCCAGGGGACTGGGGGCATGGCTAGAGGCTCACAGAGCCTCTGGGTCATGCCCCCATAGCGGCAAAATTGGGGCGTGGCCTCGCGGTAGAGCCGCGAGTATAGGCCACGCCCCCGAAAATTTCGCCACGCCTCCGGCGCGCAGGAGCATCGTCCCGCGTGCAGACCTTCTAAAGTTGGGAGGTATGGGCGGGGCATGCTGGGAGGAATCTGTGACAATCCCTCACACAGCGCTGCAGAGAGAAACCCATAGGCTTCTATAGAATATCACCAGCAAAAGCTGCCAATTCCCCCCGCAGCTCTGCCCCGGCGGAGGGGCTTTAGAGCATACAAAACTGTGGTAAAAACCCAGATAAGAGGGTTTTTACCGCATTTTCCATTTAGAGCATCCCACCGCAAATCACTTGGAGCCAAATTGATGTAGATGGTCAAATTGGTACAGATTTGAGATCTGTGTGGGCAGCTTTCAACTTCAGCACATCATAAGGTCATTTCTGTTTTGTGTGGTTTTATTTTGAAAAGTGAAATAGTGTGACCCCATTATCACATAATTAGAAAATTGTTGCTTTGTTAGTAAGGAATGTTGGCTTAGATATATGATTCTCGTTTGTGATGATGGGGATTAATACCCCACAAACGTTTTCATATGCTAGTTTTCTTTTAGATAATGGGGGTGGAGGCTATGAAAAGTATAGAATTGATCAATATTAGTCATTTAGTATTTATTATAAGGTTTGGAAGCATTGCGGTAAAATCCTGCCTTTACTTTAAATGGGAAAGTTAGATTTTCGAATCTTTAAAAAAAAAAATGATACTACAATCTTCCGCTCTCCTCCTGCGAGTCTGTTTTTCAGACAATCAACATATTGGGGGATCCACGGTTCATATAATCTGGAAAGGAGGAGGCAGATGGAAGACAAAGGGCAGGCAGGACGATACCGCGAGAACAGAAGTAGGTGGCTACAGACATTATGTCATATTTCCATGGCACAAGTGGCTTTCCACAAACAAATGATTCTGGAAATTGTATTTTAGCAGTTGGGGAACCCCAAAACTATTTAGTGACCACAAACAAACTAGGAACAAATTTTGTTCAAATTTTGAGAGCAGCAGGAGGGCAGATGTGCAGGAGGCGAGCAGGGGGCATTCACATGCAAACACCCTGCGTTTCCTGGGTGCACCAGGAAAATGCTGGGTGTCCCCATGCTAAAGTCTTAGTGCTAGGTGGCTGACGACACCGGATGTCAGCTGTCCATCCTGTTCTCAGAGCAGTGCGCCACTAATCTAAGGCACCAGCGAATGACTTGGATTAGCAAGCACTTTAGAAATCATTCAACGATTGGCGACCATCGAATGATTTCAGGCCTGCATGCAAGCCTGCGAATGGATGTTTATGTAAAAAATCAATTTGCAGGCCTGCGGGGACATTCGGCATCCCACGGGTGGTAGGCATTCGCACACCTGGCAGGTGGCTTTAGTTGGCTCGCAATGCGGCAAAATACCTCTGCTTTGCAAGTCAACCAGAGGAAGGGCCAATATACCAATACTTAATTAACCTGCTATATGTTAAAATATGTTTTTATTGCCTGAATATTTTTTTTTGTGTTAGATCAGTGGTTCTCATCCTCGGTCCTCAGGACCCCCACACAATGCATGTTTTCCAAATCTCCACACAGAATCACAGGTGAAATAATTAACTCCACCTGCAGGGGTGGATTGGAAGCGAAATCCACCCCTGCAGGTGACAATATCGAAAGCAGCCCAGATAATGCTACCGCTCCACGCAGGTTCCATCCACACTTCAGCTGCTTCCGACCGATGTCACCGAATAGCGACCAGCGGCCGCATCCTGGTCACAAAGAAGGGCAGCACAGCCCAAATCAAATATGGCCTCCTCAGGATGACACCAGCACCGGCCCTGGTAGAACGGTCAGTGGCCCAGCCAGGGGGAAATCTGCACCGGCCCACCAGGATATGGCCCGGTTTCCTGGTGGGACAATCCGCCCCTGTCCACCTGTGATCTTTTAAAATGTGTCAGTGAATTATGAGTGCACCTGCTGGATGACCTGGAAAACATGCACTGTTGGGGGGTCCTGTGGACCGAGGTTGAGAACCACTGTCTTAGATATCATAAGTGTAGAGTTGAATAGTTTACCTTGGGAGAGACACCTGCAAGGCTACATTTGGGCACACACCTATACAATCATGAACCCATTCACACAATATTGAGAGAATGGCTGTTTATTGTATATGAGTGTGCAGTACCTCTGTTGGAACTTTAACGGATAAATTGCTTATAACCAGTGGTGGTTCCAGAAATGGGGCTGCAGCACAGTTAAAAATTTAAATAGAGGAGGAAAAGAAACTGCCAGTGAGTCAGTTTGAAATGGCAGTTGGTCTGACTATTCAAATTTTGCACTGCGCTGCAATCCACACTGCTTATAATGCTTCTGCAATAGCAGGGACCAAGAGGTCACATATCATGAGCTGTTTAGGATTTGTCATGCCAACCTCCTGATGCCATAGAAGCTGTACAATTCACATCAGTATTGTATATGTGTGTGTGGGATACGGTCATTAGGTCTACAACAACTTGGTCGACACCACTAGGTCGACATGTAGCAAGGTCGACATGGGTTAAGGTCGACATGACATTAGGTTGACACAAGCATTAGGTCGACATGAGCTAGGTCGAGAGTCAAAAGGTCGACATTGGGTTTTTCCCTGTTTTTTTAGCCGAAATGTGCCGACAGGCGGTATTTCATGCCCTACCATTCACTAGGGCTGGGGTAGCCAACCCTAGTCCTCGAGAGCTACCAACAGTGCATGTTTTGCAGGTCTCCTCACAGAATCACAAGTGAGCTAATTAGCTCCATCTGTGTAACTTTTAAAATGTGTCAGTGATTAATGATTGCAGCTGTGCAGCAGCTAGGTTGTCTGGAAAATGTGCTCTGTTGGTAGCTCTCGAGGGCTAGGGTTGGCTACCACTGCACTAGGGCATGGTGGGAGAATAAAATAGTGCGCCGAGCGTAGCGAGGCACCGTGCCCGAAGTATTGCGAGGGAAGCGAACGATGCGAGAGATGCGGTGCACTTCAAACTGTGTCCATGTCGGCTGTCTCGACATTCGGGTCAAGAAAACAGTGAAAAATCCCATGTCGTCATTTTGACTGTCGACCTAGCCCATGTCGACCTAATGCTTGTGTCAACCTAATGTCATGTTGAGCTAGACCCATGTCAACCTTGCTGCATGTGGACCTAGTGGTGTCGACCTAGTTGTTGTAGACCAAACGATCAGCACCTGTGTGTGTGGGTGTCAGCAGCAGAACAAGGCGGGAACACACTGATTTGCTGATTGGGAGCATTAATCCGATTAGCAGGCTGATTGTATATGTGTGTGGGTACCCATTTGGGTAGACCATTTTCTCCTTTAATTTACAAAGCATTTACAGGCCTGGTACAGACATTATATAGTTGATAGGAAATACAGTTCTGCTGTCATAACTATACTTTGGGACCTATTGATCACTGAGACCCTTTCTTGCCAATAAATCAGATTTTTATAACCTCAAATCTGCATGCCCAGATCTAAGATATTAGTTACATTTACACAAATGCAAATTTTTCCTAAATGAGTGGTATTTACTAATACAGGTTGAGTATCCCGTATCCGAATATCCGTTATCCGAATTATTCCGAAAACCATACATTCCAGAAAGTAAAAAAAAAAATTTTTTTTGCTAAAAACTCACTGGGGACATCTGTAACAGAACTACTGAGGGAATGATTTGTAACTGGCACTATATATGTACAAGAAAATGATTGCTTGGCATTCAAATTCAATATCTGAAAAAGTACACAAATTTTGTTTCATGTTTTGAAACCTTGTTTTTTGAACAAATAAAATATATTTGTGTGCATTTCATGTGCTTGATGTGTTTATACAGCATAAATGCAAGATACTTCAAAATACATCCTTGAAATATTAAAATATTCCGAAATACGGAATAATCGGTACTTCTTGACTTTCACGGCGCCACTCTAGATAGGACAGATAGGATACTAGATAGGATACGATTTGTATGCGATTTGACATAAGATATCGTATAAGATATAGGATAGGACAGATAGGATACTAGATAGGATACGATTTGTATGCGATTTGACATAAGATATCGCATAAGATATAGGATAAGATTTACTATCCATTTCATTACCCCACTATCCACTAGGGCGTGGAGTTGATTATATATAGTGTGGCGAGCGCAGCGAGCCACCGAGCCCGAAGCGTGGCGAGCGGACACGGATGTTGTTTCAAAGCAAGTCCCCAATATCGCATGCCATTTGCATGCAATTCCATAAAATACATTCCGTGTCCCCTCGCGGGGCTCGCCACACTATATATAATCAACTCCACGCCCTAGTGGATAGTGGGGTAATGAAATGGATAGTAAATCTTATCCTATATCTTATGCGATATCTTATGTCAAATCGCATACAAATCGTATCCTATCCTATCTGTCCTATCTGTCCTATCTGTCCTATCTGTCCTATCTAGTGGCGCCGTGAAAGTAAAGAAGTACCGAATAATCCGTTATCCAAAATTCTCCTGGTCCCGAGCATTTTGGATACGGGATACTCAACCTGTAATGCATAACATGGTCATCAGCATATAGTACATGTCCCCATTTATGTAATTAGTTCTATCTGATTATACATCACCTGACATCACCATTCAATTACCAGCATTTATCATGAGTTCCCAAAACCAGACCGCTAGTGCAGGCCCTCAGGCCTGGTTTCTGCACCACCTGTGTATTTTATTCAGTTTATCTTTGTCTAGGACAGTGGTTCTCAACCTCAGTCCTCAGGACCCCCACACAGTGCATGTTTTCCATGTCTCCACACAGAATCACAAGTGAAATAATTAGCTCCACCTGTGGATCTTTTAAATGTGTCTGAATAATGAGTGCACCTGTGGGGTGACAAGAAAATGTGAACTGTGTGGGGGTCTTGAGGACAGAGGTGCTATAAAAATGCTGCTGACTTAGTTGTGCTTGTTTAGGGGCATACACACAGGTTTGGGTGCTGCCTTTGTAAAAACACCTTTTGGTGTGAAGGATAGTAAGAGGGGAAAGAAAAAAGAAGAAAGAAGAGAAAAAGAAGAAAAAAAAAAGGAATGAGAGAGTAAAGATGAAAGAAAGAGATTAGAATGGATAGGACTTCCCTGTAGTACTTCCTCCTATTGATTGCTTAAGATATCTCCTTTTCTCTTTCTCTTCTCTTCTTTTCTGATGTTGTTTGTGATTGTACTTCCTCTCCCGTCACAGGATTATATGATATAATAAAAACAAATTTCAAAAAAGCACAATGTGTGAATCTGCTTATTTTTCCGTTTTGTTTTTTATATATATATATCTGGTTCATTTAAGTGCGTCTCACTTGAGGCGTACCTAACTTACAAAATGAATAGAGGGGTGACATATAAAGGTATCTTTACTGCCAGTGTTCATGGAACGTTTTATTTCATACAATTTACAAAACATATGGGGTAAAAAGGATAAAAACATTTCTAGGTAGGAGATAGGTGGTGCCCCTATCTCCTACCAAGAAATATATTTATCCTTTTTACCCCATATGTTTTGTAAATGGTATGAATAAAACTTTCCATGAACACTGGCAGTAAAGAAACCTTTATGTGAGGATTACTACGCTATGCTTACGTGAGTACGGGTACGCCACCTATTTAAAGAAACCATGATATATGTCATCCCTCTACTAATTCTGTAAGTTAGGTACGCCTCAAGTGAGACGCACTTAAACGAACCAGATATATTTAAAAAACAAACGGAAAAGTAAGCAGATTCACACATTGTGCTTTTTTGAAATTTGTTTTATTACATTATATAATCCTGTGATGGGAGAGGAAGTACAATCACACACAACATCAGAAAAGAAGAGGAGAATAGAAAGAGAAAATAAGATATCTCAAGCAATCAATAGGAGGAAGTACTACAGGGAAGTCCTATCCATTCTAATTTCTTTCATCATTCCTCTCTCATTCCTTTTTTTTTTTTTTTTCTTCTTTCTTCTTTTTTCTTTCCCCTCTTAATATCCTTGACACCAAAAGGTGTTTTTACAAAGGCAGCACCCAAACTTTTGTCACTCCAATATTTACATTTGCAACCATTTTCAAATCTCACGGGTGAGATTTATTCATGACATAAGTGAGCAGCTTCCCAGGAGAGCTTGATCTAGTTTCACAAAACCCATTACCAATGCATACACCCAGGTGTTTGCTGTATGCTACTACATGCCAGACAGACTTAAGGTGCCCACACACTAGAACGATTTTTGGGCCGATTGGCCGATTTTTCGAAAAAACGGCCGATATATCGGCCGATATTTACCGATAATCGGTCGAAAATCGGCCGATGCTCGCTCCCGTGGATCTTTTGCTAAATCTTCTGATCTTACATGCTGCACAAAAGATCAGAAGATTTAACAAAAGATCCATAGGAACGCACACGGGATCTTAAGAAAAATCTTTGGTAAAGATGTGCGCTTGCCTGAAATCTTCTGTCCAGATCGGACAAAAGATTTGAAGGCTAATTTATGCGCACATCTTATGATCGCAGATCTTTCTAGTGTGTGGGCACCTTTAAGCTGCGTACACACAGGGCATACTTGCTAGGGTGACCAACTCATCCCTTTAATCCGGGACACATATTAATTACACAGGTTCTGTTGCTGGCTTTCACCTGGTTTTAAACTGCCACACACCTCAAGACTCCATTTCACCTGGGTTAAATCTGCCACAGAACCTGTGTAATTAATATGTGTCCCAGATTAAAGGGATGAGTTGGTCACCCTAATACTTGCCTACCTGACCCTCTCCATGGGGGAGAAAATGCTCTGTTTCAGAGATGGTCGCAGATGAAAATGTCACACTACCGGGAGAAGAGGCAGTGGAAGTCGCTGTTCCTCCAACCAGCGACCATTCAGGGGCTGAAAACGGGAGCGCGCACCCGGCAATTTATCGCTGGTGCACACTCCAATCGCTGCCAATATGGTCGCTCAGCGACCATATTGACAGAAATAAGTGTACTGTGTGTACACAGCTTTAGCTGCAGTCACTGAATTATCTCTATATCTGATTCAGTTAACCCCAGAGTTAATTAAAAAAAAATTAAATGGAAGCATTTGGAACACTTCACACAAGATTACACCTGCCCCAGGAAACAACTCCTGAACAATATACACCTAAAATTAGCATTAATAATTGAAGCCGCACCATTGTAATTGTATTTGCCAATTGGTGCAAATTCAAACTGGTTTCTCAAGTAGCTTCTGAGTGTCCGCACTGTTTTATGCCTTAAAAGACACGAGACAAAACACTCATTGTGAAGAATATTGCTCAGAAATGGCTTTATGATATGGAGTGTGTACATCCTGCATGTTCAGATGAGGTTTGATCTCATTAATGACAATCATGCTGCAGCAGGACGTTCACTCCCCCTCACGTTTCCCCTCCAGCATTGGCAGGTGAGTATGCACCTGCTAATGCACCCCTGCCCACAATATCGGTGTCCACGAGGATCGGCTAGTGTGTATGGGGCTTAACACTAATGTATCCTAATAGTCCAGGTGTTAAGTATATGCATGACACAGCACTGATGGTTACATCAAATTAACTGAGGTACTAATTAAGTCACCTGTGGCTAAAGCTGTGTACACACGGGGGCGATAGGGGCTGAAATTGCTGGAAATATGGTCGCAGGCGACCATATTGCCAGTGATGGGAGTGTGCCCCAGCGATAAATCGCCTGGTGCACGCTCCCGTTTTCAGCCCCTTTCTAATTGCTGGTCACAGGAGCTTGCTTCTGCGACCAGCTGATTACCTCTGCGGCACCGCCGGCAGAGGTTCCCTTTCATCAGCGACCATCTCTGGTCGCTGATGAAAAGGAGAAACTGAACAATATATAGCTCAGCCATATATTGCTAGCAATATATGGCTGAGCAATATATCTCCCCCGTGTGTACGGGGCTTAAGAATGGCTATACTTAGTTATCAACCTCTGGTCTATGCAAAGTGCACATTCAAACTCTTTACACAAAATGACTGAAGCTTTTCGAGAGAGGAGAGAGAAAGAGAGAGAATGATGTCCGCCACTCAGTCCCTCTTTGTAAGAACTAATATCCCTTTTAGACTTGTTTACTGTGTATAATTCCCTAATCTCAGCCCAGACCCTCATCCCGGGGGTATGGGTCATTGGGTCGACCCTATTTAGGTCGACATGCATTGTGTCCACCACTGAAGGTCGACAGGACAAAACCTGGAATAGGTCGACAGGGCTGGAAGTGCGACACAAGCATTAGTTTGACAATGGGAAGTTCGACAGTCAAAAGGTTGACATGAATTTTTCATGTCTTTTTGACCCACATGTTGACATAGTCAACATGGACACCGTCTAAGTATATATTTATATTCGGTACTTATGTAGTATCTGGGCTGCCGATTTTTTGATTGTATGCCTTAAGTTAAGGCATACAATCAGATGCGATGCGATGCGATATCGCATCGCATCGCATACGATGCGATGCGATGCGATGACCCGATTTTTCCATAGGATTCAATGTTAAAATGGACTGAGTCCATTTTAACATGGAATTCAATGGGAAAAAGGGGTCCTTTTCATACCCCTACTATCCAAGTGGGCATGGAGTTGGATATAAACCTGTGGCGAGCGTAGCGAGCCACCGAGCCCGAAGCGTGGCGAGCGAAGCGAGCCCCGCGAGGGGACGGTATTCTGTGTCCCCTCGCGGGGCTCGCTACGCTCGCCACGCTTCGGGCTCGGTGGCTCGCTACGCTCGCCACAGGTTTATATCCAACTCCATGCCCACTTGGATAGTAGGGGTATGAAAAGGACCCCTTTTCCCATTGAATTCCATGTTAAAATGGACTCAGTCCATTTTAACATTGAATCCTATGGAAAAATCGGGTCCATCGCATCGCATCGCATCGCATCGCATCGCATGCGATTTGGTCGGGTGCGATGCGATGCGATGGACCCGATTTCAAAATCGGCAGCCCAGTTACTACATAAGTACCTTATATTCTCCCACCACCCCATAGTGGATGGTAGGCACTAGCCTTGGTAGTGTATGAAATACTGCCTGTCAACGCATGTTGGCTAAAAAAAAAACATGAAAAACTAGCGTCGACCTTCCCATTGTTGACCCAATGCTTGTGTTGCCCTTCCAAACCTATTGACCGTAGCCATATTGACCTATTTTAGGTGTCAACCTTCAGTGGTTGACACAATGCATGTTGACCTAGTGTCCATATGCCCATCCTGGCTAGTTTGCGTTCAGACCTACCAAAAGCCACAGGACTCATGAGCAAACACCCAGGATAAGAGATGTAGTACACAAACAAAACTCTGGGTGCACTCTTACTCTACTAGCTTTTTTAAATATGCTCCATTGTCTAAATCAACACTCACGTATGAACTGAGGGTACCAGGGCGCCCAATTGACATATGTACGCAAGGAAATTGCATCGCATCGCTTTAGTGGCGTGCCATGTGATAACAGTAGTTAATATGGTATGGACGTTTGGCGGGTAGCGTAGCTGTGCTTTCTGAATAAGCGTAGGCTGCGCAAATAGCATAGTCAGTCAGAACTTGCGTAAATGTTCCCGGTCACTGTCAGATTCAGTCTGAGGTGAATAACTGACAGTGAGAGCTCAGAACGTGACAGAGGTGACATCGATGGCAGGTGAACCAGTCACCATGTTCACCTTGCCAAATACAGAGGAGGAGGCTGTAATGTTTTTCCAGCGCCACCAGTTGCTGCAGGTGACGCAAAATTGTTTAAATGGGGACCCGATGCGGCTATCCCTGATGGAAAACATGTGGCGCTGCCACATTAAGGCCTGCCACAAAAAGGTGAGCCTCAGAGGTGGTTCCTGGGGTGCCGGTTACCCTTCCCCACCCTTGACCGCTTTATCTACTTATGGGCAGAGGAGATGACAAGTGTGGCGTATTGTGACCGGGAGCTGCACATGTCGAATAAAGCCGCAGTGCAGTACAAGGCCTTGATGCGGGAGGATGCACTATTGACCTAATTTCCCAGCCCCATGTGCAAATTGGCGGTCCCGGCATGGTGGTTGAAGTGGATGAAAGTCTCTTCGTGAAGTGCAAAAATCATGTGGGAAGGATGCTGCCTCAGCAGTGGATTTTTGGAGGGATTTGCAGGGAGACTGGTGCCTGCTTTGTCACTGCAGTGGAGAAGCGAGATGCCAGTACGTTGATGGCCACCATCAACGAATTTGTAGCTCCTGGATCGATGATCTATTCAGATTGTTGGAGGGCATAAAACACGGAGCAGCTTCAGCAGGCCGGATATGAGCACGCGCGTGTGAACCATCGATATAACTTTGTTGACCCGGAGTCAGGGGTTCACACGCAAAATATAGAGCGACTGTGAGGGGCGTGTAAATGGCGAAGCAAGCGCCAAAGAGGCACCTCCCACAAACATTTGGCTTCCTACCTGGAAGAGTTCATGTGTAGAAAGACTCTGGGCGCTAGTAATCCATTTTGCCGCATTCTACATGCTCTTCATAGTGACACTATTGTTCTTTTTTATCTTAATTAATTGTTGTGTCACTTGATTTCCCTTTATAAATTATATTAATTAATGTGTTATATTTATTATTCATTATTAACTAAATTTAAAGTAAATTTTTAACACATGTCATCATTACTGTGTCAGATGTATGGTATGGCTGGTGTGAATGTGTTCCTAAAACACCCCCCCTATCCACGCCACCCGAAGCGTGGCGAGCACAGCGGAACGCGTCCTCCCGACCTTTTCATACCCCCACTATCCACGTCGGCGTGGAGTTGATTTTACATAGTGTGACTAGCGCAGCGAGCCACCAATCCCGAAGCGTGGCGAGCGGACGCTGAATACATGTAAAGTAATCCGCGTCCCCTCGTGGGGCTCGCCATGCTTCGGGCTCGCCACACTATATAAAATCAACTCCACACCGACATGGATAGTGGGGGTATGAAAAGGTCGGGAGGAAGCGTTCCGCTGTGCTCGCCACGATTCGGCGTGGCGTGGATAGTGGGAGGGTGCCTAAAAATCTCATTGCATGTCATTGCAGTGTAGTTAACTTAATGGCATTGCACCCTATAAAATCGCATGCGATTTTGCGTGAGGTGCGATGGCATGCGATGCGATAAGCCCGGGGCCAGAGAGCAGTGAATAAATTACTTAGGAAGATTGCATCGCACGGCACTAAAATGGGACATGTGATGCGATTTCGCTATGCAGAATAGCCCACTAAGTAAATTGCTTAGTGGGCGCCCTGGTACTACACAAGTACCGAACTGAGCTTAAAGGAAAATATATTTCATATTTGTAACTTATTTAATTTATACATAATCAGCAAATAAAGTTTTTTTTATTATCCTCTTCCAGCGTGTGGCACGCTTATAATAAAATGGCCAACTATAAATAATACCAAAGCAATGTTTACCCAACAGTATGTACTAAATGTCAGAGTTCAGTCATTTTATTGTACACAACATGTTGAAAACTGCTTGGCATCCTACGTAGTAGAAGACTTTTTTTTTCCTAGTATTTCTTTTTGTTATCACCAAGCAGTAATGGAAAGTCTGATTCTTGTACTTCAGAGCCTATATACAGTACACTCCATCCAGCATGTTATCCTACTTCTATACTGTGTATGTATACACAAAGCATGTTTACACAGAGTACACACGCTATAATCCAGTGATTTTATAACCCATCCTCAGAAGCAGTTTACAGGTCAAATGTAATGAATACTTAGGGTAGAGGCCAGCTGAACTAATCACTTATTCAGCATTTCCCAATGGTCTCATTATTATATTGTCCTGTTACTGGACCCAAATGCCAGGTACAGTATGACATGTAATTATCCTACTCAGGTGTGAGCTAGTTTGAGGCTTCAGGATATGGAGGCAACAAAATCTAGGGAACTCATTTAAATGATAAATGAAAATCAGAAAATCATTATGACTGATTATAATGTAACAACAAACATCTGTCTATTGAACAGTCGTTCTTTTAGTAAACCTGAGCACGTTTTGAACGTAATGTCCCTGCTGGCAAGGGAAAGATAACAAGGAATGTGTGGAGTGGCGCCCTTAGCACAGGTTCTCTATATACCTCATTTGGTGTCACCAGTATTATTAACACAAAAGTCCTTCTTTATTCTTTCTTAATTTCAAGTCTTTCTTTTCAATAAAAGTATTTTTTTCAATAAAAATGTTTTAAGGATTGTCATGCTTAAGCACAGATAGCTATATGAGAAGTAGCTACTAATTAAGGGCCCAATTCATACCTGATCGCACAGCTGTGAATTTCCACATCGGCCGATTATCGATACTTTGCACATGCGTATGGCACGTAGTATGCATGCGTGAGACCATCATTCGCAAGGTGATTGACATGAAGTAGGTATCTGGTGGGTGGAAACCAGCTGTTTACTGGGAGTCCTAGGAAAACTGTAGGAGGAGCCTACTGAAATGCAGGGAAAACGCTAGGCATGCCTGAGCGTTTTAGGGGAGGGTGTGTGTGACGTCAGCTTCAGCCCGGATATGCATTTATCCATCGCACTGGTGAGTAAGTCCAGTGCCTGCAGTGAGTTGTGACCAGCGTAAGGACCATTAGATGGTGAGCCTGTTACGATGGGTTTTGGACACATCCACTCGGATGTGAAAGGGTATGTAGCCATACACATCCATCCGCACAGTGTCCACATTGATTCCCATGGAGGGATTTCATTTTAGCGGGGTGGTTGCTTAACTAAACGCTGGCCGCTGCAAATGTGCAGATGTGCGATAAGGTCTGGATTGGACCCGAAATCACTAGTGCTTAATAATGAAATCCATCACTATTAGGGTTACTGATGAGCTGCAGGAAAGAGGCTGCCTAATAGACAACATGCTAGTAGGCGGTTGCTGACTAGCGCAGGTTCTTCCTCATCTGGGCAAATCTACAGGTACTGGGCAGGGGGGGGGGGGGGTAGTTTTAATGCATGAGTCAGGTTAGGCAGTGGGTTATGGGAAGGGTAAGTATTCTTGCCTGACCCTTGTTGGGGTTCCCTCCTTTGGGATGATGGCGTCGTTATTCTGAACATCAGCATCCCAACTGCCAGTCATCTGTATTTATACCATGCTATTTTATTACTACAATAATAAACATTATATAATCATAGATTAATAATTAGACAACACAGAGTCAGACCAGTATGAGTTATTTTGTTTCTGTGCAGGGTAAATACTGGCTGCTTTATTTGAAACAGCAATTTAGATTTCAGTTTGGACACACTTCACCCAAATCTAACTCTCTCTGCAGGTTACATTTGTGCCACCTGCAGTGCAACATGATTTTGCCCATAAGAGAACATTTTGATTTTGAGATCCTTACTGAATAACTCCCATGAACATAATAAATCCTTGTCTCCATCCTGCCCTATGTCACTGGTTCAGACTAGTAATGGTGGTGTTATGTCCAGGGAATGTCGCATAAAAGTACAGCTTAACTGAGTATTGTCGCTGACCGGGCACATTCCTCTGTTGCCACTGTCTATCCATCTTCTGATGGCTGCTTCCAGGAGAATGATGCACCATGTCACAAAGCACATGTCATTTCAAGCTAATTCCACTAATATGACAATGAACTCAGTGTACTACAATGACCTCCACGGTCATCAAAGCTCGCTTGATCTTGATTTTCACTAAGAATACAGACTGCGAAAGTGAGGCATAATGATCTACTGACATTTTTCATTTTAAGCTGATATAAGATATAGTGCACCAGATTCATACCCCTTTCACACTGCAGCTCTTAACCGGTATATTGCCGATTTTTTAGCCTTTTAAAACGGTTAGAGCTGCAGTGTGAAAGCACCAGTCATTACAACCGGTATTTGAAAACGGGTAAAAAGCTGAGTCCTACACGGTTCAGAGCCATTTTTCATGCAGTGTGAACGGCTCTGAATCGGTATATAGGACTCAGGCAGTAGCTATGAAAGTGCAGTGCATATGTAATGAGCCGCTCATTACATATGTGCATATGTAATGAGTGCAGTGCGTATATAATGAGCCACTCATTACATATGTACATATGTAATGAGTGGCTCATTCATATGCACTGCACTCATTACATATATGCGCATATGTAATGAGCGGCTAATTACATATGCACTAAACTGTCTTATAGCTACTGTCTGACCTGCTTTAACACTGCAAACCTGCTTGAGACCTGGTATTTATGTGCAGTGTGAAAGGGGTTTAAAACGGTAATATACCGTTTTAAATACCGGGTCTCAAACGTTTATGCCATGTGAAAGCAGCATCAGCTGATGCTATAAAAGTAAACAATAATTCTGGACTGTAGTATGATTGTGTAGCCAATGTTATCACGTCAACATGGGCCAAATCCCTATGAAATGTTTCCAGCACCTTTTACATATCCGTATGGTGAAGTACTCAGGTTGTTCTGACGGGCAAGTGGGGGCCCTACCCAGTGCTACAATGGCAGGACTAATAAAGTGGCTACTTAATGTGTGATTGCTAGTGCATGTGAATATGTGCCGATTAAATTAATGATACAGTATAGTGTACAAAAATGTGATAATGAGTGTGTCCCCCCCCCCCCCTATCTTTTCTCTGTCAGGTGATCATTACTTCTCTTCTTCCTCCACTCTTCCTCTTCCAGACTCTTCCCCCTCTCCAGTTCTATCTCCACCACCTCTCACCACCTCTCCTTCCTTGCAGTCAGTTCTCTGCTAGGTGACCAGTTCTCTCACTACACTGCAATTCTCTTTCTACCAATCTTTAAACTGCAGTTTTTATGTTGGATTTTTGACTGACTATCATACCCTGACTTTATGACTAGCAAATTCCTCCTTCATGCCACATCAGCCCAGTTCTTATTATCGGCTTTATACTGCAACAAGATTCTCCTGCAGATCCATCTGTCATTAAACAAGTGAGCGGGGAGACTGAAGTGTGCTTCATAATATAGTGAGAGCCATTTTTGGGTATTGTGGGTGATTGGGTATGCTGTAGTAAGAGATCTGCGGGATGTTGGGGTGAATGTGGGGTTTTAGTGGTATTACAACAAGGGGGCTAGCATAGGTAAAAGTGTGGGAGGTTCTCAGTCATTGCACCAGAGAAAGAATTTGCTAATGGCGCTTACAGTGATTATTGGGTCTACATATGGAATACATAATGATGACCGGCGGTGCGGAAGTTAAGTATACTTACAGTACCATAGGCATTTCTTTGATGGGTGCAGTGTATGCGGTGCACACCGGCATCTATACATGATACTTAATATATAGTGGCCTCTGCACTACAGACACAAATCACTCGGAAAATATCTGCCGCGTCCATTTCCAAGGGGTTACCTGGCACAAGGCGTGGGCCATAATGCCTCTCCTCTCTTAGAATGCCCAATACTTACCTGACCCTAGCCCTAATCCCCCCGCAACCTAAAGGCCCCAATAGACTAGTCCAACTTTCCTGAGTCACATGTCAGACTTGATTTCAGTTGAACTTCTCCAGCAGCTCCCCGGGAGTGTTTCCATCCCATTTGGCACTCGATGTGCCATTTTTACATGTGATTTATTGCATGAGATTTTTATCAGATTTGCATACTGACTTCTAGCATTCCATCCGCTGGGATGCTAACTGCATTCCCTGCATATGTCTGAAGTACTGGATTCAGGCCTATCGACAAGGGGGTTTAAATGATCTAAGGGACCACAAAGCCACCCCCCACCCACCTAACCGCCTGGCCTCTTAGCTCCCTGGCTGCCGGGTTCAGCTGCTTAGCAATCAAGTGCTGTGGGTGTCTGTGCACAGCCACAAATGGGCCTCATACATCCCAAAGCTCTGGATTCTGGTAAAATGGCCCCCACTGGGCTTCGGCGCCACTGTTTGGGTGATGATCGAAGAGGATGGCGGCTGCATCTGTCATTTCAGAGGTGAGGCCGTGTGCACAGGGGCAGCCATTATATGGGATATCTTGCCACCTTTTGCAAGTTTTGCTTCTGAGACTATATACAAATATCCTTCCCTGCTGTACATCTGTGTGTCTGCACTTTGGGCTTCGTCGGATGTTCAGATTCCGCTTGGTGCATGTTAAAATGGCAGGTGCAGATTGTCTGAATATGGCCTCCTATGAGGATGATTCTGCATCTCTGTATCAGTGACACCCCTGGTACTCTCATAACATACATATAATATGGACCATCTCCATGCATCCGCTAAGCCACCCTGTCCTGAAACTGAGATCATCATTCTCCCGTACACCTCATTCACAAATTTGTGCATATGGAATCTGCATCTGACATCATCAATGCGTCCGGATCAGGCTCATAATATTTATTTAATTTACATTCTGTTGCTAAATTATAACATGGCTAATATTGTTATTAGCTAAAATCCTTTGGCTACTGTCAAAATCAGGGCTGGGCAATTGCGGCCCTCCAGATGTTGAGGAACTACACATCCCAGGATGCTTTGCATTAGTTTTGCTATGTGGCCATGCTGAAACTGATGCAAAGCATGCTGGGATGTGTAGTTCCTCAACATCTGGAGGGCCGCAATTGCCCAGCCCTGGTCAAAATGAAATGAAAGTTGGTGTTATGAAGATATGTATGTGAACCTTCTGTAGAAGATATCTTCATTTTTCTGTGTAATTTATTTATTTATTATCTCCGGAATGCTGTTCTGTGTAGGCACTGCTCCTGAAAAAAGCAATAAAACTCAGGTTTATTTTCTTATCAGCTGAGGAGGGCACAATATTGAAAGTAGAAGGGTTAAACTCATCCACTTTACCATAAGTGTTTACAGTCAGCATCAGTGAATTGCTGAGCAATTTAGTGTAAACACAGGTTGGTTGAGTGACACCGTAAGTTGGTATTGGGACAACTCTGAGACAGGAGGCGATTGGCCAACGCTGGGGGAAGAGGGGGTGTAATTAAATAAAGGACATGAAGTGTCACCCTGTCTTCTCCTCCGACCCATCTCCTCTGAGAACATTGGACAGGTGAGATAGGTGTGCCTATTTTCCGATATATATATTTTTTCACTTCATTTTAAAATATGTTTTCATCCTTATATTTTGAGCATCCGTTGTTCTTGCTCGTTGCCCTACTACTTTTGCTGTATTTAACTAATAATAACACCATGGGCCAAATGTAATAGGGTGAGAGTTTCAGAAAATGAGAGATTTTGGGAGAGTTTTCCCATGTTTTTTAAAGCAGCAATCAATTACACTGCAAAACCAGGTTGATTTTGCCATGTAATTGATTGCTGCTTTAAAAAACATGGGAAAACTCTCCCAAAATCTCTCACTTTCTGAAACTCTCACCCTATTACATTTGGCCCCATGTCTCTCTATGTCCCATCTGAGGTCTCACAGACAGCTGTGACTACAGTATAATTTAATTTGATCAAGGTTTATACAGGAAATGTTGTGAAATCTACAGCAGTGGGCAACATAATACAACAAAATACAATTTAATGTGTCTGAAGAGTCATTGCAGTTGTGTGTATCAATACTCTGCAATGTTGGTTTTTATCATACATCACATCCACTTCTACACTTTATTATATTCTTTAACAATAGCCAGGTTGCCTTATATAATAAAAGTACCAGTAACTTTTATAAATATAAATACAATTTCAGGAATGTATCTGAACAAGAAATGTTTGAGAGCTGTTTTGAGAGCTGTAATAATAATGGGGGCAGTCATTTTTCCTATGCACAACAGCTGGGTTTACCACATAGGTGCACTTCACTTCCCAGCATAGCAAATATAAATACTGTGATATATATATAACAGCCTGCACTGACAGAATATGACAATATCTTACAACTAAATTATATATATATATATATATATATATATATATATATATATATATGGGTCTCCCCACATTTTAATCACCACTTCCACTGTAGCTGTAGAATTATGTGAAGGATTTGGCAGCATGGACGGTGTCAAGGTTAGCATTACTGCCTCACAGCACTGGGGTCATGGGTTCGATTTTCACCATGGCCCTAACTGTTTAGATATGCTCCCTGTGTCTGCGTGGGTTTACTCTGGGTTCTCCGGTTTTCTCCCACATTCCAAACATATGCTGATAGGTTAATTGGCTCCAAACAAATGTAACCCTAGAATGAATGTGCTACTTCTCATCCCATGCAATGATAGATTTTGAATGTTATCTTTGACAGTGGTTCACACCCAAGGCTGTCACGGGGCACTTGCAGGGGTGTCATGGTTTGGTGGTCCGGGACCAAATTGAATTAATTTTTTATGGTTAATTTAATAGGCAGGAGCCAGTGCTATTGGCTGCCAGTCATTAACTATGTGGATAAACAGAAGTATGGCAGGTACTAAATGCACAGAAGAACTTTTGACCTTGGATTGATACTCTAGGGTGCCATGATTCAAGAAAGTTTTGTGAATTGCTCATTTATGTCATTTATTTTACTCTTACTACACAATTATAAATATACAATATATTGTCTAAAATCAGATTGACAAATATACTTATTTATAACTACGTATAGATAAGTATTACTATTGTCTATATACATATGTCTATTTTTCTTGTAGATCAATTTCATGAAGCCCCTGCCACACATTTCCCACCTTTGGTTCCAACGTATATCCCACCCAATCGTGGAGTAGATGAGGTGAGCCCTTTAGGAAAAGTCACATCCATTATTGTTGAGTCCTTTGCATTAGTGTGCTTGCATATACTGTAGTATTGTTCGTGTTATGTCAGTGTATCTAAGTGGTTACATTATTCTCCTACTTACTTACAACTTACATCCTTTCGTTTCAAATATCTTTTTTTTTACTTATTTTTTGTTGTTGCAAAGAGTAGTATTTCATGAAGCTTATTTCACCTTTGGCTGCACTTTTTTTTGCTGTTTTGTAAAATTGTGAGACATTATACCCTCCTCTTCCCAGTGTCCCTCATTGTCTGCAATTCCCTTCTTGTCTTCACTATTTAATTTCGTTATCAAACTATTTGCCTTGTTTTACTGCTGCTCTCTCTCTCCCTCTCTCTCTCTCTCTCTCTCTCTCTCCCTCTCTCTCTCTCTCTCTCTCTCTCCACCTTCATGTAGGGTGTGTGCAGCAATAGTACAGTAATATGTGTTTACAGATAAAACATATCTTTGTCTAGTCACTCATCTCCTGCAGTTATTAACCAGACTCAGCTGCCTGACTTCTGCGGGCACCAGGAAAAGTGTGCTCAAAGTATATATTAAGAAAGTTAACTATCCTATCTGATCCATCAATCATGAATGCTGGCACACTACCACTCCAATAAGGAGATTGTCCTGTTGCCAATCCTTTAGAGACCAAAAGGTGCACAATGTGGGCAGCAGTCAGGAGCATCAGCAGAAATAGAAACAGATACAGTAGAAACTGTTTGTCAGGGTGATGTTTTATATTGAGGAGAGAGAGATAAAACTCTAAAATGTTGTCCGGACAGACTGTTTCTAATATACAGGTGTGCTGTTGTTCTTGATAAATACCCTGAGTGCCGGTATCCTTGCCAGGGTATCCAGACTTTATATTGACAGTCAATGGGTTGACTAGTATTGGTCAACATGATGAAATGGTCAACATGATAATGATCGACTCAAGTTTGGTCGGCATGAGTTTTTTTTACTTTTTACTTTTTTCTTTTCATTTTTTTTACTTTTACATACTTTACCATCCATTTGGACTAAGATTGGGAATGGTAAAATGTGTTGAAGGCAGCGGTAGCGGAACCAGGCACCTTGAACGAACCATGGCAAGCAAAGCTAGCCAAGCGAGGCGGCGCAGTATACTAATTGGGGATCAATGTGCTACAAGATAGAGATTGATACCTCAAAAATCAAACTAGTGTTGACCTTTCCATATGTTAAAGGTCATGTTTTTCATGCAAACCTTTTAGCCATGACCACCTTGTGCATGTCGACCTGAACACTGTCCACCTTTCTCTGTTGACCTAATCAATGCTGCTTTATATACACACATAAAAATATATTTGTCTACTATATAGTATGTAAGCTGATTTGGATTTGATTATGTTATTGAGAGGACAGGACTGTACAGTATGTGACAGATGCAGTGTCAACAGATGGGGAAGGTTGATTGAGAATTGCAAAACTATAGTGGCACTGTGCCAAATTTTGAATACTTGGACTGGATGATGAGTTACACAGGGCTAGAGCATTTCTCCTTGCCAAAGGTGAAGTCGTAGCACTGATGTAGTGTACATTCTAGCACCCGCTATCTTTGAAAACCCATGCAGTTCCTCTTCCCTGCCTGGGGTGTCGCTGTCTGCTGTGGTGTTTCTAGCACAGGTCTGGTTTGCATATCAGTGCTGATATACAGATCACACTGTGCTAGAAGCACTCCAGCAGACAGCGACACCCCAGGCAGGGAAGAGGAACTTCATGGGTTTTCAAAGATAGCGGGTTCTAGAATATACACTACTGATGTGCCTAGTTTAGTAGAGCACTGGGAAAACAAATTGTTATATTGTTAAAATGAGAAAGGGGTGCATTTTGCAGATGTTCTCACCATGGGCTCCAGGGGAAAGAGGGGGCTAATGTTAGAGGTTAAGGAGGACAAATACCACCCTTTGCACAGTGCATTTCATTTATTTTACAGTGGAGGATTGGCCACACCTCCTAGGTTTGACTATGGCCTCTCAGGATGAACCCAGTTCGCAATATGTTTCGCCAGCACTGGTAGTCACAGCCGCTTTCACTGTGCAGAAAAACATGATTTTTGCACCAGCTCACAGATGATGAAGTATGAGTCTTGGGGGTGACATCATACCTAGGAGGTGGGGCTGTAGGCATTCTTCAAGCAATGTAAATAAAAGAAAAGACCATTCCAATGTCCTCTCATGCTCATGATCTATTTAAGACATAAATATGACCAAACAGCTATCAGTTATATGGGATTAAATAAAATATATCAATGCAATGAAAGGGTGGTTCTAAAGTTGACATTGGCCATAAATTTTAACAGCTCCTATACACTTATTGGACACTTTTTTTTATGTATACCTGTTCCACAAAACTGACAATCAATACGGGGCCTGATTCAGACCTGATTTGCAGATAACTGCAAGTAGACAGCTGCTGCCCAGACACGGTGAAAACCCGCCCTATGTAAATCTGCGAGAGAACTGGGAAAATTTCGCAATCCGGAATCCTTCTGCACAAGTATTTGAAATTTACTCCCCATCAAATGATTTTCCCAGTCTGTGCAAATGTGAATAGGTCTGGCCCTTCTATAACTATGGGCCTTATTCTGGTAATTGCGGTCCATTCCGAATTCTTTCGGAAATGACCGAACACCACGCCATGCAGACATTCTAAGAATACACGCCAACAGGTCGTCCGCATCCCTTCGGACGGACTCACTAAGAAGAGGGAGTGTCTTCGGACTACATCCAAACGTGCGTGTGTGGTGGGAACACAAAGATTCTGCACGGTCTTACAGCGTCCGAACGGACGGGAAGCTGGCCGTACGCACTGAGTTGCTGTATTTCCGCAAACCTCACTACTCTATTCGGAACTCATGCTTCTGCAACATGACACACTTATCCAATTAGCCAACCTCATAACAAATTGATTATTTTTAAATGTAATCAATTAATTCCTAATTGATACTTAAACACATTACTAGCACTTTAGATTAACCCTTACATCATGTTAAGTGGTATTACTTCATTGTTGCCCCTTTTCCTGTCTTAGTGGTTCCAATTGAACCTGTGAAAAGAGTGTAATTAATCACTAATGAGTAGAGGAGTGGATTGTATTGTGGTCAGCTGAGAGTGCTTCAGGTGCGGGCGTACTAATTGGGCGAACCGAATGCCTAGCGCATGAACAAGTGCTCTCCGCAAACTGAAACTTGCTTATGGACACCGCATATTTCATGCGAGTTGGTTCGCTTGCAGTCGGTGTCCTGTCCGAATGCACGCCTACCACATTTCGTGCACTCCCACGTGTACGCCCAGATTTACGCCCAGTTTTGCCCACTTTGAAACCGCACCCTTGTGTACGCCCACATGACGCCCATATTACGCCCATATTTCCAATATTTCCGGAGCCAATCGGGTGCACATTTCTGGACGGTATTGGCGAGAAGGAGTGAGGAGACACTACGTTGCACATGTGCATTGCGTTGCCTACGCATGCGCAGACGGCTAAAATGCACCCTCCGAAAGAATTCAGAACGGACCGCACCAAGCAGAATAAGGCCCTATGTGACAGAGACAGGCTGATCAAGTCCAGTGCTAATGTCACACAACCTCCCTTTAAACACCTGGGCACACCTGCACTTTTTCTGCCACTCCCAGAAAATTGCAGGTTTCGACCCCCAAACGCTGATTTCCTGCCCCTCAAATTGCGAGGTGATTGTGATTAGATATTTTTACTATTTCTGTCACTATTTTGGCTTGTGTAGTACGATCCGTGCGCATGCCCAGTCATTCCATAATCAAACGAATTGCGAATTCACACATTAGCAGTCAACTCTGAATAACCCCCACAATGTACTAGAAAGGTCTTCACAGTAACCAGAGATATCAACCCAATAGAGCACTCTTTGGATGTGTTTTTACTGACATGCCCTTCCAATTCATCTACAGAAGCACCTCTCTCCGAAGTAGGTTTACATTTCATGCCTCAAAGTAGTGCCCTAGTAAATGTTATACCCTTTGGTAGTGCCCTAGTTCACATTTTACCACACATTGGCACCAGATAATTTTACATCACATTGTAGTGTCCCCAGTTTATTCTACACAGGGTTTAGCATACAATTTCAACAACCTGGTAGATAACTTTATGAATTGGATGCATTTGAGTCAGGTCAGAGAGGTGGGCCCCATAAGCCGTTGGGCCCAACAGCAATGGCCATGGTTGTGGTGAAGGGTAGTTGTCAAATCTGCAGCATCTATGAGATGTGTTCATGTTATGATGAACTAGAATCTCTAAAGTGTTTGTAACATATTGTTGAATGCATAACAAAACAAATTAAGGCCATTCTGGGGGTAAATACAGGTCCCACCCGGTACTAGGAAGGTGTACTTAATAAACCACTGACTGTATTTATCAGTTTCATAGTTTTTGTCTATTGTAACTTGGAGTGACTGATTTTTTTCAGACTACTAAGGCATGTAAATGAAAATAAATAGCAGGAATATGTCAACTTCATAATGAGGAATGTATTGAATCTACTGACATAGATGATATTGTTTTGTGTTTTAAAAATATATAAGTCAGTCCTGTTAAATATGCTGCCAGCAGTATGTAATGTTACTACTCGCTTGCTCTGACCAGATAACTCACTGTTTTGGAACTCATTCCGACCTGCAACAGTGACTTATCTTGTTCCCAATCTCAGACCTACATTATAATGCATAGTACTGGTATAACAGCAGTCAGATTTTCAGGTTTAGCCAGAATGTCTTTAGCACACTATTGCCCATTTTGTCCTCCCATTCTCCGCCACTACTGAACTGCTGCATTACAAATGGAGTGTATGTTTTTTATGCAAGTATCCCCATCCACTCAATGGAGAGTTTACAGCAAGCGATGTACACCCCCATTTTTTGCATCCTGACCCTCACTCAAAGTTTTATGGGTAAGTTATGCAAAAGTAGGTGGAGGGGTAATGAATGGAATGCTGAAGTGTGTGTAGTGAATACTGTATTGAAGTCTACCTAGATGAATAGTGTTTATATGCACACATTTTAAGGAAGTTTATAGTGTGTTTATAAAAAACGGTCTATAAACAGATATAAAATCCTGTGTGCATGTAGAGTAAGGCTCAGTAAAATGTTCCTTGTTATACACCTTTGCCTGTAAATTAAATTTTAATTACCAGTATGTTATTAAAGTGTAAGAAAAGCAGTTATGTCTTTTTTATCGGAATAACTACAACATTGACTATTATATCCTGTGCATGTGCATAACTGTCATATACTAGAATGCAGACTAGGAAATAGTAACTATGACACTTGACTTTGTGATGCCAATGGTTCATGTTAATTTGATAGGCTGCATTCTAGGGATTGACTCCACTGCTATATGTATAGTTGACAGATATCCTTTGCAATATCCTTCCCCCGTTCCCATACCTTCTTTAACTTAATACAAATGACACCACTGACTATCAGATTGCCTCTCTTCCATCTCTTCTATTCATCTTCTACCTTTTTATCAGACGTACGTGGAGTTGCAAGAGTTAGTTATGGACCACAACAAAGAAAAGCATTGGGTGGAGGTAGCCCACTGGTTGAAGACAGAAGAGGGCTACCAGGATGATCTCAAACAGTGGAGTCAACCTCACCTCTCCTACCTCACTTTCCGAAGCCTTCAGAAGCTTCCTTCAGTCTTGAAAAATGGTACTTGTCATCTCATGTAACTTTAAATGATGCCACCTCCTGCGAACCTCCCTTCATCATAGGCTTGATCTTTCTTTGTTTTTTCAATATAGACTCTTTTGAGTAAAGTGTACGGGAGTAGAAGGAGGTGTGAGTCGGGGTGTATGGCTGCCAGCCTGTTCTGTTGTTACTATTCTTATTGCTATGTTATGTATGACTCTCCAATATGTTCAACTACTGTATTAGCCACTGATATGGATTTTCTAATGTGCTTCTTCTTGACCCTGTATGATATATTTTTGTTGTTGCTCCAAAAAAAGAAAATGATGCCACCTCTCATAAATGGTGCTTTATCTACAGGTACAGTGATCCTTGACCTTGCAGAAAAAACTCTCCCTGGAATCTGCTGCCAAGTTATTGATCAGTTGATTTATGACCAACATCTAAAGCCTGATTATAGAGAGGAGGTATTGCGGGCACTTCTCCTGCGTCACAGGTACTATTGGCAATTGTTCAATTGAGGTTTCAGACAAGTGAATCCATGTAACTGTCAGTCTCGTAGTCAAGCTGTATAGCTGTAACCAGAGGTGGCTGCTACCTTTGTGGAGGATGGAGGCTGCCACTGGCCATGTTGCCTGGTGCATAGGAGGAGAGGATCACCCCTGCCACTGGCTGGGTCCTAGTACGTGCGCAATGGAACTGACAGACACTGGGACCAGCACATGTGCACAAGAAGCAGCTTGACTGCACATGTACAAATGCCCAGTACTATAGACTGCTTTGGCTGCCACCAGTAGATGCTGCTAGGTCTAATGAGCAGGCAGGGAGTGGTTTCTATAGGAAGCCAGCTCTCTTCTAATTGCAGCCTTGTCTGGCAGTTCCAGAGGATAGAAATACCTGCCAATGGGCCTGCCTATCTGCGGGTGACTGGCATGTAGGACTTCCAATAGGCACTAGCTTACATATTAACCCATGTTACACAGTAAACTATCATACACAGTGCATACATTTCATATATTTTCTCTTTCTGCACATCCCACTGACCCCAGTAAGATATGTCTATGTGACTAGATGAGGCAGCCAGTGGTGCGGGACACTTCTGAGTCTAGGGGGGGGGGGGGGATAAAAAAATGTTGACTCCTCTGCAGTATCAGGAGTCAGGTGCGGCAGTGTAAAATTAACCTGCAGTACTTGGCTGGGGCACCCGGCAGACCCTGGCATAAGGTAATCAGGGGCATCCTCAGAAAAGCCACAACCCCTTTAGTGATATCAGAAGGATCAAAACTCATGTGGACCTTATCATGTGTCGACCATTGTCATGTTAAACTTTTCCGTGTGTAAATCTTTTGTCCTGGACGACCTTGTGCATGTTGTCCTATTTACCTTGTATACAGAACAATGATGTATTTGCAGACAATGCATAAGTTATCACTAAACCTCAGTTACAAACTGGTTACATATTAAAAAGGGTTCCTGAAAATAGAAATCATAATTATTATTATTATTATTTATATTTTACAACCATTTTATGCAGTGGTGTAAGTAGAACATATACGCTCTCACATTCTTAACCTTTGGCGGTTAAAGGTACACATGCCACTATACATATGGGCCTGGATTCTGGTTGACTCGGTAAGTTGCAAAGCTTGCAGCTTGCTGAGTCCCAGATGGCCTGCCCTGCCGAATCGCCACCCACCCCCACCGCCGCCATATCCCCTCACATGTCCCAAGTGCCGGAGAAATCATTCGATGGTCACCGACCATCGAATGATTTCTCCAGGGCACACAAATATAAGTCAGTGGAGACTGACTTATATTTGTGGGCATTCGGCCAAAGATGGGAGGGCGTCTGACATCATGTGACAGCCTCCCGCCCCGGACAACCCACGTCCCACCCGAATTCCCATGAGATCACCAATGTTTCCTTGGGTACGCCCATGAAATGCTTAGCGTTCCTATGGGTGACACCTGGGCCCTCCATTCCACCCCCCCTGCCTGCACTGCTCCATGCGAATAGATCGGCAACTGTACATAGTCCGTTTGCCCATGGAGCTTGCATATGCTCATAAATCATTCTGCGCATGTGCAGTAGCCAAACATCGGTCTTTTGCATCGTTTCCCTTTAATAATCTCCAAATGTATTAACATCTTTCATGACACAGGTAATAAATATGCCTTTGTCTGGATCATCAGTCTGCAAGTCTCTAAACATAACTCACTCCTATTTTTAGAGATATTTGTATCTGTTGTGTAAACATAATGTCTTACGGAAATGGTTCCTGACTTAATCCTAATAATACGTCATGACAACATTTTTTATGCCCACAGTCATCCAGATGAGGGGGACCCTGAGAGCGGACAACCTCTGTTACATCAGGTAGAGATGAAAACAATTCAGCAGAAGGTAAGAGGCCACATTTAGGGAGAGATTGCCCACAACATAAAACTGCTGGCTTTTCTCCACAAATTGTAAGTCGTGCTCGCCTATTCACACCGAATAGGCGATGGGAGACATCTGTGCTGTGGCAAGTTCTACCAGACTTCCGAGAGAGTAGACCAGCCTCCTGGATGCTGCCTACTTCTGCAGTGAAGTGTGTTGTGAAGGGGCTTGATAATTGAGTAATTAGCGATGACATGATTTTCTGCATCCCCCATCCAGGGCTGGTGCAAGGTTTGAATGCACCCTAGGCAAATCTTCAGCCACAACCCCCCCTCCCCTTACCCCAGCCCCACCACCTCTACCTGCTCTCTAGTGCCACCGGGGGGAAGGGTGGAAGTACAAAAGCTGCGTTACGTACAAATAGTAGCTCTCTCTCTCTCAGAAACATACCCCCGTGCCAATGCTGGTGCCTTATGCAGCTCAATTGTAGAGCCGGCCCTGCCCACATCTCTACAGTGAAGGCATCTATTTTCTTGGCAGAACCAGTATTCATAAGAAGTGTCAGAATGGGGCATAAAGGTCCCACTGGGGGAGTACAGTGGTAAGGGCCCATGCTTGAGGGACTTGGCACATTACAATGAGGTAAGACCAGTCCTCAGAGATATGGACAGCCAATAGAAACCCTGTTACTGACCCTCTATTCATTTATATATTTGTCTAATGTCTGATTGTGTGTCTCTGAAACACTGCCATCTGTTGGCAGTGAGTGAAACTACATATCTTTCTCTCTCACACATGCACAAACACAGAGGCAATCACAAGGTAGCAGACTAGCTTTCGAAGCATTTGCTTCGAGCATGCTTACTAGTAGAGTAACAATGTTGCATTTGAGAGCACTGTCATGAAGCTGACATAAGAGGAAAAGGGTGGGTCTCCCAGTCATTGGGGCCACCAGGGATTTTCCCTGTACCCCTATGGGGCGGGGGGAGGGGGGGGGGGTTGGGTACTCACATCCCAAAAAGCAATTTAATTTGGCAATGTTGCTAATCTACTTGTTCAAAGATACAAATGATCTACAGCCAAATCTTTTGACCTGGTTCACTCAGGCAATAGTGCACTCATTTACACTGTACAAAATATAGGAACACAAAATAGTACAAACAAACTAATGTTACACTGGCCTTTGTCAGGCCTGTGTATTCCCAGCCCTGCGAATGGGCAGCCTTCTGTCACCATACTTAGGTATAATATATATAATGGCTATGAGGAATTGTATTTTCCAAAAGGAACTGCCATGTTACTGTGAGTGCAATAAATGCAATTGAGGCAATGTAAGGGAAATTGAATTTTATTGATGGTGCTAGGCAGAGGTGGAAGAAAAATGTCGGACACCAGCAAAGACAGCTACAGAAATGAGTTCTGACAGCTACACAATTTCAGGTAGATGCCCTTGTTGTGGAACTATTAGAACTCATTGTAGCTGCCCTAGCTGGTCTCCCCAGTTATCTTCTGGTCCGAATTTACAGTTATAATTTCAGGGCCAATGTCTGCCACTTGCCCAGTTCTCCAAAACATGATGATCTGGGTCTCATATCTTCTCCTGCAACTCGTCTTTTTGTCTTCCCTGTGTAATGTAAAGTAAAAATTGTTAGGAAGGGGTAATAAGCAGCCCTCACATATTTAATTGGCGCTACATCATCTGTTACTAGTATATACCAAAGGACCCAGGAGGAAGGTCAGCAGTAAAATAGGGACAACTTTCTTTGGTTTGGTTTGTCTTATTCCCAAGGTTTTAATGAAATAGATGTTACCATTGAATAGCATTACTGATTGTGATGATCCAGCAGACTCTGTGGCTGCAGCTCACATTCAGGGTCTGATGTATCAAGCTCCAAAAAGTGGTAAAATGGAGAGTGATAAAAAGCCAGCCAATCAGCTCCTACCTCCTATGTTACAGGCTGGGTTTGAAAAATGACAGGTTGGAGCTGATTGGCTGGTTGTTTATCACTTTTTGAAGCCTGATGCATCTGCCCCTAATTCACAGTTTTCGACATTTGAACTCTCACCTGCAGGGTCTCCTGGAGGGCCAATCCAGGTGGGAGTTATGGGGGTAAACGGGACATAACACTGTATATCACATCATTAGTCCCCTGCGACATACTCCAATTGTATTCTGACCACCGGTCAGCCATATGTCTCCCTTGTAGAATACCCCTAGAATCACATCTCAGCACATCTAACAGACCTTCATCACATCAGAGATGTGGTATCAATTATCCTTTTGCCAGGTATGAGTCTCCCATAAGAGTGGTGTGTTAGCATGCAATACTTCCTAATGTTACTTTGCAACAGAATAGGTTCAAAATATGTTTATTTTTATTTTTATTTTTTTTGAATGGATCATGATGTCTGTTATATATGGTTTTTCATTCTGATCTTCTCTTACCTAACAGGCACTCCTGAAAGAGAATTTGGCCAAGCAAGTACCAGAGAATACAGAAGCCTCTTTGGTTTTGGTGGGTAAGTACTAAGTGTCCTCTAGCTTCTCTATGCATTCAGGTCAATCCATCTTGGAACCATAGTCAAAGCACACTGACATCACTAGCTTTCCCTTTTGTTCAGCAGCAGAACCTCCAAAATGTGAGCAGGACAGTATGCAGTGTAGGCAGAAGAGTATCAGGTTTCAAGAGCTACTGACACAGCTTCCCCGATCAGAGATAGAAGGTAGGAGGAGATAACCGTATATGACCCAGGGATCTCCTCCTCCCCTGCTGGCTGTCTGGGTCCTGTGGAACCTGTTATCTAATTACGGTGTAGAGAGAGACACATTGAGTTTCTCCAGCTGGATCTATGTTTCTTTATCAGAGAGAGTGAAAAAAACAATAAATATGCTCAATTACATCTCTATTTATAAAATTCTGGGGTGATGCAGAATTGGGCATTGGGGGTACGTGGTCAGGACAACACAGGGGTGGTTTGGGAGATTTAGGGCAGCTACGTTATATGAAAAGGGAGGCCCTGCGTAGACAGGAGATGCTATTGCATGGCATTTCTGCGATACAGTTATTTATCTGCCATGCAATTGGAATTACATTGCAGTCACATCGTGGGGAGAGACTTTGAAGTCTGGGGCCACACAGCCTACAAAGTCCGTCTACCTAAGAGACAGCGGTCACAGTTTTGCTTTTTATGCAAAACTGCAATGACTCAATATGCTCCTATAATATGTCACAGCGCAAGCTAAAATATATGAGAAGTTATCATATTTTCTACTTCTCTGAGTGCAATTTGAACAGCTTTGATTTTGGAATTAATTCAGGTCCATTCAGTTTCTTTTCCAGTTTCTGCAAAGAGGAACAATATAACTTTGAAATTAACTCGTAGGTTTCTTTTAGTTATGAATTTGTTGGTGAAAAACAAATATGCAATGTAAATAATGAAGGCTTCTCGATGTGATGCAAAAAGCCTATATAGAGCCCTTGACTGGGTAATATAATTTTTTTGGTACCCTCATTCATTTTACATTGTCTGTAGCAATACTTTACCCCTGTGACCAGCTCAGAATAAGAAAATATTTATAAACGGAGCATTAGTTCTAGAACCAATGTATTCTGGGAAACAATGAACATTATTGTGGTGTTATATAATGTCTGTCAACTTTCCTTAATCTATACTTCCTTTTTTATCTCTTTTCTCACTACCTTCCATACCATAGATGTCAATCATTTTCCATGTCTTCCTCATGTTATCCTTAGCCTTGCCCTTTCCTGAACACCATGTACATCATTCCATTGTCTCCCTCACCATCTTACAACTTCATAGGCTGCACCGACTTTCTGGAGACCCCAACTCTTGCTTTCGTACGTTTGAAAGAAGCAGTTCCCCTTGACTCCGTTCTTGAGGTTGATCTGCCTGTCAGGTTCCTCTTCATTCTTCTTGGTCCTCAAGATTCCTCCACCAGCTTCCATGAAGTGGGAAGGGCTGTGTCCACCATGATGGCTGAGAGAGTGAGTAGCTGGAAATCTACACCTATAAAGCCAACCTAAACCTATAAAGCCAAACTAGACCTATAAAGCCAACCTAGACCTACAAAGTCAAACTTAAGCTGCTATTACTGATTTCTACTGTAATAATCTTTGTTAGGGTATGTAGTACAAAATGAACATATGATTTTGCACACAGAGCAGCTTAAGGTGAGACACACAAGGGAAGTGGTGACCCCTCCAACACTTACATTTCAAGTTCAAAGGGGTAGTGTATATACCGGTGGAGGGACCACTGATGATTGTATATTATATGTGGTACAAAATGTCAATGTTTAGGATGTTGACAAGAATGTTGAGCTGTTCTGAATGTTCTCATTCTGAATGTGAACATGGACAGGAGGTTGTCATTCACAATGACATTCTGAATGTTGGCATTTGGCATGCTGACCATGTGGATTTGCATTGGCGAGATGATTAACCCTAAACCTAACCTAACATTACCACATCCTATCCCACTAAACGCAACCTATCCATAACCCTAAAAACATGAAAACTAATCTTTTATTGGTTTATAAATATATTGTTCTAACTTATTTTCCTTTGCTTTTCAGCAATCTTTTGATACTATTGTCCATGTAAATAGGTTTTTGTATGCCTTTGACTATAACTCGGATCTGCTATTCTCTCTGTAGACTGCCACTGTCATTATGGGGGAAATTTACTAAAGAAAATTTGTAAAAAAATAGGTGTATTTGTATCCAGAAATAAACACATTTTTGACATTTTCTATCCCGAAAATACGGCAATTCCTATTGATGTGCTATCAATACGAATTGCCGTATTTTCGGGATAGAAAATGTCAAAAATAAGTGTATTTCTGGATACAAATACACCTATTTTTACACCTATTTTTTACACATTTCCTTAAGTAAATTTCCCCCTATATGTCAGCTCTGTGAGACAGCACAGGCGTCACTGTGACAGGCAGTGACTTTCAATTGGAAGTCCAACCTGCCAGTCACAAAGGCAGTCCCATTGGGAGGTGTTCCCTCCCTAAGGGACGCCTTTGTGCGAGCTGCCGTGCAAAAACGTACTGCACACGCACTGGTCCCGGTGCCTGTCATTTGTATTGAACAGGCGCCGGGACCAAGATTGCTTCTATGGGCTGTTGCCCAAGCAGCCCATAGAAGCTGCCCGCATGCGCAGTACACATGTTTGTATTGTGCATGCGCCAGTTCCGGCGCCTGTCATCACAGCTCAGGAGCCGGGGACGGGACTAAAGGGGGCCTGAATCAAGGTACCCCCGCTGCGGCCAGAGGCAGCACCCCTTCCTTAATAAGGTAAGGGCCGCCACTGGCATTAAGCCAATAATGCAAGATTATATCTATAAAACAATTCATTAAAGTTAACTGAATTGGACAACAATAATGTATATTGTAATTATTCATTACTTCATCATTCTTATTTTTTTTTTCTTACCTTGCGCTCTTAGGTCTTCCGTTCTGATATGTACCTGGCTGGTGCACGCCAGGATGTCTTGCATTCCATTGATGACTTCCTGGATTATTGTATAGTTCTTCCTCCCAGTGACACTAACAATGAGCAGTTACTAAAGGAACTGTTACCAGTCCAACAGAACCTGCTGAGGAAGAGATATCGGGAAGTGAAAGTAGTGCCTGGTGGACACAAAGGTAAATGGCACACTATAAAATGGCCTCCAGGTCACTAATGCATAAAAATACACCTTAAGTTTTTTACTATATGAATTTTCCCCATTCTGGAGCTGAATGCAAGCAAAGCTTATTATCCACCTTGACATCTCTATCACCTTGATTATTGCATCCATCCCCTATCTGGCATTTATCAAACTGTCCTCCTTCGCCAATCAATGACTGGCACATGACCCTACAATTGCAAATACCTACTGGCCATATCCCATTCATATGAAATACCCTCATCTACAAAGCCTTCAACATCACCCATTCATACATCTCAATCCTCATATTGAAATACTAGACATGCACCTTACATCATCTCTGATAACCACATATCACTCCATTACACAAGACCTATAATGTGCAGCTACCCTCTTATGGAATTCCCTCCCTCTCTCAGTCAGGCTCTTACTGCAAGGGGTCGATCCTATTACCCTCGAACGGTGCCAATGATTCACGAGTTGCGAATCATCACGACACCAGGCGCAATTTACGGCAGGCCCAATTCGCTGAAAAATTCTTGCACCTCCATAGGGGTGCGAGCAATATTCAGTGAATTCGGCCCTACGAAAGGTTGCGAGTTAGGGTTAATTTGGGTGCCATTTTCAGCATTAGAACAGCAACTCGTACCCTTAGGGGTTAATAGGATCGACCCCCAAATCTGTTAACTAAAGCCTACCATACATGTAACCTGTGCCACTTACACTGCACCCACACATCTCATTACTTACATATAACAGACACAGAACCAGGGAACCTGTACATCTCCATATACTATATTTTAACGAAGATGATCTCATGGTTATATTCTAGCACGGCACTCCTTAGAATTGCCTATCTCTTTTGTAACTGGCCATCTGTACCATAGAAGGAAAATCGAAAGAAGAACCTGCAGAGGACCCACTGGAAAGAACAGGCAAGCCATTTGGTGGGCTGGTACGTGATATCAAAAGACGTTACCCTAAGTATCTCAGTGATATTCGTGATGCCCTTAACCCACAGTGCCTGGCTGCTGTTATCTTCATCTACTTTGCTGCCCTGTCACCTGCTATCACATTTGGAGGTCTAATGGGTAAGTATCTGACATGAGCACCTGGGTACTTTGGCAAGATCAATAAGCATTACCAATCAACCAACCGGTGTTCATATTAGTATAAAGAGCAGTATGTTGCTTAATTATATTACAAGTGAAAGTCAGAACTTCTGTTCTTAAGCTTAAAGACTGAGATGGGTCCTATCAGCCACTGTTTGAAGGAATAATGTATTCATAATTTAGTTGCTGATTTCCTGTGTGGTATATGCCACTCTCTGTGGCAACCTAACCATTAATAAGAACTACTTAAGCTTTGTTGAGTAAATATCTTGTATACTATATGCTTTGAGGAAATCATCTTGGTGTTAGGTTATAATAGTGGTGGGTATTGTTTTCTGCTTAACAAAACATAATAAAATAATATTAATGTACTCTAATCACATAATCTTACTACAGTACCAGATTGTGGACCCTCAATACTCGTAACTCTCTTGACATTGCTACAGAGATACAGAGACAGTATTAACATTTAGTATTAAGTGGTACAATTACACAGGAAAGGGTAATAATCTTTATGTGCACAAAAGACTGGCTTTGGAAATGAAACATTTTACCTCTCACTGTTCAGCTCAGAAGACACAGAACTGGATGGGTGTGCCTGAACTTATGGTGTCCACCGCACTCCAGAGTATAGTCTTCTGCCTCCTGGGCGCCCAGCCCCTCCTCATTCTTGGTTTCTCTGGACCTCTCCTTGTCTTCGAAGAGGCTTTTTTTAATGTAAGTCTAACAATATATTCTCTTTTATGTATACATTTCTTTATGTGTGTATATATATATATATATATATATATATATATATATATATGATGGGAGTGTCCACAGGCTCAGTGTGGGTATATAGGTGGAATGGGATCATTCGTCAGACTGCATTTAGGTCTACAGTCATTAGTTCGACCGCACTAGGTCGACTGGCAGGAAGGTCGACCTGACTTAAGGTCGACATGGGTCAAGGTCGACATGACTTAAGGTCGAATTTGCATAAAGGTCAACATGAGGAAGGTCGACTGGTCATAAGGTCGACATGGGTTTTTCACTGTTTTTTATTCGAATGTCGACACAGTCGACATGGACACAGTTGGCAATGAGAATCGGACCCTCGCATCGCACGCTTCGCTCGCTATGCTTCGGGCACGGTGCCTCGCTGTGCTCGGCACACTATTTTATTCTGCCACCACGCCCTAGTGGATGGTAGGGCATGAAATACTGCCTGTCGGCACATGTCGGCTCAAAAAAACAGTGAAAAACCCATGTCGACCTTATGACCAGTCGACCTTCCTCATGTCGACCTTTATGCAAATTCGACCTTAAGTCATGTCGACCTTGGCCCATGTCGACCTTAAGTCAGGTCGACCTTCCTGCCAGTCGACCTAGTGGGGTCGACCTAATGACTGTAGACCTAAATGCAGTCTGACAAATGACCGCATCCCATATAGGTAGTATCTGGTCAGTTGGTGGTTATGTACTTTAGGAGGTGAGAGTGGGGGCCTTGAGAAAGGTCCAAAGGTGGCCTGAAACGTTGGCCCGTGGCCCACTGTCATGCACATTGCACTTTATGCTTTGATGGATTGAGATGGATTAAAAAGACATCCAAATTGAAAGTCCGGTGAGTGTCCTCATTTTTTTCTGCAAGCTATATTGGACTATCAGAGTAATCTGGAGCTCCTGAGCTGACACCCTGGCAGCTGCTGGACTATTAGTGGAGATATATATATATATACATATATATACATAGTAGAATGTGTAGGGAATAGCACACCATTAAAGTAAGGAAGCTTTTTCGATGCATTAACTTCACATCGTCATCAGGATAATGCACATACAAAATAAACATAACTTTATCAGATAATCCCCACACCACGTGAAAAACACCCATTAACGGCCGGCCCCGGATTCACTTGCCCACTGATGACGCGCTTACCCTTCCTGATTGCCAGGGTGACCATATATATATATTTATATATATATATATATATATATATTCGCTCTCTGACTGATGAGACACACAGTACTCTCCTTGAATTTAAATCTGGTGAAGACATCAGTCGGATAGTTTATATATCCATCCTGAATTTTTGATATCCTGCCAGCCTACACCCGTTTCTAGGGTGTTTGATCCAACTCTGGTACTCCTACCATTCGTGATAGAATACATGTTTTGATACCTTGTTACCCCTGAGGAAGTCCCTATGGGACGAAATGTGTAGGGTCTCTCGGAAGTGGTATCTCACATCAAATTTATGATGCGAACATCTGTATGAAATACATATTTTATATACTTTTTATTGTATGAAATAAAATTTTTACTGCTTTATATGTGTGCATATAAACAGTTTTGGTGAAACTGCCATCAGCGCACCTCTACACTTTCTCTCTCATATATATATATATATATATATATATATATATATATATATACAGAGGGATGCAGGCACTCCAGTCCTCTCGCGGTGTTAGATGCCTGGTGCCTTCACTGTGCGGGCAGCTGCGCTGGACGCTAGATACAGGCGGGGGTGTAGCGCGGCACTCAGTGCCGTCCTGAGTGCCGTCCTGAGTGCCGCGCTACACCCCCGCCTGTATATATATATATATATATATAAAAGCACTTACCCCCTCTTACAGGAAAGGATTGGAACCAGCAAACGGATATGAAGTGAAAGAAAAAACGTGGTTTATTGTACAAGCATTATTGCACAACAGACAGCTGTTCACCTGACAGCCGTTTCAACTGCATGGCAGCAGTTTTCATCAGAGGTGAATGCTCTGCCATGCAGTTGAAACGGCTGTCAGGTGAACAGCTGTCTGTTGTGCAATAATGCTTGTACAATAAACCACGTTTTTTCTTTCACTTCATATCCGTGTGCTGGTTCCAATCCTTTCCTGTAAGAGGGGGTAAGTGCTTTCATGTTTCTCATATGTACCTGGCACCGGACTATTAACAATTACCTGCATTGAGTGCCATCCTGTGACACATCGTTCTATATATATATATATATATATATATATATATATATATATATATATATATTCCTAGGCCCACATTACATCGCCTCCATCATTAAAAGCCCTCTTTTGTACATAATATTGTAACAGTGTGGAATGTCATTCCATACAATGAAATACCATAGATGTTTAAACCTCAAAACATTACCAAATGATCTTCTGCCATGAAAATAGTTTTTTTTTACAAAGTTTTCCTACAGTTTCTCTATATACCACTGTAACAAAACTCAAGCCTTAGAGGTAGGTGAAAAGGACAGAATAAAACAACAGAAATACTGGCAGTCACTGATGATGACTCTGCTTTCTCTTTCAGTTCTGCGAGGGACAAAATATTGAATACATAGTGGGTCGTGTTTGGATTGGATTCTGGCTAATCCTGATTGTAGTCATAGTGGTGGCTTTTGACGGCAGCTTCCTGGTCCGCTTCATATCCAGATTCACACAGGAGATATTTTCTTTCCTAATTTCTCTCATTTTCATCTATGAGACATTTGCCAATCTGGCTAAGGTGAGGATGTAAAGTTGGGTGGTGTTGGATTAGTGGACGGAATCCTTTATTTAATAATAGTAAAATTGTATGATATATTTTATGTTTCTGAAACTCAATGGGGTGAATTTAGTTCTTTGCAAAAGGTTCTAAATGCCATCATTGCTCTGTTTAAAAACCGGCAACAGCGTTGCATCCCGCATCTTCATCCACCCAGCCAAATTCTGAATATGCACAAAAGTGCTCGCTATCCTGATGGATAGAAAACTTTTTTGAGATTGGGCTGCAATAAAGTGTGGCTAAACCCTTGATTCAACCGTGTGGATGACTTCTCCAATCATTGAATTATATGTTTTAACAAGAACACTGAAATTAATATAAACAAATCAAATACGTAAATTATGCTTGTTACCTGTAAGAAGAGACATTGGGCTTTTCTTTCAAATTTCAAAGAGCACTAAGTATTTGAAATGTATTTATGTACACCACCCGCAAATATCATGTTCATTTTATTGAGCTACATTAATAAAACAACCTCTGAATTGGTTTGCTCCTTTAAATAAAACTTAAATTGTTGTTGAAGTTCAAGAATAATCCCAATGTCATAAAGCAGGTTATATTAATACAGTCATTCCAGAGCTGATGTTGAGTTGGCCTCAAGCAAATTTATACTCCATCTGGCTGATTCAAAGTTAACCGATGAGGTGCGAATTCGCAATCTGTTCGATTATCAAATGATTGCGCATGCGTACAGATTTTGGGCTCATGCGTGAGCCAAAATAGCAACAAAAAGAGTGAAAAAAAAGAGTGAAAATATCTAATCACAATCCCCTCACAAATTGACAGGAAGTCAGTGTATGGGGGTGGTAAAACACAGGCTTGAGTTGAAAAATTATGCAATGGTTCTTGAATTACGTATGGATGTGCAACAGGATACCAGATAGAAATATTTTTGAAATTCACTTGCAGATTTGCACATTGTGGGGGAGATTCTCTAAGCTAAAAATGCGGTAAAAACCCTGTTATCTGGTTTTTTACCGCATTTTGGGATGCTGTAAGCATCCCCGCTGGGTTACAGCGGCGGGGGACATCGCCAGAAAAATCTGACGATTCCCCATAGAAGCCTATGGGCTTCTACCGCAACCCTCCACCGCCCGCACCGACCCACCACCGCCCTGCATCGCCCCCCCCCCCCTCTCACCTGTGTCCGGGCAGCAGAGCGCTGTGCTGCCCGGACCTGTGACCTCCTCCTTCCTGCACTGATCCTCTTCCGGGTGCAGGGAGGAGAAGAGCCCGGCGCAGCAGCAGCGCCGGGTAAGGGAGGGAGGGGGGAGCCGCCGGGTCCCCATGGGACCCGCTGACTCTATCGCAAAGGACAGCTCTTAACGCAAGAGCTGTCCTTTGCCATAATTATCGCATATGTTACTGCATATGCGATAATTATGAATGCGAAGTGCGGCAGTAAGGGGGTGCGGATGATACAGCATCCCGCCCTGTGGCTTTTCTTTCTGTCTGTAGGACCACTAGTTGCTCGCAGTCATCTGCAGTTTTGCAGATGAGCAATCAGGTCTCAATGAGGCTCTATATGTGCATAAAACAAATGGAATACCCCCATCAATATGAGAGTGGATGGGGTGAATGATTATTTGCCAAATACGGTAACAGTGTTCTCATGAATATACATCTTATGTAGACCACATAGACTCATATGCACCTATCAGGAGGTGTACAACTTATGTTTGGTCAACTACCAGTGCAAAATATTGATAATGATGACAACTATCAGCTGTTTGATTCCTTCCACTGATATTACTTCTAGTAGGGGCATATTTATAATCACAGAGGTTTTTATACTTATACTGTATATTACCCATTTCTCATTAATCAAAGGCTGTATCGAAGGAGAGATGACCCAACACCTCCTTTTTAGAGCCTGCTGTGATAATATTCACACATTAATTTCCCGTTTCTTACATCCCCAGTATGGGGGGGGGGGGGGTGTCTGTCCTCCATTGGCATCTTCTCTTTTTTACTGCTGCTTCAGAGCCAGATGTATCAAGCTTGAAAAAGTGATAAAATAGAGAGTGATAAACAGTCAGCCAATCAACTCCTATCTGTCATATTACAGGCTGGGTTTGAAAAATTACAGGAAGGAGCTGATTGGCTGGTTGTTTATCACTCTCCACTTCATTACTTTTTAAAGCTTGATACATCTGGCCCTCAGTCTATTAGCAGCCTGCCTTCAAGCTGCACATGGATACTTTGTAGACAGGCTGTGAAGAGCCTCAAAAGACTACATCAGCAGGGGAAAAGTTAAACATTTCCAAAAAGCTGTCTCTGCAAAAAAGGAGTAGCTTTTTGGAAGTGCTGATTTTAATAAGGAGGCATGATGAATTGTCTCTTATTTCACATTTTCCTTATGATAAATATGCCCCTTAGTATGGCTGCTGTGATCTGTTATTATTTACTGTGAGATCAGTCCATGACACAAGCTAAAACTCACAATGGATATTTGTGTTTTTAATTGAAATTAATTAGTACATTTATTTTGTATTTATGTCTGTTTTTAACTGTGCTAATTATGGCATTTTCTCCACAGATTTTCATAGCGCATCCTCTACAGGGACATTACAATACATCAACTATGCAGAACTACCAAGACCCACAGCCAAACACAGCTTTGCTCTCGCTTGTACTTATGTTGGGAGCATTTTTCGTTGCGTACTTCCTGCGTCAATTCAAAAACAGCAGCTTCTTTCCTGGGAAGGTGAGGCTGCCCCTTATTTTTGTGTGTAAAGGGGTTTCTCATAGTAAATTGCAAGAAAATGTACAGAGAGATGTGAGCTTTCATAGACCAGAGGTTTCCAATCCTGGTCCACAAGGCACCTTACTGGTCCAGGGTTTAAGTATATACATGCTTGACTACAGATGACTTAGTACCTCAGTCTATTTAATTTAACCAGGCCATGGATATCTTTAAAACCTGGTGGGTGTCTTAAGGATCACGTTTGGGAACCTATTCTATAGACGTTGCATTGTTGATGATTGTCGATTCTTCAAGGCATGTATATTACTTTATTTGAAATTATAATTGCTTCACAGATCGCTGAAATTGTCCCAAATTTCTGAATCAGTCAAATCAAGTGGACAATTTCAAATGGATTTATTACATATAGCTAAATATCTCTTAATTATTATTTTCCAGTTCCGTCGTATCATTGGAGACTTTGGTGTACCCATAGCCATCCTTTTAATGGTTACAGCTGATTTCTTCATTAAGGATACCTACACAAAGGTGTGCATGTTCATTATTTAATTGTTAATGTGACTGAAATATATTGTTGTTTATATATACACAGCGAGTAAACATTTACCATGTTTTTCCAGAAACTGTCACTTCCCAAAGGTCTGAGCGTCTCAAAACCAAGTAATAGAAGTTGGTTCATCCCACCATTGGGGCTAGATGTAGCTTCCAAGCCCTTCCCCATCTGGATGATGTTTGCCTCGGTGGTACCTGCATTGCTGGTTTTCATCCTCATATTCATGGAATCTCAGATTACCACGTAAGAATAAAACATGTTCTGAAACCTGTTCTAGAGCAGTGAAATGTACTGCAAGTCTTTTCTAGGGGATTGTGTGAAATTCTTTGTATTCTGATGCTGAGAGTGCTGTGCATTTTCCTTGCATGATCCGCCTATGAAGGTACTGGAATACAACTGGGGATTTGGTTGTATGGTCAACAGTGAAAAGGTCATTAGGTTGACCCCTATTGGTTGACAGGCCAAAGGTTGAAACATCAAAAATGTTGACATGCATTATGTCGACATAGTCAAAATGTAAATAAACAGATGTAGATAGTTCCTTTAGTTGCGCTCATACCACCTGGACTAATTAGTGGTCAGGGTACAGTCCTTCTCAAGTTCCTTTTTCTTGTTCTTTCCAAAGGATTTATGACATGTGGAGAGAACAAATGGACAAGACCATAGTGTGACCAGTTTCACAAAATGAAATGTCTATTTCTATGGAGATAAGGTCCACCCTTCTTCTACTATGGGTAGTGGAAAGTTCTTTCTTTCTTATCAGGGCACCACAGTGATGAGGAGAGATTTTTCTCTTTCATGAAGCCTACATTCATACCAGACATATAAAGGCATCTTTAAACCAGAAAAACACACTACTCAGGCAATCCAAAATATATGCTCACACGGTCCCTTACAGGATCCAGCTGCGTATCCTCATATCACGGTTTCTTTCGAGGGAAGTCCAATTGGTTAAACAACTCCAAAAAGGGGGTATAGTAAATTTTAAGATCAATTTATTAATTAATAAAAGATCAAATGGAATAATCTAAAAATAGGTACCACACCTAGATGGAATACATGGAAAAGAATAAACAAAAAGGGGCGATATGTGAACCCGAACACGTTCACCCCTAGTAAATTCAATATTGCAGTGTGTACCTCAATAAAAGCACCAACGCGTTTCAACATATATATTGTCTTTCTCTAAGCATACATACATCCTCTCCTGGCTGCATCTTTATACCCACTGAGTAGGATAGGTCACTGCCCCCAAAAGAGTGGCGAGTACAAAGTTGCTTTTATACATATCAAGGCATATCTATCTGTATAAAAGCAACTTTGAGTAACTTCCGGGTGTTGTACTCACCACTCCTTTGGGGGCAGTGACCTATCCCACTCAGTGGGTATAAAGATGTAGCCAGGAGAGGATGTATGTTCACCTTGAGAAAGACATTATATATGTCAAAACGCATTGGACTTTTATTGAGTTACACACTACAGGATCGAATTTACTAGGAGTGAACGTGTCCAGGTTCACATATTGCCTTTTTTGTTTATTCTTTTCCATGTATTCCATCTAGGTGTGGGACCTATTTTTTTGATTATTCATTTGATATTTTATGAATTAATAAATTTGATCTTAAAATTTTCTATACCCCTTTTTTGGAGTTTTTAACCAATTGGACCTCCCTATGAGGATACGCAGCTGGATCGTGTAAGCGACCGTGTGAGCATATATTTTGGATTGCCTGAGTAGTGTGTTTTTCTGGCTTAAAGATGCCTTTATATGTCTGGTAGAGCATGTATGAATGTAAGCTTCATGTAGGAGAAAAATCTCTCCTCATCACTGTGGTGCACTGATAAGAAAGAAAGAACTTTCCACTACCCACAGTAGAAGAAGGGTGGACCTTATCTCCATAGAAATAGACATTTCATTTTGTGAAACTGGTCACACTATGGTCTTTTCCATTTGTTCTCTCCACATAATAAATCCTTTGGAAAGAACAAGAAAAATGAACTTGAGGAGTACTGTACCCTGACCACTAATTAGTCCAGGTGGTAAGAGCACAATTAAAGGAACTATCTACATCTCTTTATTTGTATTCAAGTTCAAAGAGGTTTGGCAACCTCTTTTCAGATAGTTATCTAGGCAGCTGCACTGAGCGCGGTTGTATTCTGTCATTTTTTTCTGTTTATTTGATAGTCCTAATGCAACACAAGCAACATGGAAAAGGTTGATATTAGTTTTTCTTGATTTTTTTTTATTATTAAAGGACTTTAATACTTTACCGGGTGCCGGATGGGGTCCCGACAGTCGGGTTCCCGACAGTCGGGATCCCGACAGTCGTTTACCCGACGTCGGGATCCCGACTGTTAAAACACCGGCAGACGGGTTCCCGACGGCCACCGGCTTTTCTCCCTCGTGGGGGGCCATGACCCCCACGAGGGAGCATAGAATCGGTGGCGAGCGCAGCGAGCCACCGTGCCCGCAGCACGGCGAGCCCAGTGAGCGCGCAAGGGGCTTTGTTGTGCTTGCCATGCTGTCTGAGTCCGGTCAGTCGGGATCCAGACGTCAGGCTAATGACTGTCGGAACCCTATACCACACCCTACTTTACCATCCCAGTGAAGATGGAGGGGGAATATAATAGTGTGCCGAGCGCAGCAAGCCACGCAAAGGGACTCGTACTCTTACACGGTGCCCATGTCAACATTTGTCACCATAGACCCAAAAGAAAACCCCCCAAAAACAGATTTTAACCTTTTCCCTTTTGCATGTGTCGACCTTTTGTCTGTGATGACCTAATAGTGGTCAACCTAATGACTGTCGACCTTTTTACTGTCGACAAGTCAACCCACACCTTACCACAGTACTCTACAACTTATTACCTGATACTCTTGCTAGATAGTCAAAACTTGGAACTCACATAAAATATATATCTATAAATTCAGTGTTTTTGTTCCACTGTTTAGAAATGATTAAGACTTCGTTAAAGGGACTCAACTGCTGCGCACATACAGAATGAAAATATTTTACTAACCCAATACTAATGCAACACATTCATATGTTTTAGCTTATGCATCACAATGATACCACCCACTGTTTGCAATACATATGCATGTCTCAGAATAGGATGTAACCTACATGTTGCACAGAGAAACGTCTAATATCTGTCCAACTTGGAATCACCACGAGATAAGCAGAGATGTATACTTTTGCTACAGCACATGTGCAGTTTGCTGATATTGAATAGATGAGGCTGCATGCAGAGATTTCTGCTGCTCAAAATCAGGGCCATAGTACACGTGTATTACATATGCTTTCTTTTCGTTAACCCACAGACTGATTGTCAGTAAACCAGAAAGGAAAGCAGTGAAGGGGTCTGGATTTCACTTGGATCTTCTGTTGATTGTGACCATGGGGGGGGTGTGTGCACTTTTTGGATTACCCTGGCTCAGTGCCACTACAGTGCGTACAGTCAGCCATGCCAATGCACTTACCATCATGTCCAAGGGAGAAAAGCCTCAAATAGAGCGTGTTATTGAGCAAAGGATCAGTGCGCTGTTGGTAGCCCTCCTTGTGGGTAAGAGTTGCCAAGTTATATACTGTATATATACTGTATAGCTTTACTCTCTTAAGATTCTTCTCCTGCTCTGGCTACTGATGCAGAGTCATTAATGTATTAAGTTACTGTTCCGAAGGCCCCATTGTTAAGCTTTATCGTGAGCAGTAATTCAGTAAGATCTGTAAATTTGGTAACAATAATTACTAGCAACGTCTCCCAGCTTCGCACGGGAGCAATTTTGAATATACACATACTACAACCTATATTCGCTTTCTGTCTTGGCATAATAGTAATACAATATTTACATTTTAAATTAAAGAGCTCTACAAATAGAAACCCCAATTACAGACGCATTTACAATCGACTAGCCCCGTGTATGCTTTCATCCCGAACGGCCAAGTATAATTCTTCGATTGTCCCCATTTTTTTATTTTACTTGCTCTACTAAAATAATCACTGCACACCTCCAGCCTTGGGGAGGGGGCAAATGTACAGTAGGGATGGTGGCCAAGGCAGAGTTACAGATAGGGGGCCAGATTCTCTAAGCTTCAAAAGTGATAAAATGAAAAGTGACAAAGAGCCAGCCAATCAGCTCCTGTCTGACATTTTTTCAAACACAGTCTGTGACATGGCAGGTAGGAGCTGATTGGCTGGCTGTTTATCACTCCTTATTTTATCACTTTTGAAGCTAAGAGAATCTGGCCCAGGGAGAGGGGGTCCAACAAATGGAGAAATGGGGTTAGCAGAACATCCGGAGAGGGAGACCAGGGGAACACATGTGGAGGAAGAGGCTAGAGGAGGGGAGGGGAGAACAGAACAGAGGCAAACTTGGGGTAAGTGAAGAGGCACGTATGGAGAGGGGAGATCATAGGCACACATGGGGCAGTAGGAGGCAGAGGTACAGTTCGGGTGGCAGTGGTCTTATGGATGGGGCAGAGGTAAATATGGGAAGGGGAAATGATAGGTGCACGTAGGGAGGTAGGAGGCAAATGCCCTCATGGGAAGAGGGCAGTGGCACTCATGGGGAGGGGCTAGAGGCATGCTTGATGGGGCATGAGGCACTGATACATATGGGGAGGGTAGATTATACTGTATGTGCATTTGCTGAGGTAGGAAGACACAACCACAATGAACCTCACCCAGAGAGTAACTACTATTCATCTGCATGATGATCTCTGAACAGTATTCTCATTGGCGGATTAAAATGATTAGACCATATAATAACATATAGACACAGAACCCGCAGAGTTCTAAACACATCAACAAGGCAGGCTCCTTTATCACAGATCATATGGTACAACTATCCTATCCCCATAGAATCCTAAATCACTTATTTTGTCCCAATAGCGGAATTCATGTGAATACCCCAGTCAGCCTGATAACAATGTAATAGCACAGGTCTCTCATAGTGTGAATATCTCATAAGGAAATCTGTGAGCTAAATGTCTTTAAAATATTGATAATTTTACATAAAACATCTTTTTCCATGCAGGTCTCTCAATATTAATGGAGCCAGTTCTCTCGCTTATTCCACTGGCTGTTTTGTTTGGTATTTTCCTGTACATGGGAGTAACCTCTCTGAATGGAATACAGCTATATGATCGGATCTTACTAACCCTGAAGCCACCTAAATATCACCCGAAGGAGCCCTATGTGACAAGGGTAAGAGGAAAATACCTAACAGGGAAACACGATGGCATTTATAGGAGACTCCAATATAAATGAATAGGATAGCGGGGAACTATGGAAGCGATAAAGTGAGGAAGTGGAATGATAATTACATTGGACGGTGGCAGAAACATTGTAAAGTCAAAGGTGAAATTTTGGTAAAAGTAAAGAAAATTATGATGGTGTGTCAGATGTATCAAGCTTCGAAAAGTGATCAAATAGAGAGTGATAAAACAACCAGCAAATCAGCCCCCAACTGTAATGTTGCAGAGTGGGTTTGATTGGCCGGTTGCTTGTCACTCTCCACTTCTGGCCCTAAGTGCTAAATGATGGCGTTAGCAGTAAATGCAGGGAAAGTGAAGATGATAGATGCTAATAACAACATAGTTGGCAGCAGTGGTAGCTCCTGAGGTTGGGGTTGCAGAACTGGGGGCTGCAGTACAAGCTAACAGTCAAAAAGGGGAGCTACACCAACCACCAGTGGTTCCTGGATGACAATGCTTGGTACCATATGGTGTGGCCCTCTTATTTGAACTTTGAAGGGTGAATGATAGGAGGCAACATTAAATGTAGGTGGAAGGGAAGAACTGATAACTCAGGAAAGATAGTGATCCCTATCCAAGATAATAGGAAAAGGACAATTATAATAATTAAGGAACTATTGAATTGACTAACCTTTACATTTTCTCCTAGGTAAAGACCAGACGTATGCATTTATTCACATTTATGCAGGTGATCTGCCTTGCAGTGCTGTTTGCTGTGATGTTCACCCCTGCTTCCCTGGCCCTACCCTTCATTCTTATCCTCACTGTGCCAGTACGCCGGTTTATCCTTGGTCGTATGTTCACCAGCTTGGAGCTCAAATGTGTAAGTTTTTAAGCAATCCTCCACAAGAAGGGGTGCCTAGCTGTTTTTAATATAACTCTGACACAGATTTCTTTGAGGCACAAGGCAAAGGGCATTATTTAGGTTCAGAAGCAGATTCTGCTAAATGGCAATGGCCAGGCTTCTCATTATGGTTACACTCATCTTTTCTCCCAGCATCACTAAGGGGGTCTATGTACTAAGCCTTGGAACTCATAAAGTAGACAGAGATAAGTTGCTAGCCAATCAGCTCCTAACTGCCACATTACAAGCTGTATTTGAAAAATGACAGCTAGAAGCTGGATGGTTGGTACTAAAACTTGGGTCCAGATGTATTGAAGTCAAAGTCTGACAGCCGTGCAGGATGCCAGCCTGCCTTTTATGGTTTTTTTTAAGGGGCAATCATTTACAAGGCATAGTAGCTCCCTCTGCTACATTACTGATGGTTTTAATCTGTAATACTCAGGGCTATTTTTGTGCAGGCTCTAGCAGGAACTGAGGCCCTTATTCTAGCTCACTCTTTCTGACAAAATATTTCTTAGATGGACAAAACCATGAGCACTGCAGGTGAGGCAGGTGTTACTTGTGCAGAGATAATTAGATTTGGGTGGGGTTTTACACCTGCCTCACCTGCAGTGCACATGGTTTTGTCCATCTAAGAAATATTTTGTCAGAAAGAGTGAACTAGAATAAGGGCCACAGTTCCTGCTGGAGGCTGCACAAAAATAGCCCTGGTAATACTGTTCTTAATCACTCTCACTGTTTTTCAGCTGGATGGAGATAGTGCGTCTGCGAACTTTGAAGAAGAAGAGGGTCAAGATGTCTACAATGAAGTCTCAATGCCTGTTTAAATTGCCAAACATAATGCTGCCACCAAAAATAGTGTATTAAAAAACTTCCATAAAACAAAAATGCATCATGCTAAAAGATCATTTGAAGTCTGTATAATCTAACAGTACTTGTGTAGTTTGCGATTTGCATACGATTTGCATGCGTTTCGATGTGTGATGCGATTTATTACCTGTTTATGCCCCCACTATCCACTACGGCATGGAGTTAATTTCATATAGTGAGGCGAGCGCGCTCACCACGCTTCGGGCTCAGTGAATACATGTCAAGTAATCCGAGTACGCTCGCCACGCTTCAGGCTAGGTGGCTCGCTGCACTCACCACATTATATAAAATCAACTCCATGCCGTAGTGGATAGTGGGGGTATGAACAGGTAGTAAATCGCATCGCACATCGAATCGCATGCAAATAGTATGCAAATAGCATGCTATATCGCATGCGATTTACTGGTGCAGTGAAACTACACAAGTACCAATCTAACGTATCCTAAAATGCATATATGGGAAGATGTAGAATACCTTAAAGAGAAAAAATATTGAGAGGTAATGTTCCAACCAATCAGCTCATAACTATCATTTTTTCAAACACAAGCTGTACCATGGCAGTAAGGAGCTGATTGGTTTGTACTTTATCTTTTTCCATTTTATCACAATCCAAGGTTTGCTACATCACCCCCATATTGTTTAACTGCAATAGATTCTCCTACCTATGCAAGCTATTACCTTTCTGAACTCGAATAGATTTTTTATAGATGTTTTTATTATCAGTGTGTGCTATCAGTGCTAACTTACAATGTTTCCAATATGATAAAGAAAAAAAGAAAAAAAATCTCTGTACTTTTACACAATATAATAATTAAGCTTTTGTTTTTGTTTCTATCAACTACAATTCTCCAATAAGTTAACCTTTAAGTTTAAAACCTTTCATTTCTGCATCTTTCTTTTTTTTATCTTAACGCTAATATGTTTTGCCTTTTTTTTTTATAAAATCTGTAAATATGCATAATATGAAAATATTAAGAAATAAATAAATAATATATTTTACAACATAGCCTTAAAAGATAATAACTATTGCATATATATATATATATATATATATATATATATATATACATACATATATAGTTAGTTAGTTAGTTTAAATGCTTTTGAATTTCTACAATATCGAGACATCAAGGGGGAAATTTTCTAAGATGTGTATTCTACTTCACATGTGATGTTGCTATGGGCAACCAATCAGATCCTGTCTACTATCTTCTAGACTCTAGAAGATAGAAAACAGAATCTGATTGGTTGCCTGTAGCAACATCACATGTGAAGTAGAATACACATCTTAGTAAATTTCCCCCAAAATGTTTTCAGGGAATACTTAGTTTGAACAAAAATGACTTTTTTTGTAATTTTTGTTTATTGTTATCACAAAAAATGTTTTATTGGCACTGTGATGCTTTGCTGAACTAGATATTTTAATATCTGATTACCGAGTATTTTATACAAAGAATAAAAGACCTTTTAAAATGTGTATGTTCTATTTTTTTTTTTTTTAATAAAATATAATCTTAATGAAGTAGAAAATTACATTTATTTACATTGTCACAATGGGGCAGATGTATCAATGGGGCCATAATGTTTATAAAATGAGGAGAAGCAGGCACCCCTTATGGGCAAATGTATTAACCCCCCAAGGCTGATAAGGGGAGCCGTTATGCCTAGTGTTAACGGCTCTCATTATCAGCACCCCCACAGCGCTGCACATGTGCATAAAAAAAATCTTCTCTCTTCCCCGGCTGGCTGTCTCGGCATGCGTGAGATCTTGTGTTTATCGCAATATCTCGTGTGCAGCCCAGAGCCAGCAACAGGGCTAGTGTTGTCCCTGCAGTGGGGATAGGACAACGCTAGCCCTGAGCTGGTGATTACAGGGGACAGCCCCAACGAGCAGTAAGGTGCGCAGTTAGTACATTTAAAAAAAAAACATAATCCCCCCCAGTTAACTAGCATTAAGGGCCTTATTCTGGTTCACTCTCAGAGGCAAATTCCTTCTCAAATGGACAAAACCATGTGCATTGCAGGTGGGGCAGATGTAACATGTGCAAAGAGAATTAAATTTGGGTGACTTATTTTGTTTCTGTGCAGGGAAATTACTGACTGCTTTAGTTTTACACTGCAATATAGATCTAACTTTGAAGTAAAACCCCACCCAAATCTAATTTTCTCTGCACAAATTATATTTGCCCCACCTGCAGTGCACATGGTTTTGTCCATTTGAGAAGGAATTTGCCTCTGAGAGAGAACCAGAATAAGGCCCTAAGTGCAGAAAAAGCACTTAATTCTATTTGATACATCTGCCCCAATATTTTTGAATGTACAAAATGTTATACAGTTGCTGTGGTTAATAAAAATGACCACCGCCTTGGAGGAAACAGATGCTAGAGGTCCTACTGGGCAGATGGATATATGCTAGAGGTCCTACTGGATAGCATATATTACTACCCAAAAGTTATAGTTTTCGTGTAGCATAAATGAGCATGTAACCCCTGTCAATGAGCATTTAGGTCAGTGGTTCCCAAACTGTGTGCCTAGGCTCCCTGGTGTGCCTCGGAGCACTTGCAGGGGTGCCTCAGGTTGGTGGTCCAGAACCAATTCAAATTATTTATGGCCAATGAAACAGGCGAAATCAGTGCTTGGGGCTTCCAATTATAAAATTTGTGGGGAAACAGAAGTGAATCGTGTTCCTCACCACATAACTGGACCTAAGGATGACATTTAAGCACAACTTATTTCATTAAAAAAAAATATTCTTGGTAACAAACTTTGGCCTAGGGGTGCCCTGAAAAATATTCTGATACACTATTCTGGTGCCGTGATTCAAAAAAGTTTGGGAACCTCTGATTTAGGTAAAACAATATACAATAAATGTACAGAGGGGCGCCATAATTTTTTTTGGCTGGGGGGGCACAAAATTTCTAGTTACACCACTGCAGAGATTACTAATACAATTAGAAAGGATAAATAGAGAAGACCCTTGGCGCACTGGGTTAGACTCCACAAAAGTTATTTATTGCTTAAAAAACATGAATTCCGCGGACCGGAATCTTGAGACATAGAACTTCTGCTGTGTCTTTGCGAATCGGGATGTCCACGGACTGGAAGTCAGAGATGGAGGACTACCGCCGCGCCTTTGTTTTTACAAACCGGAGGATACTCTAGCCGGAACCGGACGAACGTCTTCTGCCTGGATCATAGCCAATGACAGTGGGGGAATCTTTTCTATACACACAGGAAATGGATACATTCTGGTTTTCCGGGGAAGTCCCTAGTTTTTGCCGCCCTTTTTCCACCATAAATATGAGGAACCTATATGCAATCAGCAGCCTTGAAAAAGAGTCGCGGAGACGCAAAACGCATTGTCCCAGATTGCATCCATCAGGACCCAGCCCAGTGAAATTTTGGGGCTTTGCAGGGTGTGTGTTTTTTTCCTGGGAACACTCTGCAATACCATCCCAGACTCCATCATCGCCACTGGGAGTATCCTGCATCTTAACACTGTACACTGTTTCTATCCTATTTGTTTTAATTCATGTTTTTAAGCAATAAATTACTTTTGTCGAGACTAACCCAGTGCGCCAAGGGTCTTCTCTATTTATCCTTTCTACCAACGGGTGTTGGGAACACACAGAGAAATCCAGGCTGCACAGGAGGGTAACTAGTTCAACTTCATTACCACAATTACTAATACAATTGTCTGGTAGCTGGGTGGCTGATAGGCAATGTCTACATCGACAGTCCATAGGTCGACATTATATAGTCAAAATCATCTGCTGGCAGAGAGTGAAATTAAATCTCTTTCTCACACATGCACGAACACAGAAGGTAGCAGACCTTTGGTACCTTACTACTAGTACATAAATATGGTCAACATGGTCAAAACGGTCAAAACATGCAGAATGAATGTTTTTGAGATTTTGATTGGCCTGAAGCATGATGAGCAAAGCAACCATGCCAGGGGACACAGATTACTAATTGGGTTGTCAACTTGCTCAGCTGTCGACACCAAAAAATTTTTTAAAGCTCAAGTAGATTTTTTCATGCGTAGACCTTTACCAGGTGAACCTTATGCTTGTGTGAACCTTTTTAGACATTGATCTCCTAATATACCACACCCATATGAAAGGTAGAGTGACCAATTATAGCTAATTACAGCAAGTAGTGAAAAATGTGTATAGCTAGAGAGTATAGCTGTGTACACACGGGGGCGATTTCAGCACATATCGCTGGCAATATGGTTGCTGAACGACCATATTGCCAGTGATTTGTTTGTGCTGTCGGCGATAAATCACCAGGTGTGTGCTCCCGTGTGCAGCCCCTGATGGTTGCTGGTCGCAGGAACTTGCTCCTGCGATCAGCTGTTTCCCTGCCTCTTCCCCCGGCAGAGTATCCTGTTCATCAGCGACCATCTCTGGTCACATTCACTCAATGCACTCAGCAGCCCGTATGTACACCCCTAAAGAGTATATGTTGGAAGAGGTTATTTGTCCAGCACCTCACCTTATATGAAAGTAAATCTAAGGTGTAAATCCATACATCAGTAAGGGAGTACAGGGGAAAATGCAGGATTTTCAGAAGGGGGTTTCCAGTGGGGCAGAGCGAAGCACAGAGATGGACAGTATATGCCGGGTCAGTTAAAGTATTATAGATAGACCAAATGTATATAAATAATAATAATAATATTATTTTCCGGATATAGATTTCTTAGATTTGAATGGAATTAAAAACTAGAGAATCCCACCTACCAAATGGTACTGGGGACTAGGGGATCAGAGTTCAGGAGGCAGAGCAATCTGCCAATGAGAATATAAAACTACATACCAGGTGTGTGGAGCTGGAGCAGTAACCAGCTGCTGGAGGGCTGATATCTCTAGTTCTGGGCACAGTAGAGACAAGCTACTAGTGTCCATCAAAGGAGGAGAGTCCCAGATTTTGGAATATACCAGAAAAACTCTAAGTCAGATAAAACCTAAAATATCTGACTGGGAAGAGCAATTAACAGGCTTGGATGGGGACCACTGCTTTGAAGTCAGATATCTCCGGTTCCCAAGGGCCGATTTTAAAAATCCTTGTACCCATGGAAACAGGGGACCATCAGCTTTCATCCTAGGGTCCTTAGACTCCTGGGGGGGTTTCTGGGTACTCATACCCCCCCCTCCCCCCTGCGTGCGCCACTGGAGTAGATAGGAGTTCAAATGGAGGTTTGGTCACATACCTGTGTGTATAAATTTGTTGGTATTATTTATATTGGCTGCAGGGTGAGGAAAGAAGAGGGTGATGACAAAAGAAAGGGGGGAGGGGGAGTGGAGTGGCTCCCTGAAAAATGAAATGAGTAATGTGTAGTGCATGATAACTTAAGGATATCACTATTACTTACTCACACATATTGCACAACTCCCACTTATTGAACATAGCCACTGCACTCATTCTGGGGGAATACTGTATAGGCTCCAGGATAAGGGGTCTATGCATAAAAGACTTCCTAAAAAACTTTCTCAAACCCACACTAGTGGGAGTTCCCCTATTGAGCATTGGTTGTTAACAATTTCACACAATTGACGGTACTTATATGTTAGTTGGGCGCCCAATTAGCATACGTAAGCTAACTTAGGAAAATCGCATTGCATGGGCCATTTTAAGGGGCATGCGATGCGATTTTCCTATGTAATTTATTCACTGCTCTTTTAGCCCTGGGGGATCGCATTGCATCTCCCGCAAAATCGAATGCGATCGCATTTTTATATGATTTTATAGGGTGTGCGATGCCATTACATTAGGTATACAATAATATGATTGTATGTCCTAAAAATAGCTTTTACGCACCCCTCCACTATCCACGCCACCTCGAAGCGTGGCAAGTGCAGCGAGCCCCGCGAGGGGCGGTTGAATGCGTACTCCGACCTTTTCATACCCCCACTATCCACGTCGGCGCGGAGTTGACTTTATATAGTGTGGCGAGCGCAGCGAGCCACTGACCCCGAAGCGTAGCGAGCCCAGCGGGGACGCGGATTACTTTTTATGTATTCCGCGTCCGCTCGCCACACTTCGGGCTCTATATAGAGTCACCTCCACGCCGATGTGGATAGTGGGGGTATGAAAATGTCGGAGGATGCGTTCCGCCTGCGCTCGCCACGCTTCGGGGTGGCGTGGATAGTGGGGGGTGCGTAAAAGCTATTTTTAAGACATACAATCATATTATTGTATACCTAATGTAATGGCATCGCACACCCTATAAAATCGCATGCTATCACATGCGATTTTGCGGCAGGTGCGATGCGATGCGAAACCTTGGGGGCACACAGAGCAGTGAATAAATTACATAAAAAATGCGATTTCCCTACGCAGAATAGCCCACTAAGCAAATAGCTTAGTGGCCGCCCAACTAACATATAAGTACCCAATTGACTTTATAGATTTTGCTAACTGGAGAGTACTCTGACTACTCTGCAAGTTTGCTTTTATCAATAAATACCCCTATTTTACATAGACATGTAAACATGTTTGTTTTCCATTATCAGTGGTTAAGTAATCATGCACTACACAATTCTCCTTCCATTATTCATCCCACAGGCAACCACTCCACCTCCCTGATCTTCCCTTACTCTCTTGCCCTTATCCCACCCACCTCTCTCCCCAACCTTCTTCCCTGCACCCAATACAACACATGATTTATACATAGAAGTATATGAATAAACACCATTTGGACTCATAGGGGGCAATTCTATTCTTTGCAATTTGAATAGCAACAGGAGAGAGCTCCTGGCACTAACCTAATCAGCGTTCTGCTATGAAAACAGGGCAAAATACGTGGTCTTGAAAAAGGTGTTTGACACACCGAAACGCGTCGACAGCCAGTGTGGAGTGTGAGCAGCCATCACCCTTTCTATCCAACCTTGCATTGGATGTATGTATTTTTTTATCTTATTGTTTTTATCGCTGTATTTTTTATCTGGATGTTTTTGGATTCTCCTGAATCCTTTTTTTGAACCTATTGAGACCCTGCGTGGTCTATGTACTGTACCCCCCCCCCCCCCCCCTTTTCTTTGTGGTTTGTCCTACTGTCATGGGGACAGAGCATATGTGGATGGAATAAGAATAAAGGAAAAAAAATTCACTTTTTTAAACAACTTGTGAGGGGATTTTTTCTTCAAATTGAACCACTCATTGCGAATTATATCTGTCTTTCTGGGTATATACCTCTATATCGGATTAAGCAGAGGAATCATTTTAAAGACACAGGGCCAAGAAAACGCTATGGGAGTTTTAAGACTTACCTAACCGTAAGTCTGGTACGCAAACCCCCTAACCTCCTTTAAGACACTGAATGCTCCCGGGTATATTGCACATTTATGTCTGCACGGTGAAGGATTCTGGTTCCTTTTATAAAAGATACCTTTACGCACCTTTAAAAAACACTATACAATGTGAGTTTCTGGTACGCTCCCCGTATATCCACGTTTCTCAACGTGGTATTTTACACATTGCATATATGTTCTACTTTGTATATGTCGACCGGATGAGGAATTCCGAAATCTTCTGAGTAACAGAGGACGTAAGGAAAGAACCCACTATGGGCTTATATACCATCAGAAATACCGTGAGTGGGGTACGCCCATCCTGTTTGAACACGTTATTTTTGTTTCTTCACACTGAAAAGAAACCTTTATAGGTGTACCCCCACCTTTTATTTGGTGAGTGAGGTTGTTGTCGGTTGAAAGTAATAACTCAAGCGACCAGGTTCTAGGATACAAAGTGTTAAATATGGAGGCTGACACAGGACATTTCAAAACAAAGATAAACATTTATTTAAGCTACAATAATAAAAACATGCAAATAAGTAACAAGTTAATACTCAGCTTTCATCTCAGATGTTTTAAGATCTGTCCCGGATGGTTGTCATCAGTAGTTTAAAGAATAAAAGTCCAGTCGTCCTCAGGGTCCCTCTTTAAGTAACTCTACTGAGTTCTTAAACTGAGGTGATTTAGAAATCTATGTCCGCTGCAGACAGACCTAGCTTCAGGAACTTCTGCTATATAAAAGTCTCTAGACTTTATACCCATTCTGTGAAGCTGGATGTAGCAGTCTGTGCACGATATAAATTATCCAAAATGACACGATTCCCGTTCACATAGTTATGGACACAAGAGCCCATACAGCTTACTAGACAGTTCCGATCAGACATACTGATAGCAGGAACATATATTTATTATAATCAGTTTGCTTAAACACTGGCTACCCTTCCCACACACTATATCTTCCACACCAGGTCAAGGGTAAAAGACAGCTGGCAATTAGAATGGAACTATATTTCTAACTGGTGCCTATATGTCTGTAAAAGCACTAATCCTAATAAAAAGTACATTTATATAGCAACAAAGTTATACAGATACAAAATGGAGGTTATACATGACAAAATGGGGTCCAAAAAGTAGTTAAAAATATCACCCTATACAGAGGTACGCCCATAGAAAGGAAAATCCTGTTCTGTATTCTTGAAAGGTGTTATTTATTCAGGATCAGAACAAAAGATAAACATTTACACAAATATACTTTTTTATTATTCTTATGTATACACACCGGGATAATAAAAGGCTGGTCCGATAGACAAGAATCAGAGGGTCTTTAAAGATAACGCTACGTGCCCATACCCCGCCATAGACACTGTGAGTGGGGTACGCCCATGTACCTCTTTTTCCCGTATTCACCTTGAGTTTTTTGATTAAGGAACGATATGTAACAGTTGGTTTTTTCTTATTGATTTTTTCCTCATATTGGGAACACACCGAGTGTGAACATCCAAGGTGGTGATAAGATCCAGGGAGACGTCGGCATTCGACATCCTTGCCGAAGTCCCTGCGCCTCAGAAGTCCGGAACCCCAATCTTGTTGTATTGTATGGTTTTTTTAATTGTTATTGGGTGATAACTGTGGGATAGTACAGACTCGAGGCTGCAATAGCGCCAAAAGGTGGCCAATTCCTATAATTTTTTCTTGTATAAATGTCCTTCACTCACTCAACAACAATACATTAAGCCTCAGGTATCTGGTCCCTCAAATAATTGACTAATATGCAAAACAGTAACATATCAAAAACACACAGCAACAATAGGGACAGAGAATACAATGGAAGTCTACTTACCAACCTCCCCTTACCTAGAACCTGCAATTCTCACGAACAGCCGTTCACGGTGAGATGGTGGGAACAGCCATTCCCCCTTTCTTTACTAGGTCCAGGACCTGGGAAGAGCCGCCGCGGAGCCCACTGTTCCCAGGGACAGGACCTCTCAAGAGGATGAAAATCACCCTTTCCTTCAAGGGGCCTAAATTAACTAACAGGCCTTTAGCAGTTGTGCAGGCCTATCGCCTGACTAATCCTTTACACAAGTGACTCAATTCAAACACTCCTAACTACGGTTCAGCCCTAGTGCCTGTCAGTGACCACAGGCCTAGTGCCTGACTGGGGCACAGGCCTAGAGGCCTGAGTGGAGGCACAGGCCTATGGCCTGAATGGGGGCACAGGCCTGGGGCCTGGCTAATGGAGCCCACGGGCCTAGTGCCCGGCTACCTGGGCCTCGGGCCTCATGCCCGGCTACTGTGCCACGGACCCTGTGCCTGGCCTATCAGGACAGGGGCCACGGGGAGGAGAGGCCCAGCTAAACACTACGGGCCAGGAGGGGCCAGCTAAATACAAAAGGGCCAGGAGGGCCAACAATTAAATGCCCACGGGCCAAGAGGGCCCGACTATTATGCCCACAGGACAAGGGGGCCTGATTATGCACGCCCCCCCTGGGAGTGACTTGCTGATCCGTCCCGCCAGCGTACAGCAGGAGAGTAAGCAGCTGCAGCCATTTCAGAGCACAGATAGCCGGCTGCCTTGTTTATTGTGCTGCATTGTTACCTTTCACAGCCACAGAGGGGAAGAAGGGAGGGGGATGTGGTGGCAGAGGGGGCAAGGCTGAATTCCTGCCAGGATCAGCATGTGCCCATTCCGGCCTCTAGCTCCTGTCCACTACTCCTCTCCTATGATGTAGGAGGACCACATCAAATACACACATACACTGCAGCCTGCACTCTCCCTGAGGGAGAATCCTTATTACCCTACCCTCATAATAGCAAGTGCTTTCCTTTCTGTCACACAACAAAGAAGATAGGGGTCGGCAACATCAGTAAGTTTTCCTGGTCAAGGTCAGGCATTTAGAATCAGAATCAGCTTTATGTTACGGATCTGGGTGTGAACCCACCGTCCGGAGACAGGGACGTGAGGATGTTGGGGGTGGGCTGAGCCCTCAGCCAGGACCGCTGTTTAGAACGGCCACGGCGAAGCCCTACACTAACTCTGTTGGCCGTCACGGGCAGGTGACCGCAGGCTGCAGGGTTCTAGGCTACTCCTTTAGTCGCCACGTTCGAAGGAGCGAGTTAGACCCGCTCCAACTCCAATGAAACCAGGTTTTAAGTGGGGACAAACCCACGGCGACTGTCAGGGACTGGACCAAAAGGAGGATCTAACTACCAGGGCCTATCTGGACAAAACACCCTAACTAACGACACCTGGCCAAGGACGGGGAGTGTGACTGAGTCACAGGCACCAGAACAAACATTAACCAAACGCAAAACACGCCAACATAAAATGGTACAATATCGGTACCCCAAAACGGGCGTGAACCCACTAACGTGGGCCTCTCCAAATCACGGAGAGCAAGACCAGGACGATAATAATAACTAAGGATTAAGGGCCGCTTGCCCGCAGAAATAAAGAATAATAAACAAGGCTCCACTGGAGCACTTACGTGGCCGGCCCGACCCTCCGGCAGCACCAGGTGGTAATATGCACGCCAGGGGTAGCTTGGCAGGGACGGAATCTCGCTGGCCACGACGGAGCCGAATCTAGACAGGATCAGGAATGGATAATATCTGGACCCAAACGGGACCGGGACCGAAGCACGACCGGAACCGTATAACCACTGGACAGTGACTGGACCAGGACAGGACCGGATCAGGACAAAGACTGGACCAAGGCTGGACTGTGACTGAATCCAGACTGAAGCTGGACAAGACTCCGACTGGACCAGGACAGACAAGACTGGGACAGCACCAGACTGGAAGCAGGGAACAGGACTAGGCTGAACAGAGCCTGTAGTGCTCTGAACAAGGCAATATCACCAGTGGGGCTGATCAGGGCTGAATCCCTTAAGAGGGATAGCCCAGCCTATCAGCCTCCGCCTCAGCACCCGGGCCACCTGCCCTAATGGCAATCAGGTGGCCGGGCGCACGATCCCCGGCGTCCCCTATTGCATGGCAACCGCTGGGCGGCTGCTGGGGGACGCCGGAAGCTACCACTCAGGCTGCCCGGCCGGGCTATGATGTGCACCAGCCAGGCGGAATTGACGCGGCGGGGCTGCGCACCACCGGGCGTTGGTGTCCGGGACACCCTTCTAAGGGCGCCCAGACACCTGCTGCGGTGGCGCTGCAGCATGAAGAGACCAGCGCTGCCACCAGTGAAACCTGGAACGCCCTTCTCAGGGTGCCAGAGACCCTGCTGTGGCAGCACCGCAGCTACCAAATGTCAGCGCTGCTGACACTTTATTGGCCAGGTATACTTACGTATACTAGGAATTTGGTTTCGATTCAGTGGTGTAACTATGGAGGGTGCAGGGGTGCAACTGCTATGGGGCCCGGGGCTTGGGGAGGCCCGAGGGCCAAGCAGGCATCCCCTGCATCCTTTAGAATGGAGATGGGGCCAGCGTTACTGTGATGATGGTATGGTTGCGGGGCCGCTGCAGGGAAGGCGATGCTGGTGGGAGAGTGAAAGAGGAGCCGCTGGCGCTGCTGCTGAACAGAGCCGGAGGCACTCATGTGATGATGACATGTGGGGGGAGAGAACAAGACGCTGCTACATAGAGGTGCTCCGTGCGCCATGGTGCTGGGGAGGAGAGGACCCGATGCTTCCCTGGAGCCGCTCTGTGTGGTCGGTGAGGGGACCTCCCTAGCTGCTGCTCTGTGGAGGCGAACGGAGAGAAGATGCTTCTGGAGCCGCTCCATTTCAGGCGGGCGGTGAAAAGGAGAGATGTCCCGCTGTTGCCACCCATGTTGCTCATCGGAGGAGGGAATAAAAGAAAAGACCCACTACTGCTGCTCAGAGCCTCTCCGAGGTGGGGAAATCGGGAAGAGGAGCTGCTACTGTCGCTGCCCTGAGCCACACTGTGTCCCCCCACCCCCAACCTCCCGTCTGTTTATACTGCACCCCCCAAGTGCATCTGTCATTCTGTATCCCCCATATGGTGCTGTGCCTGTTTGTCTTTCCATCCACCGTTCCTTCTGACTATGTTGCCCACCTCTTTGTGTACCCCCATATGCTGCTCTGTCCATGAGTCTATGCCCCTCATTTGTCTTGTCAGTTTATGCCCAGTATGGTGCTCTGTCCCTGTCTCCTATACCCACATTAGTCCGTCTGTCTATGCCCACTCATACATCTTTCCATATACATTAAAAAAAAACATGTGCAAATTGGTCAGATAAATCTCATGCAATTTACTGGACCAAATTGCATGTAAAAAATGGAACATCAAGTGCCAAATCTCATGTAGCACTCCAGGGAAGCTGTTGGGGAAGTTCAGGTTCAATCAGGTCCAACTTGTCCCTCAGACAGTGTTCTACTTGCAGTACAACATGGTTTTATCCATTTGCCCCCCAAAAAAGCCGTGACCAGGGGTGAGATGTATTAAAATGAAAATGCCGTATAACCCCCATTTTACTGCTTTTTCATATGTACTAAAACCCGGCCGCACCGATATCGCCGGGCAGGGTATCGCCACCTTTGGGTGGAAATACCCTATAGAAGCCTATGGGCTTCTTTTTGCCGCCCGCCGCCTCCACCGCAACCCCGCCGCCTCGCCGATCCCCCCTCCCTTGGGCTTACCTTCCTGAAAGGTCCTCCTGGACCCTGGAAGGTAAACCCCTCCTCCCCCTAGCAGCGCAGCCAGATGTCCTTCCGGCTGCAGGGGGGAGGAGGAGGTGGGCCGGGGACAGCCAAGCTGAGCTGTCCCGGCTGCAGGGGAGAAGTAGGCGGCTGGGAGGTGACGGAGACCCCCCGCAGACCACAGTACAGGTATCGCGGGGGGCCTCCGTCACCGCACCGCGATGTCAGCCGCATATGTTAGTACATATGCGCTGGCATCGCGGCGGGGGCGCGGAGATGTATATTAACCCCTTCAGTGGTGTTTTTTTTCAGGGGGATCACTCCCCACTGGGTGAGTTTTTTATGGGGAGCGATCCCTTAAAAAAAAACCACTACTGCCTCCCTGAGTCCGGGCAGCGCCGCTGAACTGTCAATCCCGGACCTGCACACCCACACACCGTCCCCGGCAGCCTGTTTGTCATAAGCCGGCACCGGAGACTTCAATAGAAAACCCGGAGGGAAGGCGGGAGTAGGAAGCGCGGCGGAAGGGAGGGAGCTGGGCAGCACTGAAGCTGCCTGAGTTCAGTGATTGAACTCAGCAGCACTGCCCGGCTCTAAACAGTGACAATCCCAACTGAGGCACAGCCCGGAAAATTCTCGGGATTGCTACTGAAGGGGTTAATACATCCCGCCCCAGGTCTAAATCAGGATCTACTCTAAAAACACACATATAGGGTGAGATGTACTAAGCCTTGGAAAGTGATGGAATGGAGAGTGATAAACCACCAACCAATCAGCTCCTACCTGTCATTTTTCAAACCCAGCCTGTGACATGGCAGGCAGGAGCTGATTGGCTGGTGGTTTAACACTCTCCATTTTATCTCTTTTCAAGCTTAGTACATCTGGCTCATACTACCAATAATTCATAAGCTTTGATGGTTTATAGCCGATGTACATTAGTTTTGCCATCATCGGGAGAGAACCAGATGGTTTCACTCCATCCACTGCACAGCTGAAAAGATATGATATTTTTTTTCCTCGCCAAGGTCCTGGAACTAGGGATGGCCATCAAACCATTGATGATTCAAAATCATTGATGGTTTATGGCTGATGATGAATATTTTTGCCATTGTTGGGCAGTGGAGTAGGGTGTAGCCAGGACACCCGGAGCAAGCTCATGTCACGGCACCCCCCCCCCCCCCCCCCAACCCCATATATACACAAACAACGATTGAAGATTTGGAGTGCAAGAAACCAAAATATAAAACATTAATAGAGGCCACCCTCACAAAGAAATATATAAAATACACTCTATATATACTGTAGCAATGTACAGAGTGAGCAGCGATGACTCACTCTGTCAGGAACCCCGGTTTTCATGCCGCTCGCGTGCGCCCCTTACCGGCACGCTGGTGTAATCTGCTCCTCAGATCAGCTGCTGGTACAGTCTGCAACCCCTGGCGCGATGTCTCCTGCACACAAGTCATTCCCTGTGTCACCTAGGACTCCAGGTGTATTCCCTGTCCTGATTGCGGGTCACATGATCCAGGTAAACTCTAGCTTACTTCCTGGTCTGTGTACTGCTGCTGCGGCTAATTCCACAAGCCTGCGGCTGATTCCCTAATCACCTGGAGGGATAAAAGCCTGCTTCCCAGTCTCCTCCTAGTCTTGAACAACTTGTCAGTTCCCTTGCAAGTTCTCCAGCGTCAAGCTCCTTTCAAGACTCCCCATTTGCTCCAGAGGTCCGGTTACCTGCTTACATCCTCAGCATTCCTGGTTATTCCACTCCTGCCAGAAGCTTCCACGAGTTCCATCTGCCGTGTGATCCAGCTCTCTGTGTGCAGCCCAGGTTACCTGCTCAGCATCCAGATACCAGTGGGTTCCCATGCCAGTCACCTCTCGGCTTCCAGGCAGCTCCAGCGATCCCCAGTGATCACCATCGATCCCCATCGAGTCCCCTCCAGCTCCCAGGCCGCATCACAAGTCTTCCAGGCCGCATCACAAGTACTCTTCTCCGGCTCCCAGGCCGCATCCCATGGTACTCAGTCCCCTATACTGTGTACACCTTGCTATCTACATTCCTCTGTGTTGCTACCAAGCATTCAGTGCCACCATCGATGGTTTAAGTACCCCATAATATCTTTGCTCTACCAGTCTCAAGAGTATCAAACCCTGCCAAAGTCTCAGAGGAACCTGGGCAGAGGGCCGCTACCTGGTCGGCAGTTGCAGCTAAGTCCATATCCCCTTGCGGGGGTCACTGGTGAACACGACCGCGCCTCTGCTTTAGGTTCAGCCAATCCTGTGTCCCCGGCAAGTCATCATTCTCCATCCCTCCGCATGAGCTCCAGATATCTCAAGCCTCCCAGCTTCTGATTCCCTGCGCCCTCCACTGGCTCACTCAGTGCCGGAAACACAGCAAGTCCGGGCATGACACACTCCATGGGGATTGGGTGAAAACCGGACCACCGGACCAGACCAGCTGTGTCCGTCTCCCTGCAGCTAGTGGCTGCTCTCGGGAGCAGCAGCAGCAGAAGGCAGCGCTAGTCCGGGAGTAGGGTGGCCAATCCCGGGATCGGCGGGATCCCGGGATTTGGCCTAAAAAAGTCTGGGATTTCAATCCCGGGATTGGATTATCCAATCCCGGGATTTTCGGGATTAGACTGCGCATGCGCAGTCTAATGCCGGGCAGCGTCTGAGCACTAGCTCAGACGCTGCCCGGCTCCCGAATCCTGACCCCTGCGTGCGGCGATGCGTAGCGTGACAGTAGAGGTCACGCTGCGCAGCCTTCTGCTGTGCACGCCCCCTTCCAGTCTCCTCCGCACGTCGCCCGCCTGCCTCTGCCCGCCCGCATCCTTTCCGGCCTGCGGCCTGGCTGCTAAGAAGGAGGTGCACGAGCCTGGAGGCACCGTGCACCTCCAAACCCTCTCCCGGCCGGCCGCCCGCCCGCTAATGTAAGTAAATGTGCGGGTCGGCCGGAGTGGGGGTGGGTATGTGTGGAGCACAACTGTATTAGGGATGCCAATCCCGGGATCCCGAGAATCCCGGGATTGAGCATTTTTCAATCCCGGACCCCGAGATTGAAAAAATGCCCCGGTATTGGCATCCCTATCTGGGAGCAGATCTCAGTCCGGCAACAACTGCAGCTACGGGGAAGGATCTGGTCCGGTTTTCACCCAATCCACACTCCATGCTCTCCCTGACTGGCACTCCGCACAGGAAACAGCAGGGGGGTGCTCTGCAAACCTTTGGCGCCTGGAGCACGAGCTCCATCCCTGATACCCATAAAACTGATGTTTTGCTTTTTTTTTCAAAGTGCTGGGACACAGAGCCCCGGACATCTGTGAAGCCCTGTCCCCGTGTTTTGTTTGATCCACAGGCCAATCAATCAATCAAAAAAAAAAAAACGGATAACCATCGATAGGTAAAAATATTGATGGTTATCCATTGCATAGTTTAACACTATCGATAGCCAGTTGCGCTATTGCCATCAATAGCAACCATCGATGGCAATGGCGGGGACGCGCAGTATTGCTTCGCTCTCTGATACCCATTAACGGTAGTGTCTAGATCCCCTTCAGTTTGACGATTTTCCCATCATGCCCTGGGTCCACGTAAACCTGGAGGGGGAATATAAATCTGTGGCGATCGAATCGATCCACCATGCCCGAAGCGTGCGAGCGTACAATGCAGCTAAAATAAAACAAAATAACCTACACCAAAGTGAATTACAGATAAAATAAAAAACGTTGTGAGGGCATCTAACAACTTCCGCCCTCACTTAACATCACATCCTGTAATCAAAACTGATGGGGATGTAGTCTCTACCACCCATAAACACCCGCCCCCATGCCCTGATTAGATCGAGGGGCAAGCAAGTAAAAGAAAATGGATGGCCATCGATATGGTCACCATTGACATAGTATTTTTCATCGATGGCAACCGCAGCGATAGCCATTCCCACACAGCAGCCGCCTTCTGCTTTACCTGTGTACCCAGCCCCGCCCCCGGGCACGCCCAGTGCCTGACGTCAGTACTCAGAAGAAAGTCTTTCCGGTGAAGGAATCTGTAACCGCCGGAAAGTAACCACACGCGTTTATTCTGTGACTGGAGGAGGCTGAAGTCGGATCCTGTACAGCGGGAACCAGGGAGACGTTCACAGGCATCTCCCGGGAGGCTGCCCAGTAATAGAGGTGAGGGCGCGATGTAAAGCTACAGGTGGGGGACACCACGAGGCAGAGCAGGCTGTGGAAACACGGGGGGCGTCCGCTCTGAGTGTTCCGTGCAAGACGCGTGGGGGAGCAGATACTCTGGTGCTCGGGCGCTGTGGGAGAAGCAGCAGGGATGAAGGCCGAAGCGTGAGTGGTCTAGACTGTGCTCCGTGGGTTATGCGTGGCGATGACGGCTTCAGGTGGCTGGCCCCTGTATAATGCTCTCTGGGCGCTATTGGGAGGGGGGTGCGCTGGGCCTGGGCACTGTATATGACGGTATAGGTGATGTATCTCCTGCAGGAACTGTTCGCAGCGTGCGCCATAGACTGCCTCTCACACAGGCTCCTAGCGGAGGATCAACGGGGAATCTAAGAGCAAACACGGACCAGCATGGGTGAACCAAGCCAGGAGTCAAGCCCGGAATCAAGCCAGGAAGGTTAGTAGATTGTCGGATGGCCCTGCACGTTGCTGTGGGTATTATGGGAGTGCATGGTGCCATCGCCTTTCTTCATCCTAGTCCTGTTTCACCTTTTAAGTGTCTATTTAATGCACTTTGCTCAAAATATTGCGAGAAGTTTTCTCCCTCATTGTGCAGTATTCAATGGCGGCGCGAGCGGTGGCCAGGGGGTTAAACTGCGAGGATCACAGAAAACCAGTGATACTTGCAGTTTAACCCCTGCGCCGGCCGCTCGCACTATGCAACGTTCCGGGGGAATCCTCGCCGTCACAGGACGGCGAGGATTCCCCTAAACTGCGAGAGTCGCGGCTAGTGCAGCAAACTCGCTGTAATTAGCCTCGGCTCTCGCAGCTTTTGGAGGCACATTCGCAAATTCCCACTCGCTCAAAAAACTGAGCGAGGGGGAATTTGCGAATGAGGGGGGTCAGTTGAATACTGACAGGGTGAGCGGTGACTGCGAGCAAAAAGTCCTGCTCGCAGTCACCGCTCGCCCACGGCATTGAATATTTGCCATTGTCTGTATGCTGCTGTGGTTCAGCTAGACCAGGGATGAGGAACCTTTGGCTCCCAGCTGTTGTTGAACTACACATCCCAGCATACCCTGCAACCGTTTTGGAATGGCCAAAACTGTAGCAGGTCATGCTGGGATGTGTAGTTCAACAGCTCTGAGCCAAAGGTTCTCTATCTCTGATCTAGATCATAAGAAGAAACATTGGATGAAGGATAAGAACCCTTTAGTACAGTCATGTCAAGTCAGGCCCGGGGGCCAATTGCGGCCCCTGCCATCATTTCAAGTGGCCCGCAGCCTCCAGCCATAAGCGGGTGGAGCATCAGATGAGATGTTTGCCGGCTTTCGGGGGAGTGTGCGTCCAACCCCTGGCATTCAGAGAAGGGGGGGCAAGCTACGGGACAGAGTGAATGGGTGCAAAATGGGGGACATACAGTGAAGGAGGGGCAGGGTGAGGGACATACAGAGAAGGATGGTCAGGCAGGGGAATATAAGGTGAAGGTGGCAGAGTGGAGGACATACAGCGAATGGGGGCGGGCAGGGGAATATACCGTGAAGGGGCAAGGCTGGAGGACATACAGTGAATGGGGGCACGCTGGGGGACCATTCTGATGTGATTAATGATTCAAAGAATGTCAGGCTGAATGGTCGGCCCCCACACATTTTCACCTTACCAAATCTGGCCCTCTTCGCTAAAAAGTTTGGACACCCCTGCTTTAGTATGTCCATACTAGTATTATAGTAATGACAAGAAGAAATGCTGAACAAATTCTCAGTTCCCGAATTCTCAATTTGACCCCAAAAGAGAAGGAAAAAGAGAACACAATAGTGTAATACACTTTGATAAACTGATACAACACTCTTTTCAAGCTTTATAATTGACTGGACTAGTGTTCCCTCTAGAAATTGTGCCGGGCAGGCCAGGGAAGCCGACGGCACACTTGTGTGCGGTCCCGGACCACCGGCGTCACTAAAGTGGGCGGGCCCGCCCGCGCTGAAGATGCTGGGGGAAGGTGCCTTGATGCCGGGGAAGCGCCGGGCATCGCCGTCTAAGGCGGCGCTGGGCTTCCCCGTGCAAGGAGTCAGGCAGGCACCAGGCTGTTTTAGCGGGGCAGGGCACATTTTGCCCTTTAAAAAACGGGCAGGGCGCAGCGCCCCGCTAAAACAGCCTAGCGGGAACACTACTGGACCCGTACCCTTCAAGGTGGTCTACTTTTTAAGGTAGACAATTAGCGCATCCTCAGGGGGCGGTAACGTCACTGTGAAGGCTTCAGATTTGTCCAGCAAGCATAAATATAGAGAAAAAGACTGGTATGGTGTAATACCGTTTTTTTTTTATTCATAAAATGACAACATAAAATCAGGGATATAGCACAATGGACTCTCACCGAGTGCGTTGGTCCACAACACAAGTGTAGACAAAAGAGCAGGTGGTATATATATATATAGCAGGCGTCCCTGAAAGCTCGCACCTGGTGTTAGGTCCTCTGTGGCTCACCCTCTCTCCTCCTCGCCAACGCGTTTCAAAACCCTGTAGGTTTCTTTTTCAAGGCATGAGGAGGTGTAGTACAGTTCCTATATTTATACTCCTATCCAGGAAGACCTATTTCCAGACATGGAATACTCTATCCAGCTAAGCCTATACAAAAAGCATACATATACAAACAAATCCGGTTCCATAGTTTCCTTTTGGCATAAAGCCACCAGCTGTTTGTTAATTGAGTCAATCTCCTCCGTTTTCCCGCTTCCGCCGGAACCGGAAGTGACGGAATTGTCAGTATTTCTTCTTGTCTTTACAGTAATTTTTGTATGATTGGTGTTTTCATACTAACTGAGCAATTTGAAAGGCAGCGGCAGGTGCAAGGGTCTCCCTCATTCACTCTATATTGTACTAGTATTATAGTAATGTCTTAACAAATACAAGAGGGAAATGTTGATGAAGAGGTGTTATGCTGAAAGAGAGAATTAGGAGTATGAAGGTTCAATTTGTACTTTTAATAGTTTAAATTCTGTACTTCGCCCTTTGTTTCTCTTTCGTCCATCCTGGTGACACAGCTAACCTTGGGATGTAGGAGGGTCCGCACTAGCCAAGGCACCTATGCTGAAAGCTTTCTTCTGTACGCAGGCTCCTCCCTTCTGCATCCCATCATGCCTCCGTTCGTTTTGCCGCCGTTTTTTTTTTTTTAATGTCATTTATTCACTGCTCTGTATGTCCCAGGGGATCTCAACGCATCACACCTCCTGCAAAATCGCATGTAATTTTATAGGGGGTGCGATGCCATTACATTAACTATACAATAATATGATTGTATGACATACAAAGAGGTTTTAGGCACCCCCCACTATCCACGCCACCCCGAAGTATGGCAAGTGCAGCGGGATGCGTCCTCCGACCTTTTCATACCCCCACTATCCAAGCCGGTGTGGAGTTGATTTTATATAGTGTGGCGAGCGCACGCGGAATACATGTAAAGTAATACGCGCCTCCTCGTGGGGCTCACGCTACGGGCTCGCTACGCTCGCCACACTATATAAAGTCAACTCCTCGCCAACGTGGATAGTGGGGGTATGAAACCGGCGGTGGCGTGGATAGTGGGGGGGGGGGGGGGGGGGTAAACATCATTGTCATACAATGATATTATTGTATAGCTAATGTAATGGCATCGCACACCCTATAAAATCGCATGCGATTTTGCGGGAGATGCGATCCCCTGGGACAAACGAGCAGTGAATAAACTACATTAAAAAATCGCATCGCACGCCGCTAAAATGGCCCATGCAATGCGACTTCACTACGTTAACATACGTAGGAAATCTGGGAGCCGTGCTAGGAAACAAGTACCGAATAGCTAGGTTTTTATTATTTTATTAACTTTGTGTTTTAGTGCAGCTTTTTCCCCAGTGTGCTGCTTTTGACAGAAGCGCTGCACACTGAGAGCGCAGCAGAGGCTGAAAGAAGCACGTCCTGTCAGTACCCTGTGTGCAGGGGTATGCTGTCTGCACCCACTGCACTTAACCTCTGCTTTGCTGAGGTTTGCCTGGGAGCGTCTGGAACCGGCTCCTTGCTTAGAAGGGGATCGTGGGGGAAGGACCTCCCACTAGGGAGGTGAAGTCTATTGCAGGTGTCCAGCGCAGCTGGACAACTCCAAGTGATCCAAGACTTGGTCTCTTCCTGCTCTGTGTGCTGGAGCTATTTCTCTCCATACTGCGGATCTGGAGCCTGGCTGTTTTCTTCAAAGTACACAGGGTGCAGTTTCTTCTTGAAAGCGCTACCCCCGCTGACGCTGAAGTCACTGACAGCAAGTAGACAGATAAGTACACTGTATACATTGCTTTGCCTGACGTTGTGCACCGTTGGTGTGAGGATGCTGCTGGGGCGGGAAGCGCGGGGCATGTTATTAGACTGCAGATTTTGCGGGGTTAAATTAACATGTGAACAGATGGATCAAGGGGACCTTTGCCCTGCTTGTGAAACTGTGCCCAGTGGTGTGCAAGCCCTGAAGTCTCAGCAACAAGAACCTGCATGGGCTGGTGCATTGGGGAGGTCTATGAATGCCTTGGCTGAGGTTCTTAATAGGCAAAAGGATAACTTGATAAAGTCTCCTGGCCCTAGTTCCTCCTCTCAGACTTCTGTGGGATCCATTGCTCCTTCGCAAAGGGACCCCATGTTATTGCAGGTTATACAGGACACTGCACAAGGGATTCATAAGATGAATTCCCTTATGGAAAAGTTTGCAAACCCTCCTGAGAGTTCTTCCTCCAGGCGGCCTTCGCCTACACCTCCTGTTATCCTTAGATTCTGATGATGATGGTGTGTGTGCAGATGACTTAACTTGGGAGCAAAGGGAAGAGGCTGATGCTTCTGTCCCGGGCATTGAGGATTTTATCCTGGCCGTTAAACAGGTATTAGTCTTGTCTGAGGAGGAGAAGATACAGGCTCATTGTATATTCAAAAGAATGCATAGGGATTCTGTTACCTTCCCTTCAGACGAAGGTATGGTCTCCTAGTTAGGGAAAGCTTGGTGAAGCTCCTGGGCAAAATGGTGGTGACTTTCGAGACGCTTCAGTTTGCCAGGTTTCATTCCAGACCCTTCCAATGGCACATCCTTTCCTGTTGGTCAGGGAATGTGAAAACCATGAAACAAGAAAGGTTACTTCTTTCTCAGGAGACAAATGAGTCCTTAGTATGGTGGACGGACATAGAGATGTTGCAGCTTGGGCGGTCACTTCGCTCTTGGGACTGGGTGGTCATAACGACTGACGCCGGTCTCAGGGGTTGGGGGGCAGTTCCCCTTCAGTTGCAGGGCCTGTGGTCCAAACAGGAATCCAGACTACCAATAAATATATTGAAACTTCGAGCATTTTGCAAGATTAAACAGGCGGAGGATTGTCTGAAGGGTCCCCCGATCAGAGTGCAGTCAGACAACGCCACGGCAGTGGCTTACCTGAATCATCAGGGCGGGACTCGCAGCAGGATGGCGATGCAGAGGAAGTCTCGCGGATTTTCAGCTGGGCAGAAAGCAACATTCCGTTTCTGTCTGCTGTATTCATTCTGGGGATCCGGAATGTAGAGGCGGGTTTCCTCAGCAGAGAGGACCTGCTGGAGGGGGAATGGTCATTACATCCGGAGGTATTCAAGGAGATTGTGAATCGCTGGGGGCTCCCAGAGGTGGATCTAATGGCATCCAGGAACAATTGTCAGGTTCCGAAATTTTGTTCCAGGACCAGGGACCCAACCGCTTCTGTGGCACTTTCACCTGGTCTACATTTTTTCTCCGTTCCCAATGATACTGCGGGTGCTGAGAAGGGTGAAGGGCCACCAGACTGGCCCAAGAGGTCGTGGTATTCGAACATTCTGAGATTGTCAACGGAATCCTGGCCCCTTCCTCTTCGTCAGGACCTTCTAAGACTAGGGCCATTTCTGCACCTGGACCTAGCTCTGCTCAATTTGACGGCCTGGCTTATGAGACCTCCTTACTGAAAAAGCAAGGATTGTCTGATGCAGTTATCCAAACTATGCTTAGAGCTCGTAAGCCAGTGTCTGCTGCAAATGATCATCGAGTCTGGAAAATTTACATCAGGTGGAAGTGCACACCTCCTGGTTCAAGGTGTCCAGATTGTTAGATTTCCTTCAGGATGGTTTCTCAACTGGTTGGGATTAGAGTCTCTAAAGGTGCAGTTTTCTGCTCTGTCCATTTTCTTCCAGAAAAGGATAGCTTTTTTGCCTGAGGTTCAAACCTTTTTGCAAGGAGTTACCAGGTTAAAGCCTCCATATAGGCAGATGGTGGCGCCTTGGGATTTATCGTTGGTTATGTCTGTGTTGCAGAACCCTCCCTTTGAACTGTTAAGGTCGTCTGACCTTAAATATGTTTCTTGGAAATTGATCTTTGTGCTCCCGGTATTTTCTTCTCCAGAAGGGGCAGAAAATAGGGACAAATTAAGGAAGTTGGACGTAGTACGCGCCTTGCGAATTTACGTGGAAAGGGTAAAGGACATCCGCAAAACGGACCTGTTGGTTTTGTATGATGTGCATAAGAGAGGGTGGCCTGCTTCTAAGCAGACTATTGCCAGATGGTTAAGGTCAGTAATTGCCTTTGCTTACACCAAGGTAGGTAGACCTGTTCCTTCTCGAATTAATGCACATACCACTAGGTCAGTAGCTTCCTCTTGGGCTGTGCGTCATGGGGCTAAAGCGAAGCAGTTGTGCAGGGCTGCTACTTGGTCCTCTGTTCACACCTTTACCAAATTTTACAGGTTTCATGAGTTTGCGTCGGACGCTTCATTTGGATGGGCAGGGATGAGAACTGGCAGTCTGAGCATACCCTCCCAAAGGACCGGCTCGTGAACGTCCCAAGGTTAGATGTGTCACCGGGATGGACGAAAGAGAAAAGGGGATTTTTGTAAGAACTTCCTGTTCGAACCCCTTTCTCCGAGTCCATCCTGATGAGACAGCGATCCCTCCCTTACGCTCAGTAGTCATACTGTTCATGTGTGTCATGTTATGGTTATATGATTGTGCATATAAGATGTCGGGCATTGTACTGAGTTGTGTATCCTAGTGTGCTTTTCAAGTTGAACTGAGGCATAATGGGATGCGGAAGGGAGGAGCCTGTGTCCAGAGGAAAGCTTTCAGCATAGGTGCTTTGGCTCCTACGACCCCTCCTACATCCCAAGGTTAGCTGTGTCACCGGGATGGACTGAGAGAAAGGGGTTCGAATAGTAAGTTCTTACAAAAATCCCCTTTTTGTATCGTATTTATATAAGAAACATTAAGGACAGTACTGTACATGTGAGAGACCTGTTCTGGTGGGTAGGAAGCTTCCCTGCATTTGTCATGTAAACAACTTAATTGATCACAGCGCATGGGATCTGATGGCTTTACAAATGTGCTGCACTCTGGAGAATGCAGCCGTACAAGAACTCGGCAGACATTTTCACATTCAAAGATGCCATTATGTTTTTTGAGTTAAGCTTTGCTGCTCTCATCTCTGTTTATGCACTGCCCCTATTGAGGTTTGCGAGACTGCACATTTTTAAATACATCATGAATTTCTCTACAGTTCTTTATTCAAATATAGAGTAAACTGTATTTTAGACTTTGTTCAGAAGCATTATTTTTCTAGATCATATTCTCAAAATGTTCTTTTATAAAATACTAATAAAACTGCAGAAGCTAAATTTCAGAAACACCTAACAATCCAAATTGGTTGACCCAAACCAGGAAGGAACCAATGATTCTCAATTGTCAGAATGTGATAGTGAAAACATTCCCCCTATTCATCATATAAGGCCCCCATACATTGATCCGACATCCCATTGGGTCCCATGCGTATCGGAACAGAAGTCAGACTTACTGCCTGTCCGACCTTCGACTCCCTCCTGTGGTGAGGAACGGGGTCGCACGCCATCCTGATGTCTAGGAAGGTCCTGTGGAGGGTCAAGGGGTATAGGATGGCCGTACACTACCGCGGAATGTAAAGTCTACATTTCATTAGTTTTCCAATAGCTAATTAATGATGGACACATGCTTTTTATTACCAGTTATTTATATAGCGCACTCATATTCCACATCGCTTTATAGAGAATATTTGAACATTTACATCGGTCCCTACACTAGTGGAGCTTAAGGCCCCCATACACTATGCGATTTCACCCGATTCTGGAGGATTGGGACGAGAAATCGGGTGAAATTGGCCAAATTGCGTAGGGTATGACATCTGATCCGATGCGTGGTCCCATGCGCATCGGATCAGATCCAGATGTCGGACGGTCTGCACATAAGATTAATCATTTGCAGCCGTCTGGGGGAGCATCAGGAGCAGGCTGGCAGTGGGGACCTGTCCAGGGAGCGGCACGAGATGTACCTGCAGGCTGGCAGTGGGGACCTGTCCGGGAGCTTCAGGAGCAGGGAGTGGTCCGGGGAGCGGCACGAGATGTACCTGCAGGCAGTTAGCGGGGACCGTGGCGCAGTGCAGACTCAGAGCAGAGAGACCGGGGGCGCGGCTGGATAGTAGAAAGAAATCCTGTTCAAAAGGCTGGCGGGCACTGATTGGCTGGGAACTCAGCCAATCAGCGGCCGCCCAGTCTTTTGAAGAGGATTTTGGGCGGTATTCAATGAGAATACCTGCGAGGTGCAGCGAATCCTTTTTAGGATTCACTGCACATTCGCCACGTTCCGGAGCCGGTGGGCTACGGTATTCAACGTGTCAGGGGCTCGCTGCCCCTGACTGGCGTATATGAGCTCCTGCGGCGAATGCCGCAGGGAGCCTGAGGACGGTGGGAGGCAGAGAGATGGAAGTCTCTCTGCCTGCCCCTGAACGTTTGTGGGGGTTAGGTGGGCTCCCCGGGTGCCAGGCAGCACAGGCTGCCCCCCGGGGGTGCCAGCAGGGGACCTATATTCACTATACCCGATCGTAACGATCGGGTGCAATGAATATGTAATGAGCGGCTCGGCTCCGGCGCCCCCTGCTAGCTGCTGTGTAAAAAAAATATATATATTTTTTTTAAAATTAAATATATATTCATGTGCTTACAGCACATGAATAAAAGTAGCATGCCCCTCCTCAGAATAAAATTCCTGATTTTTTTGACACCAAATGTAAAAAACAAAACACTTTATTTTAAAAGTTCACATTCCACTTCTCCATAAAAAGATAGCGATTGCTACTCGGTGAATCATGGTGAAAAAAACCTTCAAATGTATTCGCCATGTGGTCATTGAATAGGGGGATTCACCGTTTTAGTCAAAAATTCGCCAAACAGCACAAATTCGCTGTAAAAACCGGGCGAATCAGCCTCATTGAATACCGCCCTTTGAATAGGCTGCTCTGCAGTCCCCACGGCGAGCGGGAGAATAGAAACCATCCTATTCAAAAGACTGGGTGGCCGCTGATTGGCTGAGTTCCCAGCCAATCAGCGCCCGCCAGTCTTTTGAACAGGATTTCTTTCTACTCTCCCGCCGCGCCCCCGGTCTCTCTGCACTGAGTCTGCACTGCGCCGCGGTCCCCGCTCCCTGCCTGCAGGTACAACTCGTGCCGCTCCCCGGACCACTCCCTGCTCCTGCCGCTCCCAGGACAGGTCCCCACTGCCAGCCTGCTCCTGATGCTCCCCACTCCCTGCCGCCCCCACCCCCCCCCCCCTCGGACCGGTCCCCGCTCCCATGGACCGCTAGTTCCCCAGCAGCTCCCCGGATTTTTACATCGCATCTGATTTATCACATGTAAAAAATGGCACATCAAGTGCCACATCTTATCAAGCTCCCCCAGGGAAGCTCAGGGGAAATCGGGGCTGACTTGTCCTAAGGACAAGTCACCCTAGTGTATGGGGGCCCTTACAATCCTATGGGGCAGATTTTTTAAGGTTGGTGAAGTGATAGTGTCTGGTTTTATCACCGACCAATCAGTTACTAACTGTGAAGTTACAGGCTTGGTTTGAAAAATGACAGTAGCTGATGATAAAAACCAGAAACTTTATCACTTCACTGAGCTTAATAAATCTACCCCTATATTCTTTACTACATATACAGGAACACACATTCATTCTAGGGTTAATTTTTGTTAGGAGCCTACCAGAATGTTTTTGGATTATGGAAGGACTCTTTAGTAAACCCACGCAAGTGCGGGGAGAATATACAAACTCTACACAGTTAGGGCCATGGTGAGAAATGGACCCATGACCTCAGTCCTGTGAGGCAGTAATGCTAACCATTACACCATCCGTGCTGCCTTTATTAAGCAACCTTAAAAGACCAAGCAAGCCAACTCAATTTCTGAAACTTTAGCATTAAAGATTTAGGGGGTGATTTAGTAGTGATCAGTCGGGTCCAAAGTCGACCCGTTCTGATGGTGGAGGTTTTGCGCATGCGTGTATTTGCACATGTGCAGAACCACTGTGCGAACACCTTTTGGCTAATAACACTGGCCGAGGCGTTCACAAAGGTAGGGGGGTAAGGATGGACACTGGTCTGGAACGGGAATGCCCAGCAACACTGAAATACAAAATCAATAAAACCTACAGGTACATTGACCTAATTCACAAAATAAGTTCTTGCAATGTGTTCTTTCTTTTCAGGCTCAGGCTCAGAAAGATGGTCCCAAGAGGACGCACTTACACTCATCGACTCCATGAAGGCCACTCTCCCCTCCCAGGATAATGTATCGTACAAAGTCTCATTGTCCAACATTGACTGGGAAACAATAGCCTTTAAGAGATACACTGGGCCCATGTGTTGCCAAAAATGGAATGAAATTTCAAATCGGGTAAGAAGAGTTATTGGGATCCGTGGAATCCTATTTGAAAGCAAAATTGAGCGTCTTTTATTAGTGTTCATTGTAACTTTCAACGCCCCTGCAGTTGCTCTTGCCTGCCTGGGGTGTCGCGGTCTACTTTAGTGCTTTTATATATTGTCTGGTCTGCATTGAGATGCAGGCAGGCCACAATGTGATAGGGGCAACACAGCAGAGAGGGACTCCTCAGTCAGGAAAGAGGAACTGCAGAGGTTTTCAAATGAGTGGGTGCTATAATGAACACTAATGTATTATGCTAAGGGGGTATCCAATTATCTGCAATGAAACCTAGGAAGTAAAAAAAAAAAGGTTTAACCAATGTATATCACTGCAAAAAACACACTGATTTATTGAACCTGTGTTTTTAGCCGCGGCATCCCTTTTTTTTGCGTTTGCCTGTCAGAGGCAAACAAACCAAAATCCCTGATAAGCCACAGCATGCACCAGCTTATCTAGGTTAATTGGATAGCCCCCGGCGAGCTAATTACATATAATTGGATATAGCTCTAAAGGGGTGTATACAAGGAGCGGTCCTTCTAAGCGATTTTGACTACATAGTCAAAATTGCTTAGAAGGTTAGTATAGATTGCTGTTAAGGTTAGACAAATCGCCCTATAATATCGCTTAGTAAAAAAGAGTTGCCAGACAAGAATATTTTGACTAGATCGCTGGCTGTCTGGTCAAAATCGCTGGTATTCACTGCTGAGGGAGATATTCACTAGACCAGTGGTGGCCAACCCGTGGCTCTTGAGCCTCATGCGGCTCTCCCTCTTGTAAAGTGAGGCTCCTGCTGCCCGCCGCCCACTGTCCGTCCCAGTCCCCCCTGCTGCCGGTTCCCTGAATCCCTTCTCCTTCTGAGGGGAGGAGAGCACGCATCGCGCATCTCTCCTACCCCTTACTGTGCATCCTTGTGACTGGGCCGTTCGCCAATCAGAGCTTGCGGGCCAGCAGCCAATCAGGAGCCAGCCAGCGAGCTCTGATTGGTGGACAGCCCAGTCACAGGGAAGTGAGGGGGAAGGAGACGCGCGGTGTGATGTGCTCTCCTCCCATCAGTGACATGACAGGAGGACTGCAGGGGGACACCAGACTGTCCTCTCCCCGCCCGGCAGCAGCAGCAACAACAGTGAGTGCTGCTGCTGGGAAATTTGCACTGTGGGAGCATAGCAGTTTGTGGCACTGTGGGGGCATACCAGCTTTCTGGCACCATAGGGGCATACCCGGCACCGTGTGGTGCATTCCTGGCACCGTGGGGGGCATATGTATATATGGCACTGCACTATTGGAGGCATATTTGTATCACACCCACCCAAGGGGTCAAAATAAACGACGCCCCTTTTTTTGGCGCATGCGCCTTCGGCGCGCGCATGATATCGGCTCTTTAGCTTGACTACCGATATTTTTCGGCTCTTTACCTCTGACCGGTTGGCCACCCCTGCACTAGACGATCTGCAATGAATACCAATCAAGTATGTTAATTCTAGTATAGTCAAAATCGCCTATAGACAAAATGTCTTAGTCAAAGTCTCTATCTAGCAAAAATTGCTCTGTGTGTACACCCCTTAAATGTTAGATGCTTACATTGGTTACAACCATTTTGACAAATTTATATTGGGTCATTTCATGTCAGTTCAGCCAGGTGTGTCCACCAACCATCTCTGTAAAAAAAAATTAAAAAAAAAAAATTAAGAGGATATTAAAACTTTCTGCAAATATCTTAACTCTGACAATTTATTAAATATTGATTTTTTTTTTTCTTCATTTTAAGAACAGAATTAATAACAATAAGTTTTTGTGTTTTTTCCTTATGCAGTTAACAAAGGTATACATTACTTCCATTGATACTCAGCATGGTACTCTGCTTAGTAGTCAAGGGGGGAAAAATTGTTTACCTTCATTTACTTTTATACTGCATTCATAATTAGCATTAGATTTAAAAACTTTAACAGAATTTAAGATGAGTCCACAATCACATAATTTTTCCCTTGATTGGAACATGTTGTAACATTGAAAGAAAGAGGAGAAAGTGTATACTGCCTTCCAGTACCTCCTTGGAGAGTAGGAATTTCCGGTACACAGAGGATGTGAATAAAAGGATCAAAACACTTATTTCTTAAAGGCCAGGACAATAAATTTGTTTGATTTTGTTTCATGAAATGTACAAGCACGTATTGTTCCCACTTATTACCCCGAATAATATACTCAATGGGTTGGGATCATTAGGTCAACAGGCTGTAGGTCGACATGGGGTTTCTCCGTTTTTAGACCCGAATGTCGAAACACACACTTGTCGGCTAAAATAAAACTGTGAAAAACTGTCGACCTTTTGACTGTGGACCTAGACCATGTCGTCCTAATGCTTGTCAACCTAATACCTGTCGACCTCGACCCATGTCGGCTCAATGCTTCTCGACCATCATGCTGTAGAAAAAATGAGTGTATCCCACCCAATGGACCAGTTATTGTACACTGTTGCTATGCGTGTAACTCTGGTTCCTGCTGTCTGACAATTGACGTGTAGCTCAACATTACTAAATCAATCGGTGTTCCTGCCACAGTCTTTGCTGTTTGTAGACTGCTATGCAGCTTGGATTTGCAGTCTTGCATTTCATTTTGTGACACATAGAAAAACTTTGCCATGTAAATTTAAATCTACCCAGCTATACAGGTCCAAAGGTGTCAAGATGTGGTGGGTTTCTACTGCTTGCGGACTGGTTTAGGTGGCTAGACATTTAATTGTCTCACCAAAGACGTCATGCTGACTCTTAACATGAGATGGGGCAAAAAAATCCATTCCGCTTGAATGTTGAAGCCATCCTTAAGGAAGCATAATTTCAAAATTTTTGCAGGTATTGTATTGTAATGGTTTTGCTTAGTGTGTCATAACCAGGGCTATTTTTCAGCAGGCTCCAGCAGGAACTGTGGCCCTTATTCTAGTTCACTCTTTCTGACAAAATATTTCTTAGATGGACAAAACCATGTGCACTGCAGGTGAAGCAGGTGTAAAACCCCACCCAAATCTAATTATCTCTGCACAAGTAACACCTGCCTCACCTGCAGTGCACATGGTTTTGTCCATCTAAGAAATATTTTGTCAGAGTGAACTAGAATAAGGGCCTCAGTTCCTGCTGAAGCCTGCTGAAAAATAGCCCTGGTCATAGCTAACCGTAATGAAGGCATGCACATAGTCACGGATATAACTTATAATGGACCGCCTCACATAGAGTAGAGCCACAATCATCTTGCTGAAAATAGACAGCAAATGGGTGGAGTGTTTCTTGTGAAGTGTCCCAGTGGAATCATTGAATTGTATCCTGGCACATGAATAATTTTCTGCAAAATCTACTAACATAATAGCTTCTGTATCTGGGGGAATGGATTTCTTCAACTGGCTTAAATATTCAGCCTGCGCAGTTGCTGTATACAGATGGGCTGTTGCATCAACAGTAGGATGGACAATTCTGGGACTGAGATCGGCAGGATTTAGCCCCCAAATCACAGGGATTTCAATCTTGGGATTAGACTGGGCATGCACAGCACGATTGAGCACTCGTGAAGTGATGTTAAAGGTCACACCTGCCCTGATCGCTCCGCTAGCCGATCAGTGCGGCACTCCCTACCGCGCTTACCAGCTGCAGTGCCTGTCCCGCTCCCCAGCCGGACTGCCTTCTGCACCGACTATGTAAGTAAATGTGTGCGGGGGGCGTGGGAGTTTTTTTTTTTTTTTTTTTTTTTTTTTTTTTTTTTTAAATTAGGGATCCCAAATCCCGGGATTGAAAAAAAAAAAAAATGCTCTACATCTAACTTTTCTAAATTGTTCCACAGTGTAAGTGATTGTAAACTATTTTATTTTGGTAAGTGTAGGTCCGTTGCTTAGAAACCATTGTTCCATTGTCCATGTCACTATCCTGAAAACTTTCAGTTGGGTCTTTGTAGTCAATCTTTAGTGGTAGAGCAACAACTAAAAATTATGTTTTGGGAAGTTTCACAAACACACAAATGCATACCTCTTGCAGCAACACTAACACACTGTCAGTTGTAAGGAGCGAAACTTAAGGTGTGTGTGTACACGCATCGATTTGCTTTCAATTTCCCCTATTCCATCCCCTTTTGATTTGGCCTTTGCTTTCCATTCAATTTCGCATTCGATCTGCACTGTTGCATTCAAGACTCAGTGTACACATTCAAATTACTGCACAGTCTATTTTTCTTTTCGATGTAGAGAAAACGGGAACTCGAATCAAATGCAGGTTAAAAGCTTCTTAAAAACCTTTTAATTCACATTTGCTTCTATATGCAAAATCAAACGGAAAACCTGTCAAACTCGAAGCGTGTGTACACCCCATTAGACAATACAACGTGAATGTTTGGAGAATAGGAGAGAACTCATCTCTTCGGACTCCTTGGTTGGGTCAGTGTATTGAAGCATCCTATTGATTTAAAGTTCAGGGATTTAGTAGATCTTTACCAATAATGATACATAATCATGTTATTGATCCAGAAGGGAAATTTATTATTCTAGATGTCTCTTTTTATAGCTCAAAGTACACCTTGCATAACATGTAGACACCCAATTTTTATTTATCTAACCTGCTACTCCAAACTTTGGCAGAAGGGATAACTTCCCTCTAATAGTAGATTTTAGTACAGTGGTGGACCCCCTCCTATCTCCTACAATTGTCAAAAGCTCAATCTGATCGATTACATGGTGCTATAATTACAGAGGAAATAGGTCAGGTTATTAACCCCTTCCATGGTACTCCCGAGAATTTAATGGGCTGTGCTCTAGTGCGCAGACTGGCAAACCCGAAAAATTCTTGGGATTGTCACTGCCTGTGCCTCATTCCCCCAGCTGTGTTCAGCGTGACCTTGCTAACCTCATGCACAACTGGGTTGCCAGGGGCAGAGCCGGGTAGCCGCTCATTGAGTGCTCACCGGCGCTGCCCGGCCTTGGGAAACAGTGGGGGGGGGGTTTGGTTTAGGGTGCGCCCCCCAAAATAAACTTACCCAGTGGGGAGCTCTCCAAAAAAAAACACACCACTGAGGGGGTTACGGTCTAGCACCCTGTAATGCCCTGGGCACAGAGTGCCTGTGAGGTGGTGGTTATAAAATTTTACATGACCTCATATGAACGGCATCAAATAAACTTTATCAGACAATATACGAAGACTTTCCCCATAACCCCACTTTTAATGAATCCCATGCAATATTACTAAAACAAGGTAGGGATTGCCAATTGGGTACTTACAGACCAACTCTACTATCAAAATGTCAAAATTCGAACCAAAATCATGGTTAACCGACTACAAACTACATGTTATTTTTACTGCCAACAGTCAAAAATATTGTCTATTGTAGTTGGTACATATTAAGATTATTTGAATTTGTCATCAACTAATATCTGTTTTCGGAAATGACTGTTCTATATTGTTTTATATCTTACGATCCGTCAACTTTCTCAATTTGATGCACAAATCCATATTGTACATCATAAGTCATGATATGCTTCAATAAAAAAAGTTCAGTCTGTTGAGCCTGACTAGACGTTGGACCTGAAAGTGTTAATTCTGTTAGAAAACCGTGTTCACTATGCCGGGAAACGTGAGCCAGATACTCTACTTCGGATTTGACCACGATTAGTAAATTTATTGCATTAAAGAATCAATATTAAAAAAACGGATTGTCAGATATTCCAGATATTTGGCTGAAATAGTAGTTTGACTTCCTCTCAACGAAGAAAAAAAGTAAAGATATGAGATGGGTGCTGGACAGTTTTTTTTGTGTGTTTTTTCGTGGTCTGAGTTGGAGTGATTCTATAATGGAAAATAGAAGAATGATTTGAATAGAAATGTTTAGTTATTGAGCTGCTTGTATTCACATTGCTAACCAGTTTATACAATATCGCTTGCAGGTCAGGAAGTATCGTACACTTTCAGAATTGCTTTTGGATACAGAAGAATATGTGAAGAACCCATACAAAGGAAAGAAATTGAAGGTTAGTGGTAATGTATCTAGATATAATAGTGTGTTTGTCTATTAGTGCTTTTCGGGTTCGGTTTTACTTGGATCTCAAAGTGGAATCTTATTGGCTATCCAAAACACGACAGCCAATAGCCAATCGGAAAAATTTGATAATTTGGCGATAAGATCTGAGTAAATCCGAACCTGCACATCTCTAGTGTCTATATAGATATAAACTCACACTTCCTGGCATGCAGAAAACCAAACACAGACGCTGTTCTAGATGCCTTCTCTTGGCTGCACTTCAACATGAATAAAACTGCATTTGAAAGCAGGGTGAAGCCTGAGCCTCATACATACTGACAGATACATGCTAAGGTGTGCGTGCTCTCGTATTGTGCACCAATATCCTGAAAAAGTTATGCCCCATACACATGGAGTAACGGAGCCTTCGTGCTGAGCCAAGTAGTGTAGCACAGATCGCTCCGCACACACCGCTTACACACACACAATGCATCTGCCATGTGTGCTGAGCAATCTGTCACGGCCAGTGTTTTTCTGATGAGCGTATAAATCTAGCCCAGTGATGGCATTGCCATTGCTGGGGAGGCCTACTTATGGAGTGATCCGTGCCTAATTTCTAAGCGATCTAGTCAGATTTCTTAGAAATAGGGCTACAATCGCCCCATGTATGCCGCATTAGACCAACTGCCAAATGTACTTATTTTCTATCAACCTTCCGTGTTATGTGCTAAATGTAGGTGCATTTTGTAACTGCATTTTTAAAACTAGAGATTAGCATCTGAAATGTAACCAATTTACTGGCTTGGTCGCATAGGACATGACTGCATCTTTCTCGTCCCCGTCCCCCCTCTTCTTCCCTGGATGTTATCTTGCCAGAGAATGTTAAGCTAATAACATTCTGGTGCAAAGAGGTGAACTGAAGTACCCCCAATAAATACAATTGCTGATCTCTGCATTCAAGTGCAGAGAATCAGAAAGGAAACTGGTTATAAAGTCATGTGACTCACTCCGTGCTCTGCATCTGGTCAGGTATATGATTGAGAGGGGAAATCGATTCCTACTGGGGGATCTATGGGCAATATAGAGGTTTCAACAGAGAATTATTGTTCCTGGACTGGTGGGAGGATTCTGTTGATGGAATACATATGTATGACGGTCAGATAAGATGCTGGCAGTTTTAATACTGATGCTGGTATCCTGATAGAGGGAATCTCAACAGGGTCCCGTAAGTATACTTCCCTTCTCCTCCCTCCCCATTCATGTTTAAGACTAAACTTTGTACCCCACAGCCTAAACATACACCTCCTGCTCCACAATCTAACACCAAGTTCCTCACTATTGTCTAAACCAGGCATGTCCAACGTTGGCCCTCCAGATGTTGTGAAACTACGCATCTCCAGCATGCTTTGCCATAGTTTTAGCATTCTCTAATAGCAAAACTGTGGCAAAGCATGCTGGGATGTGTAGTTTCACAACATCTGGAGGGCCAACGTTGGACATGCCTGGTTTAAACCTAAAGAGAAGGATCAAGGAAATGTTTGCCATACACTGTACAATATATCTGTATATGGGCACAACGGGATGTTTCAGCATGTAGATAAAATGCCTGTCCCTATATGTCCTGCTACATGTTGGATATGAAGTTTCACAAATTGCACAATTGCGCCTTTGTACTTTAAAGGTACAAGTGTCGGCCTTGTCCATCTGTTTTTTAAAAAGTTGGCCTTGTTGCCTGAGGTCCATAGCTTCATTCAACTTGGATTTGGTTCTTGCGGTCTGCGGTTTTTGAACCTCTAGAAGAGGTGGATCTTAAGTACCTTACGTGGAAAACGGTGCTCCTCCTGGCTTCGGCCAGAAGGGTCTCGGATCTGGGGGCTCTTTCGTGTCGCGCCCCCCCCCCCCTTATTGGTTTTCCATGAGGACAGGGCAGAACTTCGTACTAGCCGTTCCTTTTTGCCTAAGGTGGTATTGGCTTTCCACATAAATTAGCCGATCGTGGTGACGGCTTTTCAGGAGGCCTCTCCTGAGGATAGTACTCTAGATATGGTCAGAGCTCTGAGGATTTATGTGTCTAGGACAGCGTCTCTCAGGAAATCGGATGCCTTGTTTGTCACATGATCCAGTCCGACGGGGCTGGCCGGCCTCAAAGCAGACGCTGTCCCGGTGGATTCGTCTTACCATACGTCAGGCCTGTGTCGCCAATGCTCAATGTCCTCCGGTTTCTATTATGGCGCATTCTACGCGTTCGGTAGGACCCTCTTGGGCGGCTGCTCGAGGGGTCTCTATTCAGCAGCTCTGTAGAGCTGCCACTTGGTCTGGGCGTCAGACTTTTGTCTGGTTCTACCGGTTTGACACCTTTGCGGCCTCAGCCTCGCAGTTTGGACTCTGTGTTACGGGGGTCTCATCGCCATCCCACCCGTGTTGGGAGCTCTGGGACGTCCCCACTCCAGGTGTCACTGGAGTAGGGATTTTGTACTTACCGTAAATCCTTTACTCCGAGTCCACAGGTGTCACTGGACGCCCGCCTTGGCGCTATTCCTTACTTTTGGGATTTCCGCCTTTAAAACTTTTACAGTTTATTTTGCCAGGTTAGGTTCCGTTCAGGTTTGTTGGAACTGCCTGCTATGTTTATTTTTTTGTGTGGTTCAGTGTTTTTCTCACTGTTCTGTTTCCGTTTCAATCTTTTCTGGTTGATTTGTTACTGTATGTTATACTAACCTCCTTTGGGAAGTATGTTCTTTCTTTCAGCTCCATTCGGGCACATCCTTGTGACTGCCTGGGTGGGGGACTAGAAGGGGAGGAGTTGACCACACTCAATTAATTTAAAGTGCCCATGCTCCCTGTGGTCGCCCTTATTGTATAAGCCTACTTTTTCAGAACATTTTTTATGCTGAAAATGCCCCCCTCGGCTTATACTCGAGTGAGGTTCCCAATTGAGTCAATACGGGTGCTAGAAAGCACCTGCAATGTGCATCTGACGGCTGCACATACAATTAAGCTTATGTGCAACACGTTCAATTTCCCAATCTGATGCGCACGGGACATCACATCGGATCTAATGGGATTTCAAACACAAATGAGATTTTGGCCGATATCACACGATTTCTCGGCCCGACCGGTAAAATCGCACCAAAGTATGGGCACATTAAAAATGATTTAAAAAGAAAAAAATTCCACCTTACCATCTCAGGAGCATTAACCCATAGTCCAGGCCCTACGCGTGACATCTGATGCGCGGTCCCATGTGCATAGGATTGGAGCCGGAGATCATACGTGCTGCACGTATGATCTCAGTGTCGGACCCCCCTCTTGGCGGCAGGGATTTGAATACAGGAGTACCACATGTGATCATTGCATGTGATCCTGCCGCCTGGGAAGGTCCCGGGCAGCTGAAGGGGGGGATTGGATGCGACTTCTCTGAGGGGAAAAGTCGCATAGTCTATGGACACTTTAACCTGGAATCTGTGTGTTTAACGAACAGGAAAATTGCCTAATCATTTAATAATTATCTGTGTGGTAAACATTTTGGCTACCTGTATTGAGATGTATATAGCTTCCTGGTGGTCAGTATTATGACTTGTCACATCACTGACTGCTCTCTGTGGAATTGGGAATGGTTAGGCTGCGGTAGTTGTCAGAATACTTCCGGGTTCCATTTTCATTGTGACCATCGGGCTTCAGCTGCTGAGATTCTGACCATCTGGATCCAGACTGTCCGCACACTGTAAGCATCCCATTGAATCTGCCACGTATTATTTCTTCTCACACAAGAAGCACATCATATGACCTCTTAATCTAATACTAATTTAAAGTAATAATTTATTATGTTTCTATGAAGAAATAATTTACTTAATGCATATTTTCTATTGCAACTTCACAGAATCATCCGGATTTTCCCAAGAAGCCAAGGGTGCCCTATTTCCGCTTTTTCATGGAAAACATAAAAGAATATGAGATTATGCATCCAGAGATGAGTCACACTGAACGAAACAAGATGTTGTCCATAATATATAAAGAGCTACCAGAGGAAAAGAAGGTACAATATGAGGTGGCATGTGAGATTTCTAGATGAGAAACTGTGGGGTTGTGAGAAGAAAAGAAATGGCAATTTAGAAGACTTGCTGCTTTGTAGTTTGACCCAAGATGTTCTATTTTCTTTCCAGACAAAATACATAGAAGATTATGAAAGCGAGAAGCAAGAGTTTGAAAGGAACTTGGCTGAATTCCGGTGAATATTTTGTGTCTTGTCTGTGAATAGCTGATGCAGTATTGCAAGTAAACCAGCTGTACATTGCTCAAAAGAAACGTGTATGGAAAATATAAATGTGTGTGTGTGTGTATATGTATATATTTCCAGTAGAATGATAGCACTCTCACTAGCAGTCGGGACAGCGGTGGGGTGCATAAATGGAGGTAGAGATAGATGTCCGAGTCTCCCATATATACCAGTCAATTCTCCTAGGAGATATATGCACTCGCCATTTTTATTAAAGAAAACTCAATTTGATAAAATCAAAACAACTTTTATTTCCATCGACATTATAAGGGTAGGTCACCAAACAGAGTAGCCCTGTTTGGTGACTTACTCTGATAACATTACCCATACTTGGGTGCACCAATGTTTGGAGCATGAAAAGCTGGAATCTCAGATACGCATATGTTCAGCTCTGTTACCTCTTGTATATTTTTGTTTAATAACCCAATGCTTTAATGTCTGCAGAGAAAAACATCCAGATCTCATGGAGGGAGTAAGAATAAACCAAATGATGTCAAATGACCCAGAAAAACGCAGGATGTACGCTAGTGACGAATTAGAGCCTGCTTTTGAATCAAAACGGAAAAGAAGGAACAGAAGAAAAAAGAAAAATCTTACTCCTTTCGAGACTGTTTAGGGTCAACAAGAAAAAAAGTACTCAACCATTTCCTCCATAAAGTTTTGTTGAAAGTCATAACAATGGTTCATATTACTTTCCTCTAAGTTTGAGGGAGGTTGTTGTCCATACCTAAAACATTAAGACCTGTGTAAACTGATGTAGATTCTTTTTTCTTGTATTAAAAACTTTATTGAGAAGAGTAGATTACAGTATACCAGTGCAAACAGCATGTAATAGAAATTAAAGTTCATGAAAATGAATGACTGTGTAAATAAATGGAAACTCTTACATACACATAAATGACAATATGTACATTTAGATTCTTGTTTCTTTTTTTAAGATTGTTGGTAGTGTGATCAGGAAGCCGAATAAATAGATGGGGATTATATAGGTAGAAAGGACGAAAATGGGTAGAGGAATGGAATTGGCAAAATGTTTGTGAAATGTTCTGAATATTTAACAGAAAGGTGTAACCCTTTGAGTGCCAAGTGAATTTGTCAAAACGCATGTAAAAATTGCAAAGCAAACATATTTTTTATTCATCATAATGACCTGTAATGTTTACCTTTTTTATATTGGAATATATATAAATCCTTTTTTTCTTGTGGTGTGTACACACTGAGAATCCCCTGCGATTCGACTTAAGATTCGAGTGCTATACAATCTTTGCTAACTCTGTATTATTTACATACAATCCATGAAATCTGCATTAGATTTGCTCTAAATAGTCATTGCTGCCCTATCTATCTGGGTTTCGATGTGTGCTGTCACAGGAGTGCGCATCGGGATCTCAAGATAAAAAACCTATGCGATTTTGACTATATAGTCCAAAATCTAGTGTCAAATTTCACCGAGTGTACACAGCATTACACATTTTTTATTTTATTTATATTACAAATGTGAGCGGTGCTGGCATTTTAGCGGATATTTTGCGCATCACAGATGTTGACACTCAAAGGGTTACGTTTCTGGGGAAAAATTGAATCTTCATTAGGACACATTTGTAATGGGCTTAAAGGTTGAGTATACTTTATCCAGATATCAGTTATCCAAATTGTTCTGAAAATCGTCGTTTCCAGAATGTATTTTTTTTCCCTGCTAAAAGCACTACTGGAAACATGATGTGTAACTGGCAGTAAATATGTGCAAGAAAATAATTGCTTAGCCTTAGTATTCAAGTTTAGTGCCTGAGAGTACACACAGCTTCATTTTTTTTTTAAACCTTGTTTCATGCATAAATAAAATATATTTGTGTGTATTTCAGGTGTTTGACATTTATACAAGATAAATGCAAGATACCTCAAGATATCATACCTCATTGAAATATAAAAAAATTCTGAAATACGGAATAATCCGTTATCGAAAATGCTTCTGGTACTTTGGATAAGGGATACTATACTCAACCTGTATTAGAAAGGTAAATGAGAGTACCAAAGAACTGAAACTTTACATAGTAGAGAGAATGAACAACTAACATGTGAACAGGATCTCCAGCTGGTATTGGTAGGGGTGGGGAGAACTTCTAAAGTAGCTGATGCATAATACTTGTTTAATTTTTGCATCAAATCAAGCTAGAGGCTAGCTTACTCCCTTTATCCAACCAGCCCTCTCCCCCTGACATTTTGAGGCAGATGTATTAAGCTTTAAATAGAGATAAATGTAATTAATAAAGTGATAAATGTCCAGCCAATCTGCTCCTAAATGGTATCTTTCAAACTCAACCTGTAACATGACAGGAGCAGATTGGCTGGACATTTATCACTCTCCTTTTTATCACTTTAAAGCTTGATACATTTGGCCCAAAGAAGTTTGCCAATAGTAATCCCGGAGAGAAGGGGAGGCACTGGAGGTGAGGAGAATCACTTGTGGGAGCGGCTAAAGGGGGAAAGGTGCCAAACTGGCTACCTTACACTGCTGAAGCAGAGACCTATAATTTGAAACATAGAATTTGAGGGCAGATAAGAACCATTTGGCCCATCTAGTCTGCCCCTTTTTTTACCCTTCAGGTAATCTCAACCCTTTTTAATCCTTATTTCTTTGTAAGGATATTCATATGCCTATCCCAAGCATGTTTAAATTGTTCTACTGTCTTAGCCTCTTCCACCTCTGATTGGAGGCTATTCCACTTATCCACTACCCTTTCTGTGAAGTAATTCTTTCTAACATTTCCCCTGAACCTACCTCCCTCCAGTTTCAGTGCATGTCCTTGTGTTCTATTACTACTTTTCATTTGAAAAAAATTTCCCTCCTGTACTATGTTAAAACCCTTGATATATTTGAAGATTTCATGTCCCCCCTTTCCCTTCTCAGTGCCAAACTATACATGTTAAGATCTTTTAGTCTTTCCAGGTAAGTTTTGTGATGTAGGCCATGCACCATTTTCTCTTTCAATGGTCCTGGTGACACAGCTTCATATTGGGGATGTAGGGAGGGTCCGCAGGAGCCAGGCACCGATGTTAAATCTTTTAGAGAGGTAGGCTCCTCCCATCGCATCCCAGAATCCTCCGTTCATTTTAGGTGCCCACAGGAGTGGGGGCTATGCTGAAGGGCTGCTGCGCAGCCGAAGATTAGAGATAATAAGGTGTTTGTTATTTTATTAATTTGACACTTATTTAGGTAGGACACAGTGTGAGGATTCTATTAGAATCCTCACACTGACAGCGCAGCAGGGGCTGACAGAAGCGCGTCCTGTCAGCTCCCTGCGCACGGAGGAGACACTGTATGGTCTCATTCTTAAGAGGCTGCCTGGACCCCGGGGTGTCCCTGAACTGGCTTCACGCAGGTGAGGATCATGGGGGACGTGCGCTCCGTTATGGCGGCTTCCGTTTTACAGGGGGTTTTGCAATGCTGAGCTCTTTATTACCAAAAAAGACAGCAGCTTGCTACAGGGCCTGCGGGCGATTCCAATTGGTCCCCATTCAGAGGGGAGACACTAGGAAGAGGAGGATCAGCAGATGGGAGCGGCTACAGGGTGTAGTTTTGGCGCCAAGACCCACAGACCCCGCTGTAGCAGGGACAGATGGTCTCTTCCCTCACTCTGCTTGGCGCCGTTTTGGGAGACACTGACTGCGGAGCTGAAGTGCTGTTTTCTGGCTGAGTGATCGATTTTCCTGGGCATCGCTACCCCCTACATTCTGCAGGAAGCTTTCGGAGCTACAGACAGATAAGTGCTGCAATATATTCTCTCAGTACTACAAGCCTGTTATTTTGCACTGTGTGAGTTATTGTTTATCATGACAAAGCAACAGTCTGTAGCTTTGGGGGAGGGAGCCCTTTATACATTGTGCGCGTGCAATAATTGTGGGTACTTGTTTCCTAGCACGGCCACAACGATCATGATCGTGGTCATCGGGTGTAAAATCGGGGGCATCGCGGCCATCGCATGCACTAAAAAACGGGTGCGATGGTCCAGACGCGATGCCCGCGATTTCCCCATAGAGAACAATGTTAAATGCCTCAATTTACCCGCGATGACCCCGATTTCCCATAGGAAACAATGTTAAATGGATCAATTTAGCCAAATCATCACAGGGAACAATGGTAAATGGGCCTGAAACCCCCAAAAAACACCCCTGAACATTGAAATGTCCCCCCAAAAGTAGTTTACGCCACCCCGCGATCAACGTGAACCCGAAGCGTGGCGAGCGCAGCGGTACACGTCCTCTGACCTTTTCATACCCCCACTATCCACGTCGGCGTGGAGTTGAGAATAGAATAGTGTGGCGAGCCACCGAGCCCGAAGCGTGGCGAGTGGACGCGGATACCTGTGAAGCCTGCGAAGGGACACGTTTATCTGTGAAGGTATCCGCGTCCCCTCGCGGGGCTCGCCACGCTTCGGGCTCGGTGGCTCGCTGCGCTCGCCACACTATTATATTCTCAACTCCACGCCGACGTGGATAGTGGGGGTATGAAAAGGTCGGAGGACGCGTACCGCCGCGCTCGCCACGCTTCGGGTTCACGTTGATCGCGGGGTGGCGTGAACTACTTTTGGGGGGACATTTCAATGTTCAGGGGTGTTTTGGGGGGTTTCTGGCCCATTTACCATTGTTCACTATGATGATTTTGGTAAATTGAGCCATTTAACATTGTTTCCTATGGGAAATCGGGGGCATCGCGGGTAAACTTACGCATTTAACATTGTTCCCTATGGGGAAATCGCGGGCATCGCGTCTGGACCATTTAAGCATTTTTAGCCGCATACGACGCGACCGACCCGATTTTGACTGTTTTCAATGCATTTCAATGGCAAAATCGGGGGCATCGCGTCGGTCGCCTCGCAGACCACTAAAGATGACACCCGATGCCCGCGATTGTGGCCGTGCTAGGAAACAAGTACCTAATTGTGCACTTCAAATTCTCCCTTAACAGTTGACTCAAGTGGGATTGTGCCCTGCTTGCGCAGCTGTGAAACCCATGGGTAATGTAACTCAGAGGGCAGAGCAGACAGAACCTGCGTGCGCCAGTGCCTTAGGCAGGTCGGTTACTGCTAGTGCAGTTATTGGATAAGCAGAGAGATGTTTTGGTTTCTTCTCCTAGACCTATGTCATCCTCCCAACATTCCTTTTGCTCCTTGCCTTTAACATAAGCAGATCCTGGTTTCCTGCAGGTAATGCAGGATACTGCAAAAGGTATCCGCAGGTTCAATGCACTTCTGGATAGGTTTGACAATGATTCTGAAGGGACTTCCAGACAGTTTTATTCAGTTCCCCTGTTACCAATAGATTCGGGTGAGGAGGGGGAGTGTACTTCTGATATTCCCTGGGAGCAGGGTTATGATATTGATGATACCTCGGTTCCCGGGGTGGAGGACTTGATTTCTGCTGTGAAACAGGCCTTAAACTTGTCAGATGAGGACAAGACTCCTTTTAAAGGGGTATTTAAAAGGCAGTGTAGAGAGGCTGTTACCTTCCCATCAGATGAAGGTTTACAGGATCTTTTGGAGGAGGCTTGGAAAACGCCTGATAAAAGACTCCAGATGCCAAAACGTTTTTTAAGTCTTTATCCTATGCCTGAGGAGCATGTTAATCTCTGGGTAAAGGTTCCTTTGGTGGATGCCTCGGTAGCCAGGCTTTCAAATCCTACAATGCTTCCCGAACAAGGGGGTGTGGCTTTTAAGGACCCCGTGGAAAATAAGCTTGAAGGAAACCTTAAAGCTATGTTTAAGGGGATGGGTTTCACTTTCAGGCTTCTTATAGCTTCTACAGATAGATTTGATCACTTAGTGGCAAAACTACAGGTATGTCTAGTGCAGCTGTGTGATGAATTTAAACACACAGTTCCCCGACACAAGAGCATGCAAAGAAGTGGCCAAAAAATTGGGTGCAAATAATTCTGTCACTACAGAATAACTGATAATATCAATGTCTGACACTCCAATAAATATTTGCAGCTCTAGATAAGAAAGTGACTATGTCAAAGAGGTTTGCAAACATGTACCCCATGCCGGAGGAGCATGTGGAATTGTCGGAAAATAATCCTTTAGTAGATGCTCCGGTAGCAAGATTGTTTAAGGCCACTGCTTTGCATGTGCAGGGTGGGGCGGCCTTTAAGGACCCCGTCAACAAAAAAGTGGAAGGATGCCTTAAAGCAGTATTTGAAGAAGTGGGTTACACACTTCTCCCCATTATTGTTTCAGCATGGGTAGCCAATGCAATGATTAAGTGGGTTGAGGCTTTGGGAAATCAGCTGCAGCCTGATTCGGAGGCCTTTATCTTAGCTGAAAAGCAGCAGAGGACATTTCTGAGGCTGGGGAAAAAGGCGCAAAAATGGTGTCTAAAGTATCCACCACTTCAGTGTCTGCGAGACGAGCCCTCTGGCTTAAAGCTTGGGAGGCATACAGTGAATCTAAGAAATCCCTGGAGTCTCTGGCTTTAAAAGGGGAGTTGCTTTTTGGTTCTGAACTAGAATCTATCATAAAGCAGGCCACGGGGGGTAAGAGTACCTTCATTCCTACCACAGCTAAAGCTTCAGGGTTGAAGTTTGGAGTTTTTAAACCTTCCTTTCACTCATCCTTTCGGGGTGGAGCATTCAGCAGAGGACAGGCAGGAAGATGTAGATTCCCAGCTAATAAAGGAAAAGCTTCCAAATCTAGGTTTGGAGCCTTTGGCAAGAAGCAGGTGTCAAAAAGAGAGGATAAGTCCTCTGCATGATGGGGCGGAGACTCCCCGTTCTGGCCTCAGAGTGGAGGGGTCGCCTCCTGCAGTTTCGGGACCAATGGAATATTCCAACTTCGGACTCTTGGGTTTTCTCCATTGTCTCAAAGGGTTACCAGATAAATCTCAGGGGTGGTCCCCCATGGAGATTTCTCCCTACTCCTTTGCCGAGGGAAGCCAGCTCACGTGCTGCCCTAATGAGGGCAGCTTTGGCTCTCAGAGAGAAGGGGGTGGTGGTCCCGGTTCCTCAGGAGGAACGAAGGAAAGGATTTTATTCAATCCTCTTCTTGGTCCCCAAACCAGACGGGTCTGTCAGACCCATTCTAAATTGAAAGTCTTTAAATCAGCATCTTTGGGTATCATTTCCGCATGGAGTCTCTGCATTCAGTGCTTTGCAGCATAGAACCAGGGGACTATCTAGCATCAGTGGATATTCAGGATGTGTATCTTCATATACCCATATGCAAGGATCATCAGTCGTTACTTCGCTTTGCGATAGGGGAGACGCATTTACAGTTCCAGGCCCTACCCTTTGGTCTGGCGACGGCTCCAAGGGTCTGCACAAAGGTGATGGCTGTCATGGCAGCGGCCCTCAGACTGAGAGGGATAGTGATTATTCCCTACTTAGACGATCTGCTATTTAAAGCAGAATCAGAGGAAAGACTTCAAGAAGACCTAACAGTGGCGACACGGTTCTTACAGGAGATGGGATGGTTGCTAAATCTTCCCGTCTCATTTGATTCCCACACAGAGATTGCTGTTTCTGGAGGTAATTTTGGACACCCATTTGGTATTCCTACCAGAGTCCAAAGCAAGAGACATCCATCAACTGGTATTGATGATCTTGCAGACAATAAGTCAAACAGCTTGGCAGGGGGTGAAACTTCTCGGCAAAATGGTGGCGATGTTAGAGACACTACAGTTTGCCAGGTTTCATTCAAGGACATTTCAATGGAACATCGTTTCCTGTTGGTCAGGGAATGCGAAAACCATGAAACAAGAGAGATTACACCTATCTCAGGAGACAAAGGAATCCTTAGTCTGGTGGATGGACATAGATGTTACAGTTGGAGTGTTCCCTTCGCTCTTGGGACTGGGTGGTAATCACGACCGACTCCAGTCTCGGGGGTTGGGGGGCAGTGGCCCTTCACCTACGAATGCAGGGTCTATGGTCCAGGCACGAATCCAAACTGACAATAAATATATTGGAACTTCGAGCGGTTTGGAAAACACTTCAGCAGGCGGAAGCTTCTCTGAAGGGCCTCCCGATATGGGTGAAGTCGGCCAACGCCACGGCGGTGGCTTACCTGAATCATTAGGGCGGGACTCGCAGCAGGATGGCGATGCAGGAAGTCTCGCGGATTTTCAGTTGGGCAGAAATCAACATTCCTATTCTGTCAGCTTTGTTCATTCCGGGGATCTGGAATGTAGAGGCGGATTTCCTCAGCAGGGAGGACCTGCTGGAGGGGGAATGGTCTTTACATCAGGAGGTATTCCAGGGGATTGTGAGTCGCTGGGGGCTCCCAGAAGTAGATCTAATCGCATCCAGGAACAACTGTCAGGTTCCGAGATTTTGGTCACGGACCAGGGATCCAGCCGCTTGGGCGGTGGATGCCATGACAGTTCCGTGGCATTTTCACCTGGTTTACAATTTTTCCCCCATTCCCGATGATGCCACGGATACTGAGAAGAGTGAAGTCTCAGCAAGTGCAAGCCATTCTGATTGCACCAGACTGGCCCAAGAGGTCGTGGTATTCAGACATTATGAGATTGTCAACGGACTCTTGGCCTCTTCCTCTTCGACAGGATCTTCTAAGGCAAGGACCATTTCTACACCTGGACCTAGCTTGGCTCAATTTGACGGCAAGGATTGTCTGATGCAGTTATTCAGACTATACTAAGGGTTCGTAAGCCAGTGTCTGCAGCAAATTATCATCGAGTCTGGAAAATTTCCATCTGGTTCAAGGTGTCTAGATTGCTGGTTTTCCTGCAGGATGGTTTCTCTACAGGTTTGGGATTACAGTCCTTAAAAGTACAGCTTTCTGCTCTGTCCATTTTCTTCCAGAAAAGGATAGCTTTTTTAACTGAGGTTGAAACGTTTTTGCAGGGTGTAACTGGGCTAAAACCTCCATATAGGCAGCCGGTGGCACCTTGGGATTTGTCGTTGGTTCTGTCAGTATTGCAGAATCCTCCCTTTGAACCGTTAAGGTCGGCTGACCTAAATATGTTTCTTGGAAATTGACTTTTTTGTTAGCCATTGCTTCGGCTAGACGTGTATCGGAGTTGGGAGTATTGTCCTGTAAGTCTCCACATTTAATTTTTTCATGAAGATAGGGCTGTGCTTCGAACAGTGCCTAAGTTTTTGCCAAAAGTGGTTTCTTCCTTTCATCTAAACCAGGAGATCGTGCTCCCACTGTTTTACCCTCCAGAAGGGGCAAAAAATAGTGACAAATTAAGGAAATTGGACGTAGTTCGCGCCTTGCGAATTTACGTGGAAAGGGTAAAGGACATCCGCAAAACGGATCTGTTGTTGGTATTGTATGATGTGCATAAGAAAAGGTGGCCTGCTTCTAAGCACACTATTGCCAGGTGGTTAAGGACAGCAATTGCCTTCGCTTACACCAAGGTGAGTAAACCTGTTCCTTCTCCAATGAATGCACATACCACCAGGTCAGTTGCTTCCTCATGGGCTGTGTGTCATGGGGTACAGCGGAGCAGTTGTACAGGGCTGCCACTTGGTCCTCTGTTCATACCTTTACAAATTTTACATGTTCCATGAGTTCGCATCGGAGGACGCTTCATTTGGACGGGCAGTGATGAGAACTGTCAGTCTGAGCGTACCCTCCCAAATGACCGGTTCGTGAACGTCCCAAGGTTAACTGTGTCACCAGGATGGACGAAAGAGAAAAGGGGATTTTTGTAAGAACTTACCGTTCGAACCCCTTTCTCTGAGTCCATCCCGGTGACACAGCGATCCCTCCCTTACGCTCAGTAAGTCATACTGTTCATGTGTGTCATGTTATGGTGATATGATTGTGCATATATGTTGGGCATTGTACTGAGTTATGTATCCTAGTGTGCTTTTAGAAGTTGAACTGAAGCATGATGGGATGCAGAAGGGAGGAGCCTGCGTCCAAAGACTTCAGCATAGGTGCTTTGGCTCCTGCGGACCCTCCTACATCCCAAGGTTAGCTGTGTCACCAGGATGAACTCAGAGAAAGGGGTTCGAACGGTAAGTTCTTACAAAAATCCCCTTTAATTTTATCTGTTTCTGAATTGCACAATAAAAAGCTTTTGGCATTAAGGTGTCGCAAAAAAAACCCAGCACATATAATAATAAAAACGGCAGAAGTTAGCTTCTAATTCACTTCTTATTCAAGCTCCAGGTTCTTATTCAGATCATTCACTTTTGCAAGGATTAATGAGTCTTGGTTCACAAATTTGACACCTGAAATCACTTAGTGTCACTTACATATGACCTAAGTGTATTTTTCCTGGCCCAACGCTGATTTGGGCATGAAATACATGGGGGCAAATTGGGTACATTCACCATTTTATCATTTTGAATAAGCTGCAGTTTTGCAGGGGTTAACGAGTCTTGGGCCACAAAATTTACACCTGAAATCAACAGAGGGGTGTTACTTAAATATGACCCAAGTGTATTTTGTCTGGCCCAATGCCGGTTTGGGCATCAAAAATCAGGGCAAAGTGGGCATATACACCATTTTATCATGTATCATTTTGAATAAGTAGCTGCAGTTTTACAAGGGTTAATGAGTCTTGTGCCACAAAATATACACCTGAAATCAACAGAGGGGTGTCACTGGCATATGACCCAAGTGTATTTTGCCTGGCCCAATATGCGGGCAAAGTGGGCACATACAGCATATTATAATGTACCATTTTTAATAAGTACAGTAGCTGTAGTTTGCAAGGGTCACCTGGTAGAAGACCTGGCAGACCGTGGGAATCCCAACTCCCAGTAAGCAGTACATTGGCCCTCATAATTCCTTTGGTCCCTGGCGTGTTCGCACCAGGGACCGGTTGTTAAGTACTGCGCATGCGCATTTACTCATATGCACATATGAAGGGCTTCTATGCAGGCACCTCAGCTGACCTGCAATGTCGGCATGGTGCTCGCATGGGGGGTTGGGCACTGAAATGGCCAGCTTTTCATGAGTGTACTCATGCAAATGTGGTGGTGGCACAGTGTGCCGGGGCGGGCAGCTGACGTCACATGATGTCATTCGCCCACCCTGTCTTTGTCCCGGAGCCCTCAAATATAATGATGCTTTCAGACCGCATAACTGGCTTTGACCCTGTATTTGAAAACGTTTCCAAAAACGGGTCTGCCAGGTAAAACTCCTTTCACACCGCATCTCTTAAACGGGATATTACTGTTTAAGTGCCATTTTTTTTACACTGGCATACCCGTTTTTGGAAACTTTTCAAGTACAGGGTCAAAGCCAGTGCGGTCTTTAGCGCGCATCCCCCATGCCCCCCGCCCCCGGTTAACATCCCCCCCCCCCTTTGCGAAGAACAAGGCTGCAGGATAAATAATACCTATTTGTGACCCTCTGACAGCAACTCCACCCAGATTTGGCACATAGGAAGCAGGAGCAGCCAGCGTCTATCCCAGATATGAGGAGGAGCAGCAGTCATACTTATAAGACGCACCCCCGCAGCAGTAACAAGCGATATCACAGCGGCGCTAGCTGGCAGGGACCTGTGACCTGTGTGCATCCAGGGGCTGCACATTATGCGCGCATGTCTGTCGCCCAATACACAACACTGCCGCCAGATCAGACGCCTGTAACTCCCCGGTAACAGGAGATATAGCCCACACTTGCTGCAGCTTGATTTGCTCCCACTAGAGTGACTGTAACTCCCCCTGTGCCGGAGACAGTAGTCGGGCGGTGCAGAGCCTCTAGCATGACCCTTTCAGCAGGTACAAAAGGTCAGGGCGGCGTGTTAAGCTGGGGGCGGGGGGCTCCAGGGGGTTAAGTGCATATGAATATTTAATGAGCGCTCATTAAATATTCACTGCACTGGGTCCACTCATTGGCTGGATCCTAAATCCTGTTGCAGACCCGATTTTGATGCCAAAATACCGGGTCTGAAACAGGTAGGACCCTCCATTTTAACCATTTTTTAAAAATGGCTTTTTTAAAACGGTAAAGTGGATCTGCACCTTTCAGACCGCACAGATTACCATTTTAAAACGGTAAAAAATCGGCAAAATACCGGTTTTTTTTGTGCGGTCTGAAAGGGGCATAATTCAGTGGAGACCAGGCACGGACTGGCCTGGCGGGAAACTGGGGAATCCCCCGGTGGGCCCCGGTGATTTCGGACCCCGCCCACTTGTTTAGGGGGGCTATTGCTCTTTATTTCCCCCCCTGCTGCCACAATAGCAGTATCCCAGTGGCTGCAAGCAGGGCAGAGGAGCCTTGCGCTGTGTCGTGCATCGTGCGTCATGACATCAGACGCCACACACCACGCCACAGTTGTCCCGACTCCCGCTGGCGAACCACAGGACTCTGGACGGGAGCAGCTGCCACCAGGGCCCCAAACACAGATCCCCGCCCGCACGGTAACCACCTCCCCCAACTGCAGGATAAGTACTGCGGGGGTAGATGTCCCCAGAGGAGACCTCCCGGCTGGTGAAGAGGGAGCTGCTTGCTTTTGCACCTTTTCTGCAAAATGGTAGGTAACTAACCTAACCATGTGCTGGTGCTGTATTAACTTTTTTATATTCCCTTTTTTTTTTTAGGGGTATTATGTATTGTGTGTGTGTGACATATTTATCTGGGCAGGGAGGACCTATGTAATGTACTATATGGGGGGTGCTATGTGCTGTACTATATGGGGGCCTATGTGCTGTACTATTTGAGTGGGGGACCTATGTAATGTACTATATGTGGGGGACCTATGTGCCATATTATCTGGGTAGGGAGGACCTATGTAGTGTACTATATGGGGGGCCTATGTGCTGTACTATTTGAGTGGGGGGACCTATGTAATGTACTATATGGTGGGCCTATGTGCTGTACTATTTGAGTGGGGGATCTATGTAATGTTCTATATGGGGGGGCCTATGTGTTGTACTATTTGAGTGGGGTACCTATGTAATGTATTTTATTGGGGGCCTACGTGCTGTACTATTATATGAGTGGGGGGACCTATGTAATGTATTATATGGGGGGGGGGCATAGGCGAATCTAAGAGGTGGCCCGGGGGTGCATCGGACCACCCATTAGACCACCAGCCGCTTAAAATTTAAAGAAATGACAGCCGGAGAGAGAGCTGTGTGCTGCCCGGCTGTTTAGTCTAAGGAATTGCTCGTTGCCAAGGGGGATGTCTCACGCCGCTGGACGCACCTAATTGAAAGAAATTACAGCCAGGCAGAGAGCGATGTATACTGCCTGGCTGTAGTCTAAGCAGTGGCATCGATATTTTCAATTTTCTCTTTGGACCGCCGGCAGCCAATCAGGAGTGGTATTGGTAACAGCTCCTGATTGGCTGCCAGACCCCAGTGCGAGAACTGAAAATATTGATGCTCCTGCAGAGACTACAGCCAGGCAGCGCACATTGCTCTCTACCCAGCTGTCATTTCTTTCAATTAAGTGAATCCAGCGGCGTGAGACATCCCCCTTGGCAACAAGCATGTATTCCCACATGGCATCGAGCATGAAGCCCCCTTGGCATCGAGCATGAAGCCCCCTTGGCATCGAGCATGAAGCCCCCTTGGCATCGAGCATGAAGCCCCCTTGGCATCGAGCATGAAGCCCCCTTGGCATTGAGCATGAAGCCCCCTTGGCATCGAGCATGAAGCCCCTAGCAATGAGCACATAGGTAAGCGGCACTTATGTGCCAAATATGTAATGGGCATAACGTTTTGTTATATAACATGTAATGGGCATTATGGTGTGTGGCCTTATGTGTAATTGGCATTACGGCATGTTGATTTATGTGTAATGGGTATTACGGAGTGTGGTCTAAAGTGTAATACCACGCCCCATTTTGTTATGCCACGCGTCCGTCCCATGAGACCACGCCCCTTTTTGCCACGCAGCTTCGCCGGGCAAAGTTCCTGTCTGCTTGTAAATTTGGAACCACCCATTCCCGTAATTCTAGATTTGCCTATGTGCTGTACTATTATCTGAGTGGGGGACCAATGTAATATACTATATGGAGGACCTATGTGCTGTAATATCTGGGGGGGCTATTTGCTGTATTATCTGTGGGACCTTTGTGCTTTATTATCAGGGTGGGGGATTTACGGATCAGATGTCACACACCTGCGATTTTGCCCCGATTATCGGCCCAAAGTGCCGAAATCAGATGAAATTGGCCCAAAATTGCATAGTGTATAGCCACCCCTCTCTAGTCAGGTGGCCACACCCCTTCAAAATAACCACGCCCCTTGGTGGGCCCCTGTGAGTGCATTTCCCTGGTGGGCCCTTCATGCCCCAGTCTGACACTGGTGGAGACTGACTTATTTTTGTGAGCCCAGGAGAAATCAACGGTCGCCGACCATCAAATGATTTCTGCTAATGCGGGCACATGTGTAAAAGTATCGGTGGACGGGGCTACGCACCAATCGTGGAATTTACTCACCTTACTTTCCTCCGTCTCTCACCTTCGGCCCGAAAAGTGGGAACCACCCTACACCTCCAAGACAACACAGGATATACCAAGCTGGGGGCGCTTGTTTGTGTGCAGAGGGGGGTCATCATTGGCACTTGCACTTGTGACCTCAGTCTTTGTTACATCCGTGTGTGGGACACAGTGGATGCAACTTGAACGAAAACGCCCAGGAGAAAGCGGGAAGGGACACAAACACAGCAAGCAAACACAACATGAATTGTACTCACCGGATGTAAAGTTATCCCCTGAATGGTCCAGGTTCTGGTACCTAGAACAAAGCACAAATAACCTACAACCCACAGCCTAACTTTAATGGGGGCCTGACTGCGAGGAGTCCGCTACAACCTGAACAACAACCCGAAACCTAGTGTGGCCTATCACCCGCAAAACCTGGGGCCTAATGCCCAACGCAACCTAGCACCACAAACAACTCTCCTGTAAGCCCAACCCTTTGCAAAGGGATACAATTGCATGGGTTGATACACTGTGAAATGCAAAGAAAGAAATACACAGTGAAAATACAATAAAATCCAAACAAGGCAATACCCGCACAAAGCACACCTACCTCTAGCTGCCTACGGCCACACCACGATAGCTACCATGGCTGTTCCCCCGGGTCTGCAGCCTGGCTATATGCTGCCACGGGCCTGGAGGGTCTAATACACCCAGGCCAGGAGGGCCTGACCTACCATGGGCACAGGCCAAGAGGGCCCGACTATTGTCCCCGCAGACCAGAAAGGCCTGAACATGCTCCACGGACCTAGTGCCTGAACCCTGGTAGTCTAGGGCTGGGACCGGAAGGCCTAAACCTCCTGCCCACTTGCCAGGAGGGTCCAACTGGAATTGGCCACAGGTCTTGAGGGTCCGGCTACTGTCCCCACAGGCCAACAGCACCTGAATGCACTCCACGGGCTTAGTGCCTGAACCCTGGTGGTCTAGGGAGGGGTAAAAAGTATGTGGACCACGGTCACCTACCTTCTGCCTCCTATTGGTTGCCCCCTTGGGAGCCATGATTCGCTCCCGAAGGGCTCAAATTTCTAAATGCAAGCCCTTTGTCTCGCCGGCCCGAATGGCAACACTTACGGAAGGCTGCGTCACCTGCCGCACTGTTTCCAGCATGGGGATTGGACATCTGATCCCCGTGCCGGCCAGGGCCGTGGTACGATCGGGGCACTTTCTTTCCTTCTCCGTTGCTGGGACCAAAGAAGCCGTCCCAGCACCGGGGCATATTTCTACACATGAGTTTTCATAACACATCCCCTCACATGGAGGGGATACGGTGTCGGGGGGGGGGGGGGGGTTATATTGGTGGGCAATCTGGGACTCGATAAGCTGCAAGTCAACCAGGATCAGGCTTGTGTGTTACTCTCTGGGGGTAGTATAGCTCCAGAGTGTAACGGCTGATGTCATGTTTGGCGCAATATGCTCTTCTAAGTTGGTTGTTTGTACTGTCAGTGTTTGCATACCTTCCAACTTTTTAATTAGTGCAGTGGTTCTCAAACTGTGGGTCCTGACCCCAAAGTGGGTCCCAACCTTCTCCGCATGGGGTTGCGACTCCATATTGCTGACCATCAGGCTGAGGACTTTTTTAGTCTAGCCAGTGATTCAAGGAGTCTGAAATCTATTGAACTTTCAGTTATTTTAGACTCCACTTATCATTTTGTGCCTCCACAATGTTGCCATGTATGTGCTGTCTGCTGACTACACATGTGATGTGATGGGTTATGGTATATTAGACTCCTCCCATCATTTTGTGCCTCCACAATGCTGCCATGTATGTGCGGTCTGCTGACTACACATGTGATGTGATGACCTTCTGCAATAACTTGCTGGGGTCCTGTAATTATTTTTATTGTCTAATGGGGTCCCAGAGCAAAATAGTTTGAGGATCCCTGAATTAGTGGATGCGGGACTTGCTCCCGCAAAAAGAGGTGGGACTGTGCGTTCAAGGTGCGGGACCCTGATGTAGGGTGCGGGGCCAAGCGCAGTGACACCACTGTCATCATTGAGAGGGTGTGCCCAGCACTGCCTCTCACTCATCTTGTCTTGTTTGACATCATCTTTTCCAGCCCTTTAAAAAGTTAATTTCAATGACATCCATAAGTCAGAGCAGGGCTGACCTGGGTTCAGTGGAAATAGGGCCAACGTGGGAACAATACAGGTTCGAAGTGCAGTGTAAATGGGTTCTGAATATGGGTCTGACCCATTGTTATCCCATGTTCAAAATTACAGTTCCAATACTATGGTTCCGGTTGATAGATCTACAGCAAGCATGTCCAAACTGCAGCCCTCCAGATGTGCTAAAACTACACTTTCCAGCATGCATTGCCATCATTCTAGCATTCCCTAATAGCCAAATTGTGGCAAGGCATTCTGGGATGTGTAGTTTTAGCACATCTGGAGGGCCGCAGGTTGGACATGCCTGATCTACAGTGTCTAGATATACAGTCAATAGGTCTACCCCAGGGCCGGCACCACCACTAGGAAGCCTTAGACAGCTGTCTAGGGGCGGCAGTAGTGCAACAAAAAAAATGACGGGTATGATAGGATGTGTGCTGTGCTCACCGTGAGGGATAGAAGTGCCCACTCAGTGTGATATCTCCTTTACTGTGGCCTGTCCCCATCTCCCTTTCCTGCATTGTGCGCTCATCTTCCCCTGACCTGATGACTCTGGAGAAGATCCACTCCTGCTGCCTACATCACAAGCCAATGAGGAGCTGGAGGAGTCCGAAGATTAGGTAGCACACTTCATCTGGGGTGGCAAGGGCTTCTGCTACCATCCACTAGCTAATCATAGCCATCCCTGACCAGCGGCAGTAATGACTGTAAACGGAACCTGGACCCCAACCATTCAGGGCATGTTTACAACTGGTGAGTACAATTTGCGTTGGGTCTGCTTGCTGTGTTGTTCGTGTCCCTTCCCTCTGAGTGTTTTCATTCAGGTTGCAACCACTGTGTCCAACACATGGGTGTAACAAAGACTGAGGCCACAAGTGCCAATGATGACTCCCCCCCCCCTGCTCCCAAACAAATACCCCCAGCTTGGTGTTGTCTCGGAGGTGTAGTGGGGTCCCCCCTTTTTGGGGCGAAGGTAAGTGACGGAGGAAAGCGAAGTGAGTAAATGCCACGATTGGCGCATAGCCCCACCTGCCGGTACTCTTAATGTGCCCATACACTAGTAAGATTTATCTTCAGATTTGGCTGGTTGGAACAAAAACATGGTTATGGATGAGTGACAGTTTGTCAGTTTTCCAGCATTTCCAAGCAAATGGTCAACTGTCATTTGCTCTCATCCATACCCATGTTTTTGTTCCAACCAGCCAGATCTGAAGATAAATCTGCATGTGTATGGCCACCTTTACACATGTTCCCGCAGCAGGCGAAATCATTCGATGGTCGGCAACCATCGAATGATTTTTCCTGGACTCACAAATATCACTCAGTCTCCAATTACTTATATTTAAAGGTTCCGGGACAAAGACAAGGCGGAAGGCTGACATGAAGTCAGCCGCCTGCCTCGGCACACTGCGCCATGGCCACATTTGCATAAGAACGCTCATGAAACGCTGTGTATTACAGTGTCGCCACCGCCCCCATCCTGCTGCCCTTGTGCAAGCGCCACGCCGACATTGCAGGTCGGTGAAGGTGCCCGCACAGAAGCCCTTCACATGCGCATATCATGCGAACACACCGGGGACCAAAGGAATTAGAATGAGGGCTAATGTCCTGCTTATTGGGAGTTGGGACTTCCACTGTCTTCCAGGTCATCTAACAGGTGACCCTTGCAAACTACAGCTACTGCATTTATTCAAAATGAGACATTATGATGTCTATGTGCCCACTGGTGTCAAATTTGTGGCCCAAGACTCATTAATTCTTGCAAAACTACAGTTACTTATTCAAAATCGTTAAATATGGTGAATGTGCCCATTTTACCAGCGTATTTCATACCCAAAGTAATGTTGGACCAGGCAAATTACACTTGGTTCATATGTAAGGGACACCCCTCGGTTGATTTTAGGTGTCAAATTTGTGGCCCAAGACTCATTAACCCTTGCAAAACTACAGCTATTTATTCAAAATGAGACCTAATGATGTCTATGTGCCCACTTTGCCCATGTATTTCATGCCCAAATCAGCATTGGGCCAGGCAAAATACACTTGGTTCATATATAAGTGACACCCCTCTGTTAATTTCAGGTGTAAATTTCGTGTCCCAAGTCTCGTTAACCCTTGCAAAACGGCAGCTTATTCAATATGCTAAAATGGTGCATGTACTATCTTTGCCTGCATTTTTCATGCCCAAACCAGCGTTGGGGCCAGGCAAAATACACTTGAGTCATATGCTAGTGACACCCCTCTGTTGATTTCAGGTGTCAAATTTGTGGCCCAAGACTCAATAACCCTTGCAAAACTACAGCTACTTATTCAAAATCGTTAAATCTGGTGCATGTGCCCACTTTGCCAGCGTATATCATACCCAAATTAATGTTGGGCCTGGCAAAATACACGTGGGTCATATGTACAAATTTGTGACCCAAGACTCATTAACCCTTGCAAAAGTGAAGGTTCTGAATAAAAAGCTGGAGCTCGAATAAGAAGTGAATAACCTGGCCAAACAAGAATAACTGTTGCTAGCGCTAGATTATCCCTGTGGTGATTATTATCCCTATGATAGGGAGGGGGGAGAGGGTGAACTCGAGCTGGGGGCAGGCAGGGAGTGCACTAAATTGCAGCAGTCTCGATAGATACACTTGCTCCCCCTGCTTCCAGTTCCTCCTCACTGCAGCCGGAACGGAAGGAGAGGGCAGGCGCACATGTGGGTGGTGTTAGTGCCGTGGAGCAGGAGAGAGTCCCGGAGCGCCAGGTGTCCGCCATCAACGCAGGAGGTAAGTGATGCCCGCTGGGGTGTGATGCCCGCATCACTGAGCGGAGCTCCGGGAGGAGGAGGCCCCATAAGGTAGAGCAGGCCTAGTCCTCCTGCGTGTGAGCTTTGGAAGCGTGACGGTGCCCCCGTTGTGGGTGAGAGACACGCGGGAGGGGACCCTGCTTGGATGCCCGGGGAGCCGGGAGGAAGACCACAGCGCTGTGAAGGGTCTGGAGAACCGGCTCCATAGAGTTCCTGGGAAATTCCACAGCGGCTGTTACTATGGGAGCAGGCTGCGGGGCTGTTACTATGGGAGCAGGCTGCGGCCTGTGTGCCTTGCAGACGTGTTTCCTCCATAGGGCACATGGGAACTGCCTGGCATTATTCTCGGTGCTGGCATGTGGGAGAAGGCAGGGACTGGGTTATGCACTCCTGGGTTATGTGTCTGGAGCAATTTCGTTCACCCCCATGGGAAACCCACAGACTGCACTTAGTGGCTTTACTTGGGCTTCCTCTGAGCTGCTAACCTGTAACTCCTGAACACTTAAGCCCCCTACACACTAGCCAACTCCCCGCTGACAGATATTTGTGGCTGTTGGGTGCTGGTGGGGAAGTGAACTATAGTGGAAGGTAGAGACCCATATACTGCAGCATGGCTATTTTAACAATGACTGTCCTCGTCTGAACATGCAGGACGCGCATCAATAACTATTTAGTGTACACACCAGACAATATTGTGCGCCATATCGCTCAGAAAGCAGTGAACACCTCTCAACTGTCCCGGGTTACCGCGGGAACGTTCCCAAATACCGGCGGGGGAAGGGCAGTTGGGACTACCACCCCCCGCGGGAGCATAGCAAGTATAGGCCACATCCCCCTTTAGTTAGGCCACACCCCAAAATTTTCGGTGTCCATGCCAGCGTCCCTCCTCCTCAAAGTTGGGAGGTATGATCTCGCCTAGTGTGCATGGGGCTTAAAGCCACATATAAACTAGAGGTTACTGTAAAAGATAACGCACAGAAGGCCCCTTCGATAACTATGTGGGTCGTTATCATCCTCTTTTCACGTCTGTACATGCAGTCCAATTTTTTTCTATGCAGTTTATGACTAGGTGCGTATTGTTTAGTGCGTATGAACGATTAAGAAATCATCCCGTTCTGTAAAATAATTATTTGGGGTAAGCTGACACTGCACATGCACACTGTGGTTGGAATATATAGGAAGTCCTAAAAAGACAGGGCTTGACAAATATCTATAAATCTAGGAGCCGGATGAAAGTGTAAGAGCCAGACAAACTAAATAGAGGGACAGTGCGCAGCAAAATTCCCTGCTCACGTGCGAATGGACGTTTAGCTTGCGTGCAGGGAGGAAATCATTTGATGATCACAGACCATTGAATGAGTTTGACAGCGCTTGCAGATCTGGGACACATCTGGTATCTTAGATGTACGAGCGCCCTGTGCAGGAAGCAGGTGGGCAGCTGACGTCCGCTGATTGCCCCCCATACCACCGGACCATTGGTTTGGTAACGCCCATGAAATGCTGGGCATTCCCAGACGTATGCGCATATGCTAAAAAACTCCCATTATACCATTCTTCAGTCAAGGAAGCAGCCTCAGTTACATAAAAGGGACAGTGGACTCACCAGACTGGCAGGTGGAGGGGGTATAGTAGCAAGAGTCCTGGGAGAACCTGACTGAATCTCACAGACAGCAATGCCACTCTCTTGGTGGAATACAGTGGCAGTGGAGAGAAAAGATGTAACAGCGCTGATCACTGGATAGATATTATAGATTAATGCAATTTATTGTTAGTAATGCAATTGCATGAATAAGATTGGATAAAAATGTATATTCAATACATAAATGTAAAATAAATGACAAATCACTTTTTGGTTACATATATTCACCCACTGGTTCCACTTTGTGGCTGCAAATGTCCGATCCTATTGGGCCCAATGGATTAATGAATGTAGTCCATATCCGGGTACCTCTGTTCCTATTTGTGCCTCTGGGGATATCACACCCCTTTTGTTCCGTATGGAGCCTCAGGGGGACAGTCTCAACCCTTTCATCTAGACACGTCTGTATCAAGGATTTCTGGCTGTGGAAGCGGCTGGTTCAAAGAATGGAAAACCCGGGAGGGTAGATGGTGATTTCCCGTTTGGTGATGGACTGATAGGATGGATGCAGTGTTGGACTTTGAAGAAGGCTAGCAGCAATGGTGGATCTCTGGAGTGACTTGACGCGTTTCGCTGCTTTGGCTGCAGCTCTTTAAAAACCTTTTGAAAAAGCTGCAGCGAAACGCGTCAAGGCACCCCAGTGATCCACCATTGCTGCTAAACTTGTTCATCAAAGTCCAACACTGCATCCATCCTGTCAGTCCATCACCAAACGAGGGATCACCATCTACCCTCCTGGGTTTTCCATCCTTTGAACCAGCCGCTTCCACAGCCAGAAATTCTCGATACAGACGTGTCATAGTACATATGTGATTAATATCAATGCACTGTACTGCAAGTGGTTGGTACATCCCGCCCAGTATCACTTTCTCGAGCTGTTGTGAAACTGCAAGTCCCAGCATGCATTGCTATTATAGAACTGTGGCAAAGCATGCTGGGAGGTGTTGTTTCCCAACATCAGGAGAGCCACTGGTTGGTCAGGCCTGTTCTAGAAGATAAGAAATAGAATCTGGTTGCCCATAGCAACATCCCATCTTTAATAGAACTCCCACCTTAGAAAATAAACCCATATGGGTTATTATACAAGAAAATATTGCTAATGATTAGCTCCGGGTGTTACAAATTGGAGTTGTACAGTAATGTCTTCAATGATTTTTCTTGAACTCCAGGACAAACGATATAGTGCTTACTGTGGAATCTTTCAGAATATATTGTCAGTGGCCACACCGAGGAGTTTGCCGCCGTTAAGAATACGTATACATCTTTCTGCATGTTCAAAAGATCAGTTGAATCTGCAAACTATAGAGCATACACATTGGGCGATTTACATGATTTGTCGATCAGAACCCATCTTCCACATAGTTGTTTTTTTTTTTTTTTATAAACAAACACAGCTGAAGTCCTGCAGCTAAATGATGTCTTTCCCTATGGCTTGAATAATTAGACTGTGGTCCATCAATAAAAACATTGTGGGTTAGCATCAACCTCTGTGGCCAGTATTCAGTTCTCCCGATTCACCATTTTTTTTCAGCGAATCGGGCTGTTTTCACTTCTTGCAGTGAATCTTTTTACTGAAAATGTGATTCACCCTATTCAATGTTCACTGTTCGCCGAACGTGATTTTTGCCATGATTCACCGTTTTGCATTTGACATCTTTTTAAGGTGAACTGGAAAGGGATCTTTTAAAAGAAAGGTTTTTATTTATTTTTTGGTGTCAAAAAATTTGAATGTTTTTTCTGTGAAGGGGCATGCTATTTTTATTCATGTGCTTGAAGCACATTTATATATATATATATATATATATATATATATATATATATATATATATATATATATATATATATATTTAATTTTTTTTTTTTTTTATATATATATATATAGATAGATAGATAGATAGATAGATAGATAGATAGATAGATAGATAGATAGATAAATCCGGCACTCCACCAAAGAATCAGCTGTACTTGCTCCGGTGCCTTCCCAGGTACTGTGACCCAACGTAGAAGAAATGGCAATAAGGCGTCACTCGGAGACTGCATAAAGTTTCAAAGTCACCACAATAAAGCTTTGAAACTTTATGCAGTCTCCGAGTGACGCCTTATTGCCATTTCTTCTATATATATATATATATATATATATATATATATATATATATATATATATATATATATATATATATATATATATATATATATATATATATATATATATATATTTTTTTTTTTTTTTTTTTTTTTTTTTTTTTTTTTTTTTTTTTTTTTTTTTTTTTTTTTTTTTTTTACACAATCACCAGCAGGGGGCCGGGAGACGCTCATTAGATATTCATATATTCACTGCACACTGGTCCCGGCTTCTTACAAGCGGGACCAGTGAAGCGGCTCCCTACCCCTGTCCCCTGCCAACTCCCGGGGGGGGGGGGCAGCTTCTGCTGCCTGTGTCTCCTTCTCCCCCACATAAATTCTGGGGCAGGCAGGGAGGCTTACATCCAATGCCACAGGGGTTAAAATTCGCAGTCAGGGGTAGTGAGCCCCTGCGACTTTGAATAGGGTGACAGGGAGGGCTGGCAGCGAATGCTGCAGCCCTCCAGAACCCTGGGAATGTGCAGCGAATCCTAAACAGGATTCGCTACACATGGAGAAAAAAAATCATTGAATGAGTGTGAATGAGTGTCTCAAATGTCTAGGTTAACCATATTCCCCATATTCCAAATCTGGGTCACCCTTTGACCTTGTTGATGAGGCACAGGCAGGTTAATAAGTTATTGAAGACACAATTGCATATTGCAGAACACTTGCTTCTGGTTCTTGTTGCATTTGTGCTAATACAGTTCAGGTGTCATCCATGCTTAAGCACAGGTGACTAAATTAGTACATCTGCCATTTTTTTTAAGCATCTGGATTCAAGCATTGACTGTAATGGCAGTTTGGTAATCTCTGCCATGGAGTCTTTTTAGGCCTGTAGAAGCTATAACTGTAAATAATATAATTTAGAATTGTACAAGTAAGTTGCTTTTTTACTTTTATTGATTTACTTTTCAGCTGTGATATTCTATTTTATTTAACTTTATGGTGGAGGGGATGCCGAGACCAGACACTGGCAGTTGTATATGCTGATATAGGTAATGTTTATCTTGCAGATAGTGTTCAGCGTGTTATATAAACTGCCTCTCAAACAGGCATTGGCTACGGATCTGCCCTGCAGAGGATCGATAAGGCATTTGGGGTTAAAACCAGCATGACTGACCCAACCTATCAAGGTTAGTATATTGGAGATGGTCCTGGTGCTAAGGATGGGGATACAGTGATACCACCTGGTGCTTTTACTTTTCCTACCTATCCTGTCTTACTTTTAACCACCTCACTGGTTAAAAACATAGCTCCATAAAACCAGCAGAATGTCATTTTGATATGCAATTATGTTTAGAATAAAAATATACATGATTGGGGGACACCTCAAATCCTCACCACCATATGCATAGGTTCCCATTGTAAATTTTGCCCACCTTCCAGTGTCAATAGATCCTCAATGACATTGCCCCTTATTCTCTATCAATTCTGACTGCTGCAGTTGATCTCTGCATTGCAGAGATCAACCAAACCAGTGCTTGGGGGCAAATATGTGTCCCAGAGTACTGTTCACATGGCATTCTGGGGCATGACTTGATGTTGGTGGTCACAGTCTACTACATCACTGCAGGTAACTGGTGTATCAGGATGGGGGCATAGACAAGGGGTGATTTGTGGCTTTAGTTTTATTTTTTTAAAGAGATCTGTCCAGAACGCTTAGCAAATGAGCATGGATTGCTCCGTGTATAGAGCCCGTAGCGATGCGTTGAACCATGCGGTTCCATTGCCGGCACAGATATTGAGCACATGCAGTTACAATTAGAAAGGCCAATCCCAGGGCCATTTTTCAAATTTGGGATTGAAAAACTGTCCATCCTGGGACGCGGACGACAGGAGGCAGCGGAGAGGACAGGTAGATGCGAGGGAGCGGACAGGTAGCAGATCGTGTGTGTATAGGGAGGGTGGGCAGCCACAAGGGATGGGGCGGGCGGCCGGTGCGTGACTGCACAGTATGACCTCCTACCTCATGCTGTATGTTTTTTTGGCAGCCCTGATCCTGGGATTGGCATCCCTAGTTGCAATCTATATAGATCGCCTGCATGTGCATTAAGAACTCTGAGTAATCACAGATGGCTCAGCACACATAGCTGCGTATGGACGATGTGTGCTGAATGATCTACCTAGCCTAGATAGCTTAGCACACATCACTAAGCATAACTTGCCACATATGTAAAAGGATTATGAACTAATTCACTGAATAAACTCTGTATAAATATGCATATTTTTCTTACAATGTCCCCAGATCTATGGTCCCAAGAGGACATGCTTGATCTTATTGAGTCCATAAAGACCACACTACCGGCCAAGGACAACTCAAAGTACACAGTCACAGTGTCCCGCTTGGACTGGGACAAACTGGCATTTAAGAACTACACTGGGCCTATGTGTCGCCAAAAGTGGAACGAGATTACAGCTCAGGTGGGAAGAGATGTTAATGAGATCATGTTCAGGGTGTTTACGTTGCCACCATAATAAAATATGCATTGGTGGTGGTAATGTACACATTGCTGGCCTGCGCTGTCAATGTATACCTTGTTGCCATAAAAATTATACATTGGTGGGCAGTGGTACCAGTAATACATAGATTGGTGGCCACGTGTACGCTACACACAGTGGATTAGGGTAGTCAGCCGGGGGAGGGGCATTCCGCTGGGCTGTGTGGCCTGGCTGGGGGGGGTATCCGGCAGAGTATGGCGGCAAGGTGAGTATGCACCATTGGGAGCAGGCAGGCGAGTGGTCAGCCGGGCTGAAAGTCTCTCAAATTTCAGCCCGTTTCCGTACACACAGCGATGATGGCTCAAATATGAGCCATCATGGCTAGATGTGCTGGCAAAACCAGCAGATGGCCCACATTGCTAGCGATGATGCGGGAGCACGCATCACCGCTAGTCTGGCATCGCTGGCACAGACACACTTGCCGACTTTCAGCTGAAAATATCCTAGTGTGTATGGGCCTTACGTTCTCCTCTTGTACACAGAGCTGGTGTAATTCTTAGCATCCAAGGCAAAACTTCAATCTACATCATCTTAGTTACACAGCCACCACTTGTAATAAGTACAAGAAGAATGTCTTCCTCATAGCCCTTCTTAATTTTGTGCTAGGCAGACTTTTGTTTGCTATTTAAAAAGTGCAGGATTATTCATAAGGAGGGGAGTACCAGAGGTTTTGCACTCTGTCCTGACATTTTATCTTAGGATAAAGGTTTTCCTGCCTTTTTCACCTGCTCAAGACGGTGCACTCCAAAAAACAGTAATTCTCATCTGGAAGAGCAATACGAGCGTGGAATTAAATTTCTTTAGTGCAAGTTCGCTGTGAGAACCCGACTTGCACCCAATTGTTTTGATGATTATGCATGCATCTGTGTGGAATTTACAAATACACATGTAACTGTTTTTGCTGGGTGTTGCACAAAAGGGAATATATCATGTTTGCCTGTCTAAGTGGCTCGATGCCACCTAGAGGGTACTACTTAGTACTACATAATATTTTGAGTAACAAAGGGCTGTGATAGAAAAACCTTTTTAGCTTTAGGAACACTGACTATTAGCACTCATTTAAATATTTCAAAGTGATTCTACAAACATTGTAATATTCGTCCAATCCTTCTACTAGCTTAAAAAGGAAAAGTTTTCTATTATAAGTATGTTAGGTAGATTAATCTACTATTCTTGAACTAATTGCATGCGGTCAAGTTACTGTCAAGCTTCTGCCATGTCGCCTGCAGATCAGGAAGTATCGCACACTTACAGAGGTAATTCTGGATACAGAGGAATATGTAAAGAACTGGGTCAAAGAAAAGAAAGCGAAGGTTAGTGATGACTTTTCTGGCTTTAGAGATGTTATTAGATATATTTACTCCCAAGGACCCCTGAGCATTGTGCATGAGTTATGACTTTCCCATGTAATCACTAGCAGACCTAGGCAAATCATGTGGGTGTGGTACAAAATGTTGACATGTCAAATACTACATGGACGTAATGTCGACATGACCTTTAAGATGATCCTATATTGGCAGTGAGCTAATAGTGGCCTTGGGGCTGTATGCAACATATTTCTTGCTTCTATATGCAGTGAAGCTGCACCTCTTAGTAAATGTACTTAGAGTGGATATTCATTCCCCGCCACTATTTCCGATGGTGGAAATAGCAGTGGGCAACTATTCAATGTTGTCTTTCCCAACAGCATTGAAGAGGCATCTCGGCAGAACAGACTCGAGCGAATGAAAACGGGCCAGGGTCACAACTTTCGGGACATATCGACAGTCGTGACCCAGGATTGAATACCCCCCTAAAGCTTAGTCCACTCACATCTAGATAGCCCTGGACTCCCATGAATGATTGGGAATGATGTCCCTCAATAATATATTTAGCTGGCCAATGGTGTGTAAATACTATATTAGAATTTGGTCATACAATGCATTGCAGTATATTTTGCACCACACGATAAACCACTGAAGTACTAATTTACAGTTGGTTTTATATAATGAAGAAGGGAAATGTTTCTTGATGCCTATTTTCTATAACAACTTTCCAGGTGTCCCAGACGCCCCAGAAGCCCTTGTCACCCTATTTACGCTTCTTTGTGGAGTACAAAGCACAATATGAGAGGGAACATCCAGAAATGAGCCACATTGACCTATGCAAGACTTTGTCCCAAAAATATAATGAGCTTCCAGAGGAAGAAAAGGTACAGTATGTAACATTACTAGAGTAGAGGTGTCTGGCTTTGGTGAATATGCAAAGACAACACCATGAGATTTGCTGAAGTGTGCATGACCTCAGATGTATTCTTTCCTTTACAGGAGAAATACATAGAAGAGTCCCAAAGAGAAATGCAAGAGTATGAGTGTAATATGGCCAAACTCAGGTGAGTAATGTGTATGTGTGTCTTGGCTGTGAAGACGAGAATTTTTTTTTGTGGGTTGTGTTAATTTTATTGGGGTTTTTTTTATGCTTCTCTGATTATTATTTATGTTGATAGAGGAAAACCTGTCTCAGAAAATCCTGCTGTAAGTACAAAAAAGAAGAGGAATCGGAATAGAAAAAGAAAAATGGATATGCCAGCAACGACCGTTAAGGGTTACATCTTTAACAAAATTGCATTCTGCGAAGAATCTCCGTAAATAACTTCTTGATGGAAAAACTCCTAAAATGTGTGTGTGTTCCTCCTCATTTTGAGGATAATTGTTTAACCCATTGAGAGCCAAGTGAATTTGTGAAAATTGTCAAGCAAACCTTTTTATTCATCCTAGTGACCTGTAATGTTTACCTTTTTTATATAGCAAATATCTTTTTTTTTTTTTTTCCACAACATTTTTTTATTTTAATTTATGTAACAAATGTGAGTGACGCAGGAATTTTTAGCGGATCTCTCAGATGTCGGCATTCAAAGGGTTAAACCAAATATTTTGATCCCTGTAAACTAATGTAGTGTTTATATTAAGCAATTCAATGTAAAAGTACAAACTGCATTGAATGGAATATAAAGGTGCAATAAAAAAACCTTAAAAATGGAAACCACTGGTTGGTCTTGTGGACAAAAGAACTGAAACATTTAAAATACAATTAAATTAAAGTAGTTAGAGGCATATATTCAATGATATGCGGCGAGCGGTGACTGCGAGCAGGACTTTTTGCTCGCAGTCACCGCTCACCCTGTCAGTATTCAACTGACCCCCCTCATACGCAAATTCCCCCTCGCTCCGTTTTTTGAGCGAGGGGGAATTTGCGAATGTGCCTCCAAAAGCTGCGAGAGCCAAGGCTAATTACAGTGAGTTTGCTGCACTAGCCTCGGCTCTCGCAGTTTAGGGGAATCCTCGCAGTTCTGTGACTGCGAGGATTCCCCCGGAACGTTGCATAGTGCGAGCGGGCGGTGCGGGGGTTAAACTGCGAGGATCACTGGTTTTCTGCGATCCTCGCAGTTTAACCCCCTCGCCGGCCGCTCACACCGGCATTGAATACATGCCATAGAATTGAGTAATTTTGGGTAAATAGTATTGACCCCTTTATTTTTTCTCTTTAAGGTTAGAATTAGAGGAACTAAAAAGGGGGGGGGGGGGGGTGAAGAGAGATGTGATTATTTTTTTTTTATTATTATTGAGACATCACAGATAAGATTTTTTTTTTTATTGCGTAATTTATATTGAGATTTTAGCATTACAAGGCCTCATAAAAGGGTCATGTTAAATACTGCAACACATAAATGAAGGATGGATAAAAAAAAATAAATCAAGAAACACGATGACAATATAGTGTTATACATAGTTATACTGGGAAGCATACAGGTGAGGGATGCACATTCAAGTTAAAATGGTAAAGTGAGCCATCAAGGCGCTCCCCGCACAGGATAAATTCAAGACTTATACCCGAAGGCACCATTCAGGTAAATTTGCAAAGAAAAAAGAGGATAGCGTACGTTGCTGGACCATGCACATAGCACTATAAAAAGTACTCCATCATATTAATTCCAAGGATAAAAAAAAGAGAATACACACTTTAACATATCGCAGCAGTATCAAAATTTAGAGTCCGGATATTGGAGGACCCCAAAATAGCCCCACCTACTACTAACAAAATAGAAACCCTAAAACAAACCTCCCAATAACCCCCCACCCTGTATGACCTAACCCGAACTGTGGTATACCTGGATCCCGAAAACCTTACTCCTACCCAGCTAACTATACTATCCTACCTAATTATATTTCCCTCCCTCCCTTCCCCACCCTAGTTAAAGGCCAGCCTTCCCTCATATGGGTGGCACATGGGAATTAAACTGTTCAGTAGAATATAGCGAATGGTTGAAAGAATAAACAGCTTAAAATATATATTCAAGAGGAATAAACCCTCAACAGCGCAGAGTTAGAACATACTGGCACCGTCTCTCCACATCTAGATAATTAAGTATGACATCAAACAGGATATTTTAACAAAATCATACAACCATAAACAATAAAAATAAAATAGAGCAAGATAAGGCATATATAATGTGGAAACGACTCGCTTAATCTGGCCAATTTTTAGTTCCCTGATGGGATAGTACCATCATCCTATATGGATTATCTCTCATGATTAGTATTCAAGGTGTATCTGGGGCATAAAAAGGTTGAAGTCCAGAAGCATTGTGCGATCATTGTTGGTAAAAGAAAAGGATGAGAACTGAATTTTTCACCAGCGCCATCCCCAGGGGCAACGCACCAATTGGTCTCAAAGTTATATATGTCGAGATAATAATACATGTCCAGTGTTGTCTTTAGGGCTGCCGCAGGATAATCTGGAGCTCCAAAATCACATCTGCGAGGGGCATGAAAAGTGGATGAAACACCTCTTTGCAGCGAGAAAATTCTAGCAGATGAAGAATATATAGCACGCAGGATTTGTGTAGCAAAGGGTTCCATTTTATCCAAAAAACAAGTGACTCAGGGGAACAACTATAGAAATGTGAAAAGTGATCAGGTTAGGAAATCACACGAAGTAAGTCACTGTCAGCAGATGTACATGTCAATGTCTGGGCCAGTAAAATGGCGTCAGCTCACCAATTGAGCTGTTAGGGTACTCCTACTGCCGCGGGGATCACCTGGTGGCCGCCTGCATTTAAAGAGGGGATCTAATAAATTACTCCAAGCCCCACCATGACTGTCATCCTAAGAGTCGGGTCAAAAACACCTAAAATGGCCCACTCCGGGGTAAAGGGCGCAAAGGTAACTAGGTGGTTGGCGTCAGCATATCGCTTAACCAGAAGCCAAGCCAAATATACTCTAACTATGGGGCAAGCCCATAAACAGGTTCCATTTGGTGGCATTTTGGACACACATGCGAGTCCAAGGTTCCCATTTGGTAGCGGTGTAAGGGGGACAAATATGTTCTATGGTATACATGCTTATGTTCATTTTAGCACCCGCTATCTTTGAAAATCCATGCAGTTCTTCTTCCATGCCTGGGGTGTCGCTGTCTGCTGTAGTGCTTCTAGCACAGTTTGGTCTGTATATCAACACTGATATGCAAACCAGACCTGTGCTAGAAACACCACAGCAGACAGCGACACCCCAGGCAGGGAAGAGGAACTGCATGAGTTTTCAAAGATAGCAGGTGCTAGAATGAACAATACATACATGCTCAGTATACATGCTGGCCTTAAGCATTTTACGAGCAGACAAAAAGGCTTTGTCTAATATCGGTATGTTCAGATTAGGGAAGTGAACTAGCCATGTAGAGATTCCTCCCTCTAATGAGGCATGAGCTATGATTTAGTGGGGTGAACCCGACCCGCCGCTACAGCAACTTTATCAAAGGTATAGTGCTGTTGGGGCATGGCAAGATATATTTACCCTCTACAATAACCTTATTGTAGAGGGTATATATATATCTTGCCATGCCCCAAATGCACTATACCTTTGATAAAGCTGCTGTAGCGGCAAAACGCGTCAGTGCTGTTGCCCCCTTTCCACCATCACTACTTTGGATTGCAGTCTGGACCAGCCCAGGAAAATAGTTGTGTCTTTCTTCACCACATTGGGACATTCAAGTCCGCAACTTCACCATCCACCACCCCAGACTTAATCACCCAGGTACCTGAGGAAAATTACCAACTGTCCTAGACCTACTCCAGTGGACTTTGGTTATTTGTGCCAACTTGGGCTGACCATGTGGACATCAGGACATTCCAATTCCTGTGTGTGGAGCGGTAACTATATCATCTTCTATCCCCCATCTGGGCATAATAGGAAGGGACTCTCCTCTAGCTGCTATAGTGTGGAATTGGGCCTACATTAATTGTGCATTTTATGCTATCATTTTTATTGTATATGTTCATGTCTGTTACTGTATTAACCCCTAGTAAAACAATTTGTGTAAAGATCATCCAATTCTTAATATTTTTATTCTTAGCGCTGCTACCACCCCTTTTTTTTTTTTTTCTCGATCTATGATTTGTCTTATAAGTATAATGGATAGAAATGGCTTTAACCCGGGGCACTGAGTAGGTCAGAAGCATGTCAAATGTATTGTTCCAATCTTTTTCTGAAAAGTGTGAGAACATGAGTAATATAGAATCTACACTGTAAAAATGCTAATGGTTAGGGCCAAACCATAGAATATTGAGAAGATACATCTGAAAAATATAGGAGGCGTTTATCCTCAGGCAAGGTCAAGGACCTTATTGTGTTGATTCCCGCCCGACCCCACAAGTCAAATGGGTGAGCAGCCATGCCTTCCAGGAAAGCAGGATTATTGATCATGAGTAGATGTCTTGAGTGACATTGGTTGAGACCTGCCTCATGGTGCAAAACATGCCAGATCTTTCTAGAGGGTTAGAGTTTAGGGGTCCGGGTATTTCCTGGTCCTGCTGGTGGAGAAAACATACTAAGTTGGTTTTGCCAAGAAAAACCTGGTCCAAGCGGGTGTTTGTGTAAACAGAACTATTATGCAGCCAATCCATTTAATGTCTTAGAAGAGCAGCATGATTATAGGTTACTACTACTATATCAGGGAAGTTGATGCTGCCATTAAACACTGGTTGGATTAGTTTGGACAGAGCAGTGAAAATGTTTTTTGAGACTGAGGGCCTGATTCTGGTTCACTTGCAAAAGCATATTCTTTCTCATATTCTCTCTCTAATGGCCAACCCATGTGCTCTGCAGATGTAACATGTGCAGAGAGTTAGATTTGGGTGTTATTTTGTTTCTGTGCAGGGTAAATACTGCATTATTTTTACACTGCAATATAGATCTCAGTTTGAAGTACAAAGCCCACCCAAATCTAACTCTCTGCACATGTTGCATCTGCCTCACCTGCAGTGCACATAGTTTTGTCCATTAGCGTGCAAAATGTGCTTTTGCGAGTGAACAGGAATCAGGCTTTAAATATGACTTGTTCCTATTAGTGTTGCTCAGGGAAAAGGGGAAGGGGATAAGGCCAAGGGCACAGGACTAATTTGCTGTGGGGTTAGAAGGTTTTCTCCAATCAACGTTATAAATTACAATATATAGTGTTGTTGCGGAGGTGCTCCCAGGGAGTAAGGTAAGTACAATTGAAAAGGGTTGATACTCAAGAGAGAGCATCAAAGAAAGAAACTCCCGGGTGGGGCACAACCTTCTAAAGTCTGTGTAACAGTCTAAAATATCAACTTTATTGGTTACTAAAATTGATCCTTTTGGTGGATCAAATCACAAACGTAAGACAAGAACATACAGATAACATGAATAATAGTACACAATATTGAGAAAATGAGTGAAAATATATTGTGGAAGTCTGAGAGAGGGGCTGTATTGCCTCTATCTTAGGTATCACAAAGTTATCAATAAGTTTGTGCAAAAGATTCCTCTCAGACTAGGCACGTCTTCACTTGACCAAAACAATTGGTTAACATATCAAGGCATCGAAATGAATATCATATTTAGTGGAGTAGAGGGCTCACTATCAAACAGCACATATATATCAGATGAGTATAATTAAACTTAAAAGTAACTGCAGAGTCGTCATAAATGTAAAGATACCAACAGAGATGAAGTACCTGAGCTATGTATACTCGCGGGGTGGCTGCTATCTGTGCTTTCGGAAGCAGACAAATATTTGCACAGTTGAGCGGACTCAGCGAGTGTCACAGGTACGGAAATGGAGCAAAAAAGGGGGTTTCTGCTGTCTCCAGAGGCGACCAACCTGGCCCTGTTATACAGAGACAGCGCAGGGTCAGGTAATGGGTCCTCCAGGGATGAGAGAACCCTGATAGAGGAGGGTCAATAAAGAGAGCACCTTCACTGTGTATCCCTGGCATACGCTACTGTCCAGTGTGTGTGTCCATAGATACAGTGAACACTGGTTGAGCGGTATGCCTGGGTGGTGAATCGCAGAAAGAAGTATAGATTGCACTGTGGTACTGTCGTCTTGATTCGTGGATTCCTATTGTACCATGCAAAGGTGGTAAATCAAAGAGAGATATTTATGATAGATTCAAGTTGCTGATCAATAATCCCTGGTAGGGAGTGACGCTGAGGTATCAATTATGCAGCATGCTCCAGTTTTCTCCTAAGAGGGAGAAGTCTCATATACTTCAAACAGTCAATTTAAGAGATAAATCTAAGGATCAAAAAATGATGACCTGCTGCTGTGTCGACATAAAGTGTAGCACTCTATCATTATATATTTGCAGAGTTACAATTATTTAGGTATATATGTAGCATCCACTTTGATCAATTAGTGTGCAACAAAATATCCCTATGATCTTTTATGCAACAGACCACAGGTCAGTGGTCCCTGGTAGCGAGTAACGCTGAGGTATCAATTATGCAAATTGCTCCAGTTATCTCCTAGGAAAGAGAAATCTCATATAATTCAAAATACTCAATTTTATGGATAAATCTAAGGATCAATGAATGACCTGCTGCTGTGTCAAACTAAGATGTAGCACTCTATCATTGTATATTTGCAGAGTTACAATTTTTTAGGTACATATGTAGCATCCACTTAGATCAATTAGCGTGCAACAAAATATCCCTATGATCTTTTTTGCAAGAGATAACAGACCACAGAGTTAGAATATGTATCACAGTGGAGTATAAATGTTGGTAAGTGATAGTAGAGGATATATTTGAGTATAAAAAGAGAATATTGCCCTGAGGGCTGTTCAACTCACGGACACCCGGTCCCGGGTGTATCGCTGGCCACTCTGGACATCAAATGGCGAAATCCCCTCATGTGTATGCTCCAGGAAAGTACATAAAGATAACAGTCTCTGCATATATAGGGAAAGGTCCCCAGCATATATTGATGTTTTTCAAAGTGCGGCTGTAAATTCAGCTCTACTAATCTTGTGTATCAGCTGAATTTCAGCGAAGGAGACAAACGATAGTGAAATGTCCCAGGTAGGGATTGAATCCGTCAGCGGCACAAAAAGAAAGTTGCCGTTGTGTGTCTCCAGCGACTGCACTGTCACACAGGCAAAACCTCGGTGGAGAAGCGGCGGTGGGGAGATGTCCCATCCAAGTGCAGGTGCCGTCGGCAGCAGGGGGACAGAGCCGCCGATGTGTTTATCCGTTGGCGGTCGCGCTGTCAATCAGTCAGGGTCTCAATGGGGAAGCGGCGATAAGGAAACACTCCGTCCAAATATTGGTGCCGTCGGCGGCAGGAGGGAAAAGCCGCCGGTGTATTTCTCCGTTTAGCTGCGACGGCATGCAAAAGGAGCCTTCAATTTAGCCGGGGGTCGTGCTGTTTGCTGTGATTAGAGCCAAGTGCAGATATGTGAAGCGTGCAGGGTCCCGCTCGTGCACAGCGGGGACCTGAAACAACCGAGACGTACGTTTCACTTTTGCAAGCTTTCTCAACCGATTGAGAAAGCTTGCAAAAGTGAAACGTATGTCTCGGTTGTTTCAGGTCCCCGCTGTGCACAAGCGGGACCCTGCACGCTTCACATATCTGCACTTGGCTCTAATCACAGCAAACAGCACAACCCCCGGCTAAATTGAAGGCTCCTTTTGCATGCCGTCGCAGCTAAACGGAGAAATACACCGGCGGCTTTTCCCTCCTGCCGCCGACGGCACCAATATTTGGACGGAGTGTTTCCTTATCGCCGCTTCCCCATTGAGACCCTGACTGATTGACAGCGCGACCGCCAACGGATAAACACATCGGCGGCTCTGTCCCCCTGCTGCCGACGGCACCTGCACTTGGATGGGACATCTCCCCACCGCCGCTTCTCCACCGAGGTTTTGCCTGCGTGACAGTGCAGTCGCTGGAGACACACAACGGCAACTTTCTTTTTGTGCCGCTGACGGATTCAATCCCTACCTGGGACATTTCACTATCGTTTGTCTCCTTCGCTGAAATTCAGCTGATACACAAGATTAGTAGAGCTGAATTTACAGCCACACTTTGAAAAACTTCAATATATGCTGGGGACCTTTCCCTATATATGCAGAGACTGTTATCTTTTATTATTCATGTTATCTGTATGTTCTTGTCTTACGTTTGTGATTTGATCCACCAAAAGGATCAATTTTAGTAACCAATAAAGTTGATATTTTAGACTGTTACACAGACTTTAGAAGGTTGTGCCCCACCCGGGAGTTTCTTTCTTTGATGCTCTCTCTTGAGTATCAACCCTTTTCAATTGTTCCTATTAGTGTTATGGTTTTTTTTTTTTGGGGGGGGGGGGGGGGGATCTAATTTAGGATATTTTATAAATAAATTATTAGAAAGGTGAATGAGAAAGCCGAGTTTCTATAATTTTGCAGATTGAGTGTTTAATGCTTGCCTCATTTTCTTATGAGCCTCATTAAACTGTTTTGGCAGGAATTGGAAAACCACTTGTGAAGCACAATGGGGAGATTCTGTAAAGCAGAAATGCGGTAAAAACCCAGTTTTCTGGGTTTTTACCGCATTTCTATATGCTATATGCCCCCTCCGCAGTGCCAGCGCTGCGGAGGGAATCGCCAGCAAAAGCTGGCGATTCCCTGCAGAAGCCTATGGGCTTCTTACCGCAGCGCTGTTTGAGGGATCCGTCACGGATCCCTCCCAGCGTGCCCTGCTGCCGGCACCGGGGTCTGCGCATGCGCAGATGGACTCCCGGGTCACAGACCCGGAAGTCCGGCACCGCATCGCAAGGGACAGCTTTGCGGTAGCCGGCGATAATGGGCGCGGATGTTACAACATCCCGCCCAATATCTTCAGGTTGGAACGCTAGTCTTTTAACATATGTGCAAGACTACATCTCCAGTAAATTTTGGGAGTAGCGGAGAATATTTTTTAACTTTAGTTGGGACAGAATACCAATAGCCATTTTCTTTCATATTGCTCCAAATCAATATTGAGGCTAGTTTAGGCCAGATATCTGTCCAATGCTCTCACTTTTATGTTTTTCTATGTGTGGAAACTTGGGGTATTGATGGGAGACTTAATCAGTCTAAATATATGAGCTTGATAGATACTGTCTGGATGATTAGTTTCTGTCTGACTTTCCGTGAAGGATGGTAAGACCTGAGATGAGGTTTCATTATTCAACATACCACACTATCTTATAATCAAGGTACTAAAGAGAATAGGTGTGTGCCTGGGGATTGAGGAAGTGGTGCCTAGGTGAGTATTAGCGATATTAAGGGTGAAGTGAAGGATAATATTGTATGTGATACACATTTTACACCTCAGCGTGCATGTACCTAGCTGCCACAAGAGAGGACATCCCTGCGTAGCTGAACAGTTCCTGGCCACCACGACAAAGCTGCAGTGATAGTGCTCAGCCAGGCAGAAGGAAGACTCCATCATAGCCCCTGCTTCAATGCAGGCCTCCAATGTAAGTGATTTGGATGACTCAATACCTGCACCTCCAAACACTGCCTTCACCACTCAACATTTTTGGATCAGAAGGCCCTATCGCCTACACCAATATGGTGAGGGCTATATAAGGTACTATGGGGCCCATCCTAGATGTGCATGCTGCCAAACTTACCGTAATCAGGCAGTCCAGGATATTCAATCTTGGATAAAGCCGTTATCTAAAAGAAAATCTAAATGAATGAACAACGTTTGGGAGAAGTGTTCCATGACACTTCAGAATTAAAAGCCCATACTGTCACACTGCAGAATATGCAATACCAAATACTTAACAAGCTAGACGATCTTGAAAATAGATCTATGAGAAATAACTTAGGCATTATTGGGCTCCGGAGTCCCTTGAAGTGCTGGAGCTCATTTCTTTTATTCAAACTACCCTTCCCGGAGCTGCTAGGGATACAGGAACTTTGCTCAGGCATCATAGTCAAACGTGCAAACAGACTGGGTCCTTTTACACAATTACTCACATAGCAGACTATAAGCAGTAATATTTAGTTGCCTAAACTTTGTCCATAAGGACGCCATTTGGCTTGCTTTGCAACATAAGAGATCTGACCAGAAATCCTGCAAAACTCCATATCTTGATTGAGAAGGGGTTGTCCAAAGAGAGGACAAAATGGAAGAACAGTGTAGGTTTTTGGGGCACTCTTAAAATAGTAAACAGGGTGAGTAATGATTAGATTAATACATAACTTTTAATAATATACACTTAAAATATATGTGCGTCAGGGTAAGGCGTAAGTAATTACAAGTAATTAACACAAAATATATTAGGATGATTACATGGTGAATCACAAATATTACCAATAAATCACAGTGAAATGGGCGAAAATGTTTTCACCCTGGGGACCACCCCGTAAATTCAATCGAATGCAAATTGCAAGCAATATACACATTAAATGACGTTCACAACACTTATGGGTACGTTGCTGTGGACCATACAGGATAGAGAAAAAAGGGAATAAAGGACAGAAAGTGGTCCTTCCTGTGGTGCCTGGTGTTTCGGATTCACCTCAATTTATACGGCACCAGTCTCCCAGTGGGTACTGATCTGGCCAATTACTGTTTAGCTGCTGAGATCGGACGAGATCAGGCGGCCCAGTAATGTACGGTCGTATACTTTATTGGGTGGGGAAGACACAAAGGGCTGACATTTGGGACCAAGTGTCACTTCTGCTTTCCAGAGCCAAAAGGAGGCCATGACCTGTTACGCTAGGTATTGCAGGAAGGGTCCGATCTGACTGTGGATGAGAGAGCAACGATAAGTAGAGTATAGAGCAATGAGTTTATTGCAGACGCCAGATCCTTCTATTACCCTCCATCATATTGGTGTATTGGATGGAGGTTGAGACTAATAACCCGGCGGTGCTCACCCCAATAAGTAGAAAGCCACGGAGGCTGTGGATGGATGCAAAAGATCTTGCTGGAGCGGAGAATGTGCGCCCTGTCGGATTGATCTCACTGGTGATGATGAGGAAATTGCATAAACACCAGGGTAGATCAGAGGGTTGAGTGCAATAATGTTAAGTGTCTTTCACAAAGGGACGGTACTAGAAGTTTAGTCCCTGAGTAACACAATCAGAGGTCGGCATATTTGGAAAAGGATGAGTGCGTGCGCTATGGGGATCACCGTAACATCGGGGTCTTAATATCGCATAATGGAGCTGCTTTAATGCTATTTTGGCTTCAGGATGGCGAATTAAAAGGCCGTCATTCCATAGGAGGCAGCCGTCATTCCGCGTCATTCTGCATGTAACCTATGTGTAATGGTCTTAGCAAGATGTGTACCAAAAATATAGTTGATATGTTGAATAATTTCAGAAATATACATATAAATGACATTGTCTCCCATTATAGTGAATTGGCATTCCTTATCAGCAGACCAGACTGTCATTCCACTGTCATTCCTTTGGGTGTAGGCGGGCATATTTGGAAAAGGATGAGCGCGTGCGCTATGGGGATCACCGTAACATCATGATCTTAATATCGCATAATGGAGCTATTTTAATGCTATTTTTGCTTAAGGATGGCGAATTAAAAGGCCGTCATTCCATAGGAGGCAGCCGTCATTCCGCGTCAGGTGACATGTTTACGAGAGTAGGGGCGTAGGCGGGCATATTTGGAAAAGGATGAGCGCGTGCGCTATGGGGATCACCGTAACATCGGGGTCTTAATATCGCATAATGGAGCTGCTTTAATGCTATTTTGGCTTTAGGATGGCGAATTAAAAGACCGTCATTCCATAGGAGGCAGCCGTCATTCCGCGTCAGGTGACATGTTTACGATAGTAGGGGTGTAGGCGGGCATATTATGAAAAGGATGAGCGCGTGCGCTATGGGGATCACCGTAACATCGGGGTCTTAATATCGCATAATGGAGCTGCTTTAATGCTATTTTGGCTTCAGGATGGCGAATTAAAAGGCTGTCATTCCATAGGAGGCAGCCGTCATTCCGCGTCATTCTGCATGTAACATATGTGTAATGGTCTTAGCAAGATGTGTACCAAAAATATAGTTGATTTGTTGAATAATTTCAGAAATATACATTTCCTCTACCTCCCCATGGCAGCATACTTCTGGGTTACGCCCTCTTGGGTAGATATCTGGAAAGGAACAAAAAATACACTGCCCCTATATAAGGACCTCCTCCCCTGGGCTCTGTGTCTTTTTTTCCTTTCCGGGTAGATGTATGGGCTTACCCTGTGAAGATGCTGCAAAGCTGGCTCCTCTGCCGAGTGCAGTAAGGGGTAATGGCATAGAGGACCCCCGCTGTCGAGGGCAGTTGGGGCGCCAGTCTGCTGGAGTATCCCGTCGCCTGGTGCGGTTGCGGGTAACGGCGCCGGTATCCGGGATACATTGTCCAAGCAGGCGCCATGTGAAGCGGCGTCTGACGGCAAGGATGACGGCGGTGCGTGGTGACGCAGGACGTTGCACGTGGTATTAGTAACAGGCGCCGGGACCCGGTGTCTGAGGTCATCAGTGTGCGCCTCAGCGTCTGGCGTGGAGAGGATACCGGCGGCTGTGTGCGTATAAGACACCCGTCTACAGGACGGACAGGGCAGCGGAAGTCTCCCCTTGATACCAGCAGACTGTGGTAAGGTCCCGCAAGGCAGCGGCGCTGCTGGGACTTGGATATTATCTTTTTCTGGCGCTAACTGTGGGTTCACATGTTGTTACAGTGATACTGTGTTGGCGGAGTAGATAAGATGGAGGATGAAAAAAAGCAGCTTGTTAAGCCAGGGTAAGCCAAGATGAAGAGAATATCAGGCTGGATGTGTTGTGATAGTGTAAAGGGAGTTTACACATGATTAAATCTGGGCTTTCTTTTGCTAGGTCTGAAACTGGCAAAGAGAAAAGCGAAGTTAAAACTAAGCACAAAAGAAAGTGTTCAACTTGTGATAAGGGGCCTTATTCTGATCGGTGCGGCCCGATCAGAATATGCGGCCGCGACCGTGCAGGCGAATCCCCGCCTTCCATACGGATCGCCACCTGCCGTCCGTACGCGGATATGTGGCGATCCGCATGAAATTGGACGGGGATACGCCTCCTCCGTCTTGGGAGCAGCCCCTGCATTCGATGGTCGCCGAACATCGAATGCAGGGCCGCACGCTCCACCAGGTCCCGCAACACAAGACCACACGGACACTTGTCCGTGTGAAATCATGTATGGGGGCGGGCAGCTGACATCCGGCGATGTCAGATGCCCGCCCCGTACCCACGCGTCACGGCCTCATTACCATGCATACGCCCCGCGTTTGCATGGGAACGCCCATGAAACGCGGGGCGTATGCATAGGGTAATGAGGCTAATTAGCCCCTCACGCCCCTCTACGCCCCCTGTGCGGCGTATAAAGAATCCGTGCGGCGAAATCGCCTGCACATGCGCAGAGTGACCTCTGCCCATGCGCAGACGATCAACATCGGCGGTCCGTCCGCATGCGGGAATATCCGCACCGATCAGAATAAGGGCCAAAGTGCTGCCTGAAAGATGCTCTGTGTGCAGCAAATGCAGAGGTTCGCTGCAGATGGGATCTATACAGATCACAGATTTAGTGAAGTTACTTAAAACTGAGCTGGCGGATACCTTTATGTCAAAGGAAGATTTTACCAGGTCATCAGGGAAAAGGCCCAGGGCAGTACTTTCTGACTCAGAGGGCTCGGAGCCAGGTCCCTCGGGAAAGACAGAGGAAGAGACAGAGGAAGGAGAAATCTTTCAGGAAAAAGAGTGTGCGGATTTCAACCCAGACTTGTTAGAGAATCTACTTTGTTTGATCCATAAGTCTCTTAATATAGAAGACCCACAGGAGGAGGGCAAGCTTCAGGATCTTCTGTTTAAAGACAAAAAGAAGAAGGACAAACAATTTCCACTGTCTAAAACACTACAGGAGGTAGTGGAAGAAGAATGGGGGCATCCGGATAAAAAGGTGGCCGTGCCTTTGAGGGTGTCCAAAATGTACCCCTTTGACCATGAGCAGGTCAAAAGGTGGGATGAAGCGCCCAAGGTGGATGCGGCGGTAGCACGTATTTCAAGGAAAACTACGCTCCCATTAGAGGATGCGAATATATTTAAAGACTCAATGGAGAGAAAAATTGAAATGAGTCTGAGGAAGCAGCACACAACAATAGGGGCTTCAATGAAGGCCTCGTCAGCTGTGGCGGTGACGACTAGAGTGTTACGGTCATGGTGCCAAGACTTGGAGTCCGACATGTTGGACGGCATCAAGAGGGCAGAGCTCATGAAGGTAGTACAAAACATACAGGTGGCTGTTGAGTTTTTGTGCGATGCTTCACTTGACATGGTACGTTTTGCGGCTAGATCCAGCGCTACAACGGCGGTTACAAGAAGGGCCTTGTGGCTAAAGCCATGGGCGGCAGACAGTCAGTCTAAAAATAAATTAATCTCACTGCCTTTCCAAGGAAGTTATCTGTTTGGACAGCAATTGGATGAGATTATTACTAAAGTGTCAGGGGGTATGTCTGTATGGCTACCCCAGGATAAGGCCGCAAGAAGAGGGGCATTTAATAAATCACCCCGGTACCAATCAGCGGACTTCAGGGAAGCAAAAACATATAGGCCTGGCAGAGGGTTTTGCAGGCCGTGGCTCGGCAACAGGACCAATTTTCGTGGCCAAAGAGGCAGATAAGGCAGGTTTGCCTTCCGGCAAAACCAACAATGACGTCAGAGAGAAAGTGGGCGGCAGGCTGCTGCAGTATCAAGAGGCCTGGCGTCAGTCAATAAAAGACAAATGGTTGTTAGAGGTGATAACCTCAGGCTACAAAATAGAATTTATGGTACTTGTGAGTTATCTGGACGCCCGATTTTTTGATTGTATGCCTTAAGTTAAGGCATACAATCAGATGCGATGCGATGCGATATCGCATCGCATCGCATCGCATGCGACCATCGGATGCGATGACCCGATTTTTCCATAGGAATCAATGTTAAAATGATTCCTATGGAAAAAGGGGTTCTTTTCATACCCCTACTATCCAAGTGGGCATGGAGTTGGATATAAACCTGTGGCGAGCGTAGCGAGCCACCGAGCCCGAAGCGTGGCGAGCGAAGCGAGCCCCGCGAGGGGACGGTATTCCGTGTCCCCTCGCGGGGCTCGCTACGCTCGCCGCGCTTCGGGCTCGGTGGCTCGCTACGCTCGCCACAGGTTTATATCCAACTCCATGCCCACTTGGATAGTAGGGGTATGAAAAGGACCCCTTTTTCCCATTGAATTCCATGTTAAAATGGACTCAGTCCATTTAAACATTGATTCCTATGGAAAAATCGGGTCATCGCATCGCATCGCATCGCATCGCATCCGATGGTCGCATGCGATGCGATGCGATGTGCCCGATCCGACCCGATTTAGAAATCGGGCGTCCGGATAACTCACAAGTACCGAATTTATTACTGTACCAGGAAATTGGATGGAGGAGTCACCTATTACCAGCAATCTGGAAGAAAGGTCGGCCCTATTCAGCAGTCTACAAACCATGATGGAGCAAGGAGTAGTCAAGAGAGTTCCCAAACAGTGCGAGGATCTGGGGTGGTTCTCAAGATTCTTCGTAGTAAAGAAACCTTCAGGGGGGTTCAGAACTATTCTAGACCTAAGGAGACTAAATACCTACGTTCATGTAAAACGATTCAGAATGGAGTCAATACGGTCCATTTTGCCGGACATAGAAAGAGGGATGTTTTTGACCACCATCAATTTAAAAGATGCATATTTACACGTCCCAATATTCGTAGGACATCAAAAATTCCTCAGGTTCCGTCTAAAACAGATTACTTACCAGTTCACATCACTGCCGTTCGGCCTGTCAACGTCTCCAAGAACTTTCACAAAAATACTGATCGTACTGGTAGCCAATCTAAGGGTGCTAGGTATATCAATCTGGCCGTATCTGGACGACCTTCTAATCGCGGCGGAGACCAAAGAGATGGCGGAGATACATACGCGTATAGTGCTGGATTACCTAAAACAACATGGATGGTTGATCAACTTCCAGAAAAGTCAGTTAGAACCGGCACAAGAGGTAAAATACCTTGGAGTCATCTTAGATACAAGAGAAATGATAATAAAATTAACAAAGGACAGACGCTTAAAACTATTGCAGGAAGTAAAAGATATGCTAAGAAAAAGGGCAGTGTACTCAGAAGAGTGCATGCGAGTGCTTGGCCTCATGTCAGACGCTTTGGACACCGTACAATGGGCTAGATTCCACATGAGAACACTGCAAAATTGCTTTTTAAGTCAGTGGAATGGAGATGCAAAAGACCGAAGGCAGAGAATATATCTGTCAAAAGGAGCAGTCTCGGATCTGCTTTGGTGGTCAAAGGCGCAGAGGTTGACCAAAGGAAGGTCGTTCGCAGCCGGACCCCAAGTGATGGTGACTACAGACGCCAGCGAAACAGGATGGGGTGCTGTGTGCGAGGAGCAGTCGGCACAAGGAGAATGGGACCAGGCAATGAGCCGGGAACATTCAAACATAAGAGAGATGCGGGCAGTGTTTATGGCATGTCAAGCGTTTCAGGAATTGATACGGGACAAGGACTTGATAATAAGATCAGACAACCAGTCGGTGGTCATGTACCTGAACAAACAAGGGGGTACAAGGAGCCAGAAGCTGATGTCAGAGGTGACATTGGTCTTAAAGTGGGCGGAACGTCATGTCAGAAACCTGTCTGCAGTGTTTGTGGCAGGAAAAGAAAACTTCAGGGCAGATGCTCTGAGCAGGCACAGGTTAACCCTAGGAGAGTGGGAATTGTCGACAGAAGTGTTTACACAAACCGCCTGGCCAGGGTGATCGCGCGTTTGGTTCACCCAGACCAGGTAGGTTTCATTCCAAACAGGCAAGCATGCGATAATATTATAAAAAGCTACTAACATTATAGATTATGTAGATAGAGCAAAAAAACCTACATTGGTCATGAGTTTAGATGCCGAGAAGGCTTTTGACCGGGTCTCATGGTCATATATGAACCAGACATTGAGAAGATTTGGGTTCGCTGGACCCTTCTTGTTAGGTTTGAATGCGTTATATGCCACGCCAGCGGCAACGGTAGCAGCAAATGGTATTAATTCAACACCGTTCTTAATTAAGAACGGGACGAGGCAGGGCTGCCCACTATCTCCACTAATTTTTGCCCTTATGATCGAACCCATAGCTATTAAAATTCGGGAAGAGGTGGACCTTAGGGGGGTAGAAATAGGAAATGAAGAATATAAAATCTCATTATACGCTGATGATATCCTGTTGACCCTAACAAACCCAATGGATTCCCTGTCTGCTCTGTTCCAGATCCTGCAGGAATTTAGAGATATTTTGAATTTTAAGAAAAATAGATCTAATACGGAAGTACTGGATATAAATCTGCCCCAAGAAATGAAAAATCAAATATCTGGACTGTATCAATTTGTTTGGAAAAAAAATAACTTAAAATATTTGGGAATATTCTTAACTAAGCATTATAATAATCTTTTCCAAGCAAATTATCCCAGATTGATTAATGACCTACAAAAGGATATAACCAGGTGGTCAGAGATGTATATTTCATGGTCAGGGAGGGCTAATGCTTTGAAGATGAATGTACTTCCGAGATTATTATATTTGATTCAGGCCCTTCCAGTCGCATTACCCAGCAGCACGATAAAGAATCTACATAAGCTGTTTACTCGATTTTTGTGGGCAGGGAAAAAACCAAGGGTGAGATTGAAAATTTTACAAAAAGCTAGTAAAGAAGGGGGTTTAGGGGTCCCAAACATTCAATTGTATTATTTAGCAGCTCACCTGGCTCAGGCAATATTATGGCACTCTAACCCAGTGTCTCGAAGATGGGTGCAGGTGGAGTCGGAATTACTCCAATTGCAGTAAATTTCGACAATGTTATGGATACCACGTAAACTTAGACCTACTACGATATATAATTTTCCCACGATAGCATTTACGTTGAATATTTGGGACAGAATAACAAAACGATACGAATTGATCTCTAACCCCCCTAAATTAGTACCCTTAAAGGACAACCCTAATTTCCCAGCGGGAAAAGACAAATTATACTTTAAGGATTGGTCAGGGAAAGATTTTTTATTTATCGATGAAATAGTAGATTCACAGGAGTTCCCCTCTTTCAGAGAGCTACAAGAGATGTATAGTCTACTCATACATTGTTTCTATCAATTTTTACAACTACGGAGTTTCCATGGATCGATATTAGGTGGTTATAGGCAAGGGAATAAGACAGTAGTGGAAACCTTATGTTATAAAAGATCCTCCGCCAAAGGTCTGATCTCCAGTCTATAAACTGTTACTCAATTATGATAAGCCAAGACGAGTAGCACATGAAATGGCATGGGAACAAGAGCTGGGAATTCAGCTGGAGAATAATGACTGGGATAAAATCAAACAAAATATAGTATCGGTTTCCCCTTCAATTAGATACAGAGAAAATGCATACAAAATGTATACACGCTGGTATATGACACCCATTAAATTGGCTCAAATGTATCCGACTAACTCGGACGTATGTTGGAGGGAGTGCGGGATGAGGGGATCCCTGACCCATATCTTCTGGGAATGCCCTAAAATAAGGGGGATATGGACATTTACACAAGAACTGATCAAAAAGGTATTAGGATTCCAAGCACCAGAGGAACCCAGTTATTTTTTATTACCTCAAAACATCCCAGAGATATCAAAACATCAGCAAAATTTAATATGGTTTTTGTGTGGGGCGGTAAAGATAAAGATTGCCTTTCATTGGAAATCCATAAAGATCCCATCTAAGCATGCGATCTTAGCATCAATATGGGATATCTATCACCTTGAATATTTAGCAAGTATCGTGGATGATAATCCAGCAACTTTCAGTAAGATCTGGGCACCCTGGCTTGAATATAACAATCTCCCTCAGCTATATACATATGGGCATTGAGGGGGGTAGTTATATTATATCAAGGATAAATGGGGGAAACCAATTTGGAGAGACCCCAGTGCCTGGAGAATATAAGGGTTTAACAGCTTGGGCAAGAGGAGGGGAGTAGTCCCATTAAAGGCGATCCATGCGTTAGGATAGAGGGGGGTGTCTGCTTTTTTTTTTTCTAATCTAGTGGCGCCGTGAAAGTAAAGAAGTACCGAAATATCGATCAGCTATCTCACTATTAAAGTGGTCTTCCTCGTAGCCATCACATCGGCAAGGAGAGTGTCCAAGCTCCAGGCCCTGTGGGTACAAGAACCTTTTCTAAACTTCTTCGAAGACAAAGCAGTGCTGAGAACAAACCCTACCTTTTTGCCTAAAGTAGTTTCCAGTTTTCATCTTAACCAAGAGATAATCCTACCTTCGTTTTGTGCGGATCCTAAAAACGCTAAAGAAGAAAGGTTACATAACCTAGATGTGATTAGGGCTTTAAAAGCTTATATAAGAAGAGTACAGCCTTTTAGGAAGTCAAAAAGATTATTTGTACTTATGGAAGGTAGGAATAAGGGCCTGGGAGCTACAAAAACCACCATATCTAGGTGGATCAAGATGTGTATCAGAGAGGCGTACAAAATTAGGAAATTGGAAGTTCCTGTAGGGCTGAAGGCCCACTCGACCAGGTCCTTGGCAGCGTCCTGGGCTGAAAAAGAATCTACGTCAATAGAAGAAGTATGCAGAGCAGCATGTTGGTCGTCTGCACATACGTTTACCAAGCATTACAGAGTAGACGTTACGGCATCTCAGGATGCTAGTATGGGGCGCAAACTATTAAGCGCAGTAGTGTGACAGCAGAAATTAGGCTGGCGAGATTGCACATACTACGGATGGAGATGGTGAAGTAACCGTATCCTTTTTTCTGTTTCTGTTGTAAAATGAGGATTATGTCCCACCCAGTGAAATAAAATTGCTTGGGTATACCCAGAAGTATGCTGCCATGGGGAGGTAGAGGAAAGTACAGATTATTACCTGTTAATAGGCTTTCCTCTACTCCACCATGGCAGCCGTTTTCCCTTGCCCTTTGATGTATTAATATGTGTATGGAGCTTTATAATTTAAGACACAGAGCCCAGGGGAGGAGGTCCTTATATAGGGGCAGTGTATTTTTTGTTCCTTTCCAGATATCTACCCAAGAGGGGCGTAACCCAGAAGTATGCTGCCATGGTGGAGTAGAGGAAAGCCTATTAACAGGTAATAATCTGTACTATAAATGACATTGTCTCCCATTATAGTGAATTGGCATTCCTTATCAGCAGACCAGACTGTCATTCCACTGTCATTCCTTTGGGTGTAGGCGGGCATATTTGGAAAAGGATGACTGCGTGCGCTATGGGAATCACCGTAACATCGGGGTCTTAATATCGCATAACGGAGCTGTTTTAATGCTATTTTTGCTTAAGGATGGCGAATTAAAAGGCCGTCATTCCATAGGAGGCAGCTGTCATTCCGCGTCAGGTGACATGTTTACGAGAGTAGGGGTGTAGGCGGGCATATTTGGAAAAGGATGAGCGCGTTTGTATAGGGATCACCGTAACATTGGGGTCTTAATATCGCATAATGGAGCTGCTTTAATGCTATTTTGGCTTCAGGATGGCGAATTAAAAGGCCGTCATTCCATAGGAGGCAGCCGTCATATCGCGTCAGGTGACATGTTTACGAGAGTAGGGGTGTAGGCGGGCATATTTGGAAAAGGATGAGCGCGTTTGTATGGGGATCACCGTAACATTGGGGTCTTAATATCGCATAATGGAGCTGCTTTAATGCTATTTTGGCTTCAGGATGGCGAATTAAAAGGCCGTCATTCCATAGGAGGCAGCCGTTATTCCACGTCAGGTGACATGTTTACGAGAGTAGGGGTGTAGGCGGGCATATTTGGAAAAGGATAAGTGCGTGCGCTATGGGGATCACCGTAACATCGGGGTCTTAATATCGCATAATGGAGCTATTTTAATGCTATTTTTGCTTCAGGATGGCGAATTAAAAGGGCGTCATTCCATAGGAGGCAGCCGTCATTCCACGTCAGGTGACATGTTTACGAGAGTAGGGGTGTAGGCGGGCATATTTGGAAAAGGATGAGCGCGTGCGCTATGGGGATCACCGTAACATTGGGGTCTTAATATCACATAATGGAGCTGCTTTAATGCTATTTTGGCTTCAGGATGGCGAACTAAAAGGCCGTTATTCCATAGGAGTCAGCCGTCATTCTGCGTCAGGTGACATGTTTACGAGAGTAGGGGTGTAGGCGGGCATATTTGGAAAAGGATGAGCGCGTGCGCTATGGGGATCACCGTAACATTGGGGTCTTAATATCACATAATGGAGCTGCTTTAATGCTATTTTGGCTTCAGGATGGCGAATTAAAAGGCCATCATTCCATAGGAGGCAGCCGTCATTCCGCGTCATTCTGCATGTAACATATGTGTAATGGTCTTAGCAAGATGTATAAAATATAGTTGATATGTGCAATAATTTCAGAAATATACATATAAATGACATTGTCTCCCATTATAGTGAATTGGCATTCCTTATCAGCAGACCAGACTGTCATTCCACTGTCATTCCTTTGGGTGTAGGCGGGCATATTTGGAAAAGGATGAGTGCGTGCGCTATGGGGATCACCTTAACATCGGGGTCTTAATATCACATAATGGAGCTATTTTAATGCTATTTTTGCTTCAGGATGGCGAACTAAAAGGCCGTTATTCCATAGGAGTCAGCCGTCATTCTGCGTCAGGTGACATGTTTACGAGAGTAGGGGTGTAGGCGGGCATATTTGGAAAAGGATGAGCGCGTGCGCTATGGGGATCACCGTAACATCGGGGTCTTAATATTGCATAACGGAGCTGTTTTAATGCTATTTTTGCTTAAGGATGGCGAATTAAAAGGCCGTCATTCCATAGGAGGCAGCCGTCATTCTGCGTCAGGTTACATGTTTACGAGAGTAGGGGTGTAGGCGGGCATATTTGGAAAAGGATGAGTGCGTGCGCTATGGGGATCACCGTAACATCGGGGTCTTAATATCGCATTACGGAACTGTTTTAATACTATTTTTGCTTAAGGATGGCGAATTAAAAGGCCATCATTCCATAGGAGGCAGCCGTCATTCTGCGTCAGGTGACATGTTTACGAGAGTAGGGGTGTAGGCGGGCATATTTGGAAAAGGATGAGTGCGTGCGCTATGGGGATCACCGTAACATCGGGGTCTTAATATTGCATAACGGAGCTTTAATGCTATTTTTGCTTAAGGATGGCGAATTAAAAGGCCGTCATTCCATAAGAGGCAGCCGTCATTCAGCGTCATTCTGCATGTAACATATGTGTAATGGTCTTAGCAAGATGTATACCAAAAATATAGTTGATATGTGCAATAATTTCAGAAATATTAATATGTCATTTTATAGTCAATTGGCATTCCTTATCTGCAGATCACACTGTCATTGCTTTTAGTATGTCCCCCTGTGAAAGGTGTTAAAACACCAGCCAAGCAGTTCCTAACTGTAATTTTTCAAAACCAGCTGATTGGCTGGCGCATCATTGCCTTCCACACAGGCTTTATACCATACGACTTAGCCAGTACAGTACTGTTTTTAAATTATCTGTACCAGCTTAAAAAAAGTGTATGGATTGTACTGTTTTTGGGGATCAGTTGGCTCCTTCTTCTTGGCTTCTGGATGATTGAGCTGGCCCTTACAATAGTTCTGCAACCATTTCCAGTGGTCTGGTCAGCGTGCATTGCATCATGATGTCACACGGCATGACAGGCACTCCCACACTCGGGCTGTCAGTAGCTATATGTAAAGCCACCCAGAGATGCTGGTGTATGTTAATGAGGGGGAAAGGACTACCCCCCACCCCAAATGCGCAGTTGAAGTTTCCAGATGCTGTAGAGAAGCATCTGCTGGGTGGTGAGGGGCAGTCACAAATGATTTTTCATTTATAGTGTGGCGCGATATAAACATAATAAGCATATAAGAAACACACACACATTTTATATATATATATATATATATATATATATATATATATATATATATATATATATATATATATATATATATAAAGTGGTTTTGCAGGATGGCACTCAACAAGCGTTATACAGTCCTCCGGTGCCAGGAACTTAAATGGATAGTAAAGAGCACTTACCCCCTTTCCTTACAGGTGAGGATTGAACCGGCACACAGATGTAGAAGTGAAGAAAAGCCGTTTATTGTACAGGCATGGTATGCACAGACAGTCAGCTGTAACAGCCGTTTCAACCACTTCCTAGTGGTTTTCATCAGAGGTGTAGTCACATTACAGTGTGCTGTTTAAATAGCATAAAATTGCGCCCAAATTGCTCCAGATAGAGGCCAGTCAGACCTCCTGTGACGTCAGCTAGCGTCACTAACAGTGAGTGACAGTGGGGCTGGAGGCTGGGGGAGTGGTAGGCTGGTGAGTCATCAGGGTTCTCCCGCAGCGTCAGCGCTGGGCTGGCTAAGGGAGTTCCCTGTGTAATGTTAATAGACTACAGTGCAGGTGACTGCGGGGTACAGCAGCGGGGCTGCTACATACACGCACACTAGGTAGAGCGGTGTGCTGGGGTGACAGGGTGAGCACGAGCGGCTGGCTTGAAAAGTCAGTCGCTGGGACGCAAGCGGCTGGCTGGAAGTGTCAGCCGCTGTGACAAACGGAGGGGTGAGGAAGGGGGTGTGTTCCCAAGGAGGTCTGGTTGCCCTGGTAACCTAACAACAGTGTAAAACGGACATGATACCAATATACAAGTGGGGGAATTCATGGACAACAGTATATACACGGGAAATGTATTCACAGCAGTATGTACCAGATGGTAGAAACAGCGTGCACGCCAACTTGGTGCGCTGTCGACTGGCGCCTAGGGTACTCAGCGTAATGTGGACATGTCAACAGTTTGTACTGTCGACTATTGCTACTGAAAAGATGCAGGAGCAATTTTATACATAGTGTATCAAATAAGCATGCAAGTGACTGATCAAAACATCATAGTGAGCCTCCAGTCCACCCGGTCGACATAGAGCCATGTCGATCCCGGGAAATATAGGACAATACTGGCTATGGTACATGGGTGATGCAGCTGGCAACATGGCCATATCACTGATACAAACAGGAACACTTGTCATATTATATAGTGCCTATCAGTCGACACTAGCAGGTGTCTACACAATCTAGCGACCACTCTATGTATGGGGTTGTCCATTGCTATAAGTCCACATGGCGGTATCCTATAGACATCAAGGTAGCCAATAAAAATAAGAAATACACACTGCGGTGTTAGAGGAGTGGGTACATGAACAATGCGGTACGCTCGGCGGCGTGTGATGCAAAATTAGGTCCCTGGACACACGGAGGTGTCAGGGGTATATACATAATAAGTACATGAAGAATACGGTACGCTCGGCGGCGTATAATGCAAATTAAGGTCCCTGGACTCTCGGAAGTGTCAGGGGTATGCGCATCTTCGGGTCCCTGGACACACGAAGGTATCAGGGGGATATGTCATAAAGCCCATAAAGAGGGCATGGTTGGTATCTCATAAGAAAACACCCATTTTAAAATCCTCATTAAGACCCTGGGGGGCCAGGCTCTTGAGCCTGAAGATCCAAGAGAGTTCTCTCTGTAGAAGAAGTCTCTCCCTGTCGCCCCCATATTTCAGAGGTGGAACATGGTCCAAGATGGTGCATTTTAAATCAATCATGTTATGCTTCTGTTCCAAGAAGTGTCTTGCGACAGGCAAGTTCTTGAGGTCACTTTGGGTAGTTCTGGGGTTGATGCTTTTTTTGATCGAGGATCTATGCTGATTAAATCTTTCCTTGAAGGTGCAGGTTGTCTTTCCAACATAGACCTTGCGGCATGGACATTGTAGAGCGTATATAATGTATCTGCTGTTGCAATCGAGGTGGTATTTGATGTTAAATTTCTCATCATTGAGTGGGTTATTGAATACTGGGCCAATTAGCAGGTATTGGCAGTTCACACATCCTCCACATTTGAATGTGCCCTTTTTGCATTTAAGCCAAGTTTGTCTAGAGCCGATTAAAGGGTTAGGCCTGGTTTTGACCAGAAGGTCCCTAAGGTTGGGGCCCCTGCGGTATGCAAATCTGGGAGGTACCTTAATCTCTTTGGAGAGCACCGGGTCACTGGTGAGCAGATGCCAGTGCTCATTCACCTTGTTTCTGATATGTTTAGACGCAACAGTGTAAGTACTGACAAAGTTGAGTCTGTCGTCGCTTTCATCATTGGAGATTGCTTTAGGTAGAAGGAGGTTATCCCTTTTAAGTGCCAGCGCTCTCTGGACCGCCTTCTCCACTTCATTCTTGTCATATCCTCTATCAAGGAATTTGTCCTTCATTGTATTTATAGCCGTCTGGGTTGTCTCGGGGTCAGAGGTTATCCTGATTACTCTTAGTAATTAAGAGTATGGTAGTCCACGTTTTAGTGGCTCCGGGTGGAAACTGGTAGCCGCAAGCAAAGTGTTTTTATCAGACTCTTTGGTGTAGATTTTAGTGGAGAGCTGTCCATTCTCTATTATTACCGTGACGTCAAGGTAATTAATGAGCTTCTCACTAAAATTAATGGTGAACCTGATGGTTCCTGGTATGGAATTAAGTTCATTGAAGAATTTCAATAGTCTCTCCTCCCCTCCTGTCCATATAAGGAACAGGTCGTCAATATAACGGACGTATAATGCGATGTCAGCACTGTATTCGGTATTTCCACAGATGTGTGCCTCCTCATAAGCTGCCATGGTCAGGTTGGCATACGCCGGTGCCATGTTAGAACCCATGGCAGTCCCCTGGCGTTGTAAGAAGAACCTGCCTTCGAAGAGGAAGTAATTCTTCGTGAGGATCATTTCCATCAGAGCCATCACGAACTCGACGGGAGGTCCCACATAGACATCACTGCTGAGTAAGGCTTCCCGGCATGCTGCTAGCCCTACAGCGTGTGGGATATTAGTGTAGAGGCTTGTGACATCAAGTGTCACAAGCATGGCTCCACTCAAACTTTGTTGGTGGGCTTGAATCTTCCTTAGGAAATCGCTGGTGTCCGCTATGAAGCTCTTGGTTTTTTTCACCACTGGTTGGAGGTAAAAGTCCACTAGTTGGGACAGTGGTTGGCAGAGAGAACCGCGCGCCGAGATAATCGGCCTTCCCGGTGGGCTCACAAGTGACTTGTGTACTTTCGGGAGTGTGTATAAACACGGTGTTTTAGGGTGAGTTTGTGTGAGGAATTTAGCAGTTTCTTCACTGATGTAGTTGTTGGTCAGGCCCAGCTGGATGGTTTTGTCGACCATCTGTTTATATCTCCATGTGGGGTCCATGTCCAGTTGCTCATAGCACGTTGTGTCAGATAGTTGTGCCATAGCTTCAGCGATATAGTATGCCCTATTGAGCAGGACGATGCCACCCCCTTTGTCCGCTGGTCTGATAATTAAGTCCACATCACTAGAAAGTGTGTCAATTGCTTGCTTCTCCTCTTTGGAGATATTATGAAAGGATATCCTCTGTTTCTCAATGAAGGAATTAGTGTCCCTCTTCAGGACCCGGCTGAAGGTGCTGATAGATGGGTTGAAAGTAGGCGGATCAAAGGTGCTTTTGCATCTTAATGTTGGTTTATATGGTGTTGCTAGGTTGTCATCACCCTTGGCAACGGGGTGTCTAATAAAGTAGTCCCGCAGGCGGAGTTGTCTGCCAAGACGAAACATATCAATTTGCCAATTGAATATGTTCTGTGTCAGGGTCGGCACAAAGGAGAGTCCACGATTGAGTAGAGATGCTTTTGCACTTGTAAGTATGTGGTTGGAGAGGTTAAACACAACCGTTCCGTTTTTTATTTCTGGGGCTTTTTTCTTCCTCTTTCTCCCACCCCGGCGGGTGGGTAGTAGAGGTTTTTTGGCGGACGTCGGTTCCTTTCTCCTCGTGCAAGATAATTTGGTGGTTGATGGTCAGATGTTGCGTTCTCAAAGTCGCTTGCTGAGGTCTGTGATTGGGTCTCAATATCGGTGTATTGGGCCGGGGGTCTGCGCCCACCTCCTCTCCTTTGCTGTTGTCGGAATTTCCTGGGCTCAATCCTGGAGAACCACGGATAAACACGACTTTCCTTATAGTCTTGTTTCACTTGTTTATATTTCTGTTTTTTAAACTTTAGGAGACCGGACTTGAATGTTTCAAGTTCTCTGTCCAATTTGGTCAGCAAGTTGCATTCTGGTGTTTCCAGTTCTTTGTATGGTGTAGCACTCTGTAGTTCAGAAATCTCCGTTTTAATTATCTCCAGATCAGAGCCAGTCTGTTCGATCACTAACAGCATGATATCTTGCGAACACTTGTTGAGAATGTTGCACCATCTGCTGCAGAACTCATTGTTGTGTCGTCCCAATGTCGGTTGGTTGTACAACCTGAATCCTCGGGGGATAAGTGACTCTTTATAATATTGTGATAGAGTCTGACCATGTAGGGTCAGCTCAATCTCGCGCTTCCTCAGCTTCAGCAGATCACTGTATAGCTCTTCAGGGGTATCTTTGTTAAATGCCAGATCCTCAGTATCTGCAAATAGTATTCTTGCTGCATCTGTTGCACTGAATTGCAAAGCAGATGCAGTTTCATTTCCAGCAGCAACCGACATTTGTATCCAAAGCAACCAGAATGTAGCAGTGTACGCTGGGTTGCTGTACCAAAATGTGCAAAAGGATGCAAATAGTGGAAAAGGTTCGTTAATAGGTGATATAAAAAAGGCAGTTCATGGTGCTCAATCCCGATATTAGAAAGTTATTCAAAGTGGTTTTGCAGGATGGCACTCAACAAGCGTTATACAGTCCTCCGGTGCCAGGAACTTAAATGGATAGTAAAGAGCACTTACCCCCTTTCCTTACAGGTGAGGATTGAACCGGCACACAGATGTAGAAGTGAAGAAAAGACGTTTATTGTACAGGCATGGTATGCACAGACAGTCAGCTGTAACCTAACAGCCGTTTCAACCACTTCCTAGTGGTTTTCATCAGAGGTGTAGTCACATTACAGTGTGCTGTTTAAATAGCATAAAATTGCGCCCAAATTGCTCCAGATAGAGGCCAGTCAGACCTCCTGTGACGTCAGCTAGCGTCACTAACAGTGAGTGACAGTGGGGCTGGAGGCTGGGGGAGTGGTAGGCTGGTGAGTCATCAGGGTTCTCCCGCAGCGTCAGCGCTGGGCTGGCTAAGGGAGTTCCCTGTGTAATGTTAATAGACTACAGTGCAGGTGACTGTGGGGTACAGCAGCGGGGCTGCTACATACACGCACACTAGGTAGAGCGGTGTGCTGGGGTGACAGGGTGAGCACGAGCGGCTGGCTTGAAAAGTCAGTCGCTGGGACGCAAGCGGCTGGCTGGAAGTGTCAGCCGCTGTGACAAACGGAGGGGTGAGGAAGGGGGTGTGTTCCCAAGGAGGTCTGGTTGCCCTGGTAACCTAACAACAGTGTAAAACGGACATGATACCAATATACAAGTGGGGGAATTCATGGACAACAGTATATACACGGGAAATGTATTCACAGCAGTATGTACCAGATGGTAGAAACAGCGTGCACGCCAACTTGGTGCGCTGTCGACTGGCGCCTAGGGTACTCAGCGTAATGTGGACATGTCAACAGTTTGTACTGTTGACTATTGCTACTGAAAAGATGCAGGAGCAATTTTATACATAGTGTATCAAATAAGCATGCAAGTGACTGATCAAAACATCATAGTGAGCCTCCAGTCCACCCGGTCGACATAGAGCCATGTCGATCCCGGGAAATATAGGACCCGAAGATGCGCATACCCCTGACACTTCCGAGAGTCCAGGGACCTTAATTTGCATTATACGCCGCCGAGCGTACCGTATTCTTCATGTACTTATTATGTATATACCCCTGACACCTCCGTGTGTCCAGGGACCTAATTTTGCATCACACGCCGCCGAGCGTACCGCATTGTTCATGTACCCACTCCTCTAACACCGCAGTGTGTATTTCTTATTTTTATTGGCTACCTTGATGTCTATAGGATACCGCCATGTGGACTGTCGGTTGGTTGTACAACCTGAATCCTCGGGGGATAAGTGACTCTTTATAATATTGTGATAGAGTCTGACCATGTAGGGTCAGCTCAATCTCGCGCTTCCTCAGCTTCAGCAGATCACTGTATAGCTCTTCAGGGGTATCTTTGTTAAATGCCAGATCCTCAGTATCTGCAAATAGTATTCTTGCTGCATCTGTTGCACTGAATTGCAAAGCAGATGCAGTTTCATTTCCAGCAGCAACCGACATTTGTATCCAAAGCAACCAGAATGTAGCAGTGTACGCTGGGTTGCTGTACCAAAATGTGCAAAAGGATGCAAATAGTGGAAAAGGTTCGTTAATAGGTGATATAAAAAAGGCAGTTCATGGTGCTCAATCCCGATATTAGAAAGTTATTCAAAGTGGTTTTGCAGGATGGCACTCAACAAGCGTTATACAGTCCTCCGGTGCCAGGAACTTAAATGGATAGTAAAGAGCACTTACCCCCTTTCCTTACAGGTGAGGATTGAACCGGCACACAGATGTAGAAGTGAAGAAAAGACGTTTATTGTACAGGCATGGTATGCACAGACAGTCAGCTGTAACCTAACAGCCGTTTCAACCACTTCCTAGTGGTTTTCATCAGAGGTGTAGTCACATTACAGTGTGCTGTTTAAATAGCATAAAATTGCGCCCAAATTGCTCCAGATAGAGGCCAGTCAGACCTCCTGTGACGTCAGCTAGCGTCACTAACAGTGAGTGACAGTGGGGCTGGAGGCTGGGGGAGTGGTAGGCTGGTGAGTCATCAGGGTTCTCCCGCAGCGTCAGCGCTGGGCTGGCTAAGGGAGTTCCCTGTGTAATGTTAATAGACTACAGTGCAGGTGACTGTGGGGTACAGCAGCGGGGCTGCTACATACACGCACACTAGGTAGAGCGGTGTGCTGGGGTGACAGGGTGAGCACGAGCGGCTGGCTTGAAAAGTCAGTCGCTGGGACGCAAGCGGCTGGCTGGAAGTGTCAGCCGCTGTGACAAACGGAGGGGTGAGGAAGGGGGTGTGTTCCCAAGGAGGTCTGGTTGCCCTGGTAACCTAACAACAGTGTAAAACGGACATGATACCAATATACAAGTGGGGGAATTCATGGACAACAGTATATACACGGGAAATGTATTCACAGCAGTATGTACCAGATGGTAGAAACAGCGTGCACGCCAACTTGGTGCGCTGTCGACTGGCGCCTAGGGTACTCAGCGTAATGTGGACATGTCAACAGTTTGTACTGTTGACTATTGCTACTGAAAAGATGCAGGAGCAATTTTATACATAGTGTATCAAATAAGCATGCAAGTGACTGATCAAAACATCATAGTGAGCCTCCAGTCCACCCGGTCGACATAGAGCCATGTCGATCCCGGGAAATATAGGACCCGAAGATGCGCATACCCCTGACACTTCCGAGAGTCCAGGGACCTTAATTTGCATTATACGCCGCCGAGCGTACCGTATTCTTCATGTACTTATTATGTATATACCCCTGACACCTCCGTGTGTCCAGGGACCTAATTTTGCATCACACGCCGCCGAGCGTACCGCATTGTTCATGTACCCACTCCTCTAACACCGCAGTGTGTATTTCTTATTTTTATTGGCTACCTTGATGTCTATAGGATACCGCCATGTGGACTTATAGCAATGGACAACCCCATACATAGAGTGGTCGCTAGATTGTGTAGACACCTGCTAGTGTCGACTGATAGGCACTATATAATATGACAAGTGTTCCTGTTTGTATCAGTGATATGGCCATGTTGCCAGCTGCATCACCCATGTACCATAGCCAGTATTGTCCTATATTTCCCGGGATCGACATGGCTCTATGTCGACCGGGTGGACTGGAGGCTCACTATGATGTTTTGATCAGTCACTTGCATGCTTATTTGATACACTATGTATAAAATTGCTCCTGCATCTTTTCAGTAGCAATAGTCGACAGTACAAACTGTTGACATGTCCACATTACGCTGAGTACCCTAGGTGCCAGTCGACAGCGCACCAAGTTGGCGTGCACGCTGTTTCTACCATCTGGTACATACTGCTGTGAATACATTTCCCGTGTATATACTGTTGTCCATGAATTCCCCCACTTGTATATTGGTATCATGTCCGTTTTACACTGTTGTTAGGTTACCAGGGCAACCAGACCTCCTTGGGAACACACCCCCTTCCTCACCCCTCCGTTTGTCACAGCGGCTGACACTTCCAGCCAGCCGCTTGCGTCCTAGCGACTGACTTTTCAAGCCAGCCGCTCGTGGGCACCCTGTCACCCCAGCACACCGCTCTACCTAGTGTGCGTGTATGTAGCAGCCCCGCTGCTGTACCCCGCAGTCACCTGCACTGTAGTCTATTAACATTACACAGGGAACTCCCTTAGCCAGCCCAGCGCTGACGCTGCGGGAGAACCCTGATGACTCACCAGCCTACCACTCCCCCAGCCCCGCTGTCACTCACTGTTAGTGACGCTAGCTGACGTCACAGGAGGTCTGACTGGCCTCTATCTGGAGCAATTTGGGCGCAATTTTATGCTATTTAAACAGCACACTGTAATGTGACTACACCTCTGATGAAAACCACTAGGAAGTGGTTGAAACGGCTGTTAGGTTACAGCTGACTGTCTGTGCATACCATGCCTGTACAATAAACGTCTTTTCTTCACTTCTACATCTGTGTGCCGGTTCAATCCTCACCTGTAAGGAAAGGGGGTAAGTATATATATATATATATATATATATGTATGTATGTATGTATGTGTGTCCGTTTGTGTGTCTCCGAAACACTGCCATCACAAACACAGGAAATCACAAGGTAGCAGACTAGCTTAACATCATACTGCTTTCACATTGCAGAAATGGGTAATGACATGGCATTCTTAAATGGGACTTTAAAACGGGTCTGAGCCTTGAGACCTTTCACATTGCAGGTGAAAACCGTTTTAAAAATCATTTAATACCATTCAAACATTCAACACGTTTCAAGCCATTGAAATAGAGCTGTTCAAACTGCCAAAAAAACCGCCTTGAACCGTGTAGGACTCTGCTTTTTAACCGTGTTGAAATACCGGTTAACTTTAACCGGTAAATCAACTCTGGCACTTCACATTGCAGCCTTAAACGTTTTAAAATGGAAAAAAAATGGCAATATACCGTTTTTAAAGTGCGATACTTTTAAAACAGTATATATATATATATATATATATATATATATATATATATATATATATATATATATATATATAAACATAACCCGTAGCCACGCCCCATTTCCGGATGTTAACCGGTTTCTGCCCATCTCACACGTTGGGGAGGGTAGGTCATCATACATTTGCCCCATTAAGCGGGCACTCGACTGATGATCGGGGCTTGTGCCCGCGGGTCTCTCTCCTCCCAGCCCCGGGAGCCTCTTGTTTTTCTCGGCGAGGCTGCTAGTACCGAGGCGGGCCTGGTGAGGTCGCTCTGCAGCGAGTCCCGGCCCGGCTCCTCCTCCTCCTCCTCCCTGCAGCCGGAAGGTGAGCCCGGACAGCTGGCTCTGCTGTGCTGTTGGGGAGAAGGAGCTTGGAGGATCTAGGAGAGCTGAGCACCAGGTGGCCGGGCACACGCATCCGACGCCGCCAGCTCCGGAGGTGAGGGGATGATGCCCGGGGAGATGGGGGCACCACGAGAAAGGGCAGGACGGCTCTGGGGTTCCGGGGAGACACGGGGTAGGCGAGACTAGCACTGACTAGTGAGCACTAGCATGGCGCACACGCACTAAACGTGCGCTACAAGACTGCTTAAATAGAGGGTCACAGCGTTACCCCTCACTAACCACCCGTTGTCAATACAACCCCAGCCACACGTGATGGGTTTGTCCACAGAGCACGTGTATAGGAAAGCGCCGGGTGTGTGTGAGGCTGCTATGTCTCGCGTTCAGCCCCGGGACGGCGTGTAGCATAGCAAACCTCAGTCACCTTGCAGGTTTACTTCGTCTATATAGTTTCTATATGTAAGGAGTGGGTCTGTGATATGGGATCATTGGTTCGATTGCTGAAAATGCTTAGGACTAGGTTGACACATGCAAAATGTCTACATGGCTAAGGTCGACGGTAAAAAGGGTACACAAGCATTAAGTCGACAATGGGAAGGTCTACAATCAAAAGGTCGGCACTTGCAGGGTTTCCATGGATTGGTGGTTTAGGTCCAATTCAAATTTTCTACCTCTCAGTGGGTGGGATGCAGTAACATCCGCATCCCCCTCCACCACACAATGGGGCAGATGTATCATAGCTGCGCGATAAGCGCAGCTATGATACTTCCTGCTTCGCCTCAATAGCGAGGCGAAGCAGGAAGGGACATTGACAAGATGTATTAACATCTTGTCTGCCGAAGCGGGGGAGCGCTAACTCCCCCCTCCGGCGATGTCCCTTTCTGGAGATAGCGCATCAGTTAATACTGATGCGCTATCTCCTGTCTCCCGGCCGGCCGCACTGGGCATGCGCGGGATCTCGCTGTTCACGCAAGATCCCCAGCGCAGCCCACAGCTGGCAGCAGGGACAGCGCTGTCCCTGCTGTTTAGATAGGGCTTCGCCAGCCTGATGCTGGCGAAGCCAAACCCGGCTTCGTGCGGAACGGTCAGCGATGCTGACCGTTCATACATTCGGCCTGCTATCATTTTGATAGCAGCGCCGATATGGACAGGGGCGCATAGCGCCCCTGTCCATTACCGCATCCCTGGCTCCTTCATACATGGGGAGAAGCGGTATCAGTGCACATAACGTGCGCTGATACCCCTTCTCCCCCATAACGTCCCTTCATACATCTGCCCCATTGCCGGCTACTGCAAAGATAATTATCTCATAGGACAGCTCTTGCGTTAAGAGCTGCCCTTTGTGATGTGTGAGCGTCCCCGGTGGCTCTCCCCCTTCTGCTCAGGCGGCTGCAGGGGTCTGCCGGGCTCCTCCTCCCTGCACCTGGAAGAGGTGCAGGGAGGTGGAAGTCACTGGTCCGGACAGAGGTGGGGGCGGGTAATGCGAAGGGAAGCTCATAGGTAAAAAGAACGGGTTTTTGCAGCATATTTGTTTAGTGCATCAAACTCAACATCCGCCACCTGTTCCCCCCCCCCCCCCCCCTCTCCACCTGCCTTTGCATATTTACTAATCGCATATACCAGTGGTTCCCAAACTGGGTGCCTCAGGACCCTTGCAGGGGTGTCACAGGTTGGTGGTCCAAGACCAATTCAAATTAATTAATGTTAATGTGATAGGCAAAACTATTTTTTGGGGGGTGCAAATCATAAATTATTACAGAAGCAAATCTTGTCCTTCACTACATAAATAAACCTAAAGATTTTATTTAATTCAATATTTAATTTCCCCATCACAAACTTTTGGCCATGGGGTGCCATAGATAAAATTCTGATACTAACGGGTGCCATGAATCTAAAAAGTTTGGGAACCCCTAGCATATGCACTAACATATGTGATTAGTAATGCAAGGGACAGCTCTTGCGATGCTGCTCCGATGCTGGACTTCCGGGTCTAAAGGGGCATACACACACACAGATCAGATTTTTGCTATTTTCTAAGCAATCTGACTAGATAGCTTAGAAAGTAAGCACAGATCTGACCATGAGTAGACCCTGAGAGATTAAATATTTCCTGCTAAGTCAGTGCATGCAGTCAAAATCTAGTCTAATTGCTTAGCAAGTGACTGCAAATCTCTCTGTGTGTACAGAATGAGAGATTCTGATCACAATCTCCCATTCTGAACCACTACCCGGCTTTCTTTTGCTTAAGCAAAAATATGTGTATGTGCTCTAAGACCCAGGGGTCCCTATGCGCATGTGCGGATTAACGTGCAGGGCATGCTGGGAATCGTCAGCTTTTGATGTCTATTCCCTCTGCAGCGTTGAGCCTGTGGAGGGGTTTAGAGATCCCCGTGAATGCATCCAATGTAATATGCAAAGCCAGTGCTAGTGGCTTCCCTTCATAAAATTATGTGAACAAACCAATGTGAATGCTGCCAGTCACCACATAACTGAACCTACGGATGGCATATAAACACAATTTACTTAATTTATTATGTTTTTCTAAGTTTTTCAATTAGAAACTTCTGGCCTAGGGGTTCTGTGAAGAAAAAAAAAGACACTTGCAGGGGTGCCTTGGGTTGGTGGACCAGGATCAATTCATATTATGAATGGTCAATGTAATAGGCAAAACCAGTGCTGGTGGCTGCCAATCATAATATATGTGGACAAACAGAAGCAAATCCTGTCCCTCACCACATAACTGTGACATATAAACACAATGCATTTAATATTTTTTTCAGAATTTGTCGATAAGAGGCATTTGGCCTAGGGGTGCTTTGGAAATGTTTTGATGCTCTAGGGTGCCGTGATTAAAAAAAGTTTGGGTACTTGTTTCCTAGCACGGCGCCCACGATATTAAGTTGTATGGCATCGCATGCGGGCATATGGCATGCGGTGCTATGCGATGCGATCTTAAATTGTATAAGCCCCTATACGATTTTTTATTGTATAAGCACCCTAATGGGTGCTTACAATGTTAAATGCACCCCCACTATCAACGCCAACCTAAAGCTTGGCTAGCGCAGCTGTACGCGTTCTCCGACCTTTTCATACCCCCCCTATCCACGTCGGCATGGAGTTGATTTTATATAGTGTGGCGAGCGCAGCGCATCACTTCACATGTATTCTGCGGGGCTCGCCGCGCTTCGGGCTCGCTGCGCTCCCCACACTATATACTCAACACGCCGACGTGGATACAACTCCACGCCGACGTGGATACTGGCGGTATGAAAAGATCGGGGGCACATTTAACATTGAAAACACCCATTTAAATCGTATACCATTGTATATGCCATACAATTTAAAATTGTATAACATCGGCTGCCATCGCATATCATCGCATATCATACCATTGTATGCCTTATGGTATGCGATGGGCGCCGTGCTTGGAAACAAGTACCAAAGTTTGGGAACCACTGGTCTAGGAGCATCTCTGGGACATCAGTGCAGATAAAAAGTTCCTGTTCTGAGCAATAAGTGTATTGCAAGTAGTACAATGGCATTGATCACTGGATGTGTTTCTTGAGGATATATAATTAATCTTTGCTTATTTCAGAAGCTAGAGTCTCCTGAACCAATAATAAGGGTCTGCCCAGCAGAGATTGAAAGAAGCAGCTGGGGTACAAAGAAAGGCCAGCATGGCTGCACTAAGTGATCAAGGTTAGTAGATTGGAGGAATGCTTGATGGGTTTTACCTTTACAAATTCTGTTTTTATTTTTGAACGTCTTGGAACATTCATCTTTAGGGCGGAATGTGGCAGCAGTAAGGGATGCAGGCTGAACTATGACTTTTTTTTTTAAAAGGGGAAATCAATTACAAGGCAAAATTGTGCCTTATGAGTGATTGCCCTTTTAAAAAAAAAAAAAAAGTAATCCAAACTCCTTATTTCTCTAATGATGTGTACACGGGGGCGATATGGCTTCCGATGTTGCCGATATAGTGCACATCGGAAGCCATATCGCAAGCCGATTGTGTACTTTGTAGGGCTTGCGAGCCCGATGTGACATAGTGAGGGCAGCCAAGACTATATAGTGCAGATCTGCACTATATAGTCTTTGTGCCTTTATACTTACATAGCTCCGGCGGCCAGAGGGGCTTCTCCTGGGGATGCAGAGCTGATGCGCAGTGACCCGGAAGTCCGCCGTATAGACGCTCCGACAGTTCCCACAACTCACCCGGGGCGGCTGGAGGAAGTACCTCATGGAGAGAGCCGCATCCATGGGGGAGACAGGTAAGCGGTCTTCCCAAGTAGCAGGAGACCGAACTAGCGGTTCACAACGGCAGTGACGGGGTGCCACCATGGGCCTGGCAGCAGTTCCCAAGTCGCGCTGTGGAAACCGCTAGACCACCAGGGGTTTTGGACACTACAAGCAGAGTCAGGGGTATAACTGCTGAACTACCAATGTTTCTTGGCAGCAATAGCTGGTGGTTCCAGGATGGGACGGGTTACAAGGTAGAAATTCCACTCCTCCCCCTTCTGCTTGTACAGGGGCCATTTTCAGCAAACTTCAGAAGGAGAGGAGCTGTGCAGTCACCCCCATACTTTAACTGTGTTCGGTCTCAGTTTAAACTGCCCTCCCATATCACTCTTTTTCCAATCGGACAAGGCGACTGCTGTCATGTACATAAATAATCAGGGCAGCACAAAAAGTTATGTGGCAATGAAAGAGGTAACGCCAACATTGGTTTGGGCAGAAAAGTATCTTCTGTCGCTAACAGCGGTGTACATTTCAGTAGTATTAATTTGGGAGGCCAACTTCCTGAGCAACCAGCAAATTCAATCCAGGGAATGCTCTCTCCATCTGGATGTCTTCTCCCTCCTTTCAGATCGATGGGGTCACCCTCAGATGGACATGACGGTGTCACGACTAGGGTGGCCAATCCCGGGATCGGGATCGGCGGGATCCCGGGATTTGGCCTAAAAAAGTCTGGGATTGGATCATCCAATCCCGGGATTTTCGGGATTAGACTGCGCATGCGCAGTCTAATGCCGGGCAGCGTCTGAGCACTAGCTCAGACGCTGCCCGGCTCCCGAATCCTGACCCCTGCGTGCGGCGATGCGCAGCGTGACAGTAGAGGTCACGCTGCGCAGCCTTCTGCTGTGCACGCCCCCTTCCAGTCTCCTCCGCACGTAGCCCGTCTGCCTCTGCCCGCCCGCATCCTTTCCGGCCTGCGGCCTGGCTGGCTGCTAAGAAGGAGGTGCCCAAGCCTGGAGGCACCGTGCACCTCCGAACCCACTCCCGGCCGCCCACCCGCTAATGTAAGTAAATGTGCGGGTCGGCCGGTGTGGGGGTGGGTATGTGTGGAGCAGAACTGTATTAGGGATGCCAATCCCGGGATCCCGAGAATCCCGGGATTGAGCATTTTTCAATCCCGGATCCCGGGATTGAAAAAATGCCCCGGGATTGGCATCCCTAGTCACGACACAACAAGAAGGTTCCCCTCTACGGGTCAAGGACAAGTGATCCACTAGCTTGCCTTGTGGATGCTCTCTCAACTTCATGGACGTTTCAAAAGATCGAAGTCTTTTCACCAGTGCTACTTCCTCAATGGGAGAAATCTACTAAGATGTATTTTACTTCACATGTGATGTTGCTATAGGCAACCAATCAGATCCTGTCTACTATCTTCTAGAGCTGTGGTAGCCAACCCCAGTCCCCGAGAGCTACCAACAGTGCATGTTTTGCAGGTCTCCTCACAGAATCACAAGTGAGCTAACTAACTCCACCTGTGTTTTTTTTTTAAATGTGTCAGTGATTAATGAGTGCAGCTGTGCAGCAGCTAGGTTGTCTGGAAAATGTGAACTGTTGGTAGCTCTCGAGGGCTAGGGTTGGCTACCACTGTTCTAGAGGGTGCTAAATAAATAAGTAGATTCTGATTGGTTGCCCATAGCAACATCACATGTGAAGTAGAATACACATCTTAGTAAATTTCCCCCAATGTCTTCTAAGATGTCTACAGCAAGAAAAAGTAATTGTGATCCCGGTAGCTCCAAATTGGGGAGAAGGGCATGGGATCCAAACCTTCTGGATCTATCCATTGCTCCATGGTTGCCTATGCCTCTACATCCAGGCTTACTGTTTCGGGCCTATGCCACCATCCCAACCTTCACAAGTTAGCTTTGACGGGATGGCTATCAGTCTTAAAAAGCCAGAGGGTTTTCTACCCATGTTATAGAGACTATGCTGGCAGCCAGGAAACCATCCTCGGCTAAAATATACCATCGCATATGGCACAGATTTTTTTCCTCTCGTGTGAGTCTAGGAACTTCAATCTGGCAATATGGTTCCTTGGATATGGTTAGGGCAGAGAGTTTCCGCACGACTTATTCTTATTCGTCCTTTATGACGCATGGAAGAAGGAATGGTCTGCTTCTAAATGGACCCTAGCCTGTTGGTTGCGATCTACCATTAGGCATGTCTACGTGTTGGCTGGGTAACTGGCTCCGCTCTCAGTGCATGTCGGTTGGTGCTTTGTGGGCTGCGCACAAGGGTCTCTGTGGATCGATATTGTAGAGCAGCCATATGGTCCTCTACTCATACTTTTATTAAATTTTATAGGTTTGACACCTTCGCCTCAGCCGATGTGACATTTGGTAGAGGTTTCTTGAGTGCGGCTTCAGAACATTCCCACCCCTAAAGGGACAGCTTTGAGACATCCCACGGTTCCCAGTTTCCACCGTAGGCTGTAAGAAAAAAGGGGATTTTTGATCCTTACCAGTAATTTCTTTATTTTATTTTTTTATTTTTTGTAAGCCAAGGTAGATACTGGGCGCCCACCCTTAACGCTCCTGCTATTCACAGTATGTACCTGAGATGTTTAAGTAATGTATAGTTGGCTACCGTTCAAGTTAGTGTATATGTTCAAACTCTGTTTGCTAGTTGGTTCATATACTATTTTATGTTGAGTAGTTTTCTTCTCCTATTCCTTGGCTTGTTAAGTTTAAACTGGTGTCTGAGGACATGAAGGGGGTATGGGGAAGGAGCTACGGCTTCACTTCCTTTCAAAGAAATTCAACTACTTGGTGCCGGTCCTCCAGACCAAGGATACCCTTTAGTATCCACCTTAGCCTACGTTAAAAAAAAATTACAGGTAAGGACCAAAAATCCCATTTTTGATAATGGTATATTTATAGTGACAAACCCTGGTAAACATGAATACCATAAGACTACAGCAACTGTGACCTCATTCACTGCAAAAACTCTGATTAAAAGTTATGGTTTTTCTTTCGTACAGATCAGTGGCCTGTAGAGGACATTTTCACCCTCACTGAAACTATGAAGGCCAAACTGCCCACCAAGGATGACAAATTGTACAAGATCACATTATCCCACTTGGACTGGGACAGTCTGGCATTTAAGAATTACACTGGACAAATGTGTCTCCTAAAGTGGACTGAGCTCTCTAATCAGGTGGGAAAAGATGTTAAAAGGATCACGTTAGAACCAATTGCAGTAGTAGTATTTATGGGGGCAAATACTTTGGCGACCATTGTCGCAAAGTCTGTTTGAAGTGGCAGACTTCACCAAAAGGCCAAATTATTTCACATCCGTTAAAGGTAAACTGAATTTTTGTGATTTTGGGGTACTATATTCTACCTTAATGTGGGTGCGATGTACTACGCATTGCACAAGCGATGCATCCTAACAATTATTGGGGGGGGGGGGGTGCTATTAAATCAATTGCAAAGGCAAGTATGTAAAGAAGTCCATAGGCTTCTGAAGATTATAATAATATTTATATAGCACTTTTCTCCCAATAGGACTCAAAGTGCTTCACCATTGTCTTTACAGCTCAAAATACAAAACAAGCTTAACAGTAGATGTCAGTGAAATGCTTGAGTAAATAAGTATGTATGTAGTCTCTTTTTAAATGATTCTACAGTGGGGGCTTCTTGCACTGTACGAGGAAGAGAGTTCCATAGAGTTGGAGCAACAAAGTTGAAAGCTCGACCCCCAGATGAATTCATTACCCACTGTCGTACCTCCCAACTGTCCCGATTTTGTATTTTTTTTTTTGGGACTGTCCAGTCCAGGGCCAGCAGTGTCGATGGGGGCAAGTGGGGCCAATAAAGAATCCACCTGCTTGCCTCAGACAGGCAGAAGGGCTGGGGGCATGACAAGCAGCTCACGCAGCACTGGCCACAGTGGTGAAATGGGGAGCCCAAAATCATAGGTCACGTTCCCAAACAAGTGTCCCTCTCTTGCATCCTATGAAGTAGTGTTATGGCCACATTTTCGCCTTAGAACATCCCGCCCTGTGTGTGTTTAATATTAAAATATCACCTAATTTAAATATTTATGAATGTTGACGTAGCATGGAACATTTTTGCCCATTGTTTATTTTATATAGAAAATAAAAAAAATATTTGGCTAAATAGAAAGGAGTTATGGGTAGATATATTTTTTTACTGAAAATGTTAATGTATTTAATTTGCTTACAAACTTCTACAATGTTGTCTGTAGATCAGGAAGGGGCGTACACTTACAGAGATGATTGTGGATGCAGAGGAGTTTGTAAAGAAGCCATATGAAGGAAAGAAACTTAAGGTCAGTAATGATACTTCTGGGTGTAACCGATTTAATAAGACCTATTTCCCTACAAGGACCTCTGAGCATTTTGCGAAAGAATGTTACTTTTTTCAAGTAATTGATATGCAGAAAGTTGATATAGGCCAATCAATATTGATGTAGGAACTGCATTTGTTTCCATAGTTACCTGCATCAGTTTGAATGGAGAAGTACAATACTTCATTACATTATCCATATTGCCTCCATTCATCTCCTTATGTCATGACTGTGGCCATGGCACATAAAGCACAGCTCTCTAGCAGGTCACTAGCTCCCATAAGGGTAGCACCCCCATCACTGGCTATAATTTGACCATTCCAGGGACCTGATTATCTGCTGGGTGTTTTTGCCCATTCTCAGCTGACCGTGGAATATAAGTACCTAGTCAAATATTTCTTAAAGTTCTCCATCATTGTTACTTTAACTATACTGTGTTCCATTTAGTATACATACATATATATCAGTGACTGAGTAGGCTGTGAGAAAATGAATACATTCTATTGGATATTGCAGCAGTGATCAGTTTGTTGCCATTTGGCAATTTACCTCTGGTCCCCTGACCAGAACCTATTATGTTAACCCTTTGAGTGCCAACATCTGAGAGATGTGCAAAATATCCAATAAATATTCCAGGGTCATCCACATTTGTTATATAAATTCAAATAAAAAAATATAATTCCTATAATGTTGCAGCTAAATTTACTTGCGAAGCTTGGAAAGTGTAAACCCTTTTTTAGCTACAACTGCCTTAAAATCACTTTTTTTTTTCTGTCAAGAAGTAGTTAAAAGTTAATCGATGTAACTTTCTACCATAATATTCCAGAGTCATCCAGACTTTCCCAAGAAGCCTCGGAAGCCCTATTTTCGTTTCTTCATGGAGAACAAACCAAACTATAAGAAGCTAGATCCAAATATGCGCCACGGTGATCTAGACAAGATGTTGGCCATAATATATAAAGAGCTGCCAGAGGAAACAAAGGTATAGAATGAAGTGGCATATAAGGTGTCTAGATGAGCGTTTTGGGTAAGAGGGGCAATAGAATATTATAAGAATTTCTGTCATGCAGCTTGACCCCAGATATTTTACTTTTCTTACAGAATAAATACATAGAAGATTATAAGAGAGAAAAGGAAGAGTTTGCCGCGAAAGTGGCGAAATTCAGGTAAATGTATTTGTGTGTCATGGCACACCAATTAATTTTTTGTTTTCAATTGTAACTAACTTTTTCTTTTTATTTACTGCAGGGAGGAACATCCAGAATTTTTTCAAAGTACAAAGCAGTCAAAAATGACAGACGACTCGGAAGAAGATATGGCCGTCGTCCCTGAAACGGTTAAGACCTCTCAGCAGCAAGAACAGAAATCTACAAGCTCTGCTATAACAAATAAAATTGGTACTCCAACACAGACCACTGAAAGTCATAGAAAAATTATGCGCTCTAAAACATAAACTATAAATAATTTGTTGCTTAATACATCCTAAAATTTATTTTGAATGAAAAATCCCCCTCCCCCGGATTTTGAGGATCATTTTGGTGTCCGAACCTAAACAATGTTTAGATCTTTTAACCCTTTGAGTGCCAACATCTCTGTGAGAGGTGCAAAAAATATATACGCTAAAAATGCCAGCATCGCATAATTCAATTAAAAAATTGTGTAAAAAAAAAAAATATATATATTTCCTATATAAGGTAAACATTACAGGTCATTATGATGTTTGCTTGCCAATTTTCACAACTATTTTGTCAAATTCACTTGGCACTCAAAGGGATAACTGAACAATTAGTAGTTATTTTGTTTTTTAATGTTTATAAATGTTATTAAAGGTTCACTGTAATAAAATGTTGTATTAAAGCTTTTTAAATACATGACACTAGTTGGTGATGTGAACAACAAATTTAAACATTTAACATACAGGTATGAAATCGCATTTTTTTTACCTCCCCCCCCCCCCCCCTTTTTTTTTTTTAAGTGTATGGAGCCTTGAAAAGACCTGATTCCGAGTCAGTTGTACCCTTGAAAACAGTGTGTCTCCACCCCCGTTGGCATTTAAAATGTAAACGTGAAGAGGTCACAATTCAAGCGCACTGCGCAGATCTGTGAAAATCGATGAATAGTCTGACCCAGCCCCATATTCAAAGTGCCACCGAGTCACAGGATGTGTAATCCAAATGAAGTAGTATATGATGAATAATTAAAAAGAAGAGGTGGAATCAGGTCATAGAAACGGTGATTAAAAGGGTGAGGAGATGAGAATTGTTTTCTGAGACTACTGAATATTATGTGCTACTTCTAATTAAGATATGTGGTAACTGATGTTGGTTATAAAGTAGTACGCTTTGTGTTTATATGGGGGTGTTCAGTAGTACGTGGTGATAAGCAGGAGTTGAGAGTACTTAGGAGAGGGCATAACATCCCCTTATGAGATGTGACTATGAAATTTGTGATTGCAAAATAGAAACCTTTCAATTTGGACCATCTCTTTGCCATATACAACTAAGAGCCCACAAGGTCTGTAGAGTCAAATGTGCCAACTCTAACTTCAAAATAAAAACTTATACAAAAGCAAACAAATATTTGTAATATAGAAGAAAGGGGTTCTCTCCTCCTTTTATTTTTTGAGCTCGCAGATTAGTATAGGGAAGATAAGAGGACGTGTTTTTGACATGAGAATGTTACATGCTTGTCCTAATCCTTTTAAAAGAAGAATGTGTCCCAGTTTGTAGGTATTCCTACCTCACTTACACATCAATGTAGTGAGGGTAAGCCTATCTGGGTTTCTTTGTACTCAACGGATTTTAGGTCTCCGTGGATTTGTACCTTAGTTACGTAAGAGTATTTAAACACTCTCGCATCAAGGTATCTTTTCAATATACAGTCACTTTGTGTGATGCCTTCACATCAAAATATCTTCTCGAATGTATACAATGCATACCAATACTCACGATGATATTGGTGTAATCCCACTCATAAAGGTTTATTTTCCAATGCGTTGATTTAAAGGATTTTATTTTTGATATAACATTTCAAAAGATAAAATAAAAACTTCTTGTAAAAAATTGGTCAGCGGGTGGAGGGGCAGCGCCGTTCCTCCTAGAGCAGGCAGGGCATGGGGGGGGGGAGGGAACCGATCTCCAGCAGAAGATAACATCAAATGAAATAGTCGTCCTCAATTGGATTCAGGTCTGGGGAAAAAGTTGGCCAGTCCATAGCATCAATGCCTTCGTCTTGCAGGAACTGCTGACACACTCCAGCCACATGAGGTCCCAGGGCCAACCGTACCAGCATATGCAAATAAGGGGCTGAAAATGATTATTTTCTTGTCAGCATACCTCACTTACCCGGGTGAAAGGTAGGTAGTGAAAAACACATAAAGGTTTCTTTTTAAATAACGGGTGTACCCCTACTCCCGATGATATCTGTGATTTTCAAACCTATAAAGGTTTCTTTGTATGGGTGGTCCGTAGGTGATGTGGTCTGCACATTTTACATCTGCCCCTCTGCAGTGCACATGGTTTTGTCTATCTAGGAAGGAATTTGCCAGAAAGAGTGATCTAGAATAAGTTCCCTACGGACCACCCATACAAAGAAACCTTTCTAGGTTTGAAAATCACAGATATCATAGTAAGATGGGGTACGCCCGTTATTTAAAAAGAAACCTATAATTCTCATCACTGTACTACACATGAGTTGTTGTTTTCTTTTTGAGCACAAGTCACTTATTTACACTTTGAGCATATGGGAAAAAACAAGACTATTCTCACCTGGGAGTGGAGTACTTCAGGACCGTACCAAAGAAACAGTTATAAGCTTTTACACCAATTAATCCAACGTGAGTCTTGGTATGCCCCATTGAAATATTCCACCCCTTCATTAAAGAAATATACTTGACTATACAACAAGACACTCGCAACAAATTTAATTTACTGTTGTTTATTATATTCTTTTAATATTTGATGAACATCACTTGAGTTTCTTCACCAAGATTGGACACCAATAGCTTCAAGAGAGACCACGCTTCACCAAAAGAACATTGACACAAAGTTATAAGTAGAGACAGGATTATATGCATTATAAAAAGCTTTAAATATGCATGCAAATATGCATGAAAATTACTTAAAATATGCATGAAAAGTGTTAAAATATGCTACATTGAATAATGAAAAAAAAGTCATTTTTAACTTATTTATTTAAAAATCAGCATCCTATTAGTTGCAAATAAACCTCAAAAATAGGCCCACAGCACCTGCAGATGTTTAAGGCTGTACACAGGATTTTTTTTCCTCCAGGCTGCTACAGCAGACTGCAGCATCCTAGGCTCTTCTGTTATCAACTACACAGACCGACCCTCATCTCCAGCGCAGATGGATCAAATATCAGCATAGCATGTGAAAGCGGCGCAGTGGAAGGCTTTCTCCCTGCGCCGCATACTCACTGTGACCCGGAGTTTTCTCCGCACCGCGTGATGTTACAATCCTTCCGCCCACCTCCTCTGCTGCAGAACTCTCTCTCTTGGTGCAAAGTCCCAGGCCAGGGGTAGGCAAAGGTTCAGGAGCTTTGTGGCATAACCCGCCCCGACTGACTTTTATTAAAATAGATTGGCAGCCTGGAGCAATGTCCCCCACACTGCGCACATATTGGCACGGCCTGCACACTCTACCGCTACCTGGCCAGCAGGAGGGCATATCAGTGCTGTGATTCATGGGTGGAAAGGTGGTGGGTCCTAAAATATGCACCATCACTAGATTTTAGGTAAAATATGCAATAACAAGTGAGAATGCGCAAAATATGCGAATGCATATGCAAATATGCAAATGCATATAATCCTGTCTCTAGTTATAAGTATCCATTGTGCTCCTTTATCTATATTCCAATTTTTATTCCAGCATATGGTGTACCTGTTATGCTCCTACGCCAGACACCCAGGACATGGGATGTTAAGGCCCACCATATATAAGTCCGACTTGTCCTAAGGACAAGTCGGACCTGATTTCCCCCTGCAGCTCCCCGGGAGGGGGACACACGATTTGGCACTTGATGTGCCAAGTTTTGCAAATGATACATCGCATGCGATGTATCATTTGCAACTCCCGGGCAGCTGCAATGTGGAGCGAGCAGGGGGGCCGGGGACATCGAGGTGGCGGGCGGGGGATGCTGCAAGGCGGCTGGGGGGACGGACGCACGCTGCTAGTAGTGCGGACACTGTGGGGGACACAGGCGGCAGTAACATAGAGCCGGGCGGGGGGATCCGGGAGCTGTCAGTACTGAAGAAAAAAAAAGCCCATACAATGAATGGGCAGCCTGTGATTGGCTGAGCGCTCTCTCAGCCAATTGCTGACAGGCTGAGAGAGCGCTCAGCCAATCACAGGCTGCCCATTCATTGTATGGGCTTTTTTTTTTTTCAGTGCTGACAGCTCCCGGCTCCCCCCGCCCGGCTCTATGTCACTGCCGCCTGTGTCCCCCGCAGCGTCCGCACTACTAGCGGCGTGTTCCCCCTACCCGGACGGAGCATGACAGCTCCCTCTGCCGCCCCCCTCCCTCGCCGGCGTCTCCCGCCCCCCTCCCTCGCCGGCGTCCTCAGAGTCCCCACGGCTGCACATAAGATTTATCTTTTCCTCTACCTCCCCATGGCAGCATACTTCTGGGTTACGCCCTCTCGGGTAGATATCTGGAAAGGAACAAAAAAGACACTGCCCCTATATAAGGACCTCCTCCCCTGGGCTCTGTGTCTTTTTTTCCTTTCCGGGTAGATGTATGGCCTTACCCTGTGAAGATGCTGCAAAGCTGGCTCCCCTGCCGAGTGCAGTAAGGGGTAATGGCATGGAGGACCCCCGCTGTCGAGGGCAGTTGGGGCGCCCGTCTGCTGGAGTACCCCGCCGCCTGGTGCGGTTGTGGGTAACGGCGCCGGGATACATGGTCCAAGCAGGCGCCATGTGAAGTGGCGCATGACGGCAATGATGACGGCGGTGCGTGGTGACGCAGGACGTCGCACGCGGTAATAGTAACAGGCGCCGGGACTCGGCGTCTGAGGTCATCAGAGTGCACCTCAGCGTTTGGTGTGGAGCAGGGATACCGGCGGCTGTGTGCAGGGAACACACCCGTCAACAGACGGACAGGGCAGCGGAAGTCTCCCCCTGATACCAGCAGACTGTGGTAAGGTCCCGCAAGGCAGCGGCGCTGCTGGGACTTGGATATTATCTTTTTCTGGCGCTGACTGTGGGTTCACATGTTGTTACAGTGATACTGTGATGGCGGAGTAGATAATATGGAGGATGAAAAAAAGCAGCTGATTAAGCCAGGGTAAGCCAAGATGAAGAGAATATCAAGAGGCTTGATGTGTTGTGATAGTGTAAAGGGAGTTTGTACACACGATTAAATCTGGGCTTTCTTTTGCTAGGTCTGAAACTGGCAAAGAGAAATGCGAAGTTAAAACTAAGCATAAGAGAAAATGTTCAACTTGTGATAAAGTGCTGCCTGAAAGATGTTCAGGCTCAGTGTGCAGCAAATGCAGAGGTTCGCTGCAGATGGGATCTATACAGATCACAGATTTAGTGAAGTTACTTAAGACTGAGCTGGCGGATACCTTTATGTCAAAGGAAGAGTTTACTAAGTCATCAGGAAAAAGGCCTAGGGCAGTACTTTCTGACTCAGAAGGCTTGGAGCCAGGTCCCTCGGGAAAGACAGAGGAAGAGACAGAGGAAGGAGAAATCTTTCAGGAAAAAGAGTGTGCGAATATATTTAAAGACTCAATGAAGAGAAAAATTGAAATGAGTTTGAGGAAATAGCACACAACTATAGGGGCTTCAATGAAGGCCTCGTCAGCTGTGGCGGTGACGACTCGAGTGTTACGGTCATGGTGCCAAGACCTGGAGTCCGACATGCTGGACGGTATCAAGAGGGCAGAGCTAATGAAGGTGGTACAAAACATACAGGTGGCTGTTGAGTTTTTGTGTGATGCCTCACTGGACATGGTACGTTTAGCGGCGAGATCCAGCGCTACAACGGCGGTTACAAGAAGAGCCTTGTGGCTAAAGCCATGGGCGGCAGACAGTCAGTCCAAAAATAAATTAATCTCACTGCCTTTCCAAGGAAGTTATCTGTTTGGACAGCAATTGGATGAGATTATTACTAAAGTGTCAGGGGGTAAGTCTGTATGGCTACCCCAGGATAAGGCCGTAAGAAGAGGGGCATTTAATAAATCACCACGGTACCAATCGGCGGACTACAGGGAAGCAAAAACATATAGGCCTGGCAGAGGATTTCGCAGGCCATGGCTTGGCAACAGGACCAATTTTCGAGGCAGAGAAGGCAGGTTTGCCTTTCGGCAAAACCAACAATGACGCCAGAGAGAAAGTGGGCGGCAGGCTGCTGCAGTATCAAGAGGCCTGGCGTCAATCAATAAAAGACAAATGGGTATTAGAGGTGATAACCTCAGGTTACAAAATAGAATTTATTACTGTACCAGGAAATTGGATGGAGGAGTCACCTGTCCCCAGAAATCTGGAAGAAAGGTCGGCCCTATTCAGCAGTCTACAAACCATGATAGAGCAAGGAGTAGTCAAGAGAGTTCCCAAACAGTGCGAGGATCTGGGGTGGTTCTCAAGATTCTTCGTTGTAAAAAAACCTTCAGGGGGTTCAGAACTATTCTAGACCTAAGAAGACTAAATACCTACGTTCATGTAAAACGATTCAGGATGGAGTCAATACGGTCCATTTTGCCGGACATAGAAAGAGGGATGTTTTTAACCACCATCGATTTAAAAGATGCATATTTACACGTCCCGATATTCGTAGGACATCAAAAATTTCTCAGGTTTCGTCTAAAACAGATCACCTACCAGTTCACATCACTGCCGTTCGGCCTGTCAACGTTTTCAAGAACTTTCACAAAAATACTGGTCGTGCTGGTGGCCAATCTAAGTGTGTTAGGTATACCAATCTGGCCGTATCTAGACGACCTTCTAATCGCGGCGGAGACCAAAGAGATGGCGGAGGCACATACGTATATAGTACTGGATTACCTAAAACAACATGGATGGTTGATCAACCTCCAGAAAAGTAAGTTAGAACCGGCACAAGAGGTGAAATACCTGGGAGTCATCTTAAATACAAGAGAAATGATAATAAAATTAACAAAGGACAGACGCCTAAAATTATTGCAGGAAGTAAAATATATGCTGAGAAGAAGGGCAGTGTACTCAGAAGAGTGCATGCGAGTGCTTGGCCTCATGTCAGCCGCCTTGGACACCATACAATGGGCCAGATTCCACATGAGAACACTGCAAAATTGCTTTTTAAGTCAGTGGAATGGAGATGCAAAAGACCGAAGACAGAGAATATATCTGTCAAAAGGAGCAGTCGCGGATCTGCTTTGGTGGTCAAAGGTGCAAAAATTGACCAAAGGAAGGTCGTTCGCAGCCGGACCCCAAGTGATGGTGACTACAGACGCCAGCGAAACAGGATGGGGCGCTGTGTGTGAGGAGCAGTCGGCACAAGGAGAATGGGACCAGGCAATGAGCCGGGAACATTCAAACATAAGAGAGATGCGGGCAGTGTTTATGGCATGTCTAGCGTTTCAGGAATTGATACGGGACAAGGATCTGATAATAAGATCAGACAACCAGTCGGTGGTAATGTACCTGAACAAGCAAGGGGGTACAAGGAGCCAGAAGCTGATGTCAGAAGTGACATTGGTCTTGAAATGGGCGGAACGTCATGTCAGAAACCTGTCCGCAGTGTTTGTGGCAGGAAAAGAAAACTTCAGGGCAGATGCCCTGAGCAGGTACAGGCTAACCCCAGGAGAGTGGGAATTGTCGACAGAAGTGTTTGTGCAGTTAACACAAAGATGGGGAGTACCAGAAGTGGACCTTATGGCGACAGCAAACAATGCGAAGGTGCCGAGGTTTATCTCCAGACATTGGGAACCGAAGGCATGGCAGACGGATGCGCTGACATATGCTTTTCCCCCGTTTACGATTATCCACAGATTTCTGAACAAAGTACAGAGAGAAACTGCCACGGTGATAGCGGTCTTGCCATACTGGCCAAGGAGGCCTTGGTTCCCCAAGATGGTAAAAATGGCAATCGACGGGCCATGGGTCCTACCCAATCACGAGGATCTAATCCGGCAAGGTCGGTATTATCAACATCAACCAGCAAGTTGGAACCTGGCGGCCTGGTTACTGAGACCAGGACGCTGAAAGGGAAAGGGTTTTCTCAGAAGGTAGTAGATACACTATTAAGAGCAAGAAAGATGTCGACATCAGCGACGTACTATAGAATATGGGGCAAATATGTCTTCTTCTGCAAAGAAAATAACAGGAATCCTAGATTAATTCCTACCATTCTAGACTTCTTGCAATTAGGTTTGGAAAATAAATTGGCGGCAAATTCTTTGAAGGTGCAAATTTCGGCCATTGGGGCAATGCTGGATACCAAGATTGCAGATAATAAGTACATACAAAGGTTCGTCCAAGCGATCAAAAAGATCAGGCCGACTTTTCACAACCCATTGGCCCCATGGGATCTCAATTTAGTCCTAAACGTATTGACAGAGGCACCGTTCGAGCCAATAGAGGAAATATCGATCACCTATCTTACTATTAGAGTGGTATTCCTCGTAGCCATCACATCGGCAAGGAGAGTGTCCGAGCTCCAGGCCCTGTGGGCACAAGAACCTTTTCTAAACTTCTTCGAAGACAAAGCAGTGCTGAGAACAAACCCTACCTTTCTGCCCAAAGTAGTCTCTAGTTTTCATCTTAACCAAGAGATAATCCTGCCTTCGTTTTGTGCAGATCCCAAGAACGCTAAAGAAGAAAGGTTACATAACCTGGATGTGGTCAGGGCTTTAAAAACTTATATAAGAAGAGTACAGCTTTTAGGAAGTCAAAAAGATTGTTCGTACTTATGGAAGGTAGGAATAAGGGCCTGGGAGCTACGAAAACCACCATATCTAGGTGGATCAAGATGTGTATCAGAGAAGCGTACAAAATTAGGAAGTTGGAAGTTCCGGTGGGGCTGAAGGCCCACTCGACCAGGTCCTTGGCAGCGTCTTGGGCTGAAAAAGAAGCTACGTCAATAGAGGAAGTATGCAGAGCAGCGTGTTGGTCATCTGCACATACGTTTACCAAGCATTACAGAGTAGACGTTACGGCATCTCAGGATGCTAGTATGGGGCGCAAAATATTAAGCGCAGTAGTGTGACAGCAGAAATTTAGGCTGGCGAGATTGCACATACTACGGATGGAGATGGTGAAGTAACCGTATCCTTTTTTCTTTTTCTTCTGTTGTAAAATATTATTGGGTCCCACCCAGTGAAATAAAACTGCTTGGGTATACCCAGAAGTATGCTGCCATGGGGAGGTAGAGGAAAGTACAGATTAGTACCTGTTAATAGGCTTTCCTCTACTCCACCATGGCAGCCATTTTCCCTTACCCTTGATGTATTAATGTGTGTTCGGAGCTTTATAATTTAAGACACAGATCCCAGGGGAGGAAGTCCTTATATAGGGGCAGTGTCTTTTTTGTTGCTTTCCAGATATCTACCTGAGAGGGCGTAACCCAGAAGTATGCTGCCATGGTGGAGTAGAGGAAAGCCTATTAACAGGTACTAATCTGTACTATGTGCAGTCGGTCTGACGTCCCGACTCTGACCCGATGCGCACGGGACCGCGCATCGGGTCGGACCGGGTGTCAAAACCTGCGATTTGGTCCGATTTCACTGCCCGATCCATCTGGATCGGGTGAAATCGGGGCCAAATCGCATAGTGTATGGCGGCCTTTAGACTGCGATGCTTAGACAGCGAGCTTATTGCTCACGTGTGTGGAAGAGGTTCTCGGCAGCAGTGAGTTGCTTAGAGCTGCCATGTCACAGCCTTTGGATTTGGACCATTTTGGATTTGGGCAAACAAGGGGGGAGAGCGGCCTGTTCCAATGTGATTTCTCTGTCATGCAGCAGGTGACACTGGAAATCACATTGGGGTTTAGAGCTTGGAATACTGGGAGCTAGGCACTGCTAATTTGTTTAGGGAAGGCTGGCTCCTCCCCTCTAAGACACCCCACCCCAGTTAGAAAATTGTGCCCAGGAAGCTGGTCACATTTCTGCCTGCTCCTGCAGGTTTACAACTTTAATACTAATTTACACTAATACTAATTTACACTTCTCCAAAAAGCCTGGGTCCGGGTATCCTGCGCCCCTGGTTCTTGTTACCAGGCTTTCGGTTAGGGCCTCCTGAAAGGCTCCTGCCCAGATGATTGTGCTCCTGCCAGCCCTACAGCCACACAAGTTAGTAGCCTCCGGGGGGTAAGTAATTTTCTCCCCCTGCAGCCGCCCGATCATTCCCTGTACGGCGCCGCCATCTTGGATCGTGCCTGGCGTGCAGCGCTGATCCCAGCTGTCTCTCCGGCTCCCGGGTGCTCCTCTGTATACGGTTGGTATGGTGCGTGGGCGGGGGGCAGTCTGTTGTTGGCTGGGCGCGGGGAGAAACGCACACCGAGCTGAGAAAAGGGCGCCATCGCAGGGGGACTGACGGGTCAGTATCTGAAATAGGGGAGATGTGTATAGGCTTTAGTGCCTGAGGCGGGCATGGTGCGGCCCACTTACTACCCGCTAACACACACACACATGTACAGTTACCCTAATTAATGGTTTGCTCTTTTCCTAATTCATAGGATTACTGCAACCAGCGACTCCTGTTAATCCTTGCTGGGTATATATATATTTCAGGGGTGTATTCAGGGGTGATTTGTGGGTAACAGGGCTTGTTCTCCTCCAGGATATAGAGCCTCTGGTTTTGTTCTTGGTTTGTTGTAGTGTGTGTGTGTTGGAGCAAGTGACTTGTATCCGACCGCTGGGTACATGATGGGCAGGTCAAACACCAAGGCTTCCCAGAAGGCATTTACTTGCACTTCTTGTAATGCCAAATTTTCTCAGTATTCTGCAGATGGCAAACCAACTGTTTGTCAGGTCTGTTCTGCTTCTCCACCTACATCACAGATGGATGATTCTCCTGCTCCCCACTGGGCTTCTCTGCTTGCAGGGAATATGTCCAGATTATCTGCTGAATTGGCTGAATCGCACAGGGCAGAACCTGCATGGGTCTCAACCCTGGCTAAGTCGGTGGAGTCCTTAGCATCTTCAATGAATAGGACCCAGAGACAGGCTTTGGGTAGCCAGAAGCGCCCCTTGCAGACTATTTTACAGTCGGATGATTCTGACGAGGAAGGGGAGTGGGAAGAGGTTCAGGATGACCCTATTGAATCGGAACCTACCTCTGGGGGCATAGAAGCCCTTATTATGATGGTAAAGCAGGTTCTCAATTTACCAGAGGACCCTGCTCCTGAACCTCAAGAGCTGGACCTTTTTTGTCACACAAAGAGGTCTGCTATAGTTTTTCCTTGCCCAAACCAGGATCAACTTTTAGCAGCATGGAAACACCCAGACAAGCGTTTTCAAATACCCAAATGCTTCCCATCATTATATCCTTTTGACCCTGCTGCCTTAAGCAGATGGGAAACTCCTCTGCCGGTGTACGCATCCGTGTCTAGATTATCCAAAAAGACTACATTGCCGGTCCCTGTAGCATCATCTTTGAAGGATTCTTCGGACCGCAAACTAGAGACCACCCTAAAGACCATTTACATGGCAGCAGGTGCCCAACTAAGACCTTCCATAGTATCGGCCTGGGTAAACAAGGCCAATGCTAAGTGGGCGGAAATGATTTTAGATGGATTGGACACATGTATGTCTCGGGACGAACTTGGACAATTAGAAGAGCACATAAAGGAATCTGCAGCCTTTTTAGGCGACACTGCAAAAGATATCTCACTCATATCTGCCTGTATCTCGGTCAACGCTATATCCGCTAGGAGAGCAATATGGCTTCGCTCATGGCAAGCGGATGCTGAGTCCAAGCGGGCAGTGGAAGGACTCCCTTTCACAGGAAACATCCTGTTTGGACCGGAGCTAGATAAATGGATTTCGCAAGCAACAGGGTGAAAGTCAACATTCCTTCCCTCAGCAGCTCCACCGAGCGCGACATCATTATACAGGACCGTCTTCTCAGTCCTTTCATCCGCAGCATTCCTTTCAAGGTAGAGGACGTGGTTTTCAATCCTCCAGAGGCACTCGTGCTAGAGCCCGTCCTCAGACCAACCCTCGCCCACAAGAACCTAAGCCACCCCAGAAACTGGTGGCACGAGAGTTTGCCAGCTTTCGTGCGGCACCCGCAGGTGAGAGCTCACCTATTGGACTTCAGAACCCAGTGGTTCTCCCTTTCAGAGGATCCTTGGGTTCACAGGCTCATTTTGACGGATATTGAATCCAGTTCGACTATCTTCCCACGAGGTTTTTCACCACAGCTCTCCCCGTGTCTCAGGACAAGAGATCGGCACTTCAAGAAGCGATAGAGATCTTAGTAAGGGCTCAGGTCATCATCCCGGTTTCGTCGACACAGAGAAACAAGGGGTACTATTCAAATCTTTTTGTAGTACCCAAGCCAGACGGGTCAGCCAGACCCATCCTAAATCTCAAATCCCTGAATCTATTGGTTTCATATCAACCCTTCAAGATATCATTGCATCCTTGGAACCGAACAAGTTCATGCTTTCATTAGACGTCAAGAATGCCTACCTTCACGTTCTCATCTGGAAACCTCACCAGGCTTACCTAAGGTTTGCGATAGGGAAGGACCACTTCCAATTCAGGACCCTGCCTTTTGGGTTATCATCAGCACCTAGGGTCTTTACAAAGATTCTGTTGGTCATTATCGCCTCGCTCCGACATCAGGGGGTGACCATAATACCATACTTGGATGATCTGCTCATCAAGGCACCGTCGGCTGCGGTACTGGATGAACACGCGTGGCTGACGGTTCAGACCCTCATCAACCTAGGATGGATTCAGAACTTCAAGAAGTCCACTCTGATTCCTTCCCAAAGGATTCTGTTTTTAGGACTCTGGTTGGACACCACAGCACAGAGGGTGTTCTTACCGGAGTACAAGATCCATGCCATCAGAATGCTGACCCGCAGGGTTCTGCAACTGCATCAGGTTCGGCTTCATCTATGGGTACAGCTCCTGGGAAAGATGGTGGCTTCCTTCCCAGCTGTAACTTGGGGACGATTCCACTCAAGACCCTTCCAGCTGGATCTCCTAAGGAAAGGAGCGGGTTCACAACCATCTCTACACAGACTGATTCGGTTATCAGCTCCGGCTCGTCAGGCCTTACTTTGGTGGCTCAACTCGGATCACCTCAGACAGGGACGAAGAATCGCCTTCTGGGACTGGGTCCTCTTAACCACAGACACCAGTCTGAGAGGATGGGGAGAAGTGGTGCTCGGTCTTCATCTCCAGGGAAGTTGGAACCTCAGAGCGAGTAAATTACCCATCAATGTGTTGGAGCTAAGGGTGATTTACAACATCTTGCTAGCAGCACCGGATTACCTTCAAGAAAGGCCGGTGAAGATTCAGTCGGACAATGCCACGGCAGTGGCCTATGTGAACCGACAAGGGGGCACGAGAAACAGGATGGCCATGGCGGAGGTATCCAAGATCCTACAGTGGGCAAAAAGCAGACAGGTGATTCTCACTGCCGTGTTCAATCCAGGAGTCGACAACCTATAGGCAGATTTTCTCAGCAGAGAGGATCTCCACCCAGGAGAGTGGGCCCTACATTCCGAGGTGTTCCTGGAACTCGCAGATCGTTGGGGAACTCCTGAGGTAGAACTGATGGCATCTCAAAGAAATCATCAGCTTCCAAAGTATGTAGCAAGGACAAGGGATCCACACGCCATAGAGACCGATGCCCTAGCGATCCTGTGGTCATTCAACTTCGTGTACCGGTCTCCTCCTCTACCACTTCTAGGCCAGGTTCTCAAGAAGCTGAAGAGGGGATACGTTCAAGCGATCCTCATTGCCCCATTTTGGCCGCGCAGAAGTTGGTTCTCCGACATACAACAACTTCTGGTGGACGAACCAGTTCTTCTTCCTCAGCGGCATCACCTTCTACAACAGGGACCGTTCCACTATCAGAAACTGTCGTCCCTCCATTTGACAGTGTGGCTCTTGAGACCAAGGTCCTAAGGGCCAAGGGAATTCCAAGATCTGTCATTCCTACTATGTTAAAAGCTCATAAGCCCTCCTCGGCAGCGCATTATCATCGCATTTGGCGCTCCTATGCAAACTGGTGTAGGTCTCAGGGATGGCCTTTTAGGACATTTAAGTTGTCCAGGTTTTTATTGTTTCTCCAAAAGGGCCTGGACGCTGGAATTCGATTGAGATCACTTAAAGTTCAGATCTCAGCTCTATCCATTCTTTTTCAGAAAAAAATAGCGCTCATCCCAGAGATCCAAACCTTCTTACTGGTCAAACCTCGGTTTGTCCCGACGACACACCTCCTTGGGACCTAGCTTTGGTTTCATCTTTTCTCCAGTCCAGTACGTTTGAACCTCTAGTCTAGAGGACTTACCTTTAAAGTTCCTCATCTGGAAAACAGTTCTACTGCTGGCTTTAGCATCAGCTCGCTGAGTGTCTGAGCTCAGCGCTTTATCTTGTAAGGCCCCGTACCTTATCTTCCATGAAGATAGGGCGGAATTGCGAACACACCCATCTTTTCTTCCGAAGGTTGTGTCAACTTACCACGTAAACCAGCCCATCGTTATTCCTGCTTTTCGGGGTGATTCCCCATCTCGGTCTACGTTGGATGTTGTTCGGGCTCTCAGGATTTATGTTTCAAGGACATCATCTATCAGAAAATCAGATTGCCTCTTTGTCCTCTATGACGCATTCCGCAGAGGCTGGCCTGCATCAAAACAGACCTTGGCTAGGTGGATACGCTTGACCATTACACAAGCATATGTGCACGCTGGGAAGACTCCACCCTTGGCCTTGAGGGTTCATTCCACTAGATCAAAGAGGAGCCACGGCTTCTCAGCTTTGCAGAGCAGCCACTTGGTCATCAGTGAACAATTTCGTTCCCTTTTACCAATTCAACACTTTTGCTTCTGCCTCAACGACCTTTGGTCGCCTTGTGTTGCAGGATCCTGAGAGCTCTCCTATCTGGGGCATGGTCTTTGGAACCTCCCCAATGTGATTTCCAGTGTCACCTGCTGCATGACAGAGAAAAGAGGATTTTGGTACTTACCGGTAAATCCATTTCTCTGAATCAGTAGGTGACACTGGACGCCCTCCCAGCTCTGGAGTTTTTCCTGCCCTTTGTGTTTTTCGTGCGAGTTTGGTTATGTTCATAAATGTTTGATTGGTTGGATGATTGTCGTCTCAGTTGACTATTTAATGTTACCATCTCCTCTAGTAGGACAATTTCCTAACTGGGGGCTGATGGGTCTTAGAGGGGAGCAGCCAGCCTTCCCTAAACAAATTTGCAGTGCCTAGCTCCCAGCATTCCCAGCTCTAAACCCCAATGTTATTTCCAGTGTCATCTGCAGAGAAATGGATTTACCGGTAAGTACCAAAATCCTCTTATCTGAAGATGCTCTGATCATAGAAACATCAAATTTGATGACAGATGAGAACAATATGGCCCATCTAGTATGCCCCTTTTATAACAGTATTGTTACCCTTAAACCCTGTTTGATCCTCATTTCTTTGTAAGGATATCCTGATGTCTATTCCTTGCACATTTAAATTGTTCTGCTGCCTTTGCCTCTACCACTTCTCATGGGAGGCTATTTCACTTGTCCACTACCCTTTCTGTGAAGTAATTTTTTGTTAGATTTCCTCTGAACCACCCTCCAGTTTCACTTACCTTTTATCTTAAGAATGTTTCCCTCCTGGACCTTGCTTAAACCTGTGATATATTTGAAAGTTTTTATCATGTTCCCCCTTTTACCTTATACATATTGGGGCAGATGTATGAACTAGCGTTTAGTGCATTTCTGCACTTAAAGCTAGTGAGCTGGGATGGATTAAGATTTTTAATATGTACTAAAAGCGCACCTAACGTGCACCAGGGACAGCCAGCCGAGTAATGCTCGTGGGGCTGTCCCCTGCAATCCCCCCCAGTAATTAGCGTCCGGGGCTATGTATTAACAGCCTTCAAGGCATTAAATCGCTTTGCCAGCTCAGGGCTAGCGTTGTCCTATACCCACTGCAGAGACAACGCTAGCCCTGCTGCTGGCTCTGGGCTGCACACTAGATCTGCCCAGAGAGCCGGCTGTGTGGGAGAGAAGAGGATTTTTAAATGCGTTGGGGTGCCAATAAGGAGAGCTGTTAATACTGGGCATAACGGCTCTCCATATCGGCAGGGGGGGGGGTGTTAATACATTTGGCCATAACAGGTGCCCGCTTCTCCTCATTATGCAGGAGAAGCGGGACCTGTGTTTTGACAAACATTAAGGGCAGGTTAATACATCTGGCCCATTGAGATTTTTTGATTTTTCCGGGTAAGTTTTGTGATGTAGGCCATGCACCATTTTAGTTGCCCTTCTTTGTACAGTCTCTAATGTATTTATATCCTTCTGGAGATATGGCCTCCAGAACTGAACACCATACTCTAGATGAGGTTGTACAAATTATCTATATAGTGGCATTATTACTTCTTTCTTTCTACTGCTGATTCCTCTGCCTATGCAAACAAGCATCTGACTTGCCTTCTTCATTGCTTTGTTACATTGCCTACCTGCATTTAAGTCTCCTGAAATAGTGACACCTAGATCCCTCTCTTCCTCAGTAGTCTCCATTATAGTACCATTTATACTATATTTAGTCTTTGGATTTTTGAGACCCAAGTGTATAATTTTGCATTTTTTGGCATTAAACTGTAGTTGCCATGCTCTTGACCATTCTTCTAATTTACCTAGATCATCAATAATTTATTTTACCCCTACTGGTGTGTCTACCCTGTTGGATACCTTTGTGTAATCTGCAAAATGCACCCTCAATTCCATTTGCAATATCACCAATAAAGATATTAAAAAGCACTAGTCCAAGTACAGATCCCTAGGGTACTCCACTTGTAAACATTCCCTCCTTTGACTGTACTCCGTTTACTACAACTCTGTTTTCTGTCGTGCAACCAATATCGTATCCATTCAACCATCTTAGAATCCAATCCCAAGCTTTCAAGTTTATTTAACAGTGTGATGTGGGATAGTGTCAAAATCCTTACTAAAGTCTAGATAAGCTACATCTACAGCCCCTCCTTGATCTATTTCTTTAGTCACCCAGTCAAAAAAGTCAATCAGATTTGTTTGACATGATCTTCCCCCAGTAAACCCATGCTGTTTCGGATCCTGTAAATTGCTGTTTTTTAGATATTCTACAACTCTTTGTTTTAAGAGTGTTTCCATCAATTTCCCTACTACTGATGTAAGGCTCACTGGTCGATAGTTGCTTACCTCTTACTTGCTTCCAATTTTGTGCAGTGGGACTACATTCGCTGTTTTACAGTCCTCTGGGATTACTCCAGTAGCTAGTGACTGGTTGAATAATTCTGTTAATGGTTTTACCAGCTCCCCTTTAAGCTCTTTTAGTATCCTTGGATGTATCCCATCTGGCCCCATTGATTTATCCACTTTCAGTTTTCAGAGTTCTGTGAGGACTTTCTCCTTTGTAAATGTACTTGTTTCTCCCTCATTTTTCTGACTATATTTGAATCTTAACTGTGGCCCCTTCCCCTCTCTTTCAGCAGTGAATACAGAGCAGAAATAATTATTAATATGATCTGCTATTACATTGTCCCCCTCAAGAAGACTTCCAGGGTGAAATGTAATAGGATGAGAGATTCAAAAAGTGAGACATTTGGTAAAAAAATCTCCAGTTTTTTTAACGCGGCAATCATTTACACTTCAAAATGAAACTGGATTTGCAGTGTAAATGATTTCCGCTTTAAAAAAAACTGGAGATTTCTTACCAAATGTCTCACTTTCTGAATCTCTCATCCTATTACATTTCACCTCCAGCCTCTGTCTTTAGTCTTATTACTCCACTTTTTGTTTTTCTCCTTTCACTTATATACCCTTTACCCACTGCTTGGGCCATTTTCTCCTCAGCCTGTGCTTTTGCACATCTGATTACCTTCTTAGCCTCCTTCTGTCTAACAAGATACAACTCACTAAATTGCTTAAATTTCTTAATGGCCAACTTTTTTGCTTTCACAATACTTGCTACTTCTTTCGCGAACCACACTTTCCTTGTGTTTTTCTTAACTCTTTTGACACAAAGTTCTGTTGCTTTCAGTATTGCACTTTTAATTTGGATTTGGAACTTCTTAGATTTGGAATTTCGTTGGGCTTCTCTAAAGGTGCAAGTGTCAGCCCTTTTGGTGCTATTCCAATGTAGGGTAGCTTGTTCTTCCATGATACATACCTTTTTGTAGGTGATGTTAGATCTCCAGCCTCCCTTTGTACCCCTGGTACAGACCTTGAATTTATCCCTGGTTCTTTAGAAACTTTAGAGTGCTTCCTTTGAGCCCTTAAACCCAGTTCATGTAAAGTGGCTTACTTGCTGCAATCTGTAGATGAAGGATTTTTTGCAGTACCTAGGATCTCCTGTAATTCATCTGGGGGTCGAGCTTTTAGCCCTGCAGCTACAACTTTATGGAACTCACTTCCCTGCACGGTTCGAGAGGCCCCCACTCTAGAATGCTTCAAAAACAGACTCAAGACTTTCCTGTTTACTCAAGCATTTCCTTAATTCCCTTAAGTATTGTTTATGAAAAGCTTTTATGTACTTCATTGTTTCTGTACTGTATTACATTAATTCTATCTGTTAAGCGCCTTGAGTCCAATTGGAGAAAGCAGTGACAGTGTGAGAGCTCATGTTGAGCCTGTTGTCAGCACAGCACATGCTGTAGGTATCCTCACACAGACTACCAGAATGTTTTTTGGCAAGGGAGGAGCACAATTTCTAGTTACACCACTGGGAGGAAGAGCACTATATAAATAAAATTTATATTATTATTATTTTTTGCCTGACTGACCTGTTGTAAAAGATGTGCGGGAACGTGCATCGTTAACCACATTACCATACACACTACCTGTTTTTTAAGAAGAAATCAATCAGAAGGGCCCTTTTGAGTGATAGCTTTTAAAAAATTAGGTAGTGTGTGTGGGGGTATAGATTCCTGCAAACTACAGTTATTCACTTACAAATTCACCTTCATCACTGTTAAAATTTTCAAGAAATTGTTTTCAAATGCTGGAAAGTGTGGATGGTAGAGTTTTGGATAAAATGGTTGTGAAATTAAATACTGCAATTGACCTCTAGATGTCGGTGTACAAACTCTGCAGTATGTCATCTCCTTGTCTCATCTAAGCTTTTAGCATTAACAGATGGAACACCAGCTACAGCTGCAGTAAGGAACAGCCAACTGTACACGTCACACATAATATAGGCAAAACAGAGCAAGCAGATTATGGATTCCTATGGTGTCAAGAACATGTGGATTGTGGGTAATTAGATTATGTAATAAAATAGATTACTCAAAAGGGGTGTGGATCACCGTTGGGTCGACATGCAGGAAGGTCGACAGGGTTCTAGGTCGACATGGATGAAGGTCGACAGGTGTCTAGGTTGACAGGGGACTAGGTCGACATGGTTTTAGGTCGACATAGCGTTAGGTCAACATGTCACTGTTTTTTTTACCCGAATGTCGACACAGTCAACATGGACACTGTTTGAAGTCAACCGCAGCCCCTCGCATCGCTCGTTTCGCTCGCGATTCGGGCGCGGTGCCTCGCTGCACTCGGCACACTATTTTATTCTCCCAACACACCCTAGTGGATGGTTGGGCATGAAATACCGTCTGTCAGGACGTCGGCTCAAAAAACAGTGAAAAACCCCATATCGACCTCGCGACATAACCCATGTCGACCTAATGATGTCGACCTAAAACCATGTCCCCTTTCAACCTAGACACCTGTCAACCTTCAACCGTGTCCACCTAGAACCCTGTCGACTTCCTGCTTGTCAACCCAATGGTGTTGACCTAATGACTGTCGACCTAAGTATGTTCGATAATACGACCATATCCCCTCAAAAGCAGGTTTTCTTATAGACTAGATGCAAGTATGGGGGGGGGGATCTTAGAATGCACACCCGATTTACATGAGGTGCTATCATGCTGGGACTTGTAGTTCTGCAAAGAAAGACATGTGGTGCAGATGCACACTCCATATTATTAAATCAATAATAGAAGCTCTTGGTATATTAATTGGCCAAGAAATATAAGCTGGTTGGTGGGCAAATATTTCTTGGCCAATTAATATACCAAGAGCCTCTATTATTGATTTAATAATATGGAGTGTGCATCTGCACCACATGTCTAGATGCAAGTATGATTTTTGGGTTTATAGAAAAGTATAACAGTTAATGTAAATATTGATAGAGCTGGGATCAGCTAGGACAGTGAAAATCCGGGTGGAGTATCCATTCCCATGCCAGGGGTTGGAAACCACCCTAGGTAGGAGTGGAGAAACACTTGATCGGAAGCTTACTGGCCGACTGCTTAGAGCCGAGGTGTAGCGTGCCTCCGGGGAAATTCTGAGATGCCTTAACGTTCACTGGTGTCCTCACAGCACATTTTTGGCACTAGCACTGCGCACTTTCCTTTAAGCTAGCATGGCAGATCCTTACCTTGCCTTTTGGCTGGGGTAGGACAATTTTTTACACCCCACTCCCACTAAGGTCTCTTTTTATATTTATTAGTCTTCACCCTTCTCATGTTTGTCACTTTTTCATGTTTTCCGTTTGTTTGGTCTCATTTTTTGGGCTGTGTGTACGACCCTTATGGGCTACCCACTCCCCATGTACAAAGCTTTCTTCTTTGGGGGAAATCTGCGGTCCCTGAATGCGACCCTGAGCTGCAAGGCTGAGTGAAGCCTACCGAGGGTCTCTCCAAATCTTCGGCGAGGAGGACCCACCCGCCCTAACCCTTCTGAGGGATGAAGGTCTCTCCGAGCTTCAGCGAGGAGGACCCACCAATCCCTATTTTCACCTCTTCTGCCGTTTGGCTGAGAGGGGTCAGGGGAGTAACGGGGCCTTTTCCCTTTGGGAGAGGGTCCATACGTACGTACGCCACCCATGCACGATTTAGGTCACTGCAGTGGGTGTTTGGAACACCACCTCGGTGGCCAGAGTCAGTGATATTAGGCGGGATGAACAAATGGGAAAATGCAGTAAAACCCACATTTTGACAACATTTCCTGTATGTAAGAAGTTCTATACGCCCGGTTTCCAATGCAGAGGACAGCTGGCATTACGATTGCACCATTGTTGATAGAGAGATCCGATTGGTTACCCCCAGCATGCCCTGCTGCAACTGCATCAGTCTGTGCATTTGCATGCACATATGGACTCCTGAGTCATAAATCCAGGGACCGGCAGCCATCGCAAAGTGCAGCTCTTATCAAGATAGCTGTCCTTTGTGAAACTAATTGCAAATGTTTGTAGACATGCGATTAGCAGCAAAGCGGTAGGTGGTGGAATTGCTACATCCCACCCATACTCTGAAAGACTCTTATTGGCTACTGCAGAATGATCCCCACATTTGACTGGTCGAGTGTCCTTAATCAATGTTTTGGCCACTCTGAGCTAGGATTTCTATATAATACAATTTCAATAAGCATTTGCTGGTATGTAAACGATAGGAGGTGTACTCTCCATGAAAAAGTAAAATTTTAAACCCAAACATGTCTGATGAATTATTAGTTATTGATTTGCAGGTACTTATCCATCATTCAATACCATCAGAGAGGCGTGTGATTGGCTATAAATTTAATGATATGCAGCCAATGTCATTAAGAACTATCTTCAGTGTAAATTAAAAGTCCTGGCAGAGCTGAGCTCTGATCTCAACGTCATTAAGTCTGTGTGTCGTCATGAAGAGACAGAAGGATTTGATTAAACCTACATCCACAGAAACTATGTGATTAGTTCTCCAAGATGTTTGGAAGAAACTCCCTGCTAAATTCTTATAAAACGGTGCACAAGTGTACCTAGAAGAATTGATGCTGTTTTAAGTACATTTAGATCTTTCTTTTACTCATTCACACATTGCAGAGAGAGAATTTTGTTATAACCCTTTTAAACCAAAGCAATTTCCCGGGTTATTGCCAGATCAACCCACTTTGGGCCTCAGTGTGAATGTCCGCCTAAAAAGAACCGGGACTAAAGACTCAACAATACAGCCCAGCCTGGGAAATGCTGCAGGTTGAAGACTATTAAGACCAGTGTTCAGTGGCAGTGTAAACAGGTTACCCAGGTCATCTGACCTGGGATCTGTTTACAGCAATGGGAGAGCCCATACCTCCCAACAGCATATGCAGACAGCAGCGTTGCCAGGAAGAAGGTGAATGAATGCCACATGCATGAGTACAGTGTCCATTCACCACACAGAGGGAGGCGGAGGGCAGCCGAGCAGCAGCTTTCCTGTGCACCCCAGGGGTCACGAATAGCGAATTTCCCAGCACTTGGAGATGATGTCACCAAGTGCCTTTTTCAGGGCCGCACAGGTGTCCCGATCACTGGGCCATGAACGTTGGGAAGTATGTGTGTGTGCATATATCAGGGCCATAACTAGTTTAATGCAGAGCAATGGGCTGAGGCGTAGGGAGGGCGGAGCCGGTGAAGCAGAGCTCCGGCACGAGACATCAAAGGGTGCCGGAGCCTCGCAGCACGCTCCCTCCCCCGCCCGCTCCCTGCTCTGCCTGAGCTCAGCTGCAGCCCTGTCCGTCGCTGTTAAGTCTCCGCTGGAACGCTAGCCAATAGGTGCTTGTGGTCCAGCAGCCAATCAGAATTCAGCATTGGCTAGCGGTCCAGCGGGAAACTTAATTGAAAATAGCTGCGGACAGTATCAGCTCAGCCAGGTAGAGCAACAAGCAAAGTGCCCCTTGGCAACGAGCAAATTAAGTCCCCCTTGGCAACGAGCAAATTTAGTCACCTTGGCAACGAGCAAATTTAGTCACCTTGGCAATGAGCAAATTAAGTTTCCCTTGGCAACGAGCAAATTTAGTTCCCCTTGGCAATGTGCAAATGTAGTCCTCCTTGGCAACGAGCACATTTAGTCCCCCTTGGCAACGAGCACATTTAGTCCCCCTTGGCAACGAGCAAATTTACTCCCCCTTGGCAAAAAGCAATTTTAGCCCCCCTTTGGCAACGAGCAAATTTAGTCCCCCTTGGCAATGAGCAATTTAGTTCCCCTTGGCAACAAGCTATTTCAGTCCCCCCTGGCAACAAGCATGAAGCCCCTTGGCATCGAGCATAAAGCCCTTGGCATTGAGCATGAAGTTCCTAGCAATGAGCATTTAGATAAGTGGCATTTATGTGTCAGATGTGTAATGGGCATTACGGTTTGTTATATAATATGTAATGGGCATCATGTGTGACCTTATGTGTAATTGGCATTACGACATGTGGCTTTATGTGTAATGGGCATTACAGTTTGTTATATGGTCTGTCATGGGCATTACGTTATATAGTATGTAATGGGCATCATGTGTGATCTTATGTGCAATTGGCATTACGTCATGTGGCTTTATGTGTAATGGGTATTACAAAGTTTGCAAAAATGAACAATGGGCATTATGGTGTGTGGTATAATGTTAGGCCGTGTCCCCTTTTTGCTGTGCAATTATTTGTCTACTACAAATAAGGGGGGGCACGAAAAATGCCCTTGCTCTGGTCACCGTGGCACCTAGCTACACCACTGGGACGCAGCATCATTACTGTTCCATTACAATAACATAACCCCCTCTCTCCCATTCTCCTGTTGCTGCAGCAGTATAAGACCCGCAAATCATGGATATTTAGGGGCGGCACTTAATTCCGAGATGTGCCTACCCCATTAAAGCCTCTGAAGCTTTTCAAATAAAGTAATACCCCAACCCCCACTCTCTCTCCTTCTCTAGGGTACATTTATCAATAAGCAGTGATGCCGGTACAGAGACATCGCCACACATCGCATTGCAGTATTTTGCAATGCCACTGGGATGTATGAAAGCAGGGGTGCCAAGACAGAGGGTGTGGAGAAATGTTATCCTGATGATTGGCGGCTACAGCGGAAAGGTGTCTTCTTACATTGAAGACACTCTCCTTTTTTCACCCAGCCAATCAGTTTGTCAAACCGGACAAGTTACTGTGTTAGTTGTGTGTTACTGGACTTCCATACAATATATATTTATACTTATAGAGATTCTAATGTACTTGTCTTCTTTCTCATTTGTGCACCGGGTCCTGCCACTTTGTTATTATTAATTTTTATTATAATTTTATTTATAAGGCGCCACAAGTGTTTTGCAGCGCCGTACAAAGGAACAGTACAGAGAGACAAAACTTGGCATAACATTAAATAAATAACAAAAATAGAGTACAAATAAAGAGTGCCACAGTTCAATAAACATTACAGCTTAAATATAAGTAGTGAGGACTCAATCAACATACTGTAGGAGACTTGAGGTCAATGATGGAGATGAGTATGTGGACGAAGATGGTCACTGAGTGCTTGAGTATAGGAGAGCTGTGAGTTAAATGTGAAGAGAAGAGGGCTTTGACAACAGGAGGGAAGAGGGCCCTGCTCGGAGGAGCTTACAATCTAGTAGGAAGGGGAGACAGACAGATTACAAGAGGTGCAAGTAAGTGGGTGGTGGCTAGATAGCAGGATGTAAACAGGCAAGGGGTCAGAGAACCAGCTAGTTTATGCAGGACTAGTTTATGCAGTGGAAGGGTACGCTTTGATGAATAGGTGAGTTTTCAGTGCCCGTTTGAAGCTTTGCAAGGTCGGGGAGAGTCTAATGGAGCGAGGGAGTGCATTCCACTGAAGGGGTGCAGCACGGGCAAAGTCCTGTACTCTAGCGTGGGAAGCAGTGATCAGGGTGGAGAGACGGCAGTCGTCGGCCGACCGTAGAGGTCGACCTACGTACTTCTCTTTCTACTCTGGTTAGAGCCTGTTTGTGCTGTTCTCTGAAGGGAGCAGCACACACCATTGTAGGAAATGTTCAGTTTCTTGCCAATTTCGTACATAAAAAAGCTTTCATTTCGAAGAACAAAAATAGACTATCAGGTTTCACATGTAAGTTCTCTTATTCTTTTTTTGAGAGTATAACCCACAAATGTGATGCTCCAGATACTCAACTAGCTCAAAGGAAGGACAGTTTTAATAGCTTTTCTAATGAGCAAAAAACATTTTCAGCTGTGCTAACATAATTGCACAACGGTTTTTAATCATCCATTAGTCTTCGAACGAGATTAACAAACACAATGTACCATTAGAATACTGCAGTGTTGGTTGCTGGAAATGGGCCTATGTAGATATGCCTTTAAAAAGCAAAAAAAAATGTATTTCTAATTAATTTACTGCTATCTTCATTGAAAAAAAACAGTGCTTTTCTTTCAAAAAATAAGGACCCCAAACTTTTGAATGATAGTATATGTATACACACACTTCTTTTATTTATATATACAAACAATATAATTATTTTGATATTGATTGGAGTGAATTGTATATGAAAGAAATCTGGATTCCATATATGCTTTGTTTTATACGGACACTAGGCTACAGTTTTCGATTTTGATGTCAAGGCCCTACTGTTACTGGAGCCTGAAAACCTGATTTGTTCAAGGAAATAAAACTGCCATTTTACAACAGCTGACAGCTAGGTAGCAAGCTCTGACGGCACCGAGATTTTAAAAGAATTTCATGTCTGAACACAGAGCAGGCAGTGCGGAAATAATCCATAGTCACACCCCCCTGATCATGTGAGGTTTTTCAGAAGCTTATAGTAATCCGATTCCTCTCCTAGAGAAGGGGAAAAGCCAAGGAAAGAATGGAGGCTGTGCTTCCTTGAGCAACAAAGAACACGAATTCCACACACTGTAATGTTCTGCAACTACTGCTGGATTTTTACAGCAATATATGAAGATGCATAGTACAAAAATGATACCACTACCAAATCGAAAAGGAAAAAAAAATATTTATGAAAATCATATATCTGGTTTGTTTTTTTGCTGCAGCTTGAACTGGTCCCTAGGCTGGCTCCCCCAGCTTTTCTCTAGCAACTGGGGGTTTGCATACCTCTGGGTCTGTGGCTCTGTTCTGTACTAACTTAAGGTATAGGGATAGGTGGGTGATTGCCTCTACTAATTAGTAGCAGAGTAGGCAGGAGGACTTTTAAGGGATGTACACACGGAGAGAATGTTAGCCAAAATCTCCCAGTTTTTCTCCTGCTAAAAGGGCATACACACGGGGCGATTTCAGCCCCTTTTCTAAGTGATACCAAAAGAGAAGAAAAGACTAGCAGCGCTATTTGTTATAAAAACAGTTAATGATTGGATTGTCTTTACATATAACAATACTGCTGTCTTTAATAAATTTCTTTAAAAATAAGACAATAAAAGATTAACAGAATAAAAAATAAAACATTTGTAATATAGCACCCACTGAATGTACTGGCCAGGAGACTCCAGTCATATATATGCCCCAATGAATTGTAATAGTTACCACCCCATTTGTACTGGCAGACGTCCTGTTCCATTAGTACTCCTTGTGGTCGACCCAAAAGAGGTAAAGTAACTGAATGTCCACAGGGGCCACGGTAGGATTGATGTGAAGTCTGAGGGGGGGATGCTCTTACATCCGCGCCCCCTTACCGCCGCCCATCGCCAGCTACCGCAAACATAATTATTGCATATGATCTAACATATGCGATAATTAACACAAAAGACAGCTCTTTTGTTAAGAGCTGTCTTTTGCATTGACCCGGCGATGAACGGCAGGTCCCGGTGGTTCCCCCCCTCTCTTACCCGGCCTGGAGCTGCTGCTGCAGGGGGGCTGGCTCTCCTCCTCCCTGCACCTGGAAGAGTATGTACAGTGCAGGGAGGAGGAGGTCACAGGTCCGGGCAGCACAGCTCTGTACTGCCCGGACACAGGTGAGGGGGGTCGGTGCGGGGCGGCAAGGGATCTCGTTAGAAGCCCATAGGCTTCTATGGGGCATTGCCAGATTTTGCTGGCGATGCGCCCCGTTGCTGTAACCTGGCGGGGGATGCTTAGAGCATCCCAAAATGCAGTAAAAACCCGGGGTTTTTACCGCATTTTTAGTTTAGAGAATCTCCCACTGAGTCTTTTTGAAAAGGGTTTAGTCAGGTTGGTACCTTCATTAGGAGTCGCTTGGGGCAAGTTGTTGTAGTTCACCAAGGGGCTAGTTCGGGCTTCTATCCAGGTCCAGATAAGGTGGGTGTTGGTCCAGCAGGTCCCTGAGTGGGTGTATCGCTATGTGCTGAGCGTTTGTGCTGCAGCACGTCCCTCAGCAGGAAAAGCCAGGTCAACCCATGTGTACAGGGCTTTAGTCAGTATTGGCTAGCATAGATTGCTTAGCATAGATAAGCCCCTTATACACAGTGATATGTTGGCTAATGGCCAATTTTGACTAAGCATATTTGACTAGATGCACAAGAGATTTTGGTCAGATGCACCAGAGCTTTTGACTAAGCGATAGTACACAATCTAGTCAAAATTGTCTTGCCAGCACAAACAATCTATGCTGGACAATATTGACTAAGCAGGAGAAAAACTGGGTGATTTTGGATAACCTTCTTGGAGATTTTGACTATCTAGCCAAAATCTCACCGTGTGTATACCCCTATATATAGACTGTGCAGGCAAGGCAATTTTGACTAGATCATAGACTAACATTACTTAGTAATTACTTAGTCAAAATCTCCAGTGTATCTAACCAAAAACTCTTGTGCATCTAGACAAAATTGCTTAGTCAGAATTGGCCATTATCCAATATCTCACCGTATATATGGAGCTTTAGATCTTGTGATGCCCTAAGTAATACTGTGTATACACAGTATAATTTTACATCCGATTTTGACTATGTAGGGATCGAATGGAGATAGAACATGTTTTTAAGCTTTCTATCCCAATTCAATGCCGATGCGTAATCCCGTTCAGCTAAAATCGAAAAGCCAAATAGACAGTGCAGCAATGACTATATAGTGCAGATTGAATATAGATAGTATGAATTGTATGTAAATAGCACTTGAGATAACAAAGATTGCATACAAATCGAATCGCAGTCGAATAGCAATGGAATCTCTCTCTGTGTACACACTAGAAGACATATTTTTATACTTGGAAAATCTATTATAGAACTACTAAAAAGGGACCTGGTAGCCTGCAGAGTATTCTATAGATCAGCTACTGTACTATACAAAGCTCTCAATGGGCAAGATGCAGCAAGTATTGCCGCTAGTCTCCGCATACATCCCAGCGTTTAGTAATGGCGTATGCATAAAGAAATTGCCAAAAGACGGCTCTAGCGTTAAGAGCCGTCCCTTGCAATATGACTTCCAGGTTTTGGACCCGGAGTCCTATCTACTCATGGGGCGAGTGACGCACGCGCTGCCGCGGATGCTGGTTGGGATTCAGTTGGATTCCTCGTGACATAAAACTGCAAAAGAAGCCCATAGGGGGCAACGCTGATTTAAAAATCCCATTGCCCACTGCATCAAAGCCCCGGAATGTACTGGAGGTTTATCCACATTTTTATCATTGCTGCATCTCACCCGGTGTCTGATGGTTACAGACATTCTTCTCCACACAGTGCTGCATGGATATAGATATCTGTAATGAACCCTGGTATGGAACCCAGCAGACGCACAGAACATGCATTTCTACTCCATTATCTAAGGAAGAGTTCAACTGGGTACACACTAGCTTACAATACGATAATACAATATAGTTAATAACTATATAGTGAATACATAATGTGCAATTTTTCAAAAGATATCATCAGTGGCCACATGCAGAAGTATGCTGTCATTATCAATATTTACGAATCTTTCTGCATGTTCAAAAGACCAGAAGGAGCAACCAGCTACCAGCAGGAACACTCATCGTCAGTCGCATAGTGCAATTGGTTGGAATCATCTCACACAAAACAAAAAGTCCAGAATGTACCTAGCTTGGCCGCATTTCACTGTCCACACAACTGCAGATTATGGGCAGGATGCTCTTACATCCGCTGCCCTACATCGCACACCTTCGCCGGGTACTGCATTCTTAATAACGGCATATGCTCTAACATATGCGATTAATAACACAAGGTGATAAGAGCTGTCCCTTGCGATGCGGCTTCGGTGCTGGACTTCCAGGTCTGAGACCTGGGAATCATTCTGAGCATGAGCAGAGCACCGGCCGCAGGGCATGCTGGGAGGGATCCCTCACACAGTGCTGAGGTAAGAAGCCCATAGGCTTCTGCTGGCATTTCCCTCCACAGCGCTGACACGGCGGAGGGGGGGGGGGGGGGGTAAGAGCATACAGAAATGCGGGAAGAACCCCAAGGTTTTTACCGTATTTCTGCTTTAGAACATCCCACCCTATATACCTGATTCCTGAAAGGAACACAATTGTCGTCCCCGGTTAACAGAATTTAAGAATTTGTTTTATTTAAGTATGACTGTATACATAAATATTATGCTTTACAGTGCGACTTTATGCAAAATAGTCTGCCATTTCTGACCTAATTTAAATAGACTGTATCCTAGTTGCGACCTCTCAAGGATTGGCAGAGAGACTCCCGAAAATCAGGTCATTACAGACCCCAGGAAGAGCCGACCTCACTACTACTTTTCCACCCTGTTGAGCCAAATCTTAGTAGGTATGGACGGTATGATAAATCTCTTCACAATTATAGCATATGTTGTGCAATTAATTTCGGGCAGACTAACCACTGTAATAGTCTGTATATCCCATTCTTTTAAATAAGAATTAAAACTGGCAAAAATCTGTTTTAAACTAAGCAACCATATATAATAATAAGAATAATGTAAGAGTGCCCCAAAAATGAATTACTCAGCCAACATTGGCTGAGATTTCTTTCCAGAATTTTGCATTTGGGGTCTTGGAAAAAAATGCAAGACATTTGACTTTCAAAACTTCACTTTTTTATATGAAGCTGAAGTTATTGGAACCTCTTCAGTCTACAGAAGACAGATGGGCATTCATTCTCATGAATATAACATTATGGGGCCTATTTATCAAGGAATATTTGTGGGTACCCTTAATCATTAAGTATCCCCTGGGTGATTATATGGTAGACTGCAGCAGATACCTGTGCAATTCCCTGTTTTAGGCAGGATGATCCTTAAGTAAGAAATGATAATTATGGGGTTAAGAACCTGATATATAGACTTCGAGTGTAGGCCCGCCGCCCCTTCCATAATACCCATCATCCCTGGTGCACTCTGGATCAATGATGTTTAGTAAAATTGGGGAAAAAATGGCAACACTCAGGGTTTTAGTGAAAATGAATAAAATATCTCAATCCATCGTTTTGGGGTCTTACCCCTTTGTCAAGGTGAACGGTGAATAACTATTAAGATGCCGAAACGTTGGATTGAGATATTTTAGTTATTTTCACTAAACCCTGAGTGCCACTGTTTGTTCCCTGATTTTACTAAAGCAGCGATAACCCATTATTTGCAGAATAAAGGTGGTTTCATTGCTTCCTGCGAGAAGTCACAGTCCCCTTAACCTACTATGGGAAATGTGAAGTGGATCAAGCTTGGTACATATATACTTGTTCGCTCTGTGCTCAGGCAGGGAAGTGACAATTCTGTCACCTGTCACAAGGAGGCCTCCTAGAACCTGTGCTACCTGCTGTTGCTAGGTCTGCAGCCAGTGACTTCCGTGCAGGCCCTGCGCCTGTCACTGTACAGGAGGCACCTGCTGCTGCTGGGGGTGAGTGATGTGGGTGAGACAGGGTGCACACAGCACATAGCAGCCAGTCTCCTGCCTACTACTCAGCAGTCAGCACTCCTTTCCCGAACCTGCCCATTAGTGCTCATTGTTACTCCTCTCCATCCCATGCTAATCTCCTCACATGATTGGTTCTCATTCGCTGACGCTTTGAACAACAAAGGTGGAGTCGAGAAGGAAAAAAATAGATTAAAAAGCCCCATATAGCCCAGGAGGCAGCAGCGGGGAGAGAACACCAATATATATATAGGAGGAATATAATCCTCATCATGGCTCTCCCCGTGCCTGAGCGCTGCCAGTGAAGCGAATCCGCAGCAACACCACTTATTAAATGGCTTCTCCCTTCCCGCGGAGGCTCTGGCAGCAGTAACGCTGCGCCTCTGCCCTGACACCAGGTCCCCTCTCTGTGCTGGGTGTGTGGGGTGAGCGGGAGAGGATGGATGGAAGGCAGGCAGGGAGGGAGGGTTATGGGCACCAGCTGGAGCCTGTTGCAGAGCGAGGATGGAGGGAGCCCGGCTGATTGGAAGACTGCAAAGGCAAGGAGAGCTATGGAGGCGGGGGGAAGTGCGAGCTCTCTGCGGGGACTGGGTCTAGTCCACGCCCGGGACAGCGCTGCAGAGCTGGCCGTCATTCAAGCGACGCTTCCGAGTAGACGTGAGATTGAGCTTTCAGAGCCGCACACCGGTGGGTAGGTGGGTAGTGAGGGCTCCATAAGCCCCCCGGAGCTGGCGGGGCCCCCCTGCCGGGTTGTGTAGGGAGCAGCAGCGGGAGGAGGAGGAGGCGGCTCCCCGCGCTCTGTCTGCCCGCTGCTGCTGCAGCGACGCTGGGCGGGGAGAAGGAGCAGGCAGCGCCCCCCCTCCCCTGGAGCTCGCCATTACCCAGGGGCTGCTGCAGCTGCTTTGTCTCCTAGATCCGGACGCGGAGCTCCGGCTGCAGCTTTGTCTCCGTGAGGACGGATCGGGGTAAGTGCTGCTGCCGCAGCCGGCTCTCGGACGAGGGAAACCGGGGCACATTGCCTGCATCACCCCCTTCTTCATAGCCCTACACCCGACCCTGAGCTTCCACACACCGGAGGGCGGGGTGGCAACTGCTTGGAAGCCGGGGAAGCATCTCACCGAGGTCACCTCCAGGGAGCGGGTGTGCGCGGCTCACCGTACCCGGCTCACAGGCGCCTGATCCCGGTCACTCTCCCCGCCTCGCCCCGCTACCGAGTTTTCCCATCCGATCGCCCAATTTCCACATTTATCTAAGCGATCATTAAGCGCCTGCCCGGTGTTACCCCGGATCGGGCGACGGGAGATCGTACTCTCCCTCTGCTGAACGATCGGGGCTTGTGCGCCGCCGGGTGAGGGGTGCCCGCGGGTCTCCTCCCAGCCCCGGGAGCCTCTTGTTTTTCTCGGCGAGGCTGCTAGTTCCGAGGCGGGTCTGGTGAGGTCGCTCTGCAGCGAGTCCCGGGCTCCTCCTCCTCCCTGCAGCCGGAAGGTGAGGCCGGACAGCTGGTTGTGCTGCTGGGGAGAAGGAGCTGTGAGAGCTGAGCACCAGGTGGCCGGGCACACACGCATCCGACGCCAGGAGGCCGTTAGCATCGGAGGTGAGGGGGATGATGCCCGGCGGGGGGAGCGGGAGCGAGGCTTCGGGGGGATGGGGGCACCACGAGGTAGGGCAGGCGGGCTCCGCGTGCGTGTGAGCCGGGGAGATGCGAGGTTGCGGTCGGCCCGGGAAGACACGTGGGGCAGGTGAGACGCGGGTGACCGGGCACGGGGAGCAGTAGCCGCGAATACAGCACAAACAAGGACGGATGGCCTCAGCGGGCTACGGATCGGTCAGTACGAGGCTGCGGGCATCGGTGCCCGAGAAGCCTGGGGCAGGAGGAGGGTGTCGCAGACGGGGAGTAGGACAGCGGCGGGATCCCGGGGCAGGAAGGTCGGGGTACGAAAGCTGCGGGTTTCCCGGGGTGACGACGGATGTTCATGTTGCGGGGCTAGGAGCGGTCTCTAACGTCTCGGCTTCCCCCAAACCAGTGTTACATTACCGGGGGTCATCGCCCGGGGAGCCAGTGTGTGAGGAGGCGGGATATGTGCGTGGGGTGGCGGGGACGGGAGGTCGGTGTGCCCGTTCTGTGCGTTGGCGGCTCCGAGTCCGGCCCAATGTACGCCGGGGAATCCCTGCCACTGCGCCGACTACACCGTGTGACCGTCCCCGGTCAGCAGGAGACTGCAGTCCCTCCCCACGCATCTGCTTTCCGGATCCCGTCGTCCCCTCCCGGTGCTGGGCGGGGAGAGGCGGCGGGAGCCCCCTGCAGGCAGAGTCCGGGAGGATCGGTGACCTATGTCTACCCTTGGGGGTATAAATTAACCGGCCAGAGCAGCCCCTGCCCAACACAGGAATCTCCGCCAGAGGCAGCGCAGCCAGCACCCTGCCACACGGCCATCCCCTCCGTCCACTGCCCGCATGTATGTGCGTGGGAGCGCCATGCGGGATGAGAGCGTTCCCTGTGTGTCGCTGTGCCCTGATGGCCGTACACGTGTCACGTGTAACAAAAGCTTTGAGCATAATCCCAGTATACTGCTTAGCTATGCATTTTATGAACATTATTAATCAGATTCTATTATCTGGATATAATCTATTTCCTGAACAAACCTAAAGAGCACATGTTAAGATGCAACCAATCAGAATCTATCATTCTATAGCATGTAATGTACATAAATGATGGCTAACAGATAATGGTTAATATCAATTTACCAGTGGTGTTTTATAATGGGTACAATGTGCACACAGGCCGCTGCACCCATATTTTATTTACCTTTCCGGAGTCATGCATCACTCCAGCCACATTATTTTAGGGATTTTGTCTCCAAATCATGGAGGGCGCCATGTTTCCGAAGACCTGCACATGTGTAATAGGCTCTGGCCCACCTGGAGTGTGCACACTGGGCCCCCTCCACTTTTAAAACACCCTTACCGCATAACCCTTTTTGTAAAGTTGATATTATTCAAAAGAATGCAAATACTATCATGGTTTCAAATCAAGGAATATGGTGTATTAGAGGCTATTTCCTTTAGAAAAGAAGCACTGATTACTCCGTGTGTACACCCTTTAGCTATGGCAATTTGCGGTCCCACGCATTGCCATCACCCACAAAGATAGACCGTGCATGCACTGTCTATCTTGCTTAGATCACCTATCAGCAAAGGCAAAAACACTGCTCAACACACATCGCAGGTGCAGCGATCTGTGCTTAAGCACCTCACTCAACATGGGGCCCCCGTCAACCCATGTGTATAGTGTATGGGCACACACATAAAAAAAATATATATATATTAGTAAAAGTTGATTTTTGTTCGATGTTATTACTAGTTTACTTAATAGTAGATTAGTATATCCCATGTTGTGAATATTTACTTATGTGATTGACTATATGTAAAATGACTGTTCTGCGCATTCATTTGCGGGTTTATCTGACTACTACTGCGAGCACATTCTGCTTGCATCTTTTTATGCTGCATGTTTAATCTGACCTGCCAGTTGCCAGTTGTGTCCCCCGCAGCGTCCCCAGCCCCCCCTGCTCCCTCTACCGCAGCAGTGCCGCCCCACTAGGTCCCAAGTCGGGTGGTCGGACGTGCAGCAGGTCCGACCACCCGACGCAGATCCGATGCGCACGGGACCGCGCATCGGATCTGAGGGGACATCACAACCAGGACGATTTTGGTCCGATTTCGGCCAGATCCGACTGATCTGGCTGAAATCTGACCAAAATCGGCTAGTGTATGGGGGCCTTAAGACTTTCCTTACGTGATTGAATCTGCCCCCAAGTATCCCTTGTGGGGAAGGCTAATGAGATTGTTCACTAGAGGGGTTTATATATGGTTTTTGTCTTTTGCTTACAGAAGCTTTTGGTGAGCAGTGTGTTCCATAGATTGCCCCTGTTTTGCCCTCTCACAGTCTCCTGAACTGCTGCCAAAGGATCTGCCCTGCAGAGGATGAACGGAGCAGCTGGGGGACAAACACAGACCAGCATGACTGCCCCGAGCGATCAAGGTTAGTATACTGTAGCCTGGCCCTACCTAGTTCCACCTGTCTCCTTCCCACTCCTGTTTAACCTTTAAACAGAGTGATGAGTTGGTTGGGGAATGTTTGACCCGGTAATTAGGTTTTCTATGTTAAAGGGCTAATACACAATCATACTTGAGATGGGATGTTTCTTACATTTATACTTATGATTGAATTGGTGCATAGTCATATGGACTTTCAGGTTTGCATCTGTGGTTTTTAAGCCATGTGCCAACCACTCATTGCTCGCATTTAATTGAATCTTCCTGTAAGACTATAGACCTAATTCACTTGGTAAATTCTGATTCAGTGTTCATGTTTTTCTTTCATTCTGCTCAGACCTGTGGTCCCAAGAGGATATGCTTACCCTCATTGAAACTATGAAGACCACATTGCCTGCCCAGGACAACACAAAGTATAAGACCACAGAGTCCCATTTGGACTGGGATAAACTTGCCTTTAAGAATTACACTGGCGTAATGTGTCGTCGAAAGTGGATTGAGATTTCATATGAGGTGAGAAACGCAAAACCAATCCCATATAGTAGCAACATTTGTGATTGTTCTGCATTATGCAAGTGCTCTAGTTGTCTCATTTTTTTGTATAATAAAAGGAATTCACACAATCCTAATGGAAGTTATGTATCCTAGCAGTCCCATTGAATGTGCCCAGCTTGCATAGAATTGTAAAAAGTGCTAGGCAAGGCCCTTATATGGACATGGGATGTCATTTCTAATAATCTTATCGTAACCATTTGAACAGCTTATGTATTGCATATTTTTGTCGTGTAGCATAGCTTGGGGTTCTAAAGAAAAATAAGAAATAGAAGTGTGGCATACTGAAGAAGCTTTCCTAAAATATGGCTTCTATTTATGTGGAAGTAGAACTAACAGCTGTATACGTAAATGCTGAGTGTTTGAGAGTAAATAATTATTTTGTCATAAACTGCATTAAACAACTTGATGCCATCTAATGGATCATACTGGGTACTACAGCAGATGGCATTAGGAATCGCAAATAGCAAGCCTACATCTAAAATCATTGGGTAGGATTTCAATCCTTAGTGAAGGCTGTAAGGCTCCTCCTGATCAGTTTAGCACACATACTTACCAATAATATATGTTCTAATTCTAAAATATATTTACCAAAGTAGATGATGCTGTGTGCTGGAGGATATCGAGGTGGTGGCGGCACATCATTATATATTGAATTCCCCCATTATCTTTAATACTGTGTACATTGAGAACTATAATAATAATGTTTATATAGCACTTTTCTTTAATAAATATGACCACATTTACACGAGTGCACACAAGGACAAGGGGAAAAAAAACTTTGGGACAATTTGAAGGGTGTTGTAAGTAGCGGTGATGACTATTATTGAACTGTTTGCATGTAGTCAACTAATACAATATTGCCTGCAGATCAGAAAATTTCGAACACTTACAGAGTTGATTCTGGACGCAGAGGAACACGTAAAGAACCCATACAAAGGAAAGAAACTGAAGGTATGTATTGCTATTTTGGGGGTATTCATTGTGTGCTGATATTACCACCTGTCGAAAATATCAGCACAACCTATTTAATACAGCCATTTTCAGCCTTATTTGCACCCATGCAGTTTCAACTTAAAATGCTAATTTGACCTATTCTTATTGAAGATTTCCGATATTTCCGACTGTTGGAAATATTGGGACTTGCTGAATACCTCCCATTATAACATATACCTGCAAAAGAGTGCTGAGCTTTCTCTGTGTGTAATGGCTTCACACCAAACAAAGATAGGCAAATCATTGTGGATATAAGAACAAAACAAAGGAGTATTAGGGTAAATCTTGCATTAGTTTGCTAGGAGTCATACTTTATTACATGGAATATTCAGGGCTCCGTTCCTTTCACTATCTAAACACCTGTGGCACCCTGGTTGCCTCTATTCCCCGACTCTGGTCCTGTCTCGTGAAGCCCTGGTGTAACTAGTATAATCACTCAATAGGACCAGTTAAAACCTCCCAGAAGATCAGCACGCCCATATCTCCAAATATTTAGTGCTGTTGTGAGACCTCTAGTGGTCTGGAGATTGATTTATCCTTGCTCAGTTAAAGGTGAAATATAATAAGGTGAATTGTACCTAGTCAAACATACCTTTAAAAGGCCTATTTGTAATTGCTACTCTAAATATACAGGGTCTCTTCTTTCTTTTTTTCTTTTTTTAAATACATGCTGGGAGTAGTCACATTAGATGCATATGGATGAATTTACTCATATAGGGGCTGATGCAGCAATGGACGCTAATCGAACAGTTACTGCTTCTCTCATTAAAAAGACAACCACTTTTAGCTTCTATGAGCTGTTGCTGTGCCCGGAGATGCAGCATCTTATCACCATAGCAACCATCGGGAGACATTGGCTATCTGAGTACCCCTAAGGTTTCTCAGAATAGACCTGTTCTGAACTTATTATAGTTCTCAGAATAGCTGCCACATCTCTGCTGCTGAGACCAGTAAACCTGCATTAGAAAAAGCAGTCGCTGGCTTTGGTACTCCTACATAATGCAGATGACATGCCTCCATTTTGGATAATGGTCACCATCTCATCCCCGAAGCGGTGCTGCGTCCGGGGGCACAACAGTATAGTGGGACTTGCACACTGAGAATTCAACTAAGCATTGGTATTAACCAAAGCACCTATTGTGTCTGTCCTGAATTGGGCCCATAATTCCATGCATGCAGTGCAGGAGTTACTACAGCTGACCTGCGTTGGTCGCTTTAATGTCTACAGCTGAGTTAAACTCCAATATTGCCTTTCTATCAAGGAGTAGGGATTAGTAACTTATTTATTTTTTAAGTTTCTTATATAGCACACACAAATTCTGCAGCGCTTTACAGAGAATATTTGAACATTCACATCAGTCCCTGCCCCAGTGGAGCTTACAGTCTATATAAACTTGAAACATATTGTCTGTCACACTCTCCAGAAACATCCTGAATTTCCCAAGAAGCCCCTGACGCCCTATTTCCGCTTCTTTATGGAGAAGAGAGCAAAATATGCAAAGTTACATCCAGAAATGAGCAACTTGGACCTAACCAAGATTCTTTCCAAAAAGTATAAAGAGCTTCCAGAGAAAAAAAAGGTACAGTATCCGATACCTGTGTATGATGACTACAAGAGAAGTGGGGAGGTTGCGTACAAAGGACAGAAATAAAAAATGAAGGATTTGCTGCCGCCTAGCCTGACCCCAGATGTCCTATTTTCTTTCCAGAATAAATACATTGATGATTTCCAGAGAGAGAAGCAGGATTTTGAGAGGAACATGACCAGATTTAGGTGACTAATGTTTAGTTATGTTTCTTGGCAGTAAAGAATGTCATTTATTTTGTTTTTTTTAATTTAGATTTTTTTTTTTTAACCCTTGATTATCCTTTTATGTCTTCAGAGAAGAACATCCCGATCTTGTGCAGACAGCAAAGAAATCTGATGTCCCAGAAAAACCTAAAACCCCCCAGCAGCTGTGGCTCAACCATGAGAAGAAGGTCTATCTCAAACTAAAGCCTGAAGTAAGTGCAGATAAAGTACATCACAAATCATGCCATGTTGTCCATGTATCACATTTACTTTGCATTATATTGTCCTTTTTGATTTTTTTTTGATTGCTTTTGGTGACCAACCTTAAACAATCTTTTGTACTGATGGGCACTATAAAACCTTAAATTCTGGAAATATCATATTTCTGAATGGCAATTTGTAAAACCGGCATTAAACATGGCAGCTGATCATACACCATGGTTTCTTGACCCTTAGTCCATACTGAGGCACAGGGACTGTTTTGTTCAGTTCTTAGCTCCAAGACCACATTGTACAGTGTTAGAAATGGAACACTATGGGCCTTATTCTAGTTCACTCTTTCTGACAAAATCCTTCTTATGGACAAAACCATGTGCACTGCAGGGGGGCAGATGTAAAATGTGCAGAGAGAATTAGATTTGGGTGAGTTATTTTGTTTCTGTGCAGGGTAAATACTGGCTGCTTTATTTTTACACTGCAATAGAGATCTCACTTTGAAGTAAAGCCCCACCCAAATCTAATTCTCTCTGCACATGTTACATCTGCCCCACCTGCAGTGCACATGGTTTTGTCCATATAAGAAAGATTTTGTCAGAGTGAACTAGAATAAGGCCCTATATGTTTCTACAGTGTAGTGCCCAGTACTTTGTGTATGGCGAAGGGATGTCGGAATCCGGCCTCTAACACTGCAATAAGGGCCTGATTCATGTTGACTTGCTAAGCAGCGAATTTACGCTGCTTAGTGAGCCCTCTAACGCGCCGGGCGAGTGAATGCCCGCCTCCCGTGCAAAAATCCCCACCGTATTGTGAATGGATGTTTAGCATAAACATCCATTTGCACATGAGCATAGGGGCAAAAATCATTTGATGGTTTAAACTAATCTATAAATACAATTGGAGATCAGATTCTATAGTATATCTTGGCATTCGCATCCCTAATGACCTTTCCTCGACTGTAGATCTCAATTATAAACCACTTATAGCTCAAATAGACCAACTATTAAAGAGGTGGATGCTTCTAGAGGTCTCATGGTAGCTGCATTTAAAATGTCTATCCTTCCAAAGTTGGTGTATCTTTTTCTCTCGATACCATATCTAGTTCCCCAGAAGGTTATCAGTCAAATACATTAAATTATTCTTAAATATATTTGGAAGAAGAAGAAGCCTCCCAGAATAGCATATTCACGACTTGACTAGATGTAGGAGACTGGGTGGCTTGCTGGTGCCAGATTTGTGGAGGTACCAATTGGCGAGCTTAGTGACCTGCGACTGGGTAGACCTGGAGAGATAGATGTATCCCCGCCTCCACTTACTTGATTTACTGTGGATCCCAGCTCAACAAAGGCCACTAGCCTATGATGTTCCCAGTGCGATCAAAAATTCATTGAAAGCATGGGATGAGGTCTTGATTTTCTTTAAAAGAAGATCTCCCTACCCACTCGATCCCTATCACTAAGGGCCCTCTCGGCTATAATCCCAGACATGACTCTGGCTGGATCTCCCGAGGTATTGCTAGTATTGCAGATTTGGTAGATGGTATCAGGATTACCCCTTTCTCGACACTACAATCTCGCTATAAACTACCCCCTACAGAGCTCTTCTCTTAGAATCGCATTGTCCACTGGATAACAAGCTCACTTGGCTCCTCGGTCCACTGCTCCTACCACCCCCTGATATCATGTCTAGGATTGCAACTGGTAACTACTTCACGCCAGCCAAGCTACACAAGATCTGTCCATCAGTCTCCAGGTACTGTTGGAGAGACTGTGCAGAGAAAGGTGATCGCTTCCATATCTTCTGGTCCTGCCCCATGATTCACCAACTATGGAGAGACGTATTTACATTAGCTTCTAAGATCCTGAGAATACCTATCCCAATGTCCCCTTCATTAGCCCTTCTCCGAAAATATATCCCAAGGCTATTCCCACCACAGCCAGCTACGTCCTTGGACATATACTAATAGCCACTAGAGCATCGATAGGACAGAATTGGAAAAAACCCAAGCCCCTAGCGAATATTATCCGAAAAATACATAATGCATACCAAATGGAACCGCAGATTTACCTCATTCTTTAAAGGCCAACTCTTCAAAAGCCAAATGGTTTAGTTGGCATGAATACTCCACTTCTAGGGAAGGGCTTGATTCAATGCATGGACCAAACTAATCCAATTAACTGTATAGAGCGGTTTGCTTTACTCCTGTACTCGCCTAGCCTTGCTGTTTGAAAGCCAAGTTGTGTACTCTGCTTTGTGTATTACAGTTTAAACTTTTTTTCTAATTTATTATATTCGGACTTGCCTCTCCCCCTCTCATATTTTTTTTTCTGTATCCTTTCCCCTTCCGTGGTTAACTGAATAAAATTTTCAATAAAAACTATTGATGGGGGGAAGAAAAAAAATTATTTGATGGTCGCAGTTTTGGCTGACCTATATGTGCGGCTTAGAGAACGGAATGGACGGCTGATGTCCTGTGATGCCAGACACCTGCCCCCAGCAGGCATCGGCCTGACCGTGTACCCAATGGAATTATCATAAATTGCTGGATGCCATCCTCTTGACCACCTTCAGTCCCCCCGCCCTTTGAGAACGCCTTAGGTGACTGCGCAAGTCGGCGAAGGCGTCCGCACAGCGGCCCTGCACATGCGTATGAGCCTTTCTTCTTCTCTGTTTCCAGGCCAGTGTAAAGGATATTAAGGATGCGTTAGGAAAACAGTGGTCTCAACTCCCCGATAAGAAGCGTCTAAAATGGATCCACAAAGCACTGGAACAGCGCAAGCTATATGAGGTACATTTGTTGTACAATATGGGATTGGCAGAAAGGTGTATACCTGCAACATTACCATGTTTTTATTTTTCCATGCTCTCTCAATGCTTTTCATCCTTTTCTAGTATTTCACTATTTATTTACAGTTTATTATATAGTGCCGCAAATTCTGTTGCACTTTACAATTGTGTTTATTCTCATACCTAAAATGATTAAACCCAAAACTGCTATCTGAATATGGATGTTTTCAATGCATATGTGTGCCATATTCAAGGGAAGTGAAAGTAATGTAGTTATGTTAAATTATGTTCTTGTAGTGATTGCCATGGGGTATAGAGTGTGGTACCGGGAGCTTTGGGCACTTTAAATTTACAGGCAGATAGCTGATAGCTCTGTCCCCCTCCTATATTCCACTGGCTGCTGGAAAACTTCCATCTCTTCTAACAAGGCCGCAAAGGACAGGGCCGGGTACAGAGCAAGAGAAGGGAATCCCTCTTATCAAATATGGTGCCTAATTCAGCATGAGTACAAGTCTCCTGCAAGAAGTCTCAAAATTTCACCTCCTTCCACTAGCAAGCGCCCCACATGCCAGTTTACGCTCTGATGCCATTTGACATTTTTGCAATTGCTAGATGGCAAAGTGCTAGCACCTACAGTAGGGTTGGGTAATAAGTGGCCCACCAGCTGTTGGTGAACTACACATCCCAACATGCCTTGCATCAGTTTCAGCATGGACAAATAGAAAACCTAAGGCAAGGCATGCTGGGATGTGTAGCTCATCAACAACTGGAAGGTTGCTTATTGCTCACCCCTGATCTAGAGGGTACCACCTGCCTGTGCAGCCTAGCTGCAAAGGTAGTCACCGGACAAACCGTTTTTTTTTACTATTGCAGCGCCTGCATGTGAAGTGATGCAGCCGCCACCGCAAACGGTCCGGACCCATACGTCTGGTTAACCAGAGTTGTCGCTGGGATACACCAATAACATACAATAGGTCATAAAAGGTTTAAAGTGCCCAAGCTCCCTGCACCCCTCTCTATACCCCATCACCCCATGGTAATACACTGTCCCCCAGCGGATGGACAAATTAAAATACAAAACTTTAAAGTACAGATGATAGCCTGATAAGGTAGTGTGGTAAAAGTTGCAAAACATTATGTATAAGCCTGAAGGCTTATTAGTCGCTTGAAAACATCACTGCCTGCTAGTTTGTATTTACAGGTTTGGTATGGCATTGAAAAATGTGTTTGTTTGTCTACTGACTTATTATCCCAACTCCTACAGAATGTGATGCGAGAGTACATTCAGAAACATCCAGGGTTGAACATTTCTGAAGAGGTCAGCACCCGTCCTACCCTTACCAAGGCAGAGCGTCAACTCAAAGATAAATTTGATGGAAGGCCAACGAAACCCCCTCCGTAAGTTAAGGCATTTGACCTTTTATATAATCTAATACCAAATGTAGAAATCTGGATATAAGCAGTCAATAAAAGATGAAAAAATTCCATACTGTCTTTTTTCAACTCTCATGTTGAGCCAGTCTGAACGAGACGTGCGGACATCCATTTTGCCATTGTTCTATCCCAAATGTCTTGGCATTGGGCAGCTCTCTTTTTGGGGAAAAAGCCCAATATTGTGGCAAGATCAGTGTGCATTTGTTTCTTTTCCTCTGTAGCAGCAACACCACTAGCAATGTTGAGTAAATGTAGGCACAGGTTTTGGGTAATAATGGGTGCGTTGTAAGATTCATCAGCGTTCCCCTGCTAACACTATGCTGTCTCCACACAGGAACAGCTATTCTATGTACTGTGCAGAACTGATGACCAACATGAAGGATGTCCCCAGCACTGAACGCATGGTACTCTGCAGCCAGCAGTGGAAACTGCTCTCTCAGAAGGAGAAAGAAGCTTATCACAAGAAGTGCGAGCAGGTAAATATTCCCTCATTTTATCACCAATTTTAGACTTTCCGATTCTTTTTGTTTTGGCAATGATCTACCAAAACATTAGCCCTATTTAAGCCTCAGCAATTCCAGAAAGTAGCCAACCAGGCCATCTAAACATTAATGAATGACAAGCAAAATGAGCAGTGCATTCATTAATGTAACCGCTGTATATTCTATACTGTAATTGTGGTATTTGCATGCAGAAACATAGCTATTAATTGGATTGACCCATATAAGACTGGCTTCAAAGCTAGTGGGTGCAAAATGTGCTTTTTTTAATTGCCAGTTTGTATTTTAGATTTTACATGTAAGATGTACAAGCTAGTTTAGAGATATGGGGGGTGGGTGTATAGCCTAGGCCAACTAAAATTCAGGCAAAGATGGTGAGGATCGCATTAAACAGCATCATGTTATATTTGCACTCTTTGTATCCCTTGTTATGTATTGATTTTCCCTGAAACTCATTTTATACCTAATCTGATAAGACCATATGGACATGTGGGCCCTGGAACAATAGTGTGGGAACAATGTAGCGTCTGCTGTGTGAAACAAAGTTCAACAGTTGTTTTTTTTTTTTTCATATTTGCAGAAAAAGAAAGAGTATGAAGTGGAGTTAATACGTTTCCTTGAGGTGAGTTGTTTACGGAAACAGTGCATGTAGGTAAATGATAAGTACTGTGCAGGAGAGAGAGACACCTGATTGGAGGGCTTAATGTTTTTTTTTTTTTCCTTCATTTTACTTGTTCTAGAGTCTCCCAGAAGAGGAGCAGCAGAGGGTTCTTGCAGAAGAAAAGATGGTAGGCATGAACAAGAAAGCACTGTCCAGTCAAGCGTCAAAGTTAGCAGCACTGGAAGCTGCAAAGGTGAACTGGTTATTAGTCTCTTGTCACCAGCTCAGTCACCTAAAGCATCGCTTCTTTTACCTTTTTATTTCAGTTGTATTTTATTTCTTTCAAGTACTTTGAACATTTTGTGCATTTTTGTTCCCCCCCCCCCCTTTTTTTTATTTTATCTGTTTAATGCTGTATTATGTTTTCACTTCTGCATAGCCAAAGAGCAAACCTGCACAGCAAAACAAGAAAAAAGCCACAGATGAGAGGGCTAAGCTGCCTGAGACCCCCAAAACAGCAGAAGAAATTTGGCAGCAGAGTGTGATTGGGGACTACCTTGCACGGTTTAAGGTAAGAGGGAAAGAAAACCTAAAAACTGTAAGGTGTCCTGTGCCTATAGGTCTCTGTAAACAAGCACATGAACAGCGTTGCTGTGGTTTTTGGTTTGTTTTGTTCTGATTTTTGTTGTATATCCCACATTTTCATTTTAGAATGACCGAGCTAAAGCCCTGAAGTGTATGGAAGCCACTTGGCTGAACATGGAAAAGAAGGAAAAGATCATGTGGATTAAAAAAGCAGCTGAAGACCAGAAGCGATATGAGGTACAAAGCATTGCACCATGTGACTCTTTTTCATAAAATTATTGGATTTAAGTACTTGATAACCATTTTCCAAGTAGTTAATATAGCAGAATCTAATACAAAATGGGGTGGGGAATTAATGTGTTATTAGCGAGAAAGAGCTACACACAGGTTGAGAGGGGTATTCAATGTGAGCTCGACCGAGAACATGCAGGCGGGATTCAATGTCCCTCCTGCGGGGGAGCGAGAAGGGGGCGTGGCTGCGAGTTGTGGCCGGGAAGAGGCGAGCTGCAGCCGGCAGCTCGTCACTTCCTGGCAGAGCGAGGCCTACAGCTTGTGATGTCGGGCTCATTCTGCCAAGATACCCTGCTCAATGCTGTCGGAAGACAGCATTGAATAGGGCCCGGCAGGCATCTCCCCGACAGGTTGATACATACCCATTATACATACCTATTAGTATGTCTATAATATAATAAATAGTGTAATATCCAGCATGCACTCCACTGTAAAATGAAGCACTTCCCCTTGTGCCCTCTCACACTAAAACATCCATTGTATTAAGGCAACATATAATAAAGTTTATATAATAAGAAAAACGCAACAAGCACAATGGTTTGTTCAGAACAGAAAGTTGCCTCATTGGAGTCTGACGTATTAAATAGATCTGAGTGTTTCCTTGGATATAGAGGTATATCATTTTTACAGTTTTTCAATAGGGTTAGTGGGCCAATTTAATGGCTCTAGATTTAGACAAAATTAACCGATATGTCCCATAACTAACTTAATGATTCACCAGCATTGTTTCTTCCTTTTGTAGGCCCTTTTTTATTTTAAAGAAAATATCTCAGGAGAGTTGTAATTAAATGTGGCTTGCGTCTTTTTTTTTTCTTTTGTGGCAGATAGTTGTTAGTTACTAACACTGTGTGGTCCTTTTTCTTCCAGAGAGAGCTTAGTGACATGAGGGCTCCGCCGGCCACAGTAAACCCTGGGAAGAAAGTGAAGTTCCTGGGAGAACCTAAGAAAGCGCCAATGTAAGCCTAAATTATGGCAGTATATTTTAGCAGTGTTCCTATCATATTTATTTCCTATACATTATTTGTGGGGTTTTTTTTTGTTTTTTTTTAAATCAGATTTCTTACACACATAGGATTTCACTATTTGAAGCTTCTAGCACAGGGGTGTCAAACTCAAATTCATCGGGGGCCGCATCAGCAGTTTGGTCACCCTCAAAGGGCCGGTTGTATCTGTAGAACTATGTGTCCACTCTTTATTATCATAAATTATTGTCACTGCATTCAATTATTGTATACTCAGCAGTAGCATTTCCCTCCTGCTATTGCTTTGAACTGCAGTGCATTAGGGCACACGCTGCCTGCACAGGGGGGCAGCACTCAGTCTTAGGGCATATGTCTGCTTATTATCATGGGACACAGCAATTAATGATGGGCTGCAATGTGCCAGTGCAAACACACACATAGGCAGAGAGTTTGACACTTACCCGCTCTGATGCGTCCACTCTAGTCTGCGCTGCTCCACCACCAAGGACACAGCTGCGCTCTCACACAGGCGCATTTCCCCCTCCCTCCTGTGAGTAGCGCTCCTCGCACTATCTATCCAGGAGTGGGGGGCAGCATGCTCCCGGTCACTGTGCAGTGCACACTCAGCAGTAAGTGACCTGGAGCGCACAGCAGCAGCACCATTCACCACAACGGACCTGCTCTTTCCTCTCTCTGGCTCCTATACAGCAGGTGGGAGCAGAGGAGGGGTTGACGACCGGCAGCACTGCGCTAGAGGGCAGACTATCTCTGGCTTGTAGGCTGCCGCGCATGCGCTGAAGAGGCGGCTTTTTTGTTTAAAGAAATCGAGAATAAAAGGTGAAGGCTGGCGGCGGCTGCGCGGGCCACATGAAGAGGTCTGGCGGGCCGGATTTGGCCCGCGGGCCTTGTGTTTGACACACCTGTTCTAGCAGATGGTTCAAATATTATGTAAACATTTTCTTGTGTTTTTTTTTTATTTTATTTTATTTACTTTTATCTTCCTTTTACTTCAAAAGTAGTCTTCATTGAATGTAGTCATTACTTTTCTGATATGTAACCATACGGTATTTTCCAACTTTCTAGCAAATTTGTAAATATAGGTTGGAGACAGCTATTTTGCGATGACGAACTCTAAAAATAGATAAGGTCAAAAGACTGCAGCTTGTCTATTCCATAGAAACAATGACACTGAGGCACTTCATGATCAAAATTCATCAGGCATGAATAATATATATATATATATATATATATATATATATATATATATATATATATATATATATATATATATATATATATATATATATACTTTTGCCATCCATTCTATTTTTATTTTTGTGATTTCCTGGGTGGGTTTATCACTAGATTCCAGCACACTGTTAAGTCTCTCCTGATTATTCATCTAGGAATGGTTACCAGAAGTTCTCACAGGAACTCCTGTCAAATGGAGAACTGAATCATCTACCACTGAAGGAGCGTATGGTGGAAATTGGAAGTCGCTGGCAGCGGATTTCCCCCAGTCAGAAAGATTATTATAAGAAGTTAGCAGAAGATCAACAGAAAGTCTACCGTGTGCAACTCGAGTCATGGATGAAGGTGTGACATTGCGCTCCATGTGGGGTTTTGTTTCTTCACAAATAATATATTACAAAAAGCATTATATTTTATTGAGATTCTCTACCGAGTTATAACTCAAAAGCTTATTGTGATCTTAAAATTACCTATTATCACCAGACGGACTTTTTATGGACTCCGTAATTATTCATGAGCGTATGGCCTTTCCATAGAGGGAGGGAGGGAGGGGAGGGAGAAGGAGGGGACTCAGTGGACAGCATAATGGTTTGTATTATTTTTTGCTGTTTTGTGCTTCTGTAGTATCCATATTGAGCAAAGTTTGGTTAGGATCGCACCTTTCCCGCAATGCACATCCTGGATTTGCAAAATGTGTCTCACTAAGTATAGGACAAGGGGGTGATTCTAGTTCGCTCGATAAGCTGCGAAGCTCGCAGCTTACCAAGTCTTTGTGACTCTTCCCTGGCAAATGCCGTTTCCTCTCACCATTGAATGATTTCTCCTGCCTTCGCAAATATGTCAGAGACTGATTTATATTTGCGGTCAGCGGAACGAAGATAGGGCGGGCGGCAGCCACGGCCCAGCATATCTTGTCCCATCTGAATGTCCAGCATTTTCATGGGGACACCCATGAAATGCTGGACGTTCACATGGGGCGACTACCGAACCCGCCACCACACACGCCTGGCCCTCACTGTGAGAATGCCCCAGGAAACATTGTGAATTGCAATGGCCGTTCTCAGTCAGGGTTTGCGCCTGTGCAGAAATGCGCAGGTGCAAACCCCGACAATAGGGGCAGGGGCCAAACTCTGTTCGCTCCGAGTAAATCAGATCCGTCCCCTAGGCCTCCTATGTGTCAATTCCAAGCTGTAGCAATTGGTCCTTTTGCATACATTGAAAAGGCTCAGCACAGAAAGGAACACCCCTGAAAATGTGCCTTCTCTGGATCTGATTTCACAAACCGAAGTGTATCGGCAAGTGCCAGGAATGTATAATATTGGTAAAATAGGTCCTGTTAAAAATAAATCAATATCCTCTGCATATGTTGGCCTTTTGCTCAACAAATTTTGAGGCACCTGTGCAAATCAATTAACTATTGTAAAAATGACCTCTCTTGTATGTAGATATGAGGATGCACTGAAATATCATCTTCCGTTTTTGTTTTCCAGAGTTTGTCCTCTCAAGACCGCGCAACTTACAGAGAGCAGACAACAAGTGTAAGTCTTATTGAATGGTGGAAGCAGTCTTCGCTGCGTTGGTAGAGAATTGTTGAAATTGGCTTGTAACACCTTTTTTTTTTCCTTTTGATTTGACAGAAGCGCAAGAGTACAACAAAACTCAAAGGACCCAGCCCAAAAGCTAAACCAGTGGTGCAATCTAAATCTGTGAGTGTACCCCATTATGTGTTTTATAAGAAGCAGGTGGTGTTGGAGTTTTCAGACCCAAACAGGGGTAAAATAGAACCAATGGAGGTACCTAGTGGTACAATGTATAGTTTTAAAAATCTGTTGTCCCTATTAGTTTATACTTTGTTGGGCGATATTCTAGATAGAAGGTGTGGGTTTATTTTGTTCATAGAATAGGGGAGGGTATTTATCAAAGCTGGGAGAGAGAAAATTGGGAATGATAAAGTACCAACCAATCAACTTCTGCCTTACAGCTTACAGGCTGTGTTTGAAAAATAACAGGTAGGTACTTTTATATCTGTCCACCTTATCTCTCTCCGAGCTTTCATAAACACTCCCCATAGGATTATATATTGTCACACCTTTTATCTCCCACATTATGCTTCATTCACGTTTAGAAATGCCCAGAAATCAGTAGTGTGAAATTTGCTATGTTGTGGTGCTAGATTTTTTTTTTTTTTTTTAGTCTAGATTTTAGTATTCTGTGGCCCAACAATATATTAATCATGTTTAGTTCCCATATGTAGGGTCAATGTAGCTATCTGGATCAAGCTGTACTTTACATTGCTGTTTGTGAGACACTTGTTTTGCACATTTTACATTTAGGATGATGACGATGATGACGACGACGATGATGAAGATGACGACGACGATGATGACGATGATGAAGAAGATGAAGATAAAGAAGACTCATCTGATGATGGGGACTCTTCAGATTCTAGCAGTGAGGATGACAGTGAAGATGCAGAGGAGGTGAGCGATTACACTGTGTTTGAATAAGGAGTAGCAGCACTGCAATAAATGACAAACCTATTTCATTTATTGATCCTCCTGTTTCCCTTCTGCAGAACGAAGATGAGGAGGAAGAAGATGAAGATAACGAATCGGGCTCAAGTTCCTCCTCGTCGTCATCTTCCTCAGCAGAGTCCTCAGACTCTGACTCAAATTGAGAAGGAACTACCAGTTGTGATGAGTGGAACAATAAACTGGGACAAACTTGTTTCAAGGACACCTATCGCCTACACACTAGAGGCATACATTTTGTGCACTGAACTAATATTCAGGACACTGCAGCTTATCAATACAAAAGGAAACCATGACCTCACCGATAAGAGTAGGTGCAGCCGTTTTGTGCTCTGGACTTCTATTCACAGAGTTTCATTAGGTACGCTTGCATTGATTGGCTGCTTTCTTCTGAATATTTCTCCCTTTGTGTAGATAATAAGGGGATATGTTAACATGTTCAGAGAGCTAGCCACATAGATAATGTACAAGTTTGACTTGCACCGTGTAAAATGTTATACAGTTAAGCTGTACAGAGTGTGGCGACATCATGAACCTTGCGTTTCTCTCACACTTTTGAATTAGATTGTGCTTTCCAATAGCATTTTTACAGACTGACACTTTATTTTTTATTTTTGTGTCCCCTTTTAGTTCTGTAAATCATGCCATAGCTGCTTCACCAAGTTCAAGTCAGCTGTAAATGCAGTCCTAAATGTGCCTCCATTGCCCCAAAGTTGGCTTGCATAATTTCTCCTCATTTTGTGTTTGCCTAAGGCCAGAACCTCCACTTACTATTGCCCCAACTGTCTTGACATTCACTTTTTTCAAATTATAGACTTCATTTATTTCACCGAACTATTTAAATGGTTCCATTATGACACCGATTATTCATTATAGGCAAAAACACTTTAATATAAGGAGAACCAAGTCCAGAGCACTTTGTTTTGCCCTTATCATAATGGCAAGTCATGTGTTCCTCCCTCTTGTTTTTGTTTATCATTATACCTTTTGTTCTTCCCTCTCTTCCAAACTCTACCTGTTTTAATTTCCTTGTTCTAGTACTGTTCTCATTCTACTTGGCAAAAGGGGGCAGTGAGGGATAACATTTCAAGTATGTATCACTGGCCACAATCTATATTTGTGAGGTAACGAGCAACTGTTAACTGCACACAGTGGAAGTAGCCATTTTGAGGCATGAGAATGCATCCTTTCATTCGCTAGTGATACCACTGAGGCATGAGGTACAAAGGGATCATTGGCTCAGGCCACTAAATGGCTGGATCCATTATGCATTGGTGACAGATGCACATTATTTTTTAAGTAGTGTGTGAACACCATGCAAAAATCAGTTGACCAATTCAGGAACGTGAGTTATGGAGATTCATTCAAATGGCACCATTCTCATTAGCAATTGCCCCCCCCCCCCCCCCCCCCCCCCCCCAAAAAAAAATTGGTTATGCAGGGGGGGAAGGTATTTGGTTATTTCTTGCTTGTACTTAAATCGTATTTTAGCCAGCCTGTTTTAGTATGTACATCTAAAAAAGAAAAGAAAAAAAAAAATCTTTTTTTTTTTTTGGGAGGGCTGCTCCATTTTTACCAACAAAAAAAGAAACTGAAAAAAGCCCTATAAGTTACTTTATTTTTTTTTTCTTAACATTCTTTCTCTTTTTGGGGGAAATGTAGATTCTTACTGTGAAGTTGAACGCACGGTGAGTGGCAAAAGACTTTTAGTGCATTTTTAGCACTATGAAAAAAAAAAATAGGATGTGAGCTGCGTTACAGAAGAGATAAACCCTTCCTTTTTTTCCTATATGGACAAAATTTAAAACACAAATGCTTTTTTTGTAGGTTAAAGTGAAAATTAAAAAAAAAAATGTGTTTTGTAACCGATTCATTGGTTTAGTGTAGACAGTTTAAAGAAAAAAACGTGCGTTCTCATTATTTTTGTTTTGTACAAAGAGGGGAGGGGAGGGGAAGAGATTTCTGTTCAGTTCTCTGGAAAAAAATAAAACTTTAGGGATTAGTGTGTTTTGTGCATTTTTGTTTTTTCTATTCTATTTTTTTTTTTTTTATTATTATTATTATTATTATTATGATTGGTTTTAGTGTTCATATACCCCCAAATACAAATTACAGAATGCTTTGGCTTCTTGTACAAACTGTGGTATTAGAAGTATTACAACAACTGAATCACATAAGCTATCCACCCTGCTTTATAGTTACATTTATTTTCTTTTTTTAAATTAAAGATTGATAACTTTTTACACGTCGTAAAGAAAGTAGGACTATATTGTTTACAAACTGCTTATTTCTTCACAATTATTGAATGTTTATTTTTTGTTAATTGTAAAATTAAATCGGACCCCAGAATAAATCGGACCCCAGAATAAAAAGTAACATGGTCAGGCCAGGTAAAAATTAAGCGCCAAGAAAATATTAAAATAAATATTAATTCTTGATCAACAATATTAAAAAAACATTTTTAAGTAGGTCTCAAACTAAGCTAGACCACCACAATAGGTAGTTTTTATTATCTGGTCTTTAAAGTCCCTATTGCATGAGATTATAGGTTTTGTTTTTTCTATTAACTTTTGCTTGGCTTTGGTTTTGCATAGCTGAGAACTGGAGCAGAACATTTGGTTCCCAGATTTCCAATTTGTTTTGTTTTTTTCGTGGCACTCCTAGGCCAAAAGTTTATTATTGAGTACTTAAAAAAAAATATAAACACAATTTATTTAATTTAATATGTCATCCTTAGGTTCAGTTATGTGGTGAGGGACAGAATTCGCTTTTATTTGTCCACCTGTTATAAGAAGCCAGGAGCGCTAGTTTTGCCTATTTTTCATTGACCAAAAATAATTTGAATTGGTCCTGAACCACCAACCCAGGGCACCCCTGCAAGTGTTCTGTGGCACACCGATTGGGAATCACTGGCTTGCAGCATAATATATGGCTGTAACAGACTACTGGGGCAATAAAATTGCTCCTGAAAGATTTTTGTGTGGTAGAAAATGGATCTGGAATACCAAGCATTGTCGGGACAACTATCAAGTACTTTTCGGTACTCTTTACCTAGCACGGCGCCCATCGCGGTCATCGCATGCACTAAAAAACCGGGTGCGACGCCATGCCCGCGATTTCCCATAGGGATCAATGTTAAAAGTGTGATTGGACGTGATTTTACTGTTCAATGCCTCAATGCCCGTGATTTTTCCATAGGAAACAATGTTAAATGGGCCACAGAGCCCTAATAGTCCCCCTGAAGTCTGAAATAGCCCCCACAATTGTTAACGCCACCCCACGATCAACGTGACCACGAAGCGTGGCGAGCGCAGCGGTACGCGTCCTCCGACCTTTTCATACCCCCACTATCCACGTCGGCGTGGAGTTGAGAATAGAATAGTGTGGCGAGCCACCGAGCCCGAAGCGTGGCGAGCGCACGCGGATACCTGTGAAGCCCGCGAAGAGACGCGTTTACCTGTGAAGGTATCCGCGTCCCCTCGCGGGGCTCGCTGCTCTCGCCACGCTTCGGTCTCGGTGGCTCGCTGCGCTCGCCACACTGTTCTATTCTCAACTCCACGCCGACGTGGATAGTGGGGGTATGAAAAGGTCGGAGGACGCGTACCGCCGCCCCTCGCGGGCTCGCTGTGCTCGCCACGCTTCGGGTTCACATTGATCGTGGGGTGGCGTTAACAATTGTGGGGGCCATTTCAGACTTCAGGGGGACTATTAGGGCTCTGTGGCCCATTTAACATTGTTTCCTATGGAAAAATCGCGGGCATTGAACAGTAAAATCGCGTCCAATCACACTTTTAACATTGATCCCTATGGGAAATCGCGGGCATCGCGTCGCACCAGTTTTTTTAGTGCATGCGATGGCCGCGATTTTTTTACCCCCGATGACCGTGATGGACATTGTGGGCGCCGTGCTAGGTGGTAAAGAGTACCTAATTTTCTTCTGCTGCCTTCAGGCAGATGAAGCAAAATCCACAAAAATGCTGGCTATTTACTGCAGCATATTGAATTGAGATGGTATCTGTATCTCCTGGTGCTTTGACTGCCAGTGGTCAGAAGACCAACAGCGGCATGCTGAGGTGTAGAATCTCAACAACTGGTAGACGAGTATCCTAACCCTCCCCCGACAGCCTAACCTTAATCATACCCTCTTAGTGCCTAACCCTCACCCCTAGCAACCTTATTCTAAGCCTTCCCTTTACTGCTTAAAATCTAGATGTTTTCTCTATGCTTGATGTTTCATCTACTGATTCTTGCCACTACACTTTTCCTTTGAATTTGCCCAAGTCTTAACACTGCTATAAATAGTATATGGTTGGTTGTTTATTTTTGTTCCATATTGTTAAAGAGGCGCGCTCCTGTACAAGTATCTCACACCTCTCCCGTTAAAAGCTATCCTTTGCAAGGATTCAGTACTGAATCCCGGCGGTCGGGATCCCGGCGTGCAGAATGCCGACAGCCGAAATGCCGACAAGGGGGGGACGTGGATCGCCCCCCTCTTGCGGGCTCGCCACGAAGCGGGCCCGGTGCCTCGCTACGCTCGGCACACTAATTTATTCTCCCTCCAGGGGTGTCGTGGACACCCACGGAGTGAGAATGTGTCGGGATTCTGGCGTCGGGATTCTGAACGCCGGGATCCTGACCGCCGGGATTTTAACAGCATCCCCTTTGCAATTACTGGACTTCCACGTTCAGGACATAGGAGTCCTGCGCATGTACAGTGATGTGGGAGTGCTGGAATGGATATGATTGGAACTCTTCCAGGGGTTAATATGAAAAGCCTATTGGGTAACGCCACATAAAGAGCATTCTGGAGCTTGATACATATAGAAATGTGGCAAAGATGCAGATTACTGCATTTTCTGAGTTTTTACAGCATTTTTGGCTTTAGTATATCCAACCTTTTTAAATGATTATAATAATATTTATATATTGCTTTTCTCTAAGGATTCTAAACATTATACATTTGCAGTAAAGGAAACATCTTAAAATGGAGACAGCCATACTGGGTACACTATAATTGACAATGTTTAACATCAGCAATACATGCAGTTTTGATCATACATGTGCAAATTATGTACATACAATAAGCAAAATATAATAGAATAATCAGTTTCAGGGATTGTTTATCACCCTCGCACAAAGGTACCTGTGGAGACCGCTATCTTCAGCACACTACACATGAAATACTGGTGGCTGGAATAGTCCATGTAAATATGACTACACTGGGGAGATATAGTACACCTCATACAATATACAAATGGAAAGATATCCACAGAATCATCTGTTTCATTGACTGTTCATTCAACTAATGAAAATACCTTGTGAAATACCCATCTTGAGTACAATTTACACTTACCTGCACTCAGGGCTATTTTTGTGCAGGCTCCAGCAGGAACTGTGGCCCTTATTCTAGTTCACTCTTTCTGACAAAATATTTCTTAGATGGACAAAACCATGTGCACTGCAGGTGTAAAACCCCACCCAAATCTAATTATCTCTGCACAAGTAACACCTGCCTCACCTGCAGTGCACATGGTTTTGTCCATCTGAGGAATATTTTGTCAGAAAGAGTGAACTAGAATAAAGGGCCACAGTTCCTGCTGGAGCCTGCACAAAAATAGCCCTGCCTGCACCCAAGATCAGTGAGCTCCAACGATCAGATCTGTACATTAATGTGAGTTGCAGGCCCAGGGCTTCACAGTATCTGAATTCACTTTACAGATCAGATGCCCAGGGTTACAGAGCTCAGCGATCGGCTGCCCTCACCAATCCTATCGGTGAGGGCAGCTATCGGACACATATAGCTGTTCAGACACATATAGCTGATCACTGATGCAGGCACAAATCTCTTCTTGCCAGCAGGCAAGGAAGACTGAACTGCTTATGAAAAGACCCAATTTTAACTGTTTTACAATCCTCTAGTTCCAGGTTTTGAGATTGTTAGCTTTTTGCTTCCAGAAAAAGGTGCAACTGGGGCAATGGAGATTTAATTTGACTAGACAGGCCATGAGCCAACTTGTTCCAACTTGCAAGATGTTCAATTTGGCACATCCTCACTTGAAAATGTGCATACTGAACTGCTTTGATGGTGAAAGGGTGCCCTCCCCCCAATCTATGTATAACTATCTATGTAACTATAGCATACTTTATAAAGAGTCGAATTAAAAAAAATTGTAGACAAATGTAAGGTTATGCACTTTGGGAACAGAAACCTGTGCAATATATATGAACTAAATGTGGTAGAGTTAGGGCAATCTCTAGGGGAGAAAGATTAGGGGTACGAATAGACAATAAATTTAGCTGTACTACTCACTGGCAAGTATTAGCGGCAAAAGCAAACCGGATTTTTGCCTGCATAAAAAGAGGTCTAGAGCAGTGGTTCTCAACCTCGGTCCTCATGGACCCCTAACAGTGCACGTTTTCCAGATCTCCACACAGAACCACAAGTTATATAATTAGCTCCACCTGTGATCTTTTAAAATGTGTCCATGAACCTGGAAAATATGCACTGTTGGGGGTCCTTGAGGACCACTGGTATAGAGGATAGGGTTGACACTAGGATATTACCCATTTATAAAGCATTAGTAAGTCCCACTTGGAATACAGTGTCCAGTTCTGTGCACTACACATTGAAAAGGTTGACATGAGTTTTCATTTTTTTGTCTTGAGGGGGATGTGGTACACTTATACATGTCCGTGTCAACCTATGTTGACAGACATCAAAACATTAGAAAAGCTCATGTCTACTGTTTTCATGTTGACCTTTTCCATGTTGACCTATTGCTTGTGTCGACCTTTTGACCAGTAGTGCTCGACCTATTGACTGTTGACCTTATTAGTGTAGACCCTATGACCCATACCCTTTATCTGTTGGTCTCAAATTCAAATAGCTTCCCTTTTGCTGGGCATATACAAGATAATTGTAGTGTGTATGCGCTGTCTGATCTGATAAAAATCGATCAGTCAGACATGCTGGATTGTCCAGCATGTCCCCCCAATTCAATATTTTCCATGTGGACAGATGGCCACATTGGGCAATGTAATAAATACATAAATAAATGTATGCCCTGTTGTGGCGACCAATGTACATTTCCCTTGTTTCTTCACATAGGAAGAAGCAGAGAAATGCCTCATCCTTGGGGCAGACTGTTGATATAACAGCCAATACACTGTTTCACAGTGTATCCTGTAATGAATAGTGTCAGAGAGATGCCTTAGAACAAGGGATCATCAACTTCCATTAGTCATATTTACATGAGACTCTACATTTCAAACCCTTAACAGCACCAGAAAAGAATCCTCATTTTATTCTATACCAACCAATCAGCTTCTGTCGTTTTACAGACTGCTATAAAAATAGATATCGAATCGGTACAATAAGGGGTAAATTTACCAAGATGGAAGTTCTAATGAAGATGTGATGTTGCCCATGGCAACCAAGCAGATTATTATCTTTTTTTTTTTTCAAGTATACATATTACATCTTCGTCAGTGTCACATACAGATAAATTGGTCTAGTCAGATAACATCAAATCAGGTATATTTTCGGTGAAACAACATGTCAAGGGGTCTAACATCTATTATTCGCATCACTAGTTTTGTGTAAGGTGGGGATATACGAGGGGTTTTTATCAAAAAGGGGGAACACCATTAGCAATAGTCTCCAAATCATACAAGGATGTTGATCGGAGGCTGCTTCTCAATGCATCTTTAGTGGTCTGGGTCAAAGTATGTATGTAAGGCATCCATACACCTGCAAATTTACCAACTCATTTTTCTTTATTTGTTGCAAACTCCGTCCAATCCATTTGAAATAAATACTGGATTCTAGGATAAATCAATGAAAATGGGATCGGGACCTTATCGATCCATTGAGAAAGAATGTTTTTTTTCCCCGCTGCTGCTAACTTGTTGAGTAGAAGAAGTGCACCTTTAGATATTATCAAGATATATTCAACTTATATATATTCCAAAATACCCAGTCTCTATACCTGAAACCAGGAGTTAAAGTGGGCCGGAGCTTGGTGGAACTGAGTTCCGGCAGTTGTAATTGAAGCTGGAACTCAGGTCCGCCTCCTTCCGCCCATCTAGCACGGCCACAATTACCTCCAGCAGGCTGGCTCAGGCTGCATCAAGCCATATTAGAGCTCAGCCTCTCGAGCCCACCCAGCATCCCCCTGCCTCTGCAGCACGCCCAGCGCACTGTGTACATCTACCCCAACAGCCACCAGCCGTACACAGTGCCTACGCCCTCTTCCTTCCTGTAACTGGGCGGCTGTCACCCAATCAGAGCTTGCGGACCGGCTCTTGATTGGCTACCAGACCCCGAGCCAATCAGAGCTTGTGGGCCAGCAACCAATCAGGAGCCAGCCCGTGAGGTATGATTGGCTGACGGCCCAGGAGCAGGGGAGACGTGCACAACAACAATGAGTTGTGCTGCTGCTGGGATATTCTGTTACATTTGGGGCATATGTGTTTATTTCACTGTGGGGGCATATATGTGTCTGGCACTGTGGGGGCATATCTGGCACTGTGAGGGTATATATATGTCTGGCACTGTGGGGGCATATCTGGCACTGTGAGGGTATATATATGTCTGGCACTGTGAGGGCATATATGTGTCTGGCACTGTGAGGGCATATGTGTCTGGCACTGTGGGGGCACATGTGTGATGGGCATCTTGGTGTGCGGCATAATGTATAATGGGCATCACAGTGCGGCGTATTGTGTAATTGCCATCACAGTGTGGGGTGTAATGGGCATCACGGTGCGGCATAATGTGTAATTGGCATTACAGATAAAGAGTATATAATGATTTCAGTAGCCTGTCATTGTTTGGGCTTGATTTGTGAGGCATACTAGGTCACTGTGTGGTCCTTTATGTTTTCATGTCACTGTGTGGCCTTCAAAAGTTTTCTGATAATGCCTGTGTGTGTATACACACACACAGGCCCTCGTTCAGATTGTCTCATAAACTGCAAACATCGCAGCTTACCGAGCGCCTGAGACGCCGCCCAGCCGACTAAATGGTCCCCGCCACTGAATATCCTTGGATGACCATGTAAGGGTGGTGTTGGGGCGTGGCTTCTCCGCAAGGGAGGGTGTAGAGGGGTGAGTTCCACCACCTCCCTTGGACCACTTTAAGTACTGCCTGAAACTGTATGTTGAGTTGAGCGTTAATCAAATCTTGCAAATCTTTCCAAAATTGCTGTACCAATGAGCAATCCCATAAGCAATATACTATGTCCGCATTTGGGGTTTGACATTGAAAGCAGTTTGATGTCTGTGAATTTCCTGTTATAAATTTTTATTTAGGTGTGTAATATGCTCTGTGAAGGGTTTTTTGATGCATCTCTGTATAGCTAATAACCACCATTAGCTTATTTATTTACTCATAAGAGGAAAGCATCTTTTTCATAGATCTTTCATACATCTTCTTGAAAGTGCTAAATAAATAAGTAGAATCTGATTGGTTGCTATGGGCAACATCCCACCTTCATTAGCACTTCATCTTAGTAAATTTACCCCTAATTTGGATGCAACTTTATAGCTTTCTAACATTAATCTTCCCCAAGACACTGTTAGTAACTATGAGTAAATAATAGGAACACAATTTAAGGGGGAATCGGTATTACTGCTATCTGTCTCCATGTCTCATTGACTACATACATGCTGCTCTACAATGAGACTGGCTGCCTAGCTCACTGCTCTGTTTCCATGACAACACCTCATCTCCACTCCCACCTCTGTCTACAACTGGAAGCTGCTCAACATCCAGGCCATACCCATCGATCCCGATTGGAGGATGTACTTTCCCCTTCCTTCCGATTGGCTGTCGCTCTTCTCTTTCCCTTTGTATCATTAGCAACACCGTCCCTCTGTAGCTGGTGCTGCAGTTTCCTCCTGCAGTGTGGATGCATTAACATAGAACTTGCTGCTGTTTACTGGCACGCCCCGAGTGGGCGTGGCGTATCGCTCGATGTTCTCAGCCGGTGATTGAGGCCGCCTGATAAGGTAAAATGGCGGCCGGTGCTATTAGGTGCTGAGGAGACCGGACAGAGGAGCCAAGCTGGGGGTAATGTTGGGTATGAACAATGAAATTCCTGTCGGCGTGACTCACATGCTCCTAGCACGCTGTGTGGGATTCTGTGTGTTGCTTGTGGGGCAGGGCTGTACATGTGAGCAGTGAATGCTGCACACCTAGAGGAGTGTGTGTATTGTGCAATGCACAGGCATGTGAGAGTGTGTTCCTCCTCCTGCAGTGCATCGTATATCACGGCCACTGTGAGGGAGTTATGGACCAGCATGTGGCTAACTGGGACTTGCCGGACTGCCAACCACAGCAGGGCAGAAGCTGCTCACTCATGCCTTGTGTACGTGTAGAACCTGTACGTTGCTGCATATAGTGACATACTGACTGCCCCAAGCATGCATGGCAGGGTCCCCTAGTATCTCTCAGTTGCATGTTTGTTTTGCATAGTCAGCTTTATCTTCCTGTGGGTGCAATGTCTGTCCTGTGTTCATTTTTAAGCTTGGTTTTGATTGTGCCACATATTGTGATCAACATATTCCCTTTGTTTCCTTTTTGTATAGATAAGGGGGGGTGGCTGCCTATTTTCTGCCTGGTCAGGCATCCTCATCCCCCAAGTACTGGTCACAAATGAGAATGGAAGACATGTCTCTGTCTGGCCTGGATAACAGTAAACTAGAGGTGAGGAAGTGTAATAAAATGTTACCTTACCTGGAAGCGTAATGATTGGTCAAAAAATCGTCTATTGCAGAGCTACAGTAAATTTTCAGCTGGTGACTTAGTGTCTAGATCCCTTCAGTTTTTTGACAATTTTCCCATCATGCACTGGGTCCACGTATACCTGGATGACTAACATAAGTCTGTGGCGAGCGAAGCGAGCAAGTGTACAATGCAGCTAAAATAAAACAAAATAACCGACACCTACCTCCATTACAGATAAAATAAAAAACCTTGTGAGGGCATTTAAAAACTTCCGCCCTCACTGAACATCACATCCTGTAATCAAAACTGAAGGGGATCTAGTCTCTACCTTAAATTTGCATGTATCCATGTTAGAACATTTGTGAAAATCTGTTAGAAGATAAAAAAAAAAGTCCCCAAAATTCTTCAATACAACTATGTCACTAGACTATCCTGAGCAGAGTGAAAGCGGCAATAGCCAAAATATATCATGCTAATCTGTTTCCATCGGTTACAAACGCCTTTTTGAAATTTGCTAATTTTTAGAATGGTTTCCCATTATATGCAAGCATTTAAAAAAAAAAAAAAATCCCACTCCTGCCTGGCGACTGTATTCTGTCACTTAATTAATTTTTTTATCCATCTCTGCTTCCTCCGTTTGGGAGAAAATGTAGATAAACCATGTTCCCTGTGTGCAAATGCAGAGATTCCACTTGAAAGTCCTGCCGCATGCTGCTGTATCCTCTTCTAGCTTCTTCCTACAGGAACTGAATAAAGTAGGATGTTTGGTAATGAGGATAGATCAGTTTGTTGCATGACATTTGCCTAGTCTCCGCTTTTCTACATGGGATGCACTGTTCTGCACTTTACAGGCTGCAAGGCACTATGTAATCAATGCATTTTGTCAAAGTGAAAGGTCCTCTTTAAAGAAGGTTATTACAACATTTTAAGAACATGAATATAAAAAAGAAAACAGTATAATGTAAAGCTATGTCCTGAGCCAGGCTATTTGCAAAGCCATCAACAACCACAGCAATGCTGAGAAGAGAGAATCCTGTTTGGCAAGTCCAAATATTAAGAAAACCAAAAGAATAAACGCTGTCGCATCAGAAGATGATCTTCTCTATTCTCTCAGATCGGATGTAATAATCCTTTCATCTCCAACAGGGTGCCCAAGAAGAAAAGAAGGTTCAGATTAATATGTGGTATTCAATCACCATTTCAATGGGATAAACCCATAGACCCTGACTTCACATAAATGGGTGACTTTCCCTTAAAGGTTTCTTTGTGTGTTGCACCTTGAATGGATATATACCAATACCTCCTACAAACTTCAATTGTAAAACTAACATTCACCCGAAAGGGGGTCCCTATGATCCCATAAAGTAGGGAGGGCCATCGTTGCCATTGATGGCAATTCTGCAGCTGGCCATCGATAGTGCTAAACTATGCAATGGATGACCATCGATATTTTTACATATCGATGGTCATCCATTGTGTTTGTTTGATTGGCCTGTGGGCCAATCAAAACACGGGGGTGGGGCTTCACGGGTGTCGGGGGCGGAGCTATGCTCAGTGTCCCAGCACTTTGAAGAAAGAAAAAAAAAGCAAAACATTGTTTTTCTGTTTCATCGATGGAGGGAAACAATCTGGTTCACCCCCATCGATGGCAAAAGTATTCGACATGGGCCATGAACCATCAATGAGTTCAAATCATCGATTGTCGATGGCCATCCCTACCATAAAGGTATTTTACAGTCGAGGTCCTCAATAATCATTCGAGGCAGAGATTCCACAATCCTCCAACATGTATTTATTTGTACTAAGACACCATTCCAGTAAATTCAAACATAAAAAGTTCCAGTTGAAAAATGTAACAACTGGTGGTAAATGGCTCACCCAGAATGAGTCCAAAGGGGGAAAGTGTCCCATATGACACTTTGATTATGTCACTGGTTAAGCAATAACCAGTCAGTAAATGTCCACGACCACCAACGCATTTCTAACTTTTATTGTCCTTTCTGACTGAAAACGCTGAGGAGAACATTTTTTTTTTTTTTGTGTTGGTGAAAGGGTTGGTACCCATAAGTGTTCTTCAGCTGCAGTCTGGGGCGCAGTAGGTCATTGTAATTCTGCTGAAGTCCAAATATTACCCAAAGGATTTATATGCATTGATCAAGGGTAAATTCTAAGTCACACTTGCATACCTCCCAACATGACCCTCTCCAGGAGGTGCACAATGCTCTGCTCTTAGATTTTTATCTTAATTTATGATTACCCTTATATCTGAACAGGTTAATTTAAAAAAAAAAAAGTGCTTTAACACAGGTGATGGCAATCATACATTGAGAGGGAAGTGCAGGAGCAGAGTAATGTGTCCCTCCTGGATAGGGTCATTACAATGAGTTATGCACTTGCTGTTGATAAAGTAGAGCCACTATGATACTCACTTTATTGTAACCAGTCCTTCAAAAGTAGCCATCTGTACAATTACTCTTGCCTTTTGGAGGGGGCAACCAAAGTATTGTCAAGCACTATATAACTGACTAAAATACCACATAACATTATTAGACTTTGATAAAAGACCCAAGTACCCCACACTATGCACTGTGCTGAATCAGGTGCGCTATAACCAATCTGAACAACATATAATCCATCTTCTGATTAGAGCCGTGAGTCAGCATGCAGTGTGTGCTGTACCCTCGCAGCCTGCAGAAGTTGCTATATAGCACTGACTTATATTTTCAATTAGGATATGGTCTAGAACAGGGTTCCTCAAAACTATTTTGCACTGGGACCCAATCAGACAATAAAAATAATGACAGGACCCCAGCAAGTTACTGCAGAAAGTCATCACATCACATGTGTAGTCAGCAGACAGCACATACATGGCAGCATTGTGGAGGCACAAAATGATGGGAGGAGTCTTAACATAGCAGACAATGCAACAGAGTTTTCAGACTCCTTGAATCACTGACTGAGTTTAGAAAAATCATCAGCCTGATGGTGAGCAATGTGGAGTCGCGACCCCATGGTGAGAAGGTCAGGACCCACTTTGGGGTCAGGACCCACAATTTGAGAACCGCTGGTCTAGAAGATCTACAATGTCTAGGTCGACAGTCACTTGGTTGACACCTAAGAATGGACAACATTGACTGAAGGTTGACACAAGCTTTCTGTCGATATGTCCGTGATCGACACACTTTTTATGTTTTTACATGTATGTCAACATGCGCTCGCCATGCCTTGGGTACGGTGCCTCACTACGCCCAGTACACTATTATATTCTCCCTCTATGCCCAAGTGAAGAGTTAAGTATGAACCAAGTGGGTCTGTACAAAAACATGAAAAACTTGTATCGAGCTAAAGCTTATGTTGACCGTGGATCTGTTGACCATTCTTGGATGTCGACCTAGTCACTGTTGACCAATAGTGGTCAACCTAGACATTGTTGACCCAGGGACCGAATACCTTCCAATTATACCTGCCTATAGCACCTCCTCTAAGCTGTAGCCTTTTGGCAAGAGAAGAGGCTCAAGTAGAGCTGAATGGAATTGAAATCTAAATAGAAGTAGAGTAGTAGTGTTTATAACCGTAATGCCCACATCACCTCCAATTATTGACACAGCAGATATAACTAGCTCCAACGTTGATTAAAAACAAAATTTTATAAAAAATATAGAGATTAAACCCTTAAGATCTATGGTTGGGATATGTTGATATTCATTGTCCAATACTAAGCATTAGTGTCAATTACTTTCTGTTGACTGTTAATGTTTTTCTGTAGGCCATTTCTCATGACATTTACACTGATTTGGTAGAGGACACATGTTTGGGGCTGAGTTTTGAGGTCCACCGAGCTGTTAAGTGTGGATATTTTCTGCTGGATGAAACTGACCCAGAAAGTATGAAGGATTTTGGTATGTAACCTTTCATTTGTGTTCATATTATTACTGTATCACCTGTGTACAATGGAATAAACAGGCGGGGCAGGCATTTGTGAACTGTTACCTGGAAATGTTATCAGTGATAATGGGGTTTTATTTTTCATCACCATCTTTTCCCAATGAATAAGTAGCACTAGAGCTGCTGATTCAGATGTGGCAGTCTGGTGTTGGAGACTCATATCTGCCTGACCTACCATTAGCAAGTAAGTCAGGAGGAGCTTTCTCCCAAGTCTTCCCTTTTGCAGCACTTTAGCAGAGCAGAGTCTGTAGGAAGGTTTCGCCCCCACACATTAAGTATTGAATTAAGGCGTTTCGATCAGACCCGTTGCCAAGTGTATAACATCAAGCGCCCAGTCATGCTGTCTCCATTTGCAAACATTTAATTATGCACATAGAGTCGTTCCGAAGAGCTCAGTTACTTTAAACGTGGTACTGCGATATGATACCACTTTTACATTAAAGGGGTCATTCTGGTTGGGGAAGATCGCAGCTTACTGAGCACCAGAGATGCCAAATGTTCACCCAATGAATCCCCTCGCTAATATGCGAGGGGATGTGTAACTAACCTACGCCTCCTCACATGACTCCGCTGCAGGAGAAATCATTTGATGGTCGGCGACCATCGAATGTTTTCTCCTAGCTTCACAAATAGAAGTCCGTGTTTTCATGGGGACGCCCATAAAATGCTAGGCGTTCTAGTTTTGGTGCATGCTGGGAACAATTTGCCGGTCTGATTGCATTATGCAGACTGTGAAGCTTGGTGGCGGAGGGATAAAAGTATTGTGGTAGTTTTCCAGGGTTTGCATCGGGTCCATTATCTCTAGACAAGGGCAATTTTCTCCTTCATACTTCATGGCAGCCATTACATTGGGTTTATCCCCCTCTCTCTCCCAATTAGACAGGTAGTTTTTTTCTCCCCTAGGATCCAGCTCCTCCTCTTCCTCTGCTATATAACTGAGCACCTCCCCTTACACCATAGTCTTTTTTCCTGTCTCCTCTATCTGTAAGCAGGTAGTTAGATTAGTGTAGTAAAGAGTATGGTTTAAGGACCTGGCAGCGAGGGGTGGCGGTGCCTTACCCTATATGTGTGATCCGGAGGCATGGATCTGTGCTCACTTGATGGGTTGGCGGAGCCTATAACCCGGTGTCAAGAAGGAGGTATGTGGACTCACCTAGAGCCTTAGGGCGGGAGCCATGGCGCGGTTAGGGTGAGTCCAGAGCACTAGGAGAGGTGTGCAGCGGCGTCAGCATGTTCTCCCAGGACGGGCGTCTGTTTCCGGGTATGGGGAGAGCGGACGCCGAAGGGGGAGTGATGCGAGCTTCCGGCGCGCGGTCTGCGTTGCATGGGCAGACCGCGTGCGTTCCAGTGACAGGAAGCGTATGGCGCTTCCTTATTCAGCGTCCTATGTGGTAGGCGCCGGGGAGGACGTGACGCATATGCGACGCGTCAGCACGCGGCCTGCGTTCCATTGCGGGTCGCGTGCGTTCCACAAGGCGGAAGAGCAGTATATATAGCGCCTGGCCGGTGTAACAGGCGCTCCTGCTTCTTTCTGCGTGGGTACTTCTGTGGACAAACTCTGCTGCAGTATGGAAGCCTCTCCTAATGTGAATACACCGCTGCCCAGGTAAGTCCTCAGTGAGGACTGGTTATGGTCTGCTTTTTATGCTGGTTAGTCAGTTAGTTAGTCCATCTTTTCTTCTGTTTTAGTGTGCCTGTTGTGGCAAAAAAGAAGACAGCAAAAAAGAGATTGGATAAGATTTGCCCTGAGTGTGACAAGTCATTTGTTGGAGAGGATGTATTGTGCAAAGGTTGTCTTCAGAAGAAGGAAACTGCTTCAGTGTCTAGCCAGATCTCAGAACTTAGAGAATGGATGGAGAAGAATTTTGTCTCTAACAAGGAATACTCTGGCAATAAGAGGTCTAGGTCTCAGACCAGTTTAGATGTGGACGATGATGTTGGATCAGTAGGGGCCGGTTCTGATGACGGTACAGGTGGTTCCACGGCCGAATCTGGAGAAGTGATTGAAGACGAGCGTTTGTTTGATTTAGGTCTAGTAGAAGTGGTGTTAAAAAACCTATATAAGACCTTGAATTATAAGCAACCGGTTAAAACTGAGTTGGACACTCTTTTTGAAGACAGGTCAAGGAAAGGCAGGTGCTTTCCGGTCCACAAGGTGGTCAAGGACATACTGATAAAAGAGTGGAATAATGTGGACAAACGTGTGGGGTCCTTTAAAAGGGTTGAGAAAATGTTTCCCTTGGAAGATGAGGATTTTTTGAAATGGAGCAATGTGCCCAAAATTGATGCATCTGTGTCTGAGGTTACTACCCGCACGACTATTCCGTTAGAGGACGGTGCTTCTCTAAAGGACCCTATGGAAAAGAGGATGGAGAGTGCTCTGAAACGTTTGCATATATCTACCTCTGTGTCCATGAAGGCAGGCGTAGCCATAGCCTCTCTGTCACGAGCATTACGCATATGGTGTGCGGCACTGCAGGATGATATGCAGGATAAAACCTCCCGAGATCATATGAGCAAGAGCCTGGCTCAGATACAAATGGCCATAGATTATGTCTGTGAGGCATCACTAGACATGTTGGATTTTTCAGCCAAGTCTTTGACTTCGGGAGTAGTAGCCAGAAGGGCGCTCTGGCTGAAGTCATGGTCGGCGGATTCACACTCCAAAAATAAACTGGCTACACTTCCGTATGAGGGGGCTTTTCTCTTTGGGAGTAAGCTTGACCAAATGATTCGGAGGATGTCGGGGGGTAAATCGGTCAGGTTACCCCAGGACAGGAGGGGTAGATTTAATGCCTACTCCAACAGGCAATCATTTAGACAGGCCAGGTCATATAGACCAGGCAGGCCTTTTCGTGACAAATATGCGTCAGGTACGTCACGGGCGTTTTTTCGCCAGTACATTAAAAAGAGAGGCGAAAGCTCTGGTACAACCCAGAAGCAGTGACGCCAGAGGCGACATGGAGCGGATTCCAGTAGCAGGAAGACTGTTGGAATTTGCTCACGTCTGGGAGCAGAACGTCTCGGACAAATGGGTCCTAGAGATAGTATCTCAAGGATACCGGTTAGAATTTCTGTTAAAGCCAAAATGGGCAAAATTTTTAAGTTCCAATCTTCCCCTATCAGAAACGGAAAAAGAGGTGTTGAAATTAAGCGTGCAGGATCTGATCGACACAAATGCAGTCGAAGAAGTTCCGTTAAAAGAAAGAGGACTGGGGTACTACTCCCGGTTGTTTGTTATAAGCAAGGCCTCAGGCGGGTTCAGAACCATCCTCGACTTGAGGAGTCTGAACGAGTGTCTAAGAAAAAAGAAGTTTCATATGGAAACAACCAAGTCAATCTTGATGGGAATCAGGAAGGGCGATTATCTGGTGGCAATCGACCTGAAGGATGCGTACTTTCATATTCCCATCTTTCCGGCCGACAGAAAGTATCTAAGGTTTGCCATAAAAGAAAGACCTTTCCAGTTTACATGCCTGCCATTCGGGCTAACCTCATCACCCCGGGTCTTCACAAAGGTTCTGGTGGTGTTAATAGAAAGACTAAGAAGGAAAAAAGTGATGGTGTTGGCATATCTAGACGACATCCTGATAGCAGCGCAGTCCGAAGAAGAGAGTGTACTAGCAAGAGACTACACCATCGAGTTTCTTCAAAGACACGGCTGGATGATCAACTGGGAAAAAAGTCGTCTCACTCCGTCAAGAAAGATTCAATTCTTAGGCATCCTGGTAGACACCGTCTCTTTCCACATAGCGCTCTCAGAGAAAAGGTGCGAGAAAGTCCAGCAGCTGATTTCTCTTATTCACAGCGAACCCCGCGTGCCCTTAAGAACAGCAATGAGCTTGCTCGGTATGATGGCTTCAGCAGTAGAAGTTACGCCTTGGGCAAGATGGAGAATGAGGCCACTGCAATGGTTTCTCCTGAGGTTCTCACGAGATCATACGCCACTAGATCAAGCAATAAGGATTCCAAACGCAGTAAAGGTCTCCCTGAATTGGTGGGGATACGATCTGTTAAGAGAAAGAAGGTGGTCCCTGCAAAGTCCGTCATTCGTGGTGATAACTACAGATGCCAGCGCCTCAGGCTGGGGGGCGCATGGGATAGGAAGATCGTGCCAAGGACGGTGGTCAATGCAAGAAAAAAACTGGTTCTCAAACCACAGAGAGTTGAGGGCAGTGTGGCAAGCGATAAAATTCTTCGCGGACGAGATAAAGGGGTCACATGTGCGGGTGTTCTCAGACAATGTCACGGCAGTCTCTTACATCAACCGTCAAGGAGGCACAAGAAGTCGGGTGTTGTTGGAGGAAGTAGAGAACATAATGTCGTGGGCCGAAGTAAATCTTCTGTCTATTACAGCCTTGCACATTCCAGGAGAAGAAAATCAAGCTGCAGACTTCTTGAGTCGCAATACATTAATTCCAGGCGAATGGGAACTAAAGCAGTCAGTCTTCCAGCTCATAGTAGAAAACTTCGGCATGCCAGAGATCGACCTAATGGCAACATCGGTCAACAAAAAGGTTCCCCGGTTCTTCTCACGGTACCCAGCACGCGGGTCGTGCGGAGTCGACGCCCTATCTCAGGAGTGGAGCTATTCCCTAGCCTATGTGTTCCCACCATTTTCTCTCATCCACAGAGTGTTATGGAAAATCAGGTCGGAGAGATGTCAGGTGTTGATAGTTCTTCCATATTGGGCCAGAAGGGCTTGGTTCCCGATGCTAGAGAGCATGGCGGTAGCCGGACCTCTGTTTCTGCCAGTATCGTCAGACCTTCTGTCTCAGGGACCAATCAGATGCCAAGACCCGCAGAACTTGTCGTTGACGGTGTGGAAATTGAGAGGCAGCAACTAAGGGAGAAGCACCTATCCCCAGAAGTGATAGAAATACTTCTTCAGGCTAGGAAAAAGGTTTCGTCAGCCATCTATTACAGAGTCTGGAGGATATTTGCTAAATGGTCTAAGGGCAAATTTCAGTTTCCAAATGCATCCATCTCTCATGTTCTACAGTTTCTGTGTGACGGTTTCAACAAGGGCTTAGCAGTTTCTACCCTGAAAGTGCACATCTCAGCATTAAGTGTATTGTTAGACCAGAGGCTGGCAGATCATACCCTAGTAAAAAGGTTCTGTCAGGCCATCAAGAGGATCCGGCCAAGGATTCGCTCCTTGGTTCCTCAATGGGATCTTAACTTGGTGCTAAACGGACTTATGGAGGCTCCATTTGAGCCGTTGGACAGAACAAACCTTAAGTTTTTGACATGGAAAGTGGCGTTCCTGGTAGCAATCACTTCAGTCAGACGGGTTAGTGAGCTCCAGGCGCTGTGCATTCAGGAGCAATATCTGAAGATATTCCCGGATAAAGTAGTTTTGGAGACTAAAGATTCTTTTTTGCCAAAAGTGGTGTCATTTTTTCATTTAAATCAAGAAATTATATTACCTTGTTTTTTTCCCAATCCTTCAAATAAAAAGGAAGAGAATTTGCATTCATTAGATGTGGTCAGAGCCATTAGAATTTATTTGGATAGATCTGCTTCATTCAGACAGACAGAGAATTTGTTTGTGATTCCGCAAGGTGCGAAGAAGGGATTCGTTCCAGCGAAACAGACAATTTCACGATGGCTTAAAGAAGTTATTTCCTTTACCTACAAGAAAGTAGGACGTCCAGTCCCGGAGGGTATCAAGGCACACTCGACAAGGGCAATGGCGGTTTCATGGGCGAGAGAGGCGAACGTATCGGCCAGAGAGATATGTCAAGCGGCTACTTGGAAGTCTCTGCATACGTTTTCCAAGCATTATGCCCTGGATGTGGCAGGGGCACGTTTTGGAAGCGAAGTCCTGAGACAAGCGCTAGCTTGAGGTATTGTATATCCCACCCTACTGCTTTGGTACATCCCAATGTAATGGCTGCCATGAAGTATGAAGGAGAAAGCAAGGATTATACTCACGATAATACCTTTTCTTCGGAATACTTCATGGCAGCCCATATTTTTTTAGCCCTCCCTGTTTCTGTTTTTTCCCTAGGATCGGGTCGGAGACATTCAAAAGACTATGGTGTAAGGGGAGGTGCTCAGTTATATAGCAGAGGAAGAGGAGGAGCTGGATCCTAGGGGAGAAAAAAACTACCTGTCTAATTGGGAGAGAGAGGGGGATAAACCCAATGTAATGGCTGCCATGAAGTATTCCGAAGAAAAGGTATTATCGTGAGTATAATCCTTGCTTTCTAGGCATGCTGAAACATTACATTTTGAACAATGCTATGCTACCAACTTTATGGCAACAGTTTGGGGAAGGCTCTTTTCTATTTCATCATGACTTTCCCCATTACACAATGCAAGGACTATAAAGACATGGGAGTCTCTTCTACTAACTGCGAGGGGTGCGATATACCATTGCCGAAATGTTTACACACTGGCAATGACACCTGATCATGCACCCTCTGCCCTATGGGTCATGGAGCCCTTTTCTGCTAATTTTGTTGTCTGTAAAGTGTGGTCACAATAACTCGCACCCACAAGATCATAGCAACTTGGATTGACCGCCATAGTTTTAGTCATTTAAAAGAACTTGACTGGTCAGTGCAGCCCTAACCTCAACCCCATCCAGCACCTTTGGGGTGAACTAGAGTGGAGATTGTGAGCCAGGCCTTCTCATCCAGCATCAGTGCCTGGCCTCATAAAAAGTAAATGTATTTAAATACAATGTCATTACAGTCCCTGTCGGTGTAATGGTCAGATGCCCGTTTTACTTTTGTCCATATGGTGTATGTTGAGTACAATTCACACACCCTCCTAAATTGAATGACTGAGTTATCTTTGCTAATTTTGACAAATAATCTCATAGTTAAATCTTTTTGTTTGAACCTAGTTTTATTTTGCAGATGTGTATTGTAGATCATGCAGTATCTTGGTGGAGTATGGAAAGGTTTTTATTGCATTTCTTGTGGTACTACTTTTTGGAATCGTGTATAAATAAATAAGAAATAATCTCCTTGTGTGGTTTTCCTATGTGTCGAATCCTTCTAACATATATTAAAATTAGATGTCTTTAATTGAAGAACGTTGTCGTACCCGAACTCACGTGAGTAAGTATTTTGTGACGTCTGTAAAGCTTTCTTTTATCCTCCATTCATTTGTACCCCCTCTGTGGATGAGGTGGCTCATCCCTGGAAATGTTGTGAAGTGTATAATACCTCCAGTCAGAATGCAGCCCAATCCCTGGTCTGGGCCTGGATTTTATGCTGTGTGTGGAGAAACTAAACGATGATTGACTGCTGAAAGCAATACATACTTAAAAAGGAACAAATTAAGTGTTGAAGGCAGGAATAAAGCATTGTTTTGAAAGTAACAGCATTCCTATAACTAGATATAACTGGATGAGAGATGCTGATCAGAGGGACACCTTTGATTACATTCTGTGAGACATAGATGTTGCTGGTACATAAGAACAGAGGATAAAAGAAACCTTTTACAGATGTCACAAAATACTTACCCACGTGAGTTCCGGTACAACATTGTTGTTTAACTCAAGACCTCTAGTTTAATTATATGCCAGAGGGATATGAGACATAGACATTGAAAAACCACACAAGGAGAGTTTTATTATTTATTTATTTATACACAATTCCATAAAGTAGCACCACAAGAAGTGCAATAAAAACCTTTCCATATTGTATCTTTGAAGGCTAAAAACGAGACTACTTTGCATTTTTCTAGTTGGCAGCAACCTTTCAGAAGCACGCAGGTCCTTAATACCTAGTATCCGGGTAAAGGTTTCTTGCTGAAAATAGTCTTCCTTATTTATCCCTAGTGTTTTGGTAGCAGTTGGTAGAAAGATCATAGAATATGGCAAATTCTTGTATTGGTGAGCCACTTACAAATAATCATATGGCAGAATCTGTCATTCCATGCTACTTCACATTCGCAGACCTCTCCTTTGTCAGTGGCTGGCATTAATGTGCGGTTAGGGTGGCCTATCCTGGGATTGTGATTGGCCGGATCCCAGGATTTGGCCCCAAAATGACCAGAATTTCATTACGATTTTGGGATTAGACTGCGCATGCGTAGTCTAATGCCGGGCAGTGTCTGAGCACTTGCTCAGATGCTGCCCGGCTTCTCCTCCTTTCCTCAGCTATCCAGCTCTGCACAGCATGACTTAGTCACAGGTTACGCTGCTCAGGCTACACAGCCGTTCCGCCCGCCCTATCGCTGGCACGGCTTCCAGCCGTCTGCCTGGCTAAGCCCTGCCCACCGGCCAGGCTCCATGCCGCACCAGCCCGGCTCTCAGCCATGCAGATAATTATGGGGTGGTTGGGCATTCTTCCTTCCTTTTTTTTTTTCTTAGGGAAGCCTATCACAGGAATCCAGAGATTGAGCATTTTTCAATCCCGAATTCCGGGATTGAAAAAATGCCCCGGGATTGGCATCCCTACATGCAATACAGGAACTGCAGTGCAAAACCTCTGCAATGTGAAGATGCAAACATTTTATGGAACAATGATACCCTTGTTAAGGCTTTATATTTGTTATACCATTCACACCAGCACTTCCTAGTTTGTCCCTTTTTCCCCTAATAGATCTCTATTTTTGTAGTCCTTTTTTTTTTTTTTTTTTATACCTCCTTTCTGACACTGGTTATTTTTCCTTTTTTTGTTTACAGAAATCATAGACCAGCCAGGGGTGGACATCTTTGGTCAGGTCTATAACCAGTGGAAGAGCAAAGAGTGTGTGTGTCCCAACTGTAATCGCAGTATTGCAGCCTCACGCTTTGCCCCCCACCTAGAGAAATGTTTGGGCATGGGAAGGAACAGTAGCCGCATCGCAAATCGGAGGTAAATAATGCTCCTTATTTGTTTTTTCTCTAGTTTGGAATTGCCACACTGTGATCTCTGCTCCATTAAAATTCCGTAAATTAAAAAATACTTTCAGTTCAGGAAAGCAAACCAGCTTTCATTTCTCTGTAAGGTCTTTCCTCCACACAGAATAAACATTCTGATTGGTTTTCAGGATTGCGAGCAGCAACAACATGAACAAATCAGAAAGTGACCAGGAAGATAATGATGATGTGAATGATAATGACTGGTCTTACGGATCGGAGAAGAAAGGTGCGTTTAGTCAGTCTGGAGGTAACTAACCAGTGCTGTATTCTAATATTCTATTGGTTTTCTGTTTAATTCATTGGCTTGGTCTGCACTTTATTTACTTTTATTATTATTTTTTTCCTCTTCCCCTCTCCCATGTTCCTTACTTATCCTCTTATGTTTTTGCTTATTTTGACTGGAAATCCTTCCCTTTTTTTGTGCACTGTTTTCACCTGCACTATAATATAATATTCCTCCATTTCTGTTTTTTGTGTGGCTTTTTTTTTTTCTTCTCCCATGCTTTATACCTGCCCATCCCCCCCCCCTCCCACAACCCCCCATTTTTAGCAAAGAAGAGAAGATCAGAAAAGGTAAGATGATTTTTACACATTACAATAAGGCATTCTGTCTAGTCAAAATAAATTTAGAATATTTAGGTGCAAGATTCATTGTTTATTTCTCCTTCAGAGGCATTGCTTTTTTTTGTGGATGTAAAAATAGGTTTCTCATTTTAAGTATCAATACGGGAGTCACCCCAGATGTGATTGATTTTTAAGGCCATCATCTAATGTTTCATAGCTTCCAATTGTCCTGAAAAATTTGGGTAGGACAGTCCTGTTTTTCAAGGGCTGTTCCACAGTGAAGGTGGGGCAGTTCAAAGATCCTCTCTTGCTACTCTGCTTCATTGGGAGAGATTGACAGTGGGCATGGCCAGCAGGTCACAGAGCAATGGGCATGTCCTCACAGTAATGAAACAGGGCATGGTTTGTGATCATATGAACCATGAGGCTGTGCCCTCAACTTTCAGGTGAGTGCCACTGATCTCCCTCTTCCATGCATTTGGGGGGTATGATGTGTTTTTTTTTGTTTGTTTTTTTGTCTGTTTACTCTAGCATTGTCTTTTTAGTAGAGGCCCCCTCCCCCAAGTATTTTCCTACCTGAAACATTGCTTGTTTCATTTCAACTTAATTTTTTTATTTTTGTATTCAATGATTGTACTTGCTTTCAGAACCCAAACTCTCCAAGAAGATCAAAATCCATAAAACACAAAAATGGTAAGTGCTATTTTTATAGCCAGTTTAAGTAATCTGTGGCTCTCCAGCTGTCCTCTACCAAGCTGTGTACACATGGTGCAATATATTGCTCAGTGTCCAGTTTTCATCAGCGACCCGAGATGGTTGCTGATGAACAAGAGACTCTGCCAGGGGAGCCGCAGAGGGAAACAGGTGATCACAGGAGCTATAGATGGTTTCACACAGTTTAAAATTTTAGATTTACATTTTTGTAGTAATGTTGATAGAATGTTACGCCTTCTGGTACCCAGTCTTTCAAAATCCCACTCTTGAGGTGAAAGGCACAAAAAACCTGGCTTTGGATTTGCTTTGACATGGTTTTTTTTTGTTTTTTTTATTATTCTTGGTGATGATATTTTCCATTGCATAGACTTGCATTTTGTTTCAGGATCGTACTGGAAGGTCCATGTTTCTTCCTCACACTCCATGGCAGCCATTACTCTTTGATTATTCCCCCTCTCCTCCAGTGATAGACAGGTAGATTTGAAACTCCGTCCACCTCGGTTATATAGCACCTCCTCCCCTTTGCTTTACAGTCTTTTTCCTGTATCCAGTGAGATTAGTTCAGTATAGGTTTGTTGATTTTGTGTAAGGACTTACTCTTTTGTTCCTAGCAAGAGCCCTCTGTGTAGGTGCTGCTGGAAGGGGGAATGGCATCCCGGGGAGAAGGTCCGGATCCAGGCTTATACCAGGTGGTGTCCTGCTCTATAAGTTCTACACCCCGTTACCAGGCAGTTGCCTTGAGAGGGGTCCGCTCCCCCCCCCCCCCCCCCATGCAGCCATGTCACTATGCCGCTCAGACTTCCAGTCTGTTTGGAGAAGCCGCAGCGCCGAGACAGGGTGGAAGTAAGCGGTGAAGGGGCGGAAGTGACGCTTGATGCTGATCGCGTTATGCGCCCGCCTCCTCTGCTGATCCCACAGACACTGGAAACCTTAGGAGGGGCGTAAGTGAAGCCTAAGTATGGGCGGAAATGATGCTGTAGCGTCTGGTGCCGCGCTTTGAACCCACCTTCCGTATATGTAAGGCGGTAATTGAGTCAAAATGTTATCCTGTGTGTGTATTCTGGTCGTTGAATGATATAGGAAATGCTCAACATGGATCCTGAAGCCAGCCCTTCTACCCCTAAGCCAGTGGTTCCCAAACTGTGTGCCGTGGCTCCCTGGGGTGCCTCAGGACACTTGCAGGGGTGCCCCAGGTTGGAGGTCCAGGACCAATTCAAATTATTTATGGACAAAACACGTGCTGGTGGCTGCTAATCATAAAATGTGTAAAAAAAAATAAAAAAGCAAATCATGCCCATTACCACATAACAGAATCTAAGAAGCACATATAAACACAATCTACTTAGTTTTATGTATTTTGGGGGGTTCTAGGGGTGACGTGGAAAAAATCTGATACTCTAGGCTGCCGTGATTCGAAAAAAATTGGGAACCTCTGCCCTAAGCCATTAGGTGCTGTGGAGAGGTAAGTGCAATCTGAATAGTGTAGTGATTGGTCTTTATCTATCTTTTTACCTAGTGTGTCTAAAGCTGCTGGGAAGAAGAGTACTTCCAAGACTATGAATATATCAAAGAACTGTCTTTCACCTGATAAAATCTTTTCTGGAAAGGAAAATATTTGCAAGGACTGTAATGTATCTGCTGAAGTGCAACAGTCAACCTCCAACAGCTAATGGACTAGATGAAAAAGTCATTTATGACTAAAGAGGAATTAAAAGGCATGCAAGGGGTTAAAAGAACTAGGTCTGAGACTAGTGTGGACTTTGAATATGATTCTGAATCCCCCTTGTTATATGGTGAAGATTCTGAGAAGTCTGAGCTGGAAGCTGGGGGAATTCCAAAAAAGGACAGATCATTTAATCTGGAAACAGTAGACAGTCTTCTTAAATATATCCTATAAATCTATGGATTATAAAGAGACAGAAGTGGCTGAAGATAATGATTGCTTATTTGAAGATAGGTCAGTCAAATCCAGAGTGTTCCCAGTACATAAGATTGGAGGAAGATTACGAAGGTTCGTGAGTCATTCCATACAAGACAAATGGATTATTTTGATTGTGTCAAAAGGGTATCATCTAGAATTCGACAGTTTCCCTGTAAGAAGATTTATACAATCAAGGGATCCTCAGAAGTCAGAAGAATTAGAAGCCTTTCATCACAGTGTTCGATATGATGGAATCTGGCAGTGTAACATGTACCATTCAAAGAAAGAAAAAAGGGGTTTTATTCCAAGATGTTCCTGGTAAGAAAGGCTACCGGTGGATACAGAGCGATCCTGGACCTCCAGAGATTTGAACAAGTGTCTGAAAATAAAGAAGTTTCACATGGAGACACTAAAGTCTATTCTATTGGGAGTCAGGCAAGGCGACTTCATGGCCTCAATAGACTTAAAAGACGCCTACTTCCATGTTTGCATATTGAAGAGGGACAGAAAATTTCTGAAGCTATGTGTGCTAGATCATCTGCAATTTACATGTTTCCCATTTTGCCTCTCCTCAGCATGCCTGAGAATCTTTACAAAGGTTCTGGCAGGCCTCATAGCTCATCTGAGACTGCTGGGAGTAGCAATCTGGTCCTATCTGGAAGACCTATTGGTATTCGGAAGATTGTAGAGGACGCCTTAGAGATCACAATCTCCACTCTAGAGTCTCACGGTTGGTTGATCAACAGAAAAGAGTCCTTTAACCTAACCTAACCTCTTACCAGAATCTACTTTTTCTAGGAGTCATTATAGATACAGTAGACTACATAATCTGTCAGAGGAAAGATGCGACAGGATTCAACTATTAGCATCAATAATTCAAGGTCAAAAGAAGACTGCATTGCGTCAAGTTCTACGGCTGCTGGGAATGTTAACATGTACCATAGAAGTCATGCCCTGGGCAAGGTGGAGGATGAGAGACCTCCAAGGAGATGTTCTGCAGGGTACTTATGTTAGTTGGGTGCCCACTATAGTTAGTAGGCTCATACCCCCACAGAGTTGATTTTATATAGTGTGGCGAGCCACGGAGCCTGAATCGTAGCGAGCCCCGCAAGGGGATGCGGAAAACTAAGCAAATAGCTTAGTGGGCGCCCAACTAACATATAAGTACCTTCTGAAGTTTATAAATGATCACACAGACTTAGAAGACAAAATAAAACTAAGTTAAAGAACAAGGAATTCTTTAAGTTGGTGGCTGAGCCCACAATTAAGATCCAGAAACACATCTCTTCTCCAACCAAAATATGTAGTATTGACGACAGACACAAGCGCCTCAGGATGGGGAGCAGTTCTAGGTCAGCAAAACTGTCAAGGATTCTGGTCACGCCTGTTATTTCTTTGTGGAAATAAAAAAAAAAAAAAAAATTGGCATACCGCAAATAGATCTGATGGCTTTGAATCAGAACAAGAAGGTCAATCACTTTTATCCCAGATTCCATCTACCAGGAGCAATGGGGATAGATGTCTTTTCTCTAAGTTGGGACGTCAGTCTGGCCTACGTGTTCCCTCCATTCCCGATGGTATTGAGAAAATTCCTCTAAAGTTCATTACCTGGAAGGTAGTGTTTCTCACAGCCATAACATCTGCCAAGGGAGTCGGAGAATTGCAGGCTTTATGGGGCAGAAGAGCCTTACCTAAATATATTTCCCAATTGAGTTGTACTGAGAACTAACCCTATGTTCCTGCCAAATGTAATTTCAGATTTCAACCTGAATCAAGAGGTCATTCTTCCAGCATTTTACCCTAATCCTGAGGAAGAGGAGAAATTACACGTTTGATGTGAGGAGAGCTATTTCCTGTTATCTCCAGGGAGTGGAAGGAATACGGAAATCTAAGCAATTGTTTACACTCCATTTGAGTCCAAGGAAAGGCGAAGCGGCCTCTAAGGTTACCATTGCATGTTGGATTCAAGGAGACAATATCGTTTGTGTACAAAGAAAAGGGTCTCGAGGTTCCTGATCGGCTGAAGGCACACTCTTACCAGGGCCATGTCTACCTCTTGGGCGAGAAAGGTGCAAGTTTCTGCAAAAGATATATGTGCAGCAGCAACATGGTCCTATGTACATACCTTTTCTGCGTACTGTAACATCGATGTATCTCATGCCCACTTCAGGAGAAATGTTCATCAGCAAGCTATGCTGTGATTTATTATTAATATATTTTCTGAAGTTTGAATTGACTTTGTGTATTTATTTACCCGCCCTTCTTATTATGCTTTGGTATATCCCAGAGTAATATCCCCCCCCCCCCCAAGGTTCTATAAGATGGTGTTCTGGAGACACTCAAAAGACTGTGGAGCAAAGGGGAGGAGGTGCTATATACCCGAGGTGGGCGGAGTTTCAAATCTACCTGCCTAACACTGCAGGAGAGGGGGATAAACCCAGAGTAATGGCTGCCATTGAGTGGTTCAGAAGAAAATAAATTGTTGTAAGTATAATTTGCATATTTCATTACAGGTAATAATACCTGTATCTAAAATTTGTACATCCTCTTTAATTTATACCAAAATGTCTGTACGAATTATTTTTTGATTTTCTTACTGCTCGGTAGTGAGAAGCCTTGAAACTATCCTATCTCAATATTTTGTCATGTAAAGATTTTTCATGCGAAACTTACCCAACCATTTCTTGCCCGTGTTTTACCATTTTTGCTTTTTGGATGCTGAGTCGATCAACGTTTGTTTGATTTTGATATGGAAGATCTTCATGTGAAGGTTTATTACCTTTTACTTCCTCATGACCATTGCTAAATCTTTTATGCCATTCACGCAAGTGTACATGACATACAATCTGCCTCTAGCATACAGAAAGATTTGGTGGCCATTTTCTTCAATTTAACTTAAAATATTAAGTTTCAAAACAAAAATTCTACTATTGTCGTAAGGGGGTTGACACTTCCAAAACCATTTTGGAATAGTTCAGGGTCCATGTTCTCCCCCCTCCTATTGAACTCATTCAGTATGGTGTATTTTTACAAATACAGTCACTTTATTTAATAGCCACACCTCATATGGCATGTGATCTCTGGGTTGACACCTAAGAATGGTCTTCAAAAAAAGTTTTTCATGATTTTTTTTTTTTTTTTTTACTTGGTTTATACTTTTACCATCCAAGTGGGCATAGAGTTAATAGTGGGCTGAGCGCAGCGAGGCACCATGCCCAAAGCATGGCAATCAAAGCGGTTTTCAAGATGACCTTAACAACAACAAAAAAATGGATCTCCTGTTGATCTTTAGCTTGTGCCGACATTCCTTCACTGTATTCTTAGACATATTGTTTATCATCTATACCAGAACCACCTCATAGGAAGAGGGCGACTATATTATAAAGGTTTTCTCTGCCACAAAACCCATATGTAATGCCAGTATGGTATATTTTGTTGACCTTCATAATATTGCCATAAATAACATTCATAATGTCGACATTAATAGAATATCGACATTACTGATAGCCTAGTGCCATGATGGAGTCAGGTTTCCTTACGGTGCAGGATGTGGCCTGAAATATAAACCCCCAAAAGGTGTCACCCACACCTTAAACTAGATTATAGGAAAAAACAAGCCGTAAGGGAGAATACTTTTCAAAGGTGCATAAATAAAAATAAATCACTTAGAGGAAGTCACATAGAAGAACTTCCTGTATTAAATGTGTGGGTTTTTTTTTCCTATGGGTTTTCATTCCTTGGGATCATTTCTTGAGATGATAAATCCTCCGTAAGCTCACTCAGCACACAGCAGTGTGTGCTGAGCAATCTGTCAGGGCCAGTGTTCCCTGGTGAGAGCACTGGCCCCGACTGATTACTATCCATCATGCTGGATATTAAACGCTGGGCAATCGCGACACACGGCCCAATGTAGTGGCATTTTCTAAGCTTTCTAGTGAGATCATTTAGAAAATGCCCCTAAATTGCTACCTGTGTAGACCCCATTACTTCTTGGTGCTGGTCAGTGCAGAATGTTAGCATTTAGCATGCCAATATGTTCAGTGTTGATATTCAATAATGACTGCATCCAGTAATGCCATGTTGTAATTCATGTAAAAGAAAATGCTGCACTGTAATTTGATTAGAAGATTCCTCGGGCAAGTATGGCTAGCTCCTAGTGAATCGATATGCTACATCTGGCTTACAATGTTATTGATTTTATTGGCAATATATGGCCTCTGAAAGGTATTTGATTTAGGGCTTTGCTGCAATTTAGGATTTTCTCATAGATTCATGATCTAGTTGTACAGACAGCAGTCTGGACCTTACCATGCTGATTCAGTGCAGTTGTGTGTGTATATGTGTCTTAGAATATCCCAAAATATATTATGATATGTCTTTTTTTCCCTCTTAATTCTTTCATGAAACTTAATTTTTTTTGTTTATATATATTTTTTTTTAAGGAGATCTTTCTGTTAATACGGACCCATTTAAGGTACAGTTCTAGCCTGCATTTCTTACTTTACAGCATCAAGAAATAAAAGGCAAGGTTGGCAATTGCTCCTATAATGATGTCCTTAGCTTGTATCATTTGGATTATGCTACATTTAAATTTTATTATGCTGGTTCTGCCTCAAGCAGCTAAAACCTATCCCAAATAAGCGCACCTCTTCAGAAACGCAACACACGTTTTACTGAACCCTTTTTTGGTACTTGTTTCCTAGCACGGCCACAACGATTTAGATCGTTGTGGTCGTAAGATAAAAAATCGGATCGATCGCATCGCATGCGATTTGGTCGCATGCGATGCGACCGATCCGACCGACCGATTTTTCACCCGATTTTTTTTTTTTTTTTCACCTGATTATTTTCAATTGCCCCCCCAAATGTTACTAAGTGGGCTAGACCCCACGATAGACGTCAACCCGAAGCGTGGCGAGCCCGCGAGGGGCGGCGGTGCGCGTCCTCCGACCTTTTCATTCCCCTACTATCCACTAGGGCGTGGAGTGAGAATAGAATAGTGTGGCGAGCGCAGCGAGCCACCGAGCCCGAAGCGTGGCGAGCGCAGCGAGCCCCGCGTATAACTTCACAGGTATACGCGTCGCCACGCTTCGGGCTCGGTGGCTCGCTGCGCTCGCCACACTATTCTATTCTCACTCCACGCCCTAGTGGATAGTAGGGGAATGAAAAGGTCGGAGGACGCGCACCGCCGCCCCTCGCGGGCTCGCTGCGCTCGCCACGCTTCGGGTTGACGTCTATCGTGGGGTCATGGCGGGCACATAAAAAATGTGAAATGGGTCATATTGGCCCATTTCACCTTTTTTTTATCATTTTTCCCTATGTGAGATGGACTTAATCAAGTCCATCTCATCTTGTGCCATTATAATGGCACAAGACCGACAAGATCCTCCCGATTTCAATGTTAAAAGATTTTTTAACATTGAAGTCTATGGAAAAATCGGGTCAATCGGTCGGTCGCATCGCGGCCGATTTTAATTGGTCGCGACCGACCGATTGACCCGATTTCTGTCAATCAAAGGGAAAAAATTGTAAAAAATCGGCCACATCGTGAGGATCGTGTCCCTTAATTAAGAGCCACGATCACTCACGATTGTGGCCGTTCTAGGAAACAAGTACCCCTTTTTTTTTCGCGAGAGAATCCTTCTTTTTTTTTTCATGGGACATGTGATAGAATTGAATGAAAGGGTTTGTCTTGATCGCTTACTGCATTACCAGTTACACACTGGCTCTTATCTAGTAAAGCTGTTTGAGCCACATAAAGGAACATACTTTAGAGATGAAAGCTGTTGGAATAATAAAAGTTATTATTTTTAGGGGCAACTTGCTGCACATGTACGTTCTACTCACTAATTAGTGGAGTATTCTGGATTTTTCTTAAAGTATTTAAAGTCTTTAAACCTGGCCTTGTGGTGTATGTTTTTATACAAAGGGAGGGGGGGGAAAACATATGCACAGTTAACTGGGTACTTTTACATCAGTCTGTCGGCATTCATAACCAGTATTATTTGTAATGCATAGGTATATAACAACTACTGATGCCGCTAGGCACAACTGCACATAGAAAAAAATCCCCTGTGTTTATAGGCACCAGTTAGCAGGACCCAAATGGTGGGTCTACTGAGATGTTAAGTCCGACTCCTTATAGAGTTCTGGACCAGATTGTAACACCACAAGCTCTATGTATCAACAAATTCTGGGCAAGTAATAATGTTCCCTATTGGTGTGGCAGAGGGTGCTAATTACAGTTCTGGGGAGACTCGTGACAAAAGTCTTCGCATCTGCACCGAGTGGCAAGAGACAGCTATCGAATTCCTTTCAATGCCTCTCTGTCTGAGATAGTCATAGTGTTCGTGGCAGTGCCAGGATAGGTCTGAGAAGGAAGACCTGGCGCTCCGATCCACGCACTGTGCAGTAGCTGCTGGATAGTGCATCCGTTCACTGCTGCTGTGCAGGGTATGAGGCCATGTCCGGGGTCAGTGTGTTTAGTGGCTGCCGGGACAAGCGTGAAAGGGGAGTCCTGGTGCTCCGGTCCCCACATCTACACTGTGTGCGAAAGTCAAAGTATCTGCTTACTGCAGCCATACGTAAGACAGAGACACAGCTGTCCCTTGTTACCGTGAGGTGAAGAAAATATGGACTGGCGCATGCAGACAGCTTGTGGATCATGTGTGATGTCGGCTTGGCTCAGCCATGTCTGTCACATGATCTTCCTATCGGATGCTCCACCCGGAATCAGCGTCCGTGTGCAAGGGACTTGGGAGTCCACAAGGGCAGGGCGTCTCTTGCTTGGCGGACCTCCCAAAAATTTTAAACTTGGAGAATACTGCTCTTTACTGCCCTCACTAACCTAACGGCAGGAGATCAGGCCTCCCACATGTGAAGTATGTATTTTGCTGCTGAAATACATCCACAATCTGATTGGCCAACGATTGTTCTATAAGCACTGAACATAAGGTCACTTGACCTTAGTTTAGTGCAGCTTAATAAGTTGCCCCAGGTGAAACCAGCATATTTACTGATTTAACAATTAGTATCATGTGGGAGGTGAAATATTCTCTTACCTTGAGCTTGTCATCAAATTTAGATTTATTTTATTTTTTTAAGTGCATTTCCAATCTACTGTTTTTCCATTTGTATGCTCTTTTGTAAGGTGTTGTCTTAATTTGATTCATTTTGTAACTTGTTGTTAGGCCTTCTATGGTGACAATCCAATTAGGCTCAAGGGTTGCCTCGGCGTTAAAACGACAGCAACTGCACTGAAACTAATTTAGCTCATTTCTACTCCTGCATATGGCTACGAGTGGTTTTGAGACAGTTTGGGCTGCCGTAAAGTGTGGTTGTTGTGCTTATTTACCAATTTGGATTGTTCTGTAGAAGTGAAGTCCATGTTTAAAGTTTATGTAATAAAGAGATCATTGTCCTCTCCCTTTACAGTACAGCAGCAGTGCAGGAATTAGTTATGAAAATCTTGGTCCAGAAGAATTACATACCCTTCTAACCACGGTAAGGACATTGACTCCTCTACCCTATATGCCAATGTTAGTAAATCTGCATTAATGCAAATTTTATGGATAATCTGATATATTTATCTTTGAACAAGGCTGAATCATAGGGTATATTTAAAAATAGCAACCAAACCTCAAATAACCCATTCACAGAATAGTATTTTTGTCTTTAAAGTTTCTTGATGCTTTCATCAGCAAGGCCTACATGTTCTATTTATTCTGCTTTTGAATGGCCCTTGGCAAAAATTGACAGGAAATGTATAGTTCTCTGCATCTGTTGTGCATTATGTCATGCTATGTGAAAGAGAGGCCTTTACAAATGGCTTATGTGGTTGTAGCATGTGCCTCGCCGTATCTTGCCGTTTAGTATTGTTCTTTGAGCCAAGTTTGGGGTGTGGATTTGCGAGTGCAGTCATGCCTGGCTCTCATTTTTGAAGGAAAAGAACTGCGTAGGCTCATATGTGTCACAGAAACCAACTGAGGTTAATTTGTAGGGTTCTTGTCCTAGAAAGGACAACTGAGCCACATAAATATCTGGAATGTTCATTACAAATGACCATTTTAGGTGACCCGTCAGCTTATCCAGTTCAAAATGTGACAATGAAGCAGTTTACGAAGAAGTTGTGATTTACATTTTTAAGGCTATATAAATACAGATACTCCCAAGTTTGGGAAAACAACACTCACCAGACTTTGTAGATATGATCACCGGGGATTCCAATCCCAAAATAAATTTATTCAGTCAAGGTAGAATACTTGCCGACGTTTTGATCCCTTAGGACCATTCTCAAGGCAGTACAGCATATGCAGAGGTAACATCCAAAGTGGCAACAGTGTAACAGGGGCAGGGAAGCTCTGTCCGGGTCCCTGCTTATAAAGGGGAGTGTATCCTCCCACCGCCGAATTGCGCTCCACATCGTGGAGCGCATGACGTCACTTCCGGGTAAACCCGGAAGTGCGTCGCCGCGATGTTAATGCGGCGCTGATCGTTAGTTTAAGAGGCGATCAGCTATTGCGGTCAGTGTGACAGTTGAGACCGTGGGCACTTATAGGCTAGTCATAGCCAAAGATACTGATGGGCGCACTTGCTGCAACTCTAAGGGATGTGAGAGCAGCGGGGTCACGTGATCGCATCTAGCACTGTCCATCATTGGTCAGTGCTGGTCATGTGTCACGTGTGTAATGGAGCTGTAAAAAATTTAAATATTGCCGTGGGATGGCTCTCTTGTCACACTGCTAAAGCAGGGAACCAGCTTGAGGGTGGATGAGGGGAAAAAACTATACGGTATGTGGACGAGCACACTGTTCACAGGCAGTATACATAGAAATAGAAAATGGAAGGTTAGATGTAGGCTATTTGCCTCTAAGGTAATGCTTTTAGATATAGGCAAGGTCATATGCAGGAAGTGTACAGACAAGGGAAATAATAAATATATACGATTGTGCGGTCCGGCACTCACTCCAAGTGATCAGCTGCCCCGGTGCCCATCCAAACAGTAGGATACTTAGGAAGAAAAGACTGGCACTCCAGGGTCTTGGTACAAAAGCAGTGTATTCACAGTGGGTGATAAAACAACCAACATTTCGGGGCGATGCCCCTTTGTCAAGGTGTGTGTGGTAACAAACAAAAAATGCAAGTGCTTACCTTAAATACGGGATGGTGAGAATGGGGCAGCGTGAAACGCTGTACGCCGTCTGCCGCTGCTGCGGGTGTGTGGGGGGAAGTGACGTGGTTGCTACTGGCGCAGCCGGATGTGTTACTGACTAGAGCTTGAAACGCAAGCTACAGGGGTGGTCATGGTAACTAGGTCCTCTGTTGCGTAGCCGCCGGCGGCAGAACAGCCTCAGTGCCTCACGCTGCCTGGGGTGATTATAACAAAGTGAAAAAATGAAAAATTACATACAGAATTACGAGCACTGTAAATAAATATACATATCTAAATAATAGATAGACTGCCAGTGTAAGTGAAGTGTGGGATTTTAAAAAGCCTGATATATAACTGATGGTCGACTCTCCCAATGTTGACATCATTATTTAAGTATTCAATGCAAGTGTTAATAACGACAATCTATTCATGAGGGATGCATGGGGATGTCAGTCAATTCAAGTAGCCCATTTCATGTTACATGTCTTTTTAAAGTTGTTCCTCAATGGGAACCATAAAGATGTTGTGTCAACACAGCGGGAGGAGCAATGTAGATATTTCCGGTATATTACCTGAACGATTTGATTCTTGCCACTATGGACGTTGGATCACTCTACACAATTATCCCTCACCAGGAAGGCATAGAGGCGCTCAGACAAGCTCTGACCACACACCAACAACGTCTACCACCATCTGAGTTTCTTCTTGACCTGAGTGAAAAAGTATTGAAATGCAACCATTTCCTCTACCGTGACACATACTATGTCCAGCGATCAGGGACCGCTATGGGTTCTAACCTAGCACCGTTTTATGCGAACATATACATGAACCAGTATGAACAGACCCATATATACCCCACGTATGGAGAACTGTTGCGTTTCTACAAACGCTATATCGATGACATTTTCATCATGTGGCAAGGGACCATTGATGAATTTACAGCGATGGTAGACGCCCTGAACAAACTGGACCACCCGGTAAAATTTACACATGAAGTGAGTGAAACCACCGTCAACTTTTTGGACATCTCTATCACATTAACCAACAGCATGATCAGCACGGCACTATACCGCAAAACCACGGACAGGAACACACTACTTTTGGCGACAAGCCAACACCCACCAGCATTAAAAAACAACCTACCCATCTCCCAATTTCTACGTGTGATGCGCAACAATTCCGACAAAAATACTATGGAGGAACAACTGAGTGAGATGGCAATGAGATTTCGCGATAGGGGCTACTCCAACACTAACATCAACGGATGTCTAAAGAAAGCGAGGCTCAAATTCTCCAGTGATCCAGGAACAGTATGGATAAACCAACCAGAATGGTATACACAACCACTTTTGACAACATGGCACCTACAATCAACAAATCAATTCGCCAACATTGGCAGATCATCAACTCCGATCCACAATTACACCTATCCAAAACAGCTCCACCGATGATGGCGTACAAGAAAGCACCTAATCTGAAGCAACTATTGCTGAGACCCACCATACAACCAAACACACCCCAAAATACGACTTGGTTACTTGAACGGCGCCCGGGATGCTTCAAATGCAGTGGATGTACTACATGCAGGAGCATGCTCACCGGCCCAACATTCCCACACCCTTACACCGGACAACCAGTAAAGATCAAATTCAGACTCCATTGTAATATGGACCGCCTTGTCTATATTCTGACATGCCCCTGTGGGCTTTATTATGTGGGTATGACCACTAGCAAATTTAAAGAGTGAATGGCCAACCATAGGCTCTCAATCCGCCAAGCAATAGAATCCGGAACAGCTGACCTACCAGTACCAAGACATTTCATCAAAGCCAGGCATAATGTACCAGATTTGAGATGCAAGCTTATCGACTGGATTCCGCCACCATCAAGAGGAGGAGAAGATAGAACACTACTGCTGCGCAAAAGAGAGGGTAAATGGATCTACAAACTGGACACCATTGCACCAAGAGGAATGAATGAAAACAACCCTTTCACGATCTATCTAAAATAAAATCTACGTTAACACTGAGGGCACCGGTTCCTGATTTTTGCATGTTTTTTTCATGATTTTTTCAGATTTTTCACTTTTTTTTTTTTTCATTTTCGATTTTGTTGCATTTTTAGCGTGGACTTCAAGTCCCCAACCCAACGGCGCACCACTCCGACGGTAACGGACCGGTGTGACCCACCTTTTGATACAATACGGCCACCCCCTAGACTACTATCCTCACACATAATTAACCTATATGCGGTTTTCTCTCCAGCAATAAATAAGCCCAATAGATACAGGTGGCACATGGTGACACATCCCCCCATAGTTACGTACCGCAACATCGAACCTGGACCAGGATCCCCTCAACAGACTGTACTGTCACACAACACCAGTGTGTGATTCTAAATTCACTTAAAGGCCAACCCCTAGTACCATCACACAATAATACAATAGATCACCCCTGGGTATGTTAGACCCTGTAGTATGAGGGAAAGCCGCTGTCCCACCCCGGTATAAATAAATTGGAAACTTATGTACGCACAGTGTTTATTTTGTCCATTTTGCTTATTATGTCTACATTATTTATGTATGTATGTATATGTGTTGTTTCCCGGAATCGGGACATCTGTCAGAATGAACTTCGGTCTACAGTCATTAGGTCGACCCCACTAGGTCGACTGGCAGGAAGGTTGACCTGACTTAAGGTCGACATGGGCCAATGTCGACATGACTTAAGGTCGAATTTGCATAAAGGTCGACATGTGTTTTTCACTGTTTTTTGATCCGAATGTCGACAGTCGACATGGACACAGTTGGCAATGAGAATCGGACCCTCGCATCGCTCGCTTCGCTCGCGATGCTTCGGGCACGGCACTTCTCCCACCACGCCCTAGTGGATGGTAGGGCATGAAATACCGCCTGTAGGCACATGTCGGCTCAAAAAACAGTGAAAAACCCATGTCGACCTTATGACCAGTCGACATTCCTCATGTCGACCTTTATGCAAATTCGACCTTAAGTCATGTCGACCTTGGCCCATGTCGACCTTAAGTCAGGTCAACCTTCCTGCCAGTCGACCTAGTGGGGTCGACCTAATGACTGTAGACCTAAGTTCATTCTAATAGATGACCGCATCCCGTTGTTTCCCTTATCTGTACACTTCCTGCATATGACCTTGCCTATATCTAAAAGCATTACCTTAGAGGCAAATAGCCTACATCTAACCTTCCATTTTCTATTTCTATGTATACTGCCTGTGAACAGTGTGCTCGTCCATATACCGTATAGTTGTTTTTTTTCCCCACCCTCAAGCTGGTTCCCTGCTTTAGCAGTGTGACAAGAGAGCCATCCCACGGCAATATTTAAATTTTTGACAGCTCCATTACACACGTGACCCGCACTGACCAATGATGGACAGTGCTAGATGCGATCACGTGACCCCGCTGCTCTCACATCCCTCAGAGTTGCAGCAAGTGCGCCCATCAGTATCTTTGGCTATGACTAGCCTATAAGTGCCCACGGTCTCTACTGTCACACTGACCGCAATAGCTGATCGCCTCTTAAACTGACGATCAGCGCCGCATTAACATCGCGGCGACTCACTTCCGGGTTTACCCGGAAGTGACGTCATGCGTTCCACGATGTGGAGCGCAATTCGGCGGTGGGAGGATACACTCCCCTTTATAAGCAGGGACCCGGACAGAGCTTCCCTGCCCCTGTTACACTGTTGCCACTTTGGATGTTACCTCTGCATATGCTGTACTGCCTTGAGAATGGTCCTAAGGGACCGAAACGTCTGCAAGTATTCTACCTTGACTGAATAAATTAAATTAATTTTGGGATTGGAATCCCCGGTGATCATATCTACAAAGTCTGGTTAGTGCTGTTTTCCCAAACTTGTGTGTGTGTGTGTGTATAGATAGATAGTTTGGAGTCCGCAAGCTATCTGTGTCCTGTGAGGAGGAGTTGGATTTAAAGAAACCTTTCAGTGAACATAGGGCACCTTAACCTGGTGAGTGTGCATTAAAATGGCCACCTGGTGATGATATCTGATTGGCTTTCATGATCCATGTATGCCGAGGTTGAGAATACTTAAAGAAACTGTTACGTGCATATAGGGCTATTTTCCAAGGTCAGTTCTTAATTCCTATAGGAATGACCAGACGGAAGATTTGCCAAGCTCAGTTTATTTATTGGTGACTATCTTTCACCCAGAGGAGGGGACTACAGCGCTAATTAGAACATCATTTTGTTGTTGTACCTCTCCATAGTAGTTCTTATTGTTATGCCCAATAATAATGCCCGAGTAGGGCTCTAGTTAATATTATGCCCCACAGAAGTCTTAGTTTGTTTTATGAACCCTTGTAGTTTGCATGAAATCAAAATATCCCCAATTCACATTAATGCCCACACAGTGTGATTCTGACTATTTTTTGAATTCTATATACTGTAGTTAAAATCGATTAGGCCTCAAACGGTTTTCAGCCACATTCAATGCCGATTCGATCCCGAAGCTCGGCATCAAAATTGAATAGAAAAATAGACTGTTCAGGCAAAACTATATAGTACAGATCTGTAGTCAAAATGTAATGCATTTGAATGCGTTTTGCTAGCCGTGCAATTGGATCCCAATCGAATAGCAAGTCAATCGCACTGCATGTACACCCCTAATGACCCATTACAGCAGGCATGTCCAACCTGCGGCCCTCCAGATGTGCTAAAACTACACATCCCAGCATGCCTTGCCACAATTTGGCTATTAGGGAATGCTAGAATGATGGCAATGCATGCTGGGATGTGTAGTTTTAGCACATCTGGAGGGCCGCAGGTTGGACATGCCTGCATTACAGTATCCCTTGTTTATACTGTGGTGTAGTAAATTCCTATTGTAAAGTGCAACTGAGTTTTCTGCACTATATAAGAAACCTTAGATAAGTGCCACAGTTCTTTGTATGTAAAATTACCCTGCCCTCCAAATTACAGTGATCAGATTCTGACCTCTAATGGTGCATACACACAGTGAGATTTACTTTCTATTAGACCACTTTTAGATCTGGGTCTGGATCTGAGGGTACACACTGTGATCTATGCACTATTTTTCTATTCGATTTTGCTTATACAAGCAAAATTTAATAGAAATATAATAGAAAAATAGTCTTGGCAGACAAGACTATCCAGATCCAGACACAGATCAAATAGAGGTCGAATAGAAAGTTAAATCTCACTGCGTGTATACACCTTTACACTACAGTACCCTCTAGTTCTTAGCTGAATAATACACTCTGAATAAGTGAACTGTTTATTCCTAATTGTATAAGTCTGTCGTGCTCATCCTTTCCACTGCAGCCTGTTTCTGTGGTAAGGGGGTGGATGCTTCTCTAACACAGAAGACACCCACTGACCACTTGTAACACTTGATTTGAAGAAAAGTGATATGCGCCAGTCATGTTCCTCAATGCACACCACAGTCCAGGTTTTCTGGCTACCCACTTTTGTACCTCAGTCATCTTGATTATACCATCTGTGCATAAGCAGGAATAGCCATACAACCTGGACTGTTGGTATGCCTGGAGGACCACTGGTATGGAGATAGGGCATGTGGTGATCATAGTTTTCACCTTTTTGCTCTCTAATGTAATGTGACAAGATAATACTTCTATACAAGTAGCTGCACTGGAATGTTTGCCTATATTATAATGGCAAATAGTCCTTTATCCCAATGTTAGAGTGATCTCCTGAACCTTACTCATGGGAAGTTTTATAACTGATGTCTCCGAAGTTACGTTTCAGTAGTTATTCTGACGCAATGTATTGATCAGCAAAGGTGGATATGCTTAGTCTTATGCTTAGTCTTAGTCCTCTCATGTCTTGGTGTTAATCAGTTTAATGTAACTTTTTTTAAATGTATTTTATTTGCTTTCTCCTAGCAATGTGGTGTAATATCGGAGCATACCAAAAAGATGTGCACCAGGTTAGTGGTGGGGTCTATTTATTTTTTATTTTTTTTCCCTCCTCCTGTTGTAAAATGCACAGAAATAAAATGACCATCTTCATTCCTGTAAAGGAATGGGAATCTCCAATGAATTATCTGAATAGGTGGACACAGTTTGTCCTAATATAGCTACAGTATTACACTAATCAATGAAGTACTATTCTATGAAATGGTCAGTACACACAGTCAATCAGAAGTAGCTAAATGCTGTTGGTGTAACCATCATGCAGCCTTCAATGCCTCTGATACTTTAACACACAGGTTCTCAAACTCAAGCCCTGTACACACACATCGATTTTCTTTTGATTCGATGTTAGATTCGATTTTCTATTGGATCTGGCATTAGATCTGTACTTTTGCATTAGATATCAAATTCGATATACATTCATGGTACATTGTACACATTCGATTTACTAGATCGAATTCGATATTTCCTTGGCTGCTCAGTAGATTTTTCTGTTCGACTTTGTGAAAACGGGAGATCGAATGTAGATCGAAAGTGACACAAACCATTCAATTTAGTTTAGGATTCGATTTTGCTTCAAAATTGAATCGAAAATCGTGAAAAATCGATGCATGTGTCCTCTGGAGCCCACGCAGTGCATGTTTTGCAGGTCTCCTCACAGAATCACGAGTGAAATTGGCTCCACCTGTTTATCATTTAAAATGTGTCAATGCGTAATGAATGCACTGTGACTCTGCAGAATGGCCTGGAAAATGTGAACGGTGTGGAGTCCTGAGGACAGAGTTTGAGAACCCCCCTACTTTAAAAATATGCCTGCTGGGGTTGCTTCAAAGTTTGTTACATCTGCAGGGGTTCACCCCACACAGGTCACATTTTCCAGGTCACCCAACAGGTGCACTCATTACTGACTGACACATTTTTAAAGATTCACAGGTGGAGCTAATTATTTCAGTTGATTCTGTAAAGCTGCCCATACACGCTGCTAAGCGTGCTGAGCCGATGTGTGCTTTGAGGTGCGTGCTCCCGCGCACCTCATCGCACAGTACAAAAAGTATGTGCTTGCACATACTTTTTGTACTTAGGTTTCATCAAATTGCATCGCATTGCATGCAATGCAATACAATGTGATCCCTGCTATTGCAGCCCACAACGCACGCCCGCATTGGGACGTGTATGGGCTGCTTAAGACCTGCAAAACATGCACTATGTGGTGTTCTGAGGACCGACTTTGAGAACCTGTGCTCTACTTCATATTATACACTCCCAATCTGCTTCTCGATACAGGTGCTGCAAGTAATTATGGGTACACCTTTACAAATCAACTCTGTAGATGAGATAACGCTCTGACCTGACAACGATTATTCTATCAGTGTATACACACGGAGGTGATTTTAGGCTTTGAAGTACATGAACATGTAACATTCGTCTTTATCCATACAGGTCATTACGTTGTCCCCAACACACTGATGATCAGCGTAGATCTGTCAGAGTTTACCTCCTAGGCTCCTCAGCGTAAGTGGCCTTTTTAAAATTTATTTTATTGATACTACTGTATGGCAGGCATATTTTAAAGGTTCATGGTCAAATCTTCCAAAAACTGCACCAAAGGTGAAAGTAAATTGGGGAAGAACACTATATTTAGAGCCACTTCTACTATTGAACAGTATTTATACTAATGCTTCTAATGGTAACCAGAAAAAAGCCCACATGGAAAAGGGTGCCGAACGGGGTCCTGACAGTCATTTACCCGACGTCTGGATCCCGACTGTTAAAACAGACAGGTTCCCGACGGCCATCGGCTATTCTCCCTCATGGGGGTCCACAACCCCCATAGAGGGAGAATAGAATAGGTGGCGAGCGTGGCAAGCGCAGCGAGCCTGCAAGGGGCTTTGTTGCGCTCGCCATGCTGTCTGAGTCCATCCAGTCAGGATCCTGACATTGGGCTAATGACCGTCGGGATCCTAAACCACACCCCATGGAAAATTGCACACAGGGATTGATACCCACATATGTTCATTTTCATATATTGTTAAAAATATTGCAAACATTTGTAAGGGCAACATCAGTAACCACAAAGTACTGTTAGGTTGACGAAAACAATGTTGGCAGAGTGTGCTGACTATATAATAAAGCTGAAGAGCTGTTTATATCGACTTTATCAATGTAAGGATGGTAATCCTTATCCTCCACCTAACCCTAATTGCTGTGTCTGATCTCCCCCTCCCATCCCTTGCAGCCTAACCTTTCCCACCATACATAAATTTGGCATTGCACTGTCGGGAATGCCACAGTCAGGATTCTGAGCGGTGTCTGGATTTCAGCTAAATTATTCTGACGGGTTTCTGTATACCGGTGCCTCGCCAGGTGTTCTGTCCGTCGTGATGTTAACTACATCCTGTTTATCCCAAGAATGTTTAGTTGGTCGATCACTGACGGGAGGCTGTTCTGCTTGTCCACTACCATTTCTGTGAAGTCTTGTTTTCATTTAAATTTTCCCTGAGCCCACTTACCTCCTATTTCTGTGCATGTCCTAATACTTATTTTCCTTCAAATAATGTCTTCCTCCTTTACCTTGCTGAAACACCTGATATATTTAAAAGTTTTTATCATGTTGTCCCTTTCTCTTGACTCCAAACTAATACATATTTAGAATTTACATTATTTAGATGTCACATATTTAAAACTTGTGTGTAATAGCAGTTTCCTTTTCTATGTGCATATTTTTTAGAACTTACTGGTGTGCATTTTTTTGCATGGTTAATTGTCCTATTGGGATTTTTTTGAATGTGGGGATTTTATGGAGTGTCGTTTTCCTGTACCCTTCAATTTTAAAATGTTGCTCCGTGATTGAGTGGCAGATTTTATTAAGCTCAGTGAAGTGATCGTGTCTGTTTTTTATCACCGGCCAATCAGCTCCTAACTGAAGTTACAGGCTTGGTTCGAAAAATGACAGGTAGGAGCTGATTGGCTGGTGATAAAAAAAAGAAACTTTATCACTACACCGAGCTTAATATATCTACCCCTCAGTGACTATTCTATTGCTGTAACTTGCTTAATAGAAGCTGCTGAAGGCAGGGATAATGCCCAGTACTACATTGCTGACACTACTCTCTTACACAGCTGTCTCCCAGAGGCTGATGGCAGTACAGATAATGACAGTTTTGATGTGGTAGAGGGACAGGCACTAATGAGTCGACTGCCGTGGGATGGATCCTCTGATATCTCTCCATCGGACTCTGCCTCCTCCAAAGCCAGTAAGAGAGTTATGGGCAGTGAAAGTGTTTATGTGCTTGTAAGGCTGTTAGTAAAGAATGAAATAAAATATTTGTCATATTTATGACTGCATTCATTCCAGATCATTACTCCACACATAATTTTAGTCATTTATAGATTTAGTTTAAATCTGAATTTTTATCTATACATGGAAAAAGCAGCAATTTTGGGGGTTCAATCAATATTTAATTAGATTTTTGATAAATATTGTCTTCTGAGACAATGGGCATAATTTACACTTGATCACGATGGTGTAATGGTTAGCATTACTGCCTCACAGCACTGAGGTCATGGGTTCGATTCCCACCATGGCTCTAACTTTGCAGAGTTTGTATATTCTCCCCGTACTTGCGTAGGTTTTCTCTGGGTACTCCGGTTTCCTCCCACAATCCAAAAAATATACTTGTAGCCTGAGTGGCTCCCAAAAAAATTAACCCTAGAATGTATGTGTATATGTGGTAGGGAATATAGATTGTAAGCTCCACTGGGGCAGGGACTGATGTGAATATCCTCTGTAAAGCGCTGCGGAATATGTATGCGCTATATAAGAAACTGTTAATAAATAAATAAATCACTGGTTCTCCAAATTTGTCAAAACCATGCTATACTGCAGGTGGGCAGATGTAACATGTGCAAAGAGAGTTAGAATTTGGTGAAATACTATTGAAACTGAAATCGAAATTGCAGTGTAAAAATAAAGCAGCCAATATTTACTCTGCATAGAAACAAAATAACTTACCCAAATGTAACTCTGCACCTGTTGCATCTGCTGCACCTGCAGTGCAGCATGGTTTTGACAAATTTTGAGAACAAATTTACCCAGCTATTAAGTCTGAATTAGGCCCTATATACACACTATTGCAAAGAGGTATTTATTAATGAGGCTGTGACCTCTCCACATGCTGGCCTGAAATCTTGTCCTACAAGAGAGAAAAGGGGCAAATACACACAATTTCAGACCCATTTCTAAGCAATCTTAGATTAGAAATGGAGCCCGGATTGCTCCGCGTATACGCCACCCTGCGATGGAGATGTGCCCACCACTCACCTCTATCGCATGATTAGATTTTCCCTGCATGCAGTATAAATCTGGACATTGCCCATGTTCTGTCTTTTGGGAACATGGGCAGTGACAGCGCTCTGGTGCAGCACTGTGTGTTGAGCGATGTACTTGTTGCCCAGTGTGTACATATAGGGCTAGAGACTGTCTATAGGTAGTTTGTAATACCACAAGTCAATGCCATGCCTATTTGGCAAAGCAATGCTGTAAACGCTGCCATGAAATAGCATTGCCTAGTCATTAAAATTAAATCTCTTAAATTTCAACAGAAAATAACGTAATAGACAAAAACTCTTCCATCCTTCTAGTAATTATATTTTCTGTCATCTGTCTCCTAGGTACAAATAACTCAGACACTCGGAAACCTAAGAAGAAAAAGCCAAGTCATATCAACCTGGGCAGTGCAGGAGGTGCTAACAAAAAGAAGAAACCTAAAGGCCCTGCCCCACTGACACCAGGAATGTACAGTGAACTCAACTGAGAGGAAGGGTGTTATGGTGTCATGGACCGTAAATCTGTGGGCCATTCTATACATGGGCTGTTACCTCTGCCTGCTTAGCCCACTGGCTGCAAATGGTTAATACCAGCCTCACCCCTCTTCCCCAGTAATAAACCCTCTACTGTGAAAAAAAAATGGAGGAAAAAAACATCCTGTGAGGCAGTGTACTCCTGTCCACCAAGTCCATTTCTGGCATCGCTGCGTGCTGCCATGTTTTGTATGCTGCGTCTGTGCTGCCTGGCTACCAGTAATGTCCTGTGTGGTCCTTACAACTTTGATGGTAGGAGTTTGAAAAAAAGGGTTGGGGGGAGGGGATTTAATAGACAATGCGAGGTTGAAATGGAGTCCTTTTATGAAGACTAAAACTCTTTAGTCATGAAGTGTTAGACTTCTGCTGCTGAGTCGTATAGCGACATTGGGTCTTTCAATGAATAACTGGACTCTGTGCTGCAACAGGACTCTCCCTGTGCTGTAACTCTCATCTCTGGAACGTTCTGGAATGTGAGACCATACACTTGAAGACTTGCAAAACCACATATGACCTCATCACTTCTCACACGAAGTGTTCTGGTGTGGGCCCCAACACAACTGAGGGGCACCAAAGTGTTTCTGCCTCTGGCAGGTTAATGGTTAATCTTGCACGTATTAAAAATTCACACTAAGTATTTCATTGTAAGCAGATTTGCTTTATTGTAAAAGTGTGTAGTGGGAGCATTTCTCACACTGACATGTACAATATACGATAAAGTGCCACTTCTGTTTGGAAAAGTGACTTTATGATGGCAACAAATTAAAAGTGACTTTATGATGGCAACAAATTAATTTCTTGGATAAAGGAAATGTATTGTGGGTGTGATCTTGACAGTATTCTCATAGGGGATTATTTGCTTTGATAATGTCATATGAAATTGTGTTTCCGATAACTATTAAAAAGAAAAATGCAATTGGCAGCAAATATACAGGAAAGCCAACACCTGTTACACTGTTGGGGTAGTATGACTGTTGGCTTTGCTGTCCTGCAGTTATTGCGTCATGGGTTTAGTTTTTATGTGGTGGTCTTTTATGGGTTTTCTCATAATTGGCGTGTGTGTGTACCTACATAGGTAGAGAGAATAAAAACTGCAAGGAGAAGCAGCTGATGTGAATGATATGAAATGTTTTAGGTAAAGATCAGGGGCAAATGTATTACGTCTGGAGAAGTGATAAAGGTAGTAATGTAGCATCATGTCATCCCAACTGACATTTTTCAGACCCATGTGGTAACATGACAGTTAGGAGCTGACTGGCTGGTGTCTGATTAGTTTCAACTTGATTACATTTCCAGGCTTAATAAATGTGCCACAAGCTACATTGTGTGTGTGTCTATAAAATATATTTATTATAGAGAGAGAGCGCTGTATGTATGTGTCTATATCTATCTCCTCTGTTACACTATCATGCCACTCTGTGAGGTGGGGTTTCTGTAATGATTGTGCATGCTGTGGTGAAAGCATACCGATGGATCCTGGGAGTAAGGAGCAACGGTGATGAAAGACGTTGAGGAAGTGGATTAGTGACAGGGGCTGCTGCTAATGGTAATAGCATAAGTGTATAAAACTTCTCTTTTTGAGAAGTTTTATTTAAATTGACTGATTGTTTTAACTATTCTTCTGTGAATTAACTATTGGATTTATAGAAGGTATGGGTTTTTTCTTTAATGAAAAACCTTTGTCTGCTGCAGGTTACATATATCTGGGCTGCCACACAGACAACATACATAAAACAGCCCTCATCTCTGGGAAGCACCTAAAGAAGTCTGCGCAGGAAATATCCTGGCTGTGACATGTGGCCTGGAGCTGTTGCTTCACACATTGTGGTGGTGCAATGTTTTTGGCTTCTTTTTTTTTTTTTTTTTTTTAAGTAAAGAGAAGGCTTCATGCTCCTCATTTTTGGATTGTTTTCATGTTTGCTTTCACAGATAGGTCTGATTTCAGATATGTTTGCAAGTCTATAGCTATAGATCTGTAGAAGCGGTGCATGTCACGACTCTCAGTGCTCCCTAAGCAGCATGACTGACTGTGGGGTGGCAATGCTGTGTATATGCAGAATGGGGGCATATCTGCTCTGTGTTGTATGCAGGCCAAGGTTTGCACCATCTGCTTACAGGTTTCCTGGCCTTGTTGTGTGATGCATCTGAATCGGGCCTTGTAACACTGGTACTCTGTACAAGAGAAGAACACTGCTTTCAACACCATCTCCACTGTAATTGAAAGTGAGGTAAAAGATGTAGGAGGGGGAGTTAATTAAGCCTTGGCCAAATTTTGGTCTGGTAGGAAGTTACACTTGCTGTAGAACACTGGACAAAGTGGATAAGATTTGTGTGAATGACAAGTTTTTCGGTCAGAGTTTCAGAGATGGACTCTCCTGCCTTCGCATGTGGCATCACACATGGTTGTCTGAGGCAGAGGAGGAAGGTGTGTCTTCATAGAGGCACTGTATGTGGAAATGGTATTTTAAAATAACAACAGCAGGAAGAATACTAATGCTAGATCTAACACCAACATGCCCAGGGCAGACATTTCGAACATACAAAAAACAATTGACGCTGCAGCTGCTGTTCAACTACATATCCCAGCATGCCCTGCTACAGCTTTACCATTTAGCCATGCTAAAACTGATGTAGGGCATGCTGGGATGTGTAGTTCAACAACAGCTGGAGTGTCAAAGTAAGCCAACACTGAGCTCTAGTACATGACTGAGGATATATATGGGTGATGTGGCACGTTTGGAGGATCAAGTGGTCAGATTTAGATGTAGTAAAAAATGTCATGTTAAAATGAGTGTATTTAAATGGCACTGATAACGTGATTATTTCGTGGAAACCATGGCTTCTTACAGATCCTCTTATAGAGGAGCAGAGCCCTGTCTATAAGGCTTAAAGTATAAATGACAAGTATATCTGTCCTCCACATCATGGACTGGGCCAGTAGGCAGCAGAATGTTTAGTATTGTGTTGCACTTGAGAATGTTGTGAATGGGAGCTGGTGGGTCAGTCCCTCTGCTGCTGTACATCCTGCACTGAGGAGACCTTTCTGGCCTGCTAACCCCTCTCCAAACTGGAAAATAGAAGTGTTGGCTGCAAACCCAGCAACGCCTGGTCTTCCAATGCCTTGGACCCTGTCACATTTTCTGCTGCTCACGAATAAATAGCACATAATATGGAAGAATGTCTTCTACCAGACTACAAATCCTCAAAATAACGTGAGCAAACTATCTGTGGGCAAAAATCACATTGAAGATAAAACATTTATTACTTTTGTATAGTTTGCATTGCATGAGTGAATACAAAAAAAAAAAAAAACGGTCTTGTGATGCTGTGTATCTTATAACCAAGGAACAAAATGTTGCTGGGCATGGATGTACAGTAATGTATAACACACAGCTGTCTGCGTTCATGCACTAGCCAGCACGAGATATTTCCTGAGCACCAGAAATGTCTCCCATGATATAAACATTCAGTGTAAATCCATCCTTGTATAACAATAACATAATTAAAACATTTGAATTAGTTGCTTGTAATGCAAGTAACTAATAAAAATGTGTTTGACCTGGTAACCTCAGCTGCTAGTAATCGGAGCTGAATTCATTCACTGACTATTATATGCTGCGTCTATTTCAGGGACATTGGCATCAGCATGTATGTCAGGAACAGGGTCTGCAGATGGATGTCATCCGCAGCTTTCACATATAACTGACTGAATATAACTAAACATAACAACCGATCACACATGCATTCCTACTTTACCTGTAGTAGATAAATAACAAGATAGTCCCTTGTTACAATATATCCCACCAATTTATTAACTAAGACCTAGGTGAGTGGCATTTAACCTGTTTTTTTTTTTTTTTTTTTGTACTTCATCAGCCATAAAGTGGGCCTAGCATAGTGGGGTCCACGTGATGAAATCTGGGGGGGGGGGACAAAACCCCATGAGAAATCCATGTTGGCATTTTCTCGTTTTGTCTATTTCAATGTTGACCTATTTTCTAGCTAGACCAATTGGCTGCTAAAGCATCATACCATAAACCCAGGTCAATTATGCACTTACTTGGGGGGACAGGGACATAATGCTGCATTATGACTCTACCAAAATGCCCACAGAGGAGAGAAATCCACTGCTGCGAAGTTTTATCTTCTTTGTAGTACCTAGGACAGAGCACACATGGGTCTTCAAACTGTGGCCCTCCAGATGTTGTGAAACTTCAAATCCCAGCATACCTTGCCACAGTGATGTTGTGAAACTTCAAATCCCAGCATACCTTGCCACAGTTTTAACACTCCCTTATAGAAAAACTGTGGCAAGGCATGCTGGGATTTGTAGTTTCACAACATCTGGAGGGCTGCAGTTTGAAGACCCATGCACTAGAGACAAGTGCTTGCGCAACCACATAATGCTGATTAAGCAGGCACCTTCCCTCCATAGAGATCCATAATGTGCCAGCACCTCCACTACACAGAATTGCATGTGTCCTAGTGATTAAGGTATCATTACTTTCTCAGAAGCCCTGTTTTGCATAGGTAAACATGTTGTTTGTTTTTCTAGTCAGATCTGATTCCTATATTCCCATCTCAAGTTAGCCTTTTAATACTTATCTTTTACAGGCAATATTACTGTGTGATTGCATGCACATTCAATAACTGCTAATACATACTTAGGTAGCACAACAGTGACTGACAAATCCAGAATAGGGAAAACCTTATCTTTGGCTGAGTGAGCTACATATAATCTGAATCGAATTTGACATATTTTTACCAGGAATTAGCCAGGGCTCTGCGACTTAATCTGATAATTGGAAAGTTGACAAAATAATACTCTTTTTCTTCAAGCATTTTGGTTCTAAAAATTATATCCCCTTAATATCTACATTCCTAATGGCTAAATCTTACCAGACAGCTCTAACCTGTTCCACGTGAACACTCCATCCCATGAACACTCCCATCTATTCAAGATGCTGGGTCTGAACTCAGAATCTTCCTTATGTCCCATAACTGTCGATTAAACATTTTTGGCCCAACAAAAGTAATGTATTTTATGAGGATAATGTTTTCTCAAGACATATATCAGTCCTCTGTCACTTTGGCCCTGGAACTTCTAAAAAACCAATGTCCCGAACCCAGGTGAAAGGAACTCTGGTTCACAACATGGTCCATCTTCGGTGAAACTGTCTGTGTATGTTACCCTATTACTCTGACTGGGCACAAAATTAGTTCCTTTCTCATAATTGAACCTATAGAAAGAGCCAATGGGCTAGCTTAAGCTGGCTCCTTCGCAGTGCCTGCTGGAACCTCCACAACATACTGCCAATTATGAGTCTCATGCAGGCAACACAACTCACCTGTGGGTCTTCACTGGATAAGTTAGCCTGACTGTGCAAAAATATGAATATTAGGTTTCCCTATTTTGTGCTTAGTCTTGTAACTATTAACATTTTCTGACATTTATACTAAATACAAAGATGGAATGGGAAGGCAGGAGCTTCACAGTAGCCATCAATGCATGCTTCTTTCAGCTGTCGGACTGTACTATTGCTATAATTTCTGTCCCAGGCTGCCAGATTATTGATAAATCCTTTGAGTGCAAAGTGAATTTGTCAAAATAGGTGTCAGAATTGTCAAGCAAACATTTTTATTCATCGTAATGACCTGTAATCCTAATGCTTACTTTATATACGAAATGTAATCTATTTTTACACTGTAAGTTTAGAGAGGAGTCATCGGTGCTAATGGTCCAGCTCCCTCCACTTCTCTTGTAGGTGGGAGGGTCTGGATACTGGAACTTCTTGCTGCTAGCATAAATTATCTGTAACGTACAATGTCATCTGTGCGTGCACGGAGATCACATCCAATTGTCGCTGCTCTCTGCAGTGGATCTCAGACAAGGATTCCTTCCATCTGCAGAAAGTGACTTCTGCTGCTGGACTGCCACTGTCATTACCAGAGACCATCAGCAACCATGAGCTGATTTGATTCCACAGCTGCCAAACTGCCAGTCACAGGCAAGTAGAAAAGTTGGGGGGAAAATACAGGTGCAGGAACATATACTAGAAATGTTAACCAGTTAAGTGTAGGCACCTAAACCACCACTCTACCCCATTATCAAACACTGTTCCCTAAACAGAGGAAGAAGAAATAATACAGATTTACATTTATCCATTCACCTGTAAAATCTTCAAGACAGATAAAAGTGAAATTGGCCATAGCAACTTATCAACTCATTTCTAGAATTTATCTAGATGTCTATAAAATGACTGAAGCTGATTGGTTGCCATGGGCAACTTCTCCACTGTATCGCTCTCTTTGATATGGCTCCCCAATACAGGGTGGGAAGGAGTAATTTCAGACTTTGCATGTGACTGTGAGTAGCTCGAACTGTATTCTGAGTGGGATAGAGAAAAAGGGGAAGAGGCAGAAGCAGTATGGGAGGATTTAACAATATCACTGGTTCTGAATATTATATGGTGCTCCAACCAATCCTGTCATTTTAAGCATGTGACAGGAGCTGATTGGCTAGGATAGCATTACCATGTGTAAGGAGTGATAACAACAAGAATATCACTTGTTAAACCTAAAACCAAAGTGACGTGGGAGAGGTGAGACCAAAGTGAACAGTAGTAGTTTGGTTGCACCAAAGGCAACTAGGATAGGTTGGCAATGTGTTGGAGCTTAAAGTGATAAAATTGAGAGATGGCCTCAATGTGGGGGAGCAGAAGAGAGCGGATTTAAGCTTTACCCAGAGACAGTGTACCGGAGAGACAGAAGGGAGGTGAAAAGCAATTGGGATTGTGCATTTGAGGGGTTATTACCCCTGTGAATGGCACCAGGAGCAAGGAGAATGGATCTGATACCGAGTGCCGATATATATAGTGCATACCACTGTTGTGGGGGCTAAATCATAGGGAACTATTCAATTACAGGCTTGACTGCAATGTGCACATCACAACATACCTACTTTTTCCGCAAACCCCTTAGAGAGGCACAGGAAAACAATGTGTAGCCTACGGTAATGTGTGCAGCTCCATAGAATGCAACCTTGCCAATCACTAGGAACCAGAGTGACATGAAATGCCTGAAAACACCTCAATTTTCTTTTTAGCATAACACATTATAATTAAACATAATCAATATTCCAACACAGTTTATGAGCATTTATCAACCTTTTAAAATTACCAGGCCAGATATATAATACTGAAGGGAGGCAATCTGAACTATCTAAACACAACCCACAAGCACACCAAGCTTGCATTGTAACAAATTGTACTAATTCCTTTTTATGCCAATATAAACTCAAATATTAATCTGGTTTAGTGATACAAGCGTTTTTGAAACGAACTGGTGACAAAAGTTTTATTTATTGATCTAATCCATTGTGAGTGCTTTAAACATACGCTGCCATATTCACCTCAAATGCTCACATGGAGAATATTTCAATCATAAGATATCAATCCAAATAAGGGCCTCTACTACTAGACCAAACAACTTATAACTTGGTTTAGATTACGGACATATGAAGTCAATGCCATGGTTTCCCAGGGTCATGCTGATCTCCTTGGCACACAGCCTATTCAGGGAATTGGTATGGTATCCCGGCAGTCAAAATCCAGACGCCGGAATCCCGACAATGGCAGGGGGGGGGGGGGGGGGTCGATGTGGATCGCCCCCCCCTTGCGGGCTCGCTGGGGGGTTGGCCCTCTATGGGTGTTGTGGACACCCACAGAGGGACAAAGTGCCAGGATCCCGATGGCCACTGGTTATTCTCCCTCGTGGGGGTCCACGACCCCCATAGAAGGAGAATAGAATAGGTGGCGAGCATAGCGAGCCCGCAAGGGGCTTCCTTGCACTCCGCCCGCTGTCAGAGTCTAGGCAGTCCAACGTTGGGCTAATGACTTTCAAAATCCCGACGGTCAGTGTGCTATATCACACCCGCTAATAGCACGTGACCCAGAAACAAACATGATGCCCAGTAGCCAGTATTAGTTATATGTGTAAATAGAGTTTCAAAAATTGACCGCTACCAGCCTGTGTAATCAACTTCAATCCATATTAAAAAGCTCCAGTCGTGACCCAATGGCAAATGATCCAATAAGGCCACCCACTTGCCAAACTGGACACTGATCATTGGGAAGAACAATGGTAAAAGCTGTATGGTGAAGACTTGCTACTCTTGTGCACCACAGTAAATGTTCATAGAGATACGCACATGGACTAACACATCAAGTTAACCAGTGGTATATAGGATTTTATACCTTCTGATGGGGAAAGCTGTGTGGTATAAGGCATTCCTTTTTCAATGCATATCAGCTCAAGTATTGAGACTGTAGGGCTGTATTACAGTCAGCTCGCTCTGACCACACACACATATGCGGGTAAAGGGGACAACCACAGGTGGCATAATCGTTGATAAAAATGAGGCGCTGGACCCTCTAATGCAGTTCATCAAGAAGCAAAATTATTTTATTCATTACTATATTAACCCTGTAGATCTTTGCTTTTGTTATACATTGGAGATATGACATGTGTCCCCATTACTGTTATGGTATAACGGTGTGCTATGAGCAGTTGTGACACACCTATTTGCAGGTACGCCCCCTTTATCTTTTTTCCTATTAAGTCTATAGCCAATTCACTGTGGAATAATCTAGAACTCTTACCATTGTCACACCATCTACATTACAACACAGAAGATTTATTATGTGACTGGATGTAAAATGCTGGATTTCTGGGATCCCGTCTAGGATATCAAGATTTCGGATAACAAATCTTTGATTAAATGGTGAAAACACCTTAACCCACCCAACCACCTCTGAACCTCCATAAGTAATATTGCTAGGAGGGTAACCACAAGACAAGAGTTTAGGTATGACAGGGTTTGGTTTATCTCTGATGAAGACATGGTATGCACAAAGAAAATTCTTCTTCTTAAACATTTTCAAATACTACACTCAATAACATCAACCGTTCAAGGCTTTTTGGGGTAAAATCCAGGTTATCAGGAGCCACTGTCCTCACGCTGACATTCTCCCTTATTAATAGGTGCAGGATCTAATAAAAATAATGCTTGTGTCGGTTTATAAAATAGTGCATCACAACATGCACACAATTCTCAAAATCTATGATCTGGTCAGTTATACCATGCATCATCATATTACTTGTATTTGGTACAAGACATGGAAATAAACACAAGATCTATATAAAGATAATGTGTCTTTGCGGTAGGATCAGATTTCATGTTAGAAATGTGCTTCTTGTGATGGCGGGTTGTTATATCCATGCCATATCATAGAGAATCCATTGTTACATTAGAGTATGAAGTGGCCTCCCCTTGAGATGGATGTACTCACTGGTCGCTCTGCCCCAGCCTTATATATAGTTCCATTCTCTTAGTGTTACTGCCTTATATACAAACCCTTCTGTTTCCTCCATGGCAGATTGGTGACCTCAATGCCAGCATTGTGTCCTGACGGTTATGATGCCATTCTTTATGACATGATATGCATCCTGTGAAACAAGGCCCTTCGGGGATAAATTAGATCACTATGACAATTAGTATATCTGAGATCACACAGCAATTAATACCGCATAGAATCATGGTTAATTCCAGCCTCTGTACCAGAAAAAAATTCATGGAATTAAGACTGATTAAGGTATTGGTGAACGGATACACAATACAGATCAGAAAATGTGTTGTTTTATCTTGTATCTCATTGTACTGCTATACAATAGTTCAATGTTCTTGTACCCATCTTCCCAAAGTCTTTTGTTTTTTCTCCTTATCGTCCATACATGCCAAAGACTAAGAAGCTGAAGAACACAGTAACCCCAACCAGGGAGACAGTGGCAGGAGCTGTGAAAAATTGACGATAGTTGATCCGGAAATACCAGATCAATGCCAACATGACCACAAAGACTGGGATCATCAGGTTCCCAATAGGTGGCGTGAGGCCAGTGGTCTCTGGGGAAGTTCCTCCAGATTCAGCTCCTACTGGGGAGGATGGGACGGTGGCCTGAGAACGGTGGCAGTGGATGACACAGTTGTCTGCGATATGGAGGGAGCGCAGGGTCTGCGAAGAGTCATGAAGAAGCTGTCCCTGGTAGATAAGCTTCATCTGGGGCTCCTGTCCTGGAAAGTATTTACTGATGGGAGAAGGACAAATGAGAAACATAACAGAATGTGTGAGTACTGGTGATTCAAATGTACAAGATACATTTTATTCCTTCTCCAGAATTTGACTAATCAATATCATTTTTAAATATTACACAGTCACAATTTTTGGTTTTCATTTCTCGATCTCTATCATAAGGCCACTAGGAGGACCTAGAACTTCAAAGCCGGGGGGGGGAAATTCCAAACGCATTTTATACATGATCTAAATTTCATATGAAGATACGTTTTACAGCCGTTCTTCTTGCGTCAGATTGACCAAAGTTTTACAAAGCGACTCTACTGTTGAGGGGACCCTGCCGATTTACTAATATGCTCACAGCTGTTGCCTACTGGTTGTACCAGCTTACATCCTGACATGATTAAAAAAAAAAAAATGTTGGAATATATAGGTAGACTATAGGGACCTATTAATTCAATCTGTTGATTTAACACATTACCAGCATGTGACTATTTTTGTCCACCTCCCAAAAATACATTATAGTAAAAAAAAAAACCAACATATTGAGTAAAATCAGCCTGATCGCCCTCTGCATACTTCCCCCCTACCACCACCACCATCCAGCACTGCTAAATGCAATTACTGTGGCCAAAATTACTCTCCTCTCGGAAACCCAGAGTGTGACAGAGTTACTGGTAGTAGCTCTGACTGTAGTTACAAATCAAAGCAGAAAGTGACATGCATGAGTGCTGCCTTGTGCCTATAGAGGCAGATTTGTAGTATGCAACTGCACATTCATTTTAGAGCAGACTCCCCCAGAGAGAACACCTATTTTGCGTATGTTCCTTAAGACTCCCTAAGGCCTGGTGTAAAGATACTTGGCAATGATGAAAGAGCTTGAAACATACAATAATAGAAAACTAAAAACTAACAGTTCTTATTGGTTATTAATAAGCCAAATTAATTAACATTTAATATATATATATATACACACTTTATATTATAAACTTAATCAAGCCCCCCCCCCAATGTATTAAATTAATGCGTAAATAGCATAACTATTGTGTATATTTCACACCCCTACATGTCTTACTAGTACACTTTGCACCTTATCTACAATCCAATGAAAAACGTGTCATCATACCTTATTGCAGATACACCAAGAGAGCCCCTCTCAGCACACAAGGTCCCATATGTCTTAGTCACAATGTTATGCGAGCAGGTCACACATGGAGACTGTGCTTATTGATATGCAACACATGTATATCTGTGTATGATGGAGTCTGAATCGGAATACAAAAGTGCTAAGATGCAGCTGCAATAACCTTTTTTCCACAAGTTCCCTTGTGCTTCATATACAGATTCAGGCCCTTATTCTGTCCACTCGCAAAGGCAAATTCCTTCTCAAATGGACAAAACCATGTGCACTGCAGGTGGGGCAGATGTAACATATGCAGGGAGAATTAGATTTGGGTGCGTTATTTTGTTTCTGTGCAGGGATATTACTGACTGCTTTATTTTTACACTGCAACATAGATCTCACTTTGAAGTAAAACCCTTCCAAATCAAATATTCTCTGCACAGGTTACATCTGCCCCACCTGCAGTGCACATGGTGTTGTCCATTCGAGAAGGAATTTGCCTTTGCGAGTGAACCAGAATAAGGGCCTCAGTCACACACACAGATATACAAGTGATGCATATCAAATTAACCAGCACAGACTCCTGGTGTATCACAATGACTAATAAGAGTGAGATACACATGGTGAGATATGCACTATTTTTCTATTTGATTTTGCTTACAGAAGCAAAATTGAATCGAAAATCAAATGGGCAACAAATGGTTTTTCTACATTCAATGCAGATTCAAGCCCAATGCACAGTCCTGTGAAGTGTAAATCGAGTCTTGGCAGGCAAGACTATATAGTACAGATCTGTACTACATAGTCAAAATCGAATGTGAACACTGTAACCAACCCAGACTGAATAGAAAGTGAAATCTCACCGTGTGTACGCACCATAAGACATATTTTAGGGTAGAAAAACACACAATAAAAAAATGGCAGACTCTAGAAGAGTCGCAGAGGATCTGATGGCTCACTCAACCAGGCATCTTACGTATGAGGACACATATGTAGTAACTACAGTACAAACCAATAAAAGGAGAAATTATGCACTCCATGGAAATTGCACAAGCGTTTTTACGCAAGATGACATTCCTTCAGGAAGCATGCTGCATTTATACATCTATTGCCAGATGTTTTTCTTCTCACCTTTTCAGTGTTCCAACTGTGTCATCTGGCCTAACTAAAGCCACCTCCTCTGTTTCATTCAGAAACTTCAGCCGAACTGTGATTAGTCCTTCTTCTGGCTGTGTCTGCTCCTGACTTGCGCCAGCTTTCCTCTTCCACTCATGATCTCTGGCTACGCTCTTCATCTCTTTGGCTTGCTCTTCTACTGGATCTTTACTACTGGCGACACAAAGAGAACTATCCTGTCCCTCAGCATCCCCTGCTGCCAGCTCTTCCACCTCTTCCCTTACAGGTGGAATGGGCTGGCTGCGCTTAGGCACTCCTTGGATGTCCAGCATCTGGTCAAGGTTGGAATTCTCACTGCCTGCACCCTGCTCTCCACCTTGGCCTTGTTCCCCTTCTTCTGGTTTCTCCGCTTGAGGCTCCACAGTACCCTGTGGTTCTGGACTTGGGGGCACAGGGTTACTGAGCCCAAGGAGAGGTTCTCTACGTCCAGTGGGTATCAGGCTGCCCAGCAGGGGATCACTTCCTTCGGCCACATAAGTTGACAGCCATGCCAGAGAGAGTGCTAGGAATAAAATAAAGAGGCCAACTGCTACTGTAACCTCATCACCGAGACCCTCAATCATGGTGGGCGGGGGCGACTCCATGCCCATTTCCTATGGGGAAAACGGACACAAGTAAGGCAAAGAAGATAGTGTTTTTACCATTAATTTTACAGATTATACACATTAATTGGAAACTAAAGATTAATAATACAATTTATGACAAAATACTTCACCTATCTCTATTTTTGCATGGTCACTATATATGTATAGAGAACAATCTGTTTATGTGCCTGAGAAATTCTCCAAGCACTTGCCACTTTATGTACAATATCCTGTCCTCAACAATCACTGTAGACTTGGAGCTTTAAATGGATGCTGGCAAATATCCAGACGGTGCGTTGCACCATAATCACTTAAATACTAAAAAGGTATGGAGACACCATATGCCATTATCAATGTTATTCAGACCTTGGACTAACACTAAACAAGGGTTGGATATTTTATTGCTTGTATTCAACAAACAAGTTATGTTTTTCTGTATCACATTGGTAACAGGTAAACCTTTATTGCACATTCAGTGCATCTGTAGATCTTGTTTTTCTAATCCAGTGTGAGCCTTTGATAACGATGGCAAGAAAACCAAAGGTACTTGTGTAGTTTCACGGCGCCAGCATGGCGCCGTGCGTCTGAGTCCCCTTGCGGGGCTCGCCACGCTATCTTAAATCAACTCCATGCCAACATGGATAGTGGGGGTATGAACTATCCATGTTGGCATGGAGTTAAGTTAGTTTATTTTAGATAGTTTGCCGAGCGTAGAAACCGGAAGTAGCACGGCGCCGTGAAACTACACAAGTACCAAACCAAATGAGAACTATACATTAACTGTAAAACATTGTTACATTTAGGCTATCAACTACACCATGGTGAGCTTATTTTTATTTTAGAAACAGAATAATAATGAATACATTTCATGAAGTGGATTGTTTAAGGGTCTTTAAACTACAATATGGCAATTAATCTGAATATCACATAATTAAAAAAGCAACTGTGTTTTGGATTGATTAGGGAATATGTGAACCCAAAACCAGAGACTGTACCATCATCACTTTAACCAACTCAAGACAGGGGGTGCTGGTACACACTGTCCTATTCCCGTCAATGTCTATTATGTTAACATAGGGTCCTAGTGTTCATTCTAGCACCCTGCATCTTCTCTTCCCTGCCTGGGGTGTCGCTCTCTGCTTTGGTGCTGCTATCACAGTGCAGTCTATTTCAGCTTTAATATACAGACCTGTACTAGAAGTACCACTGCAAAGAGCAACACCCCATGCATTGAAGAGGAACTGCGCGGGTTTTGAAAGATTCAGGGTGCTAGAATTAACACTAGCCGACCTTATGTTAACATAATAAACATTGATAGGAATACGACAGTGTGTACCAAGTTCTAGGTAGTTAAGGTTTTTTGTATACACCTTTTAGCTACTGATATGATCTCAAACAAGTGACTGCATATAAACAGATATGACAATATACTGTAATATAGCACACTATGCAGGATTTATTTAAGAAATGAGGGGACCCATAGTTAAATTATGTCCTACAGCTGTTAAAATGATAGCCCCAGTATTTAAGTGAAGCACCACACCTCAATATAGAGCAAGTTTTATATACTGACACAAGGGCACCATTTAAAAGATGTATATGTAACAATAAACTGACATAACTGCAACCATGTTAGAGAATAGATAATGCAGTGCACACAGACCCATAGCTATTGTACGCAATCCATGTTAGCTATACATTCACCTATACCAGATATTGTGTAACCCAATGTGTTAAGCAATACAAATACTGTATACAGATTCTATTGTATTCAATATTACAACACGGACCTAACACAAAAAAGTTGTATAACACAACATGCAGCATAGAGATAGACACAGTCAATGTGGACTGAAAGAGTGTCACCCCTTTAATTGTGATATAAAGACAATATACAATAAACGGATAGGAATGTATTCTATACAATACAAGAGCAGGGACACAACATCACAGGGACACAACAACACAGGGACACAACAACACAAGTACACTCTGGCAGAAGACATATACTACACGATATATGTTGCAGTATACAGGTCACCACAGACTGCACCCTCTCCTTATATTTAGGAGACACTCAGTGTCACCCCCTATATGTGATATGTGCACCCGGCCTGTGTGGGGGATGCCTGGTACCTGCACTGCGGGTATATCGCCCCCTGTACCAGCCTGATGCGTGCCGGGAGACAGACCCATATCGGGCGCCAGGTGACGTCACACCGGGAGAGCTGACACTCTTACTCACCTCCGACCACCGCTGGGATCCTGTCAGCCCCAATTCGGGTCACCCAGGGCCCACCCGACACAGGAAGGTGAGGCGTCAACGTCAACAAACCGAGACCTGGTAGGTGTGCCTGGCTGACGTCATCACCCGGAGCCGGAAGTGTAGAACACATACAGTACTGGCAAGCCAGCACCTGTACTTTAAGTTCTCCCAAATGTATAACTTTGTGACAGGGTTATTTTAGGCTAGTCTGAGCTCCAATCCCACCTCTCCTCATTTCTGTACGAGACCAGTGTGCTGTAGAACTAGAAGTACCAGCATGCCATTCCAGCCATGTCAGAAACCTATGCTGTTGTTCCGGATGTAGATTTTAAGGTTGACAGTGTCAATCACTATTGGTCGACAGGCAATAGGGTAGACACACATGAAAAAAGGTAGACATGCAATAGGTCAACATTGGCAAAATGTCGATATGGAAATGGTTGACACATGAAAGTCGTCATGGGTTTTTCCCAGGTTTATTCATCTATCTATGTCAACGGGTGTGGGTTGTTAGGTCTACACCAACTAGCATCCCTCCCAACTTACAAATAGACGGAGGAGGGACAGAGGGATGTGCATGGTGGCGTGGTGATAATGTTGGGGGCGTGACCTATACTCTCCCGTGAGGCCCTGTTTTGACGCTATGGGCGCATGACCCAGAGGCTCTGTGAGCCTCTAGCCATACCCCCAGCCCCCTGTATGCGGGAATAGACGCAGTGCCCATGCGCACAGCATACATTCCCCTCTGCTCAGCAGCCGACAGGGGGGACTCCCAACAGCCCCCCCTCACCGCGGGACACTGCCGGCTGCGGGAGGCACGCGGGAATGTCCCCGAAAACCGGAACATTCCCACGGTAATCGGGACTGTTGGGAGGTATGCAACTAGGTCGACAAGCATTGGGTTGGCACCACTAGGTTGACAGGCAGTCAAGGTCGACATGTGTCTAGGTCGACAGGACATTAGGTTGACACAAGCATTAGGTCAACATGTTACTGTTTTTTTTTTACCCGAATGTCGACACAGTCGACATGGACACAGTTTGAAGTGCCCCGCATCCCCTCGCATCGTTCGCTATGCTCGGTACACTATTTTATTCTCCCACCACGCCCTAGTGAATGGTAGGGCATGAAAAAACGCCTGTTGGAACTCAAAAAAACGTGAAAAAACCCATGTCCACCTTTTGACTGTCGACCTAGCTTGTGTCGACCTTGACCGATGTCGACCTAGACCCATGTCGACCTTCCTGCCTGTCGACCTAGTGGTGTTGACCCAATGCTTGTCGACCTAGTTGGTGTAGACCTAATGACCGTATCCCATGTCAACATAGACCTCCAATAGGTGTAACACATTCCCTTACAAAAATCACGAAAAACTTGTTGACTTTTTTTTATTGTGTCGACCATTGGCATGCCAACCTTGTGCATTTGTGTCAACCTTTCGTTGTTGACCTACCGATTGTCAACCTTTTTATGTGTCGACCAATAGTGGTTGATTTATTGACTGACGACCTATCAACCGGAACCAGTCGTTCCATAGCATTTATGCTCTTGCACATCAGGCAGAGGAACTGGACGGCTCACCCACTTCTTCTCCAGATGTGCAAGAGCACAGAATGACATCCTGACTCAGTAATTTTGGCTGAATATAATTATACTTAACTTGAGCTTGTGAATGCTGTTTGAAAACAAGTGCAAAAAGCATAATTAATGTATAGCGCTAAATATACAAGGCTGGATTGAAAAGTAATGCCTCCGTGGCTACATTTTTTTTATTTGTGAACACATTTGAACACTTATTTGTACATTATAACACAGTTTATCCTCTATGTAATGTGCTATTCACTTTTCAACGTAGTCCCCATCCCTTTCCACGCATGTGCGTCAACCTTTGAAGAGTTGGGCAAAAACTCATCGGAGAAGAAAGCTAATGGTTGTTGTCGACACCAGGACAAAACAGCAGCTTTCACCTCCTCCTCAGAGTTGAACAGTTGACCTTTCTGGTCACAAGGTCGAGGCTGTACAACGGGTGTGGCAATAACTCCTTGAACTGCAGGTTCTGCAACCCTCTTCCCAAAGATTGTCAACACTTTAACTCTGATGTGAAAGCTGCCGTTTGGTCCTGGTGTATACAACAACCACTAACTTTCTTCTCCGACAGGTTTGCCCAACTCATCAAGCGTTGGCGCACATGCGTGGAAAAGGATGGGGACTAAGTTGAAAAGTGAATATTGCATTACATAGAGGATAAGCTGAGTTATCGTATACAAAAAAGTGTTCAAATGTGTTCACAAATGAAAAAAAATTATAGCCATAGAGACATTATTTTTCAATCCATCCTCGTGCGGCACTCCACGGACTTGAAAAAGTATTTTTAGTGATACATCAAAAGGTAGGATAACGTTTCAAGACCACTAGGGTCTTTTCATCAGGTCCAGAAAGACATAAGTGGTATACAGACAACAAACAATGGCCCTTATTCTGGTTGGTGCGGTAATATCCGCGTGCGTTCGTGCCGCCGATGTTTTGTGTCTGCTCATGTGCAGAGGCGTCTCTGCGCATGTGCGAGCGGGGCGTACGGCCAAATCCCGCATGAAATGTGAACACTCCGAACAGGGGGTGGAGAGGGGCGTGAAGGGCTATTTGGGCTCATTACCATATGCATACGCCCCGCGTTTCATGGGCGTTCCCATGCAAACGCTGGGCGTACGTATGGTAATGCGGCCGTGACGCATGTGTAGGGGGCGGACATATGACATCGCCGGATGTCAGCTGCCCGCCCAGATCCCTGCTTTTGCACGGAAAAATGTCCGTGTGGTCTGAGGTTGCGGGAGCTGGTGGACCACTCGGTCCTGCGTTCGATGGTCTGCGACCATCGAATGATGGGGGAGGTTCCCTGAGATGGAGGAGGCGTATTCCATGAAAAATACACGTGCGGTCCGTTCGGCCAGCTTCTTACCGCGTACGGACGGAGTTGGCGATCCGTATGGAAGGCGGGGTTTCGCACGCACGGTCCTGGCCGCATATTCGGATCTGGCCGCACCGATCAGAATAAGGGCCAATGAGAGAATGTGACCACAATAAGACAAATTAAAAAAATTAATCTAATAAACAATATATACACTTATTAGATTAATTTTTATTAGGTACATTTTTTTAATTAGTCTTTTTGTGGTCACATTCTCTCATGCACCCTGCTTTAACCTATAGTGCATAGCTTATGTTAACCATTTCCCTAGATGATTAGTGACAGGTGTGTTGGTAACTGCTCACCTATAAAAGCACAGTCTGCTGTGAGCTTTAGACCAGATAGCATGCCTGGAATCAAGCATTGATGTGAAAGCTATGTGCATTGTAGCCATTTTGAGCGATAGTGTTAAGACCTGCAGAAAAGTGGGGTCCCGTAAAGGGGGCTGCAGGCTTAAATGCATTGATCAATTCATGAACCAAATCTCCACTATTTATTATCAGTTAATTTAGTGTGTGCAGAGCCCCTACAATGTCTGATTAAACAATGTGGCTGAAATGCATACACAACTGTCATTGTTCTAATGTTGTGAATATAACAAAGTTAAAAGACTGGTATTCCGTTCCCACTTATTGTCCACTAAAATTTTAGTGCTAACCCTATGTATTTGGGCCTGAATTTAGATTTTTTTTCAATACTCCTTGAACAAGTATTTCAAAAAAGAATTTCTATTACAATGGGGCTTATTATATTCAAATATCGGGCATCGCGATAGGGTTGAATGTGGCCCATCATTTGCAAATGCTCTTATGTTTATGGTTGAGAATGAGGACTTTTTTTCAGATCCTTTATTGGCAAATAAGATTGTTCAATACTTTAGCTTTATAGAGGATGTGTTGATTTTGTGGAGTAGTACTGAAGATTAATATTCTAAGCTTACCGAATCCCACTATTGTAGCAATAGCCCTGTAAAATTCCCATACTGTATTAGTAATGAAGTTGAAAATTATTTGGATGTGACTATTTCTGTAATGCGGTGAGATTTCACATTAGATTTTGACTATATAGTCAAAATCGGATGCAGATCGCACAGGATTTTTTACCGTGCGAACCCGATGCATCACAGCACAAAAGAAACCCAGATAGACAGGGCAGCAATGGCTATATAGTGCAAATCTAATGCAGATTGTATGAATTGTATGTAAAAATTACAGAGATAGTAAAGATTGCATAGCACTCAAATCTTAAGTCGAATAGCAAGGGAATCTCACCTACACACCATAAAGGATAACAAATTTTATACAACTTTATTTACAATACATACAGACTGTAATATTTTTACTGGCACTGGCTTTTTGCACATTATATATAGCACATAGGACACATCCCACAACCTATGCACTTTCTCCTGACTAACTAAGTTGGAAATTGCGAGGGCGGGAGGGGGGGGGTTGGCAGAAGTTTTGCCTAGGGTGCCAAGAAACCTTGCACCTGCCCTGGGTCTTCCCAAGAACAGACTCACCACTGCAATTTATTTTGAATGCTGCTGCTAGGCTGATCTTCCTAGCAAGACGTTCATCGTCTGCTGATCCGCTCTGCCAGTCCCACCATTGGTTGCCCATATTCTACTGTATTCAATGTAAAATACTTCTACTCACATATAAAGCTATTAACCATACTACACCAACATACAACTTTTTACTTATCTCTAAATATCTCCCAACTCGACCACTCAGCTCTGCAGAAGATCTGTGTCAGTCTTCTATATGGATCACTAGCTCCCATCTGCTATTACAGGACTTTCATTGGGCTGCCCCCACCCATGGAATGCCCTTCCACACACAAGACTCCACTAGCCTCCAAACTTCCAAGCGTTCCATGAAAACTCAGGCAAGCCTATCAAATTTAGGTACTGCACACATAACTCTCAGAGGCACTAATGTATTATTTAACTTCCTTCTGGCCTTGTAACTTTGTGGGACTGCTCTGCTATTACTGATGCCTGTCCTTGTGTTTCACTCCTATGTCCCTAAAGATTGTAAGCTTGCAGCAGGGCCCTCCTACCTCCACGTCTGTCTGTTTTTACCCAGTTTGTTTATCACTGTCTACAATTGTAAAGTGCAACAGAATCTGCTGCGCTATATAAGAAACTTACAGATAGTGGTAGATGCTCAAATTAGTTCAGTAAAACTTTTCAGGGGCATGCAAGGGAGGGGTTAATACTTAGTAAGTAACAAGACATTGGTTCCCCCGACACACTGAATAGTTTTAGCAACCAAACTTGAACACTACATGATAATAGAATTCAGAGATATTGGTTACATACACCTGCGCAGGTATATGTAACCAATACCTCTGAATTCTATTATCATGTAGTGTTCAAGATTGGTTGCTAAAACTATTCAGTGAGCTGGGGGAACCAATGTCTTGTTACTTACTATATAAGAAACTGTAAATAAATAACTAAACTGTTAAATTGTTTTGTCTATTACTAGGTAACAGGGGTGCATGCTGATAATGTTGTTTTCACTGCGACTTGACTGTGGTAGGAAGCTGCACATTAAATAACTGTTACAATTCTGTACAAAACTGTTACAAATCTGTTTCATAGAGGTCTGGGCTTTTCTTTTATTCTTCACCAGTTAAGCATGAAAAATGTATTGAGTTGATGTAAAGTGTGACATTTGCATTTGGAAGCTGTTGCTGTGAACCCACAACAAGTGGTCAAACGAGCTCTCAATGCAATAGGGTGCAATAACAAAATCCATCATAGCGGGAACCTTAGGGGTGGCCATATCAGTTCCGAAACCGCATTCTTTCCACAGATCAACCTGTACTAGAGTAACCTGTACCAGAGTAATGGAAAGAAACAAGTATAGGGAATACTTGGAATGGCTTATGATAGCATCCCACATAATCTGTCAAAGGTTGTGGAGGATGTGTTCCTGCATGGCTTCCATTGGCAGTGGGTCACTTGGGTTTCTTGTTGATGTGACAGAAGAAGGAAGCAGCCGGATGAATTCGGAAGTGTTTAGAGATATTGGGGTATATTTACTAAAGAGTGGGTTTATAAAATTGGAGAAGTTACCCATAGCAACCAATGAGGCAAAAGGATTATTGACAAAGTATTACAAATAAACATTATATTTATGATTCCGCTAATCTGTCCAATTACACAAGCCTGTGAAAAGGACTGTATATAAAAATGGCAATCCCTAAATATTTCATAAGATATTTTAAATTGAAGCTGAAAGTCTGCACTTTAATTGTCCATTGTTAAATTTTAAATCAATTAAGGTGTATTACAGAGCCAATATTAGGAAAATTGTCTCAGTATCAAACTATATAGAACTACAGTAGCTGTATGTGTATGTATATAACCCTAATTACCTTGTGTGGCGGTGCTCCTCACTGTAGTTTTTTTGTACTTTATTTTTCACTTAGATCTTCTCAATACCATAATAAATTAATTTAACGCTACAACAAGAATACTATTGTTGTGTCAGTATTCAAAAGTCACTAACAGATTTGTGAAGTACTCTTTATTTTATAAACTGCACAATTCATGTTTAATTAATACGAAATGAAAAATGAATAATCTCACGCTGGTTTCCCATTAGACTTTGTCCAGCAGATATATAGAGTGGAATCACAGAGTACAAAACACTACTGCATCTATGCTTAACCCTGTTCAGTGGATGAGACCCTCTGGATGTAGTAGGAGGTAGGTCATGAGTGCAGGTGGTAATCCCAGATTTGATATTTTATGAAGACATTGTCCACTGTATTGACTCCTCACAGCACATCGGGCAAGGTGCTGAAGACGACGAGGTTGATTTGTAACTTGCAGTACGGACTCATAAAAGCTGCAATGTTCCTACAAATAGAAAATAATAATCAACTGTAAAATACAAGAGTTTCTTCATTACATTATTTGATGCAAAGTTTCCAACACTTCCAAAACTATCATTAGTTAAGCTGTGAATATCTTGCTACTTTTGTAGAACTAAGTTGGAAAAGATAAATGTGCCTATAAACCGCCTAATAAATAGTGTCACCTCACACAAAAACCAATGCAAATCAATATAAAAACAGATCACAGGGGTGCCCACAGGCAATAATAAAACTGACCAATGTTCTCTGAGTAAACAATAGGTTTGTTTGTGTACCCAATAAAATAGAGAAAGAGAGACACACAATAGTGTAAAACGAAATATAATAAAAACATAAATGCTAACAATTCAAGACTCTATTTTGATGGAGCTTGTACCAAAAGAAATGGTCAACTTAGTAGGCAGACAGAAGCGCATAGAAACATAGAATTTGATAGCAGATAAGAACCATTTGGCCCATCTAGTCTGCCCCTTTTTTATCCTTCAGGTAATCTCAACCCTTTTTGATCCTTATTTCTTTGTATGGATCTTCATATGCCTATACCAAGCATGTTTAAATTGTTCTATTGTCTTAGCCTCTACCACCTCTGATGGGAGGCTATTCAATTTATCCACTACCCTTTCTGTGAAGTAATTTTTTCTAACATTTCCCCTGAACCTACCTCCCTCCAGTTTCAGTGCATGTCCTTGTGTTCTATTACTTTTTTTCCTAGGAAGAAAAATTCCCTCCTGTACTATGTTAAAACCCTTGATATATTTGAAGATTTCTATCATGTCCCCCCTTTCCCTTCTCTGCTCCAAACTATACATGTTAAGATCTTTTAGTCTTTCCAGGTAAGTTTTGTGATGTAGGCCATTCACCATTTTAGTTGCCCTTCTTTGTACAGTCTCTAATGTATTTAAATCCTTCTGAAGCTATGGTCTCCAGAACTGGACACAGTATTCCAGAGGCTGTACCAATGACCCATAAAGTGGCATTATTACTTTTTCTGCTACTGATTCCTCTCCCTATGCAACCAAGCATCTGACTATCCTTCCTCATTGCTTTGCTACATTGCTTTCCTGCCATTAAGTCACTTGAAATAGTGACTCCTAGATCTCTTTCCTCCTAAGTAGTTTCCATTTGAGTACCCTTGATACTATATTGTGCCTTTGGGTTTTTGAGTCCCAAGTGCATAATTTAGCATTTTTTTAGCATTAAACTGTAGTTGCCATGCTCTTGACCAATTCTCAAGTTTACCTAGATCATCCGTCATTTGATTTACCCCTCCTGGTGTGTCTACTCTGTTGCATATATTTGTGTCATCTGCAAAAATGCATACTTTCCCTTCAATACCATTTGCAATGTCACTAACTAAGATATTAAAGAGCACTGGTCCAAGTACAGATCCCTGGGGTACTCAACTGGTAACATGTCCCTACATAGAATGCACTCCATTTACTACAACTGTCTGTTTCCTATCCTGCAACCAGCCAGCGGACTACTGGCTCCAGCAATCCTTTGCCATTCTAACTACCAGAACCAGCCTGAAAGGACCGAATATCGTCTTAAACCAGTTTCATCCAACACCAAGTGGCAAGCCCCACTCCTACTCTACTCAAAAGGGACTTTGGACATATCAAGGGAAATTCTATTCCATCAGGATCCATTCTCCCCTCAATTGAGCAAGGTGGACGGTAACTATAAGCTCGCTCTGGTCACAGAGGCGGTCCTATTACACATTTCCAGGCATTATGGAACGGACAGCTATTACAGTGTATCCGAGTTCTGCTACTGCACCCATGCATTTTTATCTCCATTAGTATATGCATTATATGTGTGGCCATGTGGCCTATTTAATTGTGCCTATTCTTTTAAAAATATATTTTAATATAAAATTGTGAAGTCAATCCAACTGGTAATTGGTTTTTATTTTCACCAGCGCTGCAAAATTTGTTTTCTCGTTTTGTATATTCTCAGGTTTGACACACCTGATCCTATTGCAGCTGCTTCCGAGCAAAGCAGGTCACACCTTGCGCCCCTAGGGGACTCCTCCCTTGCTATTTCAGCGAGTAGAGGGACCCAATCCTTTTTTCATTATAGCCAATAAGAACCTGTTTTGAAATCCGGGTAAATCCGGACCTGCACATCTCTAGTTGTAGGTGATATTATCTATGTCTATTACCATATGAGCCAGGTGTCTTAACATTTGCAGCAAAATCATTCTAGCCTCTTAAGTCTGGGTAAAGTATTGACAAACTCTGCAGTAGTGGTAATCAACAGTTAAACAGCTACTGGTGGAAAAGTCCTTTAATATTAGTTACCAATGGAACTGAATAGTAACAATAATGAAGTGACTTGAAGAAGATAATAAGATGTATTTCTTACCTCCCATATATCAGTGGGCACAGATTCCACCCAAACATCTCCAGATGGGATTCGGTCATATGAATTGAGAAGGATCTCAAAGGCCAGGGGTGAAGCAGCACAGAACCGCCACATCTGGGGGTAGTTAATACATATGTAAAATGTATCCATTAAATAATTTCACTTCATAGAACTCTTCTTGAAAAGGGAACTCTGGGCACAAGGGGACACACAAAACTGGTATGTTCTGTTATTTCAGTTGCCACATATAGGCTAGAACCCATGTCACGGAAGGTATGTTCATTGTAGTCTCAAAACTGGATTACTTATCTCAGTCACTCTAGGGTTACACCCCCCATGTCATTGCCAAACACTTTATAGCTACTTGCAGGAGAAATGAACCCTTGCCAGGCCTAATTTTAATGAACCATAGTACTAGATTTTTCCTGTTATCTCCTCTTCAGGATCTCCCTTCATGGACAATTTTGTGGCACTTTTATGGTACAAAAAAAAGTAAGAAAGAATATATATGATTATAAGTGAGGCTGATGGTACAAGAGGGAGCACTCTGTCATGCTGAGAGCAAGTCTGGATTAAGGGCCTAATGGGCCTGCAGCTGAGAATGTTCAAGGGCCTTTTATGAGAAGAGGAGGAAGTGAGGCCAATGCCCTGTAGGAATGTAGACCCCCATACACTATATATAAGTTGTTTGATTTAACAAATTTATCTGAACAATTGTTTTTGTCCATTTTCCAGCGTTTTGGGAGCAGATGGTTGATTTTTTTTTTTTTTTTTTTTTTAGGAAAAGATTTACAAAATAAAGAACAAGGGCACCCATTGGATCATAATGTATGAGAATAAAAACAATCACAGTAAAGCTGTGTACACACGGAGCAATATGATCGCTGGCAATACATTGCTAGCAATATATTGCTCAGCAATCATACTGCTCAGTGTCCTGTTTACATCAGCGACCAAGAGATGGTCGCTGATGTAAATGTCACACTGCCGGGAGAAGAAGCAGGGGAAGTCGCTGGTCGGAGGAGCATGCTCCTCCGACCAGCGATCATTCAGGGGCTGAAAACGGGAGCGTGCACCTGGCGATTTATCGCCGGTGCACACTCCAATCGCTGACAATATGGTCACTCAGCAACCATATTGCCAGCGATTTATGCACATGTGTACACAGTTTATAACTGATATATGGATGTACTCCACTTAATCTATGAACCATTAACTCTCTGCCACACATACATATAAAAAGAAGCATTTTTAGAGTACAGATTTCACCATTATGAACTACAAAAGAACCCAGAGTAACCCAGTCTCCTAGATTACAAAAATTCTCCATAGGCAATGCACCAATATGACATCATAGACTGGCAGATACACCATACTGAGATTTAAACAAGTCTGTACCATTTTCTGACCATGTGATCTGATCTAAATAAATAAATGATTTATTATTTTATATTAACATTAATGTACTGGTTCAGATGGAATACTTATATTTCTCACACTTACCTTGACACTAGGGGGGGTGGAGCCATGATTCAATAGTGTCTGTATCAATTGGTGAGGCTGACACTCAGGATAATCGCTGCACACCTGCAGAGCACAATCCAGGGGGGTGAAACCAGCACTATTTGTCACGTTAACAGATGCCCCGTGGTCCAGAAGCATTTGCACTAACCCCAGATGGCAGTTAGAGCTGGCATTGTGCAGGGGTCCATGACCTTTTTTCCCTGGAGTGTCAGGATTGCCTCCTGCCTTCAAGAGCATCTCTGCCACCCTCAAAATTGGGCCAAAGTACTGTGGGGAATCGGAAGCAGCACATGCTGCATTGAGAGGTGTCTCTCCCTCACGGTTACGTGCACAGGGGTCAGCCCCTAGGCTCAAGTATAGCGCCACATGTTCTTCCAGGCGATGTACCGATGCCACATGAAGTGGAGTGGCGCGAGTGTAATGGCAGGGAAGATTGACAAGAGCACCAAATTCCAAAAGCTCCTTCACACATCTAAAACAGCAGATAAAGAAAGCTGAAACATTTTTGAGATGCATTAGAGAGATATATATACAGCTTATTACATTTTGTTGTATTATCTCATCAAAATATACAGTAGATATAAGACAATTATATATAATAAATACAGCATATGTGCACTGTACTTAAAATACAGTAAAAGGCAATTTTCTATTTTTTGCAGGCTTCATAAGCAGGCCATGCTTCCATCAGGACTAACCTGCTAATAGACTTTAGTGCATCATAATCAGGCTCTGATTCACAAATAAAATGGGTCAATGCCACCAAGGTAGCTGATGTTCCCCTTGGCATTAGCCACCAGGATTGTGCACTGTGCCCTTCTACGCAATGGCATAATATATAGAGTCTTAAAAAATAGTTACTGCAAGTTTAGATCAAGGGCTGAAGCAAAGCTTTATGTTGCATGGGGCAAATATTCTGCTTGGCCCCTTATCCCCTATATATAGTATAACCCTTGGCTTGCTAGAATACAGTTGGCAACATTGTATAAAGGGTAATATGTTTGATGGGCGAGAGCAAAACTCATTATTAGTCCTTTGACATTAAGGTGTCAGCAACTGCTGCATTCACTTTGTTTCTGGCTTGTCTTTACTTTTAAATGGGGCATGCAGGCTCCACTGAATGAGCCCCATAGTACAGAGAGCATAATTTGCCGCCATATACCAAGTCGTACATTGCAAGGTGCAGGTTTACTTTTTCATCTTTAAAAATTATACTGATGCAGAACAGTATTGAATAGGAGAAATCTCCCAACTCTTTCTCCATGGAAAGACATGATCCTTATTGTTAGATTATGTGTATTTCTTTGCAACAAAATACTTTAAGTTGAAGTACAAATGTAATTCTATTTGCAAAAAAAAAAAGAATAAACCTTAAGACTGGTTTCCAATGTTTGAACATTTTTACTAATAAGAAAATGTGTTGTCATCTGTATAAGTATAATTGAACCATGTTTGTGTATGCGTGTGTATTTGTGTGTTTGTGTATGAATATTCCTCGATAACTCTCGAACCCTTTAACTAATCGTCTTCAAAATTTGCACACTACCTTATTATGTCAAGGGATGATCTAAGTTTGAAGATGGGGTTAATCGGATGAGCCCTAAGGGTGCTGTTATAAGGGTCCATGCTACTGTATTTCTGTTGTTCTCATGTATTGTGATATGCCGTTGGAAAGATTAAGATTTCCTGAATACAACACAATAAACAGACTCTCTTAAGTGGACCCTTAAAGGACTATAAGGGTCCATTAAATGAAAAATATTTTCACTTTACAAAACTTTTGACAAACTGAAATTAATAAGTGACTCATGGGCAGAGTGGTCTGTGAATCGAACACCGTAGATATCATTGTGAAATCCATGTGAGATCGATCCTCAGTCAGTTATTTTTTCTCTTGATTGTTTGCTTATTCATTGAGAGTTTTCGTGATCTTCTTTACCTGCTGCAGCAGCTCCTGCTCTGCTGTGGTTGGAAAGGGAAGGTGGATAGTTGGAGACTTGCTCCGGCTGCTGCAGCAACTTCTGCTCTGCTGTGGTTGGGAAAGGAAGGTAAGATAGTTGGAGACCTGCTCTGGCTACTGCAGAAGCTTCTGCCCTGCTGTGGTTGGGAAGGGAAGATAGATAGTTGGAGACTTGCTCTGGTTGCTGCTGCTGCAGCAGCTTCTGCTCTGCTGTGGTTGGGAAGGGAAGATGGATAGTTGGAGACTTGGTCTGGCTGCTGCAGCAGCTTCTGCCCTGCTGTGGTTGGAAAGGGAAGGTGAATAGTTGGAGACTTGCTGTGCCTGCTGCAACAGCTTCTGCCCTGCTGTAGTTGGGTAGGGTAGGTAGGTGGATAGTTGGATACTTGCTGTACCTGCTGCAGCAGCTTCTGCTCTGCTGTGGTTGGGTAGGGGGATAGCTAGAGACCTGCTCTGGCTACTGCAACTGCTTTTGTCCTGCTGTGGTTGGGACGGGTAGGTTGGACAAGAATTGCATAAGCATAAACTTTCGCCCATCTGTCGGACAGGCCTTACTATAGCGTACTATATGTAACAGTTTTTTTCTTCTTTCTTTGTTTCAAGCCATTAATAATAATGTAGCCACCAAAAGTGGAGAGTGAGCAGTAGATTACATGGTGAGTCTTTTCTGGAGATAATACTTCCTGAAGCAGGGGTGTGTAATAAGTGGCCCTCCACCTGCTGTTGAACTAAACACCTGCAACAGTTTTAGCATGGACAAATAGCAAAACTATGTCAGGGCATGCTGGAATATATAGTTCTACAGCAGCTGGAGGTCCACATATTTTTTAACCCTAGAGGCATAATGCAGAATTGTATATCAGGATCTTTTTGACACCATAACTTTGGGGTTTTCATATTTTCACACCAGGCATGAGCTTTTACAATGGCATGTATCCAATGAATGCCAGAGGTTATCTAGAGAAGATTTATATGGTGTTCAATCAGCATAATGCTTAGTAAATATGTGATTTGAAACCCATTCTGATGCCGATGCCTGAGCCATCACATGCTCATGAAGCTAAACTGATACCCCTTTCACATCGAAAATGCCATGTCGCACCCAGGATTTGGACACAGGTCCTCTTGGGAGAAACCTGACATTTGGCGAAGCTCCCCGCAGCGACCCAGGAATATGCTGGGTCGCTGATGTCATTGGGGGGCAGCCAGGGCCGGTGCAAGGCACCGGAGCACCCCAGGCGAGTCGGGGTGGGGGCGCCCCGGTGGCGGGGGCAGGGGATACCTGTTGCGCCGTCTGGGGAGCGGGCAGGGGGGCCCATTCTGACGTCTGACAGGAGCCTGCAGTGGTGTCCTTGCCGCGCGGGTACCTGCGGCGCTGTGTATAAAGCTGGCGGCTGCGGGGGGGTCCCTGCAGTGAATAAGAAATAACTAGCGCTATGCAGGGGCACAGGAAGCGCTTCTGTTTTGAAAACACTAGCTGCACGCTGATTGGCTGAATCTCAGCCAATCAGCGTGCGGCCAGGGTTTTCAAACCCGGCAGCACTTCCCGCGTCGCCGCATAGCCCGGCGAATAGCGCTAGTTATTTTTTATTCACTGCAGAACCCCACACCGCCACCAGCTTTATAGACAGTGCCGCAGGTACCCGCGCGGCAAGAACACCACTGCAGGCTCCTGTCAGAAGCCGGCATGGACCCCCCTGCCCGCTCCCCAGACGGCGCAGCAGGTACCCCCTTTGCACGGGGGCGAGGGGCGAACTGCCGCCCTCCAGTGGGGGGCAGCAGCGCATGATCGAGGGGCGAGGAGGAGGCAAGCTTAGAGCTGACACTGCCTCCTCCCTATAATGTGAATGGGACCCTGGTCGCTTGACCCGGGTTACCTGTTCTCACTACCTAGCAACCTGGGTCCAATCTGGGAAAAACCCTTATTTTAACTCAGACTGCCGGGTTGCTGCACCGGGATTTTTCAAAATGTCCTTTCACAACACACAGTGACCCGGGCCAGACCTGGGTCTAATACAGCATAGCTGATAGTACATTTTGGATGCACGCCGCTCAGTACTGCAAGAGGTGCTACGACTTGCAGTCTAGTTCTGTGATTTGTGCTCTATAAATATGTTTATCCTTTTCAAACAGCAGTTCCTTACAGCCTGCAGAACCTCTCTTTGTGACAGTTCCAGGAATAGTGGAGGCTGAGAGGGCCCTTCCTAGGAAGGAGACTGGGAGCAAGGAAAGGTAAGGAGCCCAGGACAAGGAGCTGTATAATACAGTAATTTTGCTGGAGCTGAGTGGTGTACGCAGTACTTGCAAGAGCAGCAAGGTCCTTTTGACCTTGTTGGGTGTTGCCCTATTGTTGTTGGGTGGAAAGGGGACCCCATAGCAGTTCATCCGTGGCAGTACAAAAAGTATGTGCAGCACATACTTTTTGTACTGTGCGATGCCCGGGGGAGCGTGCATCGCATTGCGCTATCGCACCGTGTATGGGCACCTTTACTCTTTTGACCAAACTAAATGAATCCAGAAAAACTACTTTAAGCATCATGTACTTTCTGCAGAGGTTCCAAGGTAGATGAAATGAAGGCATAAGGATTAGGTTCAAATCCCACAGAACCACGAAAGAACTTTGGTGAGCACAGTTTCAGTGAAGTGAACAAGCAGAAGACTGCTGAGGCTTGAAAATAGAGTGGGTGGAAAGAAAGAAGTGTGGAAGCAAAGGGAAGTAGACAAGTGGCCCAATAGTTGGAGAGAGGGGAAGGGTGAAGAGGTTTTTTTATTATTATTTTTAGAGGGAGAGACATAAGATCACAACTGAAGTCAGAAATGGTGAAATAGGTATAATCGTTTCCAGGGGACATGGTAGGATATTAAGCAATAGAGTTGGGAGGAAGTAGGGTTTGGGTTTCAGAGGAGAGGACAATGAGCTCAGACACTGAAACATTAGAGATAGAACTGAAGGTGACAAGGTGGATTGAAGAGAATGATGGCAGTGGATGGAATACCAAGTGAAATTTCCTGATGGATGTTGTATATTTCTCCTTAATAGGAAATGGTGGAATCATTAGAGCTGCAAAATAAAAGTTTGTGGTGGAGGAGGACAGAGAAGAGATATGGTGATAGCACAGAAGTGGCAAGAATTGTAGGAGATATAAGAGATTGGGTAACTGATGTAGATTTGCTTGATGATAGTAAAAGCTTAATAATAGGAAGACCAGATACATTTGATGAAGTTAAAGTGGATGTAGCTAGGCATTTGGCAGATCTGGAGCTCATTTGCTGGAAGTGAATAAGGAGGTTATGATGGCTTGGGGTTTGGGTCGCCAAGATGCTGTGAAACCGCTGGGGCTGCTTTGTCAAGTACTGAGGAGCCCAGACAAAAAGACAGAAAGAAGTCTGAAATAGACATAGGAGAATATGGTCAAGGCTATCAATGCTGCAGTGTGAACATTACTTAGGGTGTCCACAGACGCATCGATCCCGGCGTGCATTCTGTGCTTAACTAGCACACATAGCATCGCATCGTATGCCTTGTGCATGCGATGCGATGCTATGCGATAAAAAGCTAGTACAAAAAGTATGTGCAGCACATACTTTTTGTAGTGTGCGATGAGGTGCCGCAGGAGCGCGCACCCCATCGCATAGCATCGCACCGCCAGGATCGGTGCGTGTGTGGGCACCATTAGGGTGGAGGTGAGGGAAAAAGGAATAAAGTAAGGAAGAAGGAATGGTGTATAACAGGACGACAAAGCTTGGAAATGTCACAGAAATAGGAGAACAAAAGTCCAGGGAGTGTCCATTATGGAGCATGGAAGTTGGCACATTGGGTGTCCATAGTGACTTGTAAATTCCCAAGAATAACAGCGGGAATGTTATGTAAGAATAAATACAATTGAGGCTAAAAAAAGTCACCAAATATGACCATAGATTTAAAACAGCAATACCTTTAAGTGCAAGATATGCCTAGTACTTTAGTTCATTGTTGGAAAATCATATGCATAACATAGGGCCTTATTTTGGTTCATTCTTTCTGACAAAATCCTTCTTAGATGGACAAAACCATGTGCACTGCAGGGGGGCAAATGTAACATGTGCAGAGAAAATTAGATTTGGGTGAGTTATTTTGTTTCTGTGCAGGGTAAACACTGGCTGCTTTATTTTTACACTGCAATATAGATCTCACTTTGAAGTAAAACCCACCCAAATCTAACTCTCTGCACAAGTAACATCTGCCCCCCTGCAGTGCACATGGTTTTGTCCATCTAAGAAGGATTTTGTCAGAAAGAGTGAACCAAAATAAGGCCCATAATACTGTATTAAACTGTCAAGTATATGTTATGCATACAAAGCATTTTCTTTACCTACCTGACACTGAGTCCTGATTCTGCTAAAGTTTAAGAAAGGTAAATCCCATCAAACCCATCAGTAAGCAAACAATATAAGCACAAATTCTGCAAATTCCAACAAAGGTTTTAGCTGCAGCAGAATACGATTCTTTAAGGATTCATATTTAGCCAACACTCTCCCACAATGAGTACTTACACCAGTGTTTCCACTGTGGTACAGAGGTGGAGCGGTGCCAGACCATCTTCGCTCTGTAGATTGGGATCTGCTCCACGGCTCAGCAACAGTTGGGTACACTCAGCATGGTGCCCCTCGCAGGAGTCATGCAGTGCTCCTCGGCCACCCACTATGGAATTGGGATTAGCTCCATGGGATATTAAGTGCCGTACACAGTCAGAGTAGCCCCGGCCAGCAGTGATACGCAAGGGAGTGGTGTGAGACTTTTTAGGCATTAATGACCAGAGTCCTGAGAAAAACAAATATGTTTTTTTTTTTTACATATTGGATGTAGTTTAGGATCAGGTACCAAGAGTTAGCAATGTCAACATATCAATTTCTAGTCAGCAGATTCACTGTATAACTACCGTGACTTCCGGTGTCCCAAGTAATATTTTTAGCTTTGTGGTGGGGAAACTATATACACTGGTCACAGGGTGAAACCAACTAACCAATAAAAGATATAGATGTGTTGAGTATAACTTCAGATTGGGATAAACAAACACATGATAGGCTGAAAAACAGGATAGGCTACAATCATTTCATTTCTGTGTCAGAGAATCATTAGGTATGGTTTCTGCTGTAAAAGACTGAGAAAATGTTTCATTCACAGATTCATGTCATTCCATCAGAGGACATACTGTATAATGATGGCATATAATTATACAGGCATCTTGTGTAGGCATAGAGACAGAGATCTGGATGGCAACAGTTTGTCACTCAGCTTTCTGACACAATCCTAGATATAGTCATTCAAACATCTGCTCATTTTCCAATATAGACAGAATAGGGTACTTGAGGAGGTTGCCCAGCACCAACAGCAACATTACCAGCATGGTGGCACTACAGTATTTTTAACACATTTCAGGTGCATGAAGTATTTACACATTATACTTTTCAATAATTTTGTCAGCATATCATATTATTAATATTATTGGTAGGCCCCCCCACCCCCCCACCCCCACCCCCCACTAATTATTTGCGCCGGAGCCCCCTAAAGTCCTTAATCCCAAACACTGGAAAATGCACAATGGTCCCACAGACAAATTAGTTAAATCTGTTTGATTTAATAAAGTTATACAAACAATTGTTCTGTCCATTTTTGCAGAATTTGGGAGCAAATGGTTAGTTGTCATTTGCTCCCATACATTACCAGATCTTTGTTTCCACCAGCAGATTGTACAGATACATCTTTAGGTGTGTACCCAGCTTATATCTTCATAACCTTCATTTGCCTTCTGTGTGATCACCATCCCAACTCATCCAAAAAAGAACATGTAAGTGACTCTTCCCATCTCATTTCATATCTTGGCAATGGCATCAGCTGCCCTTCGTTGTCTCTATCACCTTCTGCTGCTTTTGTCATCATCATCCTCAACCTTGGAATACCAGACAAACTTCAAATATGCTCCCTCTGTAGGAAATCATGCTATGCTACAGATCTCCAACACAGCAGAAAGCTCCAATGAAAGCCATTATTGTGGGGAAAATTTTACTATTTCCCAACATTCATCTCCCATCTTTTAGTCCAAAATGTACGTTCGCATTTTTTTTCACATGTTTTTTTTTCGCATGGACATAATTCTAGATTCAGGAACTTTCCAGTCCTATTGCCCATAGCTGTCACATCAATCACAAGATTGACACCACAAAACAGTAAAACTGTGACAAATGCTTTTTTAACAAATTATATTTTGTCTTGCAAAATAAAATGCTGATTTTGCATGACCTTACTTATCAATCAACACCAGCTCACCCAATACCTCCCATCAGATCAGACCCCCTAGATCAGTGGTTCCCAACCTCAGTCCTCAAGTACCCCCAACAGTTCACATTTTCCAGGTCTCCACACAGAATCGTAAGTGACATAATTAGCTCCACCTGTGGATATTTTAAAATGTGTCAATGAATAATGAGTGCACCTGCTAGGTGACCTTGAAAATGTGCTCTGTTGGTGGTACTTGAGGACAAAGGTTGGCAACCACTGCCCTAGATACTGCCAAATCTGATACAAACAAATCCATATACCACCCTGTAAAAACTGTGCATTCAGATGGAAGCAGAACTGACATAAGCACTATGGGAGATTTCTCAAACACTTTTATATTGACCCTTAATATCTTTTTGCCCTGGATAAAAGGTGGAATTTGTTTTGTGACATATGTCGCTATAGTGATTAGAACAAGAGCAGATTCCATCCTGGTTTTGCCTGATACTGATCACTTTTCATTAAAATACATTCATATCTGAATTTCACAACTACAGTATCTTTTGTCTTACCCTTGTCTGAATTAGAACAATTCAGGGCTTATGAAGGTTCTATTACATAGCCGACTATACTTGGCAGGATAACGTGTCTGATGGGTTATCCTGCCAAGGGTTATTGGGCAGCACAGACAGTGTGATGTTTTGAACTGAGGTTATGGGTTTGATTCCCACCATGGCCGTAACTATGTAGAATTAGTATATTCTCCCTGTGTTTCTATGGGTTTTCTCCAACAATCCAAAAATATCATATGCATTGAACTTCGAAGAAAACCTTCTATTGTTATAACAATAATTGTTAAGTAATAGCAGGTATTAGACTTGTGCATGACTTGCTACTGCAGTGTTTAGCTGCACATTACTGATTCATTTGAAAGCCAAAGATGGCTAATTATCCTGCATCTTCAGCCTGACCATTCTCACATCCATCACCTCATCTGACTTCCACACACAAAAAGAATATTGTTATGTTTTCAATACTTTCTTGAAAGCCAAATAAATCTCTTAATAATAAAAAAAAACTCATGGCCAAGCACTTACTAACATTTCCCTATAAAACCCTTATTTTACTTTATCAGTTCCCTCCTCAATGTCTGGATATTTTCCAGTCACCTTGCAGCTGCAGCTGGCCTGTTGTCTGTCAGTCCTGGTCAGGACAACAGCTGCTCAAGCATGCTTAGTTCTCATTCTAGAATTTGATATCACCAAACAGACCCTCTCACCCATTTCCGGAGACCACTGTAGTTCTTCACTAATTGTCTCCACCACAACTTCTGCTGAGCCATCTTCTTTGAATATCCTCCTGATCCTTTCAAAGTCTCCTGTATATAGTGCATTATGGATGACAGCATCTCTGCAGTATTGGCGTCTTCGGTTGGCAGGGGGGTTCAAAGGCTGGCTTTTTGGCAGGAATCTGCGGGTGAGACACTGCCTGTTCACAGCCCTTCTCCGATCCTCATTCTCCAGCTGTTCTCTCTGCCTTTGTAGGGATCGTAGGGTGGCAGCTGTGAAGGGAAAAGTCTCTCTAGACATATTATAGGGAGTTTTATCTTCACCTTAACAGCACTAGAATTGAAAGGCTCATCCCACAGTGCAAGCAAGGGGAGTGATGTCCTATTTATAACCCCTGGGTTTCTGCTACTCCACATGGTAAACATATTCTTGCAGTGTCACTTTCCAGCATATAATTATGCGGTTGCTTGTCCTTAACATGTCCCCTCCCTGACATAAAAAATGTGAAACAAAATATATTGCGTTAACTGGCACTACATACGAACATGAGCAATCAAAGCAAATTCTATAACCTTTGTTTGATGCAAGGCTCCTTTGATGCACCAGAATATTCAGGATGAGAATATGAACAAAAACTTCATCCCATACATATAAACACAGAAAGGGGGCACTTATCCTGCGTACTGTACTTGTGCAGCTATTGTGTATATACCTTTGGTCTCACGTGGACCAAATAGTGTGAATGTGCTAATTAAGGGTAAAGGAGAAGAGTGCTCATGGAATAAATACACACCCTGCTGGGCTCCAAAAGGAATGAGCTGGGCAGTGTTCCCTCTGGACCTTAAAAGTGCAATTCTGGCTTACAATTATGACTACATAGTTAAAATCATTTAGAAAGTTAGCCAACTTCTCACTGTTTTCCCAGCTTGTGATACCGATGTGCTGCCCCGTGAGTTCGGTATCGCTTAGATAAATAGACTGTGAAGGTAAGACAATTTTGACTACGTCGGTTTTTATGTATTTGGCCATAGGCCATATAGCACATAGTCAAAATCGCAAGTAAGGATAGTCAAGATTGTATGCTTCGGAGTCAGGACTCTGGGGAGTTCAAGGGAAATTGCATATTCAAAATTGTACATAGCCAAAATGGCGCCATGTGTACACAGCTTTAGTTGGGTCACATGTGCAAAGCCAAGGGGGTGAGTGACTGTGCTGACCATCCCTGCCCTGGGCCAAGGCAGATTTCATTTTGTCCCCACCCCATGTGGCATAATGCCACAATTCTCGGGCACATGGGAAGTGATTAAGCAACAATGATATTTGTGAATCACAGCATTACAATGCAAGGAGGGGGGGGGGGGGCAGGGTTCTGACTGTCGTAAGGAAGGAGGGTTTCTAGGTACTCAGAACTTTCCCACCCCCATACTCCGCTGGGCAGCATTCCCACAGCCTCCATACAGCTCCAGAACCTGACACTGCGCACATACAGTTAGTGCTTGCCAGCTCTTCTTTTTTGTTGTTCTTACCTGTAGTCAGGACAGCGTGTTGCATTATCAATTTACTCTATGTGCAAAGCCAAGGGGTGAGTGACTGCGCTGAATATCCCTCTCTCAGACTCTAACACAGCTTTTACAAAAACTCACAATATGTTGCCAGCATTGTATGGGAAGGATGGAGGTGGGTACTGTATGGAAACATTGCTATCTAGTGCACTCTACTACTGTTTTCTCTTTAAATCAAGTGAGGTACAGATGGCTGGATCAGGTTGTCAGCCCTATACACCTCCACTATCCTAAGGGAATTGAACATGGAAATATGGCATGTGTCAGTTCATTTTAAGGTTACAAAATCAATCAGACCATTGTTCCCTATAATAAAAAAACAGATGGCATATCCCCAAGCATAATGGTGCGTACACACAGGGGCGATTATAGCAAATATCGCTGGAAATATGGTCGCTGAGCGACCATATTGCCAGTGATTGGGAGTGTGCACCAGCGATAAATCGCCGGGTGCGCGCTCTTGTTTTCAGCCCCTGAATGGTCGCTGGCGACTTCCCCTGCCTCTTGTGACATTTTCATCTGTGACCATCTCTGGTCGCAGATGAAAACGGGACACTGAGCAATATGATTGCTGAGCAATATATTGCTAGCAATATATTGCCAGCGATCATATTGCCCCATGTGTACGCACCTTAAGTGATTGACTCCCGCACTTTTGCTTCCTGGTTCATCACTTGAAAAGTGTTCACTAGTAAGATACTTCCCAAATAACATTTTTAGCCAGCTTACTGCATATTTAAACACAGCTACTACTTTTACTCATATAATCCAATAAGGCCTTGGCTATCATTATATATATATATATATGTATATATATATATATATATATATATATATATATATATATAGATATAGATATAGATATATAGATATACTTAAGCACTTTACTTACTGATGCAGTTATGGCAGGCAGCACTGAGCAAGAACTATGCGATGCGCTGTTACCCTCATCTCCTCGAGTACCGATTCTATATACCCTACCTAAAATCCACAAGACCCTCGTATCTCCCCCAGGGTGCCCCATCATATCAGCATGTGGATCCCTGTTCCAAATAACATCAGTCTACCTGGATGCCCTGCTGCAACCCTGCATAAAGAATAACCCTGGATTCATCCTGGATATTGTGCAGTGTTGACATTTCCAGCCTGTACACTATTATCCCCAACAACGATGGCATTGCTGCAGTAGGCAACCTGATTACAGACAGTCCTTTATATTGTGGTCCCGACGTATTGATCTTTCTAAAATTGCTTGAGATGATTCTGACACACAACTATTTCTTATATGATGGACAATTCTACCTACAGGCATCTGGCTGTGCGATGGGATCGAATGTGGCCTCATCGTATGCCAATGCCTATATGTTGAACTCAGAGAAAGAAATCTTCTTTAAGGATGAGAATATATCAAGGAATATATCGTTTTATGCACGTTTTTTTTTTTTTTAATTTAAAATTCTTTATTTGGTTTTGTATATAAAAAAGACAAAAAATACAGTAAAAAAGACATAAATAATATCACAAACATACACATACAATTCATAATACATACATTGACATAACTAACGTACATTTAGACAGTAACAATTACAGGTCATTAATCAATTACAATACACTGTTCCACGGCGCATAATCCCCCCGACATTCTTTATAGATACAGACCACTTTTTATCATTAATTAGTTAAATGTTCTTATTTCCCACTCCCTTTTTTTTTTTTTTTTTTTTTTTCCTTCCCTTTCTTTTTTTTTTTTTTTAATTAGGCATTGATCCATGCAACACTTTATTATCAAGTCGATTTCTAACCCTATATATACCAAATTTAATAGTATACTTTTTCAAGTGCATTTACTTATAAAGAAAACTTTATTTATATATTTAAATTTATACCAGGTTTTATAATGTACTTTCCAAGTACATTTTACTTGTGAAGAGGACTTTATTTATATATTTAAATGTTATATTTTTTAGTGTTTTAGTTGTGTATACATTCATTTCTATTAATTTATTTTAATTTATTAATCTGTGCCTTTATTGTGTGAGAGCTTTCTCAAGCCTTTATCATATAGGATTTTTTTTTTTTTTTGTGTAACTATATTATTAGTGAGCATATATTATTTTCCCATTTCACACTTCCTCCCCCCTCCCACTTTCTTTACCCCTTTTCTTATGTTGAATGAATCAGTGCCCATCATATTGCTGTTCTTCTTCTTCGTCATTTATTTTATGCAGTCTGGAGTTCCGCCATCTATCCCATTTATCATGGAACCTAGTCATCGTGTTTCTTGTATAATGCATATAGTTCTCGTGCCTAATCACCTCTCTCACCAGGGCTCTCCATTTTACTATATCTGGTTGATTTGTTGCGAACCAAGTGCGCGCAATGATCACTTTTGCCAGAGTCGTCAAAGTAATAATATACTGATATAATTGTGTTACATTGCTTCCCCCTAACTCCAGTCCGAAAAGGCATACCCTGGGGCCACACTGTACTATATTTGGGACAGTTAGTCTAATATCATTCCATACCTCCTCCCAGAACTTATGTACTTTAGAGCATTCCCATATCAGGTGCCAGAACCCTGCTCCTTCCATGGTGCATTTTGGGCATCTAGTATCATCCCTTATACCTGCCCTATGCAGCATCATTGGGGTACGATATACCCTATGGAGGACATAAAAATGTATTTGCTGGTATCTAATGCTACATGTGGCATGTTTAATTGACCCCAGTATGCTTTTCCAATTTTCTGTTGACAGATGACCTATATCCATTTCCCATTTATTTTTTAATCTTTCCAATATCTCGGAGTGTTGGTTTGAATTAATATTAGCATATAATTTTGAAACCTGCGATCTCCTGTTCATAGTTTGTAACATTTTCTTAATGGGAGATGTATAGATCTCTAGAGTGTAACCTCCAAATTGCTTATATATGGCATGTCGCAGCTGAAGGTATCTAAAAAATTGTTTATTTGGTATATTAAATTCAATACTTAATTGACTAAATGGCTTGAATTGATCATTGTCATACAATTGTCCCATTTCCACTATACCACTTTTTTTCCATATATTATCTACTGATATTTTTACAAGCTCTTTATATTTCCCATTAAACCATATGGGGCATTGGGCTTCCATTCCCGTCCATTCCCACATCTCATGCACCTGTCTCCAGATCATTACCAGCTGTCGAAACAGTGGATGAATCCCTTTTAAGGGGCATCCAGACAGCAGGAAGTGAACTGGGGATTCCCACTGACCCAGCTGTTCTTCAAAGAGGGCCTGGGTGGTTTGATCTAATTTATTATTAACCCACCCCTGAGCGTATGTTAATTGTGAGGCCATGTAATAATTCCTAAAATTTGGCATAGATAATCCTCCTTTTTCTTTTGGTTTATAAAGGGTTCTAATTGCGACACGAGCTTGTTTATCTTTCCAGATAAATGAAAGTATGGTTTTTTCTATATTTGTGAAAACTGCCTTGGGGATATACATAGGTGAGTTTTGACAGACATATAAGTATTTTGGCTGCACTGCCATCTTAATCATGTTTATACGCCCAGTAACTGTAATTGGGAGTTTTTTCCATATATGTGCTTTTTCCTTAAACCAAGCTGTAATTGGCTCTAAATTTAACTGAGTAAACATATGCATTTTTGGGGTTATCCAAATGCCCAAATACTTAAATTTAAGGGTCCATTTCAACTGGTACGAGTCGAGGTACTCCTCAGGTATCTTCCCTGATATTGGGAGCATGCTCGACTTGTCCCAGTTAATGCGTAACCCTGATGCTCTCCCGAAGCCTTTTACTTGATCTAACATTGTTTGGAGAGACTTCCCTGGTTCTTGTAAGAAAATTAACATGTCATCGGCATAAAGTGCTATAACATCTATCCTTTCGCCTATCGAGATTCCCCTAATGTCTGGGTCTGACCTTATTTTGCATGCCAATGGCTCAATTGCCATGGCAAACAGGGCGGGGGATAGCGGGCATCCCTGCCGAGTTCCTCTCCTAAGTTCAAAGGATTCCGAGACATATCCGTTTACCGACATCCTTGCATGTGGGGATGTATACAACATCTGGACATATTTAACGAATCGGGGTCCAAATCCCAGTTTCCGTAGAACTGCCCATAGGTAGTCCCAGTCTACCGTATCGAAGGCCTTGGCTGCGTCCAGAGACACAACCAAGGCCTCCGTCTCCCCGTTCTGCTCCCCTTGTAGGTGACAGTACAGACGACGCAGATTTTGGGTAGTAGTTCTACCTGGCATAAAACCAGCCTGATCCAAATGTATTATGGACTCGATTACCTTATTTAATCTTATAGCTATTATCTTGGTCAGTATCTTTGCATCTGTGTTTAATAGCGATATTGGCCTATATGAATCTGGAGAGGAGGGGTCCTTTTCCTTCTTCAATATCAGAATAATAACTGCTTCCAGCATTGTGGGGGGCAGGGAGCCCCATTCTAGCAGTGAGTTAAATAGATCTGTCAAATATGGGACAAAAAAATCTGCATACTTTTTATATATTTCTGTGGGAATACCATCCCTCCCCGGTGCTTTCGCAGCGGGAAGGGAGGAGATGGCCTCCGCCACTTCCTCTTTAGTATATGGAGCTTCCAGCATATCCGCATCTTCTATCGTTAAAGAGGGCATTGTGATGTACTTTAGATATTCCTGAAGTTCCACATATGTACATTTCTCTCCAGATCCATATAGGTCAGCATAGTACTTGCGGAATACTTCTACTATCTCTTTCCCTGTGTAGCATATGTTACCCTGCTGGTTTTTAATGCTAGAGATTACATTACAGTTTTTTTCATCTTTAGCAAGATAGGCTAGTTGACTGCCCCCTATTTCCGATTGGTAATATTGACTATGTCTGCTAAATTGCATTTTCCTCTTGGATTTATTAAACAGGTATTCCACCCACTCCTCTTTTGCATCTATCATTTCTGTCTTATTGCCTAGTGTTCTAAAATTAATATAGATAGCTTCTAATTGCTGGAATTTAGTTTCTAGATCTTTCTCTTTTTTTCTACTGTTTCTCTTAATTTCTGATATTTTTTTAATACAGGATCCTCTTAACACAGCTTTCAGAGTATCATGGCGTATCCCTAGGTTATAATGCATCTTATTGTCTTCCATAAAGTTTTCCCATTCTGACTGCATTTCTTTATTTTTGTCTATTACCTCTAACCAATATGGATTTAATTTCCATGTTGTTTTACCCCGCTCCTGATTCAGATCAATAGTAAGGCATATAGGGGAATGATCCGATATTCCTTTAGATAGATGTTCTACTTTAATTATGGCCGGGGCAAGGGAGGGAGATATCAGAAATAGGTCTATTCTGGAGAAGGTATTATGCGTCGGGGAATAGCATGTGAACTGGAGGACATCTGGATTCCTGACCCTCCATATGTCTACTAGGCCCATTTCTTGTGTTAATTTCGAAAATGCGGTCATTTGGATTTTATCTGGAGGTTTCATTTGACTTCTATTGGCTTTCCACCTATCAAGTTCATTACTCATTATATTGTTATAGTCACCCATGCATATCACTGGCGTATCGGGGGATCCTGCGATAAATGACATTATCTGCCTCATTACCTCATTATTATAGGGAGGGGGAATATAAATTGCCAAAATGTATAGAGGTTTAAAATTTATGATAGCTTTTAAGAAAACAAATCTACCCTGGGGATCGATGACACTAGTTTCTATTTGGCATTTTATGGATTTTCTTATCAGCACCGTTACACCTCGAGCATTATTAGTAAATGTAGAATGGAGTGATGTACCCACCCATGATTTATTTAGGGTCTTAATTTTATCCCCGTGTAAGTGTGTTTCTAGGAGGCACACAACATCTGCTTTATATTTCCTGAGCTGAGACATCACTAGATTCCTTTTTATTTTATTGTTCAATCCCCTGACGTTCCAGCTCAGGAAACCTATCCCTTTTAACTGCTCAGCCATTTACTAGACACATAATACCTCCCTCCAGACATGGACTGATTTATCCCATTTGTGTCGGTCGCATCATGCGCCGTATTAACAATTTCTTTCAGTTGACCTGTTTTACACAAAAACATTTTTACATACAGATACAATACATATAACAACCCCTCCCCCATCCCTAACCCACCCTGTATAACCTCAACCCTTAAGGTATACCTATCTCCCATTACACTACACATATACCAAACTGTACTTTCCCTCAAGAGTAAAGGAACCTACTAGTTCCCATGGCTATATTAGCACATGGAGGCTCCACATTTGTATCCATGTCTACCCTAGTATATATATTCTTCTCTATTATTTCCTTTCTTTTCCCTTCTTTCTATCGGCAAAAAAAAAAAAAAAAATATTATAAATTATTAAAAGAAAGGAAGGGGAAAATTCTCAACTTTGAGCTATATTGAATTATATTTTGGCATACAATAATAACCATACTTGCTGGATGCATAATATTTCCTCCCATACAGTATCATATCACATATACAGAAAGGAAAAAAAAAAAAAAAAAAAAAAAAAAAATAATCTTGCCCCTTTTCTTTTTCCTTTCTTTCTATAGAGAGAACATATAGATTTTTAAAAGGATTAATGAGGGGGAAATTCTCCACTTTAAGCTGTATTAACTTGCATTTTAGGATACAATAATAGCCATACTTGCTGGAGACATGATATTTCCTCCCAAACAGTATCATATCGCATAGGCAAAAGGGGGGTGAGAAAAAAAAAAAGAAAAAAAGCCGTTTTTTTTCTATACAAACTTCCTCCCCCATCAGATTTTAATTTCGGGCATCAGACTTTCTTATATTTTTTCTCTCAAGCCAGTCCTCGGCATCTTTTGGATTTAGAAAAAAATGAATTTCATTTTCATAGATTACTCGCAATCTTGCTGGGAATACCATTGAGTATTTTATGTCCAGATCACGCATATGTCGCTTTATCTGTATAAAGCCGGCTCTACTTTTTTGTACGTCTGTAGCAAAGTCTGGGTAGAATGCGACTTTATGATTATCATGCATGATTGTACCCTTCTCTCTTGCCAGTCTCATGATGGTATCCCTGTCTCTATAATGCAATAGTCTGGCTATTAGGGTCCTAGCCGGAGCTCCTGGAGGTAGTGGTCTCAATGGTATCCTATGCGCTCTTTCAATGGCAAATTGCTGTGTAAATGCTTCTTTTGGGAATATTTTCATAAGCCACTGTTCGATAAATTTTTCTGGGTCGGGCCCCTCCGTCCTTTCCGGGAGTCCGACAATGCGGATATTATTCCGCCTGGCTCTCCCCTCCATATCCGACATCTTGGACTGGATGCTCACTATTTGTTGGGCAATGGTCTCTACCTTTTTTATTAAGGGAGCAGTAGTATCTTCTACTTGTGAGATACGGTGTTCTGTTTCTTGCACCCTTTCCCTGATATTTTGCATGTCTTGTCTCAACAAAGAAACATCTACTTGAACCTGGCCGATCTTTTCTGTTACACGTTGCTCTGAGGCATTAATTGCTTGTAAGATCTGTTGTGTCGATTGTGCTGGTTCTATGTTTGAGTCTTCCAGCTCTGTTCGAGAGGAAGGTGAGCTGGGGACACTCTGGGACGCCATTTTGGAGGTCTGGGTGTTGCGTGCGTATTTTTCAAGTTTGGCTGCCGCTGCGGCCTCAGCTGCGGTTTTTTTTACCATATTTCAAGAATAGACTAGATGGTTGGTGCAGAGTTTTGTACTTACTCTTTTTAGAGAATGAGGTGGAGGTGGAGATATTCAATTGGCAGTATTCTCTTGGTCTATTTAATGTATTGCACCATACTGCTAGTGGAACTTATATATGGTTCAGAATTTTTCATATACCATTAGATGCTCTGTGCCCTCTGTGACCTAGATATGTCCAGTAAAGAAGTTTCAGCTAATATGTACACAACAGTATACAACAGCTCTTTAAGGGTCAGGGTGCACAAACTTTAAGTTCCACACATCCATGAAGTGTAGTCGGTGTATGGCCAGGGGGCAATACTCCTCCTTATCCTCTATTGCAAGACAGGCAGGTCAAAGGAATACAGCCTAAATATGGGGCCTGGGTATATCGGGAAGAGATGTTTCAAGGCGTATGTACACAGCCGTATATATCAGCTTTTGGAGGTCAGGGTACGCACACTTTGAGTTGCACACATCCACAAGTACAGTCAGTGTATAACCAAGGAGCAGCAGTCCTCCCTATCTTTTACTGCAGTTAGACAAATCAGGGGCATGCAACCTGGGTGAGTAGCCTGGGTATATCAGATAGTGATGTTTTAACCAGTGTGTGCACAGCGGTATACAGCAGCTCTTTAAGGTCGGAATGCGCACACTTTAGGTTCCATACATCCACAAAAAATGCAGTCACTGTGTAGCCGGGGAGCAATAGTCCTCCTTATCCTCTGCTGCAGATAAATAAATCAGAGGTATGCCCATCAGTATCCTTATAAGCAGAGACCCATGTAAAATGCACAATGTGCTCTTCTCACCTCTGCAGCACGTCCACTGCACTGACCGTCAGAGGATCCAGTCCCCACTCGTACCTCCTCTCCTACTCCTGCCCTCCACCTCGTGCGGCTAACGGCAGGGATCACAGGCAGCGTTCTACTACCTCAGCGGCTGCTCTGTCCCTCCGTCACCGCCGCGTGTATTCGTCCGGCCGGAAGTACAATTTGCGTCGCCGGATACTCGGGTCCGTCTCTCTCTTTATTCCCCGCACTCAGGGCTGGATCGCTGGTTCCCAGCGTCTTCCCCGCCCGCCAGCCTCCTCTCAAACGGCCGCCGTACCGCTCCACACAACAGCGCCAGCAACACTCTAGCAGGTACCCGCACTTTCTGGTTTCTCCGGTGGGGGAATCGTCTTTGTTTTCTAGGGCTCAGGATATCATCCTAGGATGGGCTGTGGGAGCTGCAGCTTAGCGTGTGCAGCTGCTACTCCATGTTCCTCCAGGCCACGCCTCCCTCATCGTTTTATGCACGTTACATCGATGACCTGTTCCTAATATGGTCAGGGTACAAGGAACAATTTCAATCGATCATGGAATCACATAATGCCTCCAACAGCCCCATCAAGTTCACCTACACCACAGATGCAACATCAGTGAGCTTTCTGGACGTCAAAGTAACAGTGCAAGATGGTAAAATACATACCTCTCTCCATAAAAAAATCTACTGATCGCAATACTATCTCCATGCTTCCAGTTTCCACCCTAAACCTTTCAAATATGGTTTACCCTATTCTCAATTAATCAGAGCCAAGCGCATTTACAGTGACCATGTGATAGCTGAAGCTTACATCGACAATATGATAAGAGGTTTTCTAGCAAGAGGGTATGTGAGGTTATCAGACTCACAGTAAGACTGTAATTATGATATTTTATTATGTGTAGTGATTAATATACTTTTTAGTCCGTCTGTACCCTATTTTTCTCAGTATATGTCTCTATTCCCCATATGTGTGTGTATTTCCAGAACTATAGTATTAGCCTGTATATCATATAGTATTAAGGCCCCCATACACTATGCAATTTGGGCACGATTTCACCCGATTCGGATGAATCGGGCCATGAAATCGGCCCTAAACGCATGTTTAAACATCCCCTCCGATCAGAGTCGGGCAGTCGGACCGGCTGCACATAAGATTTCCCAAATCTTATGTGCAGCCTCCGGGAAGCAGGGTCAGTGGACGGGGGACACTGCGAGGGCAGTGAGAGAGGCGGGCAGTAACAGCGAGCGGGGGACACCGGAGAGCCGGGCAGAGTCAGCGGCGGCAGATGCTGGGGACCTGCAGGGGGGGGGGAGCCGGACATGGTACGCTGTCAAAAAGGCAGCGCATGGGGGGCACTGGAGAGCCGGGCAGGGGACACAGAGGCAGCGTGCGGGGGTACGCCGGTGAACCGACGAGGGAGCTGGGCAGGAGGTTCGGGGACTCACTCTGCAGCTGCAAGGATAAAAACAAATACAAATAAATGGGCAGCCAGTGATTGGCTGAGAGCTCTCTCAGCCAATTGCTGATTGGCTGAGAGCTCTCTCAGCCAATTGCTGATTGGCTGAGAGCTCTCTCAGCCAATTGCTGATTGGCTGAGAGAGCTCTCAGCCAATCACTGTCTGCCCATTCATTTGTAATGGTTTTATATTTTTCCTCCCTTGCAGAGTGAGTTGTTCACGATCCTCCAGGCCCAGCTCCCTCGTCGATTCACCGGCGTACCCCCGCGCGCTGCCTCTGTGTCCCCTGCCCGGCTCTCCAGCGCCCGCTGCCTATTTGACAGCTTACCATGCCCACCCCCCCCCCCCCTGCAGGTCCCCAGCATCTGCCGCGCTGACTCTGCCCGGCTCTCCCCCTGCCCGCATCTCCCACTGCAGCTCCCCGGGAGTTGCATATGATAAATCGCATGGCGATTTATCATATGCAAAACTTGGCACATCAAGTGCCTAATCGTGTGTTCCCCTCCCGGGGAGCTGCCGGGGAAAATCAGGTCCGACTTGTCCCTAGGACAAGTCGGGCTAATGTATGGGGGCCCTTACACTGTATATCAGATGCTGTTATGCTGTATGGTCATACAGGAAATATCCAGGGGAAAAGTGTATAATTTCACCAAAAGGTGATCACTCCACAGGGGGTAATCAGGACATAACCCAATTACCTTGTGATTGTTCCTTTTTATTTGCACTTCTTTGTGCATCTCTGAACTTAAGCAGACATGATGGAGCCTGACCCAGCAGGTGGGCAGCAGAAGATTGACAGCTGATGGAGGAAGGAGGTGTAAACCTGATGCTTGAATCCACCAATCAAAAACTTGGGCAAACCCACGGATGGTTTTGCACAGGCTTAAAATGGCTTGCACAGGCCAGCTCCTGTTGTTGGTCACTGTCCTAGGCTAAGAGGTAATACTCTGCCTAGGTATCTTGGACCGCATCATCTGCCCTGGGTGGGCCCTACTACGCTCTGGTGTGGAGCGTCTGGTGCTGTGTGGACTTATACAGGTTTCCTGCACTATCACAGCTGTGTGGAATACGTGATAGGGTTGCGAGGGGGATCCCTGTGGAATTTGAAGGACTAATCTGCTATCACGGCTGTGTGGATAAGTGATAGTTTTGTGATTTAGAACTGTGATGCTTCCAGGATATCGTTTATATGCTCCATTTTGCCTCGTGTTCCTGTTTTTATCTATTTGTGTGTGCTGTGGAAAATAAAACGTTATTTTGGTTTCATCTGCTCGGTGTCTAAATGATTGGGGAACCCCGGTAACCTCACAGGGTATAAACGACCAGCGTTATTAAAGGCCAAAACCAGAACCATGCAGGTTCCCAGAATACAACTTCTTCAACAGAATACCAGCAAGAATAAACAGGGCCAAGCTTCCATGGGTTAATCACTACAATACAGCAAGCTCACTCATCAGCAAAACCGTCAAAAGAGACTGGCCAATCATACAATCGGACAGGATGCTTAATCTAATTGACACCGATATCATGCCCTGCTATACACGGGGACGCAACATACGTGATTGGGTGGTGGAAACAGATAAACTACAAACACCAATCCAAAACTAACTTTCTAACACAAAGGGTGTTTCAAATGTCTAAACTGCCTAACCTGCAGATCTCTACGCACGGGTGACAGCTTCTGTCATCCCCACAGCGGCAAGAAATACTTCATCAGACACCGTGTAACCTGTACCACAAAGTTTCTAGTCTACTTACATACCCCTGTGGCATGAGTTATGTAGGGAAAACTGACAGAACCCTGCGGGAACGAATGGCAGGACACCGCTCTGCTATAAAAGCTGCCATTGAAGACAGATCCAGCGATCAACCTGTAGCCCGACACTTCATGCTACGAGGACATGGGATATCCACACTACGTTATATGATCATTGATCACATCCCAGCAAACGCAAGGAGAGGCAATCGCTCACTACAGTTGTTACGCTGTGAGACACAATGGATCCAGCGCCTGGCCACCCTGGCAACCAGAGGCTTGAATGAATACTAGGAACTACACTGCTTCCTCTAAAAACAGTTTCCCTGTTGAACTCGCTTTGTACCTGCATCGTAGGTACAATTACCGGCAAGACTTATGCTTGGATGAGACTTGATTCCATTTATTGACGTATTTATGTCACGGAGAACTGTTGTAGCATCGGACATTTAGTAATCTGTACCTGTGTGTGCACCACAAGATTTGCACATTGCATTAACCTATTTCATTGTTGCTCTCTGCACGGATCTACTATTTCAGTACTGTTCCGACTATTGTTGCCATTTGCTAACATGTATATAATGTATATCCTGTAATATATTATGTATAGCTACATTTTCTCATATTTTTCTTATTTATACACTCCCATACACTTAACATGTCTGTGTTTACTTATGTGGGCCACACCCCCTTGCACTAGTCCACACCTTCCACTGAACTGTCAATCAACACTGTACCTGAATCACCTGTATGACATCACTAATTGGGCGCCCACAATCCTCTCCCGCACTTTTTTCTGTTCACATGATGTTGTTTTTAACTATTTATAGACCTCATGTATTGTACATCACTTGTAACCTGAAGAAGTGAATAAACTTAGAAACGTTGATCCCGCATCTGCCGACTCACGTTATTATCTGATTGCCGCCTCCATGTGAGCTATATATATATATATATATATATATATATATATATATATATATATATATGGTACTTGTGACTTATCTGGGCGCCCGATTTTCTTCATCGCACCTAAAAATCGCGTCAAATCGCATTGCATACAATCAGACTGCATGCGATGCGATTTGCCGCGATTTTAATATGTGAAGGCACCCAGATGCCTGTTTAATATGTGAAATGGCCCCCCAGACCCCATTTTTAATTGTATACCCACCCTGATGGCTAAATGCCCCCCATTGTTACCGCCACCCCACTATCAACACCAACCCGAAGCTTGGCGAGCGCAGCGAACCCGCGAGGGGCGGCGGTACGCGTCCTCCGACCTTTTCATACCCCCACTATCCACGTCAGCTTGGAGTTGATTTTATATAGTGTGGCGAGCGCAGCGAGCCCGAAGCGTGGCGAGCGGACGCGGATACCTGTGAAGCCCTCGAGGGGACGCGTATAGCTGTGAAGGTATCCACGTCCGCTCACCACGCTTTGGGCTCGATATATATATAAAATCAACTCCACGCTGACGTGGATAGTGGGGGTATGAAAAGGTTGGAGGACGCGTTGCGCTCGCCACGCTTCGGGTTGGCGTTGATAGTGGGGTGGCTTTAACAATGGGGGTCATTTAGCCATCAGGGTGGGTATACAATTAAAAATGGGGTCTGGGGGGCCATTTCACATATGAAACAGGCATCTGGGTGCCTGTACATATTAAAATCGCATCAAATCGCATCGCATGCAATACAATAGCATACAATGCAATGCGATTTTCTCTTCAAGGGAATTTCAAGGGAAATTGCGTCAAATCGCATGCTTAGGGTACTGGCATACAATTTCAACATCGGGCGCCCAGATAAGTCACAAGTACTATATATATATATATATATATATATAATATATACACTTAACATCGGCACTCACCTTTCCTAGTTTTGGGGTGCCCTATGGCTTGTGACCACATTGTTTAAACAGACATTGTAGGGGCTCTGCACACACTAAATTAACTGATAATAAATAGTGGAGATTTGGTTCATGAATTGATCAATGCATTTAAGCCTGCAGCCCCCTTCTAGGGACCCCACTTTTCTGCAGGTCCTAACACTATCGCTGAAAATGGCTACAATACACATAGCTATCACATCAATGTTTGATTCCAGGCATGCTATCTGGTCTGAAGCTCACAGCACACTTTGCTTTTATAGGTGAGCAGCTACCAACACACCTGTCACTAATCATCTAGGGAAATGGTTAACATAAGCTATGGAATCTTAGTTAAAAACAGGGTGCATGAGAGAATGTAACCACAATAAGACTAATTAAAAAAATTAATCCAATAAACAATATATACACTTAACATCGGCACTCACCTTTCCTAGTTTTGGGGTGCCCTAGGGCTTGTGACCACATTGTTTAAACAGACATTGTAGGGGCTCTAGAGCACACACTAAATTAACTGATAATAAATAGTGGAGAATTGAGTCAGTCAGTTAATTAGGTTCCCCAGTAGCTCCGTCCTTTGCAAATGCCTATATGTGGCAGGTAGAGAAATCACTCTTTCTCGACAATGTTAGCGTGAACTCCTGCATGGATCTATACGTGCGATATATAGATGACCTGCTTCCTGCTTTGGAGAGGTCCCCTAGCTCCGCTAGCACAATAGGTGGCCACACAAAATAACTCTGTCCATCCCATTAAGCTCTCCCTGACTACCAACAGTAATACCATACCATTTTTGGATATATCCATCTCTATCACCGATGGGCATCTCCACACATCCCTCTTCGTGAAACCAACAGATCGCAATACCCTGTTGAGACACGACAGTTTTCACCCCTGCAACACTGTCAAAAGTCTGCCCTATTCCCAATTTCTTAGGGTTTGCAGAAAAACAGATACTACCATGGAGACAGAGAAACAACTCGACATCATGGTTAAAAAATTTTAGGAGAGAGGATACCCCACGAGTGAATTGTTGCAGGCTAAATCTAAAGCATTGTCACAAAACCGCAACAACCTCATAGCCAAGAGTAGTCCTAAAATTAAACCACCCAGCATATCATGGGTTAACGACTACAGCTCTACCAGTCTGGTCACTTCCCGCAAAGCAAAACAGTGGTGGGAAATAGTTAAGACTGACCCAGACTTACCCATTTTTAAAAATACTAAACTCATGCCCAGTTACAAGCGTGGCCCCAACTTGAGGGACTTACTCATCAAGACGGAAATCACCAATTTCGATGTACAGACACGGACCATTAGGCCAGGCAAAACAGGTTTCTATAGGTGCTTGAAATGCACCACGTGCAGCTATCTTGTCACTTGCCCGGAGATAGCCCATCCATTCTCGGGAAAGAAATTTAAGATAAAATGGCCCCTAACATGCACTACCAATTACGTCATCTATGTAGGCTCAATTACGTTGGTAAAACCGACTGTGCTTTCAAAGTCCGAATGGCACAACACCGTAGTGCCATTAGGGCCGCGCTTGTGTCTGGGAAGAGCGAACAACCGGTCGCCCAGCATTTTGCCCGGGCAAAACATAACATGGCCATGCTACGCTACAAAATTGTAGACCACATCCCTGCCTCAATACGTGGGGGAGACAGATCCAAAAAACTACTCCAATTGGAGTCTCAGTGGATTTTTAAACTAGACACACTGGCACCCAAAGGCCTGAATGAGTCCTTGGGGCTTCATAATATTCTCTGATTTTGTTATCAGAATTCATTTTAAGCCACCCCTTGCAGTTCCTTTGACAGATGACACCCTGTTTTGCTGCCACTACATTTACACATTTGGTGCTGTTTGAGCACATCTGGTAGCTGGTATATATCCAGCACCCGATTGGGTCTATTCTTGCCCACAGTATTGACATCCCGCAGTCCATTCATGCAGCTACACTTTACAACCTTGTTGGCAGTGCTGTCGGCACACCAAGGGTTTAAGCCAAACATGCGACACATGAAGCCAGAGCTTTACCTAGCTAGTAAAGCCAAGTTTTTAAACCTATACTCTTTTCTCTTTTTTCTCATTCCACTCATCATGTCCACCACTAGATGTCAGCACTGCATTACTTGTTGTTTTATCACTTGTGTGCCGTTTTTTTCACTAATGTTTGCATCCTGGATGCTATTTGCACAAAACTGACATGCCATTCCATGTATGCAATATATGTTTTTTATTCTTTGTATGTGTGCACTAATGCCTTGTATGCCCTCCACAGCCCGCCCCACGTGACCGCAGGTCAGCCCCGCTCTGATGCGCCTGAGGGATGACACTGTTAGTCACGGTGACGTCATCGAGGTGCGATCGATCCCGGAAGCCAGCCCAGCGGTCCCCGTGTGTGAGCGCAAGCTGCAGGAGGTGGTAAGTACCTGAGCCTTTATTGTTACACCATTTAATTGTCCTGACGAAGGGGGAGACCCCGAAACGTTGGCGTTGTATGACTGAATAAACCAGTCCACTTTTCACCATTTGAGAGTCTCTGAGTGCCCTTTCCTTCAGTGCATATATATATATATATATATATATATATATAGCATATATATATATATATATATATAGCATATATATATATAGCGCATATATATATATATATATATATATATATATATATATATATAGCGCATATATATATATATATATATATAGCATATATATATATATATAGCCCTTTTTAGGGTGTGTTTTGTTGTTAAGAATAATAATTTGATTTATATACCGCTCGTTCTCCAACAGGAATGAACAAATAGAATGAATGGAATACAGTAGAGAACAATGAAGTACATAAAAGCTTTTCATAAACAATACTTTATGGAATTACAGGAATGTCTTGAGTCTGTTTTTGAAGGATTCTAGAGTGGGGGTCTCTTGTATTGTGTGGGGAAGTGAGTTCCATAGAGTCGAAACCGTGTGGCTAAAAGCTCAACCCCCTGATGAATTATGGGAGTTTCTAGGTACTGCAAAAAGTCCTTCATCTAAACATCAAAGTAATCAGTGGGACAGTATGGAATCAGAAGCTGCGTCAGGTACTATGGGCCTTGGTCATGTAGGGCTTTGAAACTCAGTAAGTTCAGGATCTTCTTTATCTTTTGGGCCACTTTTGGTAACACGGTCTCCAGAAGAAAAGTTTAAGCAAGAGGAAACACCCAAGGGACCACCAACCAGATCTCTGGTTCTGGTACGGTAGTCCTATACCATGTAATTAAGTTTGAATACCATCAAGTCAATGTCTGGTTTCCCCCACTGGACAACTAGACCCGGACATATGCAAGCAGTGCCGGTTGAGATAGTCCACCTTTCAATTGTGTATTCTTGGGATGATAACTGTAGTGAGACTCTAAAGAGTTGTTTCAACCTACCTCAAACTTCTGGCCATCATCTTCATAATTGTAACACTTCTTGATGGCTCAGGAAAGCCCCCCATCGGCGGGTCTGTACAACACCCCCCGAACAGTGGGTCTGCAACCCCCCTCCCCCCCAGATCAGCAGGTCTGCACCGCCCCAACCCCATGATCAGCGGGTCTGACCGTCCAGCCCCCCACCCCCCGCGAGCAGTGGGTCTACCCGCACAACCCCCGCCCCCGAGCAGTGGGTCTGTCCACACCCTCCCCGGATCAGCGGGTATGCACACACCGCCCACCCTCTACCCCCCAGGATCAGCGGGGGTCTGCCCACACAACTCCCCCCTGGCTCAGCGGGTCTGAGCGCAGGGGGGTGCAGCCAGACCCGATGCTCATGGGGTGGGTGCGGGCGTAGCCCCTTACGAAGGTGTGAAGAGCGCCCAGAGGGCGCGATGAATCACCTAGTATAATTATAATTAGCAAAAGCTGCTTGTGCAGCTGGGAAACCAGCAAGTCACACATCAGATGATGTTTTATCCGGCGGGCACTCTCTAGATCACTAGTTTGAGGTTTTCCTTTTCTTTTGAGGTACATTTCTCATAACAGAAAGGATAGAGGGGGAAAAAAAAAAAAGGAAAAGTTATCAGCGCCAAGGGATATTGGTATTTCTTTTCCAACTCTCCAGATCACGTTGGTGCTGCGAAGCTGGTGTTGAGAGAAATACCTTTCTGCAGACTGCAGTCTACACACCTACAAAGCTGGCCTCGACCTCACACCCCTGGGGGAAAGCGGAAGTCATTATGCAAAAGTCTGTACTTTAGCCTGAATCTCTCTCTCTAAGCAGCATCCCAGTCTCACCCACAGTTCCTGTGACTACACTATGGTCTGTTTTATTCCTGAACTTGGTGGTGTGATAGCCACCGCCATTTTGCTGTGGTTCACTGTTACGGAAACTGGTCTGCTTTACATTCTTTGCTGATCTCCTGCTGCTGGATTATAACCATGGATATCTTCTTACAGAGTATACTTCGCAAGTTCTTACAGAGTATAACTTAGCAAGTTAACTGCCACATATTTGGCTACCCTTTCTCTTTATTGTCTACCTGAGCAATGTATCAGAAAATTCTAAGGATCTGTCTCTAAATTATATTTCTATAATTCCGGTTATCCCAGAGGCTGATTATACTGTACTTTGGACTTAGGTCTTCCGATCTGAGACATCTTGTGTCGTCAAACCTGGATGTTGTTCTGATGCCAAAGTTCCCTCATTGGTTCCTCCTCTGTCTTTGTTGAAGATTTTACAATCCCAGGACTTACTATGTACATTTGCTGGATGCTTCATTGTTTATTCAGGATCACCTGGTTTGGACCTGGTTTTATGTTTTTCTGTGTTGGGGAGCTGAACTTTGGGCGCACTAATAACTATCGATTCACCACCTTAGTATTGGAGACTCCTCATTCATCTCTGGGTATCCCTTTTTTCTTTTTTTCTGATGGCTGTGGTATATATTTATTCTATGTTTTTCTATTATTATACTACTATTTTCCTTGATTAGAAGAGTACATCATCCGATCTCTTGTAATTCTCATTAATGCCTAATGTATGCCATTTATTCTTTGTCTGAAGCAATAAGCAGAGTCCAATTTACTTACTTTGGGTTTTTCAGTACACATTGATACGAAATATTATTCTAATGTATGTCAGACTGATGTCACTTATTATGTGGGAAGGAACTTTATGTCCTTTACTATGAGTCCTAACCTACTCTAGTTGGAGCTATTATTTTACCCCAGGTAGTTATTTTTATCTTTCATTGGAGGTTTATTTTATTTTGGGTTATCTACTGTTTGACCACAGGCTAGTTTTCTAGTTTTTATTTTCTTTATAATGGCGGGGGGTTTTCAAATGGTGCCTTCGGTTAATCAAGTTACCATAATTCTGCAATAACATTATTATATCACAATGCACACAAGATTGAGTGCCATGTGAATTTGTCAAAATTGGAGTGAAAAGTGCCAAGCAAACATTTTTATTCATCATAATGACCTGTAATGTTTACTTTATATAGGAAATATCTTTTTTTTTACACATTTTTTTATTTGAATTCATATAACAAATGTGAGCGACGCTGGCCTTTTTAGCGGATATCTTTCACATCTCTCACAGATCTGTTGGCAATCATATTTTGCGCCTCTCTCACAGAGATGCTGACCTTTTTGGCGGATATTTTTGGGCATCTCCCACAGAGATGGCAAACAAAGGGTTAATGAGAAAAAAATTACACGTATAGTACAATAGCTATTTTGACGGATTAAAGTATATTTTGCATTTTTTTAAATGTTTATTACAAATATGCTGCAATTGTGTAGTTAAAAGTGATATTGAACATTGCCAATTATATCTTACCCAAACAAAAAAGAGCTACAATTTGTCTGACTTCAAAGAGCTGTTTTGTGTCTAACTTTGAAACTTGGCTTGTTGCATGTTTAATATGGCCAAAACATCTGGATCTATCTTTACATATTTGGAGCTGAATGCTTCAGACTTTTAATTGCCCAACTTTGGAAAAATAAATAAATAAAATAATAATAAAAAAAAAAATAAAAAAAAAAAAATCGGGCTTTCCACAAAAACAGACCAAAATCAGCTGCCATTGCAATTCGACCTCTGTATGGATTACACAAAGTAATGTTAAATGATAAACTCTCAAATCTTAAAAAAGATACAACTTAAGAAGGTGCACAAGTATTCAACTTTATTCATTAGGGGAATTAATGATTTCAATTAAATATAGACTAGACCAAGATGCTCTGTTTAAATTAGAAAATGAAATACAAAAATATCAGTACAAAGTTTTGGTAAATTCATTTTTCATTCCAAGTACTGAGCGGGTAACATTCACTTTCACCACTAGAACAGAAAATGGTTCTTCTCTATGAAGGCAACCAGATAGGGTAGTCTGAAAGTGTTATTCAAGTGAGCTGGTAACAGGCAATTTGCTAACAAGTGTGCTTTGTAGGAGACATTTAATGTGAAGCTACCAAGTGTGCTTTGTAGGAGACATTTAATGTGAAGCTACTGAGAAAGGGTATAGTTATTCTGGACCAGGTTTAGTGCCACATGGGCCACCTTTTGCTCATTTCAGCTCACAACCACCAGGGGGTGCAAGTTAAGATGCAGGCGCAGGAAGACGATCCCACAATTGAATAACTCCATTGGGCACCATCTGCTGGTTCTGGGCACACTGACAATCACATTCCTCCTTAGTGATAACAGCGGATGCATAGAAAGTGCACGGATGAGGATATAAAATGCATAGTGCGAGATCTGAAAATTGAGTCTTAAGTGCAAAATGGACATGTCAGTGCCCAGGGTCCTCTGGAAGGTCACACAACAGACCGTCAAGGTCATCTGCAAAAAAAAAAGTAAAAATAAAAAATGCATTGCAAGAAGATTTTGAAAGTTAACATTTGTGGAATATTAAAAAGGCAATATGTGATAGTTGATAGAATCAGCTGGAGCAGGGGATTGGCGAGTCAACAGATTAGATCAGTAGTTGCCAGGCTTTTGAATCATTGAATCACCTCACACTAGAGCACAGATGCAGAACCATTGACCCTCCAGATGTATAGTTCAACAACAGCTGGAGGGCCAGTTTCCCCATCCCTGCACTAGAGTATCAGGACTTTTTTTCACAGCACCCTTAGACAAAAAGTTTCTTATTGTAAACTTCAGAAAAATATATTAAAGTAAATACTGTTTGTGTCATTGTCAGATTCAGTTATATGTGGAAGGACAGAATTTGCTTCTGTCTGTCCACATAGTTTATGATGGGAAGTCACAAGCACTGGTTTTGCCTATTGCATGGACAATAAATAAATGTAATTTGTCATGGACCACCAACCCAGTGCACCCTTGTAACTATTTCAAGGAATGGAAGGCTTTATACTTTCTGCGCACTATTTAAGCTGAGAAGTCCCTAGCTGCCCTCTGCTGGCCAAAGAGAAGAGTAACACCCAATCTTTTGGAATTCACAGAAAAAACACAAGGTCTGCAGGAATGGGGCATAGGACTCTCAGTTAATATGTAAAATAAATCTGGACCCGTTTAGGGAATATGTTCACCAGATAAAAAACTTTTATTACATTAAAAAATCATACACAATAGAAATGCAAGTGCAAATCAACATTGTAAAGTGCAAATGCAAAAAAAAGACAAGTATAGCACGTACATTTAATAAGCTTATACCATTTGACGGGGATAAAATCAACAATTATCTCACCATAAGAGGTGGGTGCGGTGGGCTAGGTGCTCAAAAAGATGGTGGGTCCCGGGGAGCAGTATGATGCGCCACCGCACAAGCTTTGGTAAAGGTTATTGGAGATGTATCCTCCCGTCAGCGTGTTGGCATCCAGAATAACATGTTTCAGAGGTAACTCCTTCTTCAGATGTTCAGATCCACATCTGAAGGAGTTACCTCTGAAACATGTTAGAGAGTCCTATGCGCCATTCCTGCTCACCCTTGTAACTACCCTAGGGTGCCTGACATGGCACACAGTTTAAAAACCACTGGATTAGGTTATGATTGTGTTGAGTTTGGTGGAAAATATTGTATGCTGCTGAAAAGAAGAATGCTGCTGGAAAATATATAGTTCATTCACTCACCCATATCCCAGTCTGAGGAAGACACTGTGGAATCTGGAATTACTGGTTGTGCAGTGCAGGATTCTGGGAAAGATCGTGCTGGTTGGAGAAATGTTGCTTGTGCTTTTCTGGATGATGGGCAAGATGATGCTAATTGGGGTAATCTTGGCTGTGCTGTTCTGGCTGATGGGCAAGATGATGCTGGTTGGGGGAATCTTGGCTGTGCTGTTCTGGCTGATGGGCAAGATGAAGCTGGTTGGGGGAATATTGGCTGTGCAGTGCTGGCTGATGTGCAAGATGAAGCTGGTTGAGGAAATCTTGGCTGTGCAGTGCTGGACAGTGCTGTCTGGGAGACACTGGGCTGCGTCGTGCTGGATAAGGGATGATGTGGTGATTGGATTTGGTTGCCATTTACATCTACTACCTCTTGGGGCATTAATGAGACAGGCACCTGCATTTGATCAGAAATATTAATTCATACAAAATTAGTTAATGGCTAGACAAGCAGCTTCCGCCTACAAACAAACATAGTAGCCCATTCAGAGAATACAACATATACATATTTAATTATTTTGTCAATAAAATTATTCTACGTACTTAAGTCTATAGAATTTACAAAGCGTATTTACAAACTGTATGAAACACTCAGTACATGATTTCTTGTTGTTCCTAAATAATTTTTTATTGCACAAATATAGAATAAACTATCAAATAAATAACTTTTTAATAGTTTAACATACACAGTGATATGAAAAACAGGGTTCTAGACTGCACACCCTGATTGTAATGAGAGGTGATACCTTGCAGAAATTCAATAATTGGCAATGTGCAGGAGCCCACCATGAACTCAGTCGCTAAATACTGTCAACTAAATAAATGATTTGGCAATTAATTTCTGTGTAGACGATATGTACTATTTAATTGAACTGAAAAACTTGAGTTGCAACTTCTAATAAAACAATGTAAAGGCCACGGGGATCGCAGCGCTGTGTGTATCACAGTCACCAATGCACTTGGGGATGCAGCAATACTCAGCTTCTCCTTCTTGTATAAGCCTGCCCCAAGGCTCTTTCAGCAGAGTGAAGTGTCGGCCCACCTGGACAGTTAGCTAGGGTCCTCCAAGCTTCTAATTATTATTGGTCTAAAACTAGGACCTATTTTGTAATAGTATTTTTTTTTGCAATAGTATTTTGATAGCGCTCTCTTTCATAGAGTTTACTATGAAATTAATAAAACCAAAACGCACTTCTACATTTAAAAGGTGAACGTAGTTCTGACAGACCATACTACAAACACATGAAAAGCACAGGAATATTTATACGGGGAAGAAACAGTCATTTACATGCATTTTGTTAAGCATTATATTTCCTTTATATTCTATCACCGAGAGGAGCAGATTTATTTACAACACTCATGGGGCCTGATCCTGGTTCACTCGCAAAAGCAAATTCTCTCTCTAATGGACAAAACCATGTGCACTGCAAGTGGGGCAGATGTAACATATGCAGAGACAGGTAGATGTGGGTGTTGTTTTATTTCTGTGCAGACTAAATAATGGCTGCTTTAGTTTTACATTGCAATATAAATATCAGTTTGAAGTACAATCCCCACCCAAATCTAACACTCTCATAGAAACATATCATTTGATGGCAGATCAGAACCATTTGGCCCATCTAGTCTGCCCCTTTTTTTTTACCCTTCAGGTAATCTCAACCTTTTTGATCCTTAATTCTTTGTAAGGATTTTCATATGCCTATCCCAAGCATGTTTAAATTGTTCTACTGTCTTAGCCTCTACCACCTCTGATGGGAGGGTATTCCACTTATCCACTACCCTTTCTGTGAAGTAATTCTTTCTAACATTTCCCCTGAACCTACCTCCCTCCAGTTTCAGTGCATGTCCTTGTGTTCTATTACTTCTTTTCCTTTGAAGAAATTTCCCTCCTGTACTATGTTAAAACCCTTGATATATTTGAAGATTTCTATCATGTCCCCCCTTTCCCTTCTCTGCTCCAAACTATACATGTTAAGATCTTTTATGGGATTCTCAAGGTAGTCACAAGGATATGTGAAAAATAAAAGATAGAATACAAACTTCTCCTTGTGTAATACTGTTAACTTGTAAGGTATTTTAAGAAAACAATTATTTCTTTCATAGGGTAAAAAATATATATATTATATATATATATATATATATATATATATTAGACTCTTCCATTACTTTCTGCGGTTGGGACTGGCTCTGAGTGTGGACAGAAGGGATTCCTCTTTGGATTGTCGGGGCCCCGTCTTATCCTCTAAACATCTTAGGAACCCTGACCTCTAAAACTTTTGAAGCTAAGTGTACCCACCTTCTACGTTTTATGTAACTTTTTGCTGTGATTAAAGATATCTAAATACTTTACACAGTGCTTCCTTTGTGTATATCATTATCTAGTGATATTGCATGAGGAAGTTGGGAGAAAGCAAAAAGACTGGAAAAAGATCCATCAGATATGCAGTTTTACAAGCGACCGCTTGTGAGTAATTGGTTTAGTGGGTTCCCCCCAAACCCTTCATTTTCTGAAATAAGACACCTTTTGGAGTACAATCTTGTTCAATGCCTGTTTAAATATATAAGCCTGTGAGTGCATTTGAAAGGGGGATAGATCCCTGGAAAAAAAAAAATATATATATATATTTTTTACCCTATGAAAGAAATAATTGTTTTCTTAAAAGACCATACAAGTTAACAGTATTACATGAGGAGAAGTGTGTATTCTCTCTTATTTTTCATATATCCTTGTGACTACCTTGAGAATCCCAGGAAGGAACCACTGTATGAACACATTTACAGGGGAGTATTCCTAAGGATCATTAAATAATTGAAGCGCTATTGTTTTAAGTGAGATAATTGTGTGCATGCTCTAGAAATTCTTATTGGGTTAGGTGATACCCTTTTTCTCATAGAAACATAAGCGATTCACATCTGGCGCAGACGACCTTTAGTCCAACCCTCTTCATATCCAGATGTATGAAGTGTCGTTATGGGGGAGAAGGCGTATCTGCGCACTGATACCGCTTCTCCCCCATGTATGAAGTGAGTAGCGAGATCCCGTGCATGCCCAGTACAGCCAGCCAGGGTGAAGGAGACAGTGTGAACTGCCACGCTGTGTCCTCGAGGGGACATTAATACATCTTGTCGATGTCCCTTCCTGCTTTGCAGGAAGTGTTATAGAGGTGCGCCAATATAATACATCTGCCCCAGTTTAAGAAACAAACATTAAAGTGAAAAAAGACAGTGTAATTTTTTCATCTCCTCATTTTATTTCTTACCCCGGATGTCCCACCTTCCTCTGTAGGGGCGTAGATTTTTACTAGGTTGCTTGGGGTCACATTAAGATAATGGTTGCGATGTGATGGAGAAAAAACTCCAACCTGTGAATCATTAAAGCAAAAATATGCACGTTGGACTAGTATGATGTATGCTTTGTATCTTTTACAGGGTTTAATTATTCAATGATTAATATAGATTATAATATACAGATGACAATGTATGATAATGCAGGGGCTTTAAAAAATTAGGTTTCTGTTTTGGATTTTTTATTAACTCTGACACAATGCATGGTTGTTGCCTTGAGAGAAGTGCAACATATCCGCTGAAAAATGCACGGGGGAGGAGGGGGGGGGGGGGGGGGAGGGGCGGGGGGACGCACGCAATACTTAATTTAATTGACTTCAGATCATTTGCTGGTAACTAAAAGGGATTTATATTCCTCGACTACGGCCATGGCAATTTTTGTGGATATTTTGCACATCGCTCACAGCAACATTGTCACTGAGAGGGTTCAATTCAGATTGCTATACCGTAGGACCAAGAAAGTAGAGTGACCGCCAGCAACGAGCACTGAGAAAATATCCTGCAGCAGTCACAAAGCGTAAGGCTAACCAACGTGTAATTACTGCCAAAGGGCATACATAGGCAATTAGGGATATTGTACTCCAAGTAATAAACTGTGGAGGTGAGGGTTAGGGCAACCATTGGGTAAAACATATACATCCTGTTTCATGTGGCAGCAGCCTGTGGATGTAACATATATAGAAAATAGGACAAAATTATTTCTATAAACATTGGAAGAAAAGTCTATTTACCAATGAACACTACTAGGACTGGCTGTGGCGGTGTAGAACCAAGCTGGTATAATCTGTTGAGATTTCCAACTTTACAATAATTTCACTGGGAGTATTGTTGGGTTGTTGGACTAGCTCATCCGAACAAAATATATTCATTTTACTTTTCAGCAAATCAATGCAAGGTTTTACCTTTTACGGAACATATATTGGCTATATTTGGCATGGGCAGAGGAAAGGAAGCAATATGTGCAGGCCTTACAGAAACAGATAAATGCGGTATACCTGCTGCAGTAGGAGAACACTACCAATCTTCAGCTCACTCTCTCGCTCTTCTAATAACATATGATGTACAGTGCCTTGAATCTCCCCTAGAGAAAGCCAGAGACATTTGTACTTTAATTGGAATGACCGGAAAATACTATGTGAGAGATGTACTAGGCTTAGGTGAGCAGTGGAAACAAAGTGAGGGAAACAAAGAAAGCACTTCTCCACATTACCTGTTGGGTCCCTGAAGACAGCACTAGCATCTCCATTAGCTGGGGTTAGGCTCTTGAGAGCCACCGCCATTCGTGGTACTTTATTCCTTGGAAGTTGCTTCAGAGCTGCCTGGAAATATTGAAGGGAAAAAGGAAAGGTGCACTGTAAAACAGTCTTCCTCTTAAGACATATACAGTATGGACTCATTTGGGAGTTGCACTAAAGTTCAATTGGTGGACGGATTTTGCCTTTTTTTTTTGGGGGGGGGTGCATATGTTCCATAGCCGAGTACACGTAACCTGTAGCAACTACAGGCGGCTCAGAATTGTATGCATCTTGGCTGCATGTAGACTTGCAGCTGAGTGGGTGTAACCTAGCAACAACTGGGCATTAGAATGTAAGGATATGCTCCCTGTGGGCTATTCAATGTTGAGCTATATCCATCGAATTTCAGATGGAATGCTTACATCATGTTTATTGCTTGTGAAAACAATGGGTAGGGGAGCTGCAGCACCAAAGACACGTTCAGCACTTATTACTGGCATCAAAAGCTATTGCTGACTTCCATACTACTTTGAATCAGAACCCTAGAATGTACGAGTAAGTACTGCTATTTTTACCTTGCGCAGAACCATGACCACACTGTATGTTCTCAGGAAGCTGGTGGGGTCATTGTCATCCAATAAACAATCCGCTTTCATACTGGCCCAAGGACCCCTGATAAACTCTTCTGCCAATGGCTGCTGGGAGGATGTGTCTTCCTGCAAATAAAACAGCCTAATTCATGGTGGTTCAGACCATAGTAATTCAAATTGGGGAGGATAATGGCTGTGGAGATATTGAGAGGGAGTATCATAATAAGGAAGATAAAGCTGGAGGTTGAACATAACAAAGAATAATAAACAAGCTGTCAAATTCTAGTTCTGTGAAACAGAAACGTACCTTGCTGCGGAGCTTAGCACACGCCCCGTGATTTGGCGTGTGAGGAGTGGAAATTAGGATCTCATCAATCCCTCTGCTACTGCCCTAGGAACAGATAAACACAGAAGGTTTTATTATTCAGTGTAAAAAGTTCTTTAATTATAATGTACCCAAATCACAAAGCATATAAAGATATTTACCAGTACCTGCCTATACATCATTAACCAGCAGATGGCAGAATAGATTACCTTTTTTTTAGGTGCAATCTTTAAATGAACGTCACTGAATTGACTTGGCTGTATGTGTATTTATACTAAAAAAACAGTCGCTGTGAGTGACGCTGGCATTTTTAGCAGATACTTTGAGGATCTGTCACAGCAACGTTGGCACTCAAAGGATTAAAAATATCAGAGTTTAGATCCAGCAGTCTCATTACACGCTGACTGACTCTTTATAGTGGGTCTGTATTCTGAATCCCATAGCCAAGTTTGATTTATCACTATGCAGAGGAAAATCAGTTCTAGAATGCATGGCTGGTGGTCTCCATTATAAACATGCAATCACACCAGCTGTCCCTAATTGAATACAGATTCACCAAACAACAGAACATTGTAACTAGTCTCAGTTATAAGGAAAGAAAAACCCTCATTTTATAATCCATGTAGCAGGCGATTTTCCTTCAGAGAGGACCTATAATCTACAAATAGTGGAAGATGACATTTTGTGTCCCATCAATACTCATTAAATGTCACAAATTTAATGTCAGCATTCCAAAAGGTACATAATTATAGTGTTCATTCTAGCACCCGCTATCTTTGAAAACCTCTGCAGTTCCTGTTCCCTGCCTGGGGTGTTGCTCTCTGCTGTGGTGTTTCTAGCACAGGTCTGGTTTGTATATCAGTGCTGATATACAGACCACACTGTGCTAGAAGCACTACAGCAGACAGCGACACCCCAGGCAGGGAAGAAGAACTACAGGGGTTTTCAAAGATAGCGGTTGCTAAAATGAACACTATAATTATTTCTATTTATTGACTTATCCTAATATTTATTTTGCCACTGCATTTTTTTGTGATATGTCCACCTGGCTAATGTCCTACCGCTGAGTTAGAACTGAGCCAGAGTTCTGTATAAAAAAAAGGAAGAAAAAAAAGGCACCTGCTGTGGCAGTAGGCCAGCTGGCCCAGGAAATCTCCTCTCTTTGGGTGATGGCGTCTCCCACAACAACTTCTTTGGAGTCTTATTTGCTGCAGTCATTAATTGTAGAAGATGATTGGTTACCACAGGAGTCTGTAAAGTGCTGGGTGGGTGTGAGTGAGGAGAGGACAAGGGAGTTCTTGGCAACGGGTGGGTATTGTTAATTGGATTCTGCCATGAATTTGATGGCACTGATGGACTGGCTGGTGTATTGCAATGTGGATAGGTAAAAGTAGATGGGTAGGAACGAATTCCAGCTCTCATAGGTGTAACAGGCTGTTTTTCAACAGAAGGCCTTATGCAGGTTTTCTTGGCAGAGGGCTCTGATAATGGATTCTGTACCCTTCCCCCACTGCTTAGTTCAAAACTGGAAGCTGTAGGGGAGCTAGCACTGCAATTGTAATACCGTGGTTGTGGGGGATTTCCCCTTGTACACTGCCTAGCTTCCAGATCTTGAAAGAAGCCATTTCTAGAAGGACGCAATTGTAAAGAGGAAGAGTCATTTGAGTACGTGCTGTTCTTTTGTGAAGTCTGATTTATAGGCCTCAGCAACAGTTGTGGTTCTGGGGATTGGCTCTGCTCTTCTGATATCGAAGCTTCCAACTCACTGTATGCAGATAACAATTCTTCATCATCCACATCCTGGACCAGTGGAGGTGTTCTTATTGCTTCCTGCACTGATAATGGCTTTGGATCATGGGAATAGTTTCCTGCTGCCTCTGAGTTTTCAGTAGTGTTTTTTTTTGTTTTAGGTTCGTGAACAGCAAGCTTGGACTCTGTACCCTCCAGTACAGATAGAAACTCCTACAATCAAAATAAATCCACATTAGTTTACAGAATCTCTCTATTAAAGGAGGATTAAAGGCCCCCTTACACTTGTGAGATTTTGTCAGATTCGACGCAATTCAGATGGATTGGGCCAAATTATCTGACAAAATCTGATGTGCCTGTTGCTGTAGGACCCAATGCACATTCCTGTGAGCATTGGGTCTAACCAAGAGATTGATCCTCCTGCACATAGGATAAATCTCAAGTCAATCAGGTCCAACTTGTCCCTCAGACAAGTTGGACAATTGTAAAGGCCCCCTTACACCTAAAACTGAAAAGACTTGATTTAAAAATATTAAATGGTGTCCGGCATTCATGCTGTCCAATAGGTCCCTGGACCTCCTTCTCAACCTCGGTCCTCAATTACCCCCAACAGTGCACGGTTTCCATATCTCCACACAGAATCACAAGTGAAATAATTAGCTCCACCTGTGGATCTTTTCAAATATGTCAGCGAGTAATGAGTGCACCTGCTGAACTGTTGGGGGGACTTAAGGACAGAGGCTGAGAACCACTGCTTTAGAGCAGTGGCTCTCAACCTCGGTCCTCAGGGACCCCCAACAGTGCACGTTTTGCAGGTCTCCTCCCAAAATCATAGGTGAAATAATTAGCTCCACCTGTGATCTTTTAAAATGTGCCAGTGAGTAATTAGTGCACCTGTGTATCTGTGAGGTGACCTGGAAAACGTGCACCGTTGGGGGTCCGAGGACCGAGTTTAAGAACCACTTCTCTAGAGTATGTCCGTCTGTGCCAGCTCACTTTTACACACTTCTGCTAGCCGTGGTGGACAACACACAATGACTAGCTGGAAAAAGACTGGATAATAAGTAGCAGGGAGACATATTGCTCTGCTGCTATACTGGCCTTTTCCCCAAACAGACAGTATTTTGTCCATGGACAAACACATCATTAAACCTTTCCAACACAGTAAGACCAATTATTGTCTTGCAAATCTTCCTGGTTTATACATCACACAGATCACTAGCCCAGGGATAATGGGTTAAAGACAATGACATGCTTACCTCATCTTCAAAGTCTTCCAATCCAGAGCAGAAGAGGTTGCGGAAACCTAAAGCCTAGGAAGAGAAATGTTTAACATATAAGAAAGACATGTATAGCAGAGGAAGCCTTACTCTGTGGAAGTAGACAGCAGAAAGGTGGCAGAAATGAGGTAGGATAGTACAGCAGATTGATAAAAATGGCTCTAAGGGGGGTAGAATCAATGCATCAGGATTAAGGGCTTTGGAGACGTAGGGTGGGATGTTAAGATGAAAGTACACCAGTCAGTTAAAATGGAACTATAAATGCAAACTGGGACCACTATGACGTCATTAGATTGACAGTGTCTAGGTCAACACACAATAGGTTGACATGCTTTATGTCAACAATGGGCAAACGTCGACATGAGTTTTTCATGATTTTTTTTTTTTTTTTTTTTACTGACTTGTTCGTACTTAATCATCCCAGTGGGCGTCGAGGGGGAATATAGAAGTGTGCCGAGTGCAGAGAGGCACTGTGCCCAAAGCATGGCGAGCACAGCGGTACACCGACCCGGTGTCCATGTCGACAGACACCAAAAACCATAGAAAACTTGTGTCAACCACTCATGTGGCAATTTCATGTCATCCATTTACTTGTGTTGACCTATTGCCTGTCGACTTAGTGACCCCTACCCCGGGAGCATTGCTGATGCATACTTCATTTTTCAATAAATTAGAGAAAAGCATTTTAAGGTGAATAAACCCCCACCGTAGTTATTAGAATAGGAAATGATATGGAAGAAACAGTATATTAATATGCCATGAAAAAGACAAAAGATATTATGAAATAACTTATGAGTGTTCATAGATTTATCTGGAGATTGATGTTGGAAGTATTTGGGACAATTATTTAGGGAAAGACAGTAACAGGGGCCACTAGTGCAAGAGTGGGAAGAGAAGGAGCAATCAATTGCCAGAACCAGTACTGAACAAGGATTAAGCACTATTAGGTTATGGGTGAATGATTAGATCATAAAAGAACATTTAGATGAAGTACCACGTACAATTTATTTCAGTTCTAGTTAAAAGTATGTGGGTCAATCGTAACAAAAACAGCATTAGAGGGACTAATTGTAAAAGGTGATCTTAAGACAGATACAGCATAAAAGCAGATGTAGGAAAAGCTGTTTAATTGCAGGCTATGCTATGCTGGTTCCTCTTCATAACTAGACCTCATACAACACACATATAAAATGGAGTTACAACAGTACGTGGTAAGTCCTGACAAATATAGGAAAACAAGACCCAAATCACCATGTAACGCGAGGAACAGACGCCACGGCTTCTTAAACCGCACAGCCGGACAGTTCAATTCACTCTGCGAATGGGACAACGATCCCGGGTGCACATTTCCGGCGTTTGAAACGCACAATCTTTGCACATTTCCGGCATTTGGAACGCACGTATCTCTCGCAGTGCTGCCAAAATGCTGCCCAGCCCTCCTGACTGCTACGCCCAGTTATCCTAATGTGCCACGGATGGTGTAACTGTACTGTTCTGTGTATGCTGTTATAAATGCGAGGCTGTTGTTTATATTCACTTATCAGGCGTCCTATTTAAATTTTTATATTTTAATAGATTGTATTATACTTACCTCTCTTTTTCGTATACAGTAAACTGATCTTTAGGAAGTCTTGTGAAAGGTAATTATACTTGAACGTAAGCAATGTTCTTGCAGGTGAAATATGGAAATGTAATATTACACCATACCCTCCAACATGACCTATTCCATTAGGTACACAATGCTCTGTTCCAGGACTTCCCTCTTATATGATTGCCCTCACCTGTGTTGACACACCTTTTTTTTTTTTTATAAATGAACTAGTTCAACACAGGTGACAGCAATCATAAATTAAGAGGGAAGTCCAGGAACAGAGCATTTTGGGCCAGATGTATCAAGCTTCAAAAAGTGATTAGGTGGAGAGTAATAAACAACCAGCCAATCAGCTACTACTTGTCATTATTCAAACCCAGCCTGTAACATGACAGGTAGGAGCTGATTGGCTGGCTGTTTATCACTCTCCATTTTATCACTTTTTGGAGCTTGATACATCTGGCCCTTTGTACCTAATGGAGAGAGTCATGTTGCACGGGTAAGGAATAGGTACACTGTGTGGCATAAGGTGAATTGGACCTCCGCCTGAAAGTGGTCGGCAGCCATGCCATAGAGCAGGGATTCCCAATCTTTTTCAAATCACGGCGCCCTAGAGTATCAGAATTTTTCCACGGCACCCCTAGGCCCAAAATATATATATATATATATATATATATATATATATATAGACAAAGAAATTCTGCGCAACACTTTAAATATCAATGGCTTCACGTCTGTAAAAATCAATAGCTCAATATATATGCAGTGCAGCTCACTCCAAAAGAGGCTAGTCGGGCCTCAGGTATAGTGAAAATGTAGACAAAGGGAAGAAGGAGCGCACACATGAGCTGGATATAAAATATTTACTAGAAAGAAATAAACATATAAGCTCAAAGCATATAAAAATAGATAAAGCCAGCATGAGAATAGTCACCGACAATATAGCATGCTGAAAGGTACGGGATCTGGGGACTCCAGGCAATTCCGACCACGATGTAACCAGCAGCAAAAGTTCTCACATATATGGGATGTTTATGGCACGGGATCTGGGGACTCCAGCAACTTCCGACCAATGATGGGCAGATGGGTGACACAGTTCAAGGCAAGGCACGCTGAAAGACCGGGACCTGGGGACTCCAGACTCTCCGACCACGATGAAGCAGCGGCAGCGGCGGCGTTCTCAGCACGGCACAGAACAGACAGACACGAGTCAGCAGCGGTGATAGGATACGTCAGGAAAGGCACGCCCCAACGAAACGCGTTGGGGCGTGCCTTTCCTGACGTATCCTATCACCGCTGCTGACTCGTGTCTGTCTGTTCTGTGCCGTGCTGAGAACGCCGCCGCTGCCGCTGCTTCATCGTGGTCGGAGAGTCTGGAGTCCCCAGGTCCCGGTCTTTCAGCGTGCCTTGCCTTGAACTGTGTCACCCATCTGCCCATCATTGGTCGGAAGTTGCTGGAGTCCCCAGATCCCGTGCCATAAACATCCCATATATGTGAGAACTTTTGCTGCTGGTTACATCGTGGTCGGAATTGCCTGGAGTCCCCAGATCCCGTACCTTTCAGCATGCTATATTGTCGGTGACTATTCTCATGCTGGCTTTATCTATTTTTATATGCTTTGAGCTTATATGTTTATTTCTTTCTAGTAAATATTTTATATCCAGCTCATGTGTGCGCTCCTTCTTCCCTTTGTCTACATATATATATATATATATATATATATCTAGAAGACACAGAGAACAAAGGGGCGCTCCATGGTGCATGTAAACGATATTTAATAGAGTATACACACTCCAACACAGATAAAAGCAGTTGCTCGTACCATTTAAAAAACTGCTGTGGGCTGGTTACCACAAGATGTTAACAAATACCCGGGGCACACAGCTCCTGATGAAATGCTCACCACCACCGATGGGAGGGATACCGCACACGCTGGATTGCGCTGCCGGGACTCCTACGTCCAGCGATTGGAATGGGGCTGAAAACGGGAGTGCGCACCCGGCGATTTATCGCCGGGGCACACTCCCATCACTGGAAATATGGTTGCCAGTGACCATATTTCCAGCGATTTCAGCCCCTATCGCCCCCGTGTGTACACAGCTTTAGGAGCATAACTGCACAATAGACTGAAAACATTTCAGTCTTAAGAAAGGGTGTGCCCTACATTTCCACCCAACTAACACCCCAGGGACTTAATATATTGTTCCCTTTTTTATATACCCGTTTCTATATTATGTATGCTATTTTATTTTTAATTGTTAATTGGAGCTTGAATGTTATATATATCTTTTTACTTTGATATAATATATATGTGTATGCTTCATATTTCTCATCTCCTCTTATTCCTGGGTCAGTGATGACACGCAGGGCGGGGTAATGGTGCATCGAAGGGCGGGAAAGGAGGCAGCGCTTGGAGCTGACATCGCTGCCTCCACCATACTTTGAAGGGGACCCAGGTCTCTTGACCTAGGTTCACAGTCCATCATGCTGGCCAGTACCCCTTTAAGAACCCGGGAGCAACCCTGGTAGATACCAGAGTTGAAATGCCGGGACATGGCTCCTGGAAGTTTGGCCTGGGACCCTTTCCGGGACATGGCTCCTGGTAGTTTGGCCTGGGACCCTGGGTTGTTCCAGGGGCCAATCTGGGGAAAAAAACTGGTGTAAATGCGGTATAAGACAGCTTCCAGAGACAGTATACTTCTGCTTTTGTCAAAATAATATCCTGCATTTGAATCTCCCCATTATGCTTTTTTCCCACTTCCCCTTCATGTTGTGTGCCCCATCCCACACAGACTTTACCCTCTTGTGTCCCTCCAGCCCATACACCCATATCTCTGGCCTCAGCCCACACAAGTGTTTCTCCAGCTACAGAATGCTGTAAAAACAAGGTGAATAAATCTTCAAACCAGGTGAATAAATACCTGCTTACTTTGGCCCCAGCCCACACAATGGTCTACCCAGCTACCACACTTATCCTTTAATATCTTCTGGTTGCCCGCTGATGTCTTCTGGCTGCCCTCTGCTGCAGCTCCTCTGTATTATGCAGAGCTGCATAATGTCATGTTACACATGGTGTCGCAATGTACAAAAAAAATCCTTTGTTGCTCCAGCCACCGATCTTGCATTAAAGCTACAACACAATAAAGCTACAGCCTGACAATTGTTCATTAGAATTTAGATGTAAAGCCTGCCCAAATTTCCCATGTTTTTTTTAGATGCCCTAAGCTTTTGCTCCACTGTCTGTGCCTATGGCTGGAATGTAAATTATAACCTCCAGGTGGACCATACACAGTGGGTGCATCTCAAAGAAAGTCCAGTAATCATGAATGGGAGCAATGAATGTGAATGGAGGAGACAGTGGTGGAACTTGTGAGTGGTGGGCCCAGGTGCAAAAATATGCTTTGGGACCAGACCAAGTTCACAATATTATAAATGACAGGGAGACCATAAAGAGGAGAGGCACAGTGAGTGAAAGAGGCAGTGGGTGATGCAAGAGAGAAGGTGACAGGAAGTGGACAACAGGGAAAAGGGACATGCAACAGGTGAAGGAGAGACGTAATGAGTGATGCCAGGGAGAGGTAGACAAAGAGCGGAAGTGGTTGACACTAGGTAAAGGCAGTGAGTCAGTAGGTGACAGGGAGAGGATGTTGGAGAGAATGCTACAGAGAGACAGTGGATGACACCAGGGAGAAGGGCGACAGATAGAAGCAGTGGTTGATGTTAGGGACGAAACAGATGGTGGCAGAGAGAGGTAGGGATGGCCATCAGTGCAGTCACCATCGATGGTTGCCATTGATGGCAATTCTGCACCCAGCCATCGATAGTCAGAATCTATGTGATGGATAACCATCGATAGTTTTCGCTATCGATTGTTATCCATCACCTTTCACTGAATGGCCGGAGGACCAATCAAAATGTGGGGGCAGGGCTTCTGGGTGTTGGGGGTGGAGCTATGCTCCGTTTCCGGGACCTTGAAGAAAAAAAAACATTGTTTCTACTATGCCATCTCCCCAATCGATGGCAAAAGTATTCAACATCGGCCATAAACCATTGATGATTTTGAATCATCGATGTTCAATGGCCATCCCTAGAGAGATTCAGTGGTTGATGCTGGGAAGAGACAGTCGGGGACACCGGGGAGAGGGTGACAGGGAGTGGGTGACTTAGAGAGGTAGTGGGTTGCTCTAGTGTGAAGGTGACTAGCAGCAGGTGAAGGAATGAAACAGTGGGTGATGCTAGGGAGAGGGCGATGGAGAGAGGCAGTTGGTGAGACCAGGGAGAGGGTGACTGGGAGAAGCAGTGGGTAAGGCAAGGGAGAGGGTGATGGAGAGAGGCAGTGGATAACACTTTGACTATTTGTGTATTGAGTGGGTGTGAAGGAGAGAGAGGCAGTTTGTGATGGCAGGTAGAGGGTAATAGGCAGCAGATGATGGAGTGAGGCAGTGGGTGAAGCCAAGTACTAACAGTAATGCCCCTATGCTGCTTCATTGCCTCTTCCTGCCAACCTAAGTAACATCCGCAGCAAGTGGGTGGAACCAACTGCTTTGGGAACCACTGCTTTAAGGGCCTGATTCAGACTTGTTTGCTAGTGACACATCGCTAGCAAACCATCGATTGATTAATCGGTGGTCATCCATTATATAGTATGCTGCCGATGACCACTTGCAACATCGCAATCAATGTCAACCATCTATGGCAACCACTCTGATGGCCATCTCTAATAAGTCAAATGTCTATGGGAAGAGAGGAGAATGAGGAGCAGATCCTCAGCCACCAATATCCATGAACAGCTGCAACCTGTTATCCAGGAGAAGGGGGACACAAAATGGTGTTTTATTAATCAACTTATTGGGTATGTTGAAGGGGTTTAATCTCTGCAACGTTTATTAATAAAACACGGTTTCTTCACATCTGAAGCATCAGTGTGGAGCTGCCTTGTTCCATCACAGAAACATAAATACATGCAGACCATTATAAAGCCTTTCTACATATTCTAATCAATCACAATACTCTTTAGTGGGGTAGTGGGGTTCCTTGCTCTGTACTTTGAAGTTTCCGGTGATAGTACAGGGCTTTCTACTGTCATAAGGTAGCACTAGTGTCCTCTGCAGGTTACACTATGTAGCATTTAATATTCTGACATAATCATATGTAAATGTTCAAGCTTGGCTAAATTCAAATGCGGTATTTGATAGTGTGAAAGCCAGTCCCTGTACTGTGAGTCAGACTCTGCAGTGAGTCACTGAACATCCGACCGTCAGACCTCTGCTCAGGACATGAGGGGAATGTGTAATGCAGACATTGTCATTGTCTGTAGCTCTGCACAAGGCATTCGTTTTACATTTACCTTAACTGCAGTTTGAATGCAGCAAACACCTCTCTCTATAAAGATCATATAATAATAGGCATGTCTGTGCCTCACAATGCACACAGGCTTTCGATATCACTGCTAGTAAGGATAGCCGTATCATAGGTCAACAGTGTCTAGGTTGACACCATTGTGGTGATATGCACTAGGTCAACACTAAACATGAAGAAGTAATTAACTGCGCTTATATAGTGGGGTACGTGTACCTTTGCGCGGGCTGACATGAAAGAATCCACACAACAGAAATAATTTGAAAAAGTATAAATTTTTATATATACTGTATAATATTTAGTAATGACCGGTCATCAATCGAAGAATTAACAGAAATGACAGAAATGGCCAAAACCATGTGCACTGCAGGTGGGGCAGATGTAAGATGTGCAGAGAGAATTAGATTTGGGTGTTATTTTGTTTATGTGCAGGGAAAATACTGGCTACTTTATTTTTACACTGCAATATAGATCTCACTTTGAAGTAAAACATACCTCCCAACTTTTGAAGCTGGGAGGTCGGGACGTTCCGAAAAGGGGGCGCAGCCTCGAGAAAAGGGGGCGTGGCCTCACGGGGTGGCGCGAGCTCCGGCCACGCCCCCGTTTTCGCCGCTCGTCAGTGCTGAATAGACGCTGTGCGCATGCGCACAGCGTCTATTCTCAGCAAGCTGGGGGGGCTCCCAACTGTCCCCCCCACCGCGGGACAATGGCGGCCCCGGGCGGGACGCGGGAATGTCCCCGAATATCGGGACGTTCCCGCGGTAAGCGTGACAGTTGGGAGGTATGAGTAAAACCCCACCCAAATCTAATTCTCTCTGCACAAGTAACATCTGCCTCCCTGCAGTGCACATGGTTTTGTCCATTTGAGAAGGAATTTCTTGTGAGTGAACCAGAATAAGGGCCATAATGCAATAAGTGCTGCTGTTGATTAAATTAAAAGGTGGATCTAACCAGTACTATATGGCAATTATATGGAAAGATATTAAAAACTCTGATGAAAAAAATAATAGTACTGTCTGCAATAAATCCCCAATGTCAATACCGTGTTGTATTGGTATATGCTTTGCCTTTAATAGGAAGCTAGTGGTGGTGAACCTGAAATTCCATGGAGTATTTGGCCTCTGAATGCCGTAAATAATAAAACTATTTTGAAAAGGATAGGGGGTTGTGCAATTACTATGGTGCTATTCTCTGGACAGGTGACAAAAGGGAGAAAAGGAGGGTTTAAAAATGTGGGTGTGGTATAGGGGTCCGACAGTCGGGATCCTGACAGTCATTATCCCGACATCGTGATCCCGACTGGCCGGACCCAGACAGCATGGCGAGCGCAACAAAGCCCCTTGCGGCCTCGCTACATTCGCCACGCTGCGGGCACGGTGGCTTGCTACGCGAGCCACCTATTCTATTCTCCCTCTATGGGGGTCGGGGACCCCCACAAGGGAAAATAGCCGACGGCCGTCGTGAACCCGGCTGTCGGTGTTTTGACAGTCGGGATCCCAACGTCAAGATCCCGACTGTCGGAACCAGGGGTTAATGTGAGGGGGAACTGGGTGGAACTGAGTTCCAACACCTCTAATGGTGAGGTGGAACATTTTAACCTCCACATTGGCCCTGCGCAGTAATTCTCACAGGAAAGCATTCTAGTTTGCAGGGGATGCCAGAAATCCTACCACTGGCCCTGTCTTTGTAGGAATGGGAGGTATAATTAGGTGACATAGAGAAATGAGTTCCCCCACCTCTGCTTGACCACATTCAGCACTGGTCAGGACCCCGTCCGGCACCCTTTGATATATATAATCCGCTGGTCTCATCTGGAGGCTCTAGAGCGGAGGTCAGCGCCGGGGGAGAGGGGGAGCCGCTGCTGTCACATTTATCTGCTGGTCAGTGCTGGAGCTGGGACCAGCGCCGGGGGAGCAGCTGCAATCAACTGTAGACTCTGGAGCGCCGGGGAGAGAGGGGGAGCCGCTTGTGTCACATCCAGCGCTCGGGACGGCGCTGGGCAGTAGCAAGCAATTTATCCCCCGCTGGTCTTACGTTCAGCGCGGGGCTAGGGCTAGCGCTGTGGGAGAGGGGGATCCGTCAATCTCCCACTAGTCTCTTGATTAGCGTCGGGGCTGGGGCTTTAGGGGGGGGGGAGGGGGAGACGACACCTATTGCAGTGCCTTAGTGACAGTCAGGGACATGCTTTCTGTTTCTGGCTATATGAAAGCACGCCCCTGTCACTGAGGCAGCGCCACTGTGCCCAATCACATCTGCCTCAGTGACAGGGGCGTGCTTTCATATAGCCAGAAACAGAAAGCATGTCCCTGACTGTCACTGAGGCAAAAGCCTGTAATGCTTTTTCTAATGGGCATTGACAGCAGCTAGTTGTTCCCGCCCCCTACCCGCCCCATAGTTCAGAACTTTAACATTGACACCCGGAGGCACCGCTCTTGGTGCCTCTGTAACCAATTATAATAGTCATTTTACCACTTTTTTTTCTAATATAAAGCATATGCTTATGACACATATGTGTCATAAGTATTTTCTTTGTATGATTTTATTAATCATTAATGACAGGGGAGGCTCTGCCTCCCCTGACTGCACGTCCCTGTATATATTCCAAAAAATATTCAGGGCACTCACCAGATAGCAGTAAACCAATGCTTTTTTATTCCATCATAGTCAGAGAAAATAAGCCAACCTTTCGGACCTGTTTAGGCCCTTAATCATGGCAGTCCAATTCCCACACAGAAATGCAATGCATCAGTTGTAACTGTGAGTGCATTGGACATATGTCTACATATATATATATATATATTAGGGCGGAGTGAAAAAACTGAAATTGAGAAATTCAAAATCAGCTAGTGTGGAAAAGTTGTGACTTGACTTGAATAAGAAACGTGTCAACATCTTCTGTTCTGGCAAGAGGCCTAAAGTTTCACTTTTTTGGTGAAAATGACGAAAACTATGAAGATGCTCCGATCTAGTTAAAATTAGGTCAGGATGTCTTAGAGTGGTTCATTAATATACTTTAGCATAGTAAAAGAGAGTATGAGATTGTCCTAGTGCAAAGTGAATGACTTTGGTGGGAGAAAAAATCCCTAATAATTGAACCATTTTCATGGTCACAATTGTGAATATTGTGTGTTTTCTCCTGAACGTGTTTATAATAGAAGAAGCACAAATACTCTAAATGGAATTTCGGTGACACTGTGTGAAATATAACACTGCATAATAGCCCTTAATCAGAGCTGATCCCAGTACAAATTTGTTCTCAAAATGGGCAAAACAAATGCTGCGTTGCAGGTAGGGCAGATGTAACGTGCTGAGAGAGTTAAATTTGGGTGGGGTGTGTTGAAACTGAAATCTAAATTACAGTGTAAGAATAATGCAGCCGGTATTTACCTTGCACAGAAACAAAATAACTCACACAAATCTAAAGGTGGCCATACATCTACAGATCGATTGTCAGATTGGGCCGGTTGGAACAAACAGCTGGTAATATCTGAATGACAGTTTTCAGCATTTCAAAGCAAATGGTCAACTGTCATTTGCTCTCATCTTTTACCAGGATTTTGTTCCAACCAGACAGATCGGACAATAAATCTGTAGATGTATGGCCACCTTAAATCTCTCTGCACATGTTACATCTGCCCCACCTGCAGTCCAGCATTTTTTTGCCCATTTTGAGAACAAATTTGTACTGCGATCAGGTCTGATTAAGGGCCACTATGCAGTGTTATATTTCACACAGTGTCACTGAACTACATGAAATTGGATTTATGCTGCTCTCTTTGCAGTGCATTTACAAATATAGACAATCCGGTGTATATAAATAAGAAATAACTGTTGCAGCCTGTTATTGAAAAACAGTAACTGTTACAATTATACCCCTTTCACATCGCACTTTTAAAATGGTAAATTGCCGTTTTTTTCCCTTTTTAAAACGTTTAAGCCTGCACTGTGAATGCACCACAGCCGATTTACCGTTTAAAGTTAACTGGCATTTCGAACCGTGTAAAAAGCAGAGTCCTACACGGTTCCTTGCCGTTTTTTGTGCAATGTGAATGTGTACAATGCTATGCATTCACAGTGCAGACTTAAACGTTTTAAAAAGGGAAAAAAAAACGGCAATTTACCGTTTTAAAAGTGCGATGTGAAAGGGGTATAAACCGGTATTTAAAACGGTAATCTGCGGCAATGTTAAGGCTCTGACCCGTTTTAATTACCGTTTTAAATACCGGTTTTTAAAACGTGTCGGCGATGTGAAAGTGGTATAAGTATTGCAAGTAACAGTGTAAACTGTCTAATGTATCATTTTACATATCACTTCTGTTTATTGACAGAAAAACAGTGTTGCATCCTCTATACTGGGAACATGATTGGGCTGCATTACAGCATATAATTATGCCAAAGATAAGCCAATAACTGTTAAATACTTTGAAGTGTATTATGATGTAATAAATTGTAAGCTTTCAGCAGGGCCCTCTAACCCCCAAGTCTGTCTGTCATTACCCAGTTTGTTTTATCACTGTCTACTATTGTAAAGCGCAACGGAATCTGCTGAGCTATATAAGAAACTGTAAATAAGTAAATAAACAAATACATCTAATGTTTAGGGGAAAAAAAACAAGAACATTGATTAAAAAAATAACAGGTTAATCATTCTATGAGTGGTGTCCAGCAGTACATATATGCCAATCACTGTGTTAACAGCAGTGTGGGCACCTGGGCAAAGCAATGCACTGGGGCCCTTACCCATTCTCCCCTCCTAGGGGTGGGGGTTGGTATCAGCAGCAGCTTTGATGTCCCATGGGTGGCAGGGGGTGCTCTATCTTCCATTCAACATGTAGGACCTGGAGCAGTAACTTCTGCTAATTACTCCTTTACTGCACAGGTGGTGGGAGGGTGAACACTAACGTGTGGAAGGGGGCACTGAGCTGTATGAAGGGTCCCTTGTAAATGACTTCCAGGGAGGTAGGGGGTGTTTTATACACAGGGGACGGTTGGATAATGGAGTGGGCTTAATATTCGTCATTTTCCGGTGGAAGTGCAGCTTGTTTGACTGCAGATATCTCCATTATCTGGAAATAGATTTCTTAGCCTAGTATAAAAACCTAGAGTCCCAACTTTCAGGAGGTGCTGGGAACTTGGGTATCAGAGATCAGGAGCCAGAGCAATCCATTGACAAAAATATAAAACTACACCAGACGTTTGGAGCTTGAGCAGGGACCGGCTGCTTGAAGGATGATATCTCTGGTTCTGGGCATGATAGAGATAAGCCGCTAGTGTCAGAGAGAACCTGAGAAATATGACTGGAAATTGTAATTAACAGGTCGGATGTGGACTGCTGCTTTGAAGTTGGATATCTGCAGTTCCCCAGGGCCGATTTTCAAAATTCTGGTATCCCTGGAAAAAGGGGATCCTCAGCTATCAACATAGAGCCCTTATACGCCTTGAGCAAGTGCCCATTAAGCCCATACAAAAAGACGGCCCTGCTAGGCAGGATTGATCAGCAATACTTATTACAGCATAATGCACTTTAATGTATTTAACTGTTAATATATTGGCTTATCTTTGGCATAATTATATGCTGTAATGCAGCTGCAGGTGGGGCAGATGTAACATGTGCAGAGGGAGTTAATGTGGCCATACATCTACAGATTTATTGTCCGATCTGCCAAAAACTGTCATTCAGATATTACCAGGTATTTGTTCCAACCAGCCAGATCTGACAATCGATCTGTAGATGTATGGCCACCTTTAGATTTGTGTTGAGTTATTTTGTTTCTGTGCAGGGTAAATACCTGCTGCATTATTTTTACACTGCAATTTAGATTTCAGTTTCAACACACCCCACCCAAATTTAACTCTCTCCGCACGTTACATCTGCCCCACCTGCAATGCAGCATTGGTTTTGCCCATTTTGAAAACAAATTTGTGCTGCGATCAGGTCTGATTAAGGGCCATTATGCAGTGTTATATTTCACCCAGTGTCACTGAAATTCCATTTAGAGTATTTGTGCTTCTTCTCTTATAAACACGTTCAGGAGAAAACACACAATATTCACAATTGTGACCATGAAAATGGGTCAATTATTAGGGTTTTTTCTCCCGCCAGTCAGTCACTTTGCACTAGGACAAGCTCGTACTGTTTTTTTACTATGCTAAAGTATATTAATGAACCACTCTAAGACATCCTGACATAATTATAACTAGATTGGAGCATCTTCATAGGTTTCGTTATTTTCACCTAAAAAGTGAAACTTTAGGCCTCTTGCCAGAACAGAAGATGTTGACTCAGATCAAAATGCTTTTGCACGTTTCTTATTCAGGTCAAGTCACAACTTTCCCACACTAGCCGATTTTGAATTTCTCAATTTCAGTTTTTTCACTCCGCCCTAATATATATATATATATATGGATCTTGACAAAGGTCCTAGAGGTGGACCGAAACGTCGACCCTTTGTGATTGCCATGCTGCCTGATTATCTATATGTGACTCTGCTATAAGACTGGTGAGTGTCTCCAACACAATCTGTATATGACTTTTGGACCTACCATTTGGCCCTCTATGGAATGGCACCCCAGCTATTTTGACTACAATGATACGAAGAATATATATATATATATATATATATATAATTAGCAGGGCTGGTGCAAGGCACCGGAGCGCCCCCAGGCGAGTCGGGGTGGGGGCGCCCCGGTGCCGGGGGGTACCTGTGTAAAAAACTTGCATCCCCGGCGCCTGTACCATTTGGGAGCCTTACACCCTTCCGATACAGCAGCTTTGGCAACACTGAATGCAGGACCGAGTGGTCCACCAGCTCCCGCAACCTCAGACCACACGGACATTTTTCCGTGCAAAAGCAGGGATCTGGGCGGGCAGCTGACATCCGGCGATTTCATATGTCCGCCCCCTACACGTGCGTCACGGCCGCATTACCATACGTACGCCCAGCGTTTGCATGGGAACGCCCATGAAAACGCGGGGCGTATGCATATGGTAATGAGCCCAAATAGCCCTTCACGCCCCTCTCCACCCCCTGTTCGGAGTGTTCACATTTCATGCAGGATTTTGCCGTACGCCCCGCTCGCACATGCGCAGAGACGCCTCTGCACATGCGCAGACACAAAACATCGGCGGCACGAACGCACGCGGATATTACCGCACCAACCAGAATAAGGGCCATAGTGAGGGTGCAAAAAAGTAAAAGAACAAAACAGAGAGAGGGTTATAAGACACTATTCAGTTCTAGCACTTCATTTAGTCCATCCGGATGGAGACAGTTCAGTTTAAAAGTCCAATAGACTTCTTGTCGACAAAGTGTTTTGTACCTGTTTCCCCATTTTAAAGAGTGGGGGATATGTTCAAGCCCTGTTATCTGGAGGTCTTTGGGATTTTTTTCCTGTACATGTAGAAAATGCCTAGAGACACTATGGGGGAAATTTACTAAAGGAAATTTGTAAAAAAAATAGGTATATTTGTATCCAGAAATACACTTATTTTTGACATTTACTATCCCGAAAATATGGCAATTCATATTTGTATTGATGTGCTATCGATACGAATACGGATTGCCGTATTTTCGGGATAGTAAATGTCAAAAATAAGTGTATTTCTGGATACAAATACACCTATTTTTTTACAAATTTCCTTTAGTAAATTTCCCCCTATGACATAGAAGGCCCTTAAGGACATTCCGACGATGCTCAATGAAACGTACTTTCAAAGGGCGTTTCTTAAACCACACATATCTTAAACCACAGGTGCAGGTTAAGAGATAAATTACGTAACTGGTGTCACAATTAATGAAATTTTTAATAGGTATTGACTAATTGTCTTAAGTGATCTTGGTGGTCTTTTTTGCAGTATGCTGACACATTATGCAATGATTTTTGCCATATTTGTGGATACCAGGAGGTCTGGAAATTAACCAAGGGTTTACAGTAATAGTACTAACAATTTCTCCAGTGTTTTTCCTTTTCAGATTGCTCGGAGCCAAAATAGACTACAGGGACAAGTTCTTTTTGTATATAACTGAAGGTCTATTTGGTAAAAGGACCTTAAGGATTCTGTCCTGTTTGAGGATGTTATAATTTTTATTAATTATCTGTTTGATTTGTGCATGAGCGTTATTATATTTGCAGATAAAAGCCACCTCATAGGCTAGGGGGTCTGGGTATCCTCTGGATTTAAATGAGGAGATCATATCGGAGGCTTGAAGATTGAAGGTTTCTAGTGAGGTGCAATTGTGGCATATCCGCATAAGTTGCCCCCAAGGTATGTTCACCTTCCAAGATTGGTGGTGTGAACTGTTAAAATGTAAATAGGACTGTGTGTCAACAGATTTGGTGAAGTTGGCCGTGGTGATTTTGGAATCTACTATGTGTAGGGAAATATCCAGAAAATCAATGTGAATGGGATCAAAGTGAAAAGTGAAAGATAAATTAAATAAATTATTATTAAGTGTGGTGACGAAGTGTTGTGCTGAAAGGTGATCACCATCCCAAATAAAAAATAGATCATCAATATACCGGCTATAGAACACCAGGTTCGCACCAAAGCCACCGCCCCACACATGGGTGTCCTCAAACTCACCTGCCTCGTATTTATAGCTACTAATCCTTCACATGTACCATTGTATTAACCACAGATAAATAAGTGCGGGTATCTGCACAAGTCATCACACACTAATCACAGCCCACTATCTGGCACTATAAACATCGGGATACGTGTTTCACAATCAAAGCTTCTTCAAGCCAACCAGGAGACAGTCTTCCTGTTGGCATATTTATTAGGGTGGCCACCAATCATTTACTTTACTATCATTCAGCCAATGCTAGTGTAAGTTGTCCGGCATTTAGTTAGGCTTATTTCTGCCCTTCCTGTGCCGCTGGCTCCAGTGACATCATCGTGCCGGTCATATGACCGGCGTCCCATGTCATACGTGGAGTCATGTGGTCCGTTTGGACCAATCATACTGGTTCATTATCGTCAGTCCGGAAGTGTGCTCCCAGAGGTATGGATCCTGTATCAAGCATACAATATAACACCCGGGTTTATTCGGCTCATAAGATCATTTAGGCTTAACTTTAGAAATTAATATTGATAGTCTGAGGTTAGTCATAAGTAATGCCTCCCCTCTGTTCATTATTCTGCATAAAAAAGATGGGTAAAATATGTTGCCATTTAATATAATATATGTCAGACCCTGTCCGTTATGGCTTACAATGTTTTTAATATGAAAAATGCTTTGTGAAGATATAATGTTATTCTACCTAATGTGTGGAGATTGAAAAAAAGATATATTTATATGTTATATAACCAGTGTCTGTCCTGATTTTATAGTGCGTGACAAAAGGTGTGGTGCTCAAAATAGAACTAATGAAAAAGTAAACAAAAACATACGTGAAAGTCTATGACACTGTGTCCTTTTTTGGGGGTATAATGGTACAAAAATAAATTAATGTTGTGAAAGTATGTGACTGTGGTTGTGGTGAGTATATAAAAAAAATGGAAATTGTGACATATTATATATGCAAACTGCGGATGTGAGATACATGAAACAGTATGTTCTAAAGAAGTTTATGTATAACTAAAAGTGAGATGGGTGGCAAGTGATATATATTATATAGGCATGTGGGGAATCCATATTCCATTGTAATATACTTATGATTGATCGATTTGGTCATCCATTCATCAATTTGGGGTTACTGATTCATGTTGAGGGTACATATATCTCTTGAGACACACAAGAACGGGTATGGTGCCAGTCGCACTGGAAATGATGTCTGATACAGATTGTGACCCCTTTAAAATGTATTTGTTATATGGGTTTGATATTTACCCTTTAATGCATGTTAATATGTAAGGGGGTGCTACCACGGACACAAAGCAAGGCAATTGAAGAAAAAAGGATGGAATGTCCCTGAGTGGTATACAGAAGGGAGTTTTACATAAAATATAACCTTTATTAGTTTATTTCAATAAAATGTTGCGAAATATTGACATACAATAACAATACAAAAAATGACAAGACAGTGTGTTTTAAAAAGGATACTTAGATCCTCGCACAGTGGTTCCCCGCTGCACTTGCCTCCCAAATATGTTTTACTTATATGAAACAGTCAGCATTATAATTGTATACAAATAAAGGATGTTATGTATCTTAACTGCACCGCATCTTATTATTGGCTTATATTCGCCTTAAAGGGGATTTATACAGAGAAAAGGGGATGCAGTATGAGCAGTTAGATACGCGGACACATTCATTCAGTTTGGTATATAATTTGATGGACAAAAGATATATGATGGCGCTGAATACTGCGATCCCTCCAGACGGCTGATCACAGGGTACGGAACTCACTTTCCGACCTTGCGTCAGTTGCCGCTCCGGGAGGGGATCGTTAGCCGCGACCACCGCTAGTTGTCAAGTGGGGGTTCGGGGTGTGTGTGTTTGACACCTCCGATACTCTCCTCGCTCTGGGAACAGACGTGATGGGCGCCACAACCACCGTTGTTCTGTAGACACGGAGCCATTGTCTACTGGCGTCCGTGTTTTACGCTGCTGGTTTAAACTAAACAGAAATCAAAATACATTTCGTCAGGACCAAACGAAGCTTGTTTGCGAAGCGTACACAGACCATTGCACCCACAGTGTGTGCATTCCCCCTGCCTCCCTTCCCCCATGAAATGTATTTTGATTTCTGTTTAGTTTAAACCATCAGCGTAAAACATGGACACCAGTCGACACTGGGTCCGTGTCTACAGAACAACAGTGGTTGTGGCGCCCATCACGTCTGTTCCCAGAGCGAGGAGAGTATCGGAGGTGTCAAACACACACACACCCCGAACCCCCGCTTGACAACTAGCAGTGGTAGCGGCTAACGATCACCTCCCGGAGCGGCAACTGACGCAAGGTCGGAAAGTGAGTTCCGTACCCTGTGATCGGCCGCCTGGAGGGTTCACAGTATTCAGCGCCATCATATATCTTTTGTCCATCAAATTATATACCAAACTGAATGAATGTGTCAGCTTATCTAACTGCTCATACTGCATCCCCTTTTCTCTTGAAATATGAGACAACCGTCTTCTGTATAAATCCCCTTTAAGGCGAATATAAGCCAATAATAAGAGGCGGTGCAGCTAAGATACATAACATCATTTATTTGTATACAATTATAACGCTGACTGTTTCATATAAGTAAAACATATTTGGGAGGCGAGTGCAGCAGGGAACCACTGTGCGAGGATCTAAGTATCTTTTTAAAACACACTGTCTTGTCATTTTTTGTATTGTTATTGTATGTCAATATTTTGCAACATTTTATTGAAATAAACTAATAAAGGTTATATTTTATGTAAAACTCCCTTCTGTGCACCACTCAGGGACATTCCATCCTTTTTTCTTCAATTACATATATCTCTTAGAAGGTCAAGGTAAGTATTGTTAGGGATCAGGGTAAATATCTGGTCGCCAGTTCAATAAGGGTTAGTGAATCAAATTCCTTTGAAAGTCTGTGGGAATCATCTGGAGTTTGTCAATATGGTACTCAATAGGTAACTATAGATGTTACATTAGGGATCCATTGATACTGTGGATACTCTGGACCCCTTTGTTGCCCTCCCAATTTTCACTTGTGAACCCCTCCGTCTGGATCCCTCCAGTGGCGTACTCCCATCCAGCCACTTGTGTTAGAAGACGTAAGTCCAAGGTATTGTGGGACTTTAGCCTGTTTCCACCTCCAGCGGCTGTTAATACTCTGCATTACTAGTGAGGATCTCATCCCAATTTCAACTGGCGAACCCCTCCTTCTGGACTCCTCCAGTGGCATAATTCAATCCAGCCATTTGTGTGAGAGGACGCAAGTCCTAGGCATTGTGGGACCTCTGCCTGTTTCCACCTCCAGCAGCTGCCATCAATACTCTGCACCACCAGTGAGGGCTTCATCCACATGGGGAGTGGAGTTCACCAACCAAATGGTAACAATTAACACATGGTAAAGTGCACTTACCTGGGACCAGTTCCAACACTGGCCTTATCAGCTTCCCCATGTCTTCCTGAAATGCGAGATTGTTTTTAGCCCATTAATATCATTATTTTCCTTTTTATATTATTATTTTTTTATATTTTAAGAGATAAGACCAAACCTAAATGTAGGGAAACCCCACTGTGGAATTTAATTTGATGTTTACTATAAATTTGGGAAAACACTGGGTATATCCTTATAATATTATAGACAGCTGGTATATACTTAAAATAAGGAAGGAGAGGTCCAGGTGCAATTTGAGCTGTTAATTAATGAAATGGATGGATCTTATGTCCATTAGTCCAGTTCGTGACCTCAGGTTTTCAAAACAAATACAGTTAAACAAAATCTATTAAAATGAATTAACTAAAGAATTTAGCCAAGCCACAGTGTCTATACATTTTGTTTTGTCTATTTTCAGACTGATCACTGGTGCTTCCACTGATTGGGTGTAATATTTAATTATTGGATTATTTATTGGAGGTCTTTGTTTTATGTTGATCCAAGTAATCTGGGTGGAAATGGTAATTAAATGGTTCAATTTAATAGTAACCTCATACTTTTGGGTTTAAATATTTTAAAAGGAATAAATTCTACATCATTTTAGATTATGCCAGTATATTGTATTTGTATTTTTGGTTTCTTCCTGCCTCAAATACATTTATAACAAGTAGATTGTATATTTCATAAGGATAGTATTTGGTACTTATAGGGTTTCAAGTATTTAGATGAATGTTTTCAAGCGTTCCCTGAAAACTCACCTCTTCAGGCAAGCTTATCATATTCCGGAACCTCCACATAACCTCATATCTAATTGCATTCCAACAATCTGATAGGACTGTCATAATATAGATTCCTATCCTTAAGGGGGTTATTCAATCCCCACTGCTGTTTCCAACAGGGGAAATAGCAGAGGTCGCCTATTCAATTATTCAATGTTGTCTTTTCCAAACGGCATAGAAGCGGCATCTCGACAGAACGGACCCGACTTTAAAAGCTGTAGGGCCCGTTTTGCCGAGAACATGGCCGTACCTTGACAATCCACGGCCGTTTTGGGGGCCACGCCCCCTTTTTACCAATTGGCAGGCGGGACATGGAATCATGCCTGCCGATAAACATGTGAGCAGGCCGAGAAAAGTCCAGGGTTGCGACTGTCGGGACATCCCGACAGTCGGGATCCGGGTTTAAATACCCCCTATATATCCCTCCTATTATCCTATAGATTGTAAACTTGCAAGCAGGGCCCTCCTACCTCTATGTCAGTCTGTTTGTATTATCACTGTTGTTTCCAATTGTAAAGTGCAACGGAGATAGATTGCTTCATATAATTCTTTGGATTATTTTGTAATTGAAGTCGAGTTCCAAGAGTTCTTAGAATTAGATCTGGAGGATTCTGAGTTTTTGAGCCAAAAAATGAGCCATAGATAGATACCGTAGTTCCTGGAATAGGAAAGCGTGCTATTAATGGGGTAGTGAAAGTGAGCACTATGTCATAAGGAAATAGCTAAATATTCTAACAGCCCAGAGCATTGTTCACACATTAAATAATAGGGTCCAATCTAGCTTTAGCAGCAATAGTAAATGTAGAGATCATTTGAGACAAGACTGGACTGGCAACATAATTTTTTGGGTCCAGTACATAGATATCTCTGCAGCCCCCCTTCCATCAACTATTGTTAACACACACACACACACACAGACATACACACACACACACACACACACACACACATATATATTGTAACAGGATTGCCGTTCAGACAGGACACAGTAGGCAGGTTCTGGTATTTGGGCATGTATTTAATGGCATACATGCCACAACTCCACTTTACAGCAACATAAGGATTATACAAACAAACAACAGCATTTGTCCAAGCAGCGCTTCTTGCGCATGGTGGCTCCGGGCACTGGCAGTCCAAGTCCCTGGCACTATAACACTTGTCCCTGCTCACTGGCTCCTATCAAGCCTCAGTACAATGTGCACCACACCGAACAAGGTTTAAATCCCTTTCCCTTCTCCTGCAATCAGCCCAGTTCCCACCTGTGGCTGTGCAGGTCTGTAAACCTGGACTGGAGTTGTAAATTTGGGAGCGCACCCATCTATCCCCCAAACACACATCAGAGACCCATTGCTGGCTTTGCAGTGAATCAGTTTCTGTTACCTGTCTGCAAAACACTCTCTCTGATGCTGGATGGCTCCTTAACCCTTTACAGGGCAGCTGTGACCAGCAAAAAACATCACTCTCTGGTGAAACTAACCCTATTTCACCACAATATATATCGGGATCCTGATGTCGGTATGAAGACCATTGGAATCCCCATGGAGAGGGTGCCAGGATGCTGAAGGAACTCACCACAGGCTACTGCTGTCATAAGTGTGCCCAGCGGGGTGCTCAATGGCAGCAGAACAGTTGGAACATGCATGGAAGGGACAGAACAGCATCATGCACTGTGATGTCAGCAGCGATAGAGTGGACACTGTGGAAAAACTATTAGTAGGTGCTGTAGCCCCCGTTTTTTATGCCCCTGTTCCTCAGGGCAGTGGCCTGCAGTTGAATTCCCCACAGAAATTATAATTTTTAAGTAGTTTCAAAGTACACTTTGCAGCTGAGCCTGTGCATCTAAGCACATGCTGCCTAATACTGTGTTTTTGAGCAATCCGCATCTTATCAATTCTGTTGATTTAAATCCCTTTTACCCTTTAAATACTTCTTAAAATAAATATTAGCTTCTAAATATAAATAGTAGGCATTTTATTTAATGTGCAAAAATGAAGGAAATAACTTGAAATCCTAGGACTCCTTGAAATCATGGACAGATAGCAAATTTTTGCATTAAATATTTACTATCTTGCTATTTTAGTTGTGATTACTGTTCTAAGCGAATGTTCTAATATGTTTTCAAGTTGCCAATTCTGCGACTGTTGAACACTATCTTTCCCTAGGAACACAGCCCTCCACTCTCCTCCTCTCTTACATTCCCTCTTTTTCCAGCAGGACTGGGCATTTCATGACAGAGAAAAATACTGCTCATGTAACCATGGAAACCAGCTCTCGGACTCAGCAAGTTCCCAGAACCTTCTGTGGTGGGATAGACAAGAGTGAGTGAAAATAGTATAAGAGGAAAGTAGGGAAATGCTACATAAAAAGAGCAGTAACAAAAAGATTTGTGAAATATGCATCAAGTATCAGTTCTTTAGACATTGCAATAATCAAATTGTATCTGTTTTATACTGTTTAACAATTCTCATAATACTCATAACACTCTATTCCATCGAAAGCTGTAACCAATGTGTTTAAATCAGGAATGTCCAACGTTGGCCCTCCAGATGTTGTGAAACTACACATCACAGCATGCTTTGCAATAGTTTTAGCATTCTCTAATAGCAAAACTGTGGCAAAGCATGCTGGGCTGTGTAGTTTCACAACATCTGGAGGGCCAACATTGGACATGCCTGGTTTAAATGATGCCAGCTGCGGTGCGCAATATGGTGTTCTGGTTAGGATTTTGAGTGGAGGCCATACTCCTTTGTCATTCTGCATGCAGGACCGACTAAAGAATGTCACTGATTAAGCACTGGAGTGCGCATCATCAGCACCATAGGGGTACATTTATTAAGATGGGAGTTCTATTGAAGATGGGATGTTATCTATAGCCACCAATCAGATTATACTTCTTATTTATTTAGCACCTTCTAGAAGATAATAAATATAATCTGATTGGTTGCTATGGGCAACATGCCATCTTCAATATAATTCCTATGTTAGTAAATTGATCCCTATGCTGCTGATCATGTACACTCCCCCTTTTTTTTTGCCAGCCAAAATGGCAATAGTTTGACAATCTGTATTCAATCATGGGCATTTCATTTTTGCTCATACCTTTGATGAAAACGTATGATTTTATCCTTCGGGATATTTAGATTTTGTCCTTCGGCAAAATCATTACGAATATCAGCCTGTGTACCCAGCTTAAGTGTAATCATGTTATAATGTTTTGGGCTATACTCTATCTGCAAATTGCAATTTCATCTGTGAACTAGTAAACTGATTTAAAAAAAGACAAATTGTCTGAGACAATGCTGTTTTTTTTTTCTCTAGGTCTAAATAGGTCTTAATACCCAGGGCCAAATGTAATAGGGAGTGAGAAGCAGAAAGAGGGAGATTTTAGGGGAGTGTTCTACTACCAACTATAATCTCCTTGAAACTAGTTTTCAAAAGTAGGCAAGTATGCCTCCACCATGGTCCTGCACAGAAAAACATCACCCATGTCAATAGATGATGCAGCCACATCCCCCATCCCCCTTCCTCAGGTCCTAGTGGCTTCATGGTTTTCCTTCACCTGCGGTCCACCCCTCCTGACAGGGCCGGACTGGGACCAGAAATCGGCCCTGGCATTTTGAACACACACGCCAATCTGCAGGAGGCGGGACCCTATGGAAAGGAGGCGTGGCATCAGAAAAAGGAGGTGTTACCCATTACACATTATGAAACACACCGTAATGCCCATTACAGAATATTACACAATCCATTATGCCCATTACATATTATGGAACACGAAGAGGTATATATATATATATATATATATATATATATATATATATATAAAAGAGAAGAATGAAGCGCACCAATCAGCAATACATTTATGACATTTTTGCTTGTATAATGCTGACATACATAGGGTTAAAAGTAGAAAGCTTGCCATGTGGACAGAGCAATACAGCCGGACCAGGCGCCGATGGAAAACCACCGCAGGCAGTGATCAGTTGCAGATGGAGCGCATCAGGTACGGAGCAGTCAGCCGGGAGCTTCCACAGGTACAACACGGACCAGACCAGGACGTCACCACGTCGGAGCCAGGTAACCACGCCCAACGCGTTTCGTCACAGCTAAGGACTTCTTTCACAATTGGAGAAAGAAGGGCACTCAGGGACTAGATGCTGGTGAACGTCCTACGTTCACCAGCATCTAGTCCCTGAGTGCCCTTCTTTCTCCAATTGTGTATATATATATATATATATATATATATATATATATATATACTACCCCAATAGTGTTCTTTTTAGGCGCCCTAGAGTTATTCAAAAGAACCATACATGTAATTTAAACATATAAAAATATTTGTTAAAACATAAATTTCTTAAAACAGGTTCTTCATATCATTTTCTTATCATAGAAGTACAATCTTTGGTTTACAGATGAAATCAGATACCCATAAACTGATTGGGAGGGTCCACATACCATGCTGGATATTTGAATAACGCATGGTATGTGGACCCTCCCAATCAGTTTATGGCTCCATTTGCCCAGTGGAGAAATGAGCACACCATTTCTATAGGAGTACGGTACGATTGAGCAGGACTCCAGCACTTCTAAGTATACACCTTTATTGTCCTTTTCCAATTTATTGGTACACATATAGTAATCTAATTTTAACTGTTTTATTAATATATAATTTAATTATCCATTCTTGTTGATTTTTAATACAGTTTTTTTTTATTATTTCCATTGTAATATCCTATTGATCCTTATACTTACAGCGCGCCACACGCCCTCTGATGAAGTGTTCCACGAAACGTGTTAGAGCGTGGCTACGGTGACGCTCGCTGTCCTGCTTTCAAGCTGTCCTCCCGCGGTCTGTTCCCGCTTAGGCTCCTGGCACGCTGTGTATCCTCTTCTGGGAAAGCAGCATGGGCTGTGCTCCTGACGGCGCCCCGGACTTCCGTTGGACCTGCTTTGGCCTGGTAACATTTATGTTAAACCATGTGGTATCCAGCCCACACTGTTGAAATATTTGGTACGAGCAACCTTTGACCATATACCTTTTGCTGTATGCTTTTATCGGAATAAAACTGTTTTATGCACTATGGAGCGCCCCTCTGTTTATCTATTTCCTACAGACATCTTTTACTCCTGAGGATCCCGGGAGTCATCTTTGGAGGGAGCAGCAGTCTTAATTTAATTGGGACTTGGTGCCTTCAGCCCTGTGATCAGAGGCTTTCTTTGCTGGACTAAGTATTACTAGCGCTATATATCCACCCCTTGTGTGTGTATATATATATATATATATATATATATATATATACACCTCTTCTTGTTTATACCCTTTTAGGGGGTGACACCCCTTCCGTTGGAGCAGCTTGACACAACACCCCATTAGGCGCCCATTCTATTCTGAGCTACACAAACTCAAGTATACCCCCCTGTTCTTGCACATTATGGAACACACCTTCTAATAATAGCCATCCTCTCCTTAGTCATTGGGAAGAAGCACTATCTGGCAGCCTGGCAGGAGTCGTACTCAGGACAAAAGGAGCGCAGGACACTCACCAGCACTCTCACAGCAGGCAGCCCAGGACAGATCCGCGTGATGACTGTGGCTACCTCTGCTCTGCGCTCTGCCATACAGCTTCTCCCGCCCAATGTGGTTTTGTTGCGGTGAGAGCCATACAGGAGAGGCGCTCTCCCCACTCTGCATTCTCCGCTGCTGCCGTCTGACCCTGTCACACAGGTAGCGGATCTTCAGAATTTCCCTTTGCGCATGTGAGCGAGATGCACATTAGCAGCATGTACCATGAGGCCGGGCCCTGTCTATCCACACCACAGCCCTTGGCGCGCTTCTGACGTTATGAAGTTCCCTCGTCATGATGTGGCCAGCCCCTCAGCTCCCCCCACATACACTGCTCAGACTGGAGGGGGGCGGATCAGATGTGCGGTGGTCGTGTCATGAGGTCAATATGCAAATGACGCGGCCACCCGGCGCGATGCAGAAAATCGTCCCACAAGGCCATCGGCACTTCTGGTATTTGCAAGAAGAGCCAGATAGCCAGTCCGGCCCTGCCTCCTGATACTCACATGAGTTCCACCACCTCTCCTGGACCACTTTAAACCTTGCCTGGGTGTATTAGGTTAAGGCCCCCATCCCACTAGTGCGATTTGGTCACTTTTCGTCCAATTCCAAGCTCTTGGAACAAAGTTACCATATCGCATGCATTTTCCTTGGATCGGGTCACAGATCATCTTTTATTTATTGCAGCCTGTAGCCATGAATGGAATTGCATACCATGTATTGTATGTGATCCTGCCGTCTTGCAGCTGCCGGGTGAGTTAGTAGGGTAGAGCATGTGATACCTCGCACTAGTAAATGGGGGACCTTATACTGAAAGAGGTGACACAAAGCAGGGCAGTTGTGCTGAGTCCTGGGTGCCACATGGTGCCTGCTGTATACAACACTGCCGATCACAGGGGGAACCAGCCAGCACATATATTACATACATAATAACATGAAGCAGAGGCGTACCTAGATATTCGTAGGCCCCATAGCAAAAGTTTGTAAGGGCCCCCTATTTAGCAACTGATGGTGATAAATATATGTAAAACATATTACTTAGACAGCTAAGACGGGCCCCCTTCAGCTCTGGGCCCCATAGCAGCTGCACCCCTTGCACCTATGGTAGTGTGTTAAGCAGTCCTCTTTTACACTCCATGATTAGTGCTGCAACTGCCGCCAACTTAGTGGGGATACGGACACTATAGAGGTCAACATACATTAGCTCAACAGTGCTTATGTCAACACATGAAATAGGTCCATATGGCAAAGGTTGACAGGGTCAGAAGGTCAACACAAGCATTAAGTCAACAATGGGAAGGTTGGCAGTCAAAAGGACAACATGAGTTTTTAAAAAATTTTAAGCTGACCTGTATTTCATCCACTAGGACAGTGGTTCCCAACCCTGGTCCTCAAGTACCCCCAACAGTGCACGTTTTCCAGGTCACCCAGCAGGTGCACTCATTATTCAGGCACATTTGAAAAGATCACAGGTGGAGCTAATTATAGCACTTGTGATTCTGTGTGGAGATCTGCAAAACATGCACTGTTGGGGGTACTTGAGGACCAGGGTTGGGAACCACTGCAGTAGGACATGGAGGGATAATATAATAGTGCCCTAGGCATGACGAGTGGTCGTGTACACTGTTACAGTGTCCATGTCGACTAACGTCGAAATTCAGGACAAAAAAAGTGAAAAACTAATGTTGAACTTCTCATTTTTGGCCTACTGCTTGTGTCGACTTCGGACCTGTCGACCTTAGCTATGTTGACCTATTTCACGTGTCTACCTAAGCCCTGTCGACCTATAGTGCCTTTTTTGCGGATGACACATAGGTATGCAACAGGGTAGACACCAGGAGGGGTAAAACAAATGATTGATGATCTATGTAGATTAGAGGAATGGTCAAGAGCATGGCAACTACAGTTTAATGCCAAAAATCATGCACTTGGGACTCAAAAAAGACTAAATATAGTATAAATGGCACTATAATGGCAACTACTGAGGAAGAGAGGGATCTAGGTGTCACTATTTCAGGGGACTTAAAAGCAGGTAGGCAATGTAACAAAGCAATGACGAAGGCAAGTCAGATGCTTGGTTGCATAGGGAGAGGTATCAGCAGTAGAAAGAAAGAAGTAATAATGCCACTGTATAGGTCATTGGTACGACCTCATCTAGAGTATTGTGTTCAGTTCTGGAGGCCATATCTCCAGAAGGATATAAATACATTAGAGCAGGGGTTCCCAATCTTTTTGTAATCACGGCACCCTAGTGTATCAGAATTTTTCCAAGGCACCCCATGGCCCCAAAATATATATATCAAATTAAGTAGATTGTGTTTTTATGTGCTTCTTAGGTTCAGTTATGTGGTAAAGGGCAGGATTTGGCTCTGATTGTACACATTTTATGATTGGCAGCCACCAGCACTGGTTTTCTCCAAAAATAATTGATCATAAATAACTTGAATTGGTCCTGGACGACCAACCCGAGGCACCCCTGCAAGTGTCCCGAGGCAACCCAGGGAGCCTAGGCGCACAGTTTGGGAACCACTGCATTAGAGACTGTACAAAGAAGGGCAACTAAAATGGTGCATGGCCTACATCACAAAACGTACCAGGAAAGACTAAAAGATCTTAATATGTATACTTTGTAGCAGAGAAGGGAAAGTGGGGACATGATAGAAACTTTCAAATATATCAAGGGTTTTAACAAGGTACAGGTGGGAGACATTATTCACAGGAAGAGGAGCAACAGAACACGAGGACATGCACTGAAACTAGAGGGAGGAAGATTCAGGGGAAATTTGAGGAAGAATTACTTCACAGAAAGAGTAGTAGATAAGTGGAATAGTCTACCCTCAGAGGTGGTAGAGGCAAATACAGTAGTACAATTTAAACATGCTTGGGATAGGCATATTGATATCCTTACAAAAAATAAGGATCAAATAAGGTTTGAGGTAACATGTTTACAAAAGGGGCAGACTAGATGGGCCAAGTGGTTCTTATCTGCCCTCAAATTCTGTGTTTCTAATGTCTGTCGACCTTCATTCAGTTGACCCTAAGACCCATACCCAACTAAGGTTCATATTTGCTGGGAGACAGCTAATCTACAAGTATGTTATACAGTGTGAAAGAAACCAAAGTACCCAGGTGAATGCCACACAAGCGGGTATGGTATAAGTCCCCGACAGTCGGGATTCCGACGGTCATTTCTCCATCATCGGAATCCCAACTTCAGTGGGCTCGCCACCTATTCTATTCTCCCTCTGTGGGGGTCATGGTCCACCAAGAGGGGAAATAGTCCCAGAGATTCTGACTGTCGTGATCCTAACAGTCTGGATTCTGATGTCGGAGAAACAACCATTGGTCAGCCATCTGGCACCCACACAAGCAGGTGATAATATACAAATGCCGGTACTTATGTATTATCTGGGCTCCCATGTTAAATGCACCCCATTTTTTCATACCCCTACTATCCAACTACGCATGGAGTTGATTTTAGTGTGGCGAGCACAGCGAGCCACCATGCCCGAAGCGTGGTGAGCGCAGCGAGCCCCGCGAGGAGACGCGGTCTCATAAGAAAAATGGGAGCCCAGATATTACATAAGTACCCAAATGCCTTATGCCACACAATTTCTAAAGAGCTACAGAATATGCTTGTGTTATATAAAGTAATAAGGAAACAAAATACAATTAAAATTATGGTACTTGTTTCCTATCTGGGCGCCCAGGTTTTCTACGTACGGCACCGTAATGAAATCGGATCGCATCGCATCGGATTCGATACTCGATGATGTACGATGGCATACAATGCTATCCGATCCGATCCGATTTCATTTTAAATCGGATCGCATCGCATGTGGTGACGCGATCAACCCCGATTTTTACATTGGAATCAATGTTAAATGGTCCCTGAGACCCGATTTTACATTGATTTCAATGTAATAACCCCGCAAACCCACGATTTGTATAGGAAACCCCCCCTGATGGTTTAAAATGCGCCTCCATTGTTAACGCCACCCCAGTATTGACGTCAACCCGAAGCGTGGCGAGCGCAGCGAGCCCCGCGAGGGGCGGCGGTACGCGTCCTCCGACTTTTTCATACCCCCACTAGCCACGTCGGCGTGGAGTTGAGAATAGAATAGTGTGGCGAGCGCAGCGAGCCACCAAGCCCGAAGCGTGGCGAGGGGACGCGGATACCTGTGAAGCCCGCGAGGGGACACGGATACCTGTGAAGTATCCCCTCGCGGGGTTCGCTGCGCTCGCCACGCTTCGGGCTCGGTGGCTCGCTGCGCTCGCCACACTATTCTATTCTCAACTCCACGCCGATGTGGATAGTGGGGGTATGAAAAAGTCGGAGGACGCGTACCGCTGCGCTCGCCACGCTTCGGGTTGACGTCAATACTGGGGTGGCGTTAACAATGGAGGCGCATTTTAAACCATCAGGGGGGGTTTCCTATATATCCTATGGGCCAACCATAAAAGCGGGAACGAAATCGGATCGCATCGCATCGTTCAATATCGTGTATGTGCATTTGTGGTATCCGATGCGATGCGATCCGATTTTTATACGGAGAATAGCATGGTGCGCAATTAACGTAGCGGGCGCCCAGATAGGAAACAAGTACCAAAATTATTTATGAGTAATTTACCCCTTGGTATTGTATTTGTCAAGTAAATGAGAAAAGCAGTTTAATATTATTATCCAGTAAAATATTTCAGGATGGATTTCGGAGTGCTTAGGTTTTGAAAAGTTGTTCTCTGTATATTTGCATTCACATTTGCATTACACATAATGCATTCCAGGAAGGAAGTGCAGCAGCTTTTAGTGACATATTGTGACAACAAACTACCCCATCATGCATCGCAAATCATACATAGAACTTGTAGATGAGCTATTGGGGAGGCGGCTGCTTTAAAAGAAATGCAGCATTCCAGTAGCCACGCCCCTCATTTACAAGTCACGTCCTTTCTATGACAGAAGCTATTTTTAGTCCGGCGAGTCACGTGACTAGGGTGACGTCACTGAATGTTGTTGTTGGTGGAGAGACTACTAGAACGAAAGGGAGAGACTGCAAGAAAGAAAAAGAGAGAGAGACGTCACTAAAGGGGTGAGGAACAGAGCTGTAGACTGAGTTTAGGGGTAGTAGCCAATCTTCTGCTAGAAGACAGATGACAGCCTGATGTATGTGACTCTGACACTCCCCCTAGAGAGACAGCAGATGAGACGGGAGAGACATCCATGCACTGAAAGAGACAAGAGCATCCATCCACCGAGACAGTCAAGAGACATCACTTATAGAAATCAGAGTCAGTGTCTGCAAAAATACTCACCTAATGAGAGAAACCAAGAGCACCAAGCCACTGAAAGAGTCTACAGATATCTCAAGCACCAGGCTCTTATAAAATCGCTGTACCCTGGTGCTCTGACCCTGCAAAGAGAGCACAGGTAACACCTGTTAAGAGTTAGTACATTGTTGTTGTTGTTGTTATTATTATTATTCTTCATGTATGTCATTATTATTGTAATAGTAAGTCAGTGTTTATTTTCATTCTTTGCTCTTATTGTGAAATATGCCTCCATACAGTGTATGTGGAACATATTGATCAGTATTAATCACAAATATTTAGTAGATATGGACATTTGTACAGGTTTTAGGGATATATATATATATATATATATATATATATATATATATATATATATTTATGGACTGGATTATATATGAGTTGATAGGGTTTCTACATATAGTTATCTTAGCAGAGGGTTATGCTGTAAAGATGCTTTGCTGTATGATCAGTGCATGAATGATGTATAGGATGTTATTAATGCAGGAAGTTATGTCACTGGAGATGGGGTATTGCAGGTTTACAGTGTGATCTGTGTATAGGGGTATTATAATGAGGCATAAATTAGTGTGCTGTGTGGACAAGGAGCAGGATACATTTGGTGGTAAAGTGAACATGGCATACAGTATGCTTTAGCTTTTACATCCAAATAGAAAGCATGACTACTATTCTAATTACAAAGCATTATAATGTGTAATATGGTTGAAGAGGTATTAATGAATTTGTAAGGTTAGTTATATTAATGTTAACTAGGAAACAAATACTGTATTTACATGTGTTAGACTCAATGACATGGCTAGAACTGAGGCTTCAGCATACTAAATGCTTTTGAGCTATTAACGCGAACACCTTAGCAACACACCATTTTGTGTGCTGAACCAATACTTGTGAGAATACAGCCTATTCATTAAATACACTTCTTGTTTGTTGGCTCAGATATGTCCCTAATTCACAGTTAGTAAGTGCAATATTGGCTCATATTTCAACATGGCTGCCTCCACAGTATGTAAAGTTTAATGTCTGCATGGTGATGATGGGAAAATCACTGGGCTGAAAATGTTTGCATACACATTGAGCGTTTTTCACCCGGTTTAGCGATTTTCTCCCGTGGTAGACTTTCCACAGCGGGATGTTATGGAAAGCCTTCCACTCCATCTCATATCTGTTGGTAATACCAGCAGATGAGTGGTTGGGACATGGATGATGCAGGAGCACACAACAGCACTGACCACCATTCATCGCTGCCCCGTACATACTGAGGAGCTTTTAAAGTCACCTGGTGTGTGTATGGGCCTTAACACAAACACACAGACATTCTAGGGTTAATTTTTTTGTTGGAAAACAATTTATCTACCAGTATATTTTGGAACTTGCTTTCACTTCTGCAAAATGTTCCGTTCCGAAGCCAACTCCTATCATATTAAATATTTTCCTTTACCTGTGGTTATGTAATTGTTTAAGTACATGCTGAAGTGTTACAATATTTTGTTATATGTTGAAAGTTAGAGTCTCAGTCTAGACATCATTAAAATCAGCAATTGTTTTACTTATGGATGTTCCACGATAACTCTTGAACGCTTCAACTAATCGTCTTCAAACTTTGCACACTACCTTATCATCTTAAGGGACAAGCCCTTAAGGGTGCTGTCATAAGGGTCCATGCTATTTCTGTTGTTTTCATGCATTGGGAAGCTTATAACTTTCTGAATACAACACATTAAACAGACTCCCTTAAGTGGACCCTTAAAGGCCTTTAAGGGTCCATTAAATGAAAAACATTTTCACTTTACAAAACATTTGACAAACTGAAATTACTGTATTTTTTTCGCACCCAAAAAAAGTGGGGGGAAAAGTGTGTGCCTCTTATGGAGCGAATACTACAAAAAAAGTGCAAAAAACTCCTGGATGCTGCTGCTGCTGCACCAGCATCTCAGGAGCTGAAACAGAACCCGCTCCCCCCCTCCCCTGGTACTTGTCAGCAGCTTACAGAGGTCCGGGCAGCGGGGATCATGCAGTGTGCTGTGGGGTCCATACGGCGAATGGGATATCATTAGTGGGGTCCCTGCGCCAGATGCAAACTAGTAGCGCTACTAGTTCCCATCTGCCGCAGGAAACCCGCCGATGATATCCCATTCGCCCAACGGACCCCACAGCACAAGGCATGATCCCCATTTCCCGGACCTCTGTGAGCTGCTGACAATTACCAGGGGAGGGAGGGGAGGGAGGGGGGGGGGGGGAGCTGGCAGCGGGCATACAAGTACCAGGGGAGGGGGGGGGGGGAGCGGGCATACAAGTACAAGGGGAGGGGGGAGTGGGCATTACACTATTTGGTTCACAATATTTTTTTCCCTGTTTTCCTCCTCTAAAACAAGGTGCGTCTTATGGTCAGGTGCGTCTTATAGAGGGAAAAATACAGTAATAAGCAGGGCTATTTTTCAGCAGGCTCCAGCAGGAACTGAGGCCCTTATTCTAGTTCACTCTACTGACAAAATATTTCTTAGATGGAAAAAACCATGTGCACTGGAGGTGAGGCAGGTGTTACTTGTGCAGAGATAATTAGATTTGGGTGGGGTTTTACACCTGCCTCACCTGCAGTGCACATGGTTTTGTCCATCTAAGAAATATTTTGTCAGAAAGAGTGAACTAGAATAAGGGCCTCAGTTCCTGCTGGAGCCTGCTAAAAAATAGCCCTAGTAATAAGCGACTCATGGGCAGAGTGGTCTGTGAATCAAACACTGTAGATATCGTTGTGAAATCCATGTGAGATCGATCCCCAATCAGTTATTTTTTCCCTTAATTGTTTTCTTATTAAGGGTTTTCGGGGTCTTCTGTAGCGGCTGCAGCAGCTCCTGCCCTGCTGTGGTTGGGAAGGGAAGGTGAATATATGGAGACCTGCTCTGGCTGCTGCAGCAGCATCTGCCCTGCTGTGGTTGGGAAGGTGAATAGTTGGAGACCTGCTCTGGTTGCTGCAGCAGCTTTTGCTCTGCTGTGGTTGGGAAGGGTAGGTGGATTGGATAGTTGGAGACTTGCACTGGCTGGTGCAGCATCTTCTGCCCTGCTGTGGTTGGGAAGGTGAATAATTGGAGACCTGCTCTGGTTGCTGCAGCGGCTTCTGCTCTGCTGTGGTTGGGAAGGAATGGTGGATAGTTGGAGACCTGCACTGGCTGCTGCTGCAGCTTTTGCTCTTTTGTGGTTGGGAAGGGTAGGTGCATAGCTGGAGAGAGCACAGCAATAGAGATGCTATAATCGCAAACAAGAATTGCGTAAGGGGGCCCTTCCTTCTACTGGAGTTTGCAACAGAATATGGGGGGGTTCTATTGAGTGTAGGGTGATGTGTGGGAGAGAAATCTTGCCAGATTGTGTCTATTGTAACAATGGAATGCATAGGAATTCAGGTTGGGTTACAGACCATAGCAACAAAGTAGTAAAGATTCAGAAAGTTAATCATTTTAACTTTGGTAAGAGATTTTTTTTTCCCTGCAGATCACCTAAACAATTGCAGCAAGCACCCTCCAAAAACTTGTCACCTGTAGAGATTCAGGGAGTAAACCAGTAGATGGACAAGCCCAGTGGCGTAACTATAGCTCCGCAGCCCCCGCGGTGGCGGGGAGGCGCAGAGAAAGTGTGGGCGCCGGCCCCGGGGGTCTGCGGGGCTATAGTTACCTGCTGCTGTCTGCCGGTACCTGCTGTCACGGTCCCGTCTCTCCCAGTGCCGGCTCCTGCTGCTATAATGAAAACTGACACTTAGAAAATGGCTGCCCCCAAACTGCAGACAGTTTTCTGTCTGCAGTACTTTTCATTATAGCAGCAGGAGCCGGCGCCTGGAGAGACGGGACCGTGACCGCAGATGCGGCCGGGCAGGTACGGGCATGGGGGGGGGGGGGGGGGGGGGCGCCAAATTAGGTAGTGACGCCACAGGACAAGCCCATTGAAAATTTAGGTTATCCCATAGCAGAGTAATACTGCTTTCACATTGCAGAAATGGGTAATGACACGGTATACTTAAATGGGACTTTAAAACGGGTCTGAGCCTTGAGACCTTTCACATTGCAGGTGAAAACCGTTTTAAAAATCATTTAATACCATTCAAACATTTAACCCGTTTAACCCCCAAGGGACATGTTTCAAGCCATTGAAATAGAGCCATTCACACTGCCTAAAAAACGGCTTTAAAACGTGTAGGACTCTGCTTTTTAACTGTGTTGAAATACCAGTTAACTTTAACCGGTAAATCAACTTTGACACTTTCACATTGCAGCCGTAAACGTTTTAAAATGGGAAAAAAACGGCAATATACCGTTTTAAAAGTGCGATGTGAAAGGGGTATAAGAGGAGATGGATTGCAAGACAATTTGTAGCTCTTTGTGCAGAGGTCCAAAACAAGACAGGTAAGGCAAACAATTGGGTGGATAGAACAAAGTAGAGGCCGGAGGCTGGGAGGAAATACTGAGAAGTGTGGTCTGGGAAGCTACATTTCCTAAGCTATACAACGTGGGCAACTATTGGAAGTACAGCAAGCAACAGCTTACCTAAGGTGGGAGGCTAAATAATGCATCTTAATTTCCGAGAAACCACAATCACAATTCTTGGTAGCCATACGTATGTTGCAAAGCTAGTTCTAGGCATTATGGGCCTAATTCAGACCTGATTGCTGGGCTGCTACTTTTCAGAGCTTAGGGATCAGTTAATCGCTGACGCGCTTGAGTGAAAACCCGACCATGTGCATGGCTGCGAATAACATCACAGCCGTGCGAAAAGATCAAATCCACTCGCAGTCACTCCACAATCGTATGTTCCCTCCATCCCTTGTGTTTGTAGTGGCTGAGTAGCAAAAGACTTACTCCGCACTGCAATAGATCATGCCATATTGGGGTCAAGGGATGGAACGATGTGTTGTACTCTGCGCAAGACTATACCGAAAAAAATACTATACTACTTAAAGTATTTTAAATAATAACAGTTTTATTTTTTGAAAAATATAGCAGTTCAAAATCAATATAAAAATTCAATAGACATTTAACTAATACCGGTATACACACTGGGGGATGGTTTGACAATACAAGACAAACATACACAAAACATCGATTTTCATGCACAGGGGTAAAATACCTCCTTTTTAAAGTGATGTGTGCAAATGTCCTTTAGGGGTTACTCGTTTTCCCTTTTGGGGTGGCTTTAAACTTAGGTCCTTTTGTGCACAAAGTTCAAATTGTATCCATAAGGTGGTTGCTTACCAGGATGGCTGAGGGTCTGCCGGCATATATATATATGTAGATGTATAGATGTATCTGGAACAGTTTGGATCCCATTGGACCTGTGCAGGTTACCACGCAGTCCATCTGGGAAGTCTGCCGGCAGACCCTCAGCCATCCTGGTAAGCAACCACCTTATGGATACAATTTGAACTTTGTGCACAAAAGGACCTAAGTTTAAACCCACCCCAAAAGGGAAAACGAATAACCCCTAAAGGACATTTGCACACATCACTTTAAAAAGGAGGTATTTTACCCCTGTGCTTGAAAATCGATGTTTTATGTATGTTTGTCTTGTATTGTCAAAGCATCCCCCTGTGTGTATACCGGTATTAGTTAAATGTCTATTGAATTTTTATATTGATTTTGAACTGCTATATTTTTCAAAAAATACAACTGTTATTATTTAAAATACTTTAAGTAGTATAGTATTTTTTTCGGCATATGTATAGTCTTGCGCAGAGTACAACACATCGTTCCATCCCTTGACCCCTATACAAGGTATTTGTAGTATACCTCTACTCAGCAACAACTACACATATCGGCTGTAGCGCAGACCTCTACCCCCCTTTTTTCCACATGCCATATTGGGGCCATCAATGACACCAGAGGTCCTCCCACAAAACGCCTGGATGCAGGTCTGAATTAGACCCTATATCCCTTCAGACAAAACATCTAAACCAGGTATGGGTCTAAGCCAGCACAGTATCTGGGATACTTACTGGCAATGTGCGGAAAAGACAGAGGAGCCTAGACAGAAGATTAATTTTGAGGACCACAATCTGTCCGAAACACATAATTATATTACTACACCATAGAAATAGATCTGCATTAATACTAGAAAGGACAACAGGGTGATTTTATTTATAAAGAGTCATAGTTATGGGTTAGGAGAAAGATATAGATAATGAATTTTGTGTGTCCAAAGTTATTATTATGTTGGGTCAGGATTGTAAAGCAGCAGGTATTCAGTTATCAATTTTATACCCCATATCTTTCCATGGGCACAATTCAGAATGAGTTATATTTTTGCGGAACGTTGCAAAATTACAAGTTCTGGCGGAATTTTGCACTTGCATCAATGAAGTTCGCACACAATACCGGCTGCCCCTAGCTGTGAAGCCGGCCGTCCAATTCTTTGTCATAATGACTGCGCAAGATGTCACCCAGCATCCGCGGGTACCCTGCTGCAAGGTGCGGCCACACCCGCATTGTCAAGATAACACTCTGGAATGGTCAGTCACTGCTCTTTGAATGTGCGGTCACCACCCTAGCATTACACTACCAGGATTTATAGTTGAAGGATTTCATTACAGTTATGGATGATGTCATTATAGATAATGTATTTGGTATGTTGTCATTAGGTTTAAGGGAGTTACAGAGTCGGTCATTAAGACGTCATTAGGGTTATGATGTCATTAGGGTTACAGGAGTTATGCTGGCACGATGTCATTAGGGTTACAGGAGTTATGCTGGCATGATGTCATTAGGATGACAGGAGTTATGCAGGCATGATGTCATTAGGGTTACAGGAGTTATGCAGGCATGATGTCATTAGGGTTACATGAGTTATGCAGGCATGATGTCATTAGAGTTACAGGAGTTATGCAGGCATGATGTCATTAGGGTAACAGAAGTTATGGAAGCCATACGTATGTTGCAAAGCTAGTTCTAGGCATTATGGGCCTAATTCAGACCTGATTGCTGGGCTGCTACTTTTCAGAGCTTAGGGATCAGTTAATCGCTGACGCGCTTGAGTGAAAACCCGACCATGTGCATGGCTGCGAATAACATCACAGCCGTGCGAAAAGATCAAATCCACTCGCAGTCACTCCACAATCGTATGTTCCCTCCATCCCTTGTGTTTGTAGTGGCTGAGTAGCCAAAGACTTACTCCGCACTGCAATAGATCATGCCATATTGGGGTCAAGGGATGGAACGATGTGTTGTACTCTGCGCAAGACTATACCGAAAAAAATACTATACTACTTAAAGTATTTTAAATAATAACAGTTTTATTTTTTGAAAAATATAGCAGTTCAAAATCAATATAAAAATTCAATAGACATTTAACTAATACCGGTATACACACTGGGGGATGGTTTGACAATACAAGACAAACATACATAAAACATCGATTTTCATGCACAGGGGTAAAATACCTCCTTTTTAAAGTGATGTGTGCAAATGTCCTTTAGGGGTTATTCGTTTTCCCTTTTGGGGTGGCTTTAAACTTAGGTCCTTTTGTGCACAAAGTTCAAATTGTATCCATAAGGTGGTTGCTTACCAGGATGGCTGAGGGTCTGCCGGCATATATATATGTAGATGTATAGATGTATCTGGAACAGTTTGGATCCCATTGGACCTGTGCAGGTTACCACGCAGTCCATCTGGGAAGTCTGCCGGCAGACCCTCAGCCATCCTGGTAAGCAACCACCTTATGGATACAATTTGAACTTTGTGCACAAAAGGACCTAAGTTTAAACCCACCCCAAAAGGGAAAACGAATAACCCCTAAAGGACATTTGCACACATCACTTTAAAAAGGAGGTATTTTACCCCTGTGCTTGAAAATCGATGTTTTATGTATGTTTGTCTTGTATTGTCAAAGCATCCCCCTGTGTGTATACCGGTATTAGTTAAATGTCTATTGAATTTTTATATTGATTTTGAACTGCTATATTTTTCAAAAAATACAACTGTTATTATTTAAAATACTTTAAGTAGTATAGTATTTTTTTCGGCATATGTATAGTCTTGCGCAGAGTACAACACATCGTTCCATCCCTTGACCCCTATACAAGGTATTTGTAGTATACCTCTACTCAGCAGCAACTACACATATCGGCTGTAGCGCAGACCTCTACCCCCCTTTTTTCCACATGCCATATTGGGGCCATCAATGACACCAGAGGTCCTCCCACAAAACGCCTGGATGCAGGTCTGAATTAGACCCTATATCCCTTCAGACAAAACATCTAAACCAGGTATGGGTCTAAGCCAGCACAGTATCTGGGATACTTACTGGCAATGTGCGGAAAAGACAGAGGAGCCTAGACAGAAGATTAATTTTGAGGACCACAATCTGTCCGAAACACATAATTATATTACTACACCATAGAAATAGATCTGCATTAATACTAGAAAGGACAACAGGGTGATTTTATTTATAAAGAGTCATAGTTATGGGTTAGGAGAAAGATATAGATAATGAATTTTGTGTGTCCAAAGTTATTATTATGTTGGGTCAGGATTGTAAAGCAGCAGGTATTCAGATATCAATTTTATACCCCATATCTTTCCATGGGCACAATTCAGAATGAGTTATATTTTTGCGGAACGTTGCAAAATTACAAGTTCTGGCGGAATTTTGCACTTGCATCAATGAAGTTCGCACACAATACCGGCTGCCCCTAGCTGTGAAGCCGGCCGTCCAATTCTTTGTCATAATGACTGCGCAAGATGTCACCCAGCATCCGCGGGTACCCTGCTGCAAGGTGCGGCCACACCCGCATTGTCAAGATAACACTCTGGAATGGTCAGTCACTGCTCTTTGAATGTGCGGTCACCACCCTAGCATTACACTACCAGGATTTATAGTTGAAGGATTTCATTACAGTTATGGATGATGTCATTATAGATAATGTATTTGGTATGTTGTCATTAGGTTTAAGGGAGTTACAGAGTCGGTCATTAAGACGTCATTAGGGTTATGATGTCATTAGGGTTACAGGAGTTATGCTGGCACGATGTCATTAGGGTTACAGGAGTTATGCTGGCATGATGTCATTAGGATGACAGGAGTTATGCAGGCATGATGTCATTAGGGTTACAGGAGTTATGCAGGCATGATGTCATTAGGGTTACATGAGTTATGCAGGCATGATGTCATTAGAGTTACAGGAGTTATGCAGGCATGATGTCATTAGGGTAACAGAAGTTATGGAAGCATAATGTCGCTAAAGTTACCGGAATTATGCAGGCATGATGTCATTAGCGTTATCGGAGTTATGTAGGTATGATGTCAACCTCCAAGTCTGTCTGTTGTTACCCAGTCTGTTTTATCACTGTCTACTATTGTAAAGCGCAACAAAATCTGCTGCGCTATATAAGAAACTGGAAATAAATGAATAAATAAATTAGGGTTTCAGGAGTTATACAGGTTGAGTATCCCGTATCCGAGTATCCGTTATCCGAATTATTCCGAAAACCATACATTCCAGAAAGTGAAATTTTTTTTTTTTTTTGCTAAAAACTCACTGGGGACATATGTAACAGCACTACTGAGGACATGATATGTATCTGGCACTATATATGTGCAAGAAAATGATTGCTTGGCATTCAAATTCAATATCTGAGATAGTACACAAATTTTGTTTCATGTTTTGAAACCTTGTTTTTTGAACAAATAAAATATATTTGTGTGTATTTTATGTGGTAATAAAATATATTTGTGTGTATTTTATGTGTTTATACAGCATACATGCAAGATACTTCAAAATACATAATTGAAATATTAAAATATTCCGAAATACGGAATAATCCGTTATCCAAAATTCTCCTGGTCCCGAGCATTTTGGATACGGGATACTCAACCTGTATAGACACTGTCATTCGGGTTACTAGAGTTACTTAAGCATGATGTCATTAGGGTTACAGGAGTTATGCAGGCATGATGTCATTAAAGTTACAGGAGTTATGCTGGCATGATGTCATTAGGGTTACAGGAGTTATGCAGGCATGATGTCATTAAAGTTACAGGAGTTATGCTGGCAGGATGTCATTAGGGTTACAGGAGTTATGCAGACATGATGTCATTAGGGTTACAGGAGTTATGCAGGCATGATGTCATTAGGGTTACAGGAGTTATGCAGGCATGATGTCATTAGGGTTACAGGAGTTATGCAGGCATGATGTCATTAGGGTTACTGGAGTTATGCAGGCATGATGTCATTAGGATGACAGTAGTTATGCAGGCATGATGTCATTAGGATGACAGGAGTTATGCAGGCATGATGTCATTAGGGTTACTGGAGGTATGCAGGCATGATGTCATTAGGATGACAGGAGTTATGCAGGCATGATGTCATTAGGGTGACAGGAGTTATGCAGTCATGATGTCATTAGGGTTACAGGAGTTATGCAGGCATGATGTCATTAGCGTTATCGGAGTTATGTAGGTATGATGTCAACCTCCAAGTCTGTCTGTTGTTACCCAGTCTGTTTTATCACTGTCTACTATTGTAAAGCGCAACGAAATCTGCTGCGCTATATAAGAAACTGGAAATAAATGAATAAATAAATTAGGGTTTCAGGAGTTATACAGGTTGAGTATCCCGTATCCGAGTATCCGTTATCCGAATTATTCCGAAAACCATACATTCCAGAAAGTGAAATTTTTTTTTTTTGCTAAAAACTCACTGGGGACATATGTAACAGCACTACTGAGGACATGATATGTATCTGGCACTATATATGTGCAAGAAAATGATTGCTTGGCATTCAAATTCAATATCTGAGATAGTACACAAATTTTGTTTCATGTTTTGAAACCTTGTTTTTTGAACAAATAAAATATATTTGTGTGTATTTTATGTGGTAATAAAATATATTTGTGTGTATTTTATGTGTTTATACAGCATACATGCAAGATACTTCAAAATACATAATTGAAATATTAAAATATTCCGAAATACGGAATAATCCGTTATCCAAAATTCTCCTGGTCCCGAGCATTTTGGATACGGGATACTCAACCTGTATAGACACTGTCATTCGGGTTACTAGAGTTACTTAAGCATGATGTCATTAGGGTTACAGGAGTTATGCAGGCATGATGTCATTAAAGTTACAGGAGTTATGCTGGCATGATGTCATTAGGGTTACAGGAGTTATGCAGGCATGATGTCATTAAAGTTACAGGAGTTATGCTGGCAGGATGTCATTAGGGTTACAGGAGTTATGCAGACATGATGTCATTAGGGTTACAGGAGTTATGCAGGCATGATGTCATTAGGGTTACAGGAGTTATGCAGGCATGATGTCATTAGGGTTACAGGAGTTATGCAGGCATGATGTCATTAGGGTTACTGGAGTTATGCAGGCATGATGTCATTAGGATGACAGTAGTTATGCAGGCATGATGTCATTAGGATGACAGGAGTTATGCAGGCATGATGTCATTAGGGTTACTTGAGGTATGCAGGCATGATGTCATTAGGATGACAGGAGTTATGCAGGCATGATGTCATTAGGGTTACTGGAGGTATGCAGGCATGATGTCATTAGGATGACAGGAGTTATGCAGGCATGATGTCATTAGGGTGACAGGAGTTATGCAGGCATGATGTCATTAGGGTTACAGGAGTTATGCAGGCATGATGTCATTAGGATGACAGGAGTTATGCAGGCATGTTGTCATTTACTATTGTAAAGCGCAACGGAATCTGCTGCGCTATATAAGAAACTGCAAATAAATAAATTAGGGTGACAGGAGTTATGTATGATGTCATTGGGGTTACTGGAGAAATGTCGGCATTATATTGTTGGGATTACAGAAGTTTAACAGGACTTATCAGTTTTCGAGAAGTTAGGAAACGTTAGGAAGGACTCTGCAATATGTTATTTAATACAATTTATATAATAATTTAAATAACAATTTATTCTCAATAGTTATTCATGGCTAGTTATAGCAGTTGTTTAAAAGTAGTCTTCCTCAAAACTAGACTTTTTGAAGGGTTTAGGCAATTTGATATTGTTCCATTTTTTTATGTATACATGACCTATATTGGTGATGTCATTAGTGTTATGGATGCTGTTATTGTTGTTTAAAATTTAAAATGTGTTACTATTCCTAGAACCTGCTTTCAGGTTTTGTGTCTGAGAAACTCTGTGAAGAAGTGCACAAGCCTTCCATACTGGGTAAACTTTATTTGTTGATTGTTGGAACAACATGTTGCCTCTGTAGGGGAAGTATTATGAATATTTAATATGAAATTAGAAAACATATTAAAAATGTTTCAACCTTTTATTCTACTTGATTAAATAGTTTTTTGGGTACTTGTTTCCTAGCACGGCGCCCATCGTATGCCATTGCATACCACTAATTAAGGTATGCGATGGGATGCGATGGGACCCGATTTTCGGGTCATAAGACCCGCACTGTACAATTTTTATATCGCGTCGGATCGCATGCCATTACAATGGCATGCGATGCAATTTTTAATTGAACAGGCACCCTGATGGGTGATAGCTATGTTAAATGCACCCCCATTGTTAACGTAACCCCCACTATCAACGCCAACCCGAAGTGTGGCGAGCGCAGTGAGCCCGCGAGGGGCGGCGGTACGCGTCCTCTGACTTTTTCATCCACGTCGGCATGGAGTTGATATTATATAGTGTGGCGAGCGTAGCGAGGCGAGCGCAGCGAGCCCCGCAAGGGGACGCGGAATACATGTGAAGTAATACTCGTCCCCTCGCTGCGCTCTCCACGCTTCGGGCTCGGTGGCTCGCTGCGCTCGCCACACTATATAAGGTCAACTCCACGCCGACGTGGGGGTATGAAAAGGTTGGAGGACACGTACAGCTGCGCTCGCCACGCTTCGGGTTGGCGTTCATAGTGGGGGTGGCGTTAACAATGGGGGTGCATTTAACATAGTAATCACCCATCAGGGTGCCTGTACAATTAAAAAGTCAGGTCTGATCGCATCGAAACGATGGCATAAGATGCAAATCGTGGGCGCCGTGCTAGGAAACAAGTACTGTTTTTTGTTTTACCATTGCTGAGCTAACATACACAAAAACTAAATGATCATATTGGCAAAATGGTTGAAATCATTTAATATTATATTTGTTTTAATGTAATGTTTGTGATGTACTTTGGACTTTCCATAATACAGTATAATGTTGTTTTATATTTTTGTTTGCTGCTATATGTATTCTAATGCATCTAGTTCTGACCATTCATTCTAGGAATAAGTGCTGGTGGCCACTATTCTTTGGGTTTACAAATTACAATTATAGATCTCTGTTTAATCTTTATGAGCCAATGGGTTAATTATCTTTGTGGGTAACTGTGCCTATCTGCCACCACTATCAGGGCGAGGCGACGCAGGAAGCATTAACAATGAGATGTATGAACATCCCTAATGCCGGAAGGTATGCACTCCTTAGATCTACAGTGTCTAGGTTGACAGTCAAAAGGTCGGCATAAGTTTTGGAAAAAAATTGCGCCGACATGTGCTGACAGGCGGTATTTCATACCCTACCATCCACTACGACGTGGTGGGAGAATATAATAGTGTGCCAAGCGCAGTGAGGCACCACGCACGAAGCATGGCAAACGCATCGAGCCATATGAGGGGACATGGTACACTTAGGTGTCCATACCGACCTATGTTGACATTTTGAATGTTGACCTTTTGACCATGTTGACAATATGACAGCCGGCCTTTTGACTTTCAAACTTTGACCCTGTCAACCTTTTGACCCTGTCGACTTTTTGACTGTTGACTAAAAGTGGTCGACCTTTTGACTGTAGACCTAGACATTGTTGATCTAATATATAAAAACCATGCTGGAGAGGGTGAGTGACAACTTCCCCCTCTGGCGATTCTCACCAGACCTCCCACAGTGCATCAGCCTAATGTTGATGCCCTGTGTCTCTCCTATTAGCTTGCGATCTCCCATCCCATACAGCCCAAAGCAAGCAGATGCAGCAGCTAGCTAGTGACACTGACTGTTCATACATTGCCCCGCACATCAGTGTACCATCTTAAAGTCAGCACCACTGATATATACATTTGCCATCTCTGCAGTAATACATGGGCCAGTAGTGGTATCAGCTTACATAGCATGCGCATGAGATAATGATAAGATTAGCATATTATGTTTTCTCTTTCAATGGTCCTGGTGACACAGCTCAACATTGGGATGTAGGAGGGTCCGTAGGAGCCAGGCACCTATCCTAAAGCTTTTGGAGGGTAGGCTCCTCCCTTCTGCATCCCAGACTCCTCAGTTCATGTTAGGTGCCCACTGGAGTGGGTGCTATTCTAAAGGGCTGCTGGAGCAGCCGAAGGATTAGAGTTAGTTAGGAGTTTTTTATTTTATTAATTTTTACACTAGCTAGGTAGGCACAGTGTGAGGATTCTCACTGAATCCTCACACTGACAGCGCAGCAGGAGCTGACAGAAGCGCGTCCTGTCAGCTCACTGTGCACGGGGAAGACGCATCCCAGACTCCTCAGTTCATGTTAGGTGCCCACTGGAGTGGGTGCTATTCTAAAGGGCTGCTGGAGCAGCCGAAGGATTAGAGTTAGTTAGGAGTTTTTTATTTTATTAATTTTTACACTAGCTAGGTAGGCACAGTGTGAGGATTCTCACTGAATCCTCACACTGACAGCGCAGCAGGAGCTGACAGAAGCGCGTCCTGTCAGCTCACTGTGCACGGGGAAGACGCTGTCTGGTCTCCCTGTGCAGCGCTTACAGCTTCTATTAAGAAGCTGCCTGGGCTCCGGAGCGCTCTGAAACCGGCTTCACGCTAGGTGGGGATCATGGGGGACAGGCGCTCCGTGATGGCGGCGGCCATTTTCTGCGGAGCTTACACACTGAGCTCCTATATGAGAGGACAGCAGTGTGTTACAGGCATGTTCCAAGTGGTCCCCAGCAGAGGGGGAGACACTGGAACTTGGAGATCCTGCAGTGGGAGCGGCTGTCTGGGGGTGGTTGGCGCCAAAAGCCACAGACCCCGCAGCAGCAGGGACTTGGTCTCTTCCCTCACTCTGTTTTGGCGCCATTCAGAACGCTTGCAGCGGAGCTGAGCTGGCTGACAGATCCTGGCAGAGTGATTGGATTTCCTGGGCATCCTTTTCCCCACTGTGAACGCTTCAGACAGATAAGTGACTGAGTACATTGGCTCTGTATAAAACGCCTGTACATTTTGCGCTGTGACTGTGTTAATTTTACATCATGTCTGAGCAACAGTCTGTGGCTTTGGGGGAGGGAGCCCTTAATGCATTGAGCGCCTGCAGTGTTTGTACACTGAATTTTGTCCCTGAGCAGATGGCCAAGGGGGGCTTGTGTATTACTTGCGCTGCTGTGAGACCCATGGGGAGTGAACCCCAGAGGGTAGAGCAATCGGAACCTGCGTGGGCCAGTGCCCTGGGCAGGTCTGTTAATGCCTTAGTGCAATTGCTGGACAGGCAGAGCGATGTGTTGGTAGCTTCCCCGAGACCTATGTCATCATCTTATTCAGTGCCATTGCTTGTTGCTGAAGAGGAGGGAGAGTACACAGACATCCCCTGGGATCAGGGTGATGACTCTGAGGATTCCTCTGCCTCAGGGGTGGAGGATTTGATTACTGCTGTTAAACAGGCTTTGAACTTGTCTGTGGAGGATAAAACTTCTGCAAAAGGTGTTTTTAAAAGGCAGCTTAAGGAAACTGTTACCTTTCCTGCGGATGAAGGTTTACAGGATTTATTGGAAGGGGCTTGGAAAACGCCTGATAAAAGGCTGCAGATGCCTAAGAGATTTTTAAGTCTATACCCCATGCCTGAGGCTCATGCAGACCTCTGGGAAAAAGTTCCGGTGGTAGATGCTTCTGTGGCACGGCTTTCTAAAGCCACGGTGCTACCTGTCCAGGGGGGGGGGGGCAGCCTTTAAGGACCCCGTCGACAAGAAGCTGGAAGGTAACCTCAACCTCAAGGCAATATTTGAGGGGGTAGGCTACACTTTACGCCCTCTTATAGCATCAGCCTGGGTCTCGAAGGCCATGATTGTGTGGGCCAATGACCTGTGTACAATATTACATGCTGATCCATGTGTGTTGCTGCTTGCTGAGAAGCTTAAAGCAGCTGCGGAGTATGTGCTTGAGGCTGAGGAGGAAGCTCTCAAAATGGCTTCCAGAGTTTCCACAGTGTCCGTCAATGCCAGGAGAGTGCTTTGGCTTAAAACCTGGGAGGCGGATAATGAATCAAAAAAGGCCTTAGAGGCATTAGCTTTTAAAGGAAAGCTGTTGTTTGGTTCAGAGCTGGAAGAAATTATTAAGCAGGCCACGGGAGGCAAAAGTACCTTTCTGCCGGCTCCTGCAGCTAAGCAGGCCTCAAGGTTTTCTGCTTTTAGGCCATCCTTTCGGCCCTCCCCTAGAGGGGGTGCGTCCTTTCGAGGACAGTCTTTTAGGGGAAAGTTTCAGTCCTCCAGGGGCAAGGCCCCAAAGTCAAAGTTTGGTTCCTTTCATAAGAAACCAAGCACCAAAGGAGAGGACAAGCCCTCTGCATGACTACCTGGGGAATACCCCAGCGGTGGTCAAGGTGGGGGGGCGTCTGAGATGGTTCAGGGCTGCGTCGGCATTGTTGGACCGGGATTCCTGGGTGCTAGACATTGTATCCCAGGGTTACAGAATTCACTTCAAAGGTCTTCCTCCGAGAAGATTCATTCCTACACCACTGCCAAAGGAGTTGCAGCTCCGTGTTGCTCTTTTGGCGGCGGCTCAATCTCTCTTAGAGAAAGGGGTGGTTATTCCGGTCCCTCGAGCAGAGTGGAAGAAAGGCTTTTCTTCCACTCTGTTTTTGGCGCCCAAGCCAGAAGGGTCTTTCAGACCAATCTTAAATCTAAAGTCCTTGAATCTCCATCTGTGGGTAGACCATTTCAAGATGGAATCTCTACGGTCTGTGCTGCTTAGCCTGGACAAGGGAGAATTTTTGGCGTCCATGGATGTCCAGGACGCATATCTTCATGTGCCAATCCATCCAGAACATCAGGCTCTCTTGAAGTTTGTGATAGGAGACCTGCATTTGCAATTCCAGGCGTTGCCCTTTGGTCTGGCCATAGCACCAAGGGTATTCACCAAAATAATGTCAGTAATGGCGGCGGCCCTCCGACTGAGGGGAATCACTGTGATTCCGTATTTGGACGACCTGCTGTTCAAAGCAGAGTCGGCGGAAAAGTTGCAGAGTCACTTGGCAGAAGCCATCAGGCTCACGGTTGGCTTTTAAATTTACAAAAGTCTCAGTTGGTGCCGTCACAGAGACTCCAGTTCCTGGGAGTTGTCCTGGATACCCATCTACATCGGGTATTCCTACTAGAGACAAAGGCCAGGGACCTGGCCTCCTTGGTGCGGGAGATCCTGGCGTCTCAGAGCCCATGGAGGTTTGGAGGTGTCTCAAACTGTTGGGGAAAATGGTGGCGACTTTCGAGACGCTACAGTTCGCCAGGTTCCACTCTCGAGTGTTCCAGTGGAACATCCTGACATCTTGGTCAGGGAATACTCAGACCATGAAGTCAGAGCACATAGTGTTGTCTCCAGAGACACGGTCTTCCCTGCATTGGTGGATGGAGGTGGGTTCCCTTCAGTGGGGTCGGTCTCTGCAGTCCTGGGACTGGCTGGTAGTCACTACCGACGCCAGTCTCAGGGGCTGGGGGGCAGTGGTCTTGGACCTGCGCCTCCAGGGCTTATGGACCTCGGAGGAGTCTGCCTTGCCGATCAATATCCTGGAACTGCGGGCTGTGTGGAAAGTGATATCTCTGGCAGGAGAAAGATTGCAGGGTCTTCCTTTAAGGATTCAGACCGACAACGCCACGGTTGTGGCGTACCTGAATCATCAGGGAGGCACACACAGCAAGCTGGCCATGTGGGAGGTTTCTCGGATCTTCTTGTGGGTGGAACAGAATGTTCCAGCGTTGTCAGCGATATTCATCCCGGGGGTGGAGAATATCAAGGCCGATTTCCTGAGAAGGGAGGAGCTGCTAGAAGGGGAATGGAGCCTGAACCCACAGGTGTTTCATCAGATTACACTGAAGTGGGGAACTCCGGAGGTGGACCTGATGGCATCGAGGTTAAATCATCAGGTGCACAGGTTCTATGCCAGGACAAGAGATCCACTGGCCGAAGCAGTGGATGCAATGACTATTCCCTGGGAGGGGAATCTGCTTTATGCCTTTCCGCCGTTTCCAATGCTGGCGAGAGTATTGAAAAGAATCCAGTCCTAAGGAATTCCGGTGATTCTAGTAGCCCCGGATTGACCAAGTACTGGTCCTGGTACTCGAGGCTTCAGAGATTGTCTGTGGACTCGTGGTGTCTACCTCTGAGGTCAGATCTGTTAAACCAAGGGCCGTTCTTACACATGGATTCAGCTCGGCTATATTTGACGGCTTGGCTATTGAAACTGCCATCTTGAAGAACAAGGGTTTCTCGGAGGCTGTGGTTAACACCATGGTAAAAGCTAGGAAGTCAGTGTCTTCAGCAAACTATTATAGGGTCTGGAAGACCTATATTAGGTGGTGTGAAAGGCAGAAGTCGCATACTTTGCGGTTTTGACTTTCAAGATTGCTGGAGTTTTTGCAGGATGGTTTTTCATCTGGGTTAAGCCTTCAATCACTCAAGGTACAGATATCGGCCTTGTCGATTTATTTCCAGAAAAGGATAGCTTTGCTACTGGAGGTGCAGACTTTCCTGCAGGGGGTTTCACGATTGAAACCTCCCTACAAGCAACCAATGGCTCCATGGGATTTATCGCTGGTACTGGAGTGTCTTCAAAAGGCGCCCTTTGAGCCACTGAGGTCGGCTGACCTTAAGTTCCTTACATGGAAGCTTGTGTTTTTGTTGGCTGTTGCGTCAGCAAAGAGAGTATCAGAGTTGGGAGCGTTGTCATGCAAGTCTCCTTTTCTTATTTTTTATGATGACAGGGCTGTTCTTCGAACAGTACCCCAATTTTTGCCAAAAGTAGTCTCTACTTTTCATCTGAATCAGGAGATAGTTCTGCCTGTGTTTCAACCCCCAGAGGGTTCAAGAAAAAGGGACAAAGTGAGGAATTTGGATGTTGTGTGCGCCTTGCGCATTTATGTGGACAGGGTGAAGGGTGTCAGGAAGACTGACACTTTGCTAGTCTTGTATGATGTGCACAAGATTGGTTGGCCTGCCTCTAAGCAGACCATTGCTAGGTGGTTGCGTTCTGTCATTGCCTTTGCATATACTAAGGTTGGTAGGCCTGTGCCGGCCAGGATTAATGCGCATACCACCAGGTCGGTCGCCACCTCTTGGGCGGATTGACATGAGGCCACAGCTGAGCAGGTTTGCAGGGCCGCCACTTGGTCATCTGTTCACACTTTTGCCAAATTCTATAGGTTCGGAGGACGCATCATTCGGGCGATGAGGGCTGCAGACCTGAGCGTACCCACCCAAAGGACCGGCTCTGGAACGTCCCAATGTTGAGCTGTGTCACCAGGACCATTGAAAGAGAAAAAGGGATTTTTGTAAGAACTTACCGTTCGAATCCCTTTCTCTGATATTGACCTGGTGACACAGCGATCCCTCCCTTACGCTCAGTAAGTATGCCAGTGTTCATGATGTTTAATGTTATATATGGTTGAAAAGTTATTTTTGAAATTGTGCATATAATATGTGCAGGCGTTTGTACTGAGTTAATGTATTCCAGTGGCTTTGAAAGATTGAACTGAGGAGTCTGGGATGCAGAAGGGAGGAGCCTACCCTCCAAAAGCTTTAGGATAGGTGCCTGGCTCCTACGGACCCTCCTACATCCCAATGTTGAGCTGTGTCACCAGGACCATATCAGAGAAAGGGATTCGTACGGTAAGTTCTTACAAAAATCCCTTTATAGGGTTGCGATTATATTTGCAGTGCTTTCCCTTTGCCATTCCTATGTTGACTTGACACTCCATGTATTACCTGAAGGATGGAGGGGAAAAGTTAACGTTAACGCCACCCCACGACAAACGCCAACCCGAAGCGTGGCGAGCGCAGCGGTATGCGTCCTACGACCTTTTCATACCCCCACTATCGGCGTGGAGTTAATTTTATATAGTGTGGCGAGCGCAGCGAGCCTCCGAGCCCAAAGAGTGGTGAGCGCAGCAGGCCCCGCGAGGGGACGCGTAATACGTCTGAAGTAATGCGCGTTCGCTCGCCACGTTTCGGGCTCGGTGGCTCGCTGCGCTCGCCACACTATATAAAATCAACTACACGCTACATGATAGGAGACCTGCATTTGCAATTCCAGGCGTTGCCCTTTGGTCTGGCCATAGCACCAAGGGTATTCACCAAAATAATGTCAGTAATGGCGGCGGCCCTCCGACTGAGGGGAATCACTGTGATTCCGTATTTGGACGACCTGCTGTTCAAAGCAGAGTCGGCGGAAAAATTGCAGAGTCACTTGGCAGAAGCCATCAGGCTCACGGTTGGCTTTTAAATTTACAAAAGTCTCAGTTGGTGCCGTCACAGAGACTCCAGTTCCTGGGAGTTGTCCTGGATACCCATCTACATCGGGTATTCCTACTAGAGACAAAGGCCAGGGACCTGGCCTCCTTGGTGCGGGAGATCCTGGCGTCTCAGAGCCCATGGAGGTTTGGAGGTGTCTCAAACTGTTGGGGAAAATGGTGGCGACTTTCGAGACGCTACAGTTCGCCAGGTTCCACTCTCGAGTGTTCCAGTGGAACATCCTGACATCTTGGTCAGGGAATACTCAGACCATGAAGTCAGAGCACATAGTGTTGTCTCCAGAGACACGGTCTTCCCTGCATTGGTGGATGGAGGTGGGTTCCCTTCAGTGGGGTCGGTCTCTGCAGTCCTGGGACTGGCTGGTAGTCACTACCGACGCCAGTCTCAGGGGCTGGGGGGCAGTGGTCTTGGACCTGCGCCTCCAGGGCTTATGGACCTCGGAGGAGTCTGCCTTGCCGATCAATATCCTGGAACTGCGGGCTGTGTGGAAAGTGATATCTCTGGCAGGAGAAAGATTGCAGGGTCTTCCTTTAAGGATTCAGACCGACAACGCCACGGTTGTGGCGTACCTGAATCATCAGGGAGGCACACACAGCAAGCTGGCCATGTGGGAGGTTTCTCGGATCTTCTTGTGGGTGGAACAGAATGTTCCAGCGTTGTCAGCGATATTCATCCCGGGGGTGGAGAATATCAAGGCCGATTTCCTGAGAAGGGAGGAGCTGCTAGAAGGGGAATGGAGCCTGAACCCACAGGTGTTTCATCAGATTACACTGAAGTGGGGAACTCCGGAGGTGGACCTGATGGCATCGAGGTTAAATCATCAGGTGCACAGGTTCTATGCCAGGACAAGAGATCCACTGGCCGAAGCAGTGGATGCAATGACTATTCCCTGGGAGGGGAATCTGCTTTATGCCTTTCCGCCGTTTCCAATGCTGGCGAGAGTATTGAAAAGAATCCAGTCCTAAGGAATTCCGGTGATTCTAGTAGCCCCGGATTGACCAAGTACTGGTCCTGGTACTCGAGGCTTCAGAGATTGTCTGTGGACTCGTGGTGTCTACCTCTGAGGTCAGATCTGTTAAACCAAGGGCCGTTCTTACACATGGATTCAGCTCGGCTATATTTGACGGCTTGGCTATTGAAACCGCCATCTTGAAGAACAAGGGTTTCTCGGAGGCTGTGGTTAACACCATGGTAAAAGCTAGGAAGTCAGTGTCTTCAGCAAACTATTATAGGGTCTGGAAGACCTATATTAGGTGGTGTGAAAGGCAGAAGTCGCATACATCGCGGTTTCGACTTTCAAGATTGCTGGAGTTTTTGCAGGATGGTTTTTCGTCTGGATTAAGCCTTCAATCACTCAAGGTACAGATATCGGCCTTGTCGATTTATTTCCAGAAAAGGATAGCTTTGCTACTGGAGGTGCAGACTTTCCTGCAGGGGGTTTCACGATTGAAACCTCCCTACAAGCAACCAATGGCTCCATGGGATTTATCGCTGGTACTGGAGTGTCTTCAAAAGGCGCCCTTTGAGCCACTGAGGTCAGCTGACCTTAAGTTCCTTACATGGAAGCTTGTATTTTTGTTGGCTGTTGCGTCAGCAAAGAGAGTATCAGAGTTGGGAGCGTTGTCATGCAAGTCTCCTTTTCTTATTTTTTATGATGACAGGGCTGTTCTTCGAACAGTACCCCAATTTTTGCCAAAAGTAGTCTCTACTTTTCATCTGAATCAGGAGATAGTTCTGCCTGTGTTTCAACCCCCAGAGGGTTCAAGAAAAAGGGACAAAGTGAGGAATTTGGATGTTGTGCGCGCCTTGCGCATTTATGTGGACAGGGTGAAGGGTGTCAGGAAGACTGACACTTTGCTAGTCTTGTATGATGTGCACAAGATTGGTTGGCCTGCCTCTAAGCAGACCATTGCTAGGTGGTTGCGTTCTGTCATTGCCTTTGCATATACTAAGGTTGGTAGGCCTGTGCCGGCCAGGATTAATGCGCATACCACCAGGTCGGTCGCCACCTCTTGGGCGGATTGACATGAGGCCACAGCTGAGCAGGTTTGCAGGGCCGCCACTTGGTCATCTGTTCACACTTTTGCCAAATTCTATAGGTTCGGAGGACGCATCATTCGGGCGACGAGGGCTGCACACCTGAGCGTACCCACCCAAAGGACCGGCTCTGGAACGTCCCAATGTTGAGCTGTGTCACCAGGACCATTGAAAGAGAAAAAGGGATGGTACTTGTGAGTTATCCGGGCTCCCGATTTTTTGATTGTATGCCTTAAGTTAAGGCATACAATCCGATGCGATGCGATACGATATCGCATCGCATCGCATCGCATCCGACCATCGGATGCGATGACCCGATTTTTCCATAGGAATCAATGTTAAAATGATTCCTATGGAAAAAGGGGTCCTTTTCATACCCCTACTATCCAAGTGGGCATGGAGTTGGATATAAACCTGTGGCGAGCGTAGCGAGCCACCGAGCCCGAAGCGTGGCGAGCGAAGCGAGCCCCGCGAGGGGACGGTATTCCGTGTCCCCTCGCGGGGCTCGCTACGCTCGCCACGCTTCGGGCTCGGTGGCTCGCTACGCTCGCCACAGGTTTATATCCAACTCCATGCCCACTTGGATAGTAGGGGTATGAAAAGGACCCCTTTTTCCCATTGAATTCCATGTTAAAATGGACTCAGTCCATTTTAACATTGATTCCTATGGAAAAATCGGGTCATCGCATCGCATCGCATCCGATGGTCGCATGCGATGCGATGCGATGTCCCGATCCGACCCGATTTTAAAATCGGACGCCCGGATAACTCACAAGTACCAAAAATACTTAGCAGCATGTATAACAGTGATCGGTCCGGTCCTCCCCCATAAAGGTCATTGGTACGACAAGCCTGTTTCGGTGCTGAGAGGCACCTTAGTCATATATTGTATATATATATACAATCCTTTTTAACCAGCACTCCAATAATGTGTACAATGGGTCAGGTGCACATCAAAAGCTGTAATAAGTGTGCACTGAAGAAGGCACACTGACAATACCAGAAATGGTGATAAAATAAATAAGCTGTATTGGGCATAGCAGACAAAGTCTCAGCTACATCGAGCGCTTTCGGGGATTTCCCCCGTCCTCAGGATAACAGCCCACAATCTGTGATTGCTGCTGTTCCGTGATTGTGGGCTGTTATCCTGAGGACGTGGGAAATCCCCGAAAGCGCTCGATGTAGCTGAGACTTTGTCTGCTATGCCCAATACAGCTTATTTATTTTATCACCATTTCTGGTATTGTCAATGTGCCCTCTTCATTGGACACACACATATATATATATATATATATATATATATATATATATATATATATATATATTACCACAAGAAAAGTCCAATTAGCGCGCAAGTCCTAATCCTTTCAGTGGAATTCAAGTCAGTCCTTTAGCTTTGGGGGAGAAGGAGATAATTTCCCAGCACTTTAGGTCAGATGTACAACCGGCTGCTTCCTCTTAATTACCCTTGCGGGCACCTGGATTCTCAGGTAAACGGTATTTCTAGGAGAGGAAAGAGGAGCGCTCCAAATAGTGCTTTATCTTTTTATTTCAATCACAAAAATAAAATCATCCACAGGTACATTGTAAATGGTGTCACGTACCACAATAGACGGTTAGGCACAACCGCGGGTGATAAACAGCATGAACTGGGGCTGTCTCCGACAGCAAACAGATTGGCAAACGGGTGCTCTCACCACTCTCACATCCACCACGAAGTTCAGACCGACGCCAGGCCACGCCCCTACGCGTTTCGTCACGAGGACTTCGTCAGAGGGCTGGTCCTGGCGTCGGTCAGCAACCCCTTTATAGCCTGGATACAGCCTGAGTCACCTTCTAATGACTAACAAGCTGTTGCAGCTGATATCAATTAAAAGTGCCTGTGCATAGTGTTACATAGTAAAAAGAAGGTTTCTTAACCCCAAACAAAAAAGTGCTTACATCAATATAAAAACTGTTTTACAGGCAGTTACTACAATATAAAGCACTAATTTAAAAAAATCTATATAAAAACAGCAATATATATAAAACATGAAAAAACATCGGAAATTATCGGAAAACATCGGTGGCATATTTAGTTGATTTTTATAAATTTTGCGATAGGTAGTCCTGAACTTGGTCGAATTCTCAGACATTTAGAGGACAGGAAGATGAGATAACTTTAAAAATGATGATGAATTTCTTCTTATGATGCACAAAATGCACATAAACTGGAATCAATGATATATACAAATGGGAATTTAAATATGATTGTTCAAGTAGAAAAATACAAATATCATAGAAAAATACAGATATTATAGAAAAAATACATATGAAAAAGTACAAAAGTACAAATATACAAATATATAAAAATACAAAAAACACACAAATATACAAAAATATCAAAACAGACAACTCTACAGTAATGCGGACAAAAGGATGTCAGGTTATAATTTTCTCAAACTCCTAGAGTATTCCCTGAAAAAGGCAGACGGGCAATTAGTAAAAAATGATATGTATTAAATGACCCTTAGCAGCGATGTATTTTAAAGAACCAATTACAGCGGCATTTCTTTAAGAAGAAAATATTAAAATATGGTATATTGGGTATTCAACATTCACATAGACGCAAATCCTATATAAATAATATTATAACCTCTAAACCATAAGAACTTTAAAACAGAAGAAAAAGCAGCATGATAACTATAAAGGAATAATTGCCTTAATTAGCACAAGTTTTCTCTCACAATAAACATACAAAAGGGGACATCTTTCAAAGAAGGGATGTTAGTCTTGGAAAAGAATAATTAACTTAGGAAGGGGGTAATTTCCACTCCTTCATTTAAACCAATTGGGCACAAGGTGTTTAGTGTGACAATCCAAAAGGTTTCTCTTTTTGCCAGTAAAACATCTCTGTTACCTTTTCTAATATCCAGGGTAACATGTTCTAATCCAAAGAAAGACATCCCCGTCGGGTTACTGTTTTGACAGGTTTTGAAATGCCTAGGCACACTATGGTTATCCACTTTGTTTTTTATATTTCTGTAGTGCTCTAGGATTCTTATTTTCAAGCTTCTCTTGGTTTTACCTATGTAAAGTTTCCCACATCTACATTGTAGCACATAAACAACATAGGTGGTGTTACAATTGATAAAACCTTTTACCTCAATTTTTTTATTGTTCCTGTCATTAAATGTTTTGAGTCCCGATTGTGCATGAGAACACATTTTACATTTTCCACAGCTGAAAAAGCCCTGTGGTTTTGAACAATTAAAAATTCCTGGTGTTTCATTAGTCAATACGGGCAACATACTAGGTGCCAATTTGTTTTTCAATGTATTGGCCCTTCTGAACACTAATTCAGGTTGAGATGTTACTTTATCCTTTAATATTGGATCCATTTGAATTAGATACCAATATTTGTTCAAAGTCCTACGAACTGTCTTATTTTCTGTGTTATACTGTGTTACAAATGGACAATAAGGTGCATTTCCTTTATCGCTGTTGCTTGGGATCTTATATTCCAAGAGTTTATTTCTCTCAAGAGTTTTAGCTCTCTCCATAGCGTCAGCGATAATGGATTCTGGATATCCCTTCTCTCTGAAGCGTTGTATATAAACCTCAGATTGTTTCATAAATGTACTCATGCTGCTGCAATTTCTGCGTAACCTATACAATTGAGAGTATGGAAGGTTCACTTTCCATTTATTATAATGGCAGCTCTTAAAATCAAGATAATTATTGCTGTCAACTGGTTTGAAATATGTACTAGTTTCCACATTTGTGGATGTGGAACTCACCAGTTTTAAATCAAGAAAATCCATTTCTTTACTCTCAAATTTTGAAGTGAAACTCAAATTAAATTCCACATTATGAATAAAGGTTACAAACTCATTAAAAACCTCTTCTGTGCCACTCCAAATTACTATAATATCGTCTATATAACGCTTATAAAGCGCTATATAGTCAATATAGGGGTTATTTGTATATATATGGGATGATTCCCATTCCCCCAGGAACAGATTTGCGTACCCCGGTGCGCAAATCGTCCCCATCGCTGTCCCGTTCAATTGGATATAATAATCCCCCAAAAAAGAAAAATAGTTATGCTGCAATACAAAAAGAAGGCAGTCACAGATAAATGTTGTTTTTTCAACTGAAACTTCAGTATCTCTGCTTAGCACTGTCCTTATACATTCCACCCCTTTTGAATGGGGTATCGATGTGTATAAGGAATTAACATCGATTGTCCCCCACTTATATTCGGGTTCCCAATCGATGTTATTAACCTGTTGCAGCATAGCTGTGGAGTCTTTAAGAAAAGAAGTGAGTTTAGGTACATATTTTTTCAGGTGACAGTCGACATACTCTGACACACGCGATGTCAGGGAGTCGATTCCTGACACGATAGGACGTCCAGGCGGGGGGTTCTGGCCTTTATGGATTTTGGGTAAATGGTAAATTATTGCAACCCTTGGTTGGTCATTCCAGAGGTAGTCATATTCCTCTCGGGATAGTAGTTTTTTAGTTCTACCTTGGTCTAATAAGGATTTCAATTCTAGCAGAAATGTATCGGTGGGATCTTTCGATAATTTCTTATAGGATAATTCATCCCCCAATAAACGGTACATTTCTGCAGTATAATCCACCCTATCCATTATGACCAGGCCCCCTCCTTTGTCTGCCTGTTTTAGTACAATGCTATCGTCTTCCATAAGTTCTTTTAGAGCGATAGTTTCACTCTTACTTAGATTTTTATCTTTTAAATTGACTCCATCTTTAATTTTTTCAAAGTCGCTTCTAACCAGTTTTTCAAAGAGTTCCAAATTAGGTCCCCTGGATTCTATGGGATAATAGGTGCTAGGATTTTTGAGCCCTGTGGGATTATTTTCTCTGGTATTGTCCCAATTTTTTAAGACTGCGCCTGTTTTCAAATCATTTTTTAAGAAATGTCTTTTTAAAGTCATTTTCCGAATATACAAGCTTAAGTCTGTAAATAAGGAGAATTTATTAACCCCTGTAGAGGGTGCGAAGGACAAGCCTTTAGACAAAAGGGAAGTTTGGGAGTTAGAGAGTGTAATTTTAGATATATTGAAAATACCTTTAATGTTAGGTATCTCTAATTCAACGTTCTTTTTTTGAAAAATGGAATTTTTTCCCCTCCCTCTTTTCCCCCTTCTTCTCTTGTCCTTTTTCCCCATTTTGGGGGTGAGGGACAATCTTCCCCTCCTTCTATTCTCCACCTGTTTATTTTGGGGCGAGCACCTAAAAAAACAGGTGGAGAATAGAAGGAGGGGAAGATTGTCCCTCACCCCCAAAATGGGGAAAAAGGACAAGAGAAGAAGGGGGAAAAGAGGGAGGGGAAAAAATTCCATTTTTCAAAAAAAGAACGTTGAATTAGAGATACCTAACATTAAAGGTATTTTCAATATATCTAAAATTACACTCTCTAACTCCCAAACTTCCCTTTTGTCTAAAGGCTTGTCCTTCGCACCCTCTACAGGGGTTAATAAATTCTCCTTATTTACAGACTTAAGATTGTATATTCGGAAAATGACTTTAAAAAGACATTTCTTAAAAAATGATTTGAAAACAGGCGCAGTCTTAAAAAATTGGGACAATACCAGAGAAAATAATCCCACAGGGCTCAAAAATCCTAGCACCTATTATCCCATAGAATCCAGGGGACCTAATTTGGAACTCTTTGAAAAACTGGTTAGAAGCGACTTTGAAAAAATTAAAGATGGAGTCAATTTAAAAGATAAAAATCTAAGTAAGAGTGAAACTATCGCTCTAAAAGAACTTATGGAAGACGATAGCATTGTACTAAAACAGGCAGACAAAGGAGGGGGCCTGGTCATAATGGATAGGGTGGATTATACTGCAGAAATGTACCGTTTATTGGGGGATGAATTATCCTATAAGAAATTATCGAAAGATCCCACCGATACATTTCTGCTAGAATTGAAATCCTTATTAGACCAAGGTAGAACTAAAAAACTACTATCCCGAGAGGAATATGACTACCTCTGGAATGACCAACCAAGGGTTGCAATAATTTACCATTTACCCAAAATCCATAAAGGCCAGAACCCCCCGCCTGGACGTCCTATCGTGTCAGGAATCGACTCCCTGACATCGCGTGTGTCAGAGTATGTCGACTGTCACCTGAAAAAATATGTACCTAAACTCACTTCTTTTCTTAAAGACTCCACAGCTATGCTGCAACAGGTTAATAACATCGATTGGGAACCCGAATATAAGTGGGGGACAATCGATGTTAATTCCTTATACACATCGATACCCCATTCAAAAGGGGTGGAATGTATAAGGACAGTGCTAAGCAGAGATACTGAAGTTTCAGTTGAAAAAACAACATTTATCTGTGACTGCCTTCTTTTTGTATTGCAGCATAACTATTTTTCTTTTTTGGGGGATTATTATATCCAATTGAACGGGACAGCGATGGGGACGATTTGCGCACCGGGGTACGCAAATCTGTTCCTGGGGGAATGGGAATCATCCCATATATATATACAAATAACCCCTATATTGACTATATAGCGCTTTATAAGCGTTATATAGACGATATTATAGTAATTTGGAGTGGCACAGAAGAGGTTTTTAATGAGTTTGTAACCTTTATTCATAATGTGGAATTTAATTTGAGTTTCACTTCAAAATTTGAGAGTAAAGAAATGGATTTTCTTGATTTAAAACTGGTGAGTTCCACATCCACAAATGTGGAAACTAGTACATATTTCAAACCAGTTGACAGCAATAATTATCTTGATTTTAAGAGCTGCCATTATAATAAATGGAAAGTGAACCTTCCATACTCTCAATTGTATAGGTTACGCAGAAATTGCAGCAGCATGAGTACATTTATGAAACAATCTGAGGTTTATATACAACGCTTCAGAGAGAAGGGATATCCAGAATCCATTATCGCTGACGCTATGGAGAGAGCTAAAACTCTTGAGAGAAATAAACTCTTGGAATATAAGATCCCAAGCAACAGCGATAAAGGAAATGCACCTTATTGTCCATTTGTAACACAGTATAACACAGAAAATAAGACAGTTCGTAGGACTTTGAACAAATATTGGTATCTAATTCAAATGGATCCAATATTAAAGGATAAAGTAACATCTCAACCTGAATTAGTGTTCAGAAGGGCCAATACATTGAAAAACAAATTGGCACCTAGTATGTTGCCCGTATTGACTAATGAAACACCAGGAATTTTTAATTGTTCAAAACCACAGGGCTTTTTCAGCTGTGGAAAATGTAAAATGTGTTCTCATGCACAATCGGGACTCAAAACATTTAATGACAGGAACAATAAAAAAATTGAGGTAAAAGGTTTTATCAATTGTAACACCACCTATGTTGTTTATGTGCTACAATGTAGATGTGGGAAACTTTACATAGGTAAAACCAAGAGAAGCTTGAAAATAAGAATCCTAGAGCACTACAGAAATATAAAAAACAAAGTGGATAACCATAGTGTGCCTAGGCATTTCAAAACCTGTCAAAACAGTAACCCGACGGGGATGTCTTTCTTTGGATTAGAACATGTTACCCTGGATATTAGAAAAGGTAACAGAGATGTTTTACTGGCAAAAAGAGAAACCTTTTGGATTGTCACACTAAACACCTTGTGCCCAATTGGTTTAAATGAAGGAGTGGAAATTACCCCCTTCCTAAGTTAATTATTCTTTTCCAAGACTAACATCCCTTCTTTGAAAGATGTCCCCTTTTGTATGTTTATTGTGAGAGAAAACTTGTGCTAATTAAGGCAATTATTCCTTTATAGTTATCATGCTGCTTTTTCTTCTGTTTTAAAGTTCTTATGGTTTAGAGGTTATAATATTATTTATATAGGATTTGCGTCTATGTGAATGTTGAATACCCAATATACCATATTTTAATATTTTCTTCTTAAAGAAATGCCGCTGTAATTGGTTCTTTAAAATACATCGCTGCTAAGGGTCATTTAATACATATCATTTTTTACTAATTGCCCGTCTGCCTTTTTCAGGGAATACTCTAGGAGTTTGAGAAAATTATAACCTGACATCCTTTTGTCCGCATTACTGTAGAGTTGTCTGTTTTGATATTTTTGTATATTTGTGTGTTTTTTGTATTTTTATATATTTGTATATTTGTACTTTTGTACTTTTTCATATGTATTTTTTCTATAATATCTGTATTTTTCTATGATATTTGTATTTTTCTACTTGAACAATCATATTTAAATTCCCATTTGTATATATCATTGATTCCAGTTTATGTGCATTTTGTGCATCATAAGAAGAAATTCATCATCATTTTTAAAGTTATCTCATCTTCCTGTCCTCTAAATGTCTGAGAATTCGACCAAGTTCAGGACTACCTATCGCAAAATTTATAAAAATCAACTAAATATGCCACCGATGTTTTCCGATAATTTCCGATGTTTTTTCATGTTTTATATATATTGCTGTTTTTATATAGATTTTTTTAAATTAGTGCTTTATATTGTAGTAACTGCCTGTAAAACAGTTTTTATATTGATGTAAGCACTTTTTTGTTTGGGGTTAAGAAACCTTCTTTTTACTATGTAACACTATGCACAGGCACTTTTAATTGATATCAGCTGCAACAGCTTGTTAGTCATTAGAAGGTGACTCAGGCTGTATCCAGGCTATAAAGGGGTTGCTGACCGACGCCAGGACCAGCCCTCTGACGAAGTCCTCGTGACGAAACGCGTAGGGGCGTGGCCTGGCGTCGGTCTGAACTTCGTGGTGGATGTGAGAGTGGTGAGAGCACCCGTTTGCCAATCTGTTTGCTGTCGGAGACAGCCCCAGTTCATGCTGTTTATCACCCGCGGTTGTGCCTAACCGTCTATTGTGGTACGTGACACCATTTACAATGTACCTGTGGATGATTTTATTTTTGTGATTGAAATAAAAAGATAAAGCACTATTTGGAGCGCTCCTCTTTCCTCTCCTAGAAATATATATATATATATATATATATATATATAGAAGATCAAGATGTGCAGCACTCCAGTCAGAATCATACGAAAATCAGCTTTATTAGAAACAACGTTTCAATATCGGGTCAACCTGATGACAATATCGACCCGATATTGAAACGTTGTTTCTAATAAAGCTGATTTTCGTATGATTCTGACTGGAGTGCTGCACATCTTGATCTTCTATCTAATACCCCCCGGTGCGGGCACCCACACAGCAACTCTAACGGAGGAAGTGCTTGGCATTCTGCGCTATATATATATATATATATATATATATATATATATATATATATATATAGCAAGCAGATAATCCGGCACTCAGGAATGCTCAAAAAGAGCTTAGAGCAGTAAGGACGAATGCTACGGTGCCTTCCTAGGTTGGTCCTGGAAAGGGGTCACCAAATGCAAGGAAAAGAACGAGGCGGCACTCTGCAGGCTGTAAATATATATATATATATATATCGAGAAAAAGAAGGCCACACAATGCGCTCAGTGAATTTAGTTAAGCAGCAACCCTGAGGGGGTCCCCTGTTAGATAGGACCCAGTATAGAAATAGAGAGAAAAGGGGTTTTCAGGGTGCGCTAGGACCTTTCAATTATTTAAGACAGTATGGTTTAAAATAGGAAAAATTTAATAAACATTTGCTCACAGAGCATAGCAGTATAAACAAAGGTCGAATTGATACACTTTACAATGTATAAAATGACATAAACACAATTCAGGTCAACAGTCGAAATGCGCCCAATAGGCCCAACGCGTTTCGTCGTGAACACGACTTCCTCAGGGGCACAATACAACAGTAGGCAACGATGGTCACACAGTCAATGGTTTAGGGTTTGGACACCAACCAAATATAGAAATTTCACAAAGAAGAGATGTCCTTAGGTGATTATAACATAATGTCCACCAGCTTGTTTACAGATGGATAAACAAATAGAGAAACCATTCAAAGTTATACGGCTATAATGACCACTTTCAATTGTAGATAGATAAGGGGAATTAGTAGCCCAATGGAAAGATGTGTACTGCTCAGGAAAAGTGAATAGAGTGCACTCTATGATGTCCACCACCTTTAAATATACTAAGGTAGACACAACAATTAAAACTTGTTAAAAGACATAATTTATTTTCCAGACACAAGCTTCATATTTCATATCTTCCAAAAGACATATACCCGACGCGTTTCGTCATACAAATGACTTCATCAGGGGAAAGATTTTCCAAAGCGAGCCCTGCGTGGGGACATGGAATACATGTAACGTAATCCGCGTCCTCTCGCCGCGCTTCGGGCTCGGTGGCTCACCACTCTATATAAAATCAACTCCACGCCGACGTGGATAGTGGGGGAATGAAAAGGGCGGAGGACGCGTTCCGCTGTGCTTGCCATGCTTCAGGGTGGCGTGGATAGTGGGGTGGTGCATTAAACCTATTTTGGGGACATACAATCATATTATTGTATAGCTAATATAATGGCATTGCACACCCTATAAAATCGCATGCGATTTTGTGGGACATGCGATGCGATGGCCCGGGGCTGACAGAGCAGTGAATAAATTACACTTTCCCTACGGTGCCGTACGTAGCAAAACTGGGCTGCATGATAATACTGAAAATTGGACAACATGTAATTCAAAAGATGTGCTAGCTACTTATTAAAGAAAAATAAATTTGTTATCACCAGGTGGCAATGTGGCTATACAAATCACTTGAAGATCACTACTCGTTACCTGAGAATGGGTCATTAGCCACTAGTATGAAACATCTTTCCAACCTTTATCACTGATCCATACCTCATGGTTGTAAGATTTTTTTTTATAATTTGGTGTAACGGGAGAGTTTTATTACAGCATCATGTGCTGACTATTCCACCTGAAATGTTATATTTTGATATAAAGCAGTGGTTCCCAAACTTTGTTAGTATTAGGACAGACTGAGGATGCGATACCCGAGTACAGTTATCTAACAGTCCCGGTAGCCTCCTGCGGACTAAGGCTTCGCCAATAACAGCCACGTTTGTGGGGTCAGATTAGTTCCGACCCCAGACTGGTGCCACCAAGGGTACAAGGCTGCCCACAGGAGGTTGAAAACACTGCAAGAAGAGGGCAGTCATGCGAACACAAACAGTCTACCTCTACAGAGTTACAGACCCTATGGGTGCAACAATGCACAGATAGAACCTGGGACTAACACTATACCCAAATAAACAAATGCAACATTGCAAGAAGATGGCAATACCCAAAAACACAAATTGCCTGCCCGGCTATTGCCAGAAGAAGATGGCTGCCGCGTCCCTGAGCCTCCGGCGCAAGTCTGCACAACGGAGCAAGTGGACAACGGTGACGAGGAGGACCGGCGAAGCCACCTCCTGACAGTTAGGGTTCCAACTGGAAACTATTTTTGACCATAGATTACAGTGGGCAGGACTGCAGCTGCCTGCCTATATGCTCCACACCTCCCATTTCTCCCATCTTGCTCTATGCCATCTCAATCCATTCCCTCAGTGCCTGTTCTGTGAGAAGCCACAGAATTTGGGTGGGCACTGCAGCAGGACTGAGAGTAATGTCAGACCCCTTGCAGTAGCATCAACAGTGATTGGAATCATGACATTCTTGAGGAGGTGGGGAGGAGGAGAATTATTAGGTTAGGTTATAAATTAAAGTTTAAAAATAAAAGAGGCATAGGGAGGGGTACATAGGCGAATATAGGGGGTGGTCAGGGGGTGCACCGGACCACCCATTAGACTGCCCGGCGTCTGTACCTTTAAATATTTAATCACCGCCGCGGCCCGTTTTTGACACAAAAAACATGGCCACGGGAGGGCTGCGCGCATGCCCGATTGCACGCAGCTCCTCCCATTGTCCTTTGCGGAGTGTGAGCAGTGCACCCTGGGCTGGATGGCTCCCTCCGTGTCCTCCTCCACTTGCTGCTGCTGCGGCTTAGCGTGTATGTGCAGCAGCAGCCAGCAGGATCTGGGTCACGTGGCGGCAGCGGGGAATGACAGTCCCGTCCTGAGACTGTCTCTGTCTGCTCCTGACTCCAACCTCTGGGCGCCGGGTGGTAAATGCAGTGCAGTGAGTGACTGTCTCACTGTGATGTCTGTGCATTATGTATGCCATGCCCTGCCTGCTGTTTACTGGGCACTCTGCAATGGTCTAAAAAACAAAAACAAACGCAGTAATCTGTCCCACTGGGCAGTGCCCCCCCTCCTGCTTCGCCACACGCAAATCTATTATTTTTAGTCTGGGACCACCCATTACCATATTTCTAGATTCGCCTATGGGAGGGGATTTTATAGGTTATTAATTGGGAGGTAAATATATTATACATTTAGAGAAGGGGTTTAGGAGTGAGAGAGGTGAAGGAATATCCCCTCAAACCCCATCCCTATGCTTCTCTCTCTTTCATTTATTTTCATTTATAATTTTAATTATACATTAACCTTCCTTAATAATTCTCCACCTCCTCACCCCCTCCTCCCCAAGAATGTCGTTGTACAATGATGATGTAAATGTAACTAGGGTGGTGCGGACGGTGTTCAGCACATCTGTCCTGCAACCACCCCGGATTGCCTGAATTTGTAAGTGTTGCAGCACTGCCTGTTGTAATATATAATAGAGGTGTGTGTGGGATTCTCTCTCCTATGTGCTCCATGTCATATAATGGGGCAGTACGGATGGAGTAATGGTTAACATTGAGCACTGAGGTCATGGGTTCGATTCTCACCATGGCGCTAACTGTGCAGAGTCTGTATATTCTCCCCGTACTTGTGTGGGATTCCTCCGGGTACTCCCGTTTCCTCCCACAATCCAAAAATATACTGGTAGTCTAATTGTCTCCCAACAAAATGAACCCTAGAGTGTCTCTATGTACATGTGTATGTGGTAGAGAATATCGATAGTAAGCGCCACTGGGGTAGTAACTTCCTTATATCATGCAGTGTTCATGTAAATCTTTTTAAAGAGAGGGAAAGCTAAGGCTACAAAAATTATCTCAGACCCTAGTCACCCATGCTATTCTCTTTTCTCCATGTTGCCTTCTGGGAAACGTTATAGGTGCTTGAGCTGCCGTACTAGTCGGTTGCGGAACAGTTTTTTCCCATCTGTTGTATTGTGTTTGAATTGTAGTATGTGATATGTTGAGTATTTCCTTATCTCTTGTCTCCTTTCATTTTGAATTTCACTTATGCATTTTTAATGTTTTAAGTGACAATAAATTATTATTATTATTATTATTATTATTATTATTATTATTATTATTATTATGTAGTATCCCTGTTCAGGCCACGTAGGTTCTTGTTCTCGGGCAAGAGAGAGGTGTTTCGTAATGGAAGACGGACCACAAATATACCGGAATGCTTTCTTTTATTTTCTCTGCAGCAACAGGCAAAGTGCAGATTTCAATTGCAGTAAAGGTGACACATACACAACAATTCACCACCAAGCAGGGTGTACACACGACAATAATACTGCAGGCTGTGCTTCTATAATCCAGCCTGATGGTTCGTAACGGTGCTGCTCGACTCTTGACCCCACTGGGCCCTTACGGAATATCTCAAGCCAATGCTAGAGGCGCTACAGTACCGTTACCAAACACCGGGACACTGCGCTTGAACGCACAGGAAGGCTATAATGTACCTTACACTTTATAGCGTTAGCACAAACAAAAAAAACAATTATCACCGCAATGGGTGTAATACTGGCCTAGATGTTACCGGTAACACTAATTAACTCAGAATCAAATTACAGTACTTAAGTCGGCTGACTCTTATTAGGTCGCTAGGCAATAGATCCTTAGATCACGGGTTGGGGAACAAGGGAGTTATCACAGTTTAGTTGAACGGTTACTCCAACGGGAGGTCATGTGTACTAGGAGGGATAAGTTAATGGGATGCCAGTCAAAGTCCCAGTATGGTAAGGAGGCCTCCGGGCCCTTATAGTGGTTCGTGTTTCCTTAACGGTGAGGGAAGTGGGAGGGGCCTTAACGATGATTCCTCCCTGTGGATGGTGTGTAGGGGCAACACTGGCCGCAATGGCAGACTCACGGTTGGTGGAGCTGGGGTCACTGTTCTGCACCTGCCGTGCCGATGGACGCTGCTGCTTCCTCTCACTGTGGCTGGAGTGCGTCAGGCGCCACTGTTGCTGCTGCTGGGGATGTGCTGGTGGGCACTGCTGCTGGGCTCTGTGGTGCTGCTGGGTTCTATAGTGCTGCTGGGTTCTATAGTGCTGCTGGGCTCTGTAGTGCTGTTGGGCTCAGCTGCTGCTGGGCTCTGCAGCTGTCCCTTCTCTCTCTTCTTCTGCACCCCTCACACATACTTCCTGCTTCACACACATGAGTCCTCACTGCCCACTTCCTGTTCCTGTGTCTCTGCCTATCTAAGGCAGCTCCGGCCTGTCACTCAATGGCCATCCCCGCCTCTCCCTAAGGCCGGGTTAACCCCTTTCATGCTGGGGTTCCTGTTGTCTGAGAATTGCGCAATTGGGGGTATTACATTCAGACTTCCTACTGGAGCACAGGAGACGTTATGTAGTTCCGCAGCCAGGCACATCAAAGGCAGCAACTTAGCTGCTCCAAGTGAGGGGGGGTGGGGGGGCTTTACCTGCATAATGTGTATAAGGGGCTCTATCTTGTATAATGGCCCTTATTCAGATCTGATCACAGTACAAATTTGTTCTCAAAATGGGCAAAACCATATGCACTGCAGGTGGGGTAGATGTAACATGTGCAGAGAGAGTTATATTTGGGTGAGTTATTTTGTTTCTGTGCAGGGTAAATACTGACTGCATTATTTTTACACTGCAATTTAGATTTCAGTTTCCACAAACCCCACCCAAATCTAACTCTATCTGCACCTGTTACATCTACCCCTCCTGCAGTGCACATGGTTTTACCCATTTTGAGAACAAATTTGTACTGTGATCAGATCTGAATAAGGGCAAAATGATATTCTATAGTGTATTAGTGCTCATTCTAGCACCCTGCATCTTTCAAAACCTGTGCAGTTCCTTCCTCTTCCCTGGTTGCAGTGTTGCTGTCAGCTTTGGTGTTTCTAGCACAGTATTGTCTGTATTTCAGCACTGATATGCAGACTAGACCTGTGCTAGAAGCACCACAGAAGAAAAAGCAACACCCCAGGCAGGGAACAGGAACTGCATGGGTTTTGAAAGATGCAGGGTGCTAGAATGACACTATGTATAAGGAACTCTTCTGCAATTTAACATGTAGAAGGGTTCTTCTGTGGTGTAATTTGTATAAGGGGCTCTACTATATGTCATACCATGTATAAGGGGTACTGCTGTGTTGCAAAATATGTATAAAGGGTACTACTGTGTGGTATAACATGAATTGGTACTGTTAGCGATGAAGCGGCACCATCTACCCATGTAGCCACACCCCTATATTTTGGTGTGCACCAAATTCATGCACTGTTCCCATTTTGATAATGGGGAAGAGGGGGCACTAGTTTACTTCCAGGGCACCAAAATGTCTAGTTACAATTTTGGTGACTTATAAACTATTCCACGGGGTAGACACTTGGCATATCGGACGTAACAGACCCTGTGTAAGAGCGTCTGTATATATCAGCAAGCTGCTTGGGATTCAGATGACAATGTCTAGGTCAAGTCAGTAAGTCATCATGGTCAAAGAAGCAAGGGTCAACATGGCTGTGGTCAACGCATGAAAAGGTTGTGGGATGAATTTGTTTTACTTCTTCATACTTTACATCCATGTGGAGTACAATTTAGACCGGTAACCCTGGCTCAAAGCATGGTGAGCAAAGTGAGCCATACAAGGGGATGCAGTACACTAATTGTGGGTACTAATTGTGGGTACTAATTGTGGGTACTAATTGTGCAAGCACATACTTTTTGTACTTAGTTTTCATCAAATTGCATCAAATTGCATGCACAACGGATGAACATGCAATGCAATGCAATGTGATCTGTGCTAGTACAGCACGCCCACAAAGCAGCGTGTATGGGCAGCTTTAGGGTTCAGAGTGGAAGGCACCGGGTGATTATTACATTCATTCAGCAGAGGAGTGCAGGGCGTGTTGAATGGGCCAGATTCATATGTTTTGATCACATGCTGTGAATGAACCACATACAGGATACAAACTGAATTGTATTTGTTTGTTTTTATCTTTTGTATACAAAATATTATAAAGGTAAAACCTGTTATAAATAAATATCATTTACATGATATGCATATTAGTATATCATAAGCGGCGCACTCTGTACCCTCTCTTTGTTCATATATATATAGTATATGATATTGGAGGACCCGTCACTCAGGTCTTACCGCACCTGTTGCTGGTACTTGCTCTGATGCCTCCTTGCTGTAGGATGTCGTCCTTCTTCAGAATATATAAACTATAATGAAGTGGCACTCAGAGACTTCTGATATTAATGAAGCATGTGGATAGTTTTAATCCAAAATGATCGATGTTTCGGGGTACGAGGATCCTGTCTTCAGGATACAGATGGCTTTGGCATGGTATTCGTGCAACCGTAGTTTGTGATTGAATCTATATGATTTTAATTTTCCATTGAAAGTCGTTGTACTTCATTGTTGCTATGAATGACAGGCCTTTACTTAAAACCCCCATTTCTTCCTCCTATAATGTTCTTTGTGAAAGGTTGAAAACGATGTGTTCTTCCTGCTGTCGGTTTTCTTTTTTGAGGTGCCTGATGTACTGGCCACCTTTTCTAGTAGAGTGTCCCCTTGTTGGGAGCGGCTTTTAACCCCTAAAGAGGGTTTCCTGCTATTGGAGATGTCCTCAGCTTCACTTTGTGTTGATGCACCATCGCTGGACGTGTCAGTTTATCCCCAATATTTTTTACCTCTGGGTTTTCTGTATCACCATTTCCTATCCAGCCAGTGTTTATATTACTTTACTATTTATACTATGCAACAGAGCAGTGAGAATACATTTTTAATTTGTATCATTTGGACTTCTGGCACAAGTACTTCCATTTGCAGCATATACTCAATAGTATAAGCACTAATTTAACTCATAGAAACTCTGCACCCAGCAAGTATAACATGAACAATCCAAAGTGTGAATATTAGTTCTGCATATTGAAATATGTAAGACCCAGGATTCATCACACTGATGATCTCCACCATCACACCTGGCCAGTCGCCCAATTCTCCTTATACTCTCAATTCAGCTGATGGGACACCTTGCAGAGGCCAAGTTTTTGTGGAGTTTCAAGCAGATGGATCCAAATGAGTTTCCTGCCTCCTTCTCTAACTGGGCCATGACATTCACTTTAACTCTGCTCCACATGGCAGGAAAGTTGTCCTCGATGGCAACATACACTGGTTGGCCACAGAACTCTTCATCTTCCATGGTCCATCTCCTGCACTGAAATTCTTCCCAAGAAGAGTGGTTATTATCAAGAAGCATTTTGCAGTCTGTCAGTGCTGATTATATACATTTCTGTGCCTTGACTTTTCAAGAACTTTAGTCAGAGATTACAGTTCCCAATCAGATAGTGAGATTGTGTCTACTCTACCTATGCACTGCACATCTGGGAACTTATTGCTCAACCCTCATTTGTTAAACGGGATACGGTCATTAGGTCTACACCAACTAGGTCGACAAGCATTGGGTCGACCCCACTAGGTCAACAGGCAGCAAGGTCGACATGGGTTTAGGTTGACATGTGTCTAGGTCGACTTGGGCTTAGGTTGACAGGTAATTAGGTTGACATAAGCATTAGGTCGACACGGGCTAGGTCGATAGTCAAAAGGTCGACATGGTTTTTTTCATTGTTTTTTTGAGCCGACATGTGCCGACAGGCGGTATTTCATGCCCTACCATCCACTATGGTGTGGTGGGAGAGTAAAATAGTGTGCCAAGCGTATTGAGGCACCGTGCCCGAAGCATTGCGAATGAAATGGTGCAGTTCAAACTGTGTCCATGTTGACTGTGTCAACATTTGGGTAAAAAACCCGTGAAAAACCCCATGTCGACCTTTTGACTGTCAACCTTGCCCATGTCGACCTAATGCTTGTGTCAACCTAATGTCCTGTTGACCTAGACACATGTCGACATTGCTGCCTGTTGACCTAGTGGTGTCGACCCAATGCTTGTCGACCTAGTTGGTCTAACAACCCACACCCTGTTAAACTGACCAACTGCAGCAAAGTGTTTCTGGTTTGGTCAGACTGATGTCGTCTCTCAGACATTTCAATTAGAGGATTGGAATTACATATGCTTAATGCTTGTCTACACACGGTTGGAATCAGGACCTGTGTGCAGACTACAGGTGGGCCCTATCTTCTTCACATAGCAGTAGACTTTGGCACTGTGCCAGAACCTACGACGCATGCGCAGGTCTCTGGAAACATGGCACCAGCCATGTTCCGGATACAAAATCCCCACAGGCATTTTGCCGGTGATAAGTAATAAAACATGGGTGAAGTGTGTGCACCAATTCTTGAAACGCCAATGGTTGGAATAAATGCACTAAATCTGGTACAAGAGAGACGCGGCAATAAAAAGTGTAAAATGCAAAGGCATTAATCCAGTGTACTCTAAAGGTTCCCATATGGAATGACCGCATACGATACACCGTATGGCTGCAGACATTTTGCATATGATATATCATATGCAATCTCAGTCAAGCCTGCCTAAAGGTGCCCATACACGCACCGATCCCGGTGGTGCGATATGTGCTTTGAGGTGCGCGCTCCCACGGCACCTCATCGCACAGTACAAAAAGTATGTGCTGTACCATTTATATAAATATAAATGCAATCCCTATCACATCTCCCCTCTTACCCCAAGCCTTGTAATCTTCTGTTCCCCCATTTTTTCTCTCTCTCCATAACCCACAGATCCTCTGTCAACCACTGCCTCTCTTTCTTTGTTGCATTATTTTTTTCTTTCCATACTCTCTTTTTCTTACCCCCTGCCCCTCTCCACTTTACATTTATATTAATACTGATCCAGCACCAGAATGTTTGTCTTCCCTGTGTGTAGGCGCTGTATGTACTCTATGTAAAAAATATTGGCACTGCACTGCTTTGTGTAAAGGTTACCCAACTAAAAATACTGAGTGTAGGTCAGTGGCATAAAACATACAATTCAAGTGAAGCATGATCCCAACACTGGTATGTGTATGTATGAGAGAAAAAACTCTGGGATTTGTATTTTTCATCGTTTTCTATGGACCTAAAATCATGAACTTTGAAAATGCCAGAAGAGATAGAGATACATAGCAGAACAAACGCTGTGGCTTACATTTGTGAGTGTATATCTATTTTTATGCACTACTGACGTGTATGCAGCCGCGTTGCAGAGACTGGCGATAATATATCATTGCCTCCCTGTTTGCGTATGTCACAGTCAGGGAAATTTTTTCATCTACATTATTTTTGTGCCCGACTGTTGTCAGCTTGTTTTTCACTATATCATTGTCTGGGCGTATGCTCTGTTCCTATCATTGGGACTCTTCCATGTTCTTTCTTTTCACATCTCTCACTATTCCTCTTTCTGCCTGTTTCTGTTGCATGTCCATTCATGATTCATTCTGTGTACTCCATTCATACTTTTGTCTCCCTCCCTCCTGTCTTTTCTCTCTCTCTCCATTCATACAGCTCTCTCCCTCCCACACTCTCTGCGTTTTCTGAATCTTAATGACTGTGCTGGTGCTGAGGGTCACAGACGCATGGAGACGTGATCTCCAAGCAGTATGGGGGTGCAGGCAGCCTTAACCCTCCGCTGCTAGATGAATACAAAAACGTTGTAGAGGGACAGTGCAATTCCTTCTCTTCCTATTGTTTTAGATCATTTTCCGCTATGAGATAGCTAACAAAATGAAACAAACACATAGTATTAGGTGCTTAAATTGCTATATTGTGTGTGTGTGTGTGTGTGTGTGTGTGTGTGTGTGTGTATATATATATATATATATATATATATTAGTCCTGCCCCCTCCTACTGCAGTAAACCTTAGAACTGCACTCTCCATATACAATTCCCTTATAACCCTTTCAGTTGTTTCAGTATATAACCTCTCCCTGTATCTCCTCCTGTTACTCTTATCATGGCTCTCTATAACTTTTGCTATTAGTAGATATACTGTAGTTTATAACATCTCCTTATAACTCTCCCTAGTACTTCATATTATCTTTAATTCTTTATAATACACTATATTACTCCTCTTATTCATATAACCTCTCCTAATAGCTTGCGCTGTTACTCCATTTAACTATCTATAACAGAGGCTCCCAGACTCGGTCCTCACGGACCAGGTTTTAAGTATATCCATACTTGGCCTCAGGTGACTTAATTGGTACCTCATCCATTTTGATTCAGCCATCTATCTTTTAAACCTGGACTGAGTTTGGAAACCACTGGTCTATGGTTACACTATAGTTACACTTGTTAACATTCCCATTGTGCTTTTGTCTACTTTACATTATGCTTGTAATTCATTCTGGTGATGTATACCTACAGTACAGTATACTATAAAAAGGATAATTGCTGCTGCTTGTCCCTTGCATGATACTGTTATTCTGACTTTATTTTTCTTTAAATTACAGCAACACAAGCCTTGTGATGTGCCTAGTGGACCGATTCTGCTAACGCTGCCCTCTTTGTCTCACCCTGAAAAAAGTGCTGGGGATTGTAAATCCAGGGTGGGGGTTCTTGTCCCCTCTTCATGTCTGTCCAGCCTTTGGACATTGGAATGAACCTTCCAACCCAGTCAGGTAAGTGTTCCGTGGGATGTAATTAATGGTAAATGAATAGTAAAGGGCTAGACTTACATCATTGTTGTTGTTGTTATTATTATTATTATTATTATTATTATTATTATAAGTAGTAGTAGTAGTTTTATATAATACTTACCAACATGTTGCTCAGTGCTATACATTCTGGAGACGAGTAGATCAACCCCTTTCTGTTGATCATTGCCATTATCTTCCTCCTCTGCATTCTATTCTTGTTTACAGGTAGACTTAAGCTGGGCACACACTACGCAATTTGTACCCAGCTGTTATGTTAGCCCAGCAGGCCAAAATATCAGATCCTGAGTATACACCAGAAAGAGTAATACAGAGCAGAACAACTTGTTGCTCCATCCTTCACTTACATATAACTAGGTTACTAGCATTACATTACTAGAATTCCAGAACTTTGTGGGCCCCATAGAAACATTGTGAGCAAGCTTCAGGTGGGCCCCTTACAGCTCTGTGCGCCATAGCACTCCCTGCACCTATGGTAGCAGCTGCTGGGTACTGCATCTCAAGATTGCATTACCAAGCAGCAAAAATCTAGGATTTTGCTGCTTGAAAATTTTCCTGATTCCACTATCCCCATAGAGGATTGTGTAGCTGTGAGTTAAGGCTGGAGAAGTTTCTGATTTTCATTAACCCTTTGATTATTGGCTTGAAGCAGTGAAGGACCTATTGTGTGGTAAAAATAGGCTCATTTACCATCTACCAAAAAGGAATATATTAACAATTTGTTAGAAATTATGAATTGTTTGTTAAATACAAATTGTTACTAAGAATTTAACAGCTTTGTGAATGACACTTGAATGACTTAGCTTATTAGAATCCGCTGTGTTACTGTAGTAGTATGGTCTCTAGAGGTATTTATCATAGTGAGATGGAAGGAGCACAGAAAAGGAGCTAGAATTGCTTATCTGATGTGTAATAAGATCTTTCTGTTGTTCTTCAGGCAGAGGGTTCCTTATTTTACAGAGAGACTGTCCACTCTAACATAATGATGGGTTTACTTGAGGTCTAGGGCACATACATGTTTTCTTGAGCTTTGAACCACATTTGATGTACCTCCAGAGACACAGGAAGATGTACTAAGCTTTAAAAGTGATAAAGTGGCGAGTGATAAAGTACCAACCAATCAGCTCCTACATGTAATGTTACAGGCTGTGTTTAAAAAATGCCAGGAGTTGGTAGCTTAGTAATTTATAAGTGTTGAAGGCTTAGTACATCTGGCCCACAGCATGACATAGAGAGCACTGCGTCTGTGGACACGATACACAGATCAGTGGATGTTTCTCATACACTCTTTGATAGGTCACATTTACATTGCGAGAGAAGTCACCTTTATGTGCAAGTATAAAAAAGCATTCCATCATTCTGTGTTCTGTTCTCTTGGAATAGATAATACTACTCTGTATTCAAATGTGTCTTGAAAGTTGTTCAGCCCACTGTTCTATCCTTGCTCACAGGCAAAACCCTCGCCATGTCACGGCTCTCCCACCTTACAAGTGCTTCTAAGCGGAAAGAACAAACTTAGCTCCAAAGCGAGTATAGAGCATTATTTGGGACAACTCTTAGTCACCCACATTTGTATACAGAACTCTCTGTGCTTTCTTTGTGAAGTTGGACTAAGTATGTGCAATTAGTTTCTTATTATACTTGTCTTGCATAATGCCTAAGTATATCAAAACAAATCCTTCCAAGTCATAATATATCAAAATGCATTACACCAACAGATAGCTGCCCGCTAAGGGTGAGCACTTTCCACGTGACTAGGGTTCCCTGCTAGTGTAACAGCCGTGGGAAGGTCAGTAATGAGTCTTACCATCAAATGAAAGGCCTACTTTCATGTTAATTGGCCCCTCTACTCAGAAAGGTTGGGTGAGATGTTAGCATGTACACTATAGTTGCTTGCCAGTATATTCCAATGTAGTATGGTTAATGAAAAGGCTGGACAAACACACATTACCCTATGTGCATTTTCATTGTATAACTCCTCTTCTTTGCATTATTTTCCTCTGTAAGGATAGATTAGGCCTCACCATATACAAAACTTGCAGAGATGATCTAGGTGCAGCCTTATTATTGTCGCTTTGTATTCAGATCTGTATAACCCAAGAGGCATTTTAGGTTTGCACAAATGCTTGAGCATGCCTAACATGTGAGCATTCAGTAGCCATGTCTATACATTTGCAGACATATTTATATTACCCCATATCATTTGTAAAAGATAATTCTGGTGCTATGCAGCAGTAACTGAAGAGCTGTATTAAAACTTCATTGATAAAAGCTAACATCTAGCAGTTCTGCTTTCCTCCACTAGATGCCGATGTTGAGTACATAAAGAAAATAAAAACACGTTTTCCTACAGAATGAGCTCATCCCAGGAATATAGACACATCTGTGATTACTGCAGGTCCCTTCCCTATGCTGTTACGTCTGGTTCTTTCAGTATTATGCATCTGCTTCCTAGATTTCAGTATGAGTCAGGTTTAAAGGGATCTAGTATAATAACATATGTTCAAACAGAGACGAACACTGAAACAAATGTAAACTGAATGTAAACATGCAAATAAAACTGTACATATGGGATTACGTCGTAACAGTATCGTTATCTTGCGCTAATACCCAGGGACAAAGAAATGTTTGCTGACACAACGTGTATATATAGAGATACTGTAACATTTGCTGTTAAAGGGCAGTATCAGTTTTGCATGTCTTTGTTTTTGTGATACATCTGACAGCTGTGAATATTGGAGATAAGAATGACATGATACGGTACTCGCTGCAAATCCTCTAAAGTCTTTGTTTGATAAGTATAGGGTGCGAATGCAGTACTTGCAAGGGGAGGGGGTCCATATATTTATTAGCAGTTTCTTATATAGCGCAGCATAGTCTGTTGGGCTTTACAATAGGACACAGTGATACAACATACCGGGTATTTACAGTCAATGGTAAGAGGGCCCTACTCCAGGGCCATCTTAACAGCATTATGGGCCCCCGGGCAAAGCAGTCCAGCGGGGCCCCTCCCTACACAACCTTGTGGGTGCCACTGTACTGTATGTATGTGTGTATATATATGTATATGTTCATACAGGGGCGGATCCAGGAGAAAATGACAGGGGGGCACCATCAGGGCCGTCTTAACAGCAGTGTGGGCCCCTGGGTAAAGCAATGCACTGGGGCCCTTACCCATTCTCCCCTCCTAGGGGTGGGGGGTGCTATTAGCAGCAGCTTTGATGTCCCACGGGTGGCAAGGGCTGCTCTAGCTTCCATTCAACATGTATGACCTGGAGCAGTAACTTCTGCTAATTACTCCTTTACTGCACAGGTGGTGGGAGGGAGAACACTAACGTGTGGAAGGGGGCACTGAGCTGAATGACGGGTCCCTTGTAAATGACTTCCAGGGAGGTAGTGATAGGGTATAGTTTTATACACAGGGGAGGGTTGGATAATGGAGTGGGCTTAATATTCGCCATTTTCCGGTGGATGGGCAGCTTGTTTGACTGCAGATATCGGCAATTATCTGTAAATAGATTTCTTAGCCTTCAATAGTATAAAAACCTAGAGTCCCAACTTTCAGGAGGTGCTGGGAACTTGGGTATCAGAGATCAGGAGCCAGAGCAATCCATTGACAAAACTATAAAACTGTACACCAGACGTTTGGAGCTGGAGCAGGGACCGGCTGCTGTAAGCCTAATATCTCTGGTTCTGAAAAAGATAGAGACAAGCCGCTAGTGTTGACAGAAAGGGGAGAGTCCCAGCTTTTGGACTATGCTCTCAGAAAAACCAAGTCAGAGAGAACCTGAGAAATATGACTGGGAAGTAAATGAGTAATTAGCAGAAGTTAATGTGGACTGCTGCTTTGAAGTTGGATATCTCCAGTTCCCCAAGGCCGATTTTCAAAATTCTGGTATCCCTGGAAAAAGGGGATCCTCAGCTATCAGAAAAGGGCCCTTATACACCTGGGGCCCCTGGGCAAGTGCCCATTAAGCCCATACGAAAAGACGGCCCTGCCCTACTCGCAAGCTTACAGTCTAAAAGGAAATAGGCATTGATACAAAAGGATAGATATTCAAAAGGTGGACTACTTCTTAAGCTGGGTGGTGGGCTTAGGGAAAAGGCAGTCAGGGGTACTTGTCGGTACACAAATAGTCGCAGTGGGAAGGTTCACAGGGTGGTGGTGCGGGAGTCTGGCGCACCGCTAACCTGTGAGTGGTGGGTGGTCCTCCTCGGTGTCCTAGATGTCCCTCAAAAGATCCTTCTGCCAGCCGCGGCTTGGTTGGCCAGTGACCCCACAACCAGCCCGGCTCCACAGGGCTCACAGGGACGCAACTTCCAGGATGGGGTAGCGTGAGATACCTTGTAAGTTGGCTGTAGTAGGTGCCGGTATAGTAAGTATATCGACCCTATATGGGTCTTCTTCATGGAGAGTGTCTTATTTATTTAGCATCTTCTAGAAGATAATAGATAGTATCTGATTGGTTGCCCATTGCAACATCCCATGCAAAAAAGAATGCCCATCTTAGTAAATTTACCCCATGAGCTATTTGCTCCTGCATAGAAAGCCTTGTAATTCTAACAATATAAAGTTATGTGTTATGTTATATTAATCACTTATTTTCCACCCCAAAAAACGCTCAGAAATTGTTGTGTTGTGTTATCCAACATGACTTAATTAAATTAACATGTGCAAAAATTTTTTTTCAAACATCGCAACATTCGATAATCCCCACTAGTAAGGCCCCCCCCCCCCCCCCCCCCCAAGTCAAGAGCATTTTCTGGGTTCAGGGTCAAAAAGCTCTGTGCGTGCACGGCATGGGTAAAGTATTACCTCCTTTTTCTGGTAGTGTTTGTTGTTTGTAAGTAAATCTCCCTAACTAATGAGAGGAGTTCTCACTGGGCTCACAGTGTAGCAACAGCTAGCAAATTGCAATTGTAATTTATGCATTGCTGTGAAATGTAGCCATTAAACAATGATAGCTATTCTTGTGACCAGTATACAACACAGGTAACCTATTGGTGTTTAACATCGAGCTCCTTCCTTTTGACCAATGGAAAATCGTCGCTCCCTTTAATGACGAGTATACAAAGTAGAGTGGTGTGAATTGTAGCAGTCATATACTTAATGAAAAGAAAAGCATCTTAGCCCTTGTTTTGCAGCTGTGATACATCCACTGTTTTTATTGGTTTCTTTTTTTTTTTTCATTAGTCATTACATTTATTTAATGTTGTTTGCTGTATGACATTTAATGTTGACCTCCAATGTGCATATTTTTACTATCTATGTATGATAATATTTATTTTTAGGACTGCCCTTGGACTATGTTTTGTCTGTAGCATACTGAAACATTATGTCCTATATTATACTATATGGATTGTTATTTTTTTCCTAGTTGTATCCTTTATATTTGTTGGACACTTCCTCATTGCCCTTTATATATACATTCTCTACTAGATTGTTAAAGATTCTGTATTAATTGTAGCTTAAAACCAATATTACCTCTGTGTAGATAAGTCTCCTGGATATGAAAAGGTCAAAAGTGTAAGTGGGCCTGATTCGGATGTGGACGAAGGTGCTTTTACTGTTATATGGAAAGCACTGATAGCAATAATGTGGTAATGTAACAAGAGGTGTCTGAGAAATGGGCTAAGAAATCAGCCCAAATCGGGTGCTTGTGATGTCCCCTCAGGTCTGATGTACGTCCTGTGCGCATCAGACCTGAGTTGGAGGTCCGACCTCAGACCCTTCTCCCATCCCATGTGAAAGAACCCCATGTTACATAGGTACATAGTAGGTAAGGTTGAAAAAAGACTTGCGTCTAGGGTGGCCAATCCCGGGATCGGCGGGATCCCGGGATTTGGCCCCCAAAACGCCGGGATTTCAATCCCGGGATTGGAATTTCCAATCCCGGGATTTCGGGATTAAACTGCGCATGCGCAGTTTAATGCCGGGCAGCGTCTGAGCACTCAGACGCTGCCCGGCTTCCCCATACCCCGCAGTGCGCAGCGTGACGAGGTCACGCTGCGAGGTCACGCTGCGCAGGGCACACGGCACAGCCGCACATCCACGGCTTCCCGCCCGCCCAGCGCTCCCGGCCACCCAGCGCTGACGGACACCCGCCCGCCCACCCAGCGCTGACGGCCGGCCACCCGCCCACCCAGCGCTGACGGCCGGCCACCCACCCAGCGCTGACGGCCGGCCACCCGCCCTCCCACCCAGCACTCACGGCCGGCCACCCGCCCTCCCACCCAGCACTCACGGCCGGCCACCCGCCCGCCCACCCAGCGCTAAAGGGCACCCAGCGCTCCGTAACAACCACCCACCCAAAGATTCCTGACAACCACCAACCCCCCCACCCACCGGTCCCTGACAACCAACCACCCACCCCCCCCACCCACCCAGCGGTCCCTGACACCCACCCAGCGCTCGGGCGGCCAGGGTGTTTTTTATTATTAGGGACGCCAATCCCGGGATCCCGGGAATCCCGGGATTGAGCATTTTTCAATCCCGAATCCCGGGATTGAAAAAATGCCCCGGGATTGGCATCCCTACTTGCGTCCATCTAGTTCAACCTATTTATGCTGTATATTATGTTATTATATTTTAAAGACAGATTATGTTACTTATTTATAACCCTGTGATGTATTGAATGCAACCCTGCTGCCTGGGAAGGTCCAGGGCGACTCACTGGGAATCAGCTGGCCATACACTACTGCTAGAAATCGCAGTAGTGTATGGCCAGCTTAAGCTGCATTCTAGGACACCGTCTCGAATCCTTCTCCAACACCATCAGCTGGCTGCGTGACCGATGGGGTTACCCAAACAGGCTATCGCAAGACCTACCAAGAGGCCAGGAAATCTTTGTCCTCTGAACAAGATCCTGGCCTTGTCTCTTTCCCGCAACACACCTCAGTTTGGAAAAACTGAGGCCTGCGCCGCACGCTCTCTGTCCCAAAATGGGTGTTTTTTGGGGGGGAAATAAGCACAAATACTGTGACAGGAGCTGGTTGATTGGTAATTTCTCTCTCTTATTATTTATTTATTAACAGTTTCTTATATAGCGCATACATATTCCACAGCGCTTTACAGAGAGAATAATTGAACATTCACATCAGTCCCTGCCCCAGTGGAGCTTACAATCTATATTCCCTACCGCAAGTACATGCACACACAGACATTCTCTTGCCAAAGCTTATTAAATAGACCCCCATGTCAGATGGGGTTTTCCTTGACACGATCGCAACTGATCCAACAGTGTCAGAGAAGCCTAACGGCAGCTGCTAGAAGCTGATCTTCCGACAGCAGCCGACTTAGGCCATCCAGCCAGCCCTTCAGTTGCCACGACAACCTCCCTTCTGCCGGTCGGCTTACAGAATCTTTCTGTGGCCGAGCTCCTGGAGTTCAGGGCAACCGTCTATGGCACCCCTGATCGTGTTCAGCAGTACCAACACTTGCTCCTTGTTGTAATTCACCATCCCCCCCCCCCCCCCCACACACACACACCTCCCTTGCAGAATAGTGACAGCAGAGATGGGTGATCCTCAGGATTTCCAACCTCTGCCTGGTGACTGCACTTTATGCGAATTAAGTAGCTCTGTACAGATAAGAAAAAAAAAAAAAAACATATATACAGACACACACACATACACAAAATGTAAAAGCCTTGATTTTGGTCCATGAACAATTAGAATTGTTTATGGTCAATGAGATAAATACCAGCGCTTGTTTCTGCCAGTCATACAATATGTGGACAAACAGAAGGGAATCAATCCTCCTCATCACCACATAACTGAACATAAGGATGACATAGAGACACAATTTACTTAATTTAATATGTTTTTCAAAAATTCTTAATAATAAACTTTTGGCTTTGGAGTTCCTTGAAAAAAAAAGACTATTAACTATCCTATTCTCTGTTGTCTGACAGTGGCAGCTAGATGGAGTCCAAAGTGAGTCAAAAAACGCGAAGGTGGTCTCTCCACACCACTTGGCTGGTAGAAGGTCGGAGTCTGACTCTGACCTTCTACCAGCCAAGTTGTTTGGAGAGACCACCTTCGTTTTTTGACTCACTTTGGATTACAATATTAACATATATTGGATATAACGCCGCAAGATTTTGAGGAGGACTGCTGCAATGCTATCCCAAGGGATTAACATCCTCTAGCGGCGCTGGGTAAATATAAGTCCAGTGGCCATATTAAATGCTACAAACCGTCTTCTCCACCACATTTCCCTAAACAGAATAAAAAAGCCAAAGATCAAAGATGGGATATACCACTTTCCCACCCGGCAAACCTATGGTCTAGGTCCCTTTTATACAGTGTTTTATTCACACATACCCCAATTTTATTTTATATTTTACCATTATGTACGTTTTATCTATGGTTCTTAGTTGTGATATGACCTATAACCATTGTTAATAAATGTATTTGTCCTTTTGTCACCAAACAAGCGCCACTTCTTTGTTTATATTTGGTTCTTTTTGTGGCAATCCCACTGCTAAGTGGCTGCTATTGACAGAGCATCTCTGGTAGCGCCTGTTCACGCTACCTTGGTAGCACTTCTCTTCGGCAAATAAATGTATGACAGCAGGTTATTTATTTAGTTTGTGTGTGTTTGTGTGTGTGTGTGTGTGTGTGTTTGTGTGTTGTGATGGGTGGGTGGGATGGTGGTACCCCTACAGTGGAATGTAAAAGGTTTTGTCCCTTTCAGACTTTTTATATTTTGTCATATTTGACACACAATTGTTTTAGATCCTCCAACCCAATTTGATATAACACATCCTGAGTAAAGACACAATACAGTTTTGAAATTACCATTTCATTTATTGAAGGAAAAAAGTTATAAGTACAAACTGGCCTTGTGTCAAATATTAATTGCCCCCTTAATTACTCCTTCAACCAATGAACCAAATTGAATTGATAATTGGGTTCAGTTAAATTAGACACAGTCAGGCTTGATTACTGACAGCCCTTTTGAATTTAAACAACATTGAAACAGAACTTTTGTGAAACTGACTAAAAGATCCAACAAGCAGCACAGTTTGCTACTATAAAATTAATTTCAGAAGCGGTGGAAAAGGTTCCAAAGCAGTTTCTAAGGCTCTGGGACTCCGATGAACCACATTGAGAGCCATGGTGGCATCGGGGTCAGGGACACCCAATAGCTCTATCTCGTGCCCCTCCAAAAGGGGGGGAGGGGTCTTAACAGAAAGGGTGTGTGGTCTTGTCGAAGTCTCCGATTTACTAGTGGTCTTGTCGAAGTCTCCGATCTACTAGGGTGTTGACTCACTGGAAGCCCCCTGACCACATCACTCTGGGGGCAAGCCCATCATTCCCATATGTCTTCAATTTTGATTTTACAAATGAGAAATGTTCTAAGATATTATCCAATAATAATTCCCATTATTTTAGCATCATCATTTTAAAATAAAGTGAATAATATTTTTATATAACTCATAAGACACTAACTATATATATATATATATATATATATATATATATATATATATATATATATATATATATATATATATATATATATATATATATATATATATATATATACATACATACCATACAACTAGGAAAATTATTTATTTATTTCTTAATAAGGTGTAGGATTGCCAATGGCATGCAAGGTGGTCTGAATTCTCCTTGGAGTGGACAGATATAAGTCCTGGATGGACAACAATTGAATCTTGAACCATTCTTTCTGCAAAACTTGTTCAAATTCCCAGAGAGATGTTGGAGGCAGATAATGTGAATGAACCTTGTTCTTCAAAACTGGCCATACGTGCTTTAGTGATAGTGAGGTTAGCCATATGGGGCGGGAGGGTGGCAGGGAAGTTGATACACCTTGTCTGCATACAGAGAATACCACAGTTGGATGATTCAAGCTGTATGAATTGGTGCCTGATCATCTTGGTACAGGCATCACTTGCCTGAAACAATGTCTGCACCTTGGGAAGAACCTGGTCAGCCAAAATGTCTACATAGTCTATGACAATGACTGAACTGTGCATGGTCATAATGTGACAGAATGCCATGATATGGTTGTCAAAATCATCACCGACCCCTCACCATGTTGCACTTTTGGCTCCAGACTGTCCTATTGTATGCTTATCTCTGTGTTCTCTACATGTAAACTCATCCTGAGGTGGCAATCCTAGTTGTGGAACATGGAAATTCAGCTCAGCAGTCACTTATGCAGCGGTTCTCTTCTTATTCTTAACCACAATCATGCTCAATGCACTTCTGTCTCTGGCACTCAATATACACCTTCACCCACACTAGTGTTTAGCTGATGATGTTTTCTGGAAACAGTATATGTCATCATTACCTATGATACAGTTCCTTGCACTATACCAAATAAACTGTCTACTGTAGTCACAGACGCAACCACTAGGCGGGCACCAACAATTTGCCTATCTGTGAGCTCAGACATGATTAACTAACGCCAATAACAATGTCGACAGAGCAACTGAGATCTCCAATCGCCTAAACAGGTTTCTCATACAGGAAGCACAAACTGCTGAGAAGCCATGTAAGTTGAAAACGCACGTCTGACGCACGCAGTGCTGTCGGCGTGCTGTTTCTATATTTATGTCTAACCTCTATGTGTGTGTGTGACATGTGTGTTCCAAATCTTTATTTCATATTGCATACACACCCAAACACTAGGGTTAATTTATTTTGTTTGTAGACAGTTATATGTAATATTAGTACATCTGGCCCTTATAGCCCACAATAAGGATCAAACCAGGCCTGGAAAAGTTCTATGAAAATGAGATTACCAAGGGTCTATACTTTGAAGGTTTCTAATGGAGATTGCTTCCAACTAGTGGCAATCAAGAATTTAGCAGCATTGAACACATGGCTACATAGTTTGGGCTCTTCTTATGTTTTATCTCCCTTATGTGGGGCATAGAAAGTATGGGCTGTGTTTTATATCCTGAGCAGTCTTCAGTTACTGTGTTCATCTTTTTATTTTTGTTTTATATCCTGAGCAGTCTTCAGTTACTGTGTTCATCTTTTTATTTTTGTATTTTATTGTGCACTCACCACTGAATATGAATGTGATCATACACATCTGTTGGACATGGATTAAATATTGCATGCAACAGACAGACTACTAGTACTGAGAAAGCAAATAGTTGTCACCATACGCGGCAAATGCAATACTTAGACTGTGGCATGCCATAATGTGTACGCATAGGACCTTATTCTGATTGAGTCGGGCGGCTGCGTGTTCGGTTGGATGGCCAATGTATTGTGTTTGCGCATGTGCAGAGGCGTTTCTGCGCATGTGCGAACACCTCCCGTGTCTGAACACGGCGTGAATTCAGTGCAGAAAAGGATCGTAAGGACCCATCCGAGCAGGGGGTGGAGAGGGGCGTGAAGGGCTGTTTGGGCTCATTAACGTATGCGAACGCCCCGCGTTTCATGGGCGTTCCCGTGAAAACGCTGGGCGTATGTATGGTAATCCGGCCATGACGCACGTGTGGGGGTCGGACAGCTGACATAGTCGGATGTTAGCTGGCCGCCCATATCCCTGATTTCACACGGAAAAATGTCAGAGTGGTCTGGAGCACTTGGGGCTGCCTGACCGCTCGGTCCATCATTCGATGGTCGGCGACCATCGCAGAATGGGGGAGGTTCCCACAGATGGGGGAGGTGTTCACATGAAATATCCACTCGCGGTCCATTCGCTCTGCGTTTTACCGCATTCAGACGATCTGTGCGATCCTTATGGTAGGCTGGGCTAAGAACACTTGGTGGCCGTCCAAAATACAAATCCGACCGAGTCAACTAGAATAAGGGCCATAATGATAACGCTACAGTGCACTGCATTACACAATCCACATGCCGATGGTGTGGGGCAGCGATGGTGGCATCCCTAATGCCCTACTCCACTGCCATAAAGCACCTGTCGAACACCCCTAGTTATGGCCCTGTTGCCAACTTTACCCATTTTTTTAATAATAACTTTTATTGATATATTATCATGTAGATCAGATCCTTCCACACAAAACAAAGAATATAACAGTATACCTATAAAGCAGGCATGTCTAAACTAGGGAAGAGGATGCGGTGTGCTCCCTAGGAGGCACAGACAGGCGCTAACAAGGGTGCTTTGCTAAGAGCTGCCACTTAACAATGGGGTTGTCAGCCCCAATAAACCAAGAGCAACAAGAAAAAAGAAGAAGTGGCGCTGGTTTGATGAAAGGTTACACAAATATTTAATAACATTTATTGTTATGCAATTGTATGATATGTTTTTTTTAAACTGTTATTAAATATTTGTGTAACCTTTCATCAAACCAGTGCCACTTCTTCTTTTTTCATGTCTAAACTATGGCCCTCCAGCTGTTGTGAAACTACAAGTCCCATCATGCCTTGCCACAGTTTTGCTATTAGGGAATGCTAAAACTATGGCAAGGCATGCTGGGATGTGTAGTTTCACAACAGCTGGAGGGCCACAGTTTGGACATGCCTGCTATAATGGAATGTAGACAACATTTAATAAGTTAAGGAAATGCAACATGTAGAGATCAACTCGGATCTAGAATGGTATGACCCCCATCTAAAACAGACCTTCCTTTTTAATGGAAGTAGCAGTCCAATCCATTTTGAGAGAGGGTGGAGATGACTCAGTCCGCTGTGATAATGCGGCATCTGCAATTTTGGACATCAATATTTTATTGCCTTTAGAGACATGAGAAGAGGCTTTTTTAGGGGAACATCCCCAAAATACCCAGGGGGAGATTCTCTAAACAAGAAATGCGGTAAAAAACGTTTTTTACCGCATTTTGGGATGCTCTAAGCATCCCCCGCCGGGTTAACGCGGCGGGGGGCATCGCCAGAAAAATCTGGCGATGCCCCATAGAAGCCAATGGGCTTCTACCGCATCCCTCCGCCGCCCCGCAACGACCCCCCCGCCGCCCCGCACGGACACCCGCCGCCCTGCATCGCCCCCTCCCCCCTCACCTGTGTCCGGGCAGCACAGCGCAGTGCTGCCCGGACCTGTGACCTCCTCCCTGCACTGATCCTCTTCCGGGTACAGGGAGGAGGAGAGCCCGGAGCAGCAGCAGCAGCAGCGCCGGGTGTGTGAGGGAGGGGGGAGCCGCCGGGACCTGCTGGGACCCGGCGACTCTCACCGCAAAGGACAGCTCTTAACGCAAGAGCTGTCCTTTGCTATAATTATCGCATATGTTAGAACATATGCGATAATTATAAATGCGATGGGCGGCGAAGGGGGGCGGAGATTCTTAGAGAATCTCCCCCCCCCAGTCAGGAGATACATTTATTGTTCATTGAAGCGTGTGGTTAATGTAATGTTGACTGGTTCCAAAACTCCATTATTTTACCCATTTTAACACTTTGGCATAATATTTTGAGGGCTCCACTAATATTGTTTACAACCCAGCCTGATTTCCATTAATCCAATAAACTGTATCGTTCTCTATCCTTAAAATGGCTGCCTCTAAAATGGAAGTGACAGTTGTTACAGTAATTAATAGTAACCGTGTGGATACACGTCATGTCTAAGTAAAGGCCTGTTGAATTTTGTAGTGTTTTATTTGTACCCGTTTAAACATCTTACACTGCAGGTTAGTTAGCTGTATATTCCTATAAGCAAGATGTATACTATTATTTATCGTAACCCTGTTCCGAAAGTGCGAGCAGGTCACACTTGGCTTTAATGACATGTTTGTAGAATGAGATCCCAGCTATATATACTTGCACTGTGTCTAATAATAAATACATCTTACTATTTATGTGGGGAATTCAGAGTGACATCTTAATGACACTGTGCAGATCAGTGCTCTGTGTATTTTACCTATCTGCTAGACTGTATTTCTCAATGTGTAAAAATAGATACATGTTTTTTATACTGTGGAACATTATACGGTATCTACACAGAGACTATATTCAATATTTTTTTGATCTTGTGTTACATGATTAAATTATATATATATATATATATTCCAAATGGTCCGACACTCCATATGCTGCTCCCGGTGCCCTCCACTGACTGTAGTGAGTCAATATGCAGGTAGATAAATAGCGGAACTCGGCAGGCTTACTTGGTGATATAAAAATCCTTTATTGCGCCCAACGGCGTTTCGGGGATCTCTCCCCCGTCTTCAGGGGCTTGTGGCCACAAGCCCCTGAAAACGGGGGAGAGATCCCCGAAACGCCGTTGGGCGCAATAAAGGATTTTTATATCACCAAAACTAGAAAGGTAAAGCAATGTAAGTAGTAAAATGGTACATGCAAAAGCATGAGGGCGGAGGAAGGCTTTGTTTTTACTGTGTATAAGCGCAACGGAATCTGCTGCGCTATATAAGAAACTGTAAATAAATAAATAAATATAGAATTACAGTCCTGTGTCAAATGAAAATGCCTAATACCCCTTTTACACCAGAGGTTGGACCCGGGATATTGCCGCTCCAGTCCGGGGCAGGGCATGGTGTAAATGGGCTGAAAAAAAATAACACGGGTACTGTTCCCCGGGAATCTGACCCGGCAAATGTTCAGGGTCGGACACAGGGCTTATCCGGGGCTCAGGTTGGTGTAAATGGTCATTATCCCGGTTATTTGGTGGGTAGAGGGGCGCGAAGAGCTGATTGGTGCTTCTGCGGCTCTGGCAGATCATGTCATCTGCTGGAGACCCGCACAGGGCACATGTAGCAGCGCAGCAGAAGCGTTACCACGCTCTAGACCTCTATTGTGCTCTCCTCCTCCAAGTGTGAAGCAAGTAGCACAGGGTGAGAAGCTGCTTCAAACTCTCAATTGCTGAAAAGTACAGCACAAACTGCAACACAGCTACTCCGTCTGCCATCTTTGCTGCAATGCTGGGAGCAGAACCCACCCCCTCCCTTTTCCCTTTCTTGTGACCTCATCTCAAACAGCCCAAAGGTCAATTTTTAATGACACCAGCAAGGAAAGACAGGGCTGATCCGTTTTCAGTGTGAAAGGGCCTTAGCCGGGAATAACCCAGATTGAATTGCAGTGTAAATGGGGTCTGAGGCAGGGCATGCCCTGGCAATTTCCCGTGTTCGATTTCCCGGGTCCTACCCGGTATTCTGGTGTAAAAGTGGTATTAGAGAGTTGTGAAAATAAAGGTGTGTATAGAACACATGTATCCCAACCTAAATTAGCCTTATACACCATTTCCACACAAAAACCCTTGTCACAGGTGCTGCTTAAAGCCTTGTACACACCGTAGGCTGGACCCAGTTAGTGTTGGGTGCCAGTGCCGTGATCCAGCTCTTCGTGGGCTTTTATCGTGACCCATGTAGGATGACCCTGGTCATTGGCTTACAATGCAGCCACCCTGAATACTTCCCAGGTTCAACCCTGGTACCTTGCTCTGTATTTGAACCTGTTGAATTGAACAAGAATTAGTCATTTGTGCTATTAAATTGAAATAATTTACGGACAGAATTCTTTACTTTTGGCTAGTCATCACATTGGGTTTATCTAAAGTTTCTTTTGGAGCCCATTTTCTGAATTACCCTTTCATCCAACTCAACTGTTTACCCACTATTTTCACACAAACTACTGAATACTATAAACTGCTCACATCCTTGGATGGAGATCCTGGCCCCTCCTACCCCTGCAATGGCAGCAAAACACCTCTGCTTTGAGAAACATGCTGTTGTCACCACCCATAGGCAAACGCAGGGGGGGGGGGGGGAGGGGCGGGGTTCTGGTTGCCCGGAAACCCCCCTGCTCTTGGCAAGTGCCTTAAATTGTAACTGTGCCTATTGTACCGGATTCTTCTACCACATATACTGTATGTGTGGATCTGAGCCCTCAAACATCACAGGTGTCAGGTGGAAGAGACAGGAGCCTTACCATGAAGTGGGAGATTGTGAATGTAGAAAGTGCAGTACTGTTTCTATTATGTTTGTGTATTTATTTATTTATTATATTTTTAACCTTTTCCTGACCACTTATCTTATTTAAATGTTTGAAAGAGCCTATACTATAGACCATCTCTACTGTTAAATATGAATACTGTATTCCATACAGTATCCAGTGTATAAAAAGACCAATTTTCGGGGCTGTTACCGCTCCCCCAGACTACTGTACTTGCTCTTGTGGGATATTTTGGATTACATTTGGAAACCCCCCTCTAAAAATCCTGCGTTTTCCACTGCCACCTCCTCCATGACTGACAGTCTGGTGCCTACTGCATCAGCCAGTGCAGACTTATACTGAACATGCGCAATAAAACTCTGGTAAAAACTCTAAGTACTGAACATCAGTACTTTTCTGCATGCACTGCAAATAAATATGAACCAGAATCAGGCTCATTATTAGCTCCCCATGTGGCAGATGTATTAATCTTTGGAGACTGATAAAATGGAGAGAGATAAACATCCAACCAATCAACTCCTAACTGTCATTTTCCAAACCCAGTCTGTAACATAGAAGTTAGGAGATGAATGGCTGGTTGTTTATCACTCTCCACTTTATTGGCATCCCAGGCTTAGTACATCGCTGCGGTATATGTACATTGCTATCACTCTTTGCTTTTAATACCCTATTTCAGTGGTCAGGGCCGCCAAGAGAATCCTGGGCCCCGGTACAACAACTTCCTGGGGCCCCCACGGAGGGAGCTCCCCGCACACTCTGCAGACCTGTTGTTATGCCACTGCTTCCAAGGTGGATACAGGGACAAAAATATACACCGTAATGCCTATTACACATGTCACATACCCATTACATATTTTACCACAGGCCATAATGCTCATTACATGTTATTCCACACACCGTAATGCTCATTGCATATTAGGGGGTCAACATGCTCGTTGCCATGGGATTTACCTGCTCTGCCAGGGGTTAACATTCTCTGCCAGGGGTTAACATTCTCTGCCAGGGGTTAACTTGCTCTTTGCCATGGGATTAACCTGCTCTGCCAGGGGTTAACATGCTCATTGCCATGGAGTTACATGCTCTGCCATAGGTTGCATTCTTTGCCAGGGGTTAACATTCTTCCAGGGGTTACATGCTGACTCCCAGCAGCATGGAGGGAGCCAGCAGACACAGAGCAACCAGCCACCCCCCTTCCACCTTGGAACACAGGGCCTTATTTTGGTTCATTCTTTCTGACAAAATCCTTCTTAGATGGACAAAACCATGTGCACTGCAGGGGGAGCAGATTTAACATGTGCAGAGAGAATTAGATTTGGGTGAGTAATTTTGTTTCTGTGCAGGGAAAATACCGACTGCTTTATTTTTACACTGCAATATAGATCTCACTTTGAAGTAAAACCCCACCCAAATCTAATTCTCTCTGCACATGTTACATCTTCCCCACCTGCAGTGCACATGGTTTTGCCCATCTAAGAAGGATTTTGTCAGAAAGAATGAACCAAAATAAGGCCCACAGTGACCTGGACATGGGTGGGGAACCAGGTCTGGGATTGCTGGAATGGAGACATGGCACTGGCACCTGCTGCTGCTGGTAGCGGTTGGGATGGGAATGTGGGGAGCGGGGTGGGCTGGATTCTGCGGTGGTACTCCTGTGGGAGTTGGTCTCTCTCTGACCCAGTTCCTCCTGGCACCCAGGGACTACCTACCCTAAGTATCCTTCTGTCGCCGAGCCATGGTAAACTCCCAAGTCATGTGGCTGGCTCTCAGTAGGCCCTGGAGTCTGAGAGCGGAACTACACAGAATTACCTCTGTGATGCTGCTGCCTCCACACTGGCCCACATCTGCACTTCCAATGCTGCTGCTGAACAGCTGATTCAGACGCACTCAGACCCGGCGCACTCACCACCAAATTAAAAAAACTGTGTCCAAACCGTGGCCCCCCTGACTGGCTCGGGCCTGGGTAAACTGTACCTGCTCCCCCCCCCATCTCGGCACCCCTGTCAGTGGTTCCCAAACTTTTTTGAATCCCGGCACCCAATCACGGCAGAAAAAAAATATTAAATTAAGTGCATTGTATTTATATGTCAGTTATCTGGTGAGGGACAGAATTTGCTTCTGTTTGACCACATATGTTATGATTGTCAGCCACAATCAATGGTTTTGCCTGGTACATTGACCATAAATAATATGAATTGATCTTGGTCCACCAACCCAAGGCACCCCTGCAAGTGTCCTGAGGCACCCCAGGGTGCCTAGGCACACAGTTTGGGAACCACTGCCCTATTTACTAAAGTTCCATTTCATGCCAAGATCCGCAGTCCCTGCAATGTTTAGATAACCTTTTCCATCCATCTCCACACATCTTCCTATGACACAGTAACACTCTTGCAAGTATTATTTCTACATCCCTGCTCCCTCTGTACTTACACCATTCCCAGCAAGCTCTCTGTGCAGTGCTTGCACATTATTTTCTAGCCAGTTCACACAGTTTGTGGCTCAGTCTTATTTCCTGCATGCATTTTCTCATTATTTTCTACTTTTTAGAGTTGAATACTTTTTTTGCTAACTCTTCTAGTCATTCTCTGCCTCATAGTCGCTTTTATAATTTGCTTTGTAGCCCACACTAACTTTTTTGCCGTTTATTAGTGCACTTTTTTTTCTGTGATTGCTCATATTGCACTGCATTTCTCTTTGTGTCTCTGTCTAGTGTGACACTAGGCTCTGTTATTCCTGAGCAGTCCTTATCCCCCCCAGCTCTCTCTCCTTTCTCCCTCTCCCTCGTTCTGTCTCTCCTGTCTATTTATATCTGACTCCTCCTCTCCTGTTCTATTTCAGTCGCTCTGCTGCAGAACCTTCCACTTGCAGCCCAACGTTCACTAGGCAGAAGGGGGAGGGCAGGGTACAGGCCTAACTAAACCTCCTAACACCTCTGGCACTGCCACCCATCAACCCGCTGACACCTCTCGCTCTTTGGATTTGAATTATCTGATCTCCATAGGTGCTGTGACCCTGTATTAAAGAAGAACAAGAAGTAGAAGAGTTGTTGGGAGTAGGGTGTTCTTTCTTGAGAAGAGGGGAGGGGAGGTCGGCTGATTGTTGGTAGCTGGCAGCAGAGGGGGGTCTGGGAATGTTGCTGGTTCCCAGAGCCCTGGCGCTGCCTGAAATGCTGCAGACTATTTATGAGACAGAGCCCTGTGTGTCCTCTGCAGATGGTGTTAAGGGGCGAGAGCCAGCGTTGGAGCTCCTCAGCCGGGCACAGGGGCACGCAATGCCCACTGCAGGTGAGAAGCATTTCCTTTATCCACTTATTCCATACGGAACTTCATGTCTGCCATCCATCCAGATATCATTACTCCTCTCAGTATATGATTACTGCTCCGCATATTTTTGAAGGGACCCTGCTCTCTACCTTACTTTATGTTTTTTAATGAACTTCTATTACAATACACCTAAAACATTAACCCATACTGATACTGCACCTACTGTGCACCTGTGTCCTGCACTTTTTTCCATCTCCATTGTTTCTCTACTTTTACATTGACCTTTACCCTTATTCTTGAGATCTTTTCTTTCTGCACCCCGTGCCCAATCTATCTTGCCTGCATCTCACTGGCTTACTACGCGTGCTTTTCTCATATTCTCACCTTGCTGAATCCTTCTGTACCTTTCGCCTCTGGAATGATAACAGTGGGACATTTATGCTGCACAACCCCTTGTATTAGCCTGCTTAGCTTTCACGTATATTTATTTGCTGTGGCCTCACTCAGATAGCACCTTCTACCTTATAGTTGGTATTTATTGTTATAGTCTTATCTTAATGCTCTCTCCTATGTTCTTTAAACTGTAAAGTTTAAAGTGTGTGTCCCCCACTTCCTCCTAATGCGCAGACATCAAGACAGATACATTAGATACATAGAAACATAGACGTAAAGGGAACAAACCTTTTACCTCCTTATATACAGTCAGCAGGTAGCATGTCCGTCATCTACTAATATATAGAAGAGCAAGTATATATTACATACTAATATACAGATATTAGGTAACATTCTTATTTCCTAATACTCAGGAAGCTGGGTGCATACTCGTCACCTTCTGAATGCACAGACATCAATAACACACCACTTATTTTCTTATACACAGAGCAGGGTGTATACATAGCATCTCCTAATACACAGAGCATGGTATATACCTCTCTCATCTCCTAATACACATAGCAGGGTGTATACATAGCATCTCCTTATACACAGAGCAGGGTACATACCTCTCATCTCCTAATACACTGAACAGGGTGTATACCTATCATCTCCAAACACACAGAACAGGGTGTATACCTATCATCTCCTAATACACAGAGCAGGTTACATACCTCTCATCTGCTAATACACAGAGCATGGTGCAGACCTGTTAACTTCTAATACACAGACATCAGGGCACATGTCTGTCAACTTCTAATACAAAGACATGAGGGCACATAAATGGCATCTCCTAATATACAGAGCAGGCTGCAAAATACCAGACATCACTACACATACCTATTATGTCCTAATATACAGAGCATGGTGCATGCATACCTGTCACCACCTAATACACAGAGCAAGGTGTATAGCTGTTATTAACTAATACACACACATCAGGGCAGATTCCTGTCATATCCTAATGCACAAACAGGGTACATACCTGTCACCTCCTAATACACAGACATCAGTGCACATACCGCTCATCTCCTAATTCACAGAGCACGGTGAATATCTGTCATCAACTAATACACAGACATCAGGAAACATACGTCTCCTAATACATGCATATGAGAGTAGAAACCTCTTACCTCCAAAAAGCACAGACATTTGTACAAATACCTCTTATCTCCTAATACACAGGACAGCACAATGCATTCCTGTCACCAACTAACACACAGACATTAGGAGACATACCTCTCATATATACAGAAAAGAAGGTGCACATCTCTCATCTCTTAATAGAAGTTTTAAGTGTGTATATGTATTGCCTCCTAATATACAAACAACAGGGATACTTCTATTACACAGACATCAGACTGTATACGTCTCATCCTAATACACTGACATCAGAGTGTATATGTTTCATCCTTATACACAGGCATCGGGATGTTTATCTCTCCTCATCATACGCAGACATCAGGGTTTATATGTGCCCTAATACACAGTCATAAATGTGCATACCTCCCATTTCCTAATATACTGACTATGGGCACATATGTCTCATCTTTTAACATACATACACCAGAATACAAACTTCTCCTTTCCACAATCTCTGTAAGCATACCTCTCATCTGCTAATATGCAGACATCAGGGTGCATAGTTGTTCTCTTTAAAAGCAGCGCATTCCTCTATTTCCTAACACGCAGGCATTAGTGCACACACCTCCCACCTCTTCATGCACAACATTACGAGCAGAAATACAATTATCTGTGTGTGTGTGTGTGTGTGTGTGTGTGTGCCTTTCTAAAATGCTTAAAAATTCACCCATACATGCACAATGAAACACATGTGTATTAGATTCAGTGTGCGGTTTTTAACAATCTATATATAATTCCAGCTGTGTATTTTTAGCTCTACTGATGTCTGAGCACAGAAGGAATGCTGCATAGACGATGCCTCCACTAACCCCCTCCTCTCTTATGTGTGTGTGTGTTTGTGTGTCTATGTATGTATGTATGTATGCATGTAAGTGCGTGTGTGTATCTGTGTGTGTGTATATATATATATATATATATGTGTGTGTGTGTATATATACATATATATAATATATACACACACACACACCGCACACACACACATATATATATATATATATATATATATATATATATACACACAAACACATGTATCATGTATATACAAACGGTACATACTCAGTATGTCTGCTTAATGTGTTTGTATCGCTGTTCGCTACATGTGTCTGCCATTTTATAAATAGTATAAAAGTAGCTTATCACTTGACTTGTGGGGAAAGAAACACTGTTACATATTTACATGTAATACATTTACAGCAGCTCTCATTAATTCAATAACACCAATAACATTTATGGGCTGATTATGTTCAGGGTCTTGCAGTGACGCACCATTATAAGCAGCTTGCTGTCAGGTAAACAAGCATGTTCCTTCTGTTTATTGTAACCCATTATTCAAATGATAATTTGTGTTTTGCGTTTGCACACATCTGCCTGCGTATACAGATACAGTATAGAATGCAGGTGTATTATATTTATGCCATCATATACTCACAGCCTCATGCCCAACATACTGTATACAATACCTCTATACCTGTCTTCACTCCCTCCTCATCCTTTTCCAGTGTCAATATTTCTTACACTCCCTATGCAGCTGTTTTCTCTGTCTATATTTAGCTCTGTTTTTCAGAGTGATCACAATGAAAGTGGTAAAAGGTGATTAGCACGCACCCTGCAGGCTCTCTGCCTTCCTTGTATCTCCCCCTCCCTCTCTTTCACACTTCCACTTTCTCTGTTTCTCCCATCCCTTGTGTCTCTTCTTTCCTCCATCTCCCTTATACTATAATTCTCTTCTTTCCCTATTCATAACTGCATATCAGATTTTCTCTGACCATGCCATTGCCCATGATTTCTAATTTGATCTTTCCCCTTTTGTCTCTCTCTTTCACATCATTCTTAAAGTATTCCTGTCACCTAGACATAGCGGAGGCAGCCATTTTGTGGGTTGGACCAAAATGCAGCCAAAATGCAGCCAATTAACTTATTAGAAACTAGTGCGCTCACTGACGCCCTGAAATGTTACTGATTCCTAGTAAGTTGATAGGCCCACAAAATGGCTGCCTCCACTGTGTTCCTATATTGTTTGTACTCAAAATGGCCACCTCCACTGTTTGTTTGATTGTTTGTTTTTTGATGACTGTTATTTTAGTCCACAAAATTGCTGAGTGTTGATGACCAACACTATATTATATTGTTCATAACTTCAAAGAAGCATACAGAGTGAATACAGCTATGCTTCTGATGGGTGATTTATCATATGCAAGTGAACATAATGGCATGACCAAAGAGATCTATTGAATAAATTAGAGAGAAGCTGTCACTCTCCCATGTCTGACAAAGCTATTCAATTGTTGCTCCTTTCAGGTGCGATCGGCTGCCATCGCTGACATTTCAGCTTGCGCCCCCTAAGCTGGCGAGGTGATATGAGCAAAAAGTGCCCTGTCTCAGTGCTCAAACGGGACTTTGCACATTGTGCCAGTTAATTTATTTGGGTTTAGCCAGTTTCCACGGCGTATCCATAATGAGTGCAATCAGTGGCATAACCAGGATCAATTGAATATAGATACGATTTACTACAAATGAAAACCTTACAGTTACAGTTTAACAGGTGTACATATCACAGTTGCATTTAATTTTAAACTCACTTTAGGTATACACTTAGAAAGATGACACTATTTGTATACTGAACATGAGATGTGGGACTGTGCAGTTATCCTTACAGTATGAGTAAAGACAGACACTGTGACAAAACCATACTTGCCTACCGAAAATCGGGTGTGTCTCCTCCCTCCGGACCCACGGAAAAGTGGACAAGTCTCCCGGGATGGCGGCCACGTTGATGCATGTGGATGTGGCCATGATGATGCAACAGTAATGGCCATGCCCACTTGTGGACTTATTTCAGTAGCCCCACCCAGGCTCTGCCTCTTTTCACTGCATGGCTGCCAGCCCCGCCCCCTATATCCTAGAGCTGGCTGCACTCAAAAGCATCAAAGTGGGCAACCCTGTACTAAACATTGTATCAAGCAAAAAGCTAATGAGCCATGGTACTGTTCTGCTGCCAGGTGTGTTTCATAGGGTCAATAGTGTATAGATTGACCTCAAAAGGTTGACATGAACAAGGTTGACATGGGAATAAGGTTAACAGAGAAATGGTTGACACATGAAAAGGTTGACATGAGTTTGTACATTTGGGGTTCACGTGCTAAAAGTGTATCAGGTGACCTTGCATGGCTCATTTCACCAGCCATGTTTCGGGTCAGGTGACTTGCTACACTACAGCTGTGCTTGGCACACTTTTAAGCTCCCATTTGTATTCCACATGAATGGTAAAGTATGAAAAAGTTAAAACGTATCCATTATTACCAATTTTTTTTTGTGCCGCCATATTTTACTATGTTGACCTATTGACTGTTGATCTAATGTTGACCCAAAGTCCGGGGCATACAGATTAAAAAGTTGTATTACAATATTACTTTCATATACTGTATATCTGTGTTTCCAAACAACTATGTTTGCCATATCAGTTACACTAGAGCCTCACTTCAGTGCTCTGTGTTGTAGTTGACATTGTGATGCTAAGATGTGCTACATCTGTGAGGATCGCAGTTTACTAAGCACCAGATAAGCCGCCCATCCGAGCACCCGACAATTCCCTTCTTTAACATGTGGGGGGATGTGTAATGAGAACACATCCCCTCGCGTGCCTCCGCAGCAGGAGAAATCATTCAATGGGCACTGACCATCGAATGATATCTCCTGCCATCGCAAATAAAAGCCAAAGACTTTCCCATACCCATGGGAACAGCCACGGTTTTCATGGGGATGCTTATAAAGTGCTTTCATTAGCAACCCCAGTCCCACCGTCATCCGCCACCGGGCCACCCTGATTGTTGAGAACGGCTCGGCGAATATTCAAATCATTGAAGCTGTTTGCAAAGGGGACCTGCGCATGTGCATAATATACCATGCGCATGTGCAGAGCCCCAAACATCGGACCAGGGCCGAATTTGGCCCCGTCCGATTAAACCAGAATAAAGGCCATTGACCAAATAATTCTTACTTTGTACTTGTCTGTGCCGGGATATGTATAATGTATAACATCTTATTGGCTATAGGCGTTCCTAGCCATGATCACTTCATTTCCGGCTTGCCATTGTCAACAAAGTTTCAAAGATAAATTCAGTGGGTGCTCTCGCCCTAAATACAAATACAAATAAACATGTATACTGTGACTTGTGGGGGTTATTCAGATCTGATCGCATGAATTCGCAAGTTGGGAGATTATGAAAGGACTGCATATGGGTACAGCTGGTAGTGTGCATGGCTTGAGGCTATACTGCGATAAAATCCAGCACATTTTTTAATCGTTGTTTGACAAAGGTCCTGGGTTACGCACAAACTGCACACACTGGAGAAAATCATTGGATGGTGAGCATCTTCCGCATGGATTTGCTGCTAAACGCCATTCAGCATAATTTTTGCAAGCCATCCACTAGCCATGCACAGCAAGGGCAGGATCTCACACTGGCTGAGCGGCGATTACCTGATAGCGTGGCTATGCAAATTAGCAGGTGAACAATCAGGTCTGAATATCCCCCGGTATTCAGGATACAGGACAAGTGTAGAAGTACTCAGCATTCGGTCAGTATAGAATAGCCTCTTTAAGGGCCAAATTCTCTAAGCTTCAAAAGTGATAAAGTGATAAACAGCCAGCCAATCAGCTCCTGCCTGATATTTTTCAAACACAGGGCGAGATTCTATATAGCAGAGATACGGTAAAAACCCCATTTTCGGGGTTTCTACCGCATCTCTATATGCTATATTGTGCCTCCGCAGTGTCAGCGCTGCGGAGGGAATCGCCAGCAAAAGCTGGCGATTCCCTGCAGAAGCCTATGGGCTTCTTACCGCAGCGCTGTTTGAGGGATCCGTCACGGATCCCTCCCAGCGTGCCCTGTGGCCGGCGCCGGGGTCTGCGCATGCGCAGATGGACTCCTGGGTCACAGACCCGGAAGTCCAGCACCGGCACCGCATCGCAAGGGACAGCTCTTACCGCAAGAGCTGTCCCTTGCGTTAATAACGGCATATGTTACAGCATATGCCGTTATTAAAAATGCGATGTCCGGCGAAGGGGGGCCGCGGATGTTATAACATCCCGCCCACAGTCTGTGACATGGAAGGTAGGAGATGATTGGCTGGCTGTTTATCACTTTCCATTTTAATACTTTTGAAGCTTAGAGAATCTGGCCCCATGGGAGAAACATGTCAAACCTTAAAGAAAGCAGAGGAAGGTAAAGTACCAGCAAATAATCCCATCATTTTTAAAACATAGCTTGTAACGTGGCAGTTAGAAATTGATTGGATGGTACTCCATCCACTTTATATCTCTCCTACTGTAGGTTTTGATAAATATTGCCCTAAATGTTTGGACACATTGGGGCAAATGTATTAAGCCTGGTAAAGTTATAAAGTAGAAGGTGATAAAGCACCAGCTAATCAACTCCTAATTTTTCAAACACAGCTGATTGGCTGGTGCGTTATTACCTTCCACTTTATCACTTTACCAGGCTTAATACATCTGCCCCATTGTTTATAAGGCAGTCTGCAAACTGGACTGTTAGTATGGGTACATGCTAGAAAGATCCATGGCACAATATGTAATTTCCGGCCAAATCAGAACGACACATCGGTTGGATCATTCAGTGTGTATATGCAATTAAATCTGTTGTTTTGCACTGCTGAGTTAGAGTTCCCATGATTCTCTGCAGCCAGTGGTGTTTAATAAATACATAGAGAACAGTTCTGCTACTCTGTGTATAACTGCATAGGACATCCCAGGTTAGCGCTGGATAAAACACATCTGTTTACAATGACAAATAATGAAATTGGAGGCACATTGTTGTAGGTAGGTCTGCTTGACATAGCACCCTCTGTACTATGTTAGCTCTTTTTCATGGATTCTTGTTCAATCACCAGCACCTTCATTACCCAGCCATCAAGTTCCTACGTATATGGGAACAAGACAACCTGTGGTAACATCATTGTATTGATGCCAGTTCCTCAATCTCTGTTTATCTGCCAACTGTGCTACTAAGAAGTCATTATTCTTATGTCTTATCAAGTGTAGCATTGTTATTTACATTTCATTAGTCAGCAAATAATTACAGCTCATTAAGCATTTTACTGTCATTAACTTACTGTGTTCTCCACTATCACCTTCTCTAACCATCTGCCTGTAATTTCTTCCCAACAGTGGAGGTCACCCCTCACCTCTCTGCAGCAGTGCCCTCTCCGAATAGCCTCCCCCCAAGTCCCGGGGAGCTGAGGCAAGAGCAGCGGGCAGCTAGTGGTCCTGGAGTGCCGATGGACCCTGCCAATCGGGAGCAACAGCTGCAGCAGCAGCTTCTTCTCCTGAAACAGCAGCAACAGCTCCAGAAGCAGCTTCTTTTTGCCGAATTCCAGAAGCAACATGAGAACCTGACAAGACAGCATGAGGTCCAAATCCAGAAACACCTCAAGGTGGGAAATACAGTTCTACATATCCAGCACTACTTACACTTTTACAAGCACTACCTCGCTACTTCCACTTTTCTCCATTGATAACCCATCTATCTGAAGCTACAGTACAGCGACACGTCCTTTTCTTTTTTACGTTATTTTGCTATCTTGCCCCTAGGACAGCCTACACTAATCTGTTCCCAACTGCCACTCTAACAGTTACAGTTTGTTTTACTAATTAGATGGTTCTGCTCAGCTCCAATACCAATCCTGCCATTGCCACACACCATAGCAACTTTCTCTTTTCCCAAACCATACTTGTATCTCTTATTACCATAGACAACAATCCAATCCACTCTTACCAACACTTAATGCTTCTGGTCAACCTTCATGCAGATATCTTCAGGACAAATCTGCTATTTTTGCACCTTCTTGGGCTTAATATGAGGGGATATACTGCTAATTTGCAAGCTATTAAAAGAGTGCAAGTTCATTGTTACCATCTAATAAGGCCAAGATCTTTGTGAGAGTTTAACATTATCTTGAAGTGCTTTACTAGACTATTATTGTTATTATTAATAATAACAATAATAATAATAATAATAATAATAATAATAATAATAAAGTAATAATAATCATCATCATAAAAGTAATAATAATTGCTTTGTTTAAAATGTATTCCATATCATGGATAGAGATATTGTAAACATGTTTATTTATATATTATTATAGTATATTTATATGGCGCCACAAGGGTTCCACAGCGCCTAACAATATATAAATGAGCAACAACAAGAAAAATAAGAAATGTAAGAAAAGTATGGAACAATTAAACATTTGCCCAGTTTATGTGATTTTGGGGGTTTTTAAAATATAACTGTCAAAGATACAACCTCCATGACTAGAATCCCATGAAAAGAATCCCTTTTTAAGGCATAAAGTGCAGTGTTTTTTTCCTCAAAATGTCATTAGAACTACAAATGGAATCAGTAGATTTTAGGCCAAGATCTGCATGCCTCTGCCAGACGGCTGAAACTTGGCTGTTGGTGTCCATCAACAAGTGTTCTCCAACTTTAGGCATTACCGTAAACAGCTCAATGTTGTTATTTGCACTAGGGGAGGCTTTACCTAATATCAATAGTGTCAGTGCCAATAAGTTAGAAACCTCCTTTTTTTGTGTGTTAAAAGTAAAGCACTGTTTCTTCCAAAACTCGGTGGGAAAATAAAAAAGATGCATCTTGCCACTCTGTTTACTCCTGAAATGTCACTCATGGCATGTGTGGTTTATTAATTTCCATGAAGGGTGCCAATAATTCTGGAACTAACTGTAATGAAATATGTGGAGTGGCAGACTAGTCTACGCTGTAACCATTGTTGCATCTTTCCTATTTGTATATCCAGGCTCATGCAGCCACCAGCAGCAGTTTGCTCCTGCCTCCAGCTGCCATCAGCAATGTGTACTCACATCTTCAGTGCCACATATGCTTTTGTTTATTTTAGTACTTTGTACTGCAATGTCTGAATGTTCATTGCCATAGTCTCTATTCCTCCCATTTTGCCATAAATGTATCTGCCCCTTGTTGTCCCTCATTTTCTATCTTTGCCTTGTTACATTAGACTCCTCTTATTTCACCATAGACATATTCTCCCACTGTATTCCTCTCTCTGTTTGGTACAGTGTTACAATAGATACTGTCTCCATTGTCAGAGAGAATATCCCACCATATTCCGATCCCTACCACCTGACCTTTGTGGTATTTATGCAACTGCAAAGCACAATTCTTTCACACCCTGAATTGTTGTAATCTATCTACAATAGAGAGGAGGGCTCAGATTTTAATACACTGTAGACAAATCATGTTTTCGTCCATATAGCATTTATACAATGAAGACTGCTCATCCCTGCCAACTATCACTAACATCTGATTCTGCTCAACTTCTGCATCCAAGTTAACAATGGGGCAGATGGAGCTGCCATCCCAAGCCTCCACATAAAATAGTCCCATCATATTGACAGTATGATGATCACCTAATAGACACCAGCTGGTCACATGGTTGGCCATAAATCATGAGTATTCAAATTTCATTTCTACTTTACACACTTGTGTTTTGAATTGTACCTATTTGCACTCCATACTCTGTAATGTTAATTGCATTTTTTCCTCCTATGGTAATGTGTAAAAAGTTTAGTCAGTACCACAAACAAATTCACCTAAAGTATGCACATACAGAATTTAGGTATATTGTACTTATTTTCTCTGATAGCACCCCACATTATAAAAGTAGAAAGTTATAACAAAAAATAGAGCGTTACTATATACCAATTTCTCCTCATACACTTTTGCTACAGTCGTGGCCAAACTGCACTTTTTGGAGGAACGAGTTTCTTTTTTGCCCATACTTGAATCTTAGTTGCAATGCATTGTAATAAAACCGCTTTGCTAGACTGCACTGATTAATTTGTTGTGGCACTTATAGATCTGACTTATAGTAGTACGTTGTAGGAAGTGTTACGATGCAGCAGTTGTGTTTTTTGTTTTCTCACACCAAGTTCCGTTGTCTTTCATATATAGAGTTTGTTGCATCACATTGCCACTGGTTGTTGTATTTGGCTCCAACAGTGGGATCCCGGCAGTCAGTATCCCTACATCGGGATCCCGGCTGCCGGTGCTCCGACAGGGGGGCAAGTGCAAAGAATCCCCTTGCAGGCTCGCTATGCTCCACATGGGAGAACAGCCCTGTGAGTTGGGATCCCCCTTGTCAGAGCACTGGCCACTCAGGTACAGGTTAGAGCGGAAAAGAAGGTCTCTGAGCAGACCGAATCACACCGGACCTCACTTGCGTCATGTTTCTTTTACCACATGGCACAACGAGGCTAGGTGTATGAGGCTTTTTAGCTGTTAATCTCTTCTCTAAAAAAAGATTGGCAACTTTTTGTCTAAAAAAACGTATATCCAAAATATAGACGTTTGAACAGAAAATGGTGTAAAATTGGTAAAGTCATTACATAGAGACACTTTTAATTATTCTTACATCCTCCAGTTTTTTTTTTTTTTTTTTCAATACCCTTATCCTGCTTGCCTCCCACATGTAGCAGCAACAGGAGATCTTGGCAGCCAAGAGGCAGCAGGAACTGGAGCAACAAAGAAAACGAGAGCGGCAGAGACAGGAGGAGGCCGAAAAACAGAGGCTGGAGCAGCAGCTCCTGATACTGAGGAACAAAGAGAAGAGCAAAGAGAGTAAGGGAGAGTGGAGAGACAGAGGTGAAGGGGGGATTTGGCTAAAATGGGGGTTACAGGTTTCATGTTTGTGCCGTGGTGTTCTTTAACCTGTTGTCTTTTGTTCCCTTTGTCTTTTGTGTCCTTCCAAGGTGCCATAGCCAGCACAGAGGTTAAACTGAAGCTACAGGAATTTCTGCTCAGCAAATCGAAGGAGGTACCAGGGAGTGCCAACCATTCCATTCTACAGCACCCCAAGTGTTGGTGAGATGGTTACTGTTGTTCTTTGCTTCATTTTGTTCACCCAAATCCCACAAATCTGCACTTTTTATAAACCTCCTATACAAACCAGCTGTTTGCTTTCCATCTATGTTCCTTCCAGTCTGACGTCACTGCTTCTGATATGCTTTATTTCCTTTCATATTCTCTGTCTTTCCTCAACATGCCTCCAATCTCTTCTATACATCTGTCTTTCCAGGGGCACCCACCATACCTCACTGGACCATAGCTCCCCCCCTCAGGTTGGGTCACCAGCTACACCCCCCTCTTACAAGCTGCCTCTTCTGGGAACCTGTGATGGGCGAGATGACTTTCCCCTCCGCAAGACAGGTAACTAATCTAGGACGTAGATGGTGTTAAATTTTATGCTTTTCTCTGTTACTTATTTAATTTTATAGTTGAATCCAGTGGTTCCAAAACTTTTTTGAATCAAGGCACCCTGGAGTATCAGAATTGTTTTCATGGCACCCCTAGGTCTAAAGCTTCTCATTGAGAAAGTCAGGAATAAATATTAATTTAAGTAAATTGTGTCTATGTCATCCTTAGGGACAATTATGTGGTTATAGACAGGATTCACTTCTGTTTGTACACAATGCAGCGATTACAAATAGCTTGTATTGGTCATGGACCACCAATCCGGGCCACCCCTGCAAGTCCCCCAAGGTGCCACGGTACACAGTTTCGGAACCTCTGGTTTAATCAAAGTTTATATATAGGCCCTGATTCTGGTTGGCTCACAAAGCATTGATAGTTTGCTGCTTTGTGAACCATGTAATGCCGCCTGCCAGTCTTGCGAATGCCTGCTACTCCCTGAAATTCCCTGCAGCACTGCAAATGGATTTTCCGTGTGATAAACATCCATGCACAGGCTTGCGTGTGGGCCCAAAATCCTTCGATGGTCACCGACCATCAAATGACTTCTGTAGCGCTCCCTAATCTAAGTCACTTTCTGGTGATTAGCAACACCCTGCTCTGAGAACAGGATGGGCAGCTGACATCCAGTGACATCAGCCGCCCTCACCCGGAAGGCAGGTGGCCACTTCCGTTTGCATGGGGATGCCCAGTGGTTTCTTGGGTGCACCCAGCATTTTTGTTCGCATGGGGACGCCCAGTGGTTCCCATGGGGACGCCCAGTGGTTTCTTGGGTGCCCCCAGCATTTTTGTGGGTACGCTCAGGAAACGCCTGCGCCCTGCCCGCCTCCACCCGGTGCAAACACCTCGGGGACTATGCAAGTCTCCGAGGGCGCCCACAGTGAAGACTTGCACATGTGCATATTCGCTTATGCGCATGCGCAGATCTTTACCATCGAACTGGCAGTACGAGCATACGAGGGAGTTTGCAAACTAAACAGAAAGCATGCACAAATAGCCAATCAGTCTGCTCTTCAGCCCATCAACACATCAGTGCAAGATGTTGTACCATAGACTGTGCTTCCCTCAACTACTGTATTTATGGTATAAAGTATATTGAAAGAATTTTCTTAAACAATATAAAATGGGAGGGGGGAAAGGAGGGAAGACCAAAGGAATGGGGCAACAGCAATCCTATCATAGAGCATACCCACAGTATCAGGAATATATAGGCCTGGCATACAAAGTTATCCATGAAACTGCTATCAGAGGAATGACCATATGCCCTCAAAAAACAAATAATTACAGTATATATAACAACATAGAAATCATTTAGATATTAAAAACAAAAACAAGACGATAGGATTTACCACTAAGCACATGAGGCACATGCCTATGGGCGGCACCTGCTGGGAGTGGCAAGGCAACCCCCCTTCTCGCGGGAGGGGGGGAGTTGAGGGGGGGTCTGCGAATAGCGGGAGAGGGGGTCGCAAGGGATCCGCAAATCGTGGGGGGGGGGTCGGTCCATGAGCCACTGGAGGGGGGGTAGCGCGCGGGGGGGGGGGGGGGGCCCGCAATACGCACGGGGGGCACAATGTTGTGCCTATGGGCGGCCTATCACTTCAATCTGTCCCTGACGATAGTATATATTGCCTGAGATAGAATCAAGTCCTCCTCTAACCTTTCAAATCAGGGCTAATTTTGTACATTTAAAAAATACATGGAGCAGGTTGCCTTCCATCTGGCATCTCCTCCAGCATAGACCTGAAGTGGATGGGAATATTCTCCTCAAATGCAGCGGTACCATGTACTAGGGAATATAAGTTTTAGTGTATTTTTCCCTATGTCTAAGACTAAATCAGCCCGAAATTTCTCCCAGCTATCCTGACCCAGTTGTTCCCTAAAATCATGTTCACAATTCACCCCATGAGCATCTAGGTGGTTAATTGTGGAAAATAGGCCCCTAGCAATTGATTGGAGGACACCTAGAAACTCTATGGTACATCTAGATGAGGACCCGCCCTCCTAATCAGAATGAGACAGATGTGAAGTCTACATAGTTGCAAATATTAGAAGAAACATCATGAGGGAATCCAATATCTATTTTATAGGTCCGCAAAAGATGGAGAGGAGCATAGCAGGGCACACGCCACTATTTAATAGCATCATAAATTACCCCTCTAACATCTCCTGGGGCACAAATCACACAGCCTTGAGTCACCATTTTCCTGTATCACAAATCCTCCTCATTTTCCCCATTGTTTCCTTCAAGTGGCACAGAGGGGTAGATGTATGAAGCAGTGATATGGTGAGAAGTGATAAAGTGCCTGGTACTTTATCACAGGCCAATCAACTATTAACTGTCCCTTTTTAAACCCAGCCTGTAACTTAACAGCCCGGAGCTGATTGGATGGTGATAAAGTATCAGGCACTTTAAAGGCCCCCATACACTAGGGCGACTTGTCCTTAGGACAAGTCGCCCCCGACTTCCCCCTGAGCTTCCCCGGCTGCTCCCCGGGGGAGCTTGATTAGATTGGCACTTGATGTGCCATTTTTTACATGTGATAAATCGTCTCGATTTATCACATGTAAAAAACCCGGGGAGCAGGGGGGGGGGGGGGGGGCTACAGAGGTGGGAGCAAGGGGGCTGGTAACGCTGCGGGGACAGCGTCTGTGTCCCCCGCTGCTGGGGACGCTGCGGGGACAGCGTCTGTGTCCCCCGCTGCTGGTAACGCTGCGGGGACAGCGTCTGTGTCCCCCGCTGCTGGTAACGCTGCGGGGACAGCGTCTGTGTCCCCCGCTGCTGGGGAAGCTGCGGGGGACACAGGCGGCATAGAGCCGGGCAGGGGGAGCCGGCGGGAGCTGTCAGTGCTAGAAAAAAAAAGCCTATACAATGAATGGGCAGCCTGTGATTGGCTGAGCGCTCTCTCAGCCAATTGCTGACTGGCTGAGAGAGCGCTCAGCCAATCACAGGCCGCCCATGCATTGTATGGGCTTTTTTTTTTATTCAATACTGACAGCTCCCGCCGGCTCCCTCTGCGCGGCTCTATGCCGCCTGTGTCCCCCGCAGCGTCCCCAGCCCCCCCTGCTCCCTCTACCGCCTCGCCGCCCCACTAGGTCCCAAGTCGGGTGGTCGGACGTGCAGCAGGTCCGACCACCCGACGCAGATCCGATGCGCACGGGACCGCGCATCGGATCTGAGGGGACATCAAAACTAGCCGATTTTGGTCCGATTTCGGCCAGATCCGACTGATCTGGCTGAAATCTGACCAAAATCGGCTAGTGTATGGGGGCCTTATCACTTCTCCTCGCTTATCACTGCTTCATACATTTAACCCACAGAGTGATAACAGCATCACTGTATTGCACACACAGCCTCAGGGAGATTGGCAGATACCCCTATTTCAAGGAGTTTCACTGACAGTCATGCTTGTCTGTCCTTTCAGCCTCTGAACCAAATTTAAAGGTTCGCTCGCGGTTAAAGCAGAAAGTTGCCGAAAGACGTAGTAGTCCCCTTCTCCGAAGGAAGGATGGAACAGTCATCAGTGCGTTCAAGAAGAGAGCTATTGAGATTCAGGGTATGCATCCATTCTCCGTCCCTCTTTGTCTTTTCTAATTCATTTCTCAGTCCTCAATAACTGTCATGTCTTACCTCAAAAATGTTCCTCATTGATGTATTGTAAATCTTCTTGCAGTTTCCTCTGTATGTAATAGTGCCCCAGGATCAGGACCCAGCTCCCCAAACAGCTCAAATAGTGCCATCTGTGAAAATGGGCTGACTGGGAGTGTGCCGAATATTGTTAGTGAGGTAAGTGAAAGCTTCTTTGGATAAATAAAAAAAATTTTTTTGATACAATAAAATACTGTTCCAAGGTGGTCTAAAGGTATGAAGTATGACAGGTCTTGTAAGTAATTTTTGTGTTTGGAGAGGGAATGGGTAAATGAGTATGCGCCACAAATAGAGTTAAAGGATTGGTCAGTGATACTGTACTGCAGAGCCGTAACTAGACTTTTTGGTACCCTGTGTTAGAAAGAGAATTGGAGCCACCATTTTTCCGATAGACACATAAGGTGCATGCCCTTATGGGGAAGGGGCATGACAAAACTGGACCCAGAGGTAGCGCATGCTATGATGCCATTTTCCATATTATAGAATATGGCAGATTGGATTTGGACACAAATCTTTTTTATACCATATTTATGCAATTTCACTGAGAGCTCTTTTTTTTGTCCAGTTAAAATACTCTTTAGTACTGTAAATAACACATTTAACTTCGGAGGGAACCAGCTACTAGATGGTTCGATTAGTCTTTCGCCACAGGATTCCAACTCATAATCCATTGCATTCCAGTCACTTTTCTCATTGAGCCAGTCAGGAGATGCCAGGCCTCATAAAGGAGGGAAGTGAAAGTAAATCAAATATATTATTGACAAGTGTTCACAACAGCTCCCCTCATCCTGTCACTCAGTGTACTGTGATACTCTCTGCACCACCCTAGTTACGGCCCCGGTGCTCTGTTTCATACTTACCTGCATTTTCATTTTCAGCAGAGAATTCTTACCTTGGAAGGAGTGGGAGGGCCTTTAGGTCTATATACGTCTCCGTCATTACCCAATATCTGCCTGCAGGGAAGCGCCAGCAACCTCACTGTGAGTATCTGTTCCATAGGACCAGACTGAGAGGTTGTTGTATGATCATGATACATCTTAAAGGATGTTGTAGGCAATAGTGTATGATGTTGTATTAACTTTGGATTCTCCCTTCAGGGCCAGTTCAGCTCCCAGGAGGGGATAGATCGCCAAAGCTTACGGCCAGGTGGTCCTTTCTTAAGCACAACAGCACTTCCCACCCTGGATGGAGGGGAGATAAGTCTGGGGGCTCCTTCCCTCCTACAGCATGTACTGCTATTGGAGCAAGCGAGACAGCAGAGTGCCCTCATAACAGGTTGATATTTTTTGCCCAGATATATTTGACTTTCTCATTTGCCCCTTTTGTGTGTAATTTCCCATCATTTATTTAACATGCATCTTTTCCCACTTCGATTCTGCTCCTTTAAATTAATAACCATCCAAATGTTTTCAATGTAGTGTTATTCACAAGTCCTTATCATTCACTTGTTTTTATAAATTGCTTTGTTCCCTGTATCTTAATACCTTGTTTATTTCAGTCAGCCCAATGTCTCGTCTAACATATATTCTAATTATGTCTCAGTCCCGCTGCATGGTCAGTCCCCCCTGGTGGGGGGAGAACGTGTGTCCAGTTCCCTACGCTTGGTCACAAAGGGCCCTCGACATCGTCCTCTGAGCCGCACACAGTCCTCCCCTCTCCCACAGAGCCCTCAGGCCCTCCAGCAACTGGTCCTGCAGCACCAGCACTATCTTGACCAACAACAGCTCAGCAAGGTATTTGGCTTTGTCTAGAAGCATACCTTTCATTTAATTTCCAAGTGCATATATTTCTGATACAAACTTTATTGTTCCAGACTGTGGAAGGTATACGCCAGCCACCTACTCATCCAGAGGAAACAGAAGAGGAGCTGACAGAACAGGATGGGGGGGATCGGAGCCGTGCTATTTTCACTCTGGATGGTGGAACAGAGAGTGAAGGAACACAAGAGGAGGAAGAAGGAGTAGAAGATGAAGGGGATGATAGTGAAGAGGGACGGACCAATGGTTCAGAGCATGCATTTAAAAAGGTGGGGATAGTTCAAGGAGGATACAGCTCAAACAAAAAAAATATAAGCTTTATTGGGAAGCAAGGTTGGACAAGCTTGCTAGACTTCTATAAAGGGATGGATGGCCTATTAACTCTTTAGTAGATAGATGTGCCTCCTTGGCTGAGGCAAAATTAAGTATTAACAGAAGACTGCAATGAAACAGTGCCCCTAGTGGCTGAATGATCTTGGAAAAAAGATGAACCAGTGGAGGGAGCTATTTTATGACTATTCCAAATCACTAGAAGCCAGTGACATCACTGAGACATGGAGCACGTTGCACTGTTAGCGAATTCATAGCTTGTACTGTTCTACCTAGAAAACAGCTGCTACAGATACACTAAAACCAGGTTACACATTCCTTCAAATACAGAAATATTTGTTTTGTTTGGCAAACGTGTGTTCAGGCATATCATTTTATAAAGCAAGCAATGCACTATTATAAAATCCAAAATGGCAATGAACCAATGTGTATAAAGATATGTATAGAGTGTGGAGGGTGCTGAACATGATCCACTTATTATTAATCGCATTTGCAATTCGACCTATGTGCGATATTTGTGCCCAGGATCGCATTGTAATATGCAATAGTGCCAGGACAATGTATCAGTATGCACCGGGACACAGGCTCTGAAAGGAGTCCTCCCTGGACTGTGCTCAATGTGGAAGCAGGGCTATTGCGCATGTGTGGTTCCACAGCGTCCATTTTCAGGAGGGCTCTGGGGTACCTTTCTGCCAGGGAGGGTTTGGTGTAGCCCATAGGCTACAGCAATCAACCGCCATCTTCAATTGGCTGTAGCTGAAGGGGTGTACCCTGTACCCCAGTGGGCATGTCCGGCCCTGCATTCAAGTGATTCTAAATATTTGCAGCTAACCCCCAGTATGTTGATGAAAAGCATTTGAGGGACTGTTGGTCAATAGAAGTTTTTTCAGAGAAAATAAAAGTGAGACGAATTTTGCAGAATACCAGTTAAATAGGCTCACAGCACCTTTCAATGATCAAAACTGAGGCACACCAAAAAGCACCATTTGAAGTGAATTGAGTTACTGTATAGCGATTTGTACCTAATCAGAGCTTTTGCATGTTAACCGCAGCAAAGAGTATTTCAGCCTATACAGCTTCTGCGTGTGCTTGTAATACAGTAGTAGGCAGCCAGTCATTGAGAAATTGAGATAGTTCTCATTGAGAACAATAACAGCACAGATGAGTAGGAAGATTGTGGCTTCTATATATACAAAATGTAAATCTTATATTTCCTACACACATCCTCAAGTGTTGTTTTTTTTTGTAACGGTGGTTGAACAGATGTAAACCTAAGGAGAACAAAGATGATAAAATGGGACAAGGAAATTGGTATTTCATGGAATGTTCTGCGGTTGTAGGGCAGGATGTGGAATGTTCTGCAGTTGTAAGTCATGTGGAGGAAAGTTGTGCATTTAGAGAGAAGGAGGAGCAATGTATGTTCTGTGGTTGCAGGGCTGAAGGTGGATTGAGCTGTGGTTGCAGCTGGACTGGAATAGGAACGCTCTGCAGTGGCATGGCTAGTAGAGGAGAAATGTTTGGCAGTTTTATGGCTAGGGGAGGAATGTTCTGCAGTTTTATGGCTATAGGAAGAGTGTTCTTTAGTTGCAGGGCTAGTGGAGTAATGTTCGGCATGTTACAGGTGTTGGAAGGTTTGTAGTTCAAGTGCTGGAGTAGGAATGTTCTGCATTTGGAGAAAAGGAGAAGTGTTCTGCAATTGTAGGGCAAAAAGGTTATTGTTCTGCTCCAGGGCATGAGACATCATCAGCTTGAGAAGAGAGGGGGCTTGGAAAGCTAGACTGAAGGAAAAGATGTTTGCAGTGTGTACCCTCAGTGATTTGATGTAAGAACACAGTTCATTGATGAGGAGAGCAGAGTATGAGTCATTCATTAATGACTCACCCCCTCCCCTCCTTCCTGTGAGTCAGACTGCACTAACACTCTCCTCCTCCCTCTTGACCTGCTGTAAAATGCAATGGGGGGGCTGCAGGCTGAAAACAAAAGCGGAGAGCGATTATAAGTGAACATAGTCATTGGCAGCATTATTTTTATCAATGAAACATGCAAATGTACAGTGCTGCAGGCATACAGATAATACGTTTTTATTACAAAGTGCATGCAAATGTACATCATAAGGAATGGATATAGCAGCCCAGTCTGTGTTCAGTTTATATACTGACATTTGACTATACAATGTGGTATGTGCTGCCATAGTATTCTGCTCTGTGATCCAACAAAATGCTGCAGTCTCATGTATCTACCCACTATACATAATTACCAAATTTGGATCTATCACCGTCATGAGGGAAGTTATAGGGTGTACTTCATGCCTCAGTGAATTGATGATGTGAATATTGATTGGGGCTGTCTCATTTGTGTGCAGGATACATGTCCGTTTTAAATTTTAATTTCTAGTGAGCAGAACACTTGAATTCCGCTGAAAGAGGTGAGGAGCAGCGTTAGCTTTTTGTCATATAGGGTGATATGCCTTTTTGCACTTTTAAACTGTATTTTGTTTTGCACATGAAATAATATGTAATTAAAATGTATAAATGTAATGAAATAAAGACAGACCTGATGCTGACCTACTTTCCTGACTTCTTTAAACATACATGGGGTTCCAATAGGTTTTTATTTTTTTATTTTAATTATTTTGAGCCTTATAAATAAATACGAGGATGCCTGAATAGTGCCTGGCATTGGCACAGTACAGTAAGGCAAAGTGGGAGTGGCCTATACATGCATATTATGGACCAATAGCTGTATCTCCACCTACTCTGCTGCTTTTTGTCCCAATACCTTGTCTAGTTTTTATACCTTACACCGATGAACTGGTTGTCAAACTAGGTACTATCCAATCGTTATCTACCTTTTGCCTGATATATTATTATTAATTAGCCATAATAGTGGGACGCAGTACATTTGCATTTATGTATAATCATATAAAGGAAAGAACATCTAATAAGGCAGACTGGGAAAGTTTCTCTGATTGATCAGTTTGTGCATTATTTGATCATAGTGATAATATGTGTCATTTATAAAGAGCTGGGCCATTTACTAGACCCCCTAAGCCTCAGTCTAGGGCCTTTATTACAATAAAGGTGCATACACACTGAGCGATATTCCTGGGGGTGGACGACTTTCGAAAGTCTTCCACCCCGTCGTTCATCTGCTGGTAATACGGCCGGTGATACTGTGGGAGCCTGCATCAGCGCTCTATGCTCATTGCCAGGCCATACACACTGGGTGACTTTTGAGCTGAAATGCCCACAGTGTATGGCCTTATCATAGTTTAACAAAAAGAAGGGGATATGTGGTCTTTCCTGGGATGTTAACCAGGCTTTGCTGTTATAGTGTACATATCATACTTGCTTATGTGGGAGGTGAAGGGTACATGGATAACACTTGAGTCATCGAGGCCCCGCCGCTGCTATACAGAGATGCAATCCTCAACATTAGTGGGGCACAATAATATGATTCAGCATGAGATTCATTGTCAAGCCACCTGGACTGCCCATTTCAATCAGGAATTGTGGGAGACTTGCCATCTCATCCCAGGGTCTGACAGAGCCTCCTGAGATCTGGTAGTCTCTTGAAGAGTGGGTAAGTATGGTGATATGTATACCGTAGTGTGGATGAATAATAACACAGTACCGGTCTCTGTCTCAGGCAGCAAAGGCCAGTAATAAGAACAGTAATACAAACGTCCTATTACTTCGACATTCGCATTTTGGGCAAAATAAGCCCCACCCCAAGTCTGCCCAACTTTCACCCAGATCCACCATTTTAGTGGTCTGAGATTTGGGGCTATCACACCAAAATCATTTTGAAGGCAAAGTGTAGGAAGTATATAGAGCAGAATAGAAGACATGTCTGTCTTTCACAGTTTGTTATTTTGAGTAGCTGGCTTTGCAGCTGGCAGTCTGTTGCTCTTAAATACTTATTTTCCTCCAACAAACTTTTATAATTTGTTAAGGCTCATATTGTGAATGGCAAAACCACAGCAAATAACTGTTTTGTGAAACATGTATGTGCAGTTGCACTTGGCTTTACCTGGCAATGCAATTACAGCAGGCCACTAAGTTGAGGTCTGCAGGAAAACAAAGTTTTGCAACAACTGGTTGTACAGATCTGAGACACTCTTGCTAAATGATTTTTACTTCTTCACCAACAGTGAAGTCACAGAGATCAGTGCTCATCTCTATAATTTGCACTTTCTGTTTTTCATTTCTAGGTCACTTCTATGTATGTACCAACGATTCCATTGTCTCTTTCTTCTCATTACTAATTTAACCCATAAATGAAACTAAACGGTTTTAAAAATTAACAATAAATATTAATAAAGGGCTAGTCATAAAGAGCTCATTTAGAATATCCTATTGGCTATGCTGTGAACATTCCGATCATCTGATTGGATAATAAATATGGAATACGTGGTCAAGAATTAAACTGAGATTATATGTAAGGTAATCAGACCTTAGTCAAGCACACCTTAGAAGGTAGAACTTCTTCATAGCCAAGTAAAAAAAAAAAAAGACCTACTGTAAAATAGGGAACCAGGCAGTATGTATAAAGCATTTTCACAATTGTAATGATGCTGGAATATTTCCAGTACACAGTGTTGATAAACTTAGAACAACTCTTTAGAGGTAAATAGATGTAGACTAATTTCCCAGTTGTCTCTATATGTGTGTGTCCATACAGAAGTGATCTCCATTCTGATATACATGTTGTCTATTATAACTTCTTATAACAAACTTCTCTCTGTTCCCCAGCTGTTCCCAGACACCCTCCCTCTGTACCAAGGTTCCCTTCCTCATTCGGCGTTAAGTCGTACACAGTCGTCTCCTGCAGCTCCGCTCACTTCCTGCAGTACAGAGACGCGGCGCAGAGTCCTCAGCACCACGGGTATTTATTTATTTATTTATTTGCAGTTTCTTATATAGCGCAGCAGATTCCGTTGCGCTTTACAATAGTAAACAGTGATAAAACAAACTGGGTAACAACAGACAGACATGGAGGTAGGAGGGCCCTGCTGCAAGCTTACAATCTGAGAACATACTGAATATAACTTACATAATGAATATTATATCACTAGTAGGGTATGTTAACCAGGTTCCCCTGTAGTTTATATCACTAACGACTACAAGATGGGGAGGGTAAATATCAAACCGCCTTTGTCTCATTTGTTATTTATGCATACGTATTTCCCTCACACATTAATAAGTCTATTCGGTACTTGTGAGTTATCCGGGCGTCCGATTTTTAAATCGGGTCGGATCGGGACATCGCATCGCATCGCATGCGACCATCGGATGCGATGCGATGCGATGCGGAATACCGTCCCCTCGCGGGGCTCGCTTCGCTCGCCACGCTTCGGGCTCGGTGGCTCGCTACGCTCGCCACAGGTTTATATCCAACTCCATGCCCACTTGGATAGTAGGGGTATGAAAAGGACCCCTTTTTCCCATTGAATTCCATGTTAAAATGGATTCAGTCCATTTTAACATTGATTCCTATGGAAAAATCGGGTCATCGCATCCGATGGTCGCATGCGATGCGATGCGATGCGATGCGATATCGTATCGCATCGCATCTGATTGTATGCCTTAACTTAAGGCATACAATCAAAAAATCGGACGCCCAGATAACTCACAAGTACCGTCTATTCTTCCCAAATCACCCAGACATATACAATGTGTGCGAGTAACATAATGAACATTGGAAAAATTGCCCACATTTGTTTAAACGTTATATCAGTGAATTGGTGTCTCTCACTTTTCACGTACCTACAAAGCAAAAGTATCTTATTCTAGTTCTATGTAAACTGTTGAGGTTATTTTATAATGGCTTGATAGAACATAGGGTTGATTCACCCCAAGTCACACATTATAGTGAAGTAGTATGCCATCTTTAGGTTGACAGTGTCTAGGTGAACAGTCTAAAGGTCGACCACTATTGGTCGACACATGAATAAAGGTCTACATAGTCAAAGGTTGACGCAAGCAAAATATTGACATGGAATAAGGTCCACATGAGTTTTTCATGATTTTTTTTTTTACAAAAACTGACTTGTTTATACTTTACCGTCTTAGTGTGCATAGAGGGAGAATATAATAGTGTGCCAAGCGTTTCATTGTGTCGACATTTTGACCATGTTGAACTATTGCATGGCGACTTTTGTATGTGTTGATCTGCCTGTCGACCAATGGTGGTCTACCTATTGAGTGTCTTTGAGTGAATGCGGCTTGCATAGGGTACATTATTAGCTGTATGTGACTGCATATGTCACTATAGGACTGATAGGGAGTATTGGTAGAAATCTGCAGTAGTCACAACTGTCTCCCGCACAGGTTCCTAGTGCTTTAGGCCACAGAAACATACACAAGGGAGGTGCGAATTGCATGAATAGAAATTATGGTATTAAATAGATATTCTCAATAGGACAATAAGTGTAGTAGATGCCCAATCTGCCTTTTCATTAACCTAGATACCCTGTGATATGCAGTATTGTTATTTGTAAAAATATTTTACATAGTCATTTTGATATTATTCTATCTACCATGTTTGTAGTTGGCCTGATATACTGCACCTTGTAATAGATAATGGGTATAGTTACCAGTCCCGCTTCTCAGAGAGTCAGTCCCATCTGTGACCATATATTATGGTTATTAAAAGTATTTCTCCCTGGTGTGCTTTTGGCAGTCTTCTCCTTGTGGGGTATAAGTGCCCCCCTTTCCTTATATCCAACAGGACTCCACACTCCCAGGCTTAGATGTTAAATATGTCCATATATCTGTCACAGTCTCTGTTAGTCAAATGACTATAGTTCTTTGCAATATCAGCGGTTCCTGGCAATTAGATAAGAGGCTTACATATGCGTTTCTCCGCCTCTTGTATGTCGGCGGCTTCCTCAGATATCTGAGGAAGCCGCCGACATACAAGAGGCGGAGAAACGCGTATGTAAGCCTCTTATCTAATTGCCAGGAACCGCTGATATTGCAAAGAACTATAGTCATTTGACTAACAGAGACTGTGACAGATATATGGACATATTTAACATCTAAGCCTGGGAGTGTGGAGTCCTGTTGGATATAAGGAAAGGGGGGCACTTATACCCCACAAGGAGAAGACTGCCAAAAGCACACCAGGGAGAAATACTTTTAATAACCATAATATATGGTCACAGATGGGACTGACTCTCTGAGAAGCGGGACTGGTAACTATACCCATTGCCTCATATACAGTAAAAAAGCCTAAATTACCAAAGCCTCATTAGCTATTAACATAGCCTCATAATGAATTTAGTTATATGTTATATGTAGTTTGTCTTGTCTGTCTATTTTTATTAAGAAGTGCACTTCAAATTAATTGTTTTATGCTGTATAGAAAATAAATTTGTAATTTTGAATATATACCTATTGTGTTTATTGTTCTGGGTGTAGCTGCGCCTCCTATAAACAGAAGTTGGTGGTCTCACCAATCTTCTACCCCCAAAAAAGTTCTCCATCAGAGGATCACAAAAACCTCTGAATATAGGGGGCAGCATTCTAGACCCAGATTAAATCCTCCCTCTTTGAAAAGGATATACAAAAAACTGATATCATCAGCGCTTCTGTGTGGCGTATTGTCACAAAACCCTATCCTAGATTTGTAATAGATAAGATGAACTAGGTCATCATTATCAAGCCCTGATACTATAATGGGATTTGTATAGGATTATATTTTTTTATTATTCTTTGTAATTCAGAAGTTTTGCTTAAGATAACTGAAATATCGATATCATAACTCCCTGTTTTATACAGATATCTTTCAGCTAGGTTTAGACATATTTTATATACACTTTTAGGGGTATATATATATATATATATACACTAAAGTGCATATTTAGAGTAGTAGAGACCAATCACATTATACTTATCATTTATCTAGCACCATCTAGGACAGGGGCGGGGAACCTCAGGCCCGGGGGCCATATGTGGCCCCCGTAGCTGGTCTGAGTGGCATGCCCACCCGCCCGGCGGCTTTGCCGGGAGTCAAGTACAGGAGAATTCTCGCGAGAGGTTGGTAGTTCTCATGAGATTCCTCTTAATCAACAGCAGTCAGAGACTGTCGGTCCTATTCAGCGACAGCCGCCGGAGTGTGGGAAGGCTGCAGCAGGACATTTTGTTAGAGACATTTTTACATATGGCCCCCGAAGGATTTTTTCCCCATACAAACGGCCCTTGGCACAAAAAAGGTTTCCCACCCCTGATCTAGGAGATTATAATTCAAATCTGATTGTTTGCTTTGGACACCATCTCCACTTTTTAAACCCACACTTTAGAAAATATACCTCTTGATGTATTATAAACCAGCTAAATTCACTAGAAAAGCTAATGATTTTACTCTGTTATGTTAGCAGTACAGAAACCGTATACGAGTTAACATCTGGTGTTTCACACCACCCGTTACTTAGGCTACAGAATAGCCTGTTTCAGACATAAACGATATACTGTATATGACTTTGACATTAGAATTAATTTAACTATACAAAAAAAAGAAACATATATTTCTTAGTTCCCATGACATTTACCCGACGTCCTGACTGTTAAAACACCGACAGACGGGTTCCCGACGGCCACCGGCTATTCTCCCTTGTGGGGGTCCACGACCCCCATAGAGGGAGAATAGAAGATGAGATGTGGGGATCACTGGTCAGGATGAAATATCGTGGCGAGCGCAGCGAGCCTGCAAGGGGCTTTGTTGCGCTCGCCATGCTGTCTGAGTCTGGCCAGTCAGGATCCCGACGTCTGGCTAATGACTGTCAGGATTCCGACTGTTGGAACCCTATACCACACCTGACAGTCCCTACCCACATTCACTTTCTTCTGACCTGTCCTACTTTTTCCTGTTACCCAGGCTTAGTCTATGACACTTTGATGCTGAAACACCAGTGTACGTGTGGGGACACCAATAACCACCCAGAGCATGCTGGGAGGATACAGAGTATCTGGTCCCGCCTGCAGGAGACTGGTCTACTGGGCAAATGTCAGGTAATTTCTTGGGGTATATGACCATGTGTTAACTATATGTTAAATTGTTTATATGTGTGTGAATGGGTTACACTTGTCAGTCACACAAGAGATTTGAACAGAATGGGTCAATGAGGGAACTTATGTAAATAGTAGAATGTGCGTAAATGCTGAGCCATGTTTGGATGTCTGCACAAAAGACTTGTATATATGGCTGAAACTGAGTATTTGAAGGGATATCTTAGGGGCGGTCTTCAGGGTGAGATACAAAGAGTGACATGATGTCCCTGTCACAGCGCGTGCGGGGCAGGAAGGCCACGCTGGACGAGATTCAGACGGTACATGCTGAGCACCACACCCTGTTGTACGGGACCAGCCCACAGAGCCGCCACAAACTGGAGAGCAAGAACCTACTGGGTGAGGGGTAAAACACAGGGTGGTATAGTTGCTGGGGACACTGAAGTAGACAGCAGGAAACTTGGCATAGGGATACTGGGCAATTTATTAAAACAAATCTTTGGGAGTAAGTGAGCAACTAATGAAAAGGGGGGTTAAGTGGCAGAACAGATTGTTGTGTTTGGGTAGTTGGCTGGGGGTGGGCATGATACAGAGAAAGGGCTGATGGGAATTTTTATGGTAATATAAGTTAAATTAATTTTAATGAAAGGAGCAGAAAAACAATAGAAATAATATACTGTATGCATATATTTATATCATTTATACATTTTATAGAGAGGGGTAAGCAATAGGATAGCTAGTATATGTTTAGAACTTACTAATGGAGGGAGACATTTTTGCTCTATCCTAAAACTCCCTTCATTCCTTCCTATGTAACCTACCTGTAGGACCTCTCTCTCAGAAGTTGTACTCTGTGCTGCCCTGTGGTGGGATTGGGGTAAGTCATCAGACACAGCTTTCCTGTAGACTCATTTCTTCTGTTAGATTTTATGTTGATGTTTCATCCTGACCAGTGATCCCCACATCTCATCTTCACCTTTATCAAGCTTCACCTTAATACTCTTTAGTGTCCTCCATTTGTATATAGTACACATTATCTTTTGTGTAACAGGTAGACAGCGACACTGTGTGGAATGAACTCCACTCACCGGCAGCAGTGAGAACGGCTGTAGGCTCCCTCCTGGAACTGGCAGTTCAGGTGGCATCTGGAGAACTCAAAGTGAGTCGCTATGCGCAATGTAGTGACAATGTGGAAGATTTTCTAAGATGGGATGTTGCTATGGGTAACCAATATCATTATTATTATTCTATCATTATATTGCAAAAGGTGCTAAATAAATAAGAAGCAGATTCTGATTGGTTGCCCTTAGCAACATCCCATCGGAAATAGAACGGCCATCTTAGTAAATTTACCCCATTATGTCATTGAAGATGTATTTCTCAATGTATACCAGCTAACTTCAAAACTCTTTCATTCCTTTAATCCAGTGGTTCTTATTCTTTGTAACTTTAACCTCCATAGAATGGATTTGCAGTTATCCGTCCTCCAGGACATCATGCAGAGGAATCAGTTGCTATGTGAGTATGATGATAAGACATCTAGATATGATGGCCTTGCCTCAGTAATTAGAGACTCATTCATCATGTGTGTCTGCCCTCATAATTTTTTTTAAACTTATTTATGTATCCAATGGGGGTTCTCTCTACTGTTCCATTTTGTTTCTTTGGGTATAGTTATGTTTTTTTTGTTCATTAAATGGTAGCTATGCCTTCATCTTCCTCTCTGTATGACCATTCCTTTCCTTCTGTTCTGCAAGGGCCCTGTCACTAACCGTCTCCTTGTCCCCTTTTCCTTTAGGGGTTTCTGTTTTTTTAACTCTGTAGCTATCGCAGCCAAACTACTTCGGCAGAAAATGAACGTGGGTCGCATTCTGATAGTGGACTGGGTATGTTACTGAGAACTGTGGATCAGTGTGACATGTATATGACAGACTATTAGGTACTTATATGTTAGTTAGGCGCCCACTATAGTTACTACGCTCATACCCCCACTATCCAAGTCGGCATGGAGTTGATTTTATATAGTGTGGCGAGCCCGAAGCGTGGCGAGGGGACGCGTAAAACTAAGCAAATAGCTTAGTGGGCGCCCAACTAACATATAAGTACCGACTATTAGCAATAAGTCTATGATCTATCTATTCCTCTTATAGGATATACACCACGGTAATGGAACCCAGCAAGCCTTCTACAGTGACCCCAATGTTCTCTATATATCACTCCACCGTTATGATGATGGCAACTTTTTCCCTGGCAGTGGCTCTCCAGAGGAGGTGGGTTAAGGAGGAGGTCTGTTGTGTCTCTAGAAGGTAAGTTGATGGAACCAATAGGTAACTTTACAATGTTTCTCTATTTCACAGGTGGGTGCTGGTTGTGGAGTGGGCTTTAATGTGAACATTGCATGGACAGGAGGCGTGGAACCTCCAGTTGGCGATGCTGAATACCTGGCTGCTTTTAGGTATTGTGGAGATAATTACATGTTTTCTTGCAAGGCATTATTAATGTCTTTACCTCATAAAGGGCCTTATTTTGGTTCATTCTTTCTGACAAAATCCTTCTTAGATGGACAAAACCATGTGCACTGCAGGGGGGGGGGGCAGATGTAACATGTGCAGAGAGAATTAGATTTGGGTGAGTAATTTTGTTTCTGTGCAGGGAAAATACTGACTGCTTTATTTTTACACTGCAATATAGATCTCACTGAAGTAAAACCCCACCTAAATCTAATTCTCTCTGCACATGTTACATTTGCCCCACCTGCAGTGCACATGGTTTTGCCCATCTAAGAAGGATTTTGTCAGAAAGAATGAACCAAAATAAGGCCCAAAGTGTCTGCAAAACTGTAAAAACATTATAAGTATAAACAGTGAGTATTATACAATGTAAATACATCAACACACAGCAATACACAGATAGACTAGGTAGGCTGAGGGCATGGGTATTGGGCAGGGCAACTTGCTGTGACTTATACGGAAAGCGCTAGTAAGTCACAAGGAGGGAAAGCACTTGTACCAATGTAATGAGGAGCATACAATAACGGAATGCCTGAAGGGTACTTTGAGTCCTTTGACAAGGAGCAAAGGTGTCAAGGGTAGTACTAAGAGGCTAATAAAAGGAAAGAGCTTATATACTAAGTGGAGGGAGAAGAGTTGGGGGTAACTGTAAAGAAGAGCAAGTCATTCAGGGAATCAGTGGTGTAGGAGGTGAAGGAATGATTGAGAAATTTATATGCAAGGGTTAGAAGTTTGGACTGTACTCTGAGGAAAATAGAAAGCCAGTGCAACGAAAGACACAGAGGAAAATGAGACAAAAGTAATTGTTCGTAATAGATTGAGTTGAGTTATGGTAGTCGAGGAGCTAAATAATGAGTGAGTGGATGAGAGTTTTGCCAGGGGTGAAATAGCATATTTTGTTGTTGCAGAGGTAAAAACAGAATTGAGAAAATTTGAAATATAATGGGTGAAAGAGAAAGAACCATGGATGGCACCCAGGCAGTGGATTTGAAGGACAATAGGGTTGGAGACTCTGGGCCCTATTCTAGTTCACTCTTTCTGACAAAATCCTTCTTTAATGGACAAAACCATGTGCACTGCAGGTGGGGCAGATGTAACTTGTGCAGAGAGAATTCGATTTGGGTGGAGTTTTCCTTCAAAGTGAGATCTATATTGCAGTGTAAAAATAAAGCAGCCAGTATTTACCCTGCACAGAAACAAAATGACTCACCCAAATCTAATTCTCTCTGCACATTTTACATCTGCCCCCCCTGCAGTGCACATGGTTTTGTCCATCTAGGAAGGATTTTGTCAGAAAGAGTGAACTAGAATAAGTCCCTCTATCAGCAGAAAGAGAGGAGGAGTGACAAGTGGGAAGTAGAAGGGGCTAAAAAATGACAGTTGTATTATGCAATTAATAAGAGAAAGCACTGGACATCCTTTATTCTGGGTTGAGAAAAAAGTGGGCTAATGACGAAAGCTTGGTGGACAATGAAAGTTAGAGGAATGCTAGGCAGGGGACATGGTATCAGAGTTTGAAGCAGAAAAGACAGTCCTGTAGACTGATGGAGTGGATAGTTTGGAGAAGCAAGTGCAGTGTCAAAGGCAGCTGACAGGTCTAAGAGAATGAGTTTGGTTGTGACAAGGTTATTTGGCGACCATGGCTGAAACATATTATTTAGTGGCCTCAAAAGACCATCAATTCTGGTGCACAGCTGCACAAGATATCTGTAATAAAAAAAAATGATTCTTCACTGTTGATAGTAAAAAAATAGAACAACATTTTTCTGTCCAGTTGTTATGAATCTAGATGTCACAACATACATTTATGAAGTATATCCTAAAGAGTCCCTTTAAACACTTTCTATTGTTTGGGTTTACCTATAAATTGATTCATTGCTCTGTATATTCGTCTTATGTTCTGCCAGCTCTCCAAAGATGCTACTAACTAATACCCCTTTTACACCAAAATCCTGGATCCGACCCAGTATTTGGAACACGGCTCCAATCCAGGTCGGATCCGGGATTTTTCCCGTTTACACTGCGGTGGTGACCCACAGTCTAAATGGGTGTGGCGCTTGAAGGTGACATCCCCAAGCACCGGGACCGCGATCGCCCCACCAGGACCGCCGTACTGGGGGCAAGCCCAGCACCAAGGTAAGCTGCTGGGCTGCCCTCAGCCTCCATGCACCATTACCCCCCTTGTCCCCAAGGTGAATGGATGCAGCACACGGGCACAGTACAGCAGCGGAGGCTGTGTGCATCCCCGCCCAACCTCCATACTGACTGCAGAACGCTGCAGTCTGGAGGTTGGGCTCCCCCATTGCTGTAAACAGGAGCCGGGTTTGATTCCCACCATGGCTCTAAATGTGAGGAGTTTGTATATTCTCCCCATACTTGCATGGGTTTCCTCCGGGTATTCCAGTTTCATCCCACAATCCCAAAATATATTGGTATTTAATAGTTTAATTGGCTCCTAACAAAATTAATCCTAGAATGAATGTAAGTGTGTGTGTGTACAGGAATCGGTCGGGAATATAGATTGTAAGCTCCACTGGGGCAAGGACTGATGTGAATGTTCAAATATTCTCTGTAAAGCGCTGCGGAATATGTGCATGCTATATAAATAACTGGTAATAAATAAATAAATTATGTTGATGACTGTTTTATCTCTTCTAATGAATATCCGTTGCAAACAGAGGTGTCATTCAATCTCATTTTGTCTGCATTGAAATCTATTGAGCTCCTTATAGGGTTTGGAACCGATTGAGGCCCTTATTCTGATTGACGCGGACTTTACCGCGTACTTACGGATCGCGTCTTTATGGCGTCTGCGCATGCGTGGAGAACGCTACGCGCATGTGCCACGCCTTGACTCGGTACCAGTTCGGCCAAATCCCGTCCAAAACTGTTCACCGCTATCAGTCGTGAAATAGGGGCGTATTATGGGCGTCATGCGGAATGACACATGGGCGTAGTTTCAAAGTGGGCAAAACGGGGCGGAAACATGGGCGGACACGGGGGAGTACACTTATGTTGGGGGGCGTACATTCGGAAACCACTCCGAATGCACGCGATCAAAAAGGGCAGAAATGTGCGGTGTCCACAAGTGTACTATTGCTTTGCGGACACCACTCGTTCATGCGGTAGGCGAACGTACGCCTAATGACTACAACCATTAACACCTGAACCCAATAGAATCGACTCCTTTACTCATTACTCACTAATAGGACGCTTGTCAGTGCTTTAATTGAAACCATTGCTGCTTCAAGGAACCCGTACTAAACACCCACATATGCTGTACTTGTCAGACACTTTCAAACTGCTAACAATGGACATGACAGAATATTAATACTAGCAATACACATGTGTATTCGACATGTTCCAAATAAGCAGTTTTTTATGAGGATAGGTAATTGAATAAGTGGGTCATGTGATGTATAGCAGAAGATACTTCATAGTGGGTTGTTTGGCGTAAATACTCCGCTTACGTGCGGTAGCACCGCTTGGCTCCCGTTCGGATGCGGTATTCCCGAGCATACTCTGTAATACTCTGTAATACCGTGCCGAATCGGAGTGTTTCTCCCGCACACGCATGCTTTGTATGTCGTCCGTAAACACGCCCTGTTCTTAAAGAGTGAGTCCGTCCGAATGCGGAGGACCCGTGGGCGTTTCTACGGACGATGGCCGCACGCGGCAAAACACCGTGGCGTGCGGACCGCACCGTAAGAATGCGGGAATATCCGCACCGATCAGAATAAGGGCCTGAGTAAGGGCTCAAGCTCACAGCAGTCTGACCTGCACTACTTTGACAGGTGTTTAATTTACCAATCGGTGAATGCAGCTTAAGCAGATCTCAAAATAGTGACTTATTGGTATGTGTATCATATTATCTGTGTGTAAACTTTCAGTCAAGTGCACGCTGTTCATGACATGCACCACAAGCACGTCATAAAGGGTATTCATTCTCCAAAGAGTTCAGACTTAGGTGGACTTGTTTCTTCTAAAGAGGGTACTTACCGGCCATAAGTATATTATTATCATGATTTTATGCACAGTACATGGTATTTGTGCTAGGTGGTACATTTTATTTTGGTTTTTAAAGACTATTAAATTTGAGGAATTATGAGCTATCCTATTTAAAGTGTTAACCAGGCAGATGATATCATTTAACTGTGCAACATTTAGGTCATTTTTGTAATTTATAATAGAAAATAGGGGATAATAAAAACCTATTATAAAATTACTTTCTTATTCAGATCCCAACCATTGCTGTAACTATCTTTTCTGCTCTTTTCCTGCAGAATGGTGGTCATGCCTATAGCCCGGGAGTTCTCTCCAGACTTTGTCCTTGTCTCAGCTGGGTTTGATGCAGTAGAGGGACACCAAAGCCCTCTTGGAGGCTACTCGGTGACAGCAAAATGTACGATCTTTACTACTGTGTTTTTTCTCTACAAATCAAATTCTACCTTATTTTAAATATGTGCATAGGAAGCATAGAAAAAAACATATGAACCAGCCAATGCATCTAGTTTAAGTGTAATGCCTACTTCAGTGATTATAAATGATGTTAAGTTTACCATTCTTGCTTTGCTCTTATTTTTAAACACCTCGTCATCTTGTAGTTCTAGTCTGTGATCGGCAACTCCCACCTATTATTTATGAGGGATGGAATGTGGGGAGGGAGAGTTATGGTCTTCTATTGAGGGCCAAGTTATGATGCCAAACTCTGAGGAATGTTCTCCAGCCATAATCTTTTGGCTACGAACCTTAGCGGTGGCACATTGTCATGCTGAAAGAGCTCAATCATGTAAACAAGTGCAGATGATGACGCATTATGGTAACCATTGTGAAAACACCTCTCTCGATAGTGGAGTCACTCTGGCCCTAGTTCATTCCTTGTTAGACTGTGACATCAATTGCATCAAGGGGTTTTCTCCACATGTTTAATTGTCCATATGCCCTAAGGAATTGGAATCTCAACTCCTTTCGGACCAGGCTTCACATTTTCATCATTTTGTGTGCAGTGGCAGTGTTTGGGTGCCGGACGACTCACCGACAGTCGGGATTCCGACAGTCATTACCCCGATGTCGGTATCCCGACTGCTCCCTCGTGGGGGTCTACTACCCCCAGAGAGGGAGAATAAAATAGGTGGCGAGTGCAGCGAGCCACTGTGCCTGCAGTGTGGCGAACGCAGTGAGCACGCAAGGGGCTTCGTTGCGCTCCCCCTGCTGTGCAGTCAGGATTCCGACGTCGGGCTAATGGCTGTCGGAATACCGACTGTCGGTGTGTTATACCACACCCCAGTGTTAAACATGGTGCTTTACAATCATGTTTTAATGCCGACACTGTTAATATACTCTAAATAACACTGCAATGTTGGCATTGTCCTGACGATATCATGCTGTCGACATAGTGACTCTTGACAGCATGACGATCAACTAAGTAACTACTTTCCATTTAGCAAATTACCAATGATCATTCTGTATTATTATTGGCTGCTACTGTAATTTTGAAGTCACATGTCTAGAAAAGCAGACCCCACATGCCAGGCATCATCTGTGAAATTGAAGAGTGTATAGGGAGCATTACTGTCTTTTCTGCACTTTCCATTTTTTATTAGTCTTTTAACAAAGTTCTGGTTCTGTGCTCAATACAGGTTTTGGACACCTCACCATGCAGTTAATGTCTCTGGCTGGAGGAAGGGTCGTCATGGCTTTAGAAGGAGGACATGACTTAACTGCTATCTGTGATGCCTCAGAGGCTTGTGTATCAGCTCTTCTAGGTATTGAGGTAAGGACAGGCAGGGCAGAATTCCTTCAGTAGGGGTCGGAGGATGGTGGATGTTTCTGCAGTGCTTTTTTTTACTTGTTGCCTCCACCTAACTTTCTTTCTTGATCCATAGCCCACAGTCTTTGATAACAACGTTCTACAGCAGCGGCCCAGTGACAATGCAGTGACCACTCTAGAGAGAGTCATCGATATACAAAGTGAGTGAGCAAATGGCTATTGATGGTATTCCGTATTGTGTGATGAGTAATGTATAGCAGAGATGTTACAAATTTGATGAGAGGCTCTTATACTTGATAGATAAGGTAGTATGATGCGTGGATGGAGTAGAACAGCAAGACTTTGGAAATAGACAAGCACTGGAATGGAGGACTAACAAAGTATGGTTAGGATGTAAGATAATCAGTAGAAATAATTCTACTTATGGCAGGAGCCAAGTGTTGTAGGGTGCGTGAAGGGAAGCTGTTTTTAGCCATTTCAAAGGAAGATAGTTTATGTTGTGATAAAAAAAAGTAATATACTATGCCTACAACTTCTCATTTTCAAGATTACAGTGTTAACATTGAATATTTGGTGAATAGAAGAAAAACAGGGAAAAAATAAAGATGTTGAGGGAGGAAAAACAGGACATATTTATATATCAGAAGTGCAGCTGCTGTGAGGAGGGCTCCCTTGCCTATCACAGTTGTATGTGTTATATACCTTTTTCACAATTGGTAGATACATAGGGGCCCTTGACAACGTTTGCCTTTAGGTCTACATATACTTATGCCCCTAGACCTGCTTTTTGTAATGTGGTATAAAATGAACTGAATTACATTTTAGTGCTACATAATATGAACTGGGCACTGTAATGTAGCACATTATGAACTAAAGTGTGAAATAACAGGAGCTGGGAGCACTGTAACAAGGCATAATAAGAACTGGGGGGCACTGTATATCATAATGTGAGTTGGGGTACTGTATTACGTGATGTGTACTGGCAGCCCTACAAAGGGACCTAATGTGAACTAGGATACTATGGGGCATAAAAGTAACCAAGGCACTAATGTGGTTCAGAAAATGAACTTTGGTACTATTATGGTGCAGAAAATTAACAACTGATGCGGAGAGGTGTAATAGTAGAAGCACTGATACAGATGATCCTTCACAATGCTGCTGTGGGGCCAACAAAGTTCTGGCTATGCCCCTGTATGAAACCATATTATGGGAAACCTGGGAAACAATAAAAATACAGAAAACTGCACTAACAGGACTGGGAGAAAGACTCACAGACTGACACAATAGGAATAGAGAGGGACACATACAACTGGGAGTCATGCAGGCAGGACTAGAAATCAGACACACTGGCTACTTAGAGACATATATATTGACAGGACTGGGTAATGTGTAAAGATAAAATGAGAAAGTCATTAATATTCCATAATGAAGCACCCCCACTTAATTTCTTTAAAGAGTTTGGTCTTGAATAATTCTTACTGTTTTACAAATATATATATCATTCATCACAACGTGCCTAAACACAGGTAATTTGTATTCAACAGGACTGCGGTGAATGCATAATACAAATCACCGCTGATCCAATCACACACGACGTTGAACCACTGCCGACGTACGTTTCACTATTATCTTCATCATTGTACTAGGACTCGCAGACAGACTTACTGGACTGGAAGACAGACTGACAAATACACTGACACTACTAGTTCTATTTCCCTGTGGATCAGGGAGCTCCTGTACTCCCTGCAGTGCCCTGAGCTTTTTTGAGCGACAGTTAATTGATGTAGTATAAGAACTGCATATTATAATTTTAAAGTTGCTCTTTCACATGAGCACCTTTTCTTTCTGTAAGTAAAGTTCTACTTTACTTTTTATAACCTACACAAATATTCCATATCAACAGCATCCATAACATTTGTGTTGGCAGATTCTTGGCAACAGGCTCCCCACCCGAGTACAAACCTAAATGTGTGATTAGAAGATGGCTAGAAGAGATGTATAATTTATGAATTCTGTAATCTGAGGGAAGAAATGTAATTAGATCTTTGTAAAATCTGGGTAGACGAGGATATCAAGGGTGTTATTCAATCCCGAACGAATTTCCTTGCCAGGCAAAATATCTGCAATTATTCGCCAATTAGTATTCAATCACCGTCCATTTTTAAGTCCATTTTCGTCTATGCCATGGCACTTTTTAAATGAGAAGTTCTTTGGTTGATCAGTATTGGTATTAGCAGGAAAAATATGCAAGAAGCATTCGTTATAGTGTGATATGTACTGTAGTAAGGTGAGCATGTATGTTAGGTTCTATAAAAGTCACAGACAAACTTCCCACTGTGATCAGTGCCCAAATGGTGTTGTGAAAATCATTGTACTGTGTCTCCCACAGGCAAACACTGGAGCTCATTAAAAAGCATTGCTCTAGGCCACTCTCTCTTGGAAGCACAGCGTGGAGAGATGGAGGAGGCAGAAACCGTTAGCGCGATGGCATCACTATCAGTAGATACAGAGCAGAGCAATACAGACTGTATCTCCAGGTAATGTTAGTCACCACTTCAGGCAGTGTATATGGATATGTGTATTGTTCTGTGTAGAAGTTTTAGTAATAACATAACATATGTATATACTTGAGGGTGGTGAAAGTCCATGTGGATCAATTATTTTGTACCTAAATTGATTGCTCTGTATATTTATATCTTAGGATGTCATGAATATTTGTTCAGTAAAAACATATGGATGTCTCTAAAGCTGGGTACACACCTAAAGAATTATGTGTCTGATCTGTCTGGTGTGAACAAAGACCTGGGAGCATATGACAATTAACCATTTGCTCCTAGAGGCTGGAAAGTTGTTTAAATCTGATTTAATAAACTTTCCAAACAATAGTTTTTGTCTATTTGCCAGCATTTGGCAGCAAATTGTTTATTGTCATATATTCACATACATTACGAAATTTTTGTTCTCACTTGGCAAATTGGAGAGATAATTCATTAGGCATGTACCCAGCTTAAAATATCTTGATTTGCCACTTCACAATTTTAATATACAAATTAGGGTGTGAATGCAGCGGTAGTCAGGTGAACCTCAGCTAAAAGGGTTTATATCCAAACATTACAGAATAATGTCATCATTAGTTTTGGGTAGAGCAATGTAGCAAAAATAAATAAGAACTGTTCTTCCCTCCAAGCCACTCTCCTCTGGGTGTTTCAGTGAGTGATTAAACTCTTAGTTACGTTGTCAAGTAGTTTTCCCTTTTGAGCTACCCATTTATCTCACTCATTCACTCCAATGGGAGGCAGACAGGAAGGGGACTTTTTTATAGGAATTTAAACGCAACTTGCTTAAAGCAGGGACTGTATTGTTTCATCAGGTTCTTCCAGAATGAACATGTATCTTTATTGGTGTTTATTTTAAATTAAAAAAACACACAAATATAAGCATTAATATATATTTCACTAAAACTGTATATTTATTATACCTTGTATGTTATCTAAGGGGAGGGTGGGTATTTGATAATGTTGATGCTCCAATAGAGGTTGGAAAACAACCATTTGATTAATCAATCAGTACAGTCTGGCAAATACTAATTTCACCTCTGTGTCCTTGCAGACCATTGGAAGAGCCCATGGAGGATGAGCCAGTGCCCTGATCTCCCCTCCCTTGGACTCCAGACACCACAATCCTTTTTTTATTTTCCTTTCTTAGTTTTTGTTATGGTGATCGGTTTATTTTTTCTATTAAAACCAAGAAACTTTAAAAAAAAAACACAAGAAAAAAAATATCACAAGAAAAGTAAATGAAATCAGATGTCCTGTGTCCCAGGGGGTTAGACTAGCACACCCACCCTCCCTATTCCTGGGAACCCTTTCTCTAGCTTACACCCCAATTTTGCTGCTGAGCCTGGTCTCCCATGAACACTAAATGCTACTGCCAATGTCTCATTGATCTGTGCCTCATACACCACTAATACACACATGGGCTCCTTACACTACTGCCACATGTCTTAGATTGCACTTGTCAGCTACAGTACACAAAGAATGGATATCAGACATTTTGTGTGCAGAAACAATGTTACTGACAATACAACCACAGGACTTTGTTGGTTTTGGTGAAACTTATTGTCTGTGAATATTGGTTCATCCCACAAAATGGCTGCCTCCACTAGATGTATAGAACAAGTGCACATAACTTTTCTAAAAAAAATTTCAATCCCTACATTCACCATCCCAAAAGTTCTTGCAGTTTAAGGATATTTCTCACTTTTATTAATGATTTAGTGCCAACAAAATAGTAGGAAAATGAATTATAATGAAAACAGTAAAAACTATAATGCAAGGGAAGAGATGGTCAGCTCATTTCAGGACAAAGGTCTGTTTACCACAGTTTTGTTTCTACTACAGCTATTTAGCTGCCTCATTGGCTTGCAGAATACTGCTGCTTAAACACAGGTTGCTTTGTCATTAGGCTTAAGGTTAATGTGAATTAATATTACTGATAATGTGAAATGCCTAGTTCAGTGATTAGAAAGGAAATTAGATATGGAAGTACTTTTTGTACATAAAGGTTATGTGCAGGGTCAAACAATAGCCATATTCTTTATGTAGTACCAATAATAACCAGACTATTATAGTACAACTAATTATGAAGTTATTTTAATTGTATGAAGGGTACAGAAGGAATTAGAGCTTTCTGTATCCTTCAACTCATATAATAAAGCGCTGCATATACACATGGAAAATGTTACTAAATAAGCCATTTGGTCAATCTTGAGATTGAAACATGGCAGCCATTTTGTTGGTCTGCTCATTAGAATACTTCATGTTTATATGTTTCAGCTAGGCTAGTCGACTGAGAAAATTCCCATTGTCTCCAGTTCTGTCTCATTCATATGCTGCAGTTTTGTTCCTCTAAACCAGATTATGACTTTCTTAAATCCCACCAAGAAACTGGGGGCATAACACAAACACAGGCTGGGGCCAGCAGAGAATCAGCACTTCCTATTATTTATTATTTTATTGTACTAGGGTTAAAACATAGATTATTACAAAGGCTGACTACGGGTTTGCCATCACAGTAATAATATAATATTTCAATTATAGGGAATAAATATCTAAAGCTTTCTTGAGGAAAAAGAAAGGATTACCTTGGCTGATCGTTATTGGTTTAAAACTGTTTATGGTGGATGTCACTCACACAACTTGCTTGAAGGTTTAGGTTCAGTTACAGTATAGGGATATGGCACTAATTAGTATAAACATTAACATTTTAAAAGTATAGCCTATAACCTGCACAGAATAGAAACAGCCATTTTGTGGGATGAACCAATGCGCAAATATGTGGGCTGATTCTTAGTCATACTGGTAGATCTGTCTTTGCCAGCATAAAGAACTGCTCCACTGAGTGCAGGCAGTGCCATTGTGAGCATGTATTAAAAGCTCTGTATAATTCGTGCAAATGGGAGAGTCTGTTTGTGACGGATCTCTTGCACCCAGCATGGGACTGTACTAATGATGATAGTTGCGACGGCTGGTTCATTGCTTTTGCCCATAAAATGGCTCCAGAATATTTAATTAAAAAGAAAAACTTGCCAACTGGTAAATGAATAACATGCTCCTACATAGAAAAAGAATAATGATTCTGTCTTTGATAAATGTCCCATTGTAAGTATGTATGTGTGTATATGTGCATTTTATTCATATGTACCACTTAGCTGTCACAAAGATGAACGTAACATTGTATGTGCATCCAGTTAATGTGAGCATATACACACACAACACATACATGTAGAAATTGGATAGGCTATCCTACCAAGGACCAAATTCAATATATTTCACATGTCTGCTGAGTGATTTCACAATTTTGTAAGCTAAGTTTTGTAATATTTTAGATATTTAATGTTCCCATTTGTTTTAAAAGTAATTTTGCCTTTCCCTAATCATATATTATGTTAATAATGACATTGACTGCTATGCAAGTCGGTCCCTTTATAACAGAAGTATGCAGCCTTGGGATGGATAGAGATGTTGGTGCATGCTGGTAGTTGCAGTTCAGGAATACCTTGTGTCAGGATCTGCGTTATGCTCATGTGTTGGATATAATGCTTCTGTTAAAAAGGTTAAAACTAAACAGAATCACACAAGTCACGCACAGAAAGAAAATCAATTGGCAAATGGGTTTATGTTTAATATGTTGAGATCTGTTAATACAGAAGCCATTTCCTACGATGGCACTACTTAAACAATCATTTAAATGTCAAATTATCAATAATTTAACTATAGTAAAAGAGCACATGCCAGACACGGAGGCAGCCATTGTGTGAGTTGAACCACATCATTACTTCAATACTTCAATAGGAAACAGTGACATCACTGAGGCTCTCCATGATGACTGGTTCCTAGCTGCACATGTGCTCTTAATACGGTTTCACCATGAGGTAGGTGACTCACCAGCTTGTATGTCCGCTTCTACAATGTTGCTTACATATATTGAGTTGTATGTATACTAGACATTGCATGAATGCATAGGAAAGCCAATAATCAACTGCAAATTATAAAATTATTATAAAAATGGCAGTTATTAGTTACCAGTAACATATTTCATATTTGACACAACAGACATATAATATTTAGAAATAAAATTTAATATGGCTATGATGCCAATTACTTTTTTAAACAGAAAAACCCCTCTCGTTAATTTGGAAGAAGCCGTTTAAACATGTGGTTCCCTTCTTCTGGATACTGTTTGTGACTTCTACTCTAGCTATTAAGACACAGCAGAGGGATATGGTTCCAGTCCAAGGCCTGGACTATGAAATAACAATAAGCTTCCCCAAACATGAAGTAGCACTTACATATATGCAGATATTGCAGGTTCAGGAAACGTTTACATTGTACACATTGGTGAATGCCCTTTAATCGTAATTAAGACGATATTTTATATATCATGTAGAATATAAAACAAGAGAAATTCTTGCCTACCTGGAGACAGCCATTTCATCTACCAGTTAATTAGGGAACCAATGACATCACAGGAATGAGGCATCAAGTTGCTGCCTTTACTTTGAGTAGGGGTCTGGTGCACATTAAATGAAAGCAAGATCAGTTTGACAATTACTGCTAAGTACAGTAGTGTCACTATAAAATTGGCAACCCTATGAGACTTTCCGGAAACACTGTTGACCAACAAAATGATTTGTACTATATAAAAATAATATTTAAATGATATTTCTGCTTAAATACCAAGTACTGTTATTTATCACATACATAGCAACACAAATTAAATCAGGACATGTATAGTTAAGCTCTAAGTAGAACATGCACTTTATTCTAGCAATTTATATTGTCATCATAAACCTGCACTTAAGAGTACTCACCCATTTTGTAGTACCTGGAGGCTCAGTCTGGTATTCTAAGAATTTTTTTTAAATAAATTAATTCAAGGAGGTAAAAACTAATTTACCTCTAAGTTAAACAAAGGCTCCATTAAGAGATTCTCAACATATTAAAAAAAAATGAGCATTCGTCTCAAACATTGTTTACAGTTTCTTTGTTATTACAAAAGCCAGAACGTTTCAGGGGGACAAAATGGGATCAGGTGTGGGGGGTGGGTGGGTCCACCTTTTAAAATGATGTCTTAAGGCTTAAACCCCTCTCTCACCATCACATGCAGTGGACTTGTGCAACTGTCTCGTAATTTGTTGTGTAAATAAATATATATATTTTTTTCTAAATTAATAAAAAATAACTCACATGTTGTTCGGCAGTATTATGTGCAGAGTTGGGAGCTCTGGGTGGACCCCCATGAAAGGCTGGTCCACTGTAAACTCCTTTTTGTGTGTCTCTATGTCTCCCTCACATGCTGTGGGTATGAATTTTCATCTGAGTATTTTGTAATATGTCCTGTTTGTCCTTGTATAAATAAAAATGTGCTCAGACTTGCAGGAACCTCTGTGGATGTCTGATTTTGGGGGCTTTTCAAACATTTTGTTCACCATAAAGCTATTGTGGGTTGTCAGCATGGACACAACACATTTCAGTAGTTGTAGCCAGTGTCGGACTGGCTCATGAAGGGCACAACTGTGGGATGCAATGTTAGGGCCCATGCTTTATGGGTGCGGGCAGTTATCATTGACTGAGGCCAGTATCCATAGAAACTTGGACAATCATTAGAGACCACATATCTGACCCTCTAGTAACAATGTATAATTCAAGTGCCCTGTCTGGAACCTGACATGAGAGCAAGAAGTGTGACCACCTGGAATTACACTGTAACCCTGTGGGCCAGTCTGACCCTGGGTGTAAAAATTTGAGGGGTGTCCATTTACCTTGTATTAGGAATACACTCCTTGGCAAAGATTAAGGTCAAACTATCCATAGATTTATTTTTTCAAAACAGGACTTGCAGAAGGTAATGTAGGTGGGTTTAGAACAACCTGTAGCCAATAATATTGACAACGGCATCAATAAATTTCTCAGTGTTGAATTGAGGATAAAACTAGTACATTTTTAATGAATGTTTCACATCAACAAAAACAAATGAAATGGAACAGGAAAATTCTTCAACAGATCCAGTCAGTCTCTCTTCTGCATGTTACCAGACTGAACCCGCCATTCTATATATGGGACAAGAATAATGACCACTAGGGGGCAGAGAGAATGGCGCAAAAAGTTTAAGAGGTAGTAGAGTAAAGGAGGGGATATAGGAAGCGGAAGTGATTGCTGGAGTCTCAAAATGAGGAAAGTGAGTAGCAGAAAAATGACTTTTTCACGTCGCCCTGAAGTGAGTGCACTCAGGCTGTGCAGCAATTGACAGTTCAGGGCAAATCCCAATCCTAGTGCGTTCCCTGCACTCCTTGTCACAGAGGAAAAGGGTCTTGTCTCTGTCCGTAACCATTCTGGTTTTAAGCACCATTTGTTTGCTAGATGAATAGACCTAACATCACAAGAGACACAAAAAGGGATCATATTCAGAAGAGCACAACACTTGTAGGCCATTGTCATTAATCACCTTAGAAATTTACCAACATTGCAAGAGAGAAGTTTTATCAGTAGTAGACAGTTGATCTATACCCTCCAACATGACCCATTCCATTAGGTACAAAATGCTCTGCTCCCGGACTTCCCTCTTACTGTCTGATTGCCGTCACCTGTGTTCAACCAGTTAATGGATGAGAAGCGTGTTTCAACACAGGTGATGGCAATCCTACAAGTAAGAGGGAAGTCGAGGACCAGAGCATTTTGTACCTAATGGAATGTTGGAAGGATATGTAGATCCTGACCACTTACTGTGTATTAGAGTAATCCTGACAGTTACTCACCATGAAAGGTCCATCCCGACTGCATTCATTCCCCAGTAAACAAGAAGTGCCCCGAACAGAAGAAACAGAGAAACCAGTGCAAAAAATCCAAAACCATGGCCATGGGGAACAGTACGTGGCAAGATGTATCCTAATAGCACCCCTAGGTGAACAGATAACATTTCATATGCTTTATTACAGTTAAAACAGAGATATCCTCCAACCCCTGGTTCAGCTAGAGCTGGGGCAGCCAACTCCAGTCCTTGAGAGCTACCAACAGTTAATGTTTTCCAGATCTCCTCACAGAATCACAAGTGAAGTAATTCGCTCCACCTGTGGATCTTTGAAAAATTTTCAGCTAGTAATGAGTGCACCTGTGCAGCAGCTGGGGCGACTGGAAAATGTGAACTATTGGTAGGTCTCGAGGACCGTAGTTGACTACCACTGAGCTAGGGTGAGTCCCAGGCATGTCCAAACTATGGCCCGCCAGCTGTTGTGAAACTACAAGTCCCATCATTCCTTGCCACAGTGTTGTTATTAGGGAATGCTAAAACTATGGCAAGGCATGCTGGGATGTGTAGTTTCACAACAGCTGGAGGGCCACAGTTTGGACATGCCTGAGCTCGATCCTACATAAATGCTCCTGGTAATTAAAGCTGTCCAGACACTGGTTAAGAAGTAAGAAACTTTTATGCACAGAAAATAAATACAGTGGGGTAAATTTACTAAGATGGGAGTTCTAAAGAAGATGTAATGTTGCCCATAGCAACCAATCAGATCCAATCTATTATCCTCTAGAATGTGCTAAATAAATAAGTAGAATCTGGTTGCTATGGGCAACATCCCATCTTTAATATAACTCCCATCTTAGCAAATGTACCCAATTGTGACTGATTCTGAGATAGAAGCAAATCATTAAAAAAAATTAACTTTGTATTTGGAACAAACCATGTTGCACTGCAAGCGGTTCAAATACATTTATTGTTTGCAGGTAAATACTGCCTGCTTTTGCATTTAGTCCACATATGAGGGGCAGCTTCTTTTGAAATGTACACTTCAATTAATATCTGTGTACATAGATATTTTTGGAGCTGATATTGGAAAAACGGTCAGTTATTACATTACTTTATTTTTTAAGAAAAAAATTATTTGATACATTGCTTTTAGCTTCATCATTTAGAATAGCATTCTTCATCACTCTCTCCTGTCATTCTTGTCTCCATGTTAATGTCCTTCACATACTGTAGATATTAGGAGCACAGGGGCATACTGTATGTATTTTTACTTCAAATCATGTTAATACGTCAGTTTCTGCATGACTTAAGTATCCTGTTATGAAGCAACAGCCAATTGCAGGAGCTATCACAGAAATCTGCAAGAGCTAATTAACACTTCAGACCACAGTCCCCATTATTCTCAATGAGGACTGTGATCTGACTAAATATGTACTAACTGTAAAAAGCATCGCTTTACAGAACTTGGTCTCCTCAGATAGCGGCATACTTGCCTACTCTCTCCAGAAATATCCTGGAGGATCTTGAAAATCGGGTCGCCCTCCTTGCCCCCGAGAGAGAGAGAGGGAAAAGGGTAGTGGCAAGTTCCCCTACGCCGTAAGGACCTGGGGAGGAGAGGGGGCGGGGAGAGGAGGAACAAGGTAAGAACAAGAGACCCAAATGGACCAACACGTGCTCGCCACGCTTTGGGCACGGAGGGTTTGTTCCTTCACTATCCATGCCACCACTGGTTGCATTCAATAACCAGGTGGCAAGCAAAGCTGAGCGAGCCACTATGCCCGAAGCGTGGCGAGCGAAACAAGCCCTTGTTCTTACCTTTCGCCTCCTTTCCCCACCCCCTCTCCTCCCCAGGTTCTTATGGCGAAGGGGAACTAGCCACAACTGAGGGAAAAGTCAGCCGCAGACCACTCAAAATGCCCCTCGGCCACCCTCATACAGCGCACAAAAGTGGGACAGAGCAACAATGACGTAATGGTGGAGCCACTGTTAAGGTGAGGGAAGAGGTCAGGAATCATTGTCGTAGCACAGAGATTTCCTGGCCTCTGCGATGGGTGGCTTGCCTGGCACCATGGGTGGGAGAGAGATCCGATTCTGCATCCTAGTATGCAGGTCAGTGCAATCACAGCTGCTTCTATGGAAGGATATCATTTACAGTGATAGTGTCTTATCAAAAAGCTACCCCAACAACTCTCACCTAGGTATACACAGTAATAGGGATTTATATAACATTATCTCACCAGCTAAGATCCCAGCCAGCACCTGGTGAGGGAAATGTGCCAAGATAAACACTCTGGAAACTGCAATTCCCACCATCAGCAGAATGTACAGGACAAGTGGAAGAAACCGTTGCACGACTCTGTAATAACAACACTTATTTATTTATTGTTTCTTATATAGCGCAGCAGATTCCGTTGCGCTGTACAATAGTAGACAGTGATAAGACAAACTGGGTAACAGACAGATGTGGAGGTAGGAGGGCCCTGCTGCAAGCTTACAATCTATAGGATATATATATATATATATATATATATATATAGTAGTAGGAGAGTGCCGGCACTCGACTCCTCCAGATGATTGTGCCAGGTGCCCTCGCTGCTGGAATCGCCGCGGCGGTGCCAGAATTACATAGAATGATGTGGCGCGGCACTCTGGTCTGGTGTAGACAAATCACAACACGTAGCCGATGGTATCGGTTGACGTTTCAGCCTTTATTTTGGCTTTTCTCAAAACAGCTTACATGGATTGAGAAAAGCCAAAATAAAGGCTGAAACGTCAACCGATACCATCGGCTACGTGTTGTGATTTTTGTCTACACCAGACCAGAGTGCCGCGCCACATCATTATATATATATATATATATATATATAGGGTAGTCTTTAGCATATGGCATCCAGAGTCGTTAAATCTTAAGCTACACATACATGGTCCGTTTAACGGATCCGTTTCTGACTTAAATAGTACACATCGCATCGCATGCCTTGTGCATGCAGTGTGCACGCAATGCGATCCGATGCGATGTGTAGCTAGTACAAAAAGTATGTGCAGCACATACTTTTTGTACCGTACTATGTGATGCGCGGGAGCGCGCATCGCATAGTACAGAACGGAGCCGCCGCAAAACGGAGCGTGTATGGGCTCCTGTAGGCTGACTATATACAGTGAGGAAAAAGAAAGTTGCTTCACCAGTGCCCATTATTTAATTAATTAAAAACATTTTTTGTTATCTACAAACTGAAGATTATGTGGTTATAAACTGGATATAATCCTAGAAATCATGGTAAAAGTTTGTTAGAAGTTAATTGAAGTAAATTAATAGTCTATATGTAGTAAACTGCACCTCTGAGAACATCAGGTTTACTATTTTCTGGCCATGTTACTGCGGGCTAATTGATTCACTGGGGCTATTCAATTATAGCCTAAATCAACCCACAGACTGCAGCAAACACATATAACTGCTTGAGCCTAATATACTCAAACAGAAATCTGCATTAAATCACCTGAACGGGAATTGCCTTGGTCTCCTGTGCCGAGCTGCAAATGTGTTTCTGTTGTTTCTGTTGTGCTTCCCTGTTTCAGCTGTGGTTAAAGATCAAGTGATTGGGTACTTATGTATTATCTGGACTCCCATGTTAAATGCACCCCATTTTTTCATACCCCTACTATCCAACTACGCATGGAGGTGATTTTATATAGTGTGGCGAGCCACCGTGCCCGAAGCGTGGCGAGCGCAGCGAGCCCCACGAGGGGACACGGTCTCATAAGAAAACCGGGAGCCCAGATATTACATAAGTACCAGTGATTGTTATGCAACCGCTTGTTCAATTTTATCCCTGATCTCCTTTAAAACCCAGCCTAATTTCATGGGTTGCCTTTGCTGTGATAATAACATAACATATTTTCTCTGAATTCCATACCCGGGACTCAAACTATCATCCTCGTGTACTATAGTCACACAGCTACCTACAGGCAGGGTATAAAGTGGTCATGCAGAGGTGGGGGAACTCATTTCTCTATGCCACCTAAATCCCCCCCCCCCCCCCCCCCATTAGGCAGAGACAGGGCCAGTGGTAGGGTTTTTGGCATCCCCTTGTAAACTAGAATGCGTTTCTGTGAGAATTATTGTGGAGGTTAAAATGTTCCACCTCACCATTAGAGGTGGTGGAACTCAGTTCCACCCAGTTCCCCCTCACTTTGACCCCTGCCTACAGATGTGTCCACTATTGCTGCAGTGGCACCAAACATTTCTTCTTGGTGCAACTTGGCTTAAGCAGAACATCCTTTTCATTTAAAAGTGAAACGTGATGCAACATAACACAAAACTGCAATGATATCTGTGACATCTGAATCTGGCAATTAAATACAATGTGATTTTGGAATTGGCCATTGGAAAGGCGTATGAACTAATGGTGTCAAACTGCGACTGCAACAGCGATAATTTTACCTTTAACATCCATGAGGTAAAATGTGTGCTATTGGCCTACCGGTGTGCAGTTTGTGCAGCGGTTCATCACAACCCAAGGAATTCAGAAAAATAAATATTATTAACACAAATTGTAAAATGGCATATAAAGTTTTCTGAAGATAGGAAAATCCGTAAATCTGCAAATAATCCAATCAATCATTTGTCTGGTTTAACCACTGATAAGATGCCTGTATTGTGGCCTTTCTTGGTGGCCAGATTTACAGATCTTAATAGTATTGCAGAGTAGGCCCCCATACATTAGTCCGACTTGTCCTATGGACAAGTCGGACCTGATTTCCCCCTGCAGCTCCCCGGGAGGGACACACACGATTAGGCACTGATGTGCCAAGTTTTGCAAATGATACATCGCATGCGATGTATCATTTGCAACTCCGGGGAGCTACAAGGTGGAGGGAGCAGGGGGGCAAGGGACATCCATGTGGCGGGTGGAGGATGCTGCAAGGTGGCTGGGGGGCGCTGCTAGTAGCCCAGAGGCAGCGGACGCTGTGGGGGACACAGGCGGCAGTAACGTAGAGGCAGGCAGGGGGAGCCGGGAGCTGTCAGCGCTGGAGAAAAAAAAAGCCCATACAATGAATGGGCGGACTGTGATTGGCTGAGCGCTCTCTCAGCCAATTGCTGACTGGCTGAGAGAGCGCTCAGCCAATCACAGTCTGCCCATTCATTGTATGGGCTTTTTTTTTCTCCAGCACTGACAGCTCCCGGCTCCCCCTGCCTGCCTTTACGTTACTGCCGCCTGTGTCCCCCGCAGCGTCTGTGTCCCCCTTCCTACACCGGACGGAGCATTGACAGCTCCCTGCTCCAGCTCCCCCTGCCCATCTCCCTCGCCAGCATCCGCCGCCTGTGTCCCCTGCCCGGCTGCACATAAGATTTAGCAAAACTTATGTGCAGCCAGTCCGACCTCCCGACTCTGACCCGATGCGCACGGGACCGCGCATTGGGTCGGACCGGGTGTCTATACCTGCGATTTGGCCCGATTTCACTGCCCGATCCATCTGAATCGGGTGAAATCGGGACCAAATCGCAGAGTGTATGGGGGCCTTTAAGGCCCCCATACACTCTGCGATTAATTAGTATTTCTTTTCTGTCTAGTCAAAACAACTGGAACTTATTAAAGTATTTAATTGCGACTTTATTTTGGTAATTTTTCGCAGATGCAGTTTCACTTTTATTTATGTCAAAATGGCACCAGCAGAAAATGACAAAAAAATGGATGAAAATGGTTGCAATTTCGGTGGAAACATGTGGATCAGTGAGTAATTCGCCAATACACATGGTTTTAGACCGTGACGGATTTTTTGACTTACCGAAATATCATCACTTTGATTGAATAGGTCAAATTTAAATTCAACATAAAAATGTCGAAAAGTGAAGTCGAAAAAACTGCATTTAATTGAATACCCCCTAAAAGTACAATAACAGCTTCGACATCTCTTTTTACACAGTGCAACTGTATTTTCCCCAATTCCGAACTTAAAAATATATAATTCTATTTGTTTAAAAAGATATTGGTCATCGGCTTTGCCTCTTGAATTGCCACCAGAACTGTGCCAGTTCCTGCACTTCGCAGGTTATTATATAAGGGTGATCATGTATATTGTGACAAATGTGCAAATAATTTACCCTGACATCTACCATTAAATAGTTTAAGAGACTTTTCATTAGGCTTTCTTCTATAAATAAAGACTATCTTACCTTTGGGAATGGTTAATAAAGTACATCATTATGGGCATCAGAGCAGCTCCTGTAATCATGCAGTGACCTGAAGGGCTTCCTGAAAAAATTAATTTGGCATTAGTGGCCACACAGAAGTCAATATTAGCACTTACTATGGCTCAATGCCATCATGTAGTAAGCTTGAAGCATACTTCATATCTAGAAAGGGCTATATTTTTTGTAAAATTGCCTGTTTTAGGTACTTACCAGGACCTGTCTCACAAGTGGAAGGGAACTGCTTCAGATTGTGGTCATCATATAGGCCTGATTCATTGACCCACCAAAATGGGCGCTCTCCAAAAAGAAACCTGAGAGAAGATTAAGCAACTGAGTATAGGTTATACCAATGTGTCATTACACCCATTTTTCCACCACAATCTCGAGTCATTCCCAGGATTTTAGATTCGGGACTTGGGGCAGGTCTCCATTGATATGTCCCCGTATCCACTGCCCTGTTTTCACAGGTTTTTGACACAGGAAACCTGGGAAAGCAGGGCAGCGGGCGGACAGAAACCGGTTGCCAGGCAGCGGGAGGCACCTGCACAATGGCAGCCTCCCCTGCCTTGGTTGATAATCCCTTTACCCAGGATTTTTACCTCATCCCCATTTCCACTGAAAAAATCCCAGGTACTACTGTAGATGTGCTTTTATGTGCAAAAAACGGGGATTTTAGGTCAGTAGAATAGGGGTAAATGATTGCAACCAAATCTTTTTATAAAATAATGCTCAATAGCCAGAGGCAGCTTCTACCTGTTTTTTGGATGGGGGCTGATGCTACCTATGCCCAAGGAGAAGGTGGAGGAGAGGAGATAGGTGGGTCCCGGTAACAGTAAGGCACAAATCCCTGGCGTCTGCCGTCTATGAACTGTATCGTCTGCAGCTTATGGACTGCATTAAAGGAAGCATGGTCTCTGATAATCACACTTTTCCTGTCCTGCGGGGAACTTGAAGGCAGCATTTCTAATAGGAATTCACTTCCAGTCACAGTTTAGCCAGTGCAATAACACACTGCAACTTGATCCCTGCAGTGGTGGAGTTTATGGGGGAAGGGTTTGCTGCAGTCTTGTAGCCAATAGGTAAAATATGCAACTGCATATACAAAACAGTTGTATTGAAGACAAATTAGGGAATAGGGAAGACGTTTCCTGCTTCAAGGGCTTAGCAGTACACATTTTTAGCTTTTCAATTACCCCCAGATATTAACACCCGTACATATTCAAAGGCAGGGGTCAGAGCAGCAGCATAATATTGGTCAAATAGTCTCCATGGCAAAATAAATAAACAACCTGATGATGTAATGAGTATATACTGTAAACATTACGATAATTAACATACAAGGTCCCTTGCAACTCTGCTACTGTCAGGCTTTTTGCCAAAAATGTGTCTTAATCATACTTGCCTACTTTTTAAAATGGATTTCAGGGAGATTCCATACCTCCCAACTTGTGACCTGCCGCGCCGAAGGCGCGGCCGACCCTGAATGGGGGGGGGCCAAAACAAAGTGGGCGTGGCCTATTAGGCATGATCATGTCCCCATTGGGGACAGACTCGCACTGTGCGGTCTGGATTTTTAGCTGGGAGGAGGGCTTTGCAGGGAATCGGGGGACTGTCGCCTAAAATGGGAGCCTCCTGCAAAATCCAGGAGTGTCGGCAACCTACTATCAGCCTAAATACACACACACACACACACACACCAGTGTTAGGCTATACACACACAGTGCATTCACACACAATGACACACACATACACACACAGTGCCAGGTTTAATAGATACACCCATAGGTCACCTACATACACACATTAAAGTCAGTGCCAAGCTAAAAAAAACACAAAAAACAAACAGATCACATGACATAGCTGCCTACACACAGGACCAGCCAGCATGGAGCTTCTGTGGCAGAACAACATCATGTACTACTGTACTACTAACCTGGGAACGGAGCACTCCTGCTCCTCCCCCAGCCTCTCCTCCGAGCTCCCAGCTGGCAGGTCTGTCAGTTTCCACACCAGCAGCCTTCTATGCTGGTCCCCGTCTCTCCCCCTCCTGTGTCTCCAGCATGCAGCAGCAGCAGCAGCAGCTCTCAGAAGAGGCAGAGGGGAAGAGGTCAGAGGGGCGGGCTTCACTCACTGCTGCACGGAGTCTCCCAGCTTGCCGACAGCTAGCAGGCTCTCACACTGATGTTGCGACGCGTAGTACTTCCAAGCCCCGACCACATCGCGCCGGACTAGCGCATGCGCAGTCCGTTGTTTTTGCTCAGCTTTGAAATTCCGGGGGATTGGGGAGGCTTAGCGGGGGACCGGGAGAATGGTGTCTAAAGCGGGAGGCTCCCGCAAATTGCGGGAGAGTCGGCAAGTATGGTCTTAATCCCAATACAATATGTCTAGGATGTATCAGGAGACCGTGCTGATTAATCTAACATGTGACACTTGTATATTGTGTCACCGAGCCTGTATACGGTACTTAAATAAAAAAAAGCCATGGCTGCAACAATGGTGCACTTTTTATACAAAGACTCTGTTGCACATATCAGATTTATCATCACAGTCTGCTGGTGCATCCATTGCGTTTCGACTAAGATGCATTTTTGGCAAAATAGACGCATGACACAAGAAATTTTTCATGTGACGTAGCATACCAAGAGGGGCTGTTTGGCGAGACTGCATCAATCATGTATGAGAAAATATCTGTAAGTTCCTCCTTGCTTTCATGTTTGTTTCATATCTGTTCATTTTTGCCACTTGGATTGTTATAATAATAATTTGTATTATCTTTGAAAGTCTCATTGATGCTTCTTTTATCATGGGCAGAATTTATTTTCTCATTCTCCTATATTGAGGGGAGGGGGAGTAGGTAAGTACTGCAGTTTTGAGAGGAGGGTTTCTTGGGATTCCAAGATTGGAAATACGGCATACACGGCATGGAGATTCAGTGCCATTGTCCATATTAGGCAGATGCCTAATTTCTATTGGTCTGGTGCATATTAAGTTATCTTTCATTTCTATTGGTCTGGTGCATATTAAGTTAACGAATATCCATTGGAAGTGGGTTAATCCTTGAGTGGTTTGGTTTAGTGTTGGGTGCTGGCAGGTGACCCCCCCCCCCTGCTTGTGTATGGGCCCCAGTATGCAGATTACTTAAATGTTCTATTCCTCTCTATAGACCCGAGCTTATGTTTATCCTGTTGGCACTTACCCCTATTGGTCTCCTTATTTTGTTTCATGAACCTGAAAGGTGCCTTTTATCCTTCTACCTATTGACTCTCTGTATAGTGATAATGATGTAGTCACCCCAATTCATTTTTTGTTTCTAATATATTACTCACTTACCCTACTGAATATTGAGACAACTACTTTTTATTTCCGACATTATGTTGTTATATGGTTTTCTATTTTATTTGTCTTTTCTACTCTACTCTCTTCTCTCTTAACGGGCACCAATTAGATACGTTTGGCATGTTTCCGTTTTATCCTGTTTGTTTTAATAATGTGGGTGTAAGGTGTTAAGTGTTCAAAAAGCAATTAAAAACAATGTCATACTAATGCATACACATTTGTAGCTCACCACTTAAAGATAAGATTCAGCCACTCGCTTATGATGCCTAACCACAGAACAGTCACTCCCAGTTTGCGCTGAAGAGCATATGCCAGGGGGAAGTACAGGAGAAATATGGAGCCCGGGTCTCCGAGATAGGTCACCCAGAGCCACAATTCATCAGAACCAGGGAGATGTTCCTGTAGGTAACCAGCCAACGCAACACCAGCAATGTGTACTTCATCCATCTGCAATAGAGCACAGACTATTGGCACTGATGTGTTAAATAAAGTATCTGTCATCACTAATTTATGGTCTGGGATTAAACAATAAATTGATCAAATATTCTTTGCATATAACATGAACACCTTTTCATTTACTTTTTTACTGCCTCCTCCCTCACCTGTTAGTCCTGTCCTAGTGCAGTTACAGTATTTTGTATCCAACCCCTCCAGGATGTACAAGAGTAATTAAACAGAAGCAATACTAAGGCCAGTATCCAATGCAGCGGGCGAACTGTGACAGCTCGCAGGGCTGCCTGCTCACTGGCATAGCTCGCAGGGTCAGTATTCAACTGACCCCCTGCATATGCCCATTCCCCCTCACTCCGTTTTTGGAGCGAGGGGGTATAGGCGTATACAGCCGCTAAAACAGCAAGACTCGCAGCTAAATGCAGTAGGCTCCCTGCATTAACCGCGACCCTCTCTGTTTATTGGAATCCTCGCTGTCCTCTGACAGCGTGGATTCCCCTGGAACATTGAATCGAGTGAGCGGCCGGCGTGGGGGTTAAACAGCAAGGATCGCGTATTTTCTGAAGTCCTTGTCGTTTAACCCCCTCGATGGCTGCATTGAATACGGGCGAAAGTCTACAGGAATTTATTTGACTGTTATTTAACTGTAACTGTGCATGCTGTACCTGGACTCAAGAACTTGCCAAATGCTTGACACAAACGTTCCTTGAAATATGCAGTAATATCAACGAATTCAGTGAAAAAATCCTTCTGCTCCTCATATAAAGCACAGAGCTGGTGGAATGTCCTAGAAAATAAAGATGACAGAAAGACACTTTTTTTTTTGCTATTCTTCATACAATGCTGTATGTATATAACACTTATGCAGCCCACACACGCATCGATTTTAGAATGCGTTTTGTACTTTTAAAGTACAAAACGCATCGTGCGTACAATTATCGGGGTGTATTAGTGCGGCGTGTGCGACGCGATGCTGTGCTATGCGCGTTCCCGGGGGCCGATTTTAGATGTCCAAAAAAGTATGTGCAGCAGGTACTTTTTTGGACATTATCGCATAGCATCGGGCTCAGCATTATACAGGCATACGAGCCGATGCTATACGACGTTTTTTTTTTTGGGGGGGGGGAATAATTACATACAAATTGTTATCAACAACTTTATTGCAGGTTTAAAACATGTGAACTCGAACAAAATAAAGGTCAGAAAAAGCCAGTGAAAAAATGTGCTTAAATCGCACAGCATCGCATCGCAGACAGCAAAATAACCATCACATCGGGTCATGCTTAATTCTGGCAGTAAAATTGTAAAGAACCATTGTACATCCAAAAACGCATAGCACTGAAATCGGTGCGTGTGTGGGCACCTTTAATTTCCAGTCAAAAATCTTTGTCATGGCATAAAGACAGTGCAGGTCTGTTTCTGAATCTGACTCAATGCTGTTCATGTAAGTTGTTTTGTGACTGCGCATGTGTCTAAACCCCTAAAGTCACTGGATGAATATGTCCCATGGTGACTTTGCAAGTTAGAGAAGATATTAGAAAACATGGCTGCTGCGCCAGGATGCTAAAGGGAGTGCAAGTAAGCCAAGGTGGTGCCCGACAAGGCTTAGGGGACCGAAGTCCAAACGGCAGGAAGGTCAGGGGGCAGGCAGGTATGTCTCTGTATCCATAGGCACGCCAAGGATCGCCCCTAAAAATGCAATTTCTCATCCCTTTAGCGGATTTAATAATTATTAAATATTAGGGGCCTGATTCATGGTGTGAATATGGCCTAATCTAACAAACTGCACATCCACCTCAGAACAATATGCATCTTTGTTTCTGTCCGTCAATTAAATGGGTGTTTCTGGGAGTAAACCGAGCATAAACATGGGAGAGAACCTTCATATGAGCGTTTTACCAGACCCTATAATCTGAGTTGTGCATATGCTAAAAAAGAATAAGTAAGCTGTTAAAAGAACCTGCTACAAGCTGTAAACCCTTTGAGCACATGTGAGTGCAACCATGAAATATAAAATTGATCCAATCTTTCCCTACAATATTTGCACTATGTTGTTCCTTTCTGTGTCATTACAGATTGTAATATAAAAGGGAGGTATTGGTTTATATCTTTTATATAAAGAAAAGGTGCTTGGATAGTGTTTTGTAATCGCCACTGTGTCACACGATTGTTTTCTTTGCACTGTATTTTAACTTTTGAGTCCTTGGCGAAGGCTTGATAGTGTGTACACAGGCTGATCTAAAATAGCATAGACGCGCAGTACCAGCAAAAACTTTTTTGTGTTGCATATGCTAAGGAAAAATCGATTTTATTTTGGTCTTACCTTTTACACTTAACATAGGATAGGTGTGCCAATGACAATGATGAAAGCTGCTCTAAAATAATGGAAAAGGTGGGGTAGTGTGATGCACATGGATAAGGATACACAAATACCCCTTTCACATCACACAACTAACACGGGTCCGACCCGGGTCACTGTGCATGTGAAAGAGTCTTTTGAAAACCCGACCTGGGTTAAATTAAGGATTAATCCTGGGTCAGGACTGGGTTGCTGTGTAATGTGATCAGGTAACACAGGTCGAGCAACCTAGGTCCTGTTCACACTAAAGGGAGGAGACAGCATCAGCTTCAAGCACTGCCTCCCCCACCCTCCAATGAGGCGCAGTTGCTCACCGATGAAGCCAGCGACCTGACTTATTGCCAGGTCACTGTGGGGAGCTTCACCTCACTCATGCTGGGGTGCGACCTGGCATTTGCGATGTGAAAGGGGTAATAGTCAAAGTATTCTGTTTGTAATCCATTCACATTAAGAATGCAGCCAAAGTTGTACCTGCGCACTACTCGGAGTCACGTCTTATATGTACTTTTTTTTTCTTTTCAAACTCAGCACATTTCCTATTCAGTATTTTGCTATACAATGGCCTCCCTTGCCCTGCTGCTCCCATTAACCAGTGCAAGTAACTAATCTATTACAGATGATGCCATCAAAAGCAACCTGTTTGGGAAACATGCCAGAAAGATAGAAAACTTTACAGATTCCCACTGTACATTCCAAGGTGTTCATAGAGGCCCTTATTCAGATCGATTCGGTCGGGCACAAATTTGCATTGAGACCGATCTTTTGCGTATGCGCAGCAGCATTTCTGCGCATGGGTATACGTTGGGAGCGTGGGGTGATAGCAGGGGGTGGAGAGGGGCGTGGGATGATAGCCTCTATCATGGAGAAAAACTCTCTCATGGAGCATCCAGGTAGCAAGATATGGAGACTACAAAGGAAAAAGGCAATGCAGGAGCTCAGAGTAATGGTGTATAGAAGCTACAAGTAACATAAGCAGATCAACTGAAAAGCATTACTTGCTATAGACGTACACGTGGACATTGAAGCATACAACTCACAATGTAAAAAACTGCTGTGACTTGATAATAGGTATTCATTCATTTATTGCAATACAGATTTGTCCTTATACACCAAGCTTCAATACGCCATGCGCCAAGTGAGCTGCATCCGTTGGTATACTGTAACAACTTCTTTAGATTTGAGACTTATTTACACTGCATACACAGCGAACACTACTCAATCTGTAACAAAAATGGTAGGCTCCAACTTTAACCGCACATAAATTAGTGTAAATATGTACAAAGTTGCAGATGAAGCACAATGTAAATCGGCGTAAAAAAAGGTGCGGACACTGCATCATAGCTCTTCGTATACAGAAATAGACTCATTCACACACAGATGTACAAGTGTCCCATATTAAATGAATAATATATTAATAGTGCAGTCTGGTTTTGCGGTTTTGTCCCATCCGATTGTTTCATTTGTGCAACTAAGATGAACATTCGAGTGAAAAGGCTGCTTGGCTGATTAATACTGAACATGAGGTTCCTCGGTGTGAGGTATTTGATTCCTTGTCTATTTTATAGATTGCAAGCTCATAACCTTTATAATAATACCCCAAGATCTGTCCGGTCTCCAACACGCATGAACATTGGGAACCAGGGCACACGCCAGTGGAGTGCACTGCCTATCCAGCAGCTTCCAGTTGGGGAAATGGGACTGAACCTAGTCGGAGAGGCGAATATGTCAGGCCACCGGGAATGGGTAAGTATGGGAGCAGGCAGGAGTAGCATAGAGTGAGTGCTAATGTACTGAGGTGGAACAGGGAAGACTGTGGTGATCCTGAATGTCCTTTATTGTTCTGTATAATAAGTCTGTCCCCTCCAACTGCTTCCAATAGCAACAGAACAAACCTAACCAGTAATGACAGGACCACTTTGGCCGGGGTAAGTATAAAACTGAGATGGTGTGGGACAGAGAAGTTAGACCATCATACAGCTGAAACTGGGACAGTATGACTCATAGGGCAGTATTCAATGCCCTCTTTCAGCATGTGTAGCGAATCCTGTTTAGGATTCGCTGCACATTCGCCGCATTCCGGAGGGCTGGAGCATTCTCTGCCAGCCCTCCTTGTCTACCTGTTCAACGTCGCAGGGAGCCGGGGAACGGCGGCAGGCAGATGGAAGCCTCCCTGCCTGCGTCGGAATGTGTGGGGGGGGGGGGGGGAGGAGGGCTCCCAGGGACACAAAGCTGCCCCCCCCCCCCCCGGGAGAGCTGACAGGGGACGCGGGTAGGGAGCCGCTGCACTGGTCCCGCTCGTGCATATGTAATGAGCGGGACCAGTGTGCAGTGAATATTTAATGAGCAGCTCCTGGCCCCCTGCTGGCGAATGTGTAAAAAAATAAATTAAATATATATTGCAGCAAGCACATGAATAAAAACAGCATGCCCCTTCACAGAATACAATTTCTGATTCTTTCATCGAGCAGTGAACATTGAATAGGGTGAATCAGATTTTCAGTGAAAAAGATTCACCGCAATGAGTGAAAACAGCCCGATTCGCCGAAACTAACGGTGAATCGGGAGCATTGAATACTGCCCCAAGTCTAATGGCTGTGAGGATAAGCAGTGGTCTACCTGCTCTGGCCCAGTGGGAAATTAGAATGAACTAGAGAACATTACACACGTCTTGTTACCTTTCTTATTAAAAACCCTCAAAGATAAGATAACCACTACATATTTATTAGGGGGGTCTATTATTTTACTATTAATAAACTAGGGTCATAGCATACAAAATAAATAAGTAAAGCAATGTATAAGGTGCTGAAACCTTGTGTTAAAGAATCACACTCAATCGAGATCAAGACTTACCAGCCTTACCATAAGACTTAAAAGAGGTAATACAATTGGGATATCATACACATTACATAAAGTAATGAAAGGTTATTTAAAAGATGGCATAAAACTGTATTGCACATTTATGTATGAAAACCAGAGGTGTATCTATAATCGGTGCAGTGTGCACAGTGCACCTGGCCCCTGGGGTCACTTGTTGCAACCATTTATTCTTATGTTTCCAAAGTCCTGCATCGGTACCGGTATCTGGACTCATCATAGATTGACTCTAGATTTGCAGTCATTAGGTCGACCACTAATGGTCAGCAGTGGAGGGGTCAACACCTTTAAATGGTCGACAGTGACAAAAGGTCGACACATGCAAAAGGTCGACATATACATGGCCGACACTGAAAAGGTCGACATGCGTCTCATGTTTTTTTGTTTGTTTGTTTCGACTGACTTGGTTCATTCTTTACCATCCACTAGGGCGTGGAGAGAGAATAGAATAGTGCGCCCTGAAGCATGGCGAGCGCAGCAAACTATGTGAAGGACGCGGTACACTTATACGATGTTTATGTCGATATATTGACCTTGAACCTGTCCACCATTTAAATGTGTTGACCTACCCACTGTCGACCATTAGTGGCTATCGACCTAGAGTCAATCTATCATTAGATCTATACCATAACCTCAGTAGCAGCACTGCTAAAATGTGCATGAAAATGGAGCGTCAGCCAGGAAAATGGCCATTGCACCACTTCCTCAAAGACCTGCAGAGTAGACTCTAGCACAACGCTCAGCCTCACACACTTTGCATACAAATATACTATCTGTTAGAGAGGATGGGAGCCGGAGGGAGATGCACACAGGCCCCTTGCCCACTTACAACACCCTTGATAAAATAATTATTCTTTAATGCCTGAATATGTATCCAAAATGTATATCTTGAGCGAGAGTTTCCCTTAGTTTAGAAAAAGTAAGTATAATCAGATGAGTCATAAATGTAATATATATCACTAGTCTTAAGGCAAGTCCAACGGATGGGCAAAAGTTTATGCTCATGACATTCTTGTACCACCTACCCTTCTCAACCACAACAGGGCAAAAGCTGCTGCAGCAGCAAGAGCAGGTATACAACAATCCACCTACCCTACACAACCACAGCAGAGCAGAAGCGACTGCAGTAGCCAGCGCAAGTCTCCAACTATTCACCTTCCCTTTCCAACCACAGCAGGGCAGAAGCTGCTGCAGCAGCCGGAGCAGGTCTCTAACTATCCATCTTTCCTTCCTAACCTCAGCAGGGCAGAAGCTGCTGCAGCAGCCACAGTAAGTCTCCAACAATCCACCTAAACTTCCTAACCTCAGCAGGGCAGAAGCTGCTGCAGCAGCCACAGCAAGTCTCCAACTATCCATCTCCCCTTTCCAACCACAGTAGTGCGGGAGCTGCAGCAGCAGCCAGAGCAAGTCTCCAACTATCCACCTACCCTTGCCAACCACAGCAGGGCAGGAGCTGCTGCAGCCGGTACAGAAGATACCGAAAACCCTAAATGAATAAGCAAACAATCAAGAGAAAAAAATAACTGACCGAGGATTGATCTCACATGGATTTCACGAGTCGCTTATTCATTTAAGTTTGTCAAAAGTTTTGTAAAATGAAAATATTTTTCATTTAATGGACCCTTATAGGATTTTAAGGGTCCACTTAAGGGAGTCTGTTTATTGGCCCTTATTCAGATCTGATCGCCGTACATATTTGTTCTCAAATTGGGCAAAACCAGGTGCATTGCAGGTGGGGCAGATGTAACATGTGAAGATTTAGATTTTTGTGAGTTATTTTGTTTCTGTGCAGGGTAAATACTGGCTGCATTATTTTTACACTGAAATTTAGATTTCAGTTTCAACACACCCCACCCAAATTTAACTCTCTCTGCACATGTTATATCTGCCGCACATGGTTTTGTCCATTTCGAGAACAAATTTGTACTGTGATCAGATCTGAATAAGGGCCATTGTGTTGCATTAAGAAAGTATCACAATTCATGAAAACAACATAAATAGCATGGACCCTTATGACAGCACCCTTAAGGGCTCATCTGATTAAACCCATCTTTGAACTTAGATCATCCCTTAAGATGATAAGGAAGTTTGAAGATGATTAGTTAAAGCATTTGAAAGTTATAATGGAGCATTCATATACACACACAAATCATTCAATTATACTTATGTAGATGTGAGGGGGAGTGGTATAGGGTTCCGACAGTCGGGATCCCGATGGTCAATATCCCAACTGGCCGGACCCAGACAGCATGGGGAGTGCAAGAAAGCCCCTTGCGTGGACCCCAACGAGGAAGAATAGCCAGTGGCCGTCGGGCCACTGTGTGTCAGTTTTGACTGTCAGAATCCCGATGTCGTGTAAATGACAGTTGGGATCCCGACTGTTGGGACCCCGTCTGGCACCCGATGTGAGTTGGACATGGGTATATACTGTATTTTCAAACATATTAAAGTGGAGAAGATTAAAATAAGTGTTTGGGGTATATTGAGGAGGAAGAAGGAGTAAACTTTGAAGGGGATCTATCAAAGTCCAAAATAGTTGGTCCTCAGGTGTTCAAAAAGGTTCTGAAGCTGTTATATTCCTTCAGATCATGCAGTGTAATGGTGCCTAGTCTGAAGATCTATTCTGTTTTTTTGGGGGGGAAACAGGGCATAACGCCCAAAGGTCCAAATTTTCAAGGGACAGGTCCATTCTTTTTGTGACTATCCCGTTTTTACCACCCGCAAGCAGAAGTGTCCTTGAGTGTTGGTGAAGTTGGTGTGTTCCAAGACACTCACTGCTCTGCTGGGAATAGATACTTTTCACATGCACACAGCATGTGTTCACGTGGACTGAGCTGTAGGTGGGAATAGCAGCATCACTAGACATTTCCCCACAATGAGAAAAACAGGAGGTGTGGCTCATGATCGCGTTGCCGCAAACCCACACGCCCATTGCCAAGGCCAATGTGCCCTGCAGAATGTTGGAAGGTATGAACTAGGAATTATTCATATCAAAGCCTTTGCGATGTCTAGAATCATCACTATCACAAACTTGGTTAATTCTGCATGTTGTCTTCACTCTGTAGTATTCTCAGTTCCCCAGCCTTGCTTCATACAGACTGCATCTGGTACACTCCTTCAGTGAGAGACTGTGTTTATTGCACACCTGTGGAAACTTCAGCCTGCTGGTGAGCCTACAGATCATCTGATAACTGTTTGCTGAAGTTAGGCCAGTTCACCTATTGCTTCCAAGCCGCATCTGGTCATCTGCCATTGCCTGGCTTGCCAGCCACTCCCAGTCATCTGCCACTCCCGGTTTCCCAGCTGCATCCGGTCATCTGCCGCTACCTGACTTCCCAGCCACTGGCAGTCTGCCACTAGTGGCTTCCTAGCTGCATCTGGTTATTTGCCACTGCTCAGCTTTCTTGCCACTGCCAGTCATCTGTTGCTGCCCAGCTTCCAAAGAGCATCAGGCCATCTCCCACTGCCTAGCATGTCATCCGCTGCCAGTCATCTGCCACTCCTGGCCTCCAAGCCACATCCGGTCATATGCCACTACTCGGCTTCCAAGCTGCTTCCAGTCTCAGCTGCGGTCCGGTTTCCAGACAACATCTAGTTCTCTGCTGCTATGCAGCTTCCAAACTGCCACTTCATACCTCCCAACATGACCCTCTCCAGGAGGGACAGAATGCTGTTTCTGGACTTTGCTCTTAATTAATGACTGCCATCACCTGTTTTAAACAGGTTAATGGACAAGAAAGGCATTTCACCACAGGTGATGGTAATCATAAATTAAGTGGAAAGTCCAGAAACAGAGCAATGTGTCCCTCCTGGAGAGGGTCATGTTGGGAGGTATGCACTGGGACCTACAGCCACTATCTGGTACACAGACACTCTCCAGTTTCCGGGCACAATTATCTTTCCAGATTCTGTGTGCTTTTCTGTGATGACTCTAAATACAGCCACCATCCGGTGTTCAGCTATTTATACCAGCTGCCACAGCTAACTTGCCACACCCTGCAAACTAGTCGCTAATCTGCAGCTGGGTCACTATATGGAAACCAGGGCCTCCAATTTTCTGAAATCGCCAGATGGGTTATTTCTAGTTTGCGTTTCTATAAATCCAGTCCAGGCCGATTAGGCACACCTTTGTTATTAGTTCTGGCTTTGTTCAGTAATTGCCACTGACTCATTCCTTAGTTAACAACTGTATTGGAGTTCTCCAGTTATTGCCCAGATAGATTACAGCGTCCTTGTGTGATCTGGATTGTTATGGTTTTACCCCCATCCCTGTTTTTTCCAGATGACAGCTGTGACAGACACCCTCCTGGATGGAACCTTCCTGCAGGACGCAAGTTCGGTGTTCCTATCACAGCTCTAGTTTTGAGCTAATCCTGTGATATCCTCTTAGATATCATCCCAGTGCCAGCAGAAGAAAAAACTGTGTAAACAGTGATGACCTATTACAAAAGGGGTCTAGCCTGAGATTTGGTGAAAATGGGAATTACTTATAAAATGTGGTCCTCAACACCACAACTAGGGATGGACACTGGAAGCCCACCATCAAATTATGGCTGGGCATCCGCCATCAATACTTTCAATGCGATAGTCACTGACCATCGCAACAAAAAAATTAAAATTCATGATTTGCTCATGCACAATAAAGCCCTTTTTTGCACATGCCGAAACATCTTCAGCGTGGCTGATTGGGAGGCAGTACCATCGGAACACTATTGAATGTTTACCATTTGATGGCGGCAAACATCAGAATGCTGCCATCGAATTGTAAAACATTGATGGTTGTAAAACATTGACGCAATGCCTTGCATACATGGCAAGGCAAAAACGCCCAGTGTGTATGCACCTTTATACTATCACCTACTCCCTACAACAGCACCTAACCATCTATTTCTGTCACCTTGCAATATTTTTCAGTGGTATGTGTCCTGCATTATCTTGTACTGTAATACACTATTTTCTTATTTGCAACGTTTAACAAACGCTTGGGGTGCCAATTAAAGATAATAAAAATAATTCCTAATGTAGGCGACGACGTTGTAATTGGCATGTCATAACCTGCGAACTACAAAAACACATATGGGCTTCCATACGCTGTCACCAAATGCAGAGACCACCAGCGGTCCGCACCAGCTAAAAAGCCGCAGGGTGCCACTGCCTTTTGCGAAGGGGAACTTCTTCGAGGTAAACACGGAACACGCAGTAGTACTACCTAGCAGCGTGATCTGTGCTGACGATGGCGAGCCTAGCCGTATACACTCCCTGAACGTCACTTAGCAACGCAGGCTACGCCTCCGCCACGTGACCCACCTCTAGCTCTTACCGGTATCGCCATACCTGCCGGTTGGTCCGCCAGGCAGAAATCTCGCGCAGGGTTTGAATGATACTTTTCCCCTCCCTCGCGTCCGAGTTGATAGACACGTGGCTTCCCCGCCCCAATCCCTGCTTCGTTAGCTGCTACCTATGCTGCGCCGGCTTCCACCCCGCCTCCTCCTCTCCATGCGTGACATCAAAAACGCATCACATGATGAGAGCGAGGCTACAGTTGGTGGGAGGGGTTTCGAAGTTCAGGACTCAGGACGGAGGATAAAGTTTCACACGTTTACTGTGCTGCAGCTGCTGCTAGGGCAATTATTTCTGTCATAGCTATGGCGGCTAATAATGTAGATAGGATCTACCCCGTTTTAATAATATTAATAAAAATAATGAATACATAACGTAAAAGTACTAGTATTGTTTCATCAAACTTATTTCTACTTTTTTTCTCTGTACAAGTAAAGTTTAAGAAATGTGACTCTGTATCCATCTTGGCACTGGTATAAGGGTTATATACAACTTTACAAGTGCCCACATACATTTTTCCTACACGCGATACAAGTCATGTAATATACTGTATAATGCATGAGCTCCAAATGATTCGGTAGTGCTGGGAATATTTTTTTGTGTTAAATCTGAAACAGTGCGCAAGCAGCTTCTGCTGATTAAAATAATATGCGGCTTACCTATATTTAGTGTGTGACTGCCACCATAGGGATGGATGCACAGCCCATTGTCTTAGTGACATAACTATATAGTGTGCAGGGGATACCCAATAGCAGTTGCATCCCCTGCACCCTCTATAGTTACGCCACCGCATACCAGAAACAGACCAAGTGCAAAAATTGACACTGTAATGCCCTTTACACATAATGCCATGCACATTAATGCCCATTACACATAATGCCACACACCATAATGCCCATCACACATAATGATACATATAGTAATGCCCATTCCACATAATGCCACTTACCATAATGCTCATTCCACATCATGCAACCCACTGTAATGTCCAGTACTAATTGTACCATACAATGTAATGCCTACTACACATTACACTACACACCGTAATGCCTATTACATATTATGCCACATAAATGAAGCTTACCTACATGCTCGTTGCTAGGGGTTACATACTTCTTGCAAGGGGTTTCATTCTCATTGCCATGAGGGATTACATGCTCATTGCCAGGGGGAATTACATGCTCCTTGCTAGGGAGTTACATGCTCATTGCCAAGGGGACTTACATGCTTGTTGCCAAGGGGACTTATATGGTCGTTGCCAGGGTGGGGAGGGGATACATGTTCATTGCACAGGGGGTTAACTTCTAAAAGCAATCTTCATTCCTCCTAGGTTGAACACTGGCTGCAGCTGGCTCCTGCTCAGCGTGGAACACTGGCAGGCAGAACATGCTGGATACAGAGTGGTGACTTGACTCTGAGTGGGCGGGAGTCCAGGTGGTAGGGTTACCACCTTTTTATTGAGAGATTCCTGGACAGTGGCCCGTCCCTTGACCCACCCACAGCCCACCCATTGACCTGACCCCAGCCCCACCCCTTGACCCTCCTTATCATGTTGTTTATTTAACCTTTGCATCAATTCTATTCTTGATTTTGCACACAGTAATGCCACTTACATGTTACGTCACACACACACGTATTGCCCATTACACATTACGCCACACATTATGCCAGGGCTCAACAATTTTTTTCAAAAGAGCCAGGATGAAAGTGTAGGAAATAATACTGTTAATAAAAATTAATAAAGAAAATAAGGTGTGCATCCAATTCCTGCAACTACTTTTGTTTCTCTCCTCTTTGTACAGTTATGAATGGTTGTTTCCAATAGCATCTCCGCAAACCAAACATTATAATATTGCGGATAATTGGCCCAGAACGTATAGGCCCTAATTTAGAAGTGTGCAGACCCTTCCTTCCCTCCTGTCCTCTCCCCTCTCTTGGAATGAAAGTGCAAGAGCCAGACAAACTAAAAACAAGGACAGAGCGCGTAGAAGATTTACAATGTAATGCCTATTACACATCACACACCCATTACATATTATACAACATGCCACATGCCCATTACACATTATGCCACACTATAATGGCCATTACACATGCCACATGCTGTAATGCCCAATACAAATTATACCAAGCACTGTAATGCCCATTACATGATATGCCCTACACTGTAATGCCCATTACATACAATATCACATGTAGTTATGCCTATTACATATTATGCCACATACGTTTTGCTTACCTACATGCCCGTTGCTACGGGTTTCATGCTCGATGCCAGGGGTTTCAAGCTCTATGCCAGGGGTTGCATGCTCTGGGCCGAGTAGGAGGGCCCTGCTAGGGCAGCAGAGTCCAGGGGGGCAACTTAGGGGAGGGATCTCATGATCTATGTAGGTGTTGCATGCTCTAGGCTGTGTAGGAGGTTCCTGCTAGGGCACAGCAGCAAGGGCCAGGGGGGCAACGTAGACAGCCACAGCCACTGTCCGTCTGACACAGTGGCAGCTAAAGGGGGTAAGGAGGGGGGCAACACACGGAACTGACTGAAGCCCGAAGCACAGGCACAGCACACTGCGCGACGCAAGCCCGAGCCCCAGCTGAGCCGCCCCCTCCCCCAGCATCGCATACTAGTGGTTGTCACTGGGGATGCCAGTCTTTAGGAGGTGCCTGTGCAGACCCGGCAACCCCCGTGCCCACGCCTATGACTGCCACTGTATCCTTATTTTAAAAAAATTAAACATTTTCCTGGAAATCACTGTAATATAGACTTTCATATACAGATACAGTCATGGTCGCACACAGAATATAGGCCTACCGGGGGCGTGGCTTGGACAGCCTAGAGGAAGGCAGCAATCCCCCGGAGCTCCTGCTGAATATCCTTTTAACTATCCTTTTACACTCTTAACAACGGCCCTAATATTGGTGGCGACTGTGGGATAACCTGCCTGAACACTTGTAGTGCTGGTCGGTGTGCAGAGACGAATCCTCTCCGTCAATCCGGCTGTCACATCCTAAGTGTCCTGCTGCTTCACCGGAGCCCGTGAGCGGGGGATCTGCAGGCCGAGTTTCCCTGCGCCGGACGAAGTATCCTCCTGAACGGCGCCCTGTTTGAGGTGTTTTGGCGGATGGGAAGAGGTGTGGGCTGGAGAAACTCCCAGCAAATTTTGCGGAGATAGCGGGAAGCGGTCTCGGCCGAGACACGCTGCCGCGGACCGCACTGGGAGAACCGGCGCCATCTTGCCCTGTCCATCGGAGTGCTGAGCAGTGTAAAAGGCTGCCTGAATACTGCTGGTGGTGAGTGGCGGTGGGACACGGAGTGACTGTTAAATCTCCCCTTAACTGCACGATTTCCAGGGGAACCCCTCGATATCCTAATAATATATTTGTGGACTCCCTAGATCGCACAACAGTGCCAAAATGGAATACTTCTCTGCACAAATAATTCAGGCTGTATATGCTTCATCTGCCAGACTCTCTCGCTACTTAGACGATGTACAAAGGGGTGTCCCTCTACCACATGTTCCCCATGGCTGCGAGTTGGAGGCTGTGGGGGATATTCCTACTTCTAACACCCTTCTGGATTATCCTGAGGCACCTCTGAAAATACCACTGAACTTGTACTCTTATCTGGTTCCATATAACATTGTGACCAACTGGTGCATAGCTCCTGGGGACGGTGCCGATGGGAAATTTCGCTTTCATCCTTCTTCTGTTTTAATAATGATTGCACGATGCTCCTGGTCTCTGACTTTTTCGAATCCCAGACAATCCTCAAATAACCCCCACGAGAAAGATAATCCATGCCGGTCGATGGTATTATACCCTCAAGGAACTAAAAACTGGCCAGACTAATGAATCCCTATAAACTGTAATGTGGACTCTGTTCATATTCATTCATATTAGCTCTTCTGCTAACCATTCTTACGGTTTACTATTATATAAGCTCTCTTCTGATGTTCTATATTTTTGCTATCCGTCACTTTTCTTCTTATATTAGATCCGATGCAAGAGATGCCAGTATGTTATATTTACATGATCCTGCTGAATACTTATTTAAAGTGTCATATAGGCTTTCTCTTTATAACCAGTCGCCATATCCTGATGTTGAACTAATTTATTAGGAGCCACTTATATTTGCAAAAGCTAGACTTGTACTAGTTATAATACTTGGTTCTTATGCCCCGGTTAAATATCCGTTTAATATCCTGTAACTAGGGGTGGGTGGGGAAGGGAGGGGGGGGGGGGGGTTTAGTTAGCGTAGTTATTATAGGTAGTTAGGGGGGGGGCGTGGTTAAGGGATCCAGGTACACCTAGGTTGGGGCTGGGTAGTACAGGGTGGGGGGTTATAAGGGAGGTTTGTTTTGGGTCGTTTGGGTGGGTTTATTTAGTTATATTTTCTGTTTCTCCGGATAGACCAGACATATGTTACTGAACTGTACACTCCACTCCGACACCATATCCTACCCTGGACAGGGATGATGGTGTCTTGGCGATCTTATACATAGGCAATGTTCGAATTCTGCCATTCTGCAGTGTGACATTTTTTATTTGTTTGGTGCCCAAATGGTGCCTTTGGGCACTAGTAATTATTACATCCTGCATTGGAATGTCTTAAATTGCTATGTTCGTATACAATACCCTTGTTTTACTGATAGATACCTGATACTGACTATATACTGATTTGAATCATTGTCACTGTCCTTGCCCACCTTGCTATATGCATATTCCAGGCCATTGCCTTATGATTTGAGGAACCTACTGTCTGTGTCTATAATGTCCTCTGTCTGTAATGGGAACTTGTTATACAATAAATAAATTTCAATAAAAATCATTGAATTTAAAAAAGAATATAGGCCTACCACATGATTTTAATCAGCATAAGGCTAGACACTGCTTGTGCATCCTATTTGCTCCGTGTTGCAAATAAAACACTATTTTTTTAATTAAAAAGATGCGCAGTGCTTCCGAGTCACACCTTGTAGGATAGATGTACTTGGACATATCTGTGGGTGTAAAATAGGAATTCATTTTTGTTAGTTCAGCAGCTGTTACTAATATGCACTCCTTACCAGAAATAAAACACCCTGAGCCACTTACAATTATAATACTCCTATGGACAAATTAACCTTCGAACATTTTCAAAGACGGATAGTGAGATGGATAGCTACTCGTTATTATTACTGACAAGCCATTACCTGCATGTTTGAATTTCAGCTTTTGTTTTACCAATCTTTCATTTTAAATTTTTTCAAAAAGTTTCTTTGCACTGCATTAATAACAGTATGTTTACTGTTTTTTTTATATACCAACAATTATAGCAAGTAAATGTTTTTACAACCAGTAGTCATCCAGCAGTTATACCATTTGTTAATCCCTCCCTTATTACAACAATCAGGATCCTTCACACACACTGGTGGCATTCACTAAATTCTCAGATACACTGTTTCATTCTGTCAAGTGTAGCAACAATTGACATATTGTATTTTATTTTGTATCAACAACACTGTGCCTGCATAATACTGTATCACTCTGTTACTAGTACATCACACTAGAGATAGGTTATTGAGTGCTCTCTCCCATCCCAACCAGTTCCTAATAAATCTGTTGTATATTTTATAAGTGAAAAAGACAAAGAAACTGCACTCCACTTATTCAGAATATATATATATATATTTATATATATATATATATATATATATATATATATATATATATATATATATAGACGGCTTGGGGGATGGCGGCACTCGGCAATGAACAGACTCCACACGGGTTTATATATATATAAATAGTCCAGAGGGCTGAGCACAACCGAAAACTGTATATAATTTACCCGGTGCCAGCTGTAAGCCCTATGCAGGGCTGATATAGAATACTCACGCTGCCTGGTCAAGCAGCAACAGCAGCACCCGGGTTCAGTAAACATCAGGCAGCAGGATTTAGCAGCAACGTTTTGATTTTATTATTAAAATCGTCATCAGCCATGCCTGATGACGATTTTAATAATAAAATCGAATAAGTGGAGTGCAGGGGCGGATCCAGGAAAAAATGACAGGGGGGGCACCATGATAGGGGAGGGGGGGGGGGGGGGGTGATAGTGGTGCCAATGTGCCCTGTCAGAGAGTGGAGAGTGAGATAGAGGAGGAGAGCAGAGAGATGGTGGGAATGGGATTATAAATAGACCCTGGCCTTTTAAGTACATAAGCCCACCTTGGCATGAAACATGAAGGGAGCAGTTGTGCGCGCACGGTTTGAAAAAGGGGGCATGGCCTCGTGAAAAGGGGGGTGTCCTCAAGTGTAGTGTATTACACCATAGACCACTTCTACACATTATGCAACAAAATAGCATACGCAATTATAGGAAATGAGCCCAAGGAAATGAGCCCAAATTGGTGTAATGTACCATAGCATATACCACTTCAACACATTATTCTACACAAAATTCACATAATGCCACATGATTTGAGCCAGTGCTCGAAGTGGAAATTTTAAAGAGGGGGTATGGAAAAATAAAGGTTGCAGTTATCCAAAAAGGGGGCGTGGCTACTAGAAAGGGGCGTGTCTTTAAGTAAGTAAGTGACAGCAGAATAGAGAGAGAGAGAGGGGGACAGATAGAGTGGCAGCGGGGACACAGGGAAAGAGAGAGCGTAAAAGCAGGGACAGAGACAGTGACAGCAGGGTCATGAAAATAGGGAGTGACAGAAGGGACAGGAAGCGTGGCAGTGGGGACAAAGGGACAGGAAGAGTGACAGCGGGGACAAAGGGGCAGGGACACAGAGACCGCAGGGACAGTGACGGAATGTACAGGGAGAGTGACAGCATAGACAGAGAGAAGGACAGCAGGGACAGAAAGAGGGACAGCATTGATTCGACATCACCCTAGTACTTCATCACTACACCCCTACGGGCCACACTACATCACTATGCTGCATGCCCCTACTTGCCACACTAAATCGCCATGCTACATCACCACGCTACTGTATATCCCCCTACTCAAGGCACTAAATCATTATGCTATATCTCCTACACACTGTACTACATCACTAGTACCCCTTTTACACCAGAGGTTGGACCCGGGATATTGCCTCTCCAGTCCGGGGCAGGGCATGGTGTAAATGGGCTGAAAAAAAATAACACGGGTACTGTTCCCCGGGAATCTGACCCGGCAAATGTTCAGGGTCGGACACGGGGCTTATCCGGGGCTCAGGGTGGTGTAAATAGTCATTATCCGGGTTATTTGGAGGGTAGAGGGGCGCGAAGAGCTGATTGGTGCTTCTGCAGCTCTGGCAGATGATGTCATCTGCTGGAGACCCGCACAGGGCGCATGTAGCAGCGCAGCAGCAGCGTTACCACGCTCTGTGCTGCAAGCACACTCCACACTGCGGCTGGAGCAGTGGTAGAGCACGGAAGAGCCGGTGACACTGTGCTGAGCCGATGACATCTCCGCGCAGACAGCCTGGGCCCGGCCTACACGCCGCTGGGAGAAAGGTGACAGTCGGGCAGGGAACTGTCAATGGAGCTGACGCCCGCCGGCTCCTGGGTAGCGCTCCAGCAATCTGTGTCCTCCTCCCCCGGGTCACCGCGCTATGAGCCTGGCGGCGGTTGTTCCCTGACAGGTGACCCGGCCACAGGGAGGGGGGCGCTTGCTCTCTCTCTGCCTCCTCGTCCTGTACTGACTTGGCTGCCATATTCTGACACAGAGAATAAGCCGAAATTCACATTGTGACACAGAGAATAAGCCAAAATTCACATTGTGACACAGAGAATAGGCCAAAATTCACATTGTGACACAGAGAATAGGCCAAAATTCACATTGTGACACAGAGAATAGGCCAAAATTCACATTCTGACACAGAGAATAGGCCAAAATTCACATTCTGACAGAGGCAATGAGTAAAAATTCACATTCTGACCCACGGTACCAGATAACACACATGCCCCACAGTGCCAGATAACACACATGCCCCCATGGTACCAGATAACACACATGCCCCACAGTGCCAGATAACACACATGCCCCCACGGTGCCAGATAACACACATGCCCCCACGGTGCCAGATAACACACCTGCCCCCACGGTGCCAGATAACACACATGCCCCCACGGTGCCAGATAACACACATGCCCCCACGGTGCCAGACAACACACATGCCCTCACGGTGCCAGATAACACACATGCCCCCACGGTGCCAGATAACACACATGCCCTCACGGTGCCAGACAACACACATGCCCTCACGGTGCCAGATAACACACATGCCCCCACGGTGCCAGATAATACATATGCCCCACAGTGCCAGATAACACATATGCCCTCACGGTGCCAGATAACACACATGCCCCCACGGTGCCAGATAATACATATGCCCCACAGTGCCAGATAACACATATGCCCCCACTGTGCCAGATAATACATATGCCCCACAGTGCCAGATAACACATATGTCCCCATAAGATAACACACATGCCCCCACGGTGCCAGATAACACACAGAAAAAAAGCATCTTACCGCTGACAGGCACATGGAGGGTTACTTCATGCACTAGCACTGCTCCCTGATGCTGGTAACTGCAGGCCGCTCTGCCCCCTCACAGCAGCCGCTCGCCTCCCTCTGCCACCTCACAGCATGTAGCCACACTCCCTTCCTCCCTGCCTTTTCCCACCTCCGCGGCCGCGGCCAAACCCCTCATCCCTGCACTGTGCGGGTGCGCGGTGACGTCACATGTGCACCCGCGCAATGCACTATTGGGAACGCTGAAGCCAGGAGAGGCTTCAGAAGAAAATGTGCAGTTTTACCCAGATTTTCTTCTGAAGCCTCTCCTGGCTTCAGCATTCGGATCGGGGGGCAGGAGGACCGGCGGCAACTTAAAAGAGAAAAAAAAAAAGTGTCAGAAATGACAGGGGGGGGGGGGGGCACGTGCCTGGGTGCCCCCCCCTAAATCCGCCAGTGTATATATGTATATATATGGTATGGGGGGGACGCGGCACTCGGGACTGGAATCAATAATCACACGTAGCCGAAATCCTCGTTTAACGTTTCAGCCTTTTAATAGGCTTTTGTCAAAACAGCTTACATAAAAAATCTACAAACACTCACCTCTATAAGTAAGGCTGTATCACCAATCTGTGAAGGGACAGCGGCCATTGGTAGACGCCCCCTCTGGGCGAACTCTGATTATCTCACTGTCGGAGCTAGGGTTGCCGTGGCAACTTGTCAACTGTGTCTACATATGTGTAGTCAATAAAGTTTGACATGAAGAAAAAAGATACAAAATAACGTGAATTACAATATAAAATACAATACAAAAATAGTTCCCGCCGCTGTCACTACAAGACGCGTGATAAAACTTCATATAAACCAAAACCAAATTCAATAATATACAGTGCTATAACCAAACTGACAGCGGACTAAACTTGTGTGTTATGCTTCTCAATTAAATATACTAAATATAATGTGCTCTTAGCAGATAATGCTTATGCTCTTTCTATTTAGTCTACATATATACACTCATGACATATAATTTATTGTATTATTATAATGAATTTTAGGATGTCTCCTGTTATAATATCGTTATTAATTTAGTATAAGTACCCAAAGGAATGTGACCAACTCTCATTGTTTTCTTTATCGAGTCAATTAATTTGATTTCATTTTATTTTTAGTTTTAGTTTACAGGAAACAGTGGAGGCCTAGCTGCTCATTTAACCCTTTTGGCGCTAGGGTGTCCAATTTAAAAAATCCACCTCGTTTCCAATTGTAAAAGTTTCTTGCCCCGGTCACCCCCTCTGTTGAGAGGGGGACCTGGTCAATTATCATGTACCTGACAGAGGCTAGGGGATGCTTGGCTTTTGCAAAATGTCGGGCTAGGGGCTGTTCACTCGTGCCCTTTTTGATTGCTGCCCGTATTTAGAGGTTGTTTTGTCTTTCCTATGTATTTGAGCCCACAAGGACAGGTGGCCATGTAGACTACAAAGGTCGACATACAGTACAATTTATTAGACTTTTGATTTTGAACAAAAGGGGTAAAAATATTTGCGGACAAGGATGGCAAATTGTTCAAAATCAAAAGTCTAATAAATTGTATGTCGACCTTTGTAGTCTACATGGCCACCTGCTCTTGTGGGCTCAAATACATAGGGAAGACAAAACGACCTCTAAAAATAAGAATGCTGGAGCATAGTAGAAATATTAAGAACAAAATAACAAATCACAGTCTACCTAGACATTTCTTAAAATATCATAATAGCGATCCCAGCCTCCTAAAAATAAAAGGACTTGAACATGTTGCAGCCGATAAAAGGGGTGGCGATCGTGAAAAACAACTGACTAAGCGAGAAACATATTGGATAATAACAATAAATACCGTGATAGCCCAAGGCTTAAATGAAAACTATGAGATTACACCCTTCATACAAGATGCCTAGTATAGATGAGAGTTGAATCCATCCTGTATCCTAAATCTATGAATTAAAAATGTTCTTGATGCTATGTTTTTTTAAAATATGGTTTGAAAGTGCCTAAAATTGTCCAAAGTTGCCTAAAACTGTCAAAATGAATCGAGAAGAATTGTATTCAACAATGTAAATGATGAATAATAGCGCATCGATAATGAGGTAACAAATTACTATGTAATAAGCGGTATAGAAATGGGACTATGAGACCATCAAGTAATTTACCTCCATTTTATTATTTGGTAGGAATATGCATTGTAGCATCCTTGATCCAAATTGGATGATCGGTGCTGCTAAATAACTACATTGCTAATACCTCTGTTTTCATTCAGTTCGTCATTATATGTGCACGATTGCATGTTGAATTTTCAAAAGTAGCGCTACTATGAATACTGAGAATATAATTTAGCGGCGGAGGATGTTTTAATATATCCTTTTATCTTTGTTTTTATGTCCTTTTCTTATATCTATATTGTAATTGTTTATAATGTTATATTCTGTGTACACCTGTATTGGTAAGAATCTGTTAATTATAACATCATACCGTTTGGTTGAAAAACCCTGATACTACCAAGCATTGTCCTAGCACATTCACAGAGTGAACAAGGGGTGGCACCAGCATGAGTGTTAGGCGCCGTCCCAGGCACCGCCGCCGTCCTAATCCATCAGCAGCATCTGCGCTGCTAGGACGGCGGCCATCTTCCTGGGACGCGTCACTGGAAGGCTTCGGGGACATTGCTAGGCAACGCCCAGAACTTCCGCCGTGGCCGTCTCTGCAGGGGGAAGACTCTGCAGGACGGACCGGATGTGACGTCACGCAGGGGGCGGCAAATTCAAAATATAAGCCGGCGTCTCTCTCAAACAGACGCCGGTTATAGCGTTCAGTCAGTCCATGCCTGAGTGTGTTCCTGGTGCCTATCGGAAGCCTTCTGTTGTTCCACGCCTGTCCTGCCTTGCCTGGTTTGGTCCCGCTGTGCCTGGGATTCAGCTTCTGCCTCGCTGTACACTCATCAGCCCAAGAGATCTGCAACTGCCTCTGGGACTCTGTCATCTTCTCAGATAAGTCAGGGGTTACCCTGTCTTTCTCCTTATGCAGTTTTGACACACGGTGCCACTGGGCATTATTGTCATTTCTTTATATAACATCTCATTAGCATTGTTGCCATTCTCTTTATATAATATCTCTTTCGCATTGTTGCCATCTTCTTTATTTAACATCTCCTTAGCATTGTTGCCATTTTATTATATAACATCTCATTAGCATTGTTGCCATTTCATTATATTATATCTCATATACACTGCTGCCAGTCAGGGTCTCCTGCTCAGCCTTATCACTTCTTTGGGCTTCTGGGAGTTCCCCGGTATAGGGATTTAGCTAGCTGTTCCCCTTGTTCTCTCCTGGCCTCGGCGGACGTGTTGTCATTTCCTAAGACCTGCCTGTAGCGGAGTGGGGCGGACCTAATTCGGCCTTCAGCCGAGACGGGCCCAGGTGAAGCCTAGCACCGCACACGTCCGTCGATTCCAGTCAGAGGCAACGGAGTTAGGGTACCGTGGATACTCCCAGAATCCTTACATTATAACCGGCCACCCACGATCCCCCAGCTGTTCTGGAGGATCTCCTTGTACTCAGTTGTTGTGCCCGGGTGTCTTGTGTTTTTTCATCCGTCATGGATCCCTCTGCAGGGGGTCCAGCTCAAGTACTCTCAGATCAGGTTCGTCTCCTCACGCAGCAGATGGTGGAGTTGTCCCTACGTGTAGAGACACAGGAGGAGGTTAGGAGAGTAGTCCCGGGTAGTGCTCAACCCATCAAAGAACCTAAGATGAATCTTCCCGATCGATTTTCAGGCGATCGGAAATTGTTTTTTTAATTTTAGGGAGAGTTGCAAACTATATTTCCGTCTCCGGCCCGTTTCCTCAGGCTCAGAAATGCAGAGGGTCGGGTTGGTTGTCTCCCTACTCCAAGGGGATCCACAAACATGGGCCTTTGGTTTAGGGGCGGACAGTCCTGAGCTTAGTTCTGTGCATACTTTTTTCACAGCTATGGGGGTGCTTTATGATGATCCTGATAAAGCAGCCTCCGCCGAGGCTCACATTCGGGCTTTGAAACAAGGTCGCCGTACTGCAGAGGCCTACTGCTCCGAATTCCGACGCTACGCTGGGGATACCACTTGGAATGACCCTGCGCTGCAGAGCCAATTCCGTCTTGGCCTAGCAGATCAGGTAAAAGATTTCCTGGTACAGTATCCGGCGGCAGCCTCTCTCGATGAGTTGATGCAGTTGGTGGTCCGCATTGATAGACGCATCAGGGAGAGGCGCTCTGAGCGAGAGTTACCCTCCTATCCTCTTGCCGAGACAGGAGGTGACCTGGCGGGCGGGTCTGAAGAACCAATGCAAATTGGTGCATTTCGCCTATCGAACCAGGAGAAGGCCCGTCGTCGCTCCCTAGGTTTATATTTGTATTGTGGGGGTAAAGGGCACCTTGTGGGCACATGTCCAGAGCGTCCGGGAAACGCCAGGGCCTAGGGGTTAGGGGAGGAATCCTTTTAGGCCAGTCCCGTTTGTCTCCCAATAATTCTCTTCTCTTATGTATTTGTTTGGGTCTCGGGGTTCAACGGTGGGAATCCCAGGCCTTTGTGGATAGTGGGGCAGCCGGGAATTTCATCGATTCTCGCCTGGTTCAGGATCTTGCCATTCCATTAGTCTCTCTTCCCTCTGAGTTGTCTGTTTTTGGCTTGGATGGCAGTCTCCTTCGCAAGGGGCTTATTTCACATCGCACTGTGCCCTTAGACCTAAGCATAGGCTCCACCCACTCCGAGAGGTTAGAATTCCTTGTTATTCACAGTCCCTTAGCTCCTGTGGTGTTGGGGTTACCGTGGTTAAGGTTACATAACCCTTATTTCGATTGGCGGACTGGGGAGCTGTTGCGGTGGGGTGTAACATGCACTGACTCCTGCCTGCACCTCCCTGTCAGGGTTTCTAGTCTCGCCAATTCCCTGCTCCCTGCTCCGTATGTTTCTTTTTCTGATGTCTTTTCCAAGAAAGAGGCGGAGACCTTACCTCCCCATCGACCTTATGACTGTGCCATCAGTCTCCTTCCTCAGGCTAAGTTACCCAAGGGTCGTTTGTATGCATTGTCCTTACCCGAAGCTAAAGCCATGGAGGAGTATATAGCCGACAACTTGAAAAAGGACTTTATTCGTCCCTCAAAATCTCCGGTGGGGGCGGGGTTTTTCTTTGTCGGTAAAAAAGATGGTACCTTACGTCCGTGTATTGATTACAGAAAGCTTAACCTAATCTCTGTAAAGAACTCTTATCCGTTGCCTTTGATTTCCGTCTTCTTTGATCAATTACGTTCTGCCACGGTTTTTTCTAAGATAGATCTCCGAGGCGCGTATAATTTGATTAGAATCAAAGCGGGGGATGAGTGGAAGACCGCTTTTAACACCCACACTGGTCATTATGAATACCTTGTGATGCCCTTTGGGCTGGCCAATGCCCCTGCAGTCTTTCAAGACTTTATTAATGACGTCCTTCGGGACTTTTTGGGGATTTTTGTGGTCGTTTATCTGGACGATATTTTGATTTTTTCTTCTTCTTTGGAGCAACATAGGGTACATGTTAAAAGGGTTTTACAGAGACTCAGAGAAAACTGTCTTTATGCGAAACTCGAAAAGTGTGAGTTCGAGGTCCAGAGTATTTCTTTCCTTGGCTAGGTTCAGGCTATCCTGGATTGGGTGCAGCCCACCACTCTGAAAGCAGTCCAGAGGTTTTTGGGGTTCGCGAACTACTATCGCAGGTTCATTCCTGCGTTCTCAGATATAGTCGCACCCATCGTTGCACTCACCAAGAAGGGGGCAGATCCTGCTCTCTGGTCCACAGAAGTCCACAATTCTTTTCGTCTTCTCAAAGAGGCCTTTGTATCTGCCCGGATCCTACGTCATCCAGATCCTGACCGCCCTTTTATTTTAGAGGTAGATGCCTCCGAAATTGGCATAGGGGCTGTGTTATCACAGGTAGATTCTAAGGATGGTCTATTACACCCTTGTTCCTTCCATTCACGTAAGTTCTCGTCCGCGGAGTGTAATTACGATGTGGGGAACAGGGAACTTCTGGCTATTAAATGCGCTCTGGAAGAATGGCGGCACTGGTTGGAGGGAGCCAAATTTCAGGTGACCATTTTTACTGATCATAAAAACTTCTCTTATCTTCAGGATGCCAAGAGACTAAATGCCCGTCAGGCAAGGTGGGCGTTATTCTTTGCTCGGTTTAATTTTCGCATCACCTTTAGGCCAGGTTCCCGAAATGTCAAGGCGGACGCCTTGTCCAGGAGTTTTGTGGGTCTTCAGAACAAGGAATCAGCGCTGGAGACCATTATTCCCGCTTCTAGGATTTATGTTGGTATTGCGCAAACTCTTTTAGATAAAGTCCTGCGGGCACAAACAGAGGCACCTGACCTTAGGGAGATTGTTTGTCCCCTCCAGACTCCGAGGGAAGGTTCTTGCTGAGTTTCATACGGTCAAGACCGCAGGCCATCCTGGTTGTTCTAAGACATTGGATTTAATTTCTCGTTCTATATGGTGGCCATCAATGAGAGGGGATGTGGAATCTTTTGTCAAGTCTTGCGAGGTTTGTGCCAAAAACAAGTCCCTCCGCACCCCCCCCCATGGGTCAACTTCTTCCTTTATCTTGTCCGGAGAGGCCATGGACCCATATCTCCATGGATTTTATTGTAGATTTGCCTTCTTCCTCTGGTCATGATACCATCTGGGTGGTTGTGGACCGTTTCAGCAAAATGGCGCATTTTGTTCCCCTGGTCGGTCTCCCTTCCGCTCAGAAACTAGCTGCATTATTCTTGCTGCATATATTTCGCCTCCATGGCCTCCCCACGGATATTGTCTCGGATAGGGGTGAGCAGTTTGTCGCCAGGTTTTGGAAGTTCCTCTGTGCAGCTTTAGGCATCAGTCTCAGTCCATCTTCTGGGTATCATCCCCAGTCGAATGGACAGACTGAAAGAGTCAATCAAAACCTCGAGCAATCTTTAAGATGTTATGTTTCCAAGTGTCAGAACAATTGGTCGGAGCATCTGCCTTTCGCAGAGTTTGCATATAATAATGCATGGCATTCTGCTTCGAGAATGTCTCCTTTTTTCTGTGTCTCTGGTCAACATCCCAGAGCCAATTCTTTTGATCCCGGATCTTCCGGGGGTGGTTCTTGGTTATCTCAGAGGAGGCTTATTTGGAGCAAGGTTCATAAGGCTCTTCTTGCTTCTTCGGCTTCTGCCAAACGATTCTCTGATCGTAACAGGAGGCCTTGCTCTTTTAGAGTGGGAGACTGGGTTTTTCTTTTCACCCGGAACATTAAGATTTGCCAGGTCTCTCAGAAACTTGGGCCCCGCTTAATTGGTCCTTTTAGAATCATCGGTCAAATCAACCCCGTGGCTTTTAAGCTCCAACTGCCCCGGGCCATGAAAATTCACAATACGTTCCATTGCTCTCTTTTTAAGCAGGCATCTCAGCCCAGGCGCAAGGGACCTGCACCTATCCTTGTCCAAGGTCACAAGGAGTTCATTATTGAAAAGATTCTTAATTCCAAGGTGACTCGTAATCAGCTCTAATTTTTGGTTCATTGGAAAGGGTATGGCCCGGAGGAGAGATCCTGGATCCCGGACCACGAGCTCCACGCTCCTATCCTCAAGAAGAAATTTTTTGAAGAATTTCCCCATAAACCCAGAGTTTGGGGTCCCTTGACCCCTCCTCAAGGGGGGGGGGGGGGTACTGTTAGGCGCCGTCCCAGGCACCGCCGCCGTCCTAATCCATCAGCCATCACGTCACGCAGGGGGCGGCAAATTCAAAATATAAGCCGGCGTCTCTCTCAAACAGACGCCGGTTATAGCGTTCAGTCAGTCTATGCCTGAGTGTGTTCCTGGTCCTGGTGCCTATCGGAAGCCTTCTGTTGTTCCACGCCTGTCCTGCCTTGCCTGGTTTGGTCCCGCTGTGCCTGGGATTCAGCTTCTGCCTCGCTGTACACTCATCAGCCCAAGAGATCTGCAACTGCCTCTGGGACTCCGTCATCTTCTCAGATAAGTCAGGGGTTACCCTGTCTTTCTCCTTATGCAGTTTTGACACACGGTGTCACTGGGCATTATTGTCATTTCTTTATATAACATCTCATTAGCATTGTTGCCATTCTCTTTATATAACATCTCCTTAGCATTGTTGCCATTTTATTATATAACATCTCATTAGCATTGTTGCCATTTCATTATATTATATCTCATATACACTGCTGCCAGTCAGGGTCTCCTGCTCAGCCTTATCACTTCTTTGGGCTTCTGGGAGTTCCCCGGTATAGGGATTTAGCTAGCTGTTCCCCTTGTTCTCTCCTGGCCTCGGCGGACGTGTTGTCATTTCCTAAGACCTGCCTGTAGCGGAGTGAGGCGGAACTAATTCGCCCTTCAGCCGAGACGGGCCCAGGTGAAGCCTAGCACCGCACACGTCCGTCGATTCCAGTCAGAGGCAATGGAGTTAGGGTACCGGGGATACTCCCAGAATCCTTACAATGAGATACTAATGCTGGGAAGCTGATTGGAGCCCATGTTCATTAAGAGTTCCCTTCCACGTCACACTGGCCACCTCACTGACGAAGACTCTGACGAAACGCGTAGGGGCGTGGCCAACGTGACGTGACCCAAGCCCCTGGTATCCAGCACACGCTATCAGCCTAACCTGCAGCGACCGGAGACGCTGGCATTCCCCGAGCCTGCTAGCAGAAAGGTCCCGTGAGTTTCAACCACACTGTAGCGGTGATAAAGATCTTGTGTTTGCTGCTTTGCCAGTGGAAATGTATTGAATCTAGTCAGTGGCGTAACTATAAATTTTGCTCCCCCCAGCCAAAATATTTTCAGGCGCCCCCCCACATACTGTCCCTTATACATTAGGCAATACGTCTTAGTGTCACTTATACTATATGATACACACTATAATTCCACTCACACTATACACCCCACACCATAATGTACCTTACACTATACACTCTATGGTTAGGGTTATAGGATGTGGTGTGTGTATGTGTATGGTTAGGGTTATAGGTTGCGGGGTGTGTGTATGGTTAGGGTTATAGGCTGCGGTGTGTGTGTGTATGGTTAGGGTTATTGGCTGCGGTGTGTGTGTGTATGGTTATGGTTATAGGCTGTGGGGTGTGTGTGTGTATGGTTAGGGTGATAGGCTGTGGTGTGTGTGTATGGTTTGGGTTATTGGCTGCGGTGTGTGTGTGTATGGTTATGGTTATAGGCTGCGGTGTGTGTGTGTATGGTTAGGGTTATAGGCTGTGGTGTGTGTGTGTGTATGGTTAGGGTTATTGGCTGCGGTGTGTGTGTGTATGGTTATGGTTATAGGCTGTGGGGTGTGTGTATGTATGGTTAGGGTTATAGGCTGTGGTGTGTGTGTGTGTATGGTTAGGGTTATTGGCTGCGGTGTGTGTGTGTATGGTTATGGTTATAGGCTGCGGTGTGTGTGTGTATGGTTAGGGTTATAGGCTGTGGTGTGTGTGTGTGTATGGTTAGGGTTATTGGCTGCGGTGTGTGTGTGTATGGTTATGGTTATAGGCTGCGGGGTGTGTGTATGTATGGTTAGGGTTATAGGCTGTGGTGTGTGTGTGTATGGTTAGGGTTATTGACTGCGGTGTGTGTGTGTATGGTTATGGTTATAGGCTGCGGTGTGTGTGTGTGTATGGTTAGGGTTATAGGCTGTGGTGTGTGTGTGTGTATGGTTAGGGTTATTGGCTGCAGTGTATGTGTGTATGGTTATGGTTATAGGCTGCGGGGTGTGTGTATGGTTAGGGTTATAGGCTGTGGTGTGTGTGTGTATGGTTAGGGTTATTGACTGCGGTGTGTGTGTGTATGGTTATGGTTATAGGCTGCGGTGTGTGTGTGTGTATGGTTAGGGTTATAGGCTGTGGTGTGTGTGTGTGTATGGTTAGGGTTATTGGCTGCGGTGTGTGTTTGTATGGTTATGGTTATAGGCTGCGGGGTGTGTGTATGTATGGTTAGGGTTATAGGCTGTGGTGTGTGTGTGTGTGTGTATGGTTAGGGTTATTGGCTGCGGTGTGTGTGTGTATGGTTATGGTTATAGGCTGCGGTGTGTGTGTGTATGGTTAGGGTTATAGGCTGTGGTGTGTGTGTGTATGGTTAGGGTTATTGGCTGCGGTGTGTGTGTGTGTATGGTTATGGGCTGCGGTGTGTGTGTGTATGGTTAGGGTGATAGGCTGTGGTGTGTGTGTGTATGGTTAGGGTTATTGGCTGCGGTGTGTGTGTGTATGGTTATGGTTATAGGCTGCGGTGTGTGTGTATGGTTAGGGTGATAGGCTGTGGTGTGTGTGTGTGTGTGTATGGTTAGGGTTATAGGCTGCAGGGGGGGGTAGGTGTACACACTCACATGCAAACTTGCTGCAGGTGTATTGGTGCAGTTATTATACTTATCTGCTCCTGCAGAGGTCTCTCTGCTGGCTTGAAGTCTGCACAGCCGTGCAGCCTGGAGCAGGAGGGTTCTATTAGGCAGGGCAGGCAATGAAATAGCGCTGCAGGCGCTATGTGGAGACACCGTAGGGCAGAGAGTGACAGCTCCCCCAGCATAATGTTACAGCGGGCTCCGTCTCCTCAGCTCCCCCGGCATAATGACACAGCGCGGACTCAGTGCGGGCACAGCATCTGAGTGACAGCGCAGTTAGCCCCTCAGCGCTCCGTTACCAGCCAATTGTAGCGCTGCTTGTGGGGGATCCCAGCGCTGTAGTGACTACAGCGCTGGGACCCCCCACAAGCAGCGCTACAATTGGCTGGTAACGGAGCGCTGAGGGGCTAACTGCGCTGTCACTCAGAGATGTGACAGCGCAGGACCGCCTATACCTGAGGATGGTGGCTGCAGGGATCAAACAGCCTGCGGGCTGCTGCTGGCGTTGCCATGGAGAAGGTTGCCGAGCGCACCTCTCCAAAACCTGCGCCCCTGTGGCCCCGGCTCCCCCCCGCCACCGCGGGGGGTGCCTACCGCTAGTTACGCCACTGAATCTAGTGGTAACCAGCCCACTCCAGACGAGTAACTCGGTACGAGTTGTGTACATAGAGTGTCCACTTGTTTTATGTTTATGTTTAAAAATTAAAAATGATATTGCACTATTGCGCGCCCCCTGTCCTTCTCTCTCTTTTTAGAAATTTCCCTGGTGCCTTGGATAGGGCATTACTTTGACAGCGGAGAACAGCGGTCAAAAAGGAGGACAAGTGCAAACTTTTTAAATCTGCTATCTGGAGAGCAGAAAACCATGAAAAGGGCTGATCCCTCTCTGGATCCTTTATCAAGGTGTATGCCTCTATTAATATCAGAACCTATATTTATACTACAAAGTGTCCAATCAATAGTGTCCGTTTTTCTCGCGAATCTGTGGGTGTAGGTGATGTCGGACACTATTGATTGGACCCTTTGTAGTATAAATATAGGTCCTGATGTTAATAGAGGCATACACCTTGATAAAGGATCCAGAGAGGGATCCGAAACGCATTGGTGGACACGGGCCCAGCAGACGCCAAGGAGAGGATATTACCATCAGACTTTGGAAGCACCTGCGTGACCCGGGATCCGTATGTGACCTTTCATATGCCTGTCTGAACTGTTTTTCATTTAACAGTTCTGATCCATCTGGTAATTACCTTTCCCAGAGCCTATGCTACAGTCCCGTGTATCTGTATGCCTATTCAGATGTGTGTAAAAACCTTTTAAAAGAAATTGTATCTGTTGTATTTACTTGTTTTTGGAAATTAAAATACAGTTTTATGCGATATTTCATATTTATATCTTCACATATATCATCTCTGTGACTTGGTGATACGGAGTCGACCTTGTGAGGATAAAGGAAAGGAATTGCATTGGGAAAAAACCCCTGAGAAGGGAAGTGTTTCATGCATATTATATAAACGCTGGTGGAGGGACTATTTCTACTTTTTTTTGCATAGAATCTGAAGATGTCTTCAGTGTGAAAGCTGCTATAAATGTTCTATCAGCCTGGAACTGTAGGCTATAACTGTTTTTTTTTTTTTTAGTAGAAGGAAAAGTCACTATCACCCACTGAATCACCATATATCCATTATTATTAGAAGCAAGCATGTTTATTGTCCATCATCATTCATTATCCCCTTGCCTTCTTGGCCAATGCCTGTCTGTGTCATTTGCAAGTGGTACCATAAGCTTGTCACATTAAACAACTTAATTTATTTAATTTAACCTCTAAACCTCTAACCTCTAGTAAAATAGTAATCATGTTTACTTATTATAAAATAAACACATGCAAGGATAATATGGCTGAACATTCATTCCTTGTGTAGGTCTAGGAATGTCATCTGCAGAACCCTTTTCAATAAAGTTTATGCAAATGAATCCCTTTTTCAAAATGGCGATGTCAGGCGCAAGCACGGAAGTGCTTGTTAGAGACAACTCAGTCCATACAGTGTGACAAGAAGCAGGGTCCTGAGTGAAGATGGCGGCATCACTCCCGGTCAAAGTAAAATGAGCGCCACCTCCAATATGGCAGAGCTAATCAGAGTACCGCGGGATGAGGTGTGGTAACAGAGCGTCACTAAGGTAATTTCCCGGCAGCACCCGCGGTTACGCTGACTTTAAGGTTGCGCGCTGAGGTCGGGGCAGTAAAGCACGTCACGCAGGCCGGCTGGAAGATGGCGGCTCCGGGGGAATATTTCAGCGTTGGCTCCCAAGTCTCTTGCCTGACCTGCCAGGAGACACGGCTGCAAGGGGAGGTGGTGGCCTTCGACTACCAGAGCAAGATGCTGGCTCTCAGTATCCTTTCCAACGAGAATGGCCCGAAGGGTGAAGGGACGCTACCCAGCAAGGTGCTGCCAGCGTGCAGCCGGCAGGTGGAGAGAGGCTGGGGTATCGCGGGTGCCGCGGGAGTCCTCCATTCATTCCGCTTGTGTTGGCTGACCGTTAATGGTAATAGATGATGGGAGACCCTGGCTACTGGCAGAGCTGCTGGTAACGTTGGGACCGCAGGCTGACCGTGTCAGGAGGGGAGGAGGGCTCTATGTCCATTGCCACGGGCACCCCTCTTCTTTTGAAGGAGATGGTTGATCGGAAAAGCGTTTGTTCTCTCTCTCTCTCTCTCCCCTTTTTACCTAGATAATATTGTTATGGTAGTGCTGACATGGCCATATAGGGTGTAAGGGGAAACTTGCAATGGCAGCAGATGTGCTATTCTGTAATGGCACATTGCATCAGTGCCAGGGACTTAATTTTCTTGGTGCATGACTGGAAAAGATGTAATGCTAGCCATACAGTGCATGATACTCGTTCAGATATGGACGATGCACATCTGTTCTGATTATGCAGTGTATGTACATACTGTATATGATCGTTCATTCAATGTTGTTAAATGGCAGAACAATTGTCCTTGCCGTCATCAGCTGATTCTTTGGCAATAACTGTCATGCCTGATTTGTGTACCCCCCCCCCCCCCCCCCTCCTTCTTTTTTTTTTTTTATATCTTGAACATGACATCTTGTGTGGGTAGATTTGCATGTCAGCGGTTCAAGGCACCCTACCTGTCTGGGGTTACTTATACCTATGGCTCAGCAGATATGGTTACATCAATTTCCTGAGATACTAATTAACGCATGTGGCCAATCATGGAAATGCCTACATCCTGGACCTTGTTCTGGAACATCTGATATGTTATTCTGGTGGTTCTGTGTATGCCAGCCATTCATTTTGCTCATTGGACTAGGTCAGATGTAGGTTTGAGTCAACTGATTATATAATCTGAAATGGTGGAACATTTAAAGCATATTTATGCCTTTATAGGCTAGCAATATCATTCATTTAAAGCATATTTATGCCTTTATAGTCTAGCAATATCATTCATTGTAATGGGAAGATGTACTAAGCCATGGAGAGAGAGAGAGAGTTCCAGCCAGCAGTCTCCAGTCATTTTTCAAACAGCCTGAACATGGAGCTGATTGGCGGATACATTATCCCTCTCCACTTTATCACTTTCCAAGGCTTATTGCATTTCTCCCTAGATATGGTCAGAATAAATGCCTGATACCCAGCAGATATTGTGGCTGAGCTCTGTTTATGGCAACCCAATATCTGAGTTCCTCCCTTGTAGTTACTCTTCAGGGAAGGAGCTCCAATATTGGGTGGCCATAAACTTTTCACCGTTCCTCCACTGGGGAATTGTCCAATGGTCTATCCTGGTGGTGTATAATCTGCTTGAAGCGGCTGACATGCAACTCTAAAATATTGCTTTGGATGTACATACTGGTTGATGTGGAATGTGTGACCAAGCCAGAATTGCCTTGTGGCATGCATGACTTATGCTAGGTACACACCAGAATGATCATGATCGTGAGCAAATTGTACAATGGTCACATGATCTGCACCCAGCAGAATGGATCTTTTACAAATCCTGACTGCAGTAGGTATGATCTCCAAAACAACCAAACCACCAGCGGGGACGTGCATTGGATCAGAATTGGATCTAAAATGTGCCCTATATATACCCCTTTTCTACTAGCCTAAATATCCCGGGTTTTCAGGCAGGTGAAAACGCTCCCTGACCCAGGTCTTGAGACCCGGCATTTCTACCCATGTAGCGGGATCTAAAATGTGCCCTATATATACCCCTTTTCTACTAGCCTAAATATCCCGGGTTTTCAGGCAGGTGAAAACGCTCCCTGACCCAGGTCTTGAGACCCGGCATTTCTACCCATGTAGCGACCAGGCTTGAACACGGGTTCAACCTGGGCCCCTGTGTATTGTAACCGGGGTCGATGCGACCCTGGTCCCGTTCACTACAGTGCAAAAGCCGGACCTGGGAGATGCTCTCATCTCCCAGCACCTCCCCGACCCCCACCTCCCGATGACCTCACCCAACCGGCATTATGCCAGGTGGGGACTCTATTGTGAATGGTTTCGCAAGCCGGGTCGCACCCAGGTTGTAGCCGGGTACAAAATCCCGGGTGCGACTCGGCTTGTAGATGTAAAAGGGGTATAACATACAATCTGTCAATTTACGAGATTGAGGCAAAATCGTTCTGGTGTGTACCCTTCATAAGCCATTTTTTTGGAATGGACACACACATAGGTGTCTATTAGCTGTGTTTAATTCACCAATGTCACTTATCACAGCAGCTTCCACACTTTACAGCTGACAGAATTTGCAGAAAAGTGCTTGATGCCTCATGAGGTAGTGAGCAATTTTTAGAGAATTCGGGCTGTGCCTGAAGGGTTCAAGATATGGTGCTGTTGCCAGCATTTAAACGCAACAGCACCATCTGCAATAGGATCGACCCCAATACACTATACAGAGATGAACAAGGGCAATTTGTTTTTATTTTTCTTAAAATAAGAAACATACCATGTAGCCAAGTACTCATCTTGATTAAGTTTTTTGTATGCAAACTGTGTACAAGGCTAGATGCAGTCAGTGCCAAGTTGCATCCCACCTGTATGAATACATCCTGGCACTGTGATTTGTGAGGAGTAAAGTCTTATGGTGTGTATACATGGTACAATGTGCTATTTGATTTTGACTATATATAGTCAAAATTGATTAGAATATCAAATGTGTTTTTAACCTTTGATGCCGATGTGTGCCCCCCTTCAGCTCAGATTGAATAGGCAATAGTCTAATAGCCAAATACAGTGCAACAAAACTATATTGTACCGATCTGTAATATATAGTCAAAATTTAATGCATGTATTTGGCTTGCCATGTAATTCCATCGAATAGTAATGTTATCGTACCATGTGTACACCTCATAACCTGTCTTGTTTGGCCCAATTTGTATTTTGTCCTGATCAGTCTTTGCATATAGTCAAAATTTAATGCATGTATTTGGCTTGCCATGTAATTCCATCGAATAGTAATGTTATCGTACCATGTGTACACCTCATAACCTGTCTTGTTTGGCCCAATTTGTATTTTGTCCTGATCAGTCTTTGCATTATGTATTTTTCTACATTCTCATTGTTTTGCTAAGGGAACGGAGAAGTGTTGTGGTGTGTGTGTGTGTGTGTGTGTGTGTGTGTGTGTTTTTTTTTTTTTTAGTTCTGTGTGCATCTAAAGCCCCATACACACTGGACTATTTAAAATAAAAAATGAAGTCTCATTGACGAAACGCGTTGGATACTGCCTGCTGACTCCTCCAATAGATAAGTTATGTTTTTATAATAAAAAAAAAGGTTTTTACAAAAGTATTTCATTTATCTCCTTTTTTCCTGCTTTTTATTTAGCGATATCATATGTAGGCAATTTATAAAGGATCACATTTTTTACCTTGTATTTTTTCTGTGTAATATACTCACTGTTTGTTTCTATTAAATTTGCATAGTGCACTTTCTGTGTATATAAAATAAATATTCCTCTATGGATAAAAAAAACACTGCTTTTGTTCAGGTATTTTTAGTCGCTTACACCTCTATTAATTGCTTTCTATTTCTTTGTTATACGACCCTTACCAAGGTGTTGATTCTTAGAGGATAGCTGACACCTTTTTGAAGTAAGGGAATACTTGTACGTTGTCTTCACCTAACCCACTAAATAGGGTTTTATCAGTTCAGGACACAGGTGGCGCCCTACATCTTTTTCTTTGGAGAAACCCAGGTGACACCACTGAACGATATTGTTCAGTGTACCTTCAATATAGTTTGCCCAGGCCTTCAAAGAAAAACACTACTGGAGCATATTGGCTAGTGTGTGTATGTGGCTTAAAGCTTTGGTTGTGCTATAACACACCGGCAGTTGTGATTCCGACAGTCATAAGCTCAACTGCAGACTGACAGCAGGGGGAGTGCAGAGAAGCCCCTTGCGGGCTCACCATGCTGCAGGCACAGCAGGGTCGTGAACCCCCACAAGGGAGAATAGCCGCAGTCAGGATTCCGACATCGTTGTAATGACTTTTGAATCCCGACTGCCGGTCAGTCATCTGGCACCCAATGCTTTCACTGAATGTTATTGAATAATTTCCGTTTGTGCCGAGTCAATATTATGTCTCTAATAACGTGCAGTTTCAAATTTTGGTTCATCTAGATCTGCATACAATTCCAGACCTAAAGAAAATGTAGTAACTATAAGAAATGGCAATTCTGTTTTGTTTTTATCTAATCTAGTTATGCCCAGAGTTTGACTCCTATTTGTAGAATGTGAACAGATTGAGACTGCCATATGATCTTTTTATGCCTGGAGCTGTGTAAATTGCAGTTCAGGTTGCTGTTTCAGATTCTAGTTTATATTTTCAGTTCAGTAGTGTTCCCCTTCTTCTCAGGGACATCACTGTACAATAAAGGCAGGTATTCAATGCGGCCGGCCAGGGGGTTAAACGGCGAGGATTGCAGAAAACCAGCGATCCTCGCTGTTTAACCTCCGTGCCGGCCGCTTGCTCTATTCAATGTTCTGGGGAAATCCTCGCCGTCACAGGATGGCGAGATATCCCCAAAACAGCGAGACCCACGGCTAATGCAGAAAACTCGCTGTATTTAGCCGCGAGTCTCGCTGGTTCAGGAACCGCATACACCAATTCCCCCTCGCTCAAAAAATGGAGCGAGGGGGAATTGGCGTATGAGGAGGGCTGCGTCGAATACTGACAGGGTGAGTGGTGACAGTGAGCAGGAAGCTCTGCTCGCTGTCGCCACTCGCCCACAGCATTGAATACCCCCCCCATAGTCTTTACTCTGTGTGCTCAACAGTTACCAGCACCAGATATCATTAATAAGTGCCGGGTTTTGAGCTGTCTAGTGTGTACAGGGCTTTGCTGAAGTCTACATCAAACTAATCTTATGTTACGTGTGTGTGTGTGTGCGCGCACGTGCATGCTACAGTTTAGTCTACCATATGGTAATTCAATGTGGAAATGTGTGAACACATTGAATGATATTGGTAATTGATAGCATTCAGTGGCGGGACCCACTGAATATGCAGGTCATTGGCTATATAGCCAAAATCAACCCTGAACTTCAATAGATGGAAAGGGTTGTTTAGAGGATATTTTGAAAGATATCGCTCAAAAAACATCTTGTGCATGGGGAGTTATTGACACTATCACATTATGTGGCTTGTAAACACAGTGGGCCAAATGTAATGGGGTGAGAGTTTCACAAAGTGAGAGATTTTGGGAGAGTTCCCCCCCCCCCTTTTTTTTTTTAAAGCAGCAATCAATTACACTGCAAAACCAGGTTGGTTTTGTCATGTAGTTGATTGCTGCTTTAAAAAACATGGGAAAACTCTCCCAAAATCTCTCACTTTCTGAAACTATCACCCTATTACATTTGGCCCAGTGTGTGTGTGTTGAACAGCACTTAATATGAATTTGAGTTTTTTTCTTCATATACAGCTATTATGTACTTTCCTCAACCTCGCCATCCAGAGTGCCCATCTTCTAGTGGAAAACCCAACCATGCTGATATTCTCCTGCTCAACTTGCAGTATGTGTCTGATGTTAAGGTTTTAAATAATCGCACACAGACACCACCTCCTCTAGCTTCCCTTAACATCAACAAGGTAGGTGTGATTTCTCCTTAAATGTTTGGTGATATTAATTCATATTTAAGAAAAATAGAGTGTCTCCCCATCCTGGCCTCCCATTAATGCACACCACTATTTTCAATTGACGAATCCCTTTTTTCACATAACGTGGAAGAGAATCTTGTTTGTAAAGCTGGATACACACTGAAGCGACGTGTACCCAGCCAGTATGCTTGCCTGATGCATTTTAACCTGGGTACCATTAAGCGTATTATTGAGACGCTAATGATCTTGTCAGGTTTAATATGCAGCACATCAAACCTGGTGTCATCGCTAGTGATCATGGGCACGTGCATATACACACTGCGTGCAAGATGCGCAATATCATCCAATCCTGCAGATAGGACCGGCCTGTAGCTCAGCAGGTGGCTGTCATTTTTTCCACCTCCTCCCCACACCAGAGCATGCCCTACGGCAGCTATTCAATTTTTTTGTGCCGAAGCGTGTTAACATTTCAGCTTTACTTGTTTAAATAAGCAAAAAATTACTTGTCTGAGCAGTCGAACAAGGCTTTGCGCCCAGTAGTTATCCATTTTTTTGCAGTTAAACCCAACATTAATGAACCCAGTCGGCATGATTAAAAAAAAAACATTTGAATATCACCCATGAGCTGGGACTTAAGAAATCAGGCGCAATATAATAATTCAGTGGGATGCTCACTCTTTTTCACCCAGTGTCAGACCCTAACATCCTATAATACGCAAAGCCTTTTTGTGTATGTTTTCCCTTTGCCATGTGAGGAGAAGTTAACAAATACTGACTTTACATCTCCATAGTAGAAGGAAAAAAATATGTAGGTTCTGCATAAATACAGATTTTGGTAATGAAATGTAACCAGCCCAAAGAGAAACACATTTGGTAGTAAAATGGTTAAAGTGCAACATCACCAAGTATAAAAATACTAGGCAGTTTATGATGTATGTATTTTGCAAATGGTGTGTGTGAGACGGGCATTTTGAACCCATATTTGAAGGCAGCAACCTGCAGGCTTACAATGCATTCTTTACTGTGTCTGCATGGGGATGTGGCCATAATCCCAGCAGTCAGGTTGCCAGCGTTCAGTATACCATCAACGGCATCCCAACTGCCTTTGGCTATTACAAAGGAGAGGGGTAAGGGGAGAGGGCTAGGTTACTAGTGGAGCCCGGCAGGATTCTCTGTATCGTGATGAGGGAGTTGGTGTTGACCGCTAGTGTCCCCACCTCCAGAATATGGAATGTACCCCGCTGCATGTCGTGGCAGGACTGTCAATCTGCAGTCGAAGAATAGCTGCGCTCAAAATGGTATGTTTTCCTTTATCTAGTATACCTAGGGGAGAAGTCAAGCCAGCTCATTGCACAAACTTCTGCAGGTTCAAATGTCATCCAAGGTCTGTAAAGGATGTAGACAGATTGCTGTGTAGACTTTGTCGATGGCTATTGTTAATAGCCAAACAACTCTGGTAATGTTTGTTAAATTAAGGAAAGGCCTGGTTTTGTAAACTAGTTTTATCGTGCATATGATACGTGCTATAGAGCATTTTTACTCACTATAAGCTGTTTTCAAACATGCGACGATCCAGTGCCCCTTTTGCAGTGGAGTTTATTTTATAAAGTGTGGCGAGTGGACGCGGAATACATGTAAAGTAATCCGCGTCCCCTCGCTGCGCTTGCCACACTTTATAAAATCAGCTCCACGCCGACGTGGATAGTGGGTGTATGGAAAGGTCGGGAGGTTGAGGGGCACTTAACATTTGCTCCCACCAGTTCTGAGCATGCACAGGCTACCTGTCTTCAGAGATGTACACAAACCAAAATTAGAGGAACTGCAGTAGCTTCTTATATGGCATATATTTTGTCCAATAGAAATTCATAGTGCTTTGATTTTTATTTTTTATATAGTTATTTCCTGTTATACGTTAGAAATGGATATCCTAAACTGAATGTAAAATCACTACTTAAAATTGTAGAACATACTGTAGATTTCAAAATTCCAGTTTTGGCAAATGTGCGCTTTGATCAGCGATAAAGAATGTCCTTAATCAATTTAATATTGAATACAAAATCTACCATTACCCCCTTTTTTATTTTTGGGTATCAAAATTGGGTTGTTTAGTTTCACGGCGACAGCATGGCCGCCCGCTATTTCCGGGTTCGGCACTCTGGAAAACTTTCTAAAATAAAGTCCATGCCAAAGTGAATAGTTCATACCCCCACTATCCACATTGGCATGGAGTTGATTTTAGATAGCATGACGAGCGTAGCACGCCACCGAGCCCGTAGTGTGGGCGAAGCAAGCCCCACAAGGGGACACAGACGCTGCTGCGACTGACGCTGCCGCCGTGAAACTAAACAAGTACCCAAAATTGACTAGAAAGGATGTAGGCACCACTCTGTTTTGTTGGAGCAATACATGTATAGAAAGTCTACTAGCTGCCACATACCTAAAGAGATTTGCACACAATTTCTTTCTGCAGCTGGCAAGCAGAGCTCGATTGGAGAAGGAGGAAAAAATGAGCCAGGCTTATGCCATTAGTGCTGGAGTTTCTGTGGATGGACAACAGCTATTCCAGACTATACATAAAACGTAAGTCTTACATTCGCATCTTGTCCTGCTTATTTTAACTTAAAAAAAAAAAAAAAAAGCATTAACTGTAATCTCTGCATCCGGACTATATTTACTCATTTGCTCTCTCCCCCCTGCACTTCCTTCAGCCCCAGTTGCATCTCTCTTCCCCTCCTCTCCTGTCTTTTTCCCTCTTTTCCCACACTTTCCCTCTTTCCTCCTCCCTCTCTCTCCCCTTTTCTATATGCCTGGCACAGACTCTTGCTCTCTCCATGACACCCTCTTGTTTTCTCTCACTGACATACCCTCTCCCTGACACTCACTCTTGCTCCTCTCACAATTTTCCATGAAGGCCTCTCTCTCCCTGCCCACCCCTTTTTTTTTTTTTTTTTTTTAGTTCCCTTTTTTTTTTTTTTTTTTTTTTTTTGCTCTCCTTCCCCAATACCCTCTTGGCTCTTGCTTTGACCCACTTTTTTTTTTTAACTGAGCGTGATCAGATACATAAATCTATACAGTGGAAAGTATAAATGTTATTGTATGTTTTAATGTGCTGATTACAGTTCTTACCATAACATATATATTTGCTTTATGGGTCACCAACCAATTCAGTAACTTCATTTTTGTTAAATATAAAGTTTTATTTTTTATTTTCGGAAGGTCACAAAGCATAAATACAAATCTACCTTGATTTTTTTTTTTTTTTTTTTTTTTAACACCTTTTTCAAGCATCTACAGAGCACGGTGGGCAAACCTAAAAAAAAACATCCAGTGTAGACGGACTGCTTTTAAGTTGACTGGAATACAGTTGTATGCAAAAGAGCATCTCTGACTGTATAGTTTAAACGAAAGGCCCCCATAAACTGGGACGATTTTGGGGGAGGGGGGGGAGGAGGAGACCTTACATATATTACATAAAGACATTACATGCGTTCCACATGAACAGCAATTATTATTGCTGTTCATGTGCATCCTTTTATGGCTTAACAGCCTACCCATCCTTTTACTTCCAGGCAGGTAACCTTTATGTACATAGCACATGTCCATTGGTGGTTCCGTCAACCTGACAGAGGGTTGGGTGTACTCCAACAATCTCCAGTCACCAGATCTCAATAAACCGTTTTGGGACTTATTGAAATGGGAGACTCGCAGCATGAATTTGCAGCCACTGTATTATGCCATCATGACTGCATGGATCCAAATAGCTAAGGAATACCTAACCACTACTACAATGGTGTACCTAATTAAGTAGCCTCCTAAGTGTTTTTTTTTTTTTTTTTTTTTCAGTGAAGATATCTGCCCATATAGTTAGTGTGCATTTCTTTTGTCTTAGTGTGTCATTCTATATTGACTTGTATATAAATGGTCAATGTCACTATATGTATTCTCTCCTCAGGATAAAGGACTGTAAATGGCAAGAGAAAAATATAATAGTTATGGAGGAAGTAGTTATCTTGCCCCCGTACCAGGTTGAAAATTGCAAAGGAAAAGAGGGCAGTGCACTAAGCCATGTTCGGAAAATAGTGAGTGCTGCATTTTTATTCTGAGATTCACTTTTACATTATTTTTTTTTCCCTACGTTCAACTATTACGGTTATCTATTTAATCACTTTCCTTCTCCCCAAACCCTCTTAAGGGATTATTCAATCTTGGGTTTCAAGCGCCGTAACGTTTCGACAGTCGGAATCCTGGCCCGGCTCGACCGTTTCTCTGCCTGTCAAACGGCAAAAATAGGGCACGCCAGTGAAAACGGCCATGGATTGTTGAGATACGGACAGAATTCGACAATCCACGACCGTTTCCGAGAAAACAGACCTGACTGAAAGTTGTATATATTTTGTAGAGATCTGCCTTCAATGCTGTTGGAAACGGCAGCTTTGAATAGGCGGCAGGCGCTATTTCCCCTGTCACAAATTGGGCCTGGGATTGAATATCCCCCTTAACCAGACGTTAATATCACTTGGCAAATCAGCTTGTGTGTGTACTTTAGATAAGATTGTAAGTGGTTTTCGTGTGTTGCAAATCCTCTTGTATTAAACGTGTTTATCTTTCTAGGTTGAGAAACACTTTAGAGATGTGGAAAGTCAGAAGGGGGTGCAGAGAAACCCAATCCAGCCATCACAGAAAGAGACCAGCACGTCCTCCTGAGCCCTCTGATAAGTCAGCCGAGCTTGTCCCCAAGCTGTGCTCTTCGCCCCACTGTGGTGGGATTCCTGTGAAGAGCACAAGAGGAGGGGGTAGATGACATAGGGATGGGGCAAGAAGGGGGGGTTCAATTTGGGGTGGGAATGGGTAGCTTTTATTTCTGGACTAATCTCTCTCAACCCCTTCTTACAATGGCCACTCTCCATTCCTGGTTATTTACCGAAGGGGTTGAGGAGATGCTGAACAATAGAAGACCCCATGGGCTCCATATTAAAAAAATAAAAAGAAATTTTTTTTTTTTTTTTTTTTTTTAATCCCTACAAATTTCAAATTCAGAGTTTTTCCTGGCATTGCATTTCTTCCACAACAGGATTTTTTTTTTTTTTCCCTCTTTCCTTTCTTTTTTATTTGTGTAAAAGTTATGTTTGTCATCTGTTGTTGCTGGAGGAAATCTTCAACCATTTCTCAGCCAGCGGGCCAAGGCAGTGCTTGGCATGTCTCCCACTGGCTGTGAAGGGGTTATAAAATTGCCTGTAAAAAGAACAAAACAAACTGTAAAAAAAAACATATAAAAAACAATAAAAAAAATAAAACCGAAAAAACTAAAGTAAATGTGGTCTTGTGATACTTCAGACTGTATAGTTCTATGGGGATGCAGTTAAAATCCCGGTGGTCGGGATCCCGGCATTCAAAATCCCGACGCCGAAATCCCGACACATTCTCCCTCCGTGGGTGTCCACGACACCCCTGGAGGGAGAATAAATTAGTGTGCCTAGCGTAGCGAGGCACCGGGCCCGCTGCATGGCGAGCGCAGCGAGCCCGCAAGGGGGGGCGATCCACGTCCCCCCCCCCCTTGTTGGGATTTTGGCTGTTGAGATTCTGAACGCCGGGATCCCGACCGCCGGGATTCAGTACTGAATCCGTTCTATGCAATACAAGGTACCATGTTCCTGACAGTGCTAACTATAAAATTTTGCATAAGTTCATACTTCTCATTTAAATTTTAAGGTGCCCACACACTAGAAAGTTCTGTGATCTATGTGTGCATAAATTAGCCTTCAAATCTTTTGTCCGTCCTGGACAAAAGATTTCAGGCAAGCGCACATCTTTACCAAAGATTTTTTCTTAAGATCCCATGTGCGGTCCTATGGATCTTTTTTGTAAAATTTTCTGATCTTACATGCAGCATGTAAGATCAGAAGATTTAGCAAAAGTTCCACAGGAGCGCGCATCGGACCGATATCTGACAATTTTCGACTGATTATCAGATGTATAGGTTGGTACGACCTCATCTACAGTACTGTGTTCAGTTCTGGAGGCCATATCTCCAGAAGGATATAAATACATTAGAGACTGTACAAAGAAGGGCAACTAAAATGGTGCATGGCCTACATCACAAAACGTACCATGAAAGACTAAAATATCTTAATATGTATACTTTGGAGCAGAGAAGGGAAAAGAGGCACATGATAGAAACTTTCAAATATATCAAAGGCTTTAACAAGGTAGAGGTCGGAGACATTCTTCACAGGAAGAGGAGGAGCAGAACAAGAGGACATGCACTGAAAGATTCAGGGGAAATTTGAGGAAGAATTACTTTACAGAAAAAAGTAGTAGATAAGTGGAATAGCCTCCCATCAGAGGTGGTAGAGGCAAACCCAGTAGTACAATTTAAACATGCTTGGGATAGGCATATTGATATCCTTACAAAAAAATTAAATAAGGATAAAATATGGTTTGAGGTAACATGTTTAAAAAAGGGGCAGACTAGATTGGCCAAGTGGTTCTTATCTGCCGTCAAATTCTAGGTTTCTATATTGGCCGACTTTATTGGAAATCGGCCAATCGGCAAAAAACATTCTAGTGTGTGGGCACCTTTTTTTTTAGATATTTTCCGTGACTGCTTGAAGGCATTAATTAGCTAACTATGATTGATACAGGGTATTTAGCTAATTTCAGAGTTGCAGATATTTCAGTGGAGTGTATTTGGCACGATTTCTCATATCAATATAGCTCTAGGCAAAAAAAAAAAAAAAACACATTTATATGCAAAGACCATAAATAAACAAAAATGTAATATCGCAAAGTATATCATTGCACAAATAACTGCTAGTGCCCAAGATGACTGCCTTGCCTTTTAACATGCTTCTGAAAACAGCCTACATTCAACACAACTGATCCCCAGATCATAAGTCTCCTGGGACTTACCTTTTTAACCTGTACTAACCTACATGGACATCTCTCCAATATGAATGGATTGCATTCCTTCATGGAGAATACACATTGGATTGAAACCCTGCATGGAGAACACCTTCAGATTGGCTTTGCATAGTATATAGGGTGGCTTATCCCAGGATCGTTGGGATCCCGTAATTTGGGCCTAAGAACACTGGGATTTGAATCTCTAATGATGGTCATCTAGCCACTCCCTTAGACATCATTCACCCCTTTTTTCTGAGCAATGCAAGAAATAACTGATTTCTTGCATTAAACTAAAGGCCCATACACACTAGAATATTTTCAGCTGAAAATCTCCTAGTGTGTAAGCCCCAGAGATTGCTGACTAGCGGTGATGCCCGCTCATCGGTTGGAAGGTGGTTCATCTGCTGGATTTACCAGCAGATGTAGCGATGATGGATGATTTTTCATCCAACATTGCTATGTGTGTACACCGCCAGGCTAAAAGATTAGCTACTTTCAGCCTCCCCGCCCCCTCGCCTGTCATACTCACGCTGCAGGATTGGTCCACTCCGCCTCATCTGTCTGTCAGGCTGGATGCTGCAGTTCCCTGCTTCCCCCCGCTTGCCTCATCCTGCCGTCCACTGTGCTTGTCCCAGCTCTGCCGCCCGTACCAGACATATTTGTAGCTGACGCTCCACCCTGCTCCCTCTGTCCTGCTCCATACAGAGCACAAATATCCACCAATGTTTTCCTTTTTAAGCCAGTAATATGTATATTTCTGGCACCAATGATATTCATAAGGCAGTAAAATAATATATATTTTTTTAATTTATTTCAGTTACATGCCAGCAATCTATATATCACTGGCACCAATGATTACTGAATTTATTAGCCAGAACTATATACCCAGCTGTCTCAGAGCAGGTTCATGCTACGGCTATTTCAAATGATGCGCCGGCTCGTGACTCCTGAGCCAATCCGAGCCGGCAACCAATCCAGGCACTGCCAGGCCGAGAGCTTTAATTGGCAAACACTAACAGATAGACCTGCTCTGAAACATCTGGGATTCCCACTGCTCTGCCTCGGCTGTCTCCTTTACCACGGAGTGCAGTGCACAGAGTAACTTCCCCTGGTAAAGATCAAGAAAGCCCTAGCAATGAGCATGTAGGTAAGTGGCATAATATGTAATGGGAATTACTGTGTGTGGCATAATGGGCATTATGGAGTCTGGCACTGGGGCAAATTTCGAATTAGGTGTGGTATTGTGTGGCCCACATTATTCTTTTCATGGGTGTGTGGGATAGGCCATCAATTTAAAGCTTGCAGGGGGGCTCCAAACACCCTAGCGCACACCCTGGCTGTGACATGAGGGGGGTAGAGGCGGGGTAGTGAGTTTCACTACCTCTCCAGGACCACTACCTGCACTGCTCTCTACCTGGATGGCTGCAAATGAAATTGTAGCCCTGCACATGGGTGGAATTTCCCTGTGTGGGGCAGTGTAGGGTGGGGTTTAACTGATTGCTGGGCTTCGAATATATGCCGCCCAGTGATTAGTTTTGAATCCGGACCCAAGAACAGAAATGCACTAAATACAATGGCCTCTGCTTCCACCCTTGTTAATCAAACCCAGCCCATTATGTAAAAAGCCTTTTAATGAAAGCTTTTCAGGTTTGCTCTTTATGGAAAATAGTCTTTTGAAATTAAAATCTAGTGTGTATGGGCCTTAACATACAATATATTCAAGGAGGTGCAGCAAATCTGGATCTTTGTGACATTGTGTATTTTCTGAAGATCCATTTTCACTAGCCCATTACTATAACAAAGTTGTGATGACATGCGAATGATATCCCTGTGTGTGTATATGACAACACAGTAAGCTCATTGGTTGACAACTATGTGAATGAGCTCAAGAAAATGGTGGTCTAGACTTGAATGATAATGGAAGACTAGCCTGGTAGAAGATAAAACTATAGCATAATTAAGAGAATCGATCCACACTCACTCATAAGAAAACCGTTCCTGTCCAATAAGCTGATGGTAAAAAACAGTAGGCCCTCTCGCCTATTCTGTACAATGGCCCATAAACACCGAAAGCTGCACACTTACCATTTTATCTGCTTTCGGCTCAAAGGCTGCCAAGTCTGTTTGTCACGCTGATGCATGCTCCGGCATAATCTACGGCCAACGCAGGTCATTTGCTGGTATTAGTCATCCACCCCCAGGAAAATCACTCAGTGTGTATGTGAATTTCCCCATCATCGCTGTGCATACATGCTGGGCAAAAACACCCAGTGTGTATGCACCTTAAGCCAGCCTGCCTACAGCCGGTCTCCCAGGCAAGTTGCCACAAGTTTGCAAACTACTTTTGCAGGTAAAGTATGCACCTTCTGGGTTGGCCTGATCTGCACCAGCAAAGCAGTGACCTAATTCTAAAGCGGTGTACACACACACTTCGATTTTCCCCTGTTTTCTATTCGATTTTGCTTATAGGAGCAAAATCGAATACACATCAAATGGTTTTTAGGACACTTTCGATCTGCTTTCGAATCGATGCGCGCTCCTGTTTTCCCAAAATCGAATAGAAAAATCTGTGCCGTCAAGGAAATCTCGAATTTGATCCAGTAAATCGAATGAGTACATTGTGCCTACATTGTGAAATCGAAGCGAATGCAAAAGTACAGATCTAATGCCAAATCGAATGGGATTATCTAATGCCATATCTAATAGAATATTGAATCTAACATCAAATCTAAAGCAAATCTAAGCGTGTGTACAGGGCTTGAGCCTGCTCTTGATGAAATTGTCTGAATGTTGCATACCATTATCTGTAAAATGGACCTTGGCCCTTATTCAGATCTGATCGCAGTACAAATTTGTTCTCAAAACGGGCAAAACCATGTGCACTGCAGGTTGCAGGTGGGGCAGATGTAACCTGTAAAGAGAGTTAGGGCCTTATTCTAGTTCACTCTTTCTGACAAATTCCTTCTTAAATGGACAAAACCATGTGCACTGCAGGGGGCATATGTAAAATGTGCAGAAATAATTAGATTTGGGTGAGTTATTTTGTTTCTGTGCAGGGTTTATTTTTACACTGCAATAAAGATCTCACTTTGAAGTAAAACCCCACTCAAATCCAATTCTCTCAGCACAAGTAACATCTGCCCCACCTGCAGTGCACATGGTTTTGTCCATCTAAGAAGGAATTTGTCAAAGAGTGAACCAAAATAACCCCCTTGATTCGTGTGAGTTATCTTGTTTCTGGGTAATTACTGGCTGAGTTCTTTTTACACTGCAGTTTAGATTTCAGTTTAACACACCACACCCAAATTTAATTCTCTCTGCACGTGTTACATCTTCCCCATCTGCAATGCACATGGTTTTGCCCATTTTGAGAACAAAATTGTACTTCGATCAGAACTGAATAAGGGCCCTTGCCTCAACCAAGCTTCTAATATGATGTATGGACCTGATAGGCCATGTATTTGCAAATATAAGGCATGATTCAGAGTTGATTGCAAATACCAAATATTTCTGAAATGGGCAAAATCATGTGCATTGCAGGCAGGGCAAATGGAATGGAGAGAGTAGTTCAGCACATATCGCTAGCAAATGCAGTGCACCAGTGATGAGAACAATGGCGATGACTAGATTTTGACTGCATGCAGTTAAGTTCTAGTCAGGTGAAAGCGACACAACGGGTTATACAGTTGATGAAAAAACTATGCCTGGTCTACAAAAGGACTTGTCAAAATGATGTCTTATGCAAATGGTGGGTAAAAACCTGAAACCATATATGCATCTGATCTTGTACATGACAGTTCAGGCTCTTCGTATTGTAAGCAAGAAGGTTTTACCAATGGTAGGTGAACAAGGCACTGATATGGGAAGCTTCTGATTTCAATAACAATAAAAATAAAAAAAGATGCTGCTTAAATGTGGTTATAGTGGACCACTAGAGATCTAATACAATATATACAGAGAAGAAGCAGCGCTAAGGAATTTTAGGAATTAAATAGATAGCATGGGATTGCCTGTACAAATTGCATAAGTATTATAATAGACAATAAAATAATCCATTCAATTAATTAACAAACAACCGTATTCAAAAGAAACCCTCCTTGGTTTGTTATTTTACTTCACTGGCTGGAATAAGTCCTCTTGTTTAGGTCAGCTGTGAAAATAGGACAAATGGCTTGGTAAAGTTTGTACAGTCTCACCACTCTGTATTTGATGGGTTTTCCGGCTTGGGTCCAATTGTCCTCACTAGGATGCAGTTGTGCAGTGATGGTTAGTGGTTGCTGGAGGAATATCAAGGACCTTGTTGAGCTTCTCAAAAAGGTGGTGGTATCCTTTAGTGCTAGGGTAGCCAACTCCAGTCCTCGAGAGCTACCAACAGTTTTCCAGGTCTCTAAACAGAATCACAAGTGAAGTAATTAGCTCCACCTGTGGATCATTTATAATGTGTCAGTCAGTAATGAGTGCACCTGTGCCCCAGCTAGGTGATCTCCAAAATGTGAACTGTTGGTAGCTCTCGAGGACTGGAGTTGGCTACCCCTGCTTTAGTGTATTGGAGCCAAAGTGGTTAGTACCAGATGTCCATATTAGTTGCTGCCATAATGAAGGGTGAGGAATACAGTCTACGCCAGGAGAGTATGCTAGGTGGAGGGTTCTTAAAGCGACACCGACGTGTTTTGCTGAATTATGTCCGCTTTTTCAAGGTGATGTTACTTGCCTTGCTGTCTGGGGTTTATTTATCTATATTCGATTAGTAACCTCCCACACCTGTGCAGGCAATCCCAATAATCAATAAGTTAATCAGACCAATTTCAACAGGTTGTTTGATGCAGTGTTGTTGTGTTTTTTATGCACATTGTGAGGTTGATCCTGTGATCTTAGACAAGGCATTGCAAAGTGCTGCTGTCAAGGCCGGTCTTGTACATGAGAACACTGGCCCTGAAACTGCAGATTATAGATATATCCAGCCGGCTATGGATCATTGGGTAGACAGCAGGATGGTCGACATGCATGAAGGTTGACATGACTGTAGGTTGGCAGGGTCATTAGGTCGACATGGGGTTTTTCACATTTTTTTGTCCTGAATTTCTACACAGTCGACATGGACATGGCGTGCCTCAGGACACTTGCAGTGGTGCCTTGGGTTAGTGGACCAGGATCAATTCATATTATTTATGGTCAATGTACCAGGCAAAATCAGTGCTTGTGGCTGCCAATCATAATATATGTGGACAAACAGAAGCAAATCCTGTCCCTCACCAGATAACTGTGACTAAGGGCCTTATTCTAGTTGACTCTTTCTGACAAAATCCTTCTTAGATGGACAAAACCATGTGCACTGCAGGAAGGCAGATGTAAAATCAAATTCTCTCTGCACAAGTTACATCTTCCCCACCTGCAGTGCACATGTTTTTGTCCATCTAAGAAGGATTTTGTCAGAAAGAGTCAACTAGAATAAGGCCCATAATCACAATGCACTTAATTTAAATTTCTCGATAAGAAGCATTTGGCCTAGGGGTGCCTTGAAAATATTTTGATGCTCTAGGGTGCTGTGATTCAAAAAAGTTTGGGAACCCCTGCCTTAGTGGATGGATTGTAGGGCATGTCGGCACAGGTCGGCTAAATTTTTTTTTTTTAAAACACCATGTTGACCCTGTCAACCTTCCTGCATGTCGACCTAATGCTTGTCAACCATCCTGCTGTAGACCTAGTGACCGTATCCAATCCAGCCTGCTGGATATTAATCAACGGGGCAATAGTGACGTGCTTGGCCATGCCGCATATCGCTATGCCCCTACACAGGAGTGGTGTAGGGGCATTTTCTAAGCTACCTAGTGAGATCGCTATGTGTGTGGTCAATGAACACACTTTTTACTCCAGATAGATGATCCTAAAGATATGCAGTGTTTGGTCTCCATAAGGACCGGATTTTTGTTATTTGTTTGTATGGTGCGACAAGGGTTCCACAGCGCCTAACAATACATAGATGAGCAAAAAACAAGAAATTATGAATTACAGTACATGGTAAATTAATATAGTTGCATCAGGGGGCAGGGCACTGATGCAATTATTAGAGCGAGAGACAGAGCTATATTCTAAGAAAAACACATGAGGAGAGAGGGACCTGCTCGTGAGTGCTTACATTCTTTCAGTTGGTCTCATGAATGAGAATGAATCCAGTAGGGCACTGTTTGGGATATTTTGGAATAGGAGGTTTTTCATCCTGAACGTGCAGCCTACATATCCCACAGGAAGTTTGGGGTGTTATGTCCTCCTGTTCCAGAATCATTATGTATTTAAAATCTTTATGTACAGTAAGTTTGAACAGTGACATTTTCAACACAAGTTACACATACTGAATTTTCACATAGACAAAATGGGGCAGATGTATTATTAAGCCTTAACAAGAGATAAATACAAGGGTGATAAAGAGAGATAAATGTCCAGCCAATCAGCTCCTTACTGACTTTTTTTCAAACACTGCCTGTAGCATGGTAGTTAGCAGGTGATTGGCTGGACGTGTATCTCTCCTGATCACCCTTGGATTTATCTCTTGTTAAAGCTTAATACATCTGCCCCAATGTTCCTTATTACAAAGGCCACTTCAGGATCTCCTTTTTCCTTGGGGATGTTATGTGACAAAATATACAAAGTACTGTAGTTTGTCTGCATGAGGTAAAGGCCCACATACACTATGCGATTTTGGTCCGATTTCATCCGATTTCGGCACTTGGTGCCGATAATCGGATGAAATCGGCCCAAAATCGTATGTGTGTGATGTCTGATCCGATGCGCGGTCCCGTGCGCATCGGACCGGATCAGGGAGGATCGGACGGTCTGTACATACGATCACGTCCGACCTCCCTGTATGCATATGCCTGCCACCTGACAGGCATATGCATGCAGACACCGGGCGGGCAGCGGGTCCCTGAGCACCGGCTGACTGACCTGGCCGGGCGGTGGTGCGTGCGGGCAGCGGCCAGCGGTGGTGGGGGGCGGGTGCGGTGAGCGCTGCTGACCTGGCCGGGCAGTGTACTTACTTACATAGCAGCAGCGGGGACAGGCAGCGCAGTGGCGGCTATTATATTTTTAAAATACTTGTCAAATGACCGGCCGCTCTCTGATTGGCCGGAGAGCTCTCAGCCAATCAGAGAGCGGCCGGTCATTTGACAAGTATTTTCAAAATATAATAGCCGCCACTGCGCTGCCCGTCCCTGCTGCTGCTATGTAAGTAAGTACACTGCCCGGCCAGGTCAGCAGCGCTCACCGCACCCGCCGCCCGCCCCCACCACCACCGCTGACCGCCCCCACCACCACCGCTGACCGACCCCACCACCGCAGCCGCCGCTGCCCGCCCCCGCCCCCACTACTGCCGCTGCCCGCCCCCACTACTCCTCACCGCCCTCCAGCTCTCCGGGTTTTTTTTAACATGGGATAAATCGCATGCGATTTATCCCATGTAAAATATGGCACATCAAATGCCAAATTGTATGTGAGCCTCCCGGGGAGCTGCCGGGCGGCTCGCAGGTAAATTGGGTCCGACTTGTCCCTAGGACAAGTCGGCCTAATGTATGGGGGCCTTAATGCCTCATCATCTGATGCTAGTCAATGCGGTGGCCTGTAGCTGTTCTCATTGCCCATAACCAGTTATTTGCATTGCACTCCTGCATTCTGTTGCCCTTACATACTGTTTAACATGCACATGATCTAAAGCAGGGGTGGTTGAAATTTTGTGAGCCAGGATCTACTTTTAGTTCATGTACTTAGCGGAGATCTACCATTGTCAATGGGCCTTATTCAGAGGTGGCCCATATACTGATATTTGCTCAATTGAGCAATTTTGTTTTGCTATTCCGCATGCATAAAAGTGCCAGAAAATCCTTACTATGCATGCATAAACCTAACTGTGCGATGGCGGTCACAGTTGCACATGGCATCGCTGCCAGTATAGATGGTGACAGCATATTTTTGCAGATATGAATACGTAATAATCAGCAACTGTGCGTACATAGCATCCACGGCTGAATCAGCCTCACGGGCACTATGCTTCCCACAACAGGTTTTGTTTTGCTCACCGCTCTTACACACATACGTCTTACATTCTCCGCCCCCATGTATACTGCACAAGAACACAAGCAATTGTTTTATTGAAAAAGATTAAATGGCGTTGGAGTTTATTAAAGACAACTTGCCAGATTATGCATTGTACTACACTGTTTGTGGAAGAGAAATTGGCCTTGTTATTGGATCGATTAATCAGTCAGCAGTTGATAACCAGGACATAAGCATGGTACCGAGTACTCAGGGTGGCATATATGCGGAACAGGAGGAGGCTGTGCTCTAGCAGCATCACCCAACAGCCTCTGTACCACCCATATCAGACAATAAAATCCCACACACTACTTCCAGGAGCCGCTCAGGATACACTTGGCGCTCTAAGGATCCAACAATATGTGCTAGTACAGAATGGTAAGCCCGGCATTACAGTCTGTGGGTGTGGGGCCAGACTGATATATACAGTAGCAGCTGCACAGGGCTCTTCACAGCACTCCGGTAACATAATGACATCAGGGGCACGCTGCACTACTGGGAGCTGGTGTTCTGAGACCTCCGTTATCAGTACAAGTGTATTTGCTATTTTTGACACCTACCTGATGCCAAAATACCACCTGGGCCCTATTTGACACTGACCTGGTGCCTAAATACCAACCGCTCATATACCAACTGAGTTTTTCTTTTTACTCAGACCTGGTGCCCATATACCACCTGGGGCCTTTTTGGACTCGAACCTTGTGCCCATATACCACCTGGGGCCATTTTGTTATTCCGACCTGGCACCCAAATACCACCTGGGGTCTTGTTTTTTAATTCTGACATGGCTCGCAAATACCACCTGGGGCTTTTTTTTTTTTACTCCGACCTAGCACCTATATACCACCTTGGGCCTTTTTTTTTTAATACCACCCTGATGCCTGATGACTACCTGAGGCCTTTTTTTACTCTGATCTGGCACTAGAGTACCACCTTGGATCTTTTTTTAATCTAACCTGGCACCTGAATATCAAATGGGTCCTTTGTTTGACACCGAGTAGCATAAATACTACCTGGAGCATTTTTTTGTTAATACCGACCTGGCATCCGAATACCACCTGGAGCATTTTTTACTCCCACCTAGCACCCATGTACCATCTGGGGCCTTTTCTGACACTGACCTGGTGCCCAATTGCCACCTGGGGCCTTTCTTGACACCGACCTGGGCCTTTGTTGACATCGGCTTGGCACACCAATACCACCTGGGTCGTTTTGTTTACACTGACCTGGCGTCCGAATACTACCCGAGACCTTTTTCTACACCAACCTGGGCCTTAAATGACATTGGCCTTGCGCCCAAATACCACCTTGGGCCTTATTTAACACTGGACCAGGGCCCGAACACCACTCTACATAGTCTCTTAATGCCCAGAGGGACGGCAGTCTTTCAGCCATGTGTCCCCAGAGGTTTCCTCCACAAGGGGTTTTTCCTCTCCTGAGTGCTAAGGACGATTATTCGTGAGTCATGAGGCTTCTACCATCTTGTACCTCTTATAGGACAAGTTTGTATGAAATATGGACTAATCTTTGTCCAGAATTCCATATTTTATAATGCAGAGTAAAAAAAAAAAAATTACATTTTAACTTGAAATTAAAGCTTGAATTTATTTTTTACATATATTTTGCTTAAAGTTGTCATAATTTAATTAATAAATGCTCTTAAAGGTGAAGAGTCAGAAGTGAGGCCTGGTGAGGTAAACGAGAGCAGAGATGGCTAGGTATAGTAATACAGTGCTGTAGAGACAGTGAATTAAATGGCGTGCTGTGAGATCTGCAGGCTAACTATCTAAAGAACTGAGGGGGTAATACAATCCCAATTGTATTATATTATAATTGTATTAGCAATAATTCTGGAGAAAAGATAAGAATTAGATTGATGCCTCTGGGTAATATGTAAGGATTGGTAGGGAGACATTGGACCTTATTCTGCCTTGTGAGTCCACCAGACGCTGCCCTGCGAATGCCAATACGTGAATGCCGACACACCGTGTTAGTATGGGCTGCCAATGGATGTATAACATAAACTTCCATTCGCATGCTGTGGGGGACCACCCACATCATATGATGGTTGCCGACCATCGAATGATGTGGAAGACATACGCATATCTAAGGTTACTCTGAAGGATCCGTAGATGTGCGTGGGCGAGCAGCTTACATTCGGTGATGTCAGCTGCTCACCCCCGGCACTAAGATCATCGGGTGATTTCCTTGGGAACGCCCAGCATTCCCATGGGTGCTAATATCCCCCGCCGTCCCACGCCCCCCGGCCGCAGCCTTGGGTGCATGCACCCAGCTAACAGTCTGTTCGCAGTGGCAGCACACACGCGGCATATGCAATGCGCAGAAATGCGGCTGCGTATACGTAAAACATAGAAGGTGCGAACCTACGGTCCTTGCGAACAGACCAGAATAACCCCCATTGTTTGTAATTCAGAAGAGAGAACCAGGTGAAGCAGCCATTTTGGGCTCACGACATGGTTTCAATGTGATGTAATACATTACATTACATAATAAGAGATATGCATAAGAAAAAAGTGAATAACAAGATACCCATTTCATAATGCAGAGGGCAAAAAATGGAGCGCGGCCTGGTGGCACCCTAATTTGCATATATCACACCCTCATTTTAGTAGGACATGCCCCCTTTTCAGACGCACGTGCGGCTCGGACATGCGAGTGTCCCTCTTTTAAAGATTAACAAGTTGGGAGGTATGAATTTTGAAAGCAGTGGAGTCTGATCACTGTGTATGATGAGGGAAGAGTAATTTCTGAAGATTTCCTGGCTTATGCAACAGACAACCTACGTTTTCCCATGGGTGCTGCAAGCCAGCCGATGGTGCTGGTGAAGATCCGATACTTCATTCTTAGATGCAGTTCAGATCAATAATGCAGCAGAAGGCATGAAACTACCTGCTGCAGTACAATATATCGCTATCGCTGTTGCTTCTATGTAAGCAGCAGCAAACTATAAGCACAACCATAACTGAATCAGATCGAGTGTCCAAATATATATATGAACCCAGTGGTCAAAGTGGGCCAGTATACAGCGGTATGTCATACCGGCACTTCTTCGACCACTGACACGGAAGTGACTTTTATTTAATAAAAAAGTGTGCAGCAGGAGGCAGTGAAAGTGGCCAGCCTGCTGCACTGCTGCCGACAGATGTATGGAGGCTGCCTGCTGAAGATTTCATCCGCCAGCACCCTCCCCCTGCAAGTGGTACCGCCAGTGGCGTAAGTACCGACGGTGCATGGGGTGCAGCTGTTGTGGGACCGGAGCCGTCTCGAGGGCCCGTTGCTCCCCTGCATCCAGTTTACACTGCACTACAGAAATGGCACCGGTGAACTGAGCCGCTCTCGCCAGCCCACACGCCTGAAATCTGAGGCGCTCTCTCCCCCTGGACGCTGCTGTAGAGTGGAGAGCGGAGCTGCTCTAACACACCTACCCCAGACGCCAGAGATGATCTGTGCAGCCCGCTCCCTGCCCAGCAGCCTTGACACCTCCATCCTCCAGCAGCTGCACCGTGTGTAAAGGGAAGCAGTGCTTGGCCTGCCTTCTGCTTCTGCACAGGGGTGACTACCCTGTGCTTCCAGTCTGGCGGGCATCCTTAATTCCCATTCAGATTTCTCTGCTGTCAGTCTCCCCTTCACCCTATGCCTGGGTCCATCCATGGGCCTTATTTATTAACACCCTGCAGCTCATTACCCCACAGATATGTAAGTGCCTGGTGAGCCCATTACCCACATACACCCCCCAGTGTGTGACACCCTGTGTATGTAAAAACTTTTGTAACCCCTACCCTGTTCCTCTGTGTATGACCCCCCCCAAACCTCCATCATCTCTGGTGTATGTCCCCATGTGTGTGACACCTTGCCCCCCTACATCCCCTGTGTGTGTTTGTGAAACCTTGTGTCCCACTTCTTACCTCTGTATGTGACTCGGTGTTGGACCTTCTTTATCCCCAAACCCTGTGCGTGACCCCGCCTGAAGCCCATTATTCCTGTGTGTGTGTGTCAAACCCTGCCCCCCCACATACTTCCTCTGTGTGTGTATTATGACACCTTATACCTGCCAAACATCCCCCTCCCGTGTATTACATTGTGTACCCTCCTAACCCTGTGTGAATGTTTTTCTGACAACTTTTATCCTCACACTACCCATGTGTCTGTCCCACTGTACCCCTGTGCGTGACCCCCCTGTAGCCCACTACCCATGTGTGTCACCCTGTACAAGGGGGCCCCTCTTAAAATGTTACTATGGGGCCCAATTAGTTCAAGTTACACCCCTGGGTGCCGCTCTCCCAGTAGTAGAAAGCAGCTGCACACTGCGCTTACATCCAGCACGGCCGTCTGTCACACACAACGGAGACGCGAGTGTCAAGAGCCACAAAAAGGATTCCATCTACCAGACCCTCAGCAAGCGATCCCTTGTGTCACACACAAGCAGAGACACAAGCGTCAGGAGCCGCTTCCAACACCCAAGTCTGGTAAGCTTTTATATTGAACCTGAGTCCCCCATCTTCCCAAAAGTACTCCCCACCCTGCTTCCCTCTCCCACCCTGCATTTCCACGGTCCCTGTCCCTGCATCCCCGCGGTCCCTGTCCCTGCCTCCCCCCTGTCCCTGCCTCCCCGCGGTTCCTGTCCCCCCGAATTTTGGCTCAATCTGTGTTGTATTATGTCGTTTTGCTCAATCCGTGTGGCAAAATGTGATATTTTTTTCTCAATCCATGTGACATAACATAAATTTTGGCGCAATCAGGGTGGCATGACGTGAATTTTGGCTCAATTTGTGTTGCATAATGTGAAATTTTACTCTGTCAGTGTGGCTTGATGTGAATTTTGGCTCAATCCGGATGTTATAATGAGATTTTTTTGGCTTATTCCATTTGATTTTTGCCTCATTGCATGTCGTATAAGGTGAATTTTGGCTCAGTCGGTGTGGCATAATTTTTAAGGGGCAAGTATAAGGGGGTCTACTATTGTGTTGCATAATGTATATACAAGGTATATAGTGTGGCACACTACACAGGACCACACCCCTTTAAAGTGGCCACACACCCTTTAAAGTGACCATACCCCTTTTACTGGAGCGCATGCCTTAGGCGCGCGCATGCCAAACTCCTTCACTTGTCCATACCCCCACTTTAAAATGTCCACTTCGTTCACTGTATGAACCTAGATGAATAGTCAGGTAAAAGTAAACAGTTAACAGTGGAGTGAACAAAAATGTTATGAGCCACAGAGTTTAAATATATACAGTGTAAATGGATGTAGATAATATACATGCAAATATACTCTGGTGTGGGGAGAGAATCTCAGGGTCCTTAAGGTGAGTTATCAAAGTTATTGTATTTATAGTTTAAGGACATTGATCACTTACTGGCACCCAATAATCCAGCTGTAACAAGGAAAACCATTTAGTTATCATAATGCAATGTACCAACATTTACTTTTACCAGAATTTGCTGTTTCCTGCAGTCAAGCAAGTAAACTCTGGTGTTTAGTTTTAGTGCACAATTTCAGTTCTTCTAACATCCCAGAACATCTTACTACTGAGCTGTAATATCATAATTTTACCACAAGGGGACATACAGTATTAAGTTTCACAGATCATGAACCAGACTATTTCATGTAAGGAGGATTTGACCTTTTCTACTAAGGGTGATTTCATAGAAGAACTGTATTATTAACCATGTTACAGACAAAAAAAGGAAACTACTTACTATATGGTACCAGATTTTATAATTAATACAGACAAACATGAAACATGCCCACTATTATCAAATGGAATGCTGAATTTGGCAGACGTATTGATACTGAATAAATGTACCTTTGATTCAATGCTTTAATCATAGAGGAGGGAAGAAGTAACAACAAAATCCAAGTCTATAAAATGGAACATAAGGCAACATGATGACATCAATAAAGAGTGCTGTGTGAATCATATAAGGGGGCACATTAAAATGGATAAATTGCAAACCGTTACCGCAAACTATGAAGACAATTAAATATTTAAACTGTTCGAAGGCACAGAACCCTTCAGAAGAACAATCAATTTTCAACTAACCAAACCTGATTAGAGACAAAGACGGGAAAATATTTATTAGAGATGAGCGTGTTCGGATTCGGGGAATCCGGACACCCCCGAACACCCCCCAATCCGAACGTGCTCTCGAGCCTGTTCGGGTATTCCCGCCCAGGCCCGGAGCGTGCCATTTCATCGCTTGCGAAATCCCGCAGTTCGATCTTGCGAGATCCGAACACTATCACTATATAAGGACGGCCGGGCGCCATGTTCACTCCAGTCTAGGAGATTAAAATCCCTTTAATTTTTTTTTTCTGTGTCTGCTGCTCTACTGCTGTGTGACTGTAAGCTAAAATGGTACTACAAGACTCACCTCACCTGTGTGCATACCGCACATTGGTGCTGCAAAAAATACGAAATATTTTTTTTTACAATAAGGGTTACTAATTTAATAATAATCCTTTTCAATTTTTTGGTGTCTGGTGCTGTGTGACTGTATCACACACTTCGATTTGCTTTTGATTTGATGTTAGATTCGATTTTCTATTAGATCTGGTATTAGATCTTTCCATTTGATTTAGCATTAGATCTGTACTTTTGCATTAGAAATCAAATTCGATATCGAATTCAATATACATTCATGGTACATTGTACACATTCGATTTACTAGATCGAATTTGATATTTCCTTGGCTGCACAGTAGATTTTTCTCTTCGATTTTGTCAAAACGGGAGCGCACAACGAATCGAATGCAGATCGAAAGTGACACAAAAACCATTTGATTTAGTTTAGGATTTGATTCGATTTTGCTTCTATAAGCAAAATCGAATTGAAAATCTGTAAAAATCGATGCATGTGTACAGGGCTTCACCTCACCTGTGTGCACGCCGGTGCTGCGAAATAATCGGTGCTGCAAAATAATCGGTGCTGCAAAATAAGCAATCTAATTGTTTTGGACAATAAGGGTTACTGGCTTAAATTCCTTAATAATAATTATTTTCAATTTTTCTGTGTCTGCTGCTGTGTGACTGTTAGCTGGGACAGGGTACTACACAAGTCTCACCTCACCAGTGTGTACTCTGAAAGAGTTTTTAGCGCAGCCGGGAACCTGGTCAGTGAGCAGTGTAGAAGGTTGCTTCTACAAAATGTGGAGAAGATGATGTTCATCAAAATGAATTGGATGAGAATGAGAATGACATCTTGCCTCTATAGAGCCAGCTTGTACAGGGAGAGGTGACTTGCTTCTTTTTATGTGGGGCCTAAACAAACCAATAATTTCAGCCACAGTCGTGTGACAGACCCTGTCACTGAAATGATTGGTTTGTTAAAGTGTGCATGTCCTATTTATGCAACATAAGGGTGGGTGGGAGGGCCCAAGGACAATTCCATCTTGCACCTCTCTTTTTACCATTATATGCTTTTTGGGACCTAGTTTTTCAAACTGCCATCCTGTCTGCCACTGCAGTGCCACTCCTAGATGAGCCATGTGTTTGTGCCGCACACTTGTGTGGCTTAGCATAGTTATCCAGCTTCCTCGGTGCAAACGTTTGCCCTAAAAACAATATTGTGAGGTTTTCAGAATAAACTGGAAATGAGTGGAAATTTATTTTATTGAGGTTAATAATAGTGTAGGAGAAAAAAAAACAAATTCTGCGGTTGTAGCAGTTTTTATGTTTTTTTTTTTTTTAAATCAGAACCCAAAACACGAAACACGAAACACAAAACACGAAAACACGAAAATTATGGCATTTTGGAACAGATCCAGGTCCAAAACACTGCTCAAGATACAGGCCCAAAACACGTTTCATGAAACACGAAAAGTGCCTGGTGCGCATCCCTAATATTTATCAGGATCCACAAATCCAATTAGCGATACTAATATTGTGCTCATGGACTTGGATAACAGGAATATTCCTTTAGGGGGTCCATCTGAAGAGCCAAGCAAACAAAGTAAAAGGATATGTAACTTGCAAAGGATCCATAATCAAAGGTAAAAAAAATACAATTGGTAAAACCTGCTCATTCCTGATACTGGATCAATCACTTGATCCATATTTGCCCTTATATATTGGTTTGAATTTGCTTTAGGATAGCCCTGAAACCCTTCCGGTTTTGGGCTTCTACATGTAGCAAATGATTTATCTGGTTACTCTTGTTTTAGGGCACATGTTTTTTCAGAGTTTGGATATCTTATTATAACCTTATTTATACTATCCGAAATAATTGAGGTATGTCGCAGATTTTACTCTTTACTCCTTGTGGGATTTCTACTTCCCTTGCTACTGTGTTTAGGTTCAAGAGAAAGGTTGTGGGGGGATATGCACTATGTGGAGCAGGAAAGGAATTAGGAAAGAATTATAGATTGGTATCTTACTGGGAATTATACTGACAATTAATTGTATGTAAAATGTATGACATTAACATCACACCTGAGCACTGACCCCCTTGGGCCTTGCGCTCTTTTTTGTGATGGTCAGTGGTGCACCCCCGAGTTATAAATATGTTAATTGGAGAACAAAAAAGAAAAAGAAACTCAGGTGGGGTGCACTCTAATCCCCACTATCATGAAGTTATTCAGAAAGTATTATATTTTTAATGAGTTTTTTTTATTTGTATTTTCTAATGCTTAGTGCAAAAATAATAATGATAAATTAGCAAAAAAAAATTGTGAGGTTTATTTTGTCCAAGGGAAAATATTAATAAATGAATTAATTTTATGTTCACTATTTTGCTTCTTTGTGATTTCACTGTAAAATTAATTAATTTATTTATATTTTCCCTTGGACAAAATAAACCTCACAATTTTTTTTAGCTAATTTATCATTATTACTTTTGCACTAAGCATTAAAAAATACAAATAAAAAAAACTCATAAAAAATATAATACTTTCTGAATAGCTTCATGATAGTGGGGATTAGAGTGCACCCCACCCGAGTTTCTTTTTCGTTCTCCAATTACTGTGTTTAGGTTCACTAATTCCACCCCCCTTTATTGCTACTATGTAAATGGTGACTGTGGACCCGATAGGGGTTCCCTCAGCCTCTTTAACAGAATGTTGGCTTCCACGGAAGCTCCAAGACTTACTTGATAGATTTTTTTACTATCTTGTGTCTCATTGTACTTGTTCTACCTGTTTTTATTTTCTTATTCCTCTCCTTCCCCTCCTCTCATCTGTTCCTCATCTGGCAGGGGAATCCGTAATCAGTCTTGGTATTTTTGGTGCCTTTTTTTTATTTTTTATCCCATAATGGCAAAGTTAAACTTATTCTCTATTAATGTTAAAAGTTTAAATATAGCAAAAAAACACTCTAGATTGTTGCATACAGACTCACTTCAAGGCAGGGTCCGTCCCATGCCTATCTTCTAAACACTTTTCAAAAAAATAAATCCAAAGGTGTGCCTATATTGTTCTCTAAACATTTACAGTTTTTTGATGTCCAAGAGGTCTCGATTGATGATGGTAGGGGTATTCTAGTGAAAGTAACTATTGTCACGCAGCGTTATTAATTTGTAAACCTCTAAATGCCTAATCAGGGACAGACCGTAGGTGAGATTTAATAGGATGAGAGATTCAGAAAGTGAGAGATTTGGTAAGAAATCTCCAGTTTTTTTAAAGCGGCAATCATTTAAACTGATAAACCAGTTTGATTTTGAAGTGTAAATGATTGCCGTTTTAAAAAAACTGGAGATTTCTCACCAAATCTCTCCCTTTCTGAATATCTCATCCCATTAAATCTCACCCCAAATTTCTACATCAGACTCTAGAATCGATTAAATCCCAAATTGAGGGTATCTTAGTGGTAGGTGGTGATTCTAATTGGGCAATGGAACATGCCTTGGACACCACCAGGTGTTCTATCAAAGAAGCGAAGAAATTTAGATCCATCCTCCACACATGTCAATTGGTTGTCTCTTGGAGACTTCTACACCTGGTGGGAGGGGAGACACCTTTTACTCTCCCCCACACAACATTGACTATTTTCGTGTTTCCTATTCCTGTTTAGACTTGCTGGTAAAGGCATCTATTGGTCAGATTACAGGGTCAGACCATGCTCCAATTACCCTAATGCTATTGTTAAACACCCCCAAACCTTGACACTGGAATTGGAGGCTTAATGAGAAATTGCTCTCTGATGCTTACTGCAAAGACAAACTCCTTGTTTATTTAGATCAGGGGTCCTCAAACTACGGCCCGCGGGCCAGATGCGGCCCGCTGAGGACTTTTATCCGGCCCGCCTGGCTGCCGCTGCCCAAGCGGCAATCACTCTCACTTGCCTCACTTGCTGGGAGGATGGACGCCGGGCAGGCTGGCTGGCAAATGGACGGGCGGGGGAGTGGCCTGGGACGTCAGGGGAAGCAGCAGTGTCTGCTGGTCCGTCCTGTCTCCCTGCATAAGCTTCTCCTATGCGTGTGACGTCATCACGTCACACGCTGCGGCTGCAGAGAGGAGAGTAGCTTACTGAATCCGGAGAGAGGAGCCGGACGAGAAGCCAGCAGGGAGGGAGCAGTGGCACTGACTGAGCAGACACTGACAGTGTCCCAGTCCGCACACAGTCTACTCTTGAATGTGTTCTTATTGTTAGAGGTGTGTTTTTTTATACTAACATATTTAAAATGATATATAATATATATATATGTGTATATATGTATGTATGTATGTATATATAGATACACACACACACACACACACACACACACACACACACACACACACACCACTCAGCATGCACCTGTACATCCCCTGTCTGTTGTGGTGGCTGCCGTTACTGTGTACAATTGTACACAGTAACGGCAGCCACCACAACAGACAGGGGCGGGGGATGTACAGTGCATGCTGCACAGTGTGTGTGTATATATATATATATATATATATATATATATATATATATATTCGATACAACCCTCCTGCGTTCGCCTTTCTGTTTGAAAAAAATGGCCATACACACCCAAGTCCGGCCCTCCAACAGTCTCAGGGACAGTGAACTGGCCCCCGATTTAAAAAGTTTGAGGACCCCTGATTTAGATTAATATATTGCCTCTAATGTCACTCTCGATGTTTCCCCAGTTACAATTTGGGAGGCCCATAAGTGCTATATTAGAAGGCACTGTATCCATTTGGGATCTTTTCTTAAACCCCCCCCCCCCCCCCCCGAAAACTGCACATAGGGACACTCTCCTGTCTAAAATTAAACTTTTAGAATTGAATCATAAGACCTCTGGGAGACTAGGTCTTCTCTGAAAACCCTCTCAATGATAATACCAAAAGAGCCTACAGATGGTGCAGCTATACCTACTATAGGTGGGGTAATAAACCTGGGAAGATGCTGGCAAGAGCTCTTCGGGAGCCAAAATCTTTGACCTATATTAAAAAAATTAAGGATACTTCTGGTACCGTACATGCCTCAGATGCAGCCATTGCAATCACCTTTCATGACTACTATTCTAGTTTATATATAATCTAAATCGCACCGACTGATAGAATTACACACAGACCAGCAATTCAGAAATACCTAGAAGATGTTGACTTTCCTTCCCTCGCTGAATCAACATTACCACCAGCTCTTCATTCCCCATTTATGGAGGCTGAATTACTAGATGCCATTAAATCCTCCCCTAATGGGAAAAGTACGGGGCATGATGGCTTTCCTATAACTTATTATAATCTATTTTAGGAGCGGTTGCTGCCTATGCGACTGAATTCATGCAATGCTATCTCACTCCAAACTCGGATCAATCTCTCCCAGCCCACATTACGGTAATCCCTAAAGAAGGGAAATACTCTTGCCTCCCCTCCAGTTATATACCCATATCCCTTCTTAATGTGTATCAAGCTTAACGCCAAACTTGTGACAAAAAGACTTAAAAATGTACTCCTGAGCCTCATTCACTCTGACCAGTTAGGCTTGGGGCCTTATTCTAGTTCACTCTTTCTGACAAAATCCTTCCTAGATGGACAAAACAATGTGCACTGCAGGGGGGCAGATGTTACTTGTGCAGAGAGAATTAGTTTGGGTTGGGTTTTACTTCAAAGTGAGATCTATATTGCAGTGTAAAAATAAAGCATTTAGTATTTACCCTGCACAGAAACAAAATAACTCACCCAAATCTAATTCTCTCTGCACAAGTTACATCAGCCCCACCTGCAGTGCACATGGTTTTGTCCATCTAAGTAGGATTTTGTCAGAAAGAGTGAACTAGAATAAGGCCCTTTTTACTTGGCCACGAAGCTAAGGATAACACGACCAAGGTCATTGACTTAATTTTTCATGCGCAATTGCATGAGAGCCCCATGATCCTCCTTTCGACAGACGCTGAAAAAGCATTCGACAAGAAAACTGAGTCTGAGTCCACATTTCTCCACAGAGTTCTACCCTTGTACAGAGCTCCGACTGCGCAGGTTAGTGTCAATGGTAACCTCTACACTCAGATCCACATTAATAATGGAATGAGGCAAGGTTGCCCCGTCTCCCCATTTTCGTGCTTTGTATGGAGGTTTTAGCGAGGGTGATTAGGGCAAATCCTGATATCTCAGAGTTGAGGGTCCACTCTCAAGAATACACTTGCACTTTTTTCGCTGATGATCTGTTAGCTACTATTACCAATCCACTCATTTCTCGCCCCAGTGTAATGTTGGAATTTCACTGTTTTCACTGTAATTTTAAAATTAGTTATCACAAATCAGTGGTAATGAATATTTTCCCCCGGATTCAGCTGTCTCTGCCATCTCCGATTCCTTTCCTTTTGAGTGGAGTACTTCTCACTTACAATATTTGGGTGTTCACATCCATCTCAAAATTGACTGAGTGTTCTCTCTGAACTTAACCCCTCTCCTTAATAATATCCAACAGGATTTGTCGCTAAGGCCACCAATGAAATTTTCTTTCTTCTTTTTTTTTCAATGGTATTTTTATTAGAGGTCAACAGGGGTCACAACTTAGTACAGAAAAAGTAACAAGATGGCCAAGGCTAATCAAGCATATAGTCAGCGAACCAACATGAATATGAAGAAAGGATATACATTATCATTTTATAGATGACCATCAACAAGGTATGTGCGACACCACAATAACTGGTTTTAGGATAAATTTGGCTACACAATAAAACACAATTAAAATAACTAGAGGTCATGGGGGTAACGGGATTAGGTGGAGGAGGCGAATGGTGTGGCTAGAACCATTCAGAGAAAAAAGGAGGAGAAAAGAGCAAGGAAAAGAAAAAAGTAAAACAGATAAGGAAGAAGGAAAGAAACAAAGGTTTTAGATGAAGTGGAAGATGCCCAAAAAGGATAACCAGGGACCCCAAATTTTGGCAAAGGATTTAGAGGAATGTCTGATAATACTTGTAATAAATTCCATTCGATGAACTGTCCAGACCCTGGATATGACAGAGGCAAGGGTGGGTGGAAGGGGCTGTTTCCAATCAGCTGCGAGTTGGCAAGTAGCTGCTGAAAGGATGTGTGTCTGATCAGTCTATTCTGGTGATGTGTAGCCCCAGGAATTGGTAATGATAACAGAAAAAAAATTGGGATCAGAGGGGAGAGAGAGTTGACGGAGAGAGGAGATAAAATTTCTAACTTCGGACAGCTCCACCAAATGTGAAAGAACGTTCCCTCCAGCCCACAACCGCGCCAGAATCTGTCCGAGGTCTCAGGGAACATTTTAGCTAGTCTGGAAGGGACTTAAGGTGGCCATACATCAGAAAGATATTGTACCCAATCATACAATCTCAATTGATTGTAAGATGGATTGTATGCAGATTGTGTGCACATCTTGTGTACACAATCATACAATCATGCAGCAGATTTATTGTATGACTGATTGTATGATGGATTGTATGCAGATTGTGTGCACATCTTGTGTACACAATCATACAGCAGATGGATTGTATGACTGATTGTATGATGGATTGGGAGTAGATTGTGTGTCCAAAAACCACCATGGACTGCCGGGGATTTCAAGGGAAATTGTACACAATCACGAGCGCAATCAATCTTTCTGATGTATGGCCAGCTTAAGTACCATCTGTAGAGAATCTTATAGGCATTTTTTTTTTTATTCTAACACAGTTGGAACTAGTAGCTGTTTTTTCTCTAATTTTGTCCCAATCCGCAGAGCCAATGCTCTCACCTAGATTCGGTTCCCAGGCTAGTTCATAGGGGTCACGAGCAGGGTGGGAGGAAAGAGATAGTTCTGAGTAAAGGAAGGAGATGAGGCCAGCAGTGGAATACAGATGTAAAGAGAAGGATTCAAATAGTGTTAAAGGGCGAGATGTTAGGAGGGAGCCTACAGTGTTGTGAAAGTTTCTAATCTGTAGGTATTGGAAAAAAAGTACCTGTGTACTATCACGGTGCCCATCGCATCGCAGACCATATCGCATACGATGGTATGCGATGCGATGCTCCACAATGTCATACAATTTTTAAATTGTATGGCATTGTATATGGCATACAATGCCATACAATGCGATGGGATGCGATTATAACTTGTATAAGCACCCTAATGGGTGCTTACAATGTTAAATACACCCCCACGCCACCCCACAATTATAAACGTGAACCCGAAGCATGGCAAGGGGACGTGCAGAACTTCACAGGTATACGTGTCCCCTCGCTGCGCTCGCCATGCTTCGGGCACTGTATAAAATCAACTCCATGCCGACGTGGATAGTGGGGGTATGAAAAGGTCTTAGGACGTGTACCGACGCCCCTGGCAGGATCGCTGCGCTCGCCACGCTCGCCACGCTTTGGGTTCACGTTTATACTTGGGGGGTGGCGTGGGGGTGCATTTAACATTGTAAGCACCCATTAGGGTGCTTATACAATTTAACATCGTATATGGGGCAAAATCGCATCGCATGCCATCGGGTGTATGGCATGCGATGCGATCAAAAATCGGGCGACTAATTAACGTGGGTGCCGTGCTAGTACAAAAGTACCGAAAAAAATGTTTTGTGGGAATATTTAGTTTGGATTGGAGATCGGAAAAAGGAGGAATGAGAGATCGGGGTTAAATTGCTCAGATATTTAACTCCCCCTTTCAACCAAGGTAGAAATGCTTGTGGTTTCAGGCCAGGCGTGAAGTCTCTATAATTAAATAAGGGTATGATTGGTGTTGGGGATGGGGATAATTTATATTTACGTGCCGCCTGATTTCCACACTGTACACCAGGACCAGTGAGTCCATCCTGGAGGGCACCGGGTCAGTACTATTTTGAATCATCCACTGTGAGTGCCGGCTCACAACAAGTATATACAGTATATATATATATATATATATATATATATATATATAATCACAGCGTCGAGGCGGCACACAAATCAGCAAAGATAGTAGGCACGGACCCTGTAGTAGGTCAACAGGTTGACCTACTACAGGGTCCGTGTCTGCTATCTTTGCTGATTTGTGTGCCGCCTCGACGCTGTGATTGTTTGGACCTGCTTTGGGCAGGATTGTGGCGTGCACCTGAACTTGTCTATGATAAGGAGTGCTACTTCAAAGTGTGATTATATATATATATATATATACATATATACATCTTTTCAATGGTCTGGACAAGCCTGTAGGATTCTCTTCACACATTGGTTATCGCGCTGCTATAATACTTCCTGCTTCGCCTCATTAGCGAGGCGAAGCAGGAGGGGAGACCGACAAAGATGTATTAACATCTTGTCCGCCGAAGCGGGGGAGCGCTAACTCCCCCCTCCGGCGATGTCCCCTCGTAGAGACAGCGCATCAGTTTACACTGATGCACTGTCCCCCGGCCAGCTGCACTGGGCATGCGCGGGATGTCGCTGCTCACGCGAGATCCCCAGCACAGCCCAGACCTAACAGCAGGACAGCGCTGTCCCTGCTTTTTAGATATGGATTCACCAGCCTGCTGCTGGCGAAGCCAAAAGCAGCAGTGGGCGGAATGGTCAGTGATGCTGACCATTCATACATTCGGCCTGCTATCATTTAGATAGCAGCGCCCCTGTGCATTACTGCATGCTGGCGCCATCATACATGGGGAGAAGCAGTATCAGTGCATATAACGTGCACTGATACCCTTCTCCCCCATATCGTCTGATCATACACCGGCCCACTAATTGCTATTACAGCGTGCACAGTGGGTGTCTCAGTCCTTGCACATTTGGCTGCACTGATGTACACAAATTAAGAAGTTTGTAGGCCAACAATTGTTGCTGCTTTGTGCGCATTTGTATATGACTTTTAGAATCATTCCACCTCTTTGAACACTTATATATTTTTTGTGATTATTCTCGCCTCTTTCTCTTGTCCTATAACGGGCAAATTATACCCCTTTCAAACATACGACTCTGCAATTACCCTGCATTTAGAGTACCGGTCATTTTGCCGGGAGCAGCCTGACTCCCTTTCACACTGAACAGCAAATTACCGGATTAAAATTTTCAACCCAGAAATTTGCTGAATAATACTATGTTCTCATTGCCGCCCCTGCAAAATCTTGGGTTTTTGTTCCTGGGTTTTTAGCGGGGCACAGAGCATCTCAGCACTACAGACCCCATTAATACTGCACCTTAGACCCGGGAAATTCCCATGTCTGCCCTGTTCACACTGCTTCCCCTGATCTGCCTGCCAACAAGTGTGTGGAATCTAATAGCAGCTTTGATTAGCTGTTGAAAAAGTATCTCTGATTGGCTGTTTAAAAAGCAGCTTTGAGCAATGCAATTAGCTTGCTGTTTTGCATCTTGTCATAAAAACCCGGATCTAGCCTGTTCACACTGCCATACACCTGTGTATTACCCAGGAATAACCCTGCAAAAACTCAGTGTGTAATTCCCGGGCATTACATCCGGGAATTTCACTCACACCCGTTCACACTGAGACAAGACACGGGAAATTACTGCTTGCCCTGGCAAAAACCCAGGTTTTTGCGGCAGCGAGAACGGGGTATAACATGGGTATTTATTCGGTGTAAAAGGGTCAACCTGGGTCGTAAATCCCAAATCCTTTACCCTGGTAAATTCCAGGGTCAGAGACCCAAGATTTACAACCACAGTTGACCCTTTCAAACCGAAAATCAAATTACCGGGTGAAGCAGGTTTACCCTATTTGTTCAGTGTGAAAGGGTCAACCCGGGTCTTAAATACCAGGTCACTGACCCTGTACTTTACCAGGGTAGGAGTCCTGGGATTTGCGACCTGGGGTGACCCTTTCACACTGCAGAAATACAGTGTAATTCAGCAAATTACCAGATTGACATTTAAACACAGTCATTTGCTGTTCAGTGTGAGAGGGGGTCAGACTGTACCCGTATAAATGTCCCGGCACTCAAAATGGCAGGTAATTGCTGAATCACATGTCTGAAAGTGGTATTACACAGAAAAAGGGTAGAACTGCTTCACCTGGTAATTTGGTTTTCTATGCGAAAGGGGTATTAGTAATATGCAACTTGAGAAAATACACTGACAGGAATAGTACATAAGAGTCAAGTTCCAGAATGTAGCAGGTCAAGTTTGCTGTAATGAATAATGGAGAGACCAGGAGTCAGTTGAATTCTGCTTTGTTTTGCTTTTGACCAGGAGTCAGCTTTGTTTCCAACTGAAGGACATACAGTATACTGTACAGGATATAGTAATCAATCTATTGCATAAACATTTATCCTCTTGAATATAGTATATTAATTTAATAAAGAGATGTGAGTTATTTTAGGTGGTTCAAGCTGGGCTAGATTTTATTTCCTTTAAGGCAGTGGTTCCCAACCTTTTTTCTCTCCCGTACCCCTTGATTCGGATTTTTATTGATGAGTACCCCCTCCTCTCAATTTAAAATATAGACAGTACTTACGAGTGGAGTGGAAGTGAGCGGTTTGCGTATCCTTATGCATGTCGTTATATTAAGGAGTAGCGGACAGGAATCGTGCCCTTCCGTGTCTGGCCGCTGGTTGTGTATTGTCTCCAGGGTTCCCACTTACACCTGTAGGATTAATGTCGCTGCTTCTTCCACCCATGTCAGTGCAGGGCAGATGATCGCTGATGTCTAAGGGCAGCATGGGTAGCTCCCAGTGGATTGCTGGTCAGGCAAAAGCCCAATGAGACGCTGATGACCCTGAAGACAGAACCATAAGTGACACAACATGGTTCTTCTCCATAGCAGTGGGTCTTCTTCCGCCATCAAAATACTTTTTCATCTTCCGCCATTACCAATATTATTTTCAAGTACCCCCAACTGGTCTGCAGAGTACCCCAGGTTGGGAACCACTGCTTTAAGGCATTGATGAAGGACTCTATAACTCACGAGCGTATATATGATACAGGGCTAGCTCCACATTTGACAAAAAAAAGGTCTAGATGGCTGGAATCACCCTATGCATCTTCTGAGAGTTCTCAATAATGTAGTTTATAATGATGTAATTACTTTCTGGCATACACAAGGGTGTGGATTTTTAGATATAATGGAGGAAATTTACTAAAGGAAATTTAAAAAAAAATAGGTGTATTTGTATCCAGAAATACAGTTATTTTTTACATTTACTATCCCGAAAATACGGCAATTTGTATTCGTATTGATAGCACATCAATACGAATACGAATTGCCGTATTTTCGGGATAGTAAATGTCAAAAATAAATGTATTTCTGGATACAAATACACCTATTTTTTACAAATTTCCTTTAGTTAATTCCCCCCAATGGGTGACATTTAATAGGATGCAAGTTTAAGTTACTTTTCAAAATCGCACCATATTGCACTTTTCAAAATCGCATATTTTTTCTGGAATACGCATTTTTTATGAGATGTAAAAACCGGCCAAAAATGTGCGAATTTGAGGAAATGTGTGAAATTGTCTTAGTAAAAAGAAAAAAATGGTGTGAGGTCCCCCTCCTGAGCATAACCAGCCCTGGGCTCATTGAGCCGGACCTGGTTCCAAAAATACGAGGGTCCCCCCGTATTTTTAAACCAGCACTGGGCTTCAACAGCTCGCGGTGTCATGCCAAGGTCTCCCGGCCGTACCATGAGCACCATGGCTAGTCAGTCTTGGATGGGGTACTTGGGGGCGGTGGGAACCCCCCCAATAAAGGGGTCCCCCCCCAGGCTTCACCCGTCCAGGGCTGAAGCCCGGGGCTGTCGCCGGCGTCCGTGGGCTGTGGACGCCGGCCTGATAGGGTTAAATCAATCATACATAACATTGCTTTATACAGGTGAACTACAAGTGCCAGCAGGCCTCCCCCACATTCTGGGACTTGGCGAACCACAAGTCCCAGCATGCGAGGCATTAATGGGCCGGCTGGTACTTGTAGTCCACCTGTAAAAAGAATGTTAAAATAAAACACACGCACAGAAAAGTACAACTTTATTACACACACCTCAATAAAATTGTAAAAAACTCATGTCAACCTTTTTCACGTTGACCTTTTGACAATGTTGACCTAGTGCATGTCACTTATTGCATGTCGACTTTTTGGTGTAGCCCTATTGACTATCTAGACATTGTAGATCATTGTACATGCACAGTAGCATTGCAATTGTTATATATGATGAGGTTATCTATATAGAACCTGTCTATGACCAGTGTAGATATATTTATGTCTGTTCTTTATTATTTTGGTTATAGTCAAAATGTAAAATATTGATAAAGCCGACGAGAAGGCGAAACGCGTCAGTGTTCCTGCCCCACATCATACATTTTGGACTGATTCGGACCAGCCTCACATGCTATTTGGACCTTCAGCTTTTATACCAAGGATTACAACAACCACTATATTTGACCACAGCTGCAGTGCACTCCCTTATTTCGGCCTTGTACATTCTGGCTTCGAGCCCCTCGGAGGAACAAGTCACGAGTAACAAGTCACCATGGTCTTCTAGGAACGGACAGCCCCAGTATTCTCCAGATGTGAGACCCTATTTGCATCCTATATACCAACATTTCCACCAATGGCCCTTTATTTTCAATGTATTAATACATTTGTTATATTTTAATGTAAAATCAGTCCAATCTTACTATTATTTTAATTGCTTTTTATTATCTGCTAATTGGTAAGCGCTGCTACCCCAAATCTTGCTTTAGAATTTAAAATAATACCATTGTATACATTTTTTATGCACCAGGTTAATTACATATTTTTATTACAATTTTCAGATTATATATACAAGGTTAGATACAGTACAATCGGTTTTTATTCATTTATTTGCTGTTATTACCATTTGCTGATTATTATATATGTTGACCTGTACTATATCTGCATATCTATATATTACAATGGTTTGATGTTTTGTATCATTATATATAACCTGTGCAAAAAAAAATATGCATAATAAAAATGTACATTATTATAAAAAAAATTTGAGTTATGTTTTAAATTATGTTCTTCATTTGTCCTGTGTTTCAAATGGACCATCTGGTTCATTCCAGTTTTTCTCTTGACTCTTCTTGCGGTTCCTTTCAGCCATTACAATGGCAGCAATGACAGTGACTAGAACAGTGATTGTAATCACCAAGACAGTGGCAGTTTCTGCAACACATAACTGGTTGTCCACTGAGACCAGGGCTGCACCAGAGAGCTGTGGTGGTCCTGCACAAGTAAGGTTGTCATAGTCATCTATGTGAAGATGCCTCACACTTGTGATCTTACCAAACACTCTCTGTAAATCACAGTCACACACCCATGGGTTACCAGACACTTGGATGTGTGTACTGGGAGTCTGAAGGTTGAGGAATGTCTTGAATTTGAGATGACTTAGCTGGTTTTCTGAGAGAGACAGAAGTCGTATTGAGTGCAGAGAGGTGAAGGATTCAACTGCTATGCTACTGATATTGTTATTGGAAAGATCCAGGAGTTCTAAGTTCTGTAGCATGAAAAAATAACCACCTCTTACAGAATCTAGTAGGTTGGACTGGAGGTGAAGATGACGAAGTCTGGAAAGTCCACGAAAGGCCCCCTGCTCTATAAAACTTAAGAAATTTCTACTTAGGTCTAATTTCTCTAGACTCTCCAAGTGTCTGAGACTTTCATAGTTAAGAGATGTTAACCTGTTAGAAGGGACCCTCAGTTCTCTCAAAGAGCCCAGGCCCTTGGAAAAGTCAAGAGGCAGATTACGGAGGAAGTTTCTAGAGAGATCCAAACGCTCCAGGAAGCTAAGAGATCGGAAAGCTCTTGCTGACACAACCTCAACATTGTTGTCTGACAGGAGAAGTATACGAAGTGACCACAAGGCTTGGAAGGAGGTAGGATCAAGGCGGCTGAGGTTGTTGTGACGAAGGTCAAGCATCCATGTACTGTGAGGAAGGTGGGGAGGTACTGTGAGGAGCTCCTGTTCCCTACACTCCACTAAATTAGAAGAGTCATAGCAAAGGCAAGATGAGGGGCAGGTTTGGGAAGGATTGACATCTGAAGTGAAGATCAGAAGCAACAGGGCCAATAGCGCGGCCATGATTGAGCACATTATAGAGAATCCATTTAACATTTACTTCTCATATCTTTAAAACTGTTAGGCAGTAATTCCTTCTCTGGTGACACCTGTATCTTCCAGTTCTAGAAGCAATAAAATGAAGCATTGTTACATTTACATTTCTTTTAAATTAAAACACATAAACAAATATCTACACTGGAGAAATGTATGTTGTAAAATAATGCAATATAACAATTATGCAATTCTGGTATGGTAAATTTAGTTTATATCAGAGGCAGAACTACCAATCGGTGCAGAAGGTGCAGTACACCAGGGCCCCTGAGGACTAAAGAGCCCACTGCTTCTCCTGTCACCCTCTTCCTGTCATCCACTGTTTCTCCCTGTCACACTCTGCATCCCCCTACCGCCCTCTGCCTCTCCCTGTCACCCAGTGCCGTGTTGCATATTGTGAACTTGGGTTGGGGTGGAGGAGGGGGACCTAAATTATATTTTGCACCTGGGCCCACAACCCACAAGTTCTGAACTGGTTTACATTCAACATGTCAATTATCAATATTCACAATATCAATACTGACAAAATGTGAACATTGCCATAATATTGATAGTGTGACTGTTGAAAGTGGGTATGACGACAATTACATTTTCCATTCACTTTTCATATCAGCCTTATCCTAACCCTAATCTAAGCATCTCACTACCTTAACAGTTACTTTGGGGGAAATTTACTAAAGGAAATTTGTAAAAAAAATAGGTGTATTTGTATCCAGAAATACACTGGTTTTTGACATTTACTATCCCAAAAATACGACAATTTGTATCCGCATTGATGTGCTATCAATACGAATACGAATTGCCGTATTTCTGGGATAGTAAATGTCAAAACTATGTGTATTTCTGGATACAAATACACCTATTTTTTACAAATTTCCTTTAGTAAATTTCCCCCTTTACCTCTAACACTAATTGCAGCCAAGACTTACCCTAGAACAGTGTGGTATAAATTGAATTCAACTAAACAATGCAATACATTGTTTAGTCATTAGCAAGATGCCAAGGGTGCAGGTGGGGGGGGGGGGGGGGGGGCTTTTCTTTGCAGTGGGTGTCTCTGACCCCTGTTACACTACTGTATATATGTACATTAGGCATCTGATTTTATTTTTCTCACTACCTCTCTTTTTTCACCTATGTAGATATATTATCTAGGTGAGTGTTTTTGAAACAGCTCACATTTTCCAGGTCTCCCGGCAGGTGCACAGGTGCACTTATTGATCACTGATACATTTTAAAAGAGCTACAGGTAGAGTTAATTGATCAAATCGTGATTCTGTGAGGAACCCTGAAAACATTAATTGTTTGTGGTCCAGAGTATCAAAATTGAGCGTGCGATCTGGGGTATTTTATATTATATATTAGCTAGCTATAGGTCAGATTTACCAAAGCTTGGAAAGATATATAGTATAGAGAGAAAAAGTACCAACCTATCAGTGGCTGTCATTTTTCAAACACAGATACAGTATCAAGCAGTGAAAAGCGTAGAGAAGTGATGAAGTTGCCCATATCAACCAATCAACTTCTACCTATTATTTTATAGAATGTTCTTGATAAATACTATCTCAAAGCTGATTGATTGCAATAGGCAACTTCTCCACTAGTCCCTTCCCCACTTGTCTCATTGCTGTGTACATCATCCCCACAGCATGGACAATTGGCAGTTATGAGCTTTAACTATCTCCAAGCTTAGGTGAATCGGCCCCAATAATCTGTTCTCTCTCTCTTGTTCTTAGTTATATGTTGGACTATCTGTATAAGACATCACTGGGCAGTCACTATATTTCATTTCGGTTGTCAACATTCACAATTTCAACAGTAAAAGTTTGATATTGATGATGTGGACATTGTTAAAATGCCAACAATATTAATGATTAGGGTTGAGGGTTAGAGTTATCTTTAGAGTTACTGTTAGGGTTGCAATGGAGGCATGTCAACAGCTAATAATGTTGACATACCATTGGTGTTGAAATGCTGAATGTCCACATTATGCAAATGTCCGTATTTTCATGTTGATGCAATAAAATTAATGTTTTCTTTCTCACTCTCTCCCATTGTGTTATCTCTATGCCTCCATCTCGCTTTAATGTTATGTTCTCTCTCTCTATCTCTCTCACTCTCTCTGCCCCCTTTAATTCCTTGTCTTCCATTTTGTTCGCTCTCTGTTGGCCATAGTAGGGTCTGTTCTCTCTTTATGTAGTTTCCTCTATAAATGATCCATTTCTTCTGACTCATTTGAATGGGAATGGCATGTCAGGTATGGGGCAGAACTTCTGTAAGTGTGACAAAAAACATCTATCACCATGTCTTTGGTGGCATAGAAATACCGGGCCTTTGCTATTGAAGGCAAAACCATCAAACATCGGAGGCAAATCATTGATGGTTGCTAGCCAGTCATGGTCGATTGTCAACCCTGTTTGGAATTAATCATTAAACCATTTCTAAACTATTTTCAAGTCTCTGCTCTCCTCTCTACTCTCAATCTGGGCCTGATTCGAAGTCACATGCGGTGCCGATATTTGTGCATTTGGTCAGTGTTTTTTTCAACGACACATGCTCCTAAGTCACTAAAAGTCACACAGTACATGTGTCCTATCGGGAGAAAGCTGCAGTTGCAACTGAGACACATGGAATCATCAATGTATTGGGAATGTATGGGCGCTCCTATGTGATAACTGGGAGGTGGCTATCCATACACAAATATGGCCCATATGGTGTGTCACTGAGCTGGCTGCAAACTCAGACGCTTAATCGCTCACATTGGAGGCCGTATTCTAACAGATGGACCCAAAGTAGAATCATTTGGTTTAAAGACATTTACATTTTTTTTGCAGTCCGTGGCACCCTCAGAGGCACACTTGTACACCAGGGCAGGGGAAAAGCTGATTAGCATTAGACTAAAATTGGATGTGACTATGAAAAAAAGTCTAAATTGATTGCAGCAGCATGTCATCCCGAATCATCTTCTCTATCTCTTGTCCGTAATTCTAGTTCTCTTTATTAGCCTTGTATTTATGTATTTGCCACTGTCTTCTTTCTTTTCTCCCTTCTCAGCATCTCTTCCTTCCCTTCTACCAATATTCCTGCTTCTCTTCCTCTTTCTCTTCTCTTCTATTTCTTCACCCCATTATCTTTTATCTCATCCTCTCTCAATTCGGTCTTCACTTCTCTCTTCCTCTTTCTTGTACCTTGCTATCCTCTCATCCATATGTGTGATGTGCATGAATGTGTGTCCTGCCTTCCCCTGCCTGTCATGTCTGTTTAGCTGAATCACATACCAGTGCTGACTGCTCCCCCAGTCCACTCTCCAATGCCTTGAGCTTGTAGATGTGGGTCAGATATGTGCCTTGAAACATAAGCCCTGCATAGAAATCAAATCCCAGTGCAGGATTATAAGGGTGGATTATGCCCATCACATCCCATCAGCTTTATGCCCATGCGCTGAACACTGACTCTCATTCTGTAACATCTGTCCTTTATGCTACAGAAATAGAATGCACAGTGTACAATTTGTGAGTCTTGTAATTAGTGTAATAGTTGGCTTTGTAGAGTCTCCTAATGAACTAGTTGTGGGTTTCTATCTGTGTTAACTGTTTTGTCTCTATCAGAGTGAACTATTTGCACCCTACATACAGAGTACAGCATTGTCTGTCTGCATGGCTGCACTCATACATACAGACACACAGGCAGATCTCATTTACACGTACCTTATATCCTCCTCAGTGTGCTCCCCAGCTCCAGTGTTTCTCAGTGATGAGTTTGATAGTTTGTGGTACCAGAAGTGAGACCTGGAACTTCCTTGTCTCTGATCCCCACAACACTGGCTGAGGCATAAAATATGCATGTTTCCCATATATTATTCATGTGTCTGCTCTTTCAGGCTGTATAGTATACAGTAATGTAATCACTGATACATCTAGCAGGTAAGCTGACTTGTTTATTACCACTAGTATCCTTAGCAGCAGCTTGCACCAAATGCTTGTTTGTATTTACGACCTGACGAGTGAAAGTGCTTTGTCAAACCAAGACCCCAGGGCCGGATTAAGCCTTCAGGGGGCCCGGGGCACTTTAGACAGGGGGACAATATTACAATGTCAATAAACAGAGTAAAGGCAGTATAAACTTGGTCAATGGGTAACTGCAGGGGGGGGGGGGGGGATTAATATAAACATAAATATATATATATATATATATATTTATATATAAAATACCACATGAAAGCCTGTGTTTGTCCCTTTGTACCTTACTCTGGTAGGAGCCCTGACATGCTCAGCGCTACCTGTGATTAAAAATCCTCCTATGATGAGGCTGCTGCTGTCCTTCATGGGCCTGAGAAGCATATGATGAGCTCCCCCAAGCAGAGCTCAGCACAAGCCTCTCAGCCTATGACCTCTTGTGCAAAATCTCATGAGACTTATGCTGGGTACACACCAGGACGACTAGGGCACGATTCTGTCAATTTAGATCCGATTCCGACCGGTTGTATGCAGATTGTGTGTATTATCGTGTGTTTTTGCCATTTATTTGATCCGATTCCGATCCAATGCGCGTTCACGCCGCTCGTTTGGTCGCATCTTTGGTCCTACGTGCTGCAGGTAGGATCCGTCAATCCCAGGCCGACCGACCGTCAATCGTATGCAGATCGTGAGTGTTTTTTGCCGCCTCCGTCGTCCGTCCGTCGGTGCGTCCGTCGTTTGATCCAGCCTATTTGAGTGGCATTTCCTAAACACTCCCCCGGCGCCATGTTTTTCCACATAGCAAACAGCGCTGGCGCAGCAGTTGGACTCTCCTTCTTGTCTCATCTCCCAGAACAACAACCTGGTATGTTTGCACTCCCAATGCTCTTCTATGCATGCCCACTGTTGCCACCAATGTATATAGTGTGTATAAAGCACTGGTTTGGCAACCGTGCACCCGACCATGTCACTTTTGTTTTTTTGGGTGGGCCCCATCTGTGTGTGTATACATATAACCAATGTCCACCATTGCAGTATTCCAAGCACTCCTCTCTGCTAGGCCCCATTCACCTGTGTGTGTGTGTGTGTGTGTGTGTGTGTTTGTGTATATATAGATATATATACATAAACCATTGTCCACCATTGCAGTATTCCATGCACTCCTCTCTGCTAGGCCCCATTCACCTGTGTGTGTGTGTTTGTGTATATATAGATATATATACATAAACCATTGTCCACCATTGCAGTATTCCATGCACTCCTCTCTGCTAGGCCCCATTCACCTGTGTGCGTGTGTTTGTGTATATATAGATATATATACATAAACCATTGTCCACCATTGCAGTATTCCATGCACTCCTCTCTGCTAGGCCCCATTCACCTGTGTGTGTGTGTGTTTGTGTATATATAGATATATATACATAAACCATTGTCCACCATTGCAGTATTCCATGCACTCCTCTCTGCTAGGCCCCATTCACCTGTGTGCGTGTGTTTGTGTATATATAGATATATATACATAAACCATTGTCCACCATTGCAGTATTCCATGCACTCCTCTCTGCTAGGCCCCATTCACCTGTGTGTGTGTGTGTTTGTGTATATATAGATATATATACATAAACCATTGTCCACCATTGCAGTATTCCATGCACTCCTCTCTGCTAGGCCCCATTCACCTGTGTGTGTGAATAGCAATCTGCACAATAAAATGTATAGTGGTTTTCATAAAAGTTTATTAACATTTTAAATACTTAAAACATAAGAACTAGGTAAACTGGTAACTATAACTATAAAAATTTAAATATGAAACAAAACATGGGTATAACTATAACAACTAAAATGGTTTTATCTTTTTACAGTCCCAATGTCCAACGCAAAGGAACAAGAGTTTCTTGAAGGGTTTATTGAAAAATATCGTTCACACGAATGCCTGTGGCGAACAAAATCCAAGGAGTATTCAAACAAAATGAAAAGAAACCAAGCCTTGGAGGAGTTGGCACGCTACAGTCTTCCATTTCACCCAGAGGCCAATGTTGAATGGGTGAGGAAACGCATCCAGAATATGCGCACGGTGTTCTTAAAGGAACACAAGAAGATGGAGGCTGCAAAGAAGTCTGGTGCTGGAGTCGACGAGATGTATCAAACATCGCTCTGGTACTATGACCGGTTGACATTCACCCTCAGCCAGGAGTCGATGAGGACAGGAGTAGTCCTTATGGTAGAACATGAAAACCAAGAAGTCACGGCGCAGGAGGAGGAGGAGAATTCGCAGTCTGCATCGGTGAGTCTATTTTTTTGGCTATCTAATTGATTCCTCCTGCCAATCCACAGCGCCCTCCCCATTAAAGTAGGCCATGTACTGTTCCCTCACCTGTTTGGCTCGTGCACTCCCTGTGTAGTGTTGTGTTGGGGTTTGCAAGGAGGATATCTGCACTACCTCCTCTGGCAGTTCTTGGTCTTCTTGGAGTGCTGTGCCTGTAGCCCTTTGCTGTGTGGCTTTTCTGCGGAGCAAATTGTGCAGGACACAGCACGCCGTGACAACCCAGTCAATTTTGTCCACCCTCAGGTTAATGGCAGTGTGGAAAATGCGAAACCGGCTTGCCAGGATGCCAAAAGCATTTTCCACAACACGCCGTGCCCTGGATAGCCTGTAGTTAAAGATCCTTTTGTCATGGTTCAACCCCCTTTGCGCATATGGCTTCATGACATGCTCGTGCAGGCCAAAAGCCTCGTCAGCCACAAAAACAAAGTTAAGCCCCTGTTTAGTTTCCTGGACAGACGGCAAGTGAAGGGTGTTCGCTATGAGCCTTTCGTAGAACTTTGTGTCCTTGAAAGTGCCACCATCCGATGCACGGCCATTCCTTCCTACATCCAGGAAGATAAACTCATAGTTCGCATTAACAACAGCCATTAGTACAATGCTAAAATAGCCCTTGTAATTAAAATAGTAGGAACCACTATTGATAGGCTGGGCTATGCGGACATGTTTGCCATCAATGGCTCCACCGCAATTTGGGAAGTTCCATCGCTGTTCAAACTCCTCTGCGATGACTTTCCATTCATTCACGCTGGTAGGGAACTGAAATTAGAAGTAAATAGAATTGATTAGTAAACATGTTCAATTTTTTTACAGCTTGGTGACTACCCACCTGCAACCCCAGACCTATCTGTCCTATCTGAGAATGCATGCACATCGAACGAAGTTCCTACTCCGGCACGCACTCCGCCACCCACCCTGGAACCCACTCCACCACTCCCCCGTGCCAAAAAAATGCGTGGCAAAGGAAAAAAAGGAGAAGCAGCGGCACATGAAGAATTTATGATGCGGGCACATCAAGTCCTGCAAAGAAACCCCGACAAACATGACAACTACTTCACTTATGTGGCAGAGTGTGTTCGCAACATGGCTCCTGACCAGCAACTTACTTTTGAAAAGTTATGCATGGAGTTGGTGTATAATGGCAGTTTAGGGTATCTCAACAGTGGCACTAAAATAGTTGGCATTGGTAGTGCACCAGACACACCACTGTCATTAGAATCACCAGTGCCTACTCCGCCTGCCACCGTAGCAGGCCAGTCGAGCACAATTCCAACACATACCCAGTCAACACCTACACAGCCTTCTAAACCCCCCCAGTACCGTCAATTCTACAGTTCTTTACTGATAGAAGATCCAGAGTGTCCTGTTTTTGAGGATCTGTCTTAAAAAATAGGCTACTTTATCATTTACCATCGACATGGTCTCAGCTGCAGGTATGTGATGGCCACTGCTCACATGGCGTATGGCGCACATCAATGGGGCCGGGACCATTGCATCTGCGCCATGCGCCATGTGGGCCGCAGCCTTTACATATCTGCAGCAGACATCCTCTGCCACACAAGGGCCACAGTGTGTATTTTTGTTTATTTATATGCTGCTACCTGTACCTGCATTACCAGAGGGAGAACAGGATTCTCCTCAATCTGGATAGCAAACTCCATTTATTGCCCTTTTTTCTTTGCCAATAGTATGGGGTACTGTGCGGCAGACATGGTCTCAGCTGCAGGTATGTGATGGCCACTGCTCACATGGCGTATGGCGCACATCAATGGGGCCGGGACCATTGCATCTGCGCCATGCGCCATGTGGGCCGCAGCCTTTACATATCTGCAGCAGACATCCTCTGCCACACAGTACCTTATCCCTACTGTTGTAAGGGCATGTTCCAGAAGTTACCAGAGTGTGTTTTTTTTGTTTATTTATATGCTGCTACCTGTACCTGCATTACCAGAGGGAGAACAGGATTCTCCTCAATCTGGATAGCAAACTCCATTTATTGCCCTTTTTTCTTTGCCAATAGTATGGGGTACTGTGCGGCAGACATGGTCTCAGCTGCAGGTATGTGATGGCCACTGCTCACATGGCGTATGGCGCACATCAATGGGGCCGGGACCATTGCATCTGCGCCATGCGCCATGTGGTCCGCAGCCTTTACATATCTGCAGCAGACATCCTCTGCCGCACAGTACCTTATCCCTACTGTTGTAAGGGCATGTTCCAGAAGTTACCAGAGTGTGTTTTTTTTGTTTATTTATATGCTGCTACCTGTACCTGCATTACCAGAGGGAGAACAGGATTATCCTCAATCTGGATAGCAAACTCCATTTATTGCCCTTTTGTCTTTGCCAATAGTATGGGGTACTGTGCGGCAGACATGGTCTCAGCTGCAGGTATGTGATGGCCACTGCTCACATGGCGTATGGCGCACATCAATGGGGCCGGGACCATTGCATCTGCGCCATGCGCCATGTGGTCCGCAGCCTTTACATATCTGCAGCAGACATCCTCTGCCGCACAGTACCTTATCCCTACTGTTGTAAGGGCATGTTCCAGAAGTTACCAGAGTGTGTTTTTTTTGTTTATTTATATGCTGCTACCTGTACCTGCATTACCAGAGGGAGAACAGGATTATCCTCAATCTGGATAGCAAACTCCATTTATTGCCCTTTTGTCTTTGCCAATAGTATGGGGTACTGTGCGGCAGACATGGTCTCAGCTGCAGGTATGTGATGGCCACTGCTCACATGGCGTATGGCGCACATCAATGGGGCCAGGACCATTGCATCTGCGCCATGCGGGCCGCAGCCTTTACATATCTGCAGCAGACATCCTCTGCCGCACAGTACCTTATCCCTACTGTTGTAAGGGCATGTTCCAGAAGTTACCAGAGTGTGTTTTTTTTGTTTATTTATATGCTGCTACCTGTACCTGCATTACCAGAGGGAGAACAGGATTATCCTCAATCTGGATAGCAAACTCCATTTATTGCCCTTTTGTCTTTGCCAATAGTATGGGGTACTGTGCGGCAGACATGGTCTCAGCTGCAGGTATGTGATGGCCACTGCTCACATGGCGTATGGCGCACATCAATGGGGCCGGGACCATTGCATCTGCGCCATGCGCCATGTGGGCCGCAGCCTTTACTTATCTGCGGCAGACATCCTCTGCCACACAGTAGCCCGTACTTATTGGGAAAGTTTAAACTGGGTCATACATACTTAAATCTTTATATATAGTGTGTGTTTTTGTACAATATCTTTTATATATGGTATTATAATATATTTGTGTTGACACAATCTATTTACTATTTTACATGTTTTAACCATGAAAGGCCTAAAAAACCTGTTTCTGTCCTAGGCCTAAATTATAAATAAAAATATTTTGTTTGCACAATAAAGTGTACAGTGTATATTTCATCCTTACCTTGCAATACTGGTACTGCAGCACCTTCACAATGGCTTTGCAGGTCTCCGGGATGATGAGGCCCAAAGCTTGCGGGGAGATGAGGGATCCAAACTTTAGGTCAGCAAGAGACCGTCCTGTCGCCAGAAACCTCAGGGTCACCACCAGCCGTTCCTCAGCAGGGATAGCCATGCGATACTTGGTATCCTGCTTCTCGATGTGGGGAGTCACCAGACGCAGCAATTCCTGGAATGTGGCATCATCCATCCTCAAGAAGTTACGAAAATCGTCTGGGTTATTCTCCCTGATGTCCCTGAGCAGTGGCATGTGCGAACGAGTCTGACGCTGAAGTAGCCACTGCTTTGTCCAGCATGATCTTTCTCTCCTGCGCTGGGCTCTCTGACGTCTGAGCTTCAACACTGCATAATAGAGCAGGTACTGTTGCTGGTGACTACCCATCACTGCATTCTCCATAGTGCAGGGTTAAAAGACACTTTGTAATGGCAGGCAAAACAAAGTAATGTGTAAATAGCTATGTCCAGCGTTCAGCAGGTATAAACCAAGCCTCACTAGTAACAAAGCAGAAATACACTGGTTTAAAATGGCTGCTGCTATTCCTATCCCCTCTGCTAGTCCAGCCCCTTCATTTAAATTTCAAAGGCCAATCTGACGACGGTCGCAGGTGTTCTTGCAAAAAAAACAAAAACCAGCGATCCGACCGTCTTAACGACCATCGCGGGCGCATCGGGATCGGATCTAGATCGTTCCGCCAAAAAACCACAATTTTTGCTAATCGTTTGCTGGGGACTGCCTGGGAGCTCCCGGGAAGTCCAAGGGAAATCGTTCCATGGTCGTCTATCGGTCGTGAACGACGGTGGTCGTCCTGGTGTGTACCCTACATTAGTCAACTCCCAGTAATGCATTGCACTTGTGCAGTCAGTGTGCCTTGGCTCCTGATTGTCACAGATATGCAAAGCTGCAGCATTACCCCACTCCCATGCACAAAACCTTAAGCTAAAAAAAAAAAAAACATGCCAGGGGGCAAAAAGAGGTGGAATGACAGGCGCTACTGAGGGTGCCTTGCTAAGAGCTGCCACTTGGAAAAGGGGTTGTCAGCCCCAATAAACCAAAACAAAAAGAGAGAAAAAGTGGCGCTGGTTTGATGAAAAGGTATACAAATGTTTAATAACAATTAAAAGTCATAGGTACAATTGCACAATATGAAAATAAAAATGAAAAAAAAAAAAACGGGTGAATATTAAATGATATATTAAATCTGGACCAGAGGCTGAAATGGTGGCATATATAATGGAAACAATCCCAATGGATCGAGGGGTGTGACAGTGGATGGAATAAGTCAAGGTGCCCAATGGGCTGATAGTTACCACACAGTGTCTCAGATGGTCCAATCCCAGGTGCAAAATTGCGAGGGTGTCCTCAATTAAATGCGTCAGTGGGGCCACAATAGGCAATGACCCGATGATGACGAGGGCTAAGGTTGTATATAGTACATAGGGGGAGGGGCCCTAAACTGCACACCCTGGACATATGAGGTGCTACCTGCTGAGACCTGTAGTGCAGCAAGCAGGAGGAGGAGTTTGCAGGTGCACACTAAATATAAATGCTAGACCTTTTAATATCTTTGCTATATTGCATTGGAGGTTATTAGCATAATGATGGCCATTATTATGGGCTTGTCCACCGCGTCCAGGTTACCTCAATAGGACAAGTCCCTAACACTACTCTGAGACAGGTCCAGGGCACAGGACCCCCGAGGCCAGTCCAGCAGAGCCACCCCATGGCATCACATTAGTGTGAAATTGAAGTGAAAATAAAAGGGATAGGGGAAATTATATGTGATAAGACTTACCTAAGTAAGAGGTAATAATAAATGTGGAGGGTGCTACATATATATTAAACAAACTAAAGGGGTGATGGAGTAGTGTTAGGGACTTGTCCTATTGAACGTACTACTACTACTACTACCCTTCACATATCTCAGAGTAGTGTTAGGGACTTGTCCTATTGAGGTAACCTGGACGCGGTGGACAAGCCCATAATAATGGCCATCATTATGCTAATAACCTCCAATGCACTATAGCAAAGATATTAAAAGGTCTAGCATTTATATTTAGTGTGCACCTGCAAACTCCTCCTCCTGTAAGGTTGTATATAGCCAGGGTTTCTCACTTCGCTAGAGGTCTCAACTTTAGAGATGGTAGGGAGCAGGTGCCCTCAAGGTTGGTGGACTTGGTGATATTAGATGGAAGTAGCCAACCTCAATTCCTGCACTCTCTCCACAATGGATGTCTGGTTGGAATGGTGACCAGCAATTGTAGAGTTGATGAAGATGAAAAAGTTCCACAAATTTACATATACGGTGTCCATGTCGAAGTTCGATTACATAGACACCAAAAAATCATGAAAAATTCATGTCAACATTTTGATAATCGATCTTGCCTTTGTCGACCATAAGCTTGTGTCATCTTTTTGCCAGTGTCAACCTAAGGTATGTTGACCCTTTTTCTAGTGTTGACCAAGTCATTGTTCTACTTAGTGACTGTTGACCTAGATATTGTCTATCATCTATACCGTAAACTAATTATATATGCCCGAAACTACGAATGCCTGCCCCCCACCACCACCACCAGCTGGCCGGACCCCACTGCCCACCCCTCGCCGCCGCACCAGCTCCCCGGGAGTGTTACATGCAATAAATCACATGCAATTTATTGCATGTAAAAATGGAACATCAAGTGCCAAATTGCATGTGGGCCTCCCAGGGCCTCTCAAGGGCTTAGGACAAATCGGACCAGTGTATGGGGGCCTTTAGTCATTTAAGATCAGCATTATGTGTACATGTCTGAATTAACGTGGACACGCACAACAATTTTTGATTTTAATAGCTATTTATATACAAATGATCTATTCATTAAACCATTTGTATACACACATAGAAGCAAAAAAAAATTGCCTGCAGATAAGAACCACTTGGCCCATCAAGTCTGCCTATGTACACACACAGACTAGTGGTAAAATTAGTTGGGTACCAATTTACCTACCAGTATATTTTTGGAATGTGGGAGGAAACTTCGGTACCGGGAGGAAACCCACACAAGCATGGGGAGAATATAAAAACTCCTCACAGGACCTTATTCGGAGGCATTCGCTCCTCTGCATGTTTGCTCAGGGGAGCAATGGTTAGCAACTACGCATGCACATAAAAAGTTATGCACATGTGCAGCCCTAGCAGTGCAGGCCGGGGGCATGGGACATCGGCGAAGGGTAGCGCCCCTGGGAACGCACAGCTTTTCATAGGCGTCACCATGAAAACGCTGGGCGTTCCATGGAAATTCGCCCGTAACGCGAGTGCCAGCTGCCTGACCGCTTCCGTACAGGAAGCCTGCAGATCTAAGACACCAGAGAGGTGTCAGATCTGCGAGTGCTTGTAAAATCATTCTATGCATGCAGGGAAATTGGTGTGCGAGGAGGGGGGGGGGGAGTAGTGCGTGCGGACGGTGCATAGATGACATGCATAGCTGCAAAATTCGCAGCTTTGCGTGTGAACCAAAATAAGCCCCACAGTTAGAATTGAACCCATAACCTTAGTGCTGTGAGGCAGTAATACTAACCTTTACCCAATGGACCTTATTCTAGGCCATTAGCAGTGGCTGCTTGAGTGCATGCGGCCATGGACCTAAGATTGCGGGTGGAGGGCGTGGGGCGGCGGCGGCGGATATTCTCTCCCATTGGAACTCTCAGCATTTCATGGGCATTGCCATGAGAATGATGGGCATCCCCATGGAAATTGCCCAGTGACGTGGGCTTTGGGGGCAGCCAGCTGACATCACCGGATGTCAGCTGGCTGCCCACTTACTGCTGAATGTCCGCACACATCTAAGTTTACCTAAGAGTAACCTTAGATGTGTGTGTGCCTTCCACATCATTCAATGGTCAGCGACCATTGCCTTCACAGCCTTGCAAATCAACAAGAATAACCCCCAATCTGTACAAACACACGCACACACACACACACACACACACACACACACACACACACATACACATGCACTCAAGTACCATTCTAAAGCTGCTAAATGTGATAGAGTGAACATGCTCAGAAAAGCAATAACTTAACTTTTAATTGTTCATTCTGCCCATACACATAGCAATACAGCTGTTTTCAAGTACTGGCCAACCACAAATGTTAGATTTCACAATCAGATTTCTGAATAATCTTTTCAAATAAGGTATTTTAATTAGGTACTTTTGAGTGCCATAGACATAGAGATATTCCTCAAATCACATCATATATGACTGCTTCGTGTGAAACAGTGGCTTCCTGTGTGGGCACCTTTAGGGTTGCATCAGATGAACACTGTAGAGTAATAAATGCTGGCAAACAGCATGGGTCTGTACTACAATGCAGTCATGGGGTAAATGTAATAGCCATGCTAGGTTTAAACTGCTAGTTTTGCCTTTTTTTCTTTAAATCTAGTGTGTAAATTGCCACCAACCTTGCCAAATCCTGCAATTCGCTGGCTATGACATTTACCCTATAGACTGTATGCATTTCTCCTGTAAAAGTTGTCTGGACTTGCAGGCCTCTATTTAAGGTTGCACCTTTTGTTGTTGCCCTGTCTGTAAAACCTATGGTCTAGCAGTCCACTCTCGCTTCTCATTAAGATATACTGATGCACTTACACAGGAACACTTTTTAAATACATCAAAACTAACTTCAGGGACTGATTGTTCACTAACACTTTACTTTCAATGTTTTTTGTGTTGTCATTTAATTTTTAACACTATCTTCTTCCATAGGCTGAGATTGCTCAAAAGTGACAAAAATCAGACGAGTGAAGTCTGTTTAATGCCAAAGTTCTCTTTTCCCCATTGATCCATAATCCCCAAAATGCTTTTATTGTCTTCTACCCACAATGGATTCACATTATAATGTCATATTTACATCCTTTCTGTGTTTTTTTTTCAGTAACAGACCAATAAATAAACAGATACTAATTTGGCACAGTATCACTCAACCTTCTTCTATTATCCATTCACACCCCCTAGTGGCAATCCTTCTCACCCCATACCTCCCTTGTTCAAAATATAGAAGTAACCCCATATTCTTCTCTTAAAATACAGTGCCAGAATTTGTGCGGCATATGCCACATTGCTAAGTGTAGCCTGATCTCGGAAGCCTCTTCTGTTCATTCTGTCATTCTTTAACTGTAACAAGAAGGGATTGCCAGTCATAAACATGGCTGCCGGCAGCTTCTTGCCAGAGCCAGCGGCATCATCATTAGTTCTGCATCTTATCTGCATGTATTGTCAAAGATACAGATGTTTCTATAACCGGCAAAAATTGACTCACAGTAATACAAAGCTTATATACAACTGGGATGTGGAAAGTGAGCACATACATGCCTGTATTTTGTAAATTTAAAGAATTAAGTTACTACACATACGCACATTTCTCACTGTTAGGGAGATATACTGTATTAAATCTGGAATGGTTAAAGTGGAGAAGTTGTTCAAATCAACCAATCAGCTTCTGTCATTTTACTGACTATGCAGTTCTGAGTGGCATGGCTGGGTCAGTAGGTGAAGGTTGGGCTGATCCCCCCTTCCCTGCTGATCGTATTACCGGCGTTTACCGCAAATCGCGGATCCACGGAGAGTGGGTGGGGCTTAAATTACACAAATCGTGGCATTTTGCATCATTTCAGCCCCGCCCCCTATTCACGGACCCGCGAATCGTGGTGGTTGCGTGGATTGGGGGCGGCGCTTTGAGTCAGCCACCTTGTTCCTTCCCCCAGCCCGACCAGGAGCTTCAGCTGGCCCGGAGAGGCAAATTTAAAAGTCGTCAAGTATGAAGTAGGATGCACAGTAAGCCTCTTTTGATTATCCATTATGGTGCACAAGGGGCATATTTTTTGTAAACATAGATTAAACCCTCCCTTACAATCAGCTGTGATGGACAATAAATTGATTTGAGCAATGACCATACTGTGGACCAGATGTATCAAGCTTGAAAAAGTGATAAAATGGAGAGTGATAAACGACCAGCCAATCAACTCCTACCTGCCATGTTACAGGCTGGGATTGAAAAATGACAGGAAGGAGCTGATTGGCTTATCACTTTTTGAAGCTTGATTCATCTGGCCCTGTGTGTCACTGTGCTAGAAAAATGACAGTTAGAAGATGATTAGTTGAATGGGCAAATTGTCCACTTTCTCTTTAAGATTTTATACATGTTCCCTTCTTACAGTTGTGTACATTTAAATATATGTGTATATAATATTATATAACACCTGTCAATGTTTACTTTTCGTTGTGGTTTCTGGGAATAATATTAATATATTGGCATGGTCTAACAAGCATTCCAGCAGCACAGTTTACTGTACATTGGAAGCTGCTTAAACTGTGGCTTTATTTATGTAAATATGATGTGGTTAACATGGCTGCCGTACTGCTTTATGACAGCTGGTGCAGCGCTTAAAATCCACGGCACCCCCTGCTCCACCCCAGTTCCAATCAGGGGCCTATCTATGTGGAGTGTGTATGCCCCAGCAGTGTTTTTACATGGGTTTGTTCTCTGAAATAAGATAAATTGCTTTGATAGAAAAGTGTTCTATAAAGAATAACTAAAGTGTTCTATAAAGAATGCCTGTATGCATTTTACTGTTTTTGATTTGCAGTTAAATAACATAGTTCTAAAACTGAATAATGTAAATATAACTTATAAGATATACTAACTACAGAATAGTTGAAGTTACCTCAAAGTTCCTTATTATGCCTTGTATAATAAACATACTCTTCCTGCAGTTCACACTTGCATGTATGGCGGAACATTGGTTACGATCAGATGTGGATCTGCAACACAGTCCAAACTTCAAATAATGGAGCACCACCTGCCAGGGAGTATATCGGGCAGCATTTGGGATGGCAGTTAGTATGGCTCCCCTATTTACATTTTGGACTGTGCCTCCTCTGGATCCGTTACTGGATACTATTGTTGTGAAAAACCTACAATGAGGCCATTGGTTCCATTCTGAAAAGGGCACTATTTAGAGTTTGTATATTCTCTCCAAGTTTGACCGGGTTTTCTACCATACCCCAAAACATACTGGTTCACATATGGGAATAATACAGGGTTTGTATACAAAGTAATGACACCTGTTTTTTCTGATGTGACTGTACTTTGCAGTGTGCATGCTCCAGGTGGGTTTGATGGAGAGGGAAGTCAGCTTCAACACGCACCGAGCGTCAGTCACATACGAGCTTCCGTGCGGTTCGTATTGTGGTTTTAGTGCAACACTGTCCCTAGAATCGGTTGAAGCTTAAAAACGCAACGTTCTATTGAACAGCACTACACCATTAAATTCTGTGTGAGACTATGTGGAAGTGCCCATCAGATTGAAGGGAACGGTCAATCGAGTGAGTCCAGTCATTGCCGCCAATTGGAAGCTGCATCGTGACAATGCACAAAGCCACACACACTTCCTACTCAACGACTCCCTGACCTGGAACGGCATTGTAACGCTTCCCCAGCCCCCCTATAGTCCTGATCTGGCTCGGTGGACTTTTTCCTGCTCCCACGAGTGAAGGCAACCCTCAATGGACACCGCCATGGGACCGTAGCAGTGGTCAAAGCAGCTTTGTCGCGCTGCTTGAAGGATGTTCCAGTAAAGGATTTCCAGGGTGCCTTCCAAGTGTGGACAACTTGTTGACAGAAGTGTGTCGATGCAAAAGGGTCTTATTTTGAAGAATTTTAATTGTTTGTAGCGATATCTTCAATAAATATATTTTCCCAAATTTGGTCTCATTACTTTTTATACAAATCCTGTGGGTCCTGTAGTGTGTGTGTAAGCTCCAACTGGGCAGAAACTGATGTGAATGTTAAAATACGCTTTATAAATTGTTCCGTAATATGGTGCCACTTGATAAAAGTTATTAATTATTTTGTATAGTCCTCAAATCCAACTACTACTATTCTAATATTAAAATTATTCTTAATTTAAAATGAAGGGCACATAATCCCATATATACACATATATTTTAGGAATGTACATTACAGCAAAACATAGATATCCAGTCATTCATACCATCAAGGATGCACCTTACCATGTACACACATGCTAATTATACACAAAACTAACCATTTGCCCGAGTACTCGAATTTCCAAATTACTCACATATGTCTCTTGCACATTTTTTAGATGTTCTTACAAATGTACCTGTTGTCTACTTTTAAAAAGCCTAATGCATTTGAGATGTGACTAGTGAATTGATGGGCTGAATATTGGCTTCTTCCACTGTGAGTAGGCAACAGGTACACATTAACACACACACACTTGAAACTGGTCATACGTGAAGGAAAGGGGTCAAGGAGTCACAGACTGCAAAGAAAACTTGAGGCAGAGGAATGTTCAATGGTACATACTTTCCATGAGGTGCCAAGGGCAGGTAATAGACAGAGACCACCAGCACAAACACAGCACAGAGACACGCAAATTCCAGGAGCATAGGCTACAGTAACTGTTTAGGCCATTGGGGAGCCAAGTTACCCCAGTCACTGCAGTATCCTCATAAATTACAGTCTGTAGAGTCACTGAGTAAAATATTCTGTGATGTGGCACATTCCAAGTCTACAAGGGAGCAAGGGCCTGACGTCCACACAAATACATAGTCCAAAAGAAGACAAAGGCCATGAAGCTACATACAACACAGCCAGCTGGTATCCCATCCGTGTCCAGTTAGATAGTCTATAGAGAATCACAATCAACTGTCAGGATCCCAGTGAATTGTACTCCACCCCTCCAGTGTAATAGTCGGGTGGTAGATGAGCTATGGGAGAGGGGCAAGTGCCTGCAGTTCTATCACTGGGGTAGAGATCCTGCAGGAGCCACCTGCCCAGCATTCCCCAATATCCAGTACATCCGACCTAAGGAGGGGTGGGACACTGGAGAGTGAGAAGCTTCTTCTCTAATTCGGAGACCTGAGATGGGGAAAGAGCAGAGAATTAGATAAAGAATTAAGGATGTCTGATGCTGACACAAAGCCACAGAGATAAGCACAGCAGAGTTGAACAATTCTAGAATTCCATGATCCTACTTCAGAGGAGCTACATCTAGCAGGCAGCATGAATGTGGGAAAGTGTACTTTTACAGGAGATTATTTATTAAGGAGCTGTCCACTTATTGATAGCTTTAACTAGTGAACTGCTACTTTAGTGACATGCAACTTTTACTAAAACATTTGCTATTTGCTTGTAGCATTTTTTTTTTTTTTTTATTGCTGTGTCCTTACATGAGCAGTCTAGTTTGTGTATGTTTCTCTGGCATCTGACTCTGTTTTGGAGTATGGTATAGTTGAAAGACAATGTCTAGGACGACAGCAAAAAGTCAACATACACAAGATCGGCATTAACAAAAGGTGGACACATGAATAGGTCGACATGAGTTTTTCAATGATTTTTGTGTCAGTGTCAACACCTGAGCAATTGGACCCCCAGTTAGTGTACCCTATCTCTTCGAATGGCTCACTTTGCTCTCCATGATTTGGAGAGCAAAGTGAGCCCCTGTACTCTGACATATCGAATCAGTGTACACCTGGATGTATGAAAAACTAAAAAACCTAAAATAAATCATGAAAACTCTCTTCAACCTTTATCTTGTGTTGTTCTTTTTTCAAAGTCAACCGTTTGTCAATGTCAACCTTTTGGTGTCGACCTATTGACTTTTTAACAAGACGCTGACTGTTAGCCAACCATATACCACTGCTCTGCCATGCTCCGGCCATGTCATACAACTGCATCCAGAGAGCAGCTTCCTATATTATTCAAGGTTAACTGAAATTATTTTTTCTTCCTATACATATATAATATGGCTCAAAAGAAAGCAATGACCAACAAAAAGATATTCATTGTGCAACAATCACTTTAAAACATTGACATATTTACATATACCCAGTTGGCAGATCATATATTAATGCAGCCTATTCATTTACCAATAACCAATGGATAGTTGCTAATGAACTGATAGGATGAGCCATGATAAAATAACTAATCTAAAGACAGATTAACCTTTTCCTGTAGTCTCAGGATCTCTGCAGAATGTGCAGTCTCCACCTCCTCCAGCGTCTGCTTCTGCACCTCTTCTTTCTTCATGAAGTCCAGCTCCCTAGAAGGAAAATAATAATAATAATAATAATCATTTTATTTATATAGGGCTTTTTCTCTAATAGGACTCAAGGCACTTAACAGATAAAATGAATGTAATACAGCGCAGAAACAACGAAGTACAGAAAAGATTTTCAGAAACTATACTTAAAGGAATTACGGAAATGCTTGAGTAAACAGGAACGTCTTGAGTTTGTTTTTGAAGGATTCTACAGTGGAGGTGTCTCAGACTGGGAGATTCTAGGTACTGCTAAAAATCTACAAGTTTCACTCAGCATTTCCTGTATTCTGGCACCTCCCTAACTGCAGGGGCACATCAATTCTAAAAGGTAATTGACACATGCTGCTGTTTTTAGGTAATACAGTGAAGTGATGATGGTATTTGATTTCAAAGAATATATCACATTACTAGCACTAACAGCCTGGAGCTGATGCACAACATGACATTATGGGGTTGATTCAAAGGTGGGTGCATCTTTATGCTAATGCACTACAAGCCCCTATGTGGACAGAGAAGATTACTAGAAATGTCTACATTGCAGCATGTCTGAGTTTCTCTGTCTGATTATGGCCTACTATGTTAGCAGCTGTGCAGCTCTGCATTTAGAGATTTAAAACATTGGCCAACTGCGGGCAATATCACTGTAGCATGCATTCCTGACTTATCTGTCCCATGACTTCCCTGCGATGAAACAACCCCCTCTGCCCTATATAATTTCTTTCATGGTGTACTGCAGATTGCTGCCACAATGCAACCCCAATGCCTAATAGGATCATTATTGAGCATGCTGGCAGTGGCGTAACCAGGGGAGCCGAGAGAGGGGGGGAGCAGGTACTAATTACCCGGGCCCAGGCTTGCTGAAGGGGCCCCGCAGGGGCCCTGGTTCGACCCCTCCCTCCCCCCTCCGTCCCTCCCGGGTATCACCAGTAGCACACACTTCTACAGCATGTGCTGTTCTGACAGCAGGCTCAGCATGAGTGTCTCACTGACAGCGTGAGAGGTCATGCTGAGCCTGCTGTCAGCACAGCACATGCTGTAGGTGTGTGCTGCGTCTGAGATTACAGTTTTTATAGTTTTCTTTTACCCACCTCTAAACATTTTGGGGGTGTGGCCTAAGTGTGGGAGGTGCCCACACCACACACACTTAGGCCACACCCCCAAATTTTACCGGGGCCCGGCATTCCTCTCGGCTGCCCTGGGCGTAACTATAGCTCCGCAGCCCCCGCGGTGGCGGGGAGGCGCAGAGAAAGTTTGGGCGCCGGGGGTGTGCGGGCTATAGTTACCCGCTGCTGTCTGCGGGTACCTGCCTGCCGTGCCGTCACAGTCCCGTCTCTCCTAACGCTGGCTCCTATAATAATAAAAACGGACACTTAGAAAATGTCTGCAGTATGGGGGCAGCCATTTTCTAAGAGTCCCTTTTTGTTATAGCAGCAGGAGCCAGAGCTGGGAGAGACAGGACTGTGACCGCAGATGCAGCGGCGGGCAGGTATGTGCATGGGGGGGCGCCGAGGGAAGTGGGAGTGGGGGGGGGGGGGGAAATGTGTGGCGGGGGGGCGCAAAATAAGTAGTTACGCCACTGCATGCTGGTAGATGTGGATGGTTTTACATAATTAAATGAAGATAAAAAACAGACAGGACCAAGATATTTGGAAGAGTTGGACCTATCAACTGCTAAGCAGATATAATAAATAATAAATGAGTATAGTAAGAGTATAGAGATGACCTAAAGATAAGGAAGAAGCTAGCACAATGTTGTGTCAAGGCTTACGTAAGACAGATATTGTCAGTGTAAGAGAGTTACTTACTTTTGCTGGTACTCTTTGATGAGTCTCTTGGCCTTGCTGTACTTGCGCTCCAATCCCTGGTGTTGGGCTTGAGTCTCTTTTAGATGCTCATCAACAGCCTGGCACAGACTCTGAGCCTCCATCCAGTATCCCTGCAATTTCTCTACACGATCCCTGTTCTCCTGAACACTTTGCTGCAGCTGGACCTTCTCCACCCGCCAACGAGAACGCTCTTGCTCCAACCCAGCCAACTGGAGAGATAAACAAACAAATGGTTTTGAACAAATGTAAATCCAAAAAGACAAATGTAAAGCCAAAAAGAACTAGCTATAGCCCTCAAAGCTCACAGTTTCCATATAGAGTAGGCTTCTATGGCCTTTCAGCTATTTGTAAAACCGCAAGCCGTAGCATGCACTGGAATGGTGAAGAGTGCAAACCTTTATAAATCTAGGCCCATAATTAGAGACACTTGCATTTGACAAAAGATTCTTAAGACTTTTAAGGACCCCATACTTCTGAATCCTGTTTGCCTCCACCTGGCTGAAACTGCCAATCGGATCTAACTTAAGAGGCTTCAAGCCGAAATGTGTTACCCCTGCTATTTACACCTTAACAGAGCAATAATTCAATTGCTCTGTTGGGCACCATCGAGTGGCAACTGTGTGGGAAAACAACTGAATTCCCTCTACATGTTTCTATGTTTTAAAAAAAAACGAAATAAAAACTTTGTAATGAGTTTCATTCCCTTTAGTTTTATTATTATTGGTACATGGAGAATTGCAATTGCTTTTGTGTAAACACATGAACTAGGCCATAGACTTCTATTCAGGTTCTTACAGTGGCAGATTTAGGAGGGGGAAACACGAGACCCGCAGCCATCGATGCTGATTCTGGGATCCGCTACGGCTAATGAAGGGATCCACTGCCAGCGGCACTGATTCTGTGATCCACTGCTGCTAATGATGGGACCCGCTGCCAGTGGAGCTAATGCCTGGACCTGCTGCAGCCTATGTACACCGCCTCAACTCTCCTCTCTCTCTCCCACCGCAGTACCTCTCTCTCTTCCTCTACACTAATCGCTTTCTCTTCGCACTCCTCTCTCTCCCTCTGCACTCCTCACTCTTTTCCTCCACTCCTCCATCTCTCCCTCTCCCTTCGCACTACTCTCTCTACCTCTGCACTCCTCTCTCTCCCTCTGCTCTCCCCTCCCTCTGCTCTCTTCTCCCTCTGCTCTCTTCTCGCTCTGCTCATCCTTCGTACTTGTTCTTCCTCCACTCTCCCTCTGCTCTCCTCCCTCTGCTCTTCTTCACCTTATGCTCATCTTCTCCCTCTGCCTCTGCTCTCCTTCTTCCTCTCCCCTCCCCTCCTTCTCCCTCTGCTCTCCTTCAACTTATGGTCTCCTTCTCCCTCTCCCTCTGCTCTCCTTCTTCCTCTCCTCCTCCTCCCTCTGCTTTTCCTTTGCTCTCCTCTCTCCCTCTGCTCTCCTTCTCCCTCTCTCTTCTCTACTTCTCCCTCTGCTCTCATCTCTCTCCTATTCTTTGTCCTCTCTTCTTCTCCCCGTCTTCTCTCCTTCCTCCTCGGCTCTCCCTCCACTCTCCTTCTCCCTCTGCTCCCCATCTCCCTCTGCTCTCCATCTCCCTCTGCTCTCCTTCTCCCTCCACTCTCCTTCTCCCTCCACTCTCCTTCTCCCTATGCTCCACTTCTCCCTTTCTCTCCCTTCCCTCTTCTCTAATTTTCTCTCTCTCTCTCTCCCTCTGCTCTCTCTCTCCGCTCTGTCCCTTTGTTCCCATATATCTCTCTCTACTCTCTTTCTCGGCATCTCTGTTTCCTATCATGCCCTTTGTAGTGAATCCACACACATTTCCTGAGAGCGCTTGCATCATGGCACCACTAAAAATAAACCCACCCCTATCATGGTGACCCTCCGTCATTTTATTCTGGATCCACCCTTGGGATCTTAAGTAAATGGACTGAGCAAAAGTAAAGCATATGACAGCTGTATCTCAGTGGATTATTACAAAGAACAATTCATTGTAATGACAATTAAGTCAAAGGTTCCATGCCAGATTCAGTGATGTTTTGGCATCTGGTGATGCTATTGTCTCACCTTCCTCTTTAGTTGCTGGATCTCTGCCTCCGTCACAGCATGTTTTATCTGCAGCTGCATGAGAAAACACAGGTTCATATGTACTCTATAAGCTCCTATGTATTTGCAGGGGAAAAAGCTACTTCTCCAGTGGGCACACACTAAAGGGTAAGCAATTCTGTTTTTATCACCTCTTTAAATTTGTGCACTAGTTTTTCTGGGTCCATCTCCACAGGGGACAATGCGTCTTCTCCTTCAGGTAGTTCAAAGACTTCAATAGCCAATTCACTACCTGGGAACATGGGGCTCATCTCCTCATCCTCTTCATCTGTGGCATACTCCCCTGTCTGCACACATAAAATGTACAAGAGTTCCAGTGGCAACAAATATGCAACATTCATTTAGCATTGTAAATAATAATTATACATAATTATAAAAGACCACTTACCTCCTCGTCATCCTCATTACACTGGTTATAACGCTGCTCCATGCTCTCCCTCTGCCACCTTTCCTGCTCCAATGTCTGTTGGATCAGCTGAGCCACCTCACTCTGTTCCCCAGGTTTTTCCCGGCCAATAAGGAACCTGTCAAATTTTATAACATAAATATCTAAATTGCATAATTGTCTACCTTTTCACAACGCTGACACTGAACAGCCATTATATACAGCATATTTAACATCACAGCATTGCACATTTGGGGATGGGGTGCTGATGATGCCAATCACATTGCCATGTCCCCTGCACTTGTCCCCTCTGAGCTGTAACATTTTTGTTTGAAGTCTCAGCCAGGCTTTTAACCAATAGATAGTTACAAACAATAGCCAACCATTGAATTCTAGCATAAGATGAGCATTTGCTTTTGTGTACTACAGTACCAGGGCCCTTTATTAATCATAGCTCACACCTTAAATATTAAGTATATCTCACCTCACACGACCCTTGGTATTCCTCAGAACAGAAGCAGCAAAGGACTGTGTAACCCCAACCAAACTTGTTCCGTCGACTTCCACCAGAAGATCATTCACCTGGATCCTGTTTAAAAATGTATATGAATTAGAGGCTTGTGGTAAGCTTTGGCCAACAGTCCACCTCTTGGAGACTATGGTAACATTTTCAGGTGCAGTTTGGCTTTTTAAGGATATACTAACTTGTGTAGACCAGTTAAGGGTGCTCTGTGGAAAATAAAACGAAGAGGAAATTGTATGCTGCAAAATAAGAACAATGTGGAGGGGGTAGGTACTTAGAAAGTTATAATGTCACTGTAATATATAATGAGAATAATATAGAGATGTCATGTGCTGCACAAGCTATGGCCTCATTAAAATTAAACATAAATATTCACCATTTCTGTAAGAGTAAAGATGTGCCAACAGAAAATGTTCCCAAACGTATTCCTTAAGGCACCCCAACCCTCCAGGTTTTAAGTTTTTCCATACTGACTGAGGTACTAATGAAATCACCTGTGGCCAAGCATGGATATGATTAAAACCAGGATTGTTTGGGTGCCTTGAGGACTGCATTTGAGAACCTCTGGCCTACTCACTTAATTTCCATATCTATGCCTTAAAAGGCCTGAACACCTAAATCTAGTACTCATCAATGGAATTACTTTTATTAAACTATGTACTATAGGAGTGCTTAACTGAAGCACTAGTAATACTAGGTATACACTGCAAATTTTGCAGCCCATTTTCAGAAATTAACACAATATCACAGAACCTGTAGCCCAACAAAGATTGTGGTGCTCAATAATAATTTAACTAAAGTAAGTTGAATACATGCAATACATTAAGGCAGTGGTTCCCAGTCTTTTTTGAATCACGGCAGCACAGAGTATTAGAATTGTATTCATGGCACCCCTAGGCCAAGAAGTTCTCATTCTCCACTTCTGTTTGTCCACCATTTGCCTATTCAATTGGTCATAAATAATTTTAATTGGACATGGACCACCAATGTAGGGCACCCCTGCAAGTCCCCCAAGGCACCTCAGCACACAGTTTGGGAACCACTGCATTAAAGATATAAATGTCATTGGACTGACAGTTTTCAACTGACCTTTCCAACAGGACTCAGTGACTAATGGCCACAAATCTTTGAAATTGCCAACTACATGCATGGCCAAATTTGAAAGTTACTCTATCGCTTGTTTGAGGATTCTTCATTTAGGACCTGATTCTGGTTCACTTGCAAAAGCAAATTCTCTCTCTAATGGACAAAACCATATGTACTGCAGGTGGGGCTGATGTAACATGTGCAGAGAGAGTTAGATTTGGGTGGGGTGTGTACTTCAAACTGATACCTATATTTGTAGTGTAAAAATAAAGCGCCCAGTATTTACTCTGCACAGAAACTAAATAACTGACCAACATTTAACTCTCTCTGCACATGTAACATCTGCCCCACCCCCCTGCAGTGCACATGCTTTTGTCCATTAGAGAGAGAATTTGCTTTTGCAAGTGAACCAGAATTAGGATCTTATTGTATATCTAGCTATTCTATATCTATATATGTGACAGAAAAAGCCTCTAAAACTTCTAGTTTTCTGTCTTAAACCTGCTACTAGTGGCATCTAAAATGGTGTCCTTGACATCCTTTACATTTAACCCCATAAATAGTTATTATAATAGCAAACAGAATTATGAATGAATTATTAACAATTATTTATATAGCGCATACAAATAAATTTTTTTGCTATTCAATTACAGGTGGGCTGCCACAAGATGTAATTGAATAGCCCCATCAACCACTTAACCCATAGGTAATTGAAGAGTTCAGCCAGTGATTAATATTGATTGAAGAATTCCAAGTATATTCTAATAGTCCCCTGATGAAGTGAGACTATAGATGAAATGCATCAGAACTGGAAGACTTTACATATTCACAGATGGTTCAGAATCAGAATCAAGCCTTAGATACACTTCCTGGTATGCGCTCGACTTGGATATGTCCCAGTAGGGAGTTCAGCAGAGGAGTTGCTATTACAACCTTTCACTACCAAATATATAGGTATGGGACCATTATGCTATTTATGTTGTGTACATTGTTTTTAAGTATTTAGATAATTTGATAATACATTTCACCGGGCAATGCATCATAATTCGTAAATGATGAAATTGTAATGTTGTTATGGACATTTACTGTACTTCAGCATCTTGACTATAAGAGAACTGTCTACATCAGGCTTGATCAACCCGCGGCCCGCGGGCCGCATGCTGCCCAGGTCGGCTAGCAATGCGGCCCAGTGCAATTTTTTAAAGAGTAAAAAAAAAAACCTGCTGGGAACGGGCTTCAATGGCTGTTGTGGGGCATGATGTTTCTTCTGAAGCCCGGTCCCAGCAGTCCTTTGCGGAGGTGCGCGGGTGACGTCATCACACACCCGCGCACTGACGTACGGCGCTTACTAGATGTCAGGCGCCAAAAGGAGTTGGTGGAGGCTGGCACTCAACGTGCAGTCGGCCGCCATAGGGAAGGGAAACAAAGCATATCTGCCGGCATAAAGACAGCGCTGGGTCCTGCTGCAGTGCTGAAGGTGGAGGGGCGGACGGCGCAGCAAGAATAGTAAGACTTTTTACAGGTCGGGTGGGGTGGGGTGGTTTGGGGGGGGTGAAGAAGAGGAACTGTGGGGCATGTGTGTCACCTGGCACTGTGGGGGCATATGTGTCACCTGGCACTGTGGGGGCATGTGTGTCACCTGGCACTGTGGGGGCATGTGTGTCACCTGGCACTGTGGGGGCATGTGTGTCACCTGGCACTGTGGGGGCATGTGTGTCACCTGGCACTGTGGGGGCATGTGTGTCATCTGGCACTGTGGGGGCATGTGTGTCACCTGGCACTGTGGGGGCATGTGTGTCATCTGGCACTGTGGGGGCATGTGTGTCATCTGGCACTGTGGGGGCATGTGTGTCACCTGGCACTGTGGGGGCATATGGCACTGTGGGGGCATATGGCACTGTGGGGGCATATGTGTCACCTGGTACTGTGGGGGCATGTGTGTCACCTGGCACTGTGGGGGCATGTGTGTCATCTGGCACTGTGGGAGCATGTGTGTCACCTGGCACTGTGGGGGCATATGGCACTGTGGGGGCATATGGCACTGTGGGGGCATATGGCACTGTGGGGGCATATGTGCACCTGGCACTGTGGGGGCATGTGTGTCACCTGGCACTGTGGGGGCATGTGTGTCACCTGGCACTGTGGGGGCATGTGTGTCACCTGGCACTGTGGGGGCATGTGTGTCACCTGGCACTGTGGGGGCATGTGTGTCATATGGCACTGTGGGGGCATGTGTGTCATATGGCACTGTGGGGGCATATGTGTTATCTGGCACCCTGTGTCAGAATGTGAATTATTTACTCATTCCCTGTGTCAGAATGTGTATTTCAGCTTATTTTCTGTGTCACAATGTGAATTTTGGCTTATTCTCTGTGTCAAAATGTGAATTACGGCTTATTCTCTGTGTCAAAATGTGAATTTTTACTCATTCCCTGTGTCACATTGTGAATTTTGGCTTATTCTCTGTGTCAGAATGTGAATTTTGGCCTATTGTCTGTGTCAGAATGTGAATTTTGGCCTATTCTCTGTGTCAGAAAGTGAATTTCGGCTTATTATCTGTGTCACAATGTGAATTTTGGCTTATTCTCTGTGTCAGAAAGTGAATTTCGGCTTATTCTCTGTGTCACAATGTGAATTTCGGCCTATTCTCTGTGTCAGAATGTGAGAAACAATGTCAAACATCTCACTAACTTCATTTCCAATTAAGTTTAATATGTTAACTATTTTTTCTATGTTTTTTTGGATGATCAGGTATCGTTACTGTTATTTAATTTTATGTGCGGCCCAAACCAAATTTTCATCTTCTAATGTGGCCCAGGGAAGGTGAAAGGTTGGACACCCCTGGTCTACATCTCTAATACTAGCTGGACATGGAATACAATTTGCATTCTCTATTCAAAATGGCAAGAGGAAGTTTTTTAGTGTCATCATCATCATCATCAGTGTGTCTCATTGCACCAGCCCCTTCAACACTTGCCTACTATCACATGTATAGGGTGAGGCAAAAAAAATTCCCAAATTTTAAAGGTTCACAAAAAAAAGGCATGGTTGTTAGTACAGTTAGTGTTAGTACATAATCTAAAAGTGTATGGAATACACTTAAGTTTTTATTGGATTTACATATGATGTCATAATTTATTGGAGTGTAGCTTCCTTCAGTACAATAATGGTTCCTGGTCACAGTTTGTGCACCTCAGATTGCAGATGGCCCTGTTGGCTATGTAGAGTCCTTTTATGACGCTGATGAGAATTGTTTTCTGCTCAGTAACAAAAATTCTGCTCGTTGACATAGCCAGACAAATGAAAATGAGCTTCATTAAGAAAGTTGTTTTTGCGAGATTGTCGGAACTGACTAGATGAGTGATGCGGAACTTCAGAAATCGACTGCAAATGTGTATGACGAATGAAGGCCACCATCTGGACAATATCATATTCAAAAGCAGTTGAAAAGAAATTGTATTCCGTGCACTTTCAGATTATGTACTAAAATGAGAAATAACATTTGCCATGCCTTTTTAGTTAATCTTTAAAATATGGGCTTTTTTTTTTGCACAATTAAGTATATATTTGCCAAGTGTAATATTACTTGTGTATATTATAATAAATTAACTGCTTGGTTAAAAAAGAGTTGAACTCTACTTTAATGCGCCATAGGATGCAGACCTGTACAACGGATATGTTTTATTATGTATAGTTATGAAATGTGAAGTAAGAGTGCATTACCTTTCATCTCGGTGGGCAGCTCCACCTTCTGTCACAGTCTTGACAAATATTCCAAGTTTCTCCAGGCCCATATCAGCCCCAGCTCCCATCCCAATTATACTGATTCCAAGACCTTCAGAATCTGCAAGAAGAATATGATATTGCAGATTTAGTAATGCAGGATTGGCAGATTCTGTCAGGCAAGGCAAAAAGGGGGTTTAACTTTAAATTAGATATTACCAGTGGCGACTCCAGAAGAGGGGCCGCAGCACAGTCCAAAATTGAAATAGCCTGCCGATATATGTCCCTATCTTGCTACCTATTTGCTCTTACAGCTTTAAATCAACAGATTGGGGGGAAGATGCTTCTTCTCAAGTCACTCTTTTTTCCCAATTACACCTTTTTGGATATAGTAATCTTCAATCTATAGTCATTTATAATTGGCTGAATATGGTAAATAATTACTATCATGATTAGTATTATGTCATGGAACGTGCGGGGTTTGAATGACAGAATCAAACGATCCCTGGTTCTTAATTATTGTAAGACCCTGGGGGCCGACGTGATCTGTTTGCAGGAGACCCACTTGTGTGGTGAAAAACTCCGATCCTTAAAACGTCCCTGGATCGCGCAGATGTATCATGCACCGTTCACATCGGCCTCTCGTGGTGTCTCAGTAATTATTAAAAAGTCGGTGGCGTATGAACATCTAGCAGTAGAGATTGACCCAAATGGGCGTTATGTATTTCTGGATGGAATAATTGGTACAACTAGACTATCTTTGCTTTCAGTCTATGTCCCGCCCCCATTTAGCTTTGACGTATTAAGAGCAGCCCTGGAGTTTGTGTCTGCTAGACCAGATAGCCCCTTAATATGCCTGGGGTATTTTAATATGGTGATGAATTATGGATTGGACATATGGTGTCCGAGGAAATCTACCCCTTCGGGGAGAAGTTTCCTTGCTAAATTTATTGAGGAGGTGGGATGGCACGATGTCTGGAGAGAAAAGTTTCCAAAGGGGAGCCAATTCTCATGCTACTCTCCCACATATAACAACTTCTCCAGGATCGATAATATATTTACATCTATAGCCTTACTTAATAAAATCTCCTCAATTGAATACAAAGCAAGAGGTATCTCTGACCATTCTCCCCTAGTTATACAGCTTGATCCCGAGCCGTGCCGAGGGCACCGGTATTGGAGGTTTCAACCAGTGTGGTTGTCCCGGTTTGGTAGCCTTACCGATTTAGATCAGGAAATTGAAGGGTTTTTTGGTACTAATATTGATTCTGCGAAGCCCGCTATGGTCTGGGAAGCCTTTAAGGCTTATTTACGGGGCACTTTGATTAAAAAAGTAGCATATGCAAAAGATATACTTCAAAAAATATCGTTAACTTTAGAGGGGACCATGATAAAACTCGAACAGATTTATTTAGTACAACATTCAGAACCCAGTAAACTGGAGTGGCTAAATGCTAAACGATCATGGGTGACGCATCTTCAGGACATGGCGAAATATAGGTTACTAAAAGAATCCCATAAAAGATATATTCATTCTGACAAGGCAGGCAAATTGATGGCGTATATTGCCAGGGTAGAAGAACCTGTAAATATAATTACTAAAATTTGTTCACCTTCGGGGGAAATTGTCAGTGAAACACCGGGACTAGTTGAAGTCTTTATGGATCACTATAAGGAAATATATAAATCTAGGACCACAAAGGGGGATAGTGAATGTAGAAACTATTTGAATAATATTGATCTCCCTACTATATCCCCTGAAGATGGGGAATTCTTGGAATCCCCGTTCAAGCTGGAGGAAGTAGAAGGGGCTATAAAGGAGCTATCACTTGCCAAAGCTCCCGGCATAGACGGGTTACCAGCAGAGATCTATAGAACCCTCGGTGCTAGTTTAGCCCCGAGGCTTCTATATTTCTTCCAAGAAATGGAGAAGGAGGGTACTCTCACACAATCTACGACAGAAGCAGTCATTACGGTTATTTTGAAAAAGGGCAAGGACCCTCTAAAGGTAGATTCGTATAGACCTATATCTCTATTAACAACGGATGCTAAATTATACGCTATGATCTTAGCAAATAGACTTGGCACTGTGATAGATAAAATTATTCACAATGACCAGACCGGTTTTAGGAGGGGTAAGTCAACTGCTACTAATATCCGTAGAGTGTTTACCTTCCTACAAGCCAGGAAAATTATAGGTAGAGATGTAGCATTAGCCTCTTTTGATGCCAATAAGGCGTTTGATACCCTTGAGTGGACATATCTAGGGAGTACCCTGGAGGCATTTGGCTTCGGACCTTGTTTTATTAGAAGGATTTTTTCCATATATCATAACCCGGGTGCTAGAATTACTATAAACGGATATGTCTCCGATCCATTCCCCATCTATAGGGGGACGAGACAGGGTTGCCCATTATCCCCCACATTGTTTGCAATAGCTATCGAGCCTTTGGCTTGTAAGCTTAGGAAGATACTTTGTGAAAAACAAGGGTTTGGGGGGATGGGCAACCTTGTCTCTCTTTATGCAGACGACCTCATGGTGGGATTGGTCAATTATAAAGTAGACCTGCCTATAGTCCTGAATAACTTAAATGAATTCGGCTTATATTCAGGATTAACAATTAATAAAGAAAAATCTCAATTATTGATAGATGAAAAGTCAATTGATACCTCTTGGAGTAGTGGAGATGGGGTGGCTATTCCCAGGGTGGAAAAACTTGATTATCTGGGAGTGGTGATTACGAAAGAGGCAACTAATTTTATAACATACAATATTCTTCCCGTCATAGAGCAAATTAGATCTAGATGTAAAAACTGGCTCAAACTCCCCTTGACTGTTATGGGTAGAGTTAATCTTATTAAGATGATAATATTACCAAAAGTGCTCTACCTCCTACAACACTCCCCCATTTATATTAGTGATACGATCTTCAGGAAGCTAAATGGAGTGTTAACTTCCTTTATTTGGAAAAATAAAATCCCTAGAATCAAACTTAAGACTTTAATGAAACCTAGAGATCAAGGTGGTCTTGCTTTACCAGACTTCAAGAGGTACTATGCGGCCTCGCAACTGGTGCATCTTCGAGAATGGATAAATGAACAGGCCCAATCCCCTGAGTTAATAAACTTAATAAACAAGGCCGTCCCTGGCCATTCCCCTTTTCAAGCCATTCTAACTAATAGATGTCGCAAAAATCACCCACAGATACTTAACCAAGCGATTAAAGTTTGGAAATGGTTGAATAGGGAAATGGACTACAGAGATACTGTATAGACCCAGAAGTTAATTTCGCTTCACTACCCTCCTTTGGGGAATTAGGTAAACAGCAGGGTGCTGCTGTATGGTCAATGTATGGAATAAATAATATGGGGCATATAACAGCTCAAAACAGAATCAAACCCTTTTCATGACTACGTGAGGAGTTTGATGTGCCTAATAGCATGTTCTTTAGGTATTTGCAAATGAGAAGTGCTACTGAGAAGTATATGCAGGAGTTTTCCATATCAATTAAAGATAACCCAATAAAAAAGTTTATAAGGAAACTAAATGCCACGAAAAGTATATCTAAGTGTTATAAATTCATTTCCACTCTAGCACAAAATTATCAGCTAGATGACCTCCTGGGAAAATGGATTGGGGATATCCCAGAAATAACTCAAGAGGATTGGGAAAAGGCCCTTAAGATACCTGGATTAGCAACTGCCTCAGTAAGGCTGCAACAAATACAATATAATATATTACACCGAATCTACTATACACCTACAAAAATTAATCGATTCTCACGGGAGAATGGGGATTCTTGTCCAAAATGTAAAGTAGGGGGCTGCGATTTTTGGCACCTAGTGTGGCAGTGTAAGTTTGTGCAGAAATTCTGGCAGGATATAATAGGCATTTTCCTAGAATTGGGAGTCCCGAACCAGGAGCTAAAGCCTAGGGCCCTGATACTGGGTATCTGGTACAACTTAGGGAACTCTCCAGAATTAAGGCAATTGGCCATCAATCTTGGTTCAATAGCGAAAATGTGTATTGCCAGATCCTGGATGGCAAAAACCGCGCCAGATAAAATGGAATGGATAAACACGGTTAATATGATTTTTGATCATGAGAGGGAGGTCTATCTTTTAAGGAATAATATTAAAAAATTTCACTTAATTTGGGGGAGCTGGTTTCACTCGTTATATTATAAAGGATATAAAGGAGCATCCTATATAGCTGACTCCTAGCTGAAATAAAATTAATTTATGTTATCTAGAAATATGAGAATAGATATATATTTAAATAACTTTAGGGCACATAATGAGATAAAAAATCTGAATAAGATATCGGGTTAGGGGAGGGATTGGGAGGGGAGGTGGGGGGTTGGGAAATCATAATCACTGTCACAAATACTTTGCGAGTATTATTAGTAAGTTGTTGGTCTGCACGATCTTGGGCTGTGTACTTAAAGCAGTCCAACACGTAGTTAGAAGTATATATATTGAAATGTGTGAATACATATCGGAAAAATAGTAGACTTTAGTTATAAAGACACACAAATAAAAACACGCTATTTATACACTTTTTTTTTTTTTTTTTTTTATATGTTTTATTCCTTATCCGTGTGTCCTTCCATTGAGGATTATTATTGTGATCAATTATAAAGTTTGGGTCCCCAATAGCCGTCCCTCACGTAAGATGTAAAGATATAACAACTAAACTTCACTAAATCTGAGTGAAGGCGAGGAACTTAGGTGTATTTGAGAGCCGGCTGTTGAAGAGCAAACTAACTGAGGAGGAGAACTGCTGGAGGCATGTGGAGTGTAGGGGGGAGGGGACAATCTTTTGTGTTCCTTACCCCTTTATATATGGTGGACGTGGGGAGTAGAGAGGTAGGCGCTATTGTCTTTGTGGGTATGTATGTATTGGTAATGTCTTTTTGATGACCCCTGTTAATAATTGTAAGATCATAACTTCTGTATATTTATATATGGAGGGGGTCAAATGTATGCTAAAAATTTTGTATAACGTAAAACTAATAAAGAAATAATAAAAAAAAAAAAAAAATTGAAATAGGGGAGCTTGCTTGCACCAACTGCCAGTGAGTCAGTTTGCAATGGCAGCCGGTGGGACTCCCCTATTTGAATTTTGAACCGTGCTTCAGCCTGTTTTCTGGAGCCTCCACATGATATTATAATATAAGATCAGTGTTTCTCAACCTCGGTCCTCAAGAACCCTGACCAGTGCACGTTTTCCTGGTCATCCAGCAGGTGCACTCTTTACTCACTGATACATTTTAAAAGATCACAGGTGGAGCTAATTATTTCATCTGTAATTCTGTGTGGAGACCTGAAAAATGTGAACTGTTGGGGGTACTTGAGGACCAAGGTCGAGAACCACTGCAATAGATAAAAAGGGTATGGGTGCCATTTATTTTAAGTAAATAAAATTGTAGAGCAGATATGTTATTAGCTTATGATCTGGCAAAACCCACATCATTTCAGCATGGGGGCTAAATACATAGAAGGACACCGATCTCCTTCACAGTTGGATTAGGCTTTAAAAGATTATCTACAGTACTTCTAAAACTAAGTGCAGTATGAGGGAGGAGTTTAGAGCCAAAGGGATGGGATCCAAAAAATTTTTTTGTAATTTAGTAAACTATTTATATAGTGTGCACATAGGGGGCTGTCACAGTCATGTAGTCATTAGTTTGCCCTGTTCCATTAGTCCACTTGTCCGTGGTTAAGGGAAAAAGTGAGTACAGTGGCATTTTTGAGGACACTTTTCTTAGTGTCCCTGTACAGTCTGGGAATCGCTTGCCAGTAAAGTGGAAGTGATCTGGTATCGCGGACACAGTACGTCCATCAACTTTCTAAATTCCACTGCACTGATGGCAGATACTGGGAGCACGCCTAACACCAGCATAGTTGTTATGGCCTCAGTAATCCGCTTTGCAACAGTGTGACTGCTGTCATACTTTATCTTCCTCACAAAGGACTGCTGGACAGTTAATCGCTTAGTTAAAGTAGTAGAAGCAGTCTTTCAACTTCATCTCTGGGATGACGGTTGACTCACAGTAGCAGCAGCAACGGCAGCAGTAGGAGTAGCACTCAAGGATCCTCCTGAGGAATCTCGGATAGGAGAGGAGTCAGTCATGCCAGTGATATGGCCTGCAGGACTACTTCCGATTCTGATCGAGGAGGAAAGTGAAGATGATGGAGTTGGTGGTGTGGATTTACGGTGCTTGGATTAAGCCGGAAAAAGCGATTTAGGTGTCACTGGACTGCTTACACTGCTTAAACTCTTAGCCAAAGTTTCTTAACTTGACACTGACTTATGATGTATGCGGTGCAGGTGACAAGGGAGGATGTTTCTAGATAATTGCATCCTGAGCACTACTTTTTATGCTTTTACAAAGACTACATGTGGCAAGACAGTTGTTGGATAGAAAATATGGTAGCACAGGGCAGCACCACTGGACTTATATACAGCACCCATAACAGCACAGAACAGCAGCACCCCTAACAGCACAGGACAGCAGCATCCCTCTACAACATGGGACAGCACCCCTTTGCAGCACAGGACAGTGCCCCTTTATTTACTCAGCACAGAGGACAATACCCCCCTTTTTTACAGCACACAGGGCAGCACCCCTTTACAGCAACAGCGCACAGCGCCATATTTCTATGGCGCACACAGGACAGCGCCTCTTTATTAACTTAGCACACAGGGCAGCGCTGCTTTATTTTTTCAGGACAGGGTAGCACCCCTTTATTTTTACAGCACACAGAGCAGCGTCACTTTATTTTTTTACAGCACACAGTATAGCACCCCTTTATTTTTTACAGCACACAAGGCAGTGCCCCTTTACAGCAACAGCACACAGGACAGCAACCTTGTATAACTATTTCTATGGTGCACACAGGACAGCACCCCTTTAATTATTCAGGGCAGCACCAATTATTTTTTCAGGACAGGGCAGTGTCCCTTTATTTTTACAGCACACAGGACATCGCCCGTTTATTTACTTAGCACACAGGGCAGTGCCGCTTTATTTTTTGAGGATAGGGCAGTGTCCCTTTATTTTTACAGCACACAGTACAGCGCATGTTTATTTACTCAGCACACAGGGCAGCACCCCTTTATTTTAACAGCACATAGGATAGCACCCCTTTATTTTTACAGTAAACTAGACAGAAACCCTGTATTATTATTCCTACAGCGCATACTGGACAGCACCTCTTTATTTTCACAGCACACAAAGTAGCGCCCCTTTATCTTTACAGCAACAGCATACAGGACAGCAACCCTGTATTCTTATTTCTACGGCACACACAGGACAGCGCCCCTTTATTTTTTACAGCACACAGGGCAGCTCCCCTTTATTTTTACAGTGCACAGGACAGCGCCCCAGTACAGCACAGGCCAGCACAGGAGGACAGTAGCACCCTCTACAGCACAGTACAGCACCCCAATACAGCACTCTAAGACAGCAGCCCAATACAGCACTCTAAGACAGCAACCAGCACCTTCCCCCCACCACCCACAGACAGACAGCAAGAGGTCTCTCCTCTGCTCTCTTCAAAGCTGGAGTAAAGATGGCACCGATCGGTGGGGTCTTATATAGGATCAAAAACCCATGAGAATTCAACAGTGGGAGGATGATATTTTGCCTCGATCTGGGATCTGAATCTGGTGGGAAACTCCGAGCTGGGCTTGGACCCTGCCTTGGATTGGGAAGTTTGGGTTGCTCGGATTTCAAAGATCCGAATCCGCTCATTCCTAGTCAAATTATGACTGTATTTTCTGAGACATTTGGTAGTCTTTTGACAGTTTGCATTTCACAAGGAGAGAGGTTCACAGCCCAATTCACACCTCCCCCACATACAGCTCTTACTCGTGCCTGTGAGCTGTATCACTACATCATCCTTATTCATTCTCCTATTCTTATACACAATATACTATTCATGTGACATACTCTATGTTATATACTGGAATCTACCAGTGTACTGGAGAGTTTTATAGAAAAACGTACTTGCATAGAGAATCTACTAATTATTGAATTTTAGAGCTGATAATTGCAATTATTGCTGCTATTCGTGGCAAAATTTAAATTATGCTTCACCTGTGCTGTTTATACCATGCCGGGACCATGAAATTATCAGTCTCTGTGATGTGTCATAAAAGCGATAATTTCCCATCTCCTTTATGTGCCAGGCTGTTCTGCGCATGTGCAATCTAATGACATATATGCAACATCCATTGATGGGGACAGTTTAGGAGAAACCATTTCCAAGTAATTTCTATATAATGTGACCAATAGGCCAGAGCCATATTGAGGGGGTAATGCAGAGGACATTGTACCCAGGTACCCCCTATATTAGTCTCCCTCTTGTGCAGCAGCAGAAAGAAAAAATTGACAGCCAAAATGCGAAAAGGAAAGTGAAGAGTATAGAGCAGGAGAGTGTACAGTGCAGAGCAGAGGAGTGTGCAGTGCAGAGCAGGAGAGTGTGCAGTGCAGAGCAGGAGAGTGTGCAGTGCAGAGCAGGAGAGTGTACAGTGCAGAGCAGGAGAGTGTACAGTGCAGAGCAGAGGAGTGTACAGTGCAGAGCAGGAGAGTGTGCAGTGCAGAGCAGGAGAGTGTACAGTGCAGAGCAGAGGAGTGTACAGTGCAGAGCAGGAGAGTGTACAGTGCAGAGCAGAGGAGTGTGCAGTGCAGAGCAGAGCAGAGGAGTATCAGATTTCATAAGCTACTAACTGGTAGGGATGGCCATCGTTGCATTTTCCATTGATGGTTTCCATTGATGACAATAGTGCAACTGGCCATCGATAGATTCATACTATGCAATGGATGACCATTGGTGTTTTTACCTATCAATGGTCATTCATTTTATTTGACTGATTGACTGGAGTACTAATCAAAACAAGGGGGCGGGGCTTCACGGGTGTCGGTGGCAGAGCTATGCTCTGTGTCCCAGCCCCTTGGTGAAAAAAGAAAAACTAAGCTATTTGTTTGTTTGACATCGATGGTGGAAACCATCTGGTTCTTCCCCAGGGATGGCAAAACTATTCTACATTGGCCATGAATCATCAATAATTTAGAATCATCGATAGTCATCCTTACCGACTGGAGCTTTCCAAGCAGAGAAGAGATTTGAGAGGGGAGAAGGCTGTAAATGACCCAGGAATCCCATATCCCCCCCCCCCCCCCCCATACAGAGCAGGCTAGATTGATGTGTCTGGGTGCTATGTAACTTTTTTTCTGATGACAGCATTAGGGACTGAAAAGTGACTCACAGAGACTCTTCCTAAGTCTTGTCCTTGACTGCAGTGTGCAGTCCCATACTTCACAAGACTTAGGGCCTTATTTTGGTTCATTCTTTCTGACAAAATCCTTCTAAGATGGGCAAAACCATGTGCACTGCAGGTGGGGCAGGTGTTACTTGTGCAGAGAGAATTAGATTTGGGTGGGGTTTTACTTCAAAGTGAGATCTATATTGCAGTGTAAAAATAAAACAGTCAGTATTTTCCCTGCACAGAAACAAAATTATTCACCCAAATCTAATTCTCTCTGCACATGTTACATCTGCCACCCCTGCAGTGCACATGGTTTTGTCCATCTAAGAAGGATTTTGTCAGAAAGAATGAACCAAAATAAGGCCCTTAATCCGGCCCATAAACCTATGGGAGCTGTGGCTGATAATGGAAATGGAGGGACTGCCGTAGATATGAAGAAATCTGGCGGTACCTCCATAGTATATTGGAAGGGGGGGGGGGGGTCCTTCAATATTCATGCCATCTAGGCACAGTTGATTGTATTCAGTCTCCTTGAATATACACAAAAACGTTTCTGTTTGTGCCATAGTATCCAAAGCAGAGCTAAGCTTGGCTGGTTAGTGTTCAAGGGCATGAAAAATAAACACCTCAGCCAAGACAAAAGAAATACTGTATTGTGAGCACAATGCCAGGAAGCCAGAAAAATAAAGAATGTGTGTCAAATGTTGCGGGGAGGTATATACAAACCAATATAATAATGTTGCTTAAATGTAGGGATGTGCTGGCTCAGATTTCCGAGATCTGAGCCCACACGAACGTCATCAATCCGAGCCCGGATCCGAGCGGCGATCGGAGCTTCCCGCCTGACTCGGATCCGGCCGCGCGGGCAAAACGTCATCGCCCGGTGACGGATTCTCACGATGCTTTAAGTAGCGGCTCTCGCGCCCGCCATCTTCACTCCAGTCTAGGAGAGGGTTGGGAGAGGGTGTGTTGGTGCTGCTGCTGGGGCTTGAACTGAAGTTGTCGCTGGGGCTGTCTGCTGGGGCTCCCTCAGTGCTGCTGTGTACTCTGTCCTCTCTGCTTAGGGTGGTATCACCCTAGCAACGAGGACAGTCAGCTGTGTAACTAACTGACACTGTAAACTGATAACTGATTCTGCTGTTTGTGTAACTGTGTACTTGTAGTACTACTGTCTCCCCTGTGCTGGGGCCTACCTCTGGTGCTGTGCTGTATATAATAATATTATATTATATATATAGTCCACTGGTGCTGCTAGTGCCTGCACTGAATAGGGGCTGCCAGTACCAACTCAGTCCACTGGTGCCACTGCCAGTGCTACTGCCTACCTACTTAGTACCTACCTATGCTATTTTATTTCATTAATAAATAATACCTGTCCTGCAGTGCTGTAATAAATTCCAGGCTGCCGGTGCCCTGCCAACCAGTACCTACTGCAATATAATTATTATAATAACATTCTGCTGGTGCCTAGTATTGCTGTATCTACCTCTCTGGTGCCTAGTATTGCCGTAACTACCTGTCTGGTGCCTAGTACTGCCGTATCTACCGTCTGGTGCCTAGTACTGCCGTATCTACCGTCTGGTGCCTAGTACTGCTGTATCTACCTGTCTGGTGCCTAGTACTGCCGTATTTACTGCCTGGTGCCTAGTACTGCTGTATCTACCTGTCTGGTGCCTAGTACTGCCGTATCTACCTGTCTGGTGCCTAGTACTGCCGTATTTACTGCCTGGTGCCTAGTACTGCCGTATCTACCTGTCTGGTGCCTAGTACTGCCGTATCTACCTGTCTGGTGCCTAGTACTGCCGTATCTACCTGTCTGGTGCCTAGTACTGCCGTATCTACCTGTCTGGTGCATAGTACTGCCGTATCTACCTGTCTGGTGCCTAGTACTGCTGTATCTACTGTATCTACTGTCTGGTGCCTAGTACCGCCGTATTTAGCTGTCTGGTGCCTAGTACCACCGTATGTACCTGTCTGGTGCCTAGTACTGCTGTATCTACTGTCTGGTGCAAGGGGGTTTATTGTGTGTCAGAGTGGCACCGAAAACAGGGCTCTCTGGGACACAATTCCTGGCGCTCTGCAGTTCAAGATCTACTTCTTTGAAAAAATGTGTAAATATATAGATAATTAGCAGAATTTGCCACAGCTGCTGCAGTAACTCCTGTGGGCCTGTCAGACCCACAAAAAGAGAAAGCTAAAGAAGAGGGTTGGAGTAAATTGCGCTGCTGTTTAGATGATTTTAATATCTGTAACACATTGGCTGGGGGCAGCCAATGTGTTACAGATAATAAAATCATCTAAACAGCAGCGCAATTTACTCCAACCCTCTTCTTTATCTACTGTCTGGTGCCTAGTACCACTGTATCTACCTGTCTGGTGCGGATTCAGTATTGAATCCCGGCGGTCGGGATCCCGGCGTTCAGAATCCCGACGCCGGAATCCCAACAGCCGAAATGCCGACAAGGGGGGGACGTGGATCGCCCCCCCTTGCGGGCTCGCTGCGCTCGCCACGCAGCGGGCCCGGTGCCTCGCTACGCTCGGCACACTAATTTATTCTCCCTCCAGGGGTGTCATGGACACCCCAGGAGGGAGAATGTGTCGGCATTTCGGCGGTCGGGATTCCGGCGTCGGGATTCTGAACGCCGGGATCCCGACCGCCGGGATTTTAACTGCATCCCGTCTGGTGCCTAGTACTACCGTATCTACCTGTCTGGTGCCTAGTACTGCCGTATCTACCTCTCTGGTGCCTAGTACTGCCGTATCTACCGTCTGGTGCCTAGTACTGCCGTATCTACCTGCCTGGTGCCTAGTACTGCCGTATCTACCTGTCTGGTGCCTAGTACTGCCGTATCTACCTGTCTGGTGCCTAGTACTGCCGTATTTACTGCCTGGTGCCTAGTACTGCTGTATCTACCTGTCTAGTGCCTAGTACTGCCGTATCTACCTGTCTGGTGCCTAGTACTGCCGTATTTACTGCCTGGTGCCTAGTACTGCCGTATCTACCTGTCTGGTGCCTAGTACTGCCGTATCTACCTGTCTGGTGCCTAGTACTGCCGTATCTACCTGTCTGGTGCCTAGTACTGCCGTATCTACCTGTCTGGTGCCTAGTACTGCCGTATCTACCTGTCTGGTGCCTAGTACTGCTGTATCTACTGTCTGGTGCCTAGTACCGCCGTATCTAGCTGTCTGGTGCCTAGTACCACCGTATCTACCTGTCTGGTGCCTAATACTGCTGTATCTACCTCTTTGGTGCCTAGTTCTGCCGTATCTACCTCTCTGGTGCCTAGTACTGCCGAATCTACCGTCTGGTGCCTAGTACTGCCGTATCTACCGCCTAGTACTGCCGTATCTACCGTCTGGTGCCTAGTACTGCTGTATCTACCTGTCTGGTGCCTAGTACTGCTGTATCTACCTCTCTGGTGCCTAGTACTGCCAAATCTACCGTCTGGTGCCTAGTACTGCCGTATCTACCTGTCTGTGCCTAGTACTTCCGTGTGGTCTATAAAACGATCCACACCCATTTTTATCACTGGCCATCAGCTATTTTTCAGACCAAGCCAGTAACTTCACAGTTAGGAGCTGATGGGCCGGTAATAAAAATCAGACACTTCATCACTTCACCAAGCTTAATAAATCTGCCCCACAGTGCATTAGTTAGCTTATTGCCAGTGATATCACCAAAGAACAGGCATTCATTTTGCTGTGTTAGGCACGTTGTGGTATTTGCCATGTTAGCAATTTATTGTAAATCCATGCATTACTGGGACATCATTATTGGGTAAATAGGGGGCCTGTATGCAGTCTCTGTCTGGGCACCCTCTAGCTGGTGGCACAAACAAGTGCTCTGCCAGAGTGGGAGTCCCCCCTGCCAGGCGCTCTGCAGTGGTGAATAGATGCTGTGCCCATGCAAACAGCGTATATTCCCAGATACAGAGGGGCTGGGGGCATGGCCAGAAGCTCTCAGAGCCGCTGGCCATGCCCCCACAGTGGCTAAAATGGGATGCGGCCTTGCAGGAGCGGGTTGGGATCATTTGGTCTATTGCATTATGGTAGAAAGTCATTAGGTCGAATCCATTAGGTCGACATGCTAAAAGGTCGACATGATTCTAGGTCGACATGGGAAAAGGTCGACATGATTCTAGGTCGAAAGGTCATTAGTTCGACAGGTCATTAGTTCGACAAGGTCATTAGTTCGACATTGTCTATGTCGACATTCACAAGGTCGACATGGGGTTTTTCATTGTTTTTTTACCTGAATGTCAACACAGTCGACATGGACACAGTTTAAAGTGCACTGCATCCCCTCGCATCGCTCGCTGCGCTCGCAATGCGTCGGGCACGGTGCCTCGCTACGCTCGGCACACTATTTTATTCTCCCACCACGCCCTAGTGGATGGTAGGGCATGAAATACCGCCTGTCGGCACATGTTGGCTCAAAAAACAGTGAAAAACTCCATGTCGACCTTGTGAATGTCGACATAGACAATGTCGAACTAATGACCTTGTCGAACTAATGACCTGTCGAACTAATGACCTTTCGAACTAGAATCATGTCGACCTTTTCCCATGTCGACCTAGAGTCATGTTGACCTTTTAGCATGTCGACCTAATGGATTCGACCTAATGACTTTCTACCATAATGCAGTAGACCAAATGACCGCATCCCGTTGGGAGGTATGCTATTGCACATATTGGTGTCCACTGGTATTCATCAGGCTGTAATAATGATGGGCCTATATTTATGTGGAGGTCTGGGACCATAGTCCCATGTGCCTCATTGTCAAAAGTGACCATGATGACATGACCCAGAACACATGAGGGCTGGGACTTGTTAGCAAATTTTGCTCTGGGAGCAAATGTAATCCGGTGGCCCCAGCTTCACAGGCAGATTTAGGAGTCTGGCCGCCCTTAGGTAAAACATTCTTAGCCAACCCTTCCCCACCCAGAATTGAATATGCTTCCCTATAGCATAGAATACAATATGCCTCCCCTTCTCTATATGATAGAGTATAATTTGCCTCCCCCTCTCCATAGTAGACTATAATGAGCCTCATCCCTCCTTTAGTGACAGATGGAAACCCACACTGCCTTTAGATCCCATGCATTGACCCATTCCAGCTGTGCTTGGGAAGAAAGCTGCCTTGCCGCCCCTAGGCATAAGTGTCATGTGCCTGGTAGGAGATCCTGCACTGCCGCACGGCTTTACTACCAACATTCAACTTGACCATCCTATAGCATTATAAATTTTGGAAAATATTTAACAATTGTATACTGTATATTATTTTTATTTAATGACATCTTCTTTAACATATTCCCAGTAGTCCTAGCTTATAAAGAAGCATAGCATCATGTGAATGTGGGAATGGTTAGGCAGACTTGGGCTTGGGCCAATCACAGGCAGGGCCAGATTTCACACTAGGCATGTGAGGCACGTGCCTATGGGCGGCATCTGCAGGGGGTCTTCTCGCGGGGGTCCGTGAAATGCGGGAGGGGTAAATCACAGGAAGGGGGGTTGCGGGAGGGGGGGCTACAAATCGCGGGTGGGGGTGTTGCCGGGGCGGCTACTGCTCCATATCCCAGCAGCACTATGGCAGCGACTGTGGAAGTGACTGGAACACCAGCTGCAATGGCAACAGTGACATCTCCAGCACTGGCCGGGAAGGAGAGGACAGGGTGCCTGTTCCAGACCTGCGACTGGGACACTGATGGGAGGAGGGGGGCAGGCACAATGTTGTGCCTATGGGCGGCCTGTTACTTAAATCCAGCCTTGATCATAGGATGGAACTTATTTAGAACTACAGAAGAACAGGAACTAATATAACACAATACAAATGACCAGGCTTAACATACTATCCCTTTAAACCAGGACACTCATGAGTTACAGGTTTTGTGGCTGTCTTGACTTCAAGCCAGCATTTCATCTGAACCTTCAAGCCACAGAACCTGTATAATTCATGAGTGTCCCTGTTTCTGTGATCAGCCGTGTCTATTAAACCCGATAAAGTGTCTGTCAGACAGATTGTGGCATTCATCTTGAGTACATATACCACTATCTTTATCACTCAATTAAAAAGAAACTTATTCCTTTCCACCACTTTTTGCAGATGTCATCTAGTAACATCAGACACAATCAGTATGGAAATTGCTAGTTAAAAGCCTTCTGCAATTTCTTTAACTTTGAGCTGTGACAGTTTTTACTTTCACTTTCTTTCAGCTGTGACAGTTTCTAGTCCACAAACTCTCCACCCCACCCCTAGTCCCTATCTGCTTCTATTACCAATCTCTGGAGGAAATGTACTAACAAGTGTATTTTACTCATATGTGATGTTGCTATGGGCAACAGATCAAATCCTGTCTACTATCTTCTAGACTCTAGAGGGTGCTAAATAAATAAGAAGTAGATTCTGATTGGTTGCCCAAAGCAACATCACATGTGAACTAGAATAAGGGCCTTAATCCGTTGCATGGTCTCTAGTGGTCAGTGATGTTTGTTTTTTTAAGTCATTGTGGGCACCAGACATAGACAGTGGGCTCACTATACTCTTGCATATAGTAAATTAAGGATAGGTAATAATAATAATAATAATAATAATAATAATAAAAAAGGTAAAGGCTACTTACTGTACATAATATATAGAGCATGACTATACAAATTGTTGTATCCGGACTATTTGTCTACAGCAAAAAGATAGACAACCATTAGGTAGACACCATTAGTTAGACAAGCAAAAAGGTCGACATGTCAAAAGGTCGACAAAGGTGAAAACCCCCATGTCGACCCTTTGACTGTCGACCTAGACACTGTCGACCTAATGGCAGTGTCGACCTTTTGGCATGTCGACCTTTTGGCTTTTTGCTTGTCTAACTAATGGTATCTACCTAATGGTTGTCTATATTTTTGCTGTAGACAAATGGTCCCGCTTCCCAAATTGTTAACAAAGACCTATTTCAATTTGTGTGTCTTTCTCATTTCCTGAACATTTGATGTATCTACTGTATATTAACAATATAATCCATAAAATAAAATCATTTATTTGCTCAGCTCGAAGCACTATCAGTATTTTATCAATATTTTCAGAATTTCTTTTTCGACGGGTACAAAAGGATAAAAGATGAAAGGTCGGGAGTGCTTAATGTTGACAGGTTCAAAAGGTCAACATGACAATGGTCGAAATTTGTTGTTTTACATGTTTTCCCAACATTTGCTTGATTTACTATGCATGGGGACTACAATGGGGAATAGTAACCTGTGGCAAGTGTAGCAGTGGCAGCGAGAGCCACCGTGCACAGAGCGCAACATTTGTACCCATGGCGGTCACATATAACTAAACATACAAATCTTGACCTAAAAATGTGCAAAAAAAAATTGTGTTGACCTTCCCCTCTGTTGACCTTTCAACTGTCAACCTTTTGTATTTGTCAACCTAATGCATGTCGACCATCTGGTGTCAACCTAATGACTGTTGACCTAATTACAGTAGCTCTTTTACACCCTTGTTACCATACTGCTCAAAGCTGTTGCCATCCTGAGAGGGCAGTAATGTTCAGACAGCACATCACTGTCCTTGCTAATCAATAGCCAGCTTCCCCACCACGCTTTACAAGTGACAGCTGCAACCAGTGGTACACGGCAATAGCCCCAGGCGGAGGTAACCTTTATCAAATAGAATACACTCCAAAACAGCCATTTTGACAGAAGATAGGGCTTTGCAGAGCTCATTAAATTGAACTCATAAGGGGGAATTCAATTGTTATATTGTACCGATCTCACAGATTGCAGGGGTGATATGCAAGTGAATTGCTAAATATAGTCATGTTTAGATGTGTAAAGCAGCTAAGCCCAACTACGCTTATTGGCACAATGCGAAAAGTCCCATATGAGCGCTCAGACGGGTAACTCTTTGCACATAATGCCCCAAGTGGGGCGAGCTGAAATGCTGGCACTACAATTAAATTCCCCCCCAAAAGTGAATAGCAAAACCTACTCCAGGCCCATTGTATTGTTTCATATTATAAAAGGAAAAGGTTGTGGACAACAAATTGAGGACACAAATGGGTTGAGCTATGGTGTGTCCTTATTGGTTGATATGAATAAAATTGGAGGGTCATGTGCAGATCGTTATGCAGTTGGATTTTTTTCCACAGTATGGTAATTGTATAGTGTAGTAAACGCTATACCTTTCTCCAGCTCCACAGGGAAGAGGTCCAGCCTCTCCACTCGTTTCTCAAGCTCATATTCTGCAGAAGCAGCCATAGGATCCACATCATCGTTACGCCGATCATATTCTTCATTGGAGTATGTGCTAAACACCTGTAAGATAAACAATTTTAGCTTTATACAAACTCAGGCATAGAACGTTACTATTACAAAAGATACATCTCATTGCCGCTGAGAGTGGAGGAGCTGATACTAATTACCCTGCCCGGGCCTGATGGAAGGGCGTGGGAAACCTGGGTCTGCCAATCCCCCCATCCCCCTTACCTGTCAGTAACAACAGCAGCTTAATATTGCCCCTGGCCGATGGGCATGATAGCGCCAAAGAGATCTGTTCTCAAATACATTTTGTGCATACATTTGCATGAGGGCATGCAGTCACGCCTTCCAACAATTAGGCCACTCCCCAAACAATTACCTGGCCCTGCCCCAGCTATCTCCACTCATGAATACACTTATTAATTCCTTTCTTTGCAAAGAAATGAACAAAACTTATATGGATTGACCACTCTCATTCCCACAATACATCGTTTAATATTGTTAGATAATAGATATACATTTTTTTTTTTTTTATGTTTTTTTTTTAATTTTTTATTATTTCAGCATATAAAAAGACAAGACATTCACAAAACACTATACAATATCCAACATCAACAATACAAAACCCATCCATCCCTTATTTCATACTTATGTGGCTGACCCGCTTAGCAATCCCTGCTTTACAATTGCTATAGTCCCAGGCTAAAACAGATTGTGACCGCATTTCAGAGAACACCCATCCTCTATTACCCACCCACCCGACATAATTCCCTCTCTAAAGCCTCTCTGTCACTGGCCTGCTTCCCATGCTGGTCCAATTGGCCCAATTTTACATATAACCTTTTTACACACTTTTTCGCTGTACACCTTTAGGGACCTATCTGGCGAACACGTTATATTTATAAACTTTATTATTATTATTTTTTTTATTTTAGTGCATTCTGTGTTTCTTAAGTCTAAACATTTATTCTATGAATTTCTCATGTGTATTTCTATAAATATGCACAAATTTTTTGTGTTTAACCGTGAACTCTACTAGTATTAACCATTCTACCAAATTAAATCAATCCAATATTGACCAAAAAAAAAAAAAAAAAAAAAAAAAAAACTCTATGTATTTATAATATTTATTTTCTTTAATTTAGTGCAGTCTGTGTTTTTTGTGTCTAAACATCTATTCCAAATCTTCTCAAATTTCTCAGGTGTCTTTCTACAAATATGCACAAATTTTTCGTGTTTAACCGTGTACTCTACTAGTGTTAACCATTCTACAAATTTAGGTCCGGTGTTAGCCAGCCAGGTCCTCGCAATTACAACTTTAGCAAGTGAGCACATATTATTTATAAATAGTTTATCTTCTGCAGGAATATTCCTGCCATTAATAATGTTTAACAGACAGCCCCCACTAGTGAGGAGTTCCCTTTTAATACCCCATATCCCTAGGGTCTTAATGATTTTCCCCCAGAACTCCTGTACAATCGGGCATTCCCAAATAAGATGGTAAAAGGAACCGACCATAACGTGACATTTCGGGCACCGATCCGTTGCTCTACCCCCAAACTTAAGCAACTTTGGCATCGTCATATATGCGCGGTGTAGAATATATAGTTGTACTTGTTGTACTCTAACGGAGTTAGTTGCTTTAGGTATGGCCGTCAGTGCTTTTCTCCATTCCTCTAGTCCAATTTGTCCCACATCTCCCTCCCATTTCTCCGATAGATATACATTTTAATTATGTTTTAATGATGTATGAAAGTCAGCTGGCAATCTTATTTGTGAAATGGTCAATTTCACCAGTGTTGGCGAGAAATGTTTATAAAGTACTTTCTATCATATATTGCATTTTCTGCAGTATTAAATGGCACCCACCCACACATGGAGACTTAAGTAGTAACAAATGAAAAGACAAGTGGATGAAGGTGTTATGTGTTATGACCGGGGATCATAGGGCCGTATTCTAGTTCACTCTTTCTGACAAAATCCTTGTTAGATGGACAAAACCATGTGCACTGCAGGGGGGCAGATCTTAACTTGTGCAGAGAGAATAAGATTTGGGTGGGGTTTTACTTGAAAGTGAGATCTATATTGCAGTGTAAAAGTAAGTAAAGTATTTACCCTGCACAGAAACAAAATAACTCACCCAAATCTAATTATCTCTGCACATTTGCAATCTACCCCCATGCAGTGCAAATGGTTTTGTCCATCTAAGAAGGATTTTGTCATAAAGAGTGAACTAGAATAAGGCCCTAAGAGCTTGCTTCATTAGACAGTCTTCCCTTGCCTGGAGATGCTTCGTTCACATGTTATTGTGGTAAAGTTTATGTTTACAAATAATCAGACTCAATTAGAGGTGGTCACATTGAATGGCCGGCACCCTATACCAATGGGTATAAGTCATAGGGTTGACTGCAGTAAGGTCGACGTGCATTACATTAGGTCGACAATTGAAGGTCGACGGGCCCATAGTAACAATGTTAATTGGGGGGGATGCACTAACATCTGCTGCCCCACTTTGTTGCACATTACCGGCTACTGCATCTATAATAAACACATATGCACTAAGATATGCAATTATTATCACAAAGGGCAGCTCTCGCGTTAAGAGTTGCCCTTTGCGAAGCAGCCGGGGTGGTGGGGGTCACGAAAAGAAGCCCTGCGGTAACGGGGTTTTTAACGTATTTTTGCTTTAGAGCATCCCTCCCTTTAAATGTTGGTAATCAATTTACTGATGGGTCATTCCATGATATATAGAACACAATACATGAAAATTAACTGTAACTGTTAGAGTGACTTTAGATTATATACAGTAGTTAACATTGGTGACTGGTTCCAAACTGAATAGAATGGAAAGAGTTACCAGGCTCAGAACAAGGATCACATGGAATGATGCCAGAAGCGTTTCCGATATCGTTCACGAGTGTATCAAATCGTTCATCGTGCATACAAATGGAATGATTTGATACACTTCACAAAAGATTGGTCTATGATCTTTGAACAATTTTTCGTTCCCATCGATTGGGACCGCCCACATTGTCCTTCAAATCGTTCCATGTGTATGCACCATTAGGGGTAGTTTTATCACAGTCGGAATCTGAGGATATGGATGTGATAACATATCCCTAATGCACAAAGTGATTCTTGAATATATTGTGAGAAATCTCTGCCCCTGTAATCCCCTGTAAATCCAATTTTCGTGAAAAAAACACCCTGAGTGTGTGTCCATGCAAGCGCCAACACTGCTACTGTCACCGGGTACCCTTCATCTGCCAGGACCTCCCTCCAACCACCAATTATTATTAGAAAACAATGTGTGGTGCGCAAATCAACAGCGGCTGGCACAGGGCTGTCAGGCCCTAAAGTACAATTGAGAATAAAAAAGAATTTGTGCCTGCGCTGGCTGCTTCCAAATAATTGTATCAGACGTTTCTCAAAAAAATATAAACAATTTATTAAAACATACACATGAATAAAATCACACTATATCATATGAACTGAGAGTCCTTTTGTTAAGGATATTATCTCACTGAGAGCTAAATAGCAGGTGCTGGCTGAGAATAATAAAGTGCTGTGGATTTTATATTACCATCCTGGTCGGTCTGGAAGATTTTGTATACCAGAGTCGGGATCACAGTCCTGAATTAGGCCCTATGGCGGGCGGGGGTATATCTCTCCCCTTAGAAGATGATGTCCTTAGGAGACTGGGATTAGGGATCATGCAGGTATCCCAAAGGCTGAAACTCCAGTTTTTCCAAGAAGGACTTGTGAAGGCGATGGATGCTGTTTAAAGGGACACAGCCATCCATCGCCTTCACAAGTCCTTCTTGGAAAAACTGGAGTTTCAGCCTTTGGGATACCTGCATGATCCCTAATCCCAGTCTCCTAAGGACATCATCTTCTAAGGGGAGAGATATACCCCCGCCCGCCATAGGGCCTAATTCAGGACTGTGATCCCGACTCTGGTATACAAAATCTTCCAGACCGACCAGGATGGTAATATAAAATCCACAGCACTTTATTATTCTCAGCCAGCACCTGCTATTTAGCTCTCAGTGAGATAATATCCTTAACAAAAGGACTCTCAGTTCATATGATATAGTGTGATTTTATTCATGTGTATGTTTTAATAAATTGTTTATATTTTTTTGAGAAACGTCTGATACAATTATTTGGAAGCAGCCAGCGCAGGCACAAATTCTTTTTTATTACCAATTATTATTAAGCAGACCCAGGGACCGGTGATTAGTGATACGGGAGCGCTTCTAGTCATCAGATACTGTGTTCCTGCTGTGACCAACAGTGTTGTAAAGAGAGTTGCCGCTTCCCAACATCACTTTACTGCAGGAGCACAGAGATATAACCGGCAGCCCACACTGGATCACTGATTACAGGTTATTGGATGTAGGTAAGTATTTTATTATTATTATTATTATTATTTTTACAATGATCAGCTTGTGTTTCCAATGGACAGTAATGGCTGGACCTTTCAATTAGTGGGCAGAGAAAGTTGTGCAGAGGTAGCTGTGAAGATATTATCACAGGGCTCACTCACTGCACTGGGTTTTTAAAAAACAAATTTAAGTAAATTTGGCCAGATCACGTTTTCCATTACAGATATTGGAAATTAGATCTGATTACTAAAAAAAAGAAAATTGAATGAAAGAGTTTTCACCGTCACTCGAAAGCATACACATGGAGCAATCCATGCTTAATTTCTAAGCAATCTAGATAGATTACTTAGAAATAGGGCTAAAATTGCCCCGCGTGTATGCCCCTTAGATTGGGGTGGGGTGTGTTCAAACTGAAATCTACATTGCAGGGTAAAAATAATGCAGCCAGTATTTACCCTGCACAGAAACAAAATAACGCACACAAATCTTACTCTCTCTGCACATTTTACATCTGCCCCCCTGCAGTGCACATGGTTTTGTTCATTTGAGCAAAAATGTGCTTTTCGTTCAGGTCTGAATTAAGCCCTAAATTACAGCTGCAAAAGCATTTGTGCACAGTTCTGAACCAGCACTTCTGAGCAGAAAGCCGACAGTCACAGAACAGTATGGAGATGAACGTCTTACAAGAAAACTGACTAAAGTGTGGAACCAGAGGAGAAGCTAGGTGATATAGTACCCAGAGCAAGGGTATGTTTTTTCATCCCCCCCCACTAGCTTCTCACACACTATACCACACAAACCGTAATGCATATTCCACAATATGCCACACATCGTAATGTCCATTACACATTATGCCACACATCGTAATGCCTGTTACACATTATGCTACACACCTTCATGTCTGTTACACATTATGCCACACACCTTCATGCCTCTTCCATAATGACACACACCATAATGTCCATTACATGGTATGCCACATACCATAATGCCCATTACACATATTGGCCCCCCTGTAGTTCCACTACACATATAATGCCCCCCTGTAGTGCCACTTACACCCATAATGCCCCCCACTAGTGCCGTTTACACATAAAATGCCCCTGCCCGCCTGTAGTGCCACTAAAGCCCCATAAACACAAGCCAAAGTCCCCCACCCCTGTATACACACTTGATGATGCCTGCTCTGAAATGAGAGAGAGCCCCTGTGCACACCTGGGAATGCCTTTCCCAACCATCGGAAACTGCGTGACTGATTGACATTGACAAAAGTATGATACACACAAAGAGCACAGCGAGCCATGCGAGGGGATGCAGTAACTAATACATTGTCCATGTCGGCAAATGTTGATACATGCACAAAAATAACTTGTGTTGACCTTCCTGTGTCTACCATTTCCATGTCAACCTTTTGTCAAAGTCAACCTTATCCATGTGTCCACCTATTGTCTGTTGACCAATAGTGGTCGACCTATTGTCTGTAGACCTAAACAATGTCCACCTATTAATCCACACCCACTACACTTTGTGGAGCACTGGCGCACATGAAAAGTCAGGAGGCCTATCACTAATTAGCCTATACAGACAGTCTTATTCGGAGCAGGAAAGCCACTCAGATTGGTTAGTGTCATTTAGATCCCAAGTAGCATATAATCGCAGTGATTTACATTGATAACATTTGTTTTTTATTATATATTTTATCATGGAGTGTGTATTTTTGCAATAGTATTTCTATTCTAGATCATGCTGATCCTTGTAGTTCTTTCCTACCCCATTTTGCACCTTTAATTGTAAGGAGGTATAGTGATATAAAATAAAAAAAAAAACATTAAGATGTATATTTTTGTGTGCAAGTAGTATAACGTCTCTCCACAAATATGACAAAGCCACTGAATATTATCAAAATGCATTTGATATATCTTGTGCATACTTGCCTACATTTGAAAGCTAGTTTCAGGGAGATTATAGTTGGTATTAGAATTTTGCATGTTGCCCCGTCGAGGGTGGGGTGTCATGCACCACCCAAGAAAGCGTGTCTAGTTCCATATATGGACCAGAGTTAGATTAAGTGGGGGCCCAGTGTGTCAGACAGTGCCTCATAACTTCCAAATGTAATTTAACCATACTTACCTACTTTTGAGAAAGTATTTCAGCTATATTGTAAACAGGGAGGCACCAGAATTGGAGGGGCCATTGGGCAGTCCCTTGAAGGTGGCACCTAGCAGCTTGGACATGCACTACTACATCTGAGAGGTGTGTCATAAAATGACTTACATCTAAATGTAGATGAGCCCCAAACCAGTTAATTATTATGATCTACTGTATTTGTTGAAGAAAGGACAGTGATATGTATCAGGGTTGTTCATGTATTGTGTTTTACAGGTGGTTCCATATAAGTGGCCATAAGAAACCTTATTTAAAATGCATGTAGCCATTGGGAATATTGGGGCAGATGTATGAAGCATTGTTATGGGGGAGAAGAGGTATCAGTGCACGTTATGTACACTGATACCGCCTCTACCCCATGTATGAAGGAGTTAGTGTGTACTAAATGACAGGGGTGCTATGCATACAGCAGGCCGATATGCACATGTATGAATGGTCAGCTGCAGGGTGGCGAAGCTCTATCTCCACAGCAGGGAATTTGTCAAAATAGGTTTTGAAATTGCAAAGCAAACCTTTTCATTAATTATAATGACCTGTAATGTTACCTTTTTACACAACATTATTTATTTGCATTTATATACCAAATGTGAGCGACGGAGGCATTTTGAGCATATATTTTGAAAATCTCTCATAGAGATGTTGGCACTCAAATGGTTAATGCTCTTTGTTAATATCTACGACCTGTTTTAGGACTAGAAAACAGCACAATGACATCTATCAATATTATAATAAGGATCACTGCATGCCAACCCCCCCCCCCCCCCCCAAAAAATATTTCCTTGAAAAAAATGTAAACCTGAGATTGTGAGCATCAGAGAAAGCTACTGTAAAGTTTGGTGTATGCCAGACTAGTGTCCCCTGCAGTACACATGTGTTTTTGCATAAGCCGATAACTTTTTGCATAACACCCGCTGCTCTTTGTTAATGTTAATCCTTTATATGCCATTCTGAAGTGCATACAGTTTTGCATGTTAAATATACACTACTCTGTCTGTCTGGGTGCACCAATAACACACTATATTGTACTAGTAGATACCACAATGGCAGCTATAAATTATAAAACCCACATAAAACGTTAATCCCACTAATAAAACCCTACAGTTCACCTACAGGTAATATATTTATCAGTTGAGAGATTACTTCGCAAGCTGTATGAAAATAGAGCATACTTGGACTTGTAGTTCCATTACAGCTAGAGAGACACCTTTTGCCTATGTCTGCTCTAAATAAGTAGCACCCAAGAGAATACATATTTGACATCCAGTGTTCTGTTTGCCATATGGGCTGTAAAACTGTAAGAGACAAGGGTGTAATAAGCACCGCACGACTCCACACAGCTGTGCCAGTGCAGCTGGGTCAGTGTACAGGAACCTTTAAATCTCTAAATAACCCCAATAACAGGAAGCATGCGGAACTACCGCCCCCCCACCCCCACCCCCAACACACACACACACACACCCTGCCACTGTCCCCACAGCAGGAAGTGTCATACAGGCACATACACACACTTCCTCCATTCAAACAGCTGAGTGTGTGGTATAGCAGGAAAAAAACTAACCCCGCTGAGATAACTGATCTCTGTCTACGTACACAGTCAGATATAAATATATATAGTCCTATCCCATACACGCCTATATATCATGTATCAGTGGTTAATGTAACACTGACAGTGAGCATGTTTGTACCGGCTACAATGTATTTTAAGGCAGGTTCTATATTCCTACTGGTGTCATGGAGACATTACATGCCATAGCATATGCTGATATGCTGTACCATTCCTGGACTCTGTACAGCAGCACACTGGGATTTTCTGGCCTGTTGTCACTGTTAGGAATACTGTGTTATTATTGACACAGTGGCTGAGTATATATTAAGAATATAGGAGGGTTCGTACTTAGTGGCTGCATAAAAAAAAAGGGGTATATTGGAAAATGCAACTATAGGTTGAATCTTATTCTGCCACTTGCCTGGCATGATCAGAAACTCAACAGTGTAGTATATGAGACATATCATGGCTTGATTGCCAAGATGCCTTACCTTAATGGGGGCCGTGCTGAAGCGAATTTTTCGTGTTGGAGCCTGCTCCTCTTCTTCTGACAGACCTTCAATTTCCTGGCAACCAGTGACCACTTCATAAAATCCATCCTCATCTTCATCCAAACCACTGCCCCCCGAATCCTCCCCTAGTCCACTGTAAGCACTGAGTTCTATTACTTCAACCTCAGACCAGTCTTCCCTCTTAAAGTCATCCTCTGCGGCCTCCCCTTCAGCCTTTTCTTCCAGTTCTGTTTCCCTCGCCGTTACCCCTTTTGCTTCTGAGCCACCATTCTCAATTCCAGTGTTGCCAGATTCATCTTTTGATGCCTCGATCTCCTTAACCACATCAGTTTCTGACTCCCCACTCTCTTCGACCTCCACTGGTTTGATTTTACAAATTTCCTGGACTACAGCCGGCCTTTGAGGAACATCTCCTGCCTTTCCCAATGTTTTTTTTTCTTCTGTGGCTTTGGCTGCTTCTGGTTGAAAAAGTCTTGTCCGTCGACTGGTTGAACCTTTCATGGGAACTTTGTGAATGTTATTGCGGAGGTCTGCATTCTCAAACACTGCACTCAACTGGCTTACGGTAGGTGAGACGGCCTCTGTGTCTAGCTTGTCAAGTGACTCTGTGCTTCCGCCAAACCTCACTACAACATCTAGTTTTCTGTCCTGGAACCCACCTCTCTCTTTACGCAGAAAAATCCTGTTGGTGGTCTCCTTTTCTTGTAGATTTTTTTCAAATACACGGCGTGCCTCCTGTAGTTTGGAGGGCTGTCTTTCTGTCGGTGGATCGAAACGGCTCACCCTCTCCGACACACTGGTTCCTAGCTTCAGTAGGGCGCTATGGTTGACGTTTTCATTCAGGCTGCCGGCCCGCGGCAAAGTCAACCGAGATGGCTTATCCTTTGCTTTGGCAGTTTCAGGCTCACTACCTGCTGGACCTGTCCCCATTTGTAGGAACATATTTTTAATACGGTGAACATTGGAACCATATTTGCACCTTGATTTACGCGCTTCCTCAGATTCCATCTCAGGCGCCCCATCTTTACCAGTGCGCAGTGTCTGCACCCCAACCTCATATGCATTCCTATGTGGAGAAGAACTCCTGGGCCCCCCACCTGGGGTCTTACCCTCCGTCTTCATCATTTTGGGGATGTAGGATGTGGGTACCCAGATCTCATAGTCCTCTTCTCTCCTCCTCCAGCCTCGTCCTTTTTTTTGTGTCTGTCACATCAAGCTGAGTGAAGCATCCTTTCTTCTGTATAACGGAGCAGTGAGATTATCTAGCACAGCTATGAAGCAGAGCTATGAAAAACACAGTCACCCACCATGTCACTGTAGCTGATGCATCCTGGCCTAAACTAGCATCACGAAAGGCAACATCCTCCTTCCTCCTTTCTCTCTTTGACACCCCCCTCTCTCTGTATCACTCCCCCTCTCTTGCGCTCTCCCTTTTTTCCTGCCTTCTGCAACCTGAAAGGGTTCCTGCAGGGTCCTACAGAGAGAACGATTGCTGAAGCTGAAAGCTGAACAAAAACAGAGAAACAGAGGGAGGAAGGGATTATAGAAAGAAGAGTGATCCATCTGTCAAAATGAGTTACAGGGCAGAAATAATGAATAGCTGTGTGACCATCACTGACTGTGTGTGTGTGTGTGTGTGTGTGTATGTATACATATATATATATATAGATATATATATGTATATATATATATATATATAGATATATATCTATCTATCTATCTCTATATATATATATATATATATATATATATATATATATATATATATATATGGCTTTTTGTATTCACTACAAAAGCTGTCATGTTATCAATGATTATCATTTATTTTTGTTGCTTTTCACAATGACTATAGTTTATTTATATGGAGCCATAAGCGATATCCCACACAATAATTTTAATAAATATGCCACAATGTATTATTATCAGGTGAGATAAGGCAGCTAATAACTTTAGTTCAAAGATATTAAAATAACATTCAGGCATAGACAATTAACCTTGAAAATACAATTAATGTATCCTTCTCTGGAAGGTGACAGCATGTGGTTCATAGGGGAACATGTATGATTGTGCTGGCTTCTTTCATTGTGTATGTTTGTTTACAATATCTTCGGCATATAGCCAGTGTGAGAGTGCACTACATTACCTCCCCGGCTGTCCTGTTCAGTGGGTTGGTACCATCCAAGTAGGCACTGAGGGCCTAATTCAGGTCGTTTGCTGCTTATTTATTTTTTATTTACAGTTTCTTACATAGCGCAGCATATTCCGTTGCGATTTACAACAGTGATAAAACAAACTGGGTAGATACAAACCGACAGAAGTAGGAGGGCCCTGTTTCCAAGCTTACGATCTATAGGTTAGTGAGCACCCTAACTCCACCCCGCTGAACGCCCGCCCCCCGGCACCCGAATCCCTTCCCTGTGAGGGGATGTGTTCGCTAACACATCCGCTGGCATGCGACCGCTTGCAGTGGAAATAATTTGAAGATCGCCAAACATCAAATGATTTCTCCTGTCTTTTGGAAATAAAAGTCAGTCTAAACTGACTTTTATTTTGTACGCAGATTGGGAAAGTCACCCGCCCCAAACAGACATTGGCCCGAAACAGCCAGAAATGCCTGCAGCTGTTGAAATTGATAGCTGCAGGAGTCGGAACGGTCAGTGCTACTGACGTTTATACATTGCCCAGCATATCTTAAAGATAGCAGCACCAACATAGGCAGAAGGACGCTCTCTTGCCACACTCCTCCACATAACACATGGGTTCCGGATGGATGAGAGACAGTCAGGATTCCGACAGTCATTACACCGACGTCGGAATCCTGACTGTGAAAACCCAGACACTCGGGATCTCAGCGGCCACTGTCAATTCTCTTGTGGGGGTCCACTACCCCCATAGAGGGAGATTGTAAGCTTGCGAGCAGGGCCCTCCTACATTTTGACTGTCTGTAAATACCCTGTTTTGTTGTTTCACTGTCTGCTATTGTAAAGCGCAACGGAATATGCTGCGCTATATAAGAAACTGTTAATAAATAAATAAATAATAGAATAATCCACTGTGCCCGCAAGGGTCTTCGTTGCACTCCCCCCGTGACTGTCGGGATCCCGACTGTCGGTGTGCTATACCAAACCTATAACACATGGGGGTAAGTGGTACCAGTGCACATTAGGGCCCTTATTCTGGTTCATTCGGGGGAGGGGGGGCAGATGTAACATGTGCAGAGAGAATTAGATTTGGGTGAGTTATTTTCTGTTCAGGGAAAATACTGACTGCTTTATTTTTACACGGCAATATACTGTAGATCTCACTTTGTAGTAAAACCCCACCCAAATGTAATTCTCTCTGCACGTTACATCTGCCCCACCTGCAGTGCAGCATGGTTTTGTCCATTTAAGAAGAAATTTACATTTGCGAGTGAACCAGAATAAGGGCCAATGTGATCTGATCCCACTTCCAGGGTAATCTTAACAACATTAGGGGCCCCTGGGCAAAGCGGTGCAGTTGGGTCCCAAGTAACCTACTCAACCTCACCTCTCTCGGTGCTTCACACTGATCATTTTGGGTGTGATGATGTCACACTCGACATTCAGTGTGACCACTGGAGGAGCAAATCCTGGAAGCATGGATTTGTGACAGGTGAATTGGATCTTTGTAGCCTACCATTTTTACAGGTCCAGACAACAATCCTCACTGCTAATGTTAGCAACTAATGTTTGCAGTGCTAGTTTGTAGAAAAACAAAAGCTATTGTGATTGACCCCTTGTGTATGCAAGTTTATAGGATAAATGACACAAGGTCCAGTATGCCTTTAATGCAAACTTATAGTCCATTAAAAAACATACTGGACCAAATGTAATAGGACATGAGAATCAGAAAGAGGGAGATTTTGGGAGAGTTTTCCTATTTTTTTTTTAAAGTGACAATCATTTACACTGCAAAACCAGGTTGATTTTGCCATGTAAATGATTGCTGCTTTAAAAAAAGCAGTGCCTAAACAATGTAGTTTACACTTCACTTTAGACTTAATAAATAATAGAACCTACATATTTTGTGCTTCCTTTCATCATATGTGGAGCCAAATGAAGTTTTATGAATATATTTCCACCAATCCTGTAAATCAATAGGCATGTGCAGTTTGAACCATAGAAAGAAACGTTAATAGAAAACTATTGTAGAAGATGTATCTTATTTTTAGTTCTTATAACTAGTTTTAGAAACAGGAGCAAAGCAGTGAAATAATTCCAGAAATGAATAAAATAAACATCTAAAGTACCTGTACTGAAGATGAAGTGCAAGGAGGTGCTGGGCTGTAGAGTCGCTCTCCCCGCTCTGCTACTCTGTTAATGTGCCTGTGTTGCTGCTGGCTGCACTGGTCTGAGATGTACTAAGCCCTGAAAAGTGATAAAATGGAGAGAGATAAGCCACCAACCAATCAGCTCCTACCTGTCATTTTTCAAACACAGCCTGTGACATGGCAGATATAAGCTGATTGGCTGGTGGTTTATCACTCTCCATTTTATCACTTTTCAAGCTTAGTACATCTGGCCTTGTATGGGACAGACAACAGTGCCAGCCGTTCCGGGACAGCAGCAAGGGAAGCACCTGCAATCCAATAACTCACTGCGGTGCCCAGTCTCTGCCTGCCTGATCCCAACATCAGGGGCAGAAAAGCATGTACCGGGTTGTGATTGGAGAAGCTCAGCACATACTGATTAGAAGACCCTCTTATTGGAGGAGTGTGCCACATGCTCCTCTGATCCCGGTAACACATAGTTGCCTACCATCTCGCAATCTGCAGGAGACTCCCTGAAATATTAGTAATCTCCCTGTCTCCCTGAATGGTCTACTAATCTCCCTGATTTCATCTAACCCACATTATGCATTTTTTGGAGGGAAAAAAATGATACATTAAATGGAAACATCAGCGGCATTTCTATGCATTGTTTATAAAGCACAATGATCCCTATGGCTACATGCATATTAAATAAGGTTTCTCATGGCCACTTATATTGAACCACGTGTAAAAAACAGTGTATGAGCAAGCTGTGACACATATCAGTGTATTTTCTTCAGCAAGTACAGTAGATTTTACTAACAGCTTTGGGGCTTATCCATATTAGAATATAAGTCATTTTATAATGCCCCTTTCAGATGTAGCAGTACACGTCTACTCTTCTATGGTAGAATATCTGACATGCTTTTTTCAAAAGTAGGCTAAGTTGCATTTGTAATTTATTGCATAGCATCACATTTATTATAACGTATATTAAAAGAACATACTGTAATAGCAAATCGTTGCAAACATATAAATCCAATGTTGCAGGCAGCAGTGTTATTATCAATACTTGCTTAATTTCCCAAAATAAGAAATATCTTGCAACAAGCATAGACACGCCCATATATGGTGCTCGACACACCCTTTGGGTGGAGCTTGGCACGCCCCCTCAATGCCGCACTGTGCAAAATTCTACTACCAACTATATTCTCCCTTTAACTAGTTTTCTAGTGAAGGCAGCAGGAGGAGGCAGGGAGGATGAAGACCCCGCACACCACAGTACAGGTATAGCGTGGGGTCTCCGTTAACGCACCACGATGCCAGCCGCATATGTTAGTACATATGCGCTGGCATTGCGGCGGGCGGCGATATATTTTAATACATCCCGCCCTATATGCCAAACATCTGTCCCCTACTCTATCTACTGATTATATGTCACCCTCTTTCCCTGCCCAGCATCTGCCCCCCCTCCAAATCTGCCTCCGCCTCTCCCCAGCATCTCTCCCCCCACACTCTGTCTGCCCAGCATCTGTCACCCCCAGGGGCGTAACTATAGCACCGCAGCCCCCGCCACCGCGGGGGGGCGCTGTGCATGTGGGGGCACCGGGGGCTGCGGTGCTATAGTTACCCCCCCCCAATCCCCCGCAGACTTACGTATCTTGCTGGTCCCGGCGGCTCCGTTCTTCTGATGAGGACCACAACAAAATGGCCGCCCCCATATAGCAAACAGTTCTCTGAAACTGTCTGCTGTACGGGGGCGGCCATTTTGTGGTGGTCCTCAGCAGATGAACGGACGGAGCCGCCGGGACCAGCGCGATAGGTAAGACTGCGGGGGAGGGGGTTAGCATAGGCGGCGGGGCGACGGGGCGGCCGGGGGGGGGTGGGGTGCTCGACGGGGCGGCGGCGGGGGGTGGGTATGGGCGCCCCCCCCCTAACGGCGGGGGGGCGCCCAAAATGTAGCTACGCCACTGGTCACCCCCTCTCTCCCCAGCATCTGTCCTTCACCCCCTCCATAGTACCAGTGGCAGTTTTTACCTATGGGCTGCAGTGAGACTACACTGGCTTCACTGTGACTGGTAGCAACTTATTATTGGTAGTCCGATGTGCCAGTCACCCAAGGCAGTCCCATTGGGAGGTGTTCCCTCCCTCCGGGCTTCCTCTTTGGCTTCTATGGGCTGCTCCTATGTGCATGTGCAGTAACTAGGCCAATACTGTGCATGCGCCGGTCTTGGTGCCTGTCATCTGCATTGTACAGACACCGGACCGTGATTTGGCTTCTATGGGCTGCAGCTAAAGCATCCTATAGAACCTGGGGTATGTCCATGCGCAGTACCTAGACCGATACTGAGCATGAACCAATCCCGGTGCATGCCATCTACACTGGACTGGTGCTGGGACTGCAGCGAGGAGCGGCCAGCTGGTATCTATCCCCTCTCTCCCTAGTATCTGCCCCCCCCCCCCCACTCTTTCTGTCCAGCATCTATCCCCACCCCTCTGTGCCAATTATCTGGCTGTCCCTCTCTCTCTGTCCCCTCCCCTGCTCTCTCTCTGCCAAGTAAATGGAGCAAGTGTGCATATGATAGTTTGTAGGGCATCGAACACCATAACACCAGCCGTGTGTGTGTGTGTGTGTGTATATATATATATATATATATATATATATATATATATATATACCTATTGTATTGCTTGATCTAGCAAATGCCATCGGGAATCCGATGTTCCCAGCAAATTGCGGTCATTTGATGGTTTCCAGCCATCGGGCGCAGCTGTCTGATGCCCATCCAATAGGTGACAGGTTCAGTGCAGCTGTGGGCACCCAGAAAAGGAGTCTGTAGCTGAGGAACTCTGCACATGCTTCGGCACCTGCACACAGAAAAAACATTGCTGATTATATCATCAAATGGTTACTAGCTATTGCATCACTTGATTTGATGTTCAAAGCCCATCAACTCCCCTGTTTCCCTGATAACAAGACCTACCCCAAAACTAAGCCCTATCCTTATTTCTGCCCAGTCCCTGTGCTAAACTTCCAGCTCCGCCACCCCCCCCCCTCCCCAGCATGAAATGGATGCTGCTGCTACAGCCTCTGCTGGCATCAGCGGTCCCAGGGATGCATTGCGCATGTGACGTCACTGCGCACCTCAAGGACTGAGCGGCATCTGTACAAAGGCGGGAGCAGAGTGACTGTAGATTTATTAAGCTCGGGGAAGTGATATATGGGGAGATTCTCTAAGAATCTCCGCCCCCCTTCGCCGCCCATCGCATATTTAATTATCGCATATGCTGTAACATATGCGATAATTAAGGCAAAGGACAGCTCTTGCGTTAAGAGCTGTCCTTTGCGGTGAGAGTCGCCGGGTCCCAGCAGGTCCCGGCGGCTCTCCCCTCCCTCCCACACCCGGCGCTGCTGCTGCTGCGCCGGGCTCTCCTCCTCCCTGCACCCGGAAGAGGATCAGTGCAGGGAGGAGGTCACAGGTCCGGGCAGCACTGCGCTGTGCTGCCCGGACACAGGTGAGGGGGCGATGCGGGGCGGCGGGGGGGGGGGGGGGGGGGCGGCGCGGGGCGGCGGAGGGTTGCGATAGAAGCCCATTGGCTTCTATGGGGCATCGCCAGATTTTTCTGGCGATGCCCCCCGCTGCGGTAACCCGGCGGGGGATGCTTACAGCATCCCAAAATGCGGTAAAAACCCCGATAACGGGGTTTTTACCGCATTTTTAGTTTAGAGAATCCCGCCCAAACTGTCTGTTTTTTTTCACCGCCCAATCAACTCCTACCTGTGAAGTTACAGGCTTGGTTTAAAAAATTACAGGTAGGAGCTGATTGGCCGGTGATAAAAACCAGACAGTTTATCACTTCACCGAGCTTAATAAATCTACCCCTCTGCGGCGGCAGAAAGGCTGAGTGTCTGAAAAATGCAGAAGGAAAGGAAAGCGGCAGTTTTGCTTAAAGTATAAGGTGATTGAGGGGCATGATGTGGATAAAAGCAGGACTGAGGGGCTAAAATAAGCCCTACCCCGAAAATAAGCCCTACCCCGTAAATAAGCCCTATGGTGTTTTTTGGACTGAAAAAAAAAAAGAAGACAGTGTCTTATTATTGGGGAAACATGGTATTCGATGCACATTCCTAGCTTAATCTGTCAGTTGTTTGTGCTCAATGAGTAGGTCTTACTCACCACCATACAGGATTTAGATTAAAAAAAAAAAACTTTTATATGAGGATTACCTCACATAAATTATGTATTTTAAATCAAGTTACAGTGTTCATTTTATCACAGTAATCTGTGTGAATAGAGCATAATTTGTTTCCCAACACGCTGATAGAATTTTATTTATTGATCCCATTCTGCAGTGTGAGGGAGATTGATTCACAGATAGCTGCCAGCAGCAATGCTTATGCCTCTGTTCCTTTACCCATAGTGCATCCGCCCCCATCTGGCTTCCCAGGCTAAAATGATGGCGAAATGGCTGCTGCTAGAGAGCTGTGTCCCTTACTGGTGTGTGACATGATGTTTGGTGCTGGTGTATGACTATGAGTCTCTGTATCAGGAATTGGATGACTAAAGCAAAATAAAAAAAAATGTAAATAAAAAAAAAAACTACACCTCCCAGAATGCATTAGGGGCAGAGAACAGCTGGATTGGATAGGCAGTGGGTGGGGGGTTTGTGCCAGAAGGATGGGATAGGAGAGTGGGGGTGGAAGAGACAGCACTCTGTTGCATGGTAACAGGTTTGTAAGCAGAGCTGACAGTAGGATAATGAGGGCTATGGCTTATTATGAACCGCACACGCGTGGTATTGCTGTCTCTGAGAGCATGTTGTGTGCTGTGCTGTGTAGGAGTAAAACAATTCTGCCTTCTTAAAAGAAAAAAAAAGCATTAAGAGCTTGCTTCACTTGCCTGGAGATGCTTCGTTGACATGTTATTGTGGTAAAGTTTATGTTTTATGTTTGTTGATCAGACTCAATTAGAGGTGGTCACATTGAATGGCCGGCACCCTATACCAATGGGTATAAGTCATAGGGTTGACTGCAGTAAGGTCGACATGCATTACATTAGGTTGACAATTGAAGGTCGACAGGGCTTAGGTTGACACCTGAATTAGATCAATGCAAGCTTCAGGTCAACAATGGGAAGGTCAACATTATTTCAAATAAAAACTATTGTTTTTCTTTTGCATTCGCCCCCAGCTGTTGCTATCATTACACAAACCTAGGTGGCTGCCTTAGGGGTGTCAGAGTTACTGGTTAGTTTGGGATATGGTCATTAGGTCAACCCTATTAAGGTCGACATGCACTAGGTCGACCACTGAAGTTCGACAGGGATTAGATCAACACCAGAAATAGGTTGACAAGGCTAATTGGAAGGTCGACACAAGCATTAGGGAGGGTCAACAGTCAAAGGGATCGACATGAGTTTTTATATGTTTTTTTGTCCTGGCAGTCGAATTAATCGACATGGACACTAAGTGTACCGTGTACTCGGCACACTATTTTATTCTCCCACCACGCCATTGTGGATGGTAGGACATAAAATACCGCCTGTCGGCTAAAAAACCCAGTGAAAAATTAATGTAGACCTTTTGACTGTCGACCTGAGCCTTGTCAACCTATTTCTGGTGTTGATCTTCAGTGGTCGACCTAGTGCATGTCGACCTAATGACCATATCCCATACTATTCAGTAACTCTGACACCCCTAAGGTAGCCACCTAGGTTTGTGTAATGATAGCAACAGCTGGGGGCGAATGCAAAAGAAAAACAATCGTTTTTATGCACTGTCACTGTGTGAGTAATTGCTGCAGGGGACTTCTACCCTTTTCTATTATTGGGGCTATTGAACCCAATATAATAATGTATTTTTATTTATTTATTTATTAACAGTTTCTTATATAGCGCACACATATTCCACAGCGCTTTACAGAGAATATTTGAACATTTACATCAGTCCCTGCCCCAGTGGAGCTTACAATCTATATTCGCTACCACATGTACACTCACACAAAGACATTCTAGGGTTAATTTGTTAGGAGCCAATTAACCTACCAGTATATTTTTGGATTGTGGGGGGAAACCGGAGTACCTGGAAGAAACCCACGCAAGTATGGGGAGAATATACAAACTCCACACAGTTAGAGCCATGGTGGGAATCAAACCCATGACCTCAGTGCTGTGAGGCAGTAATGCTAACCATTATGCCATCCGTACTGCCCCATTTGCTACAATCGTATTTTCTACAATCTGTCTGTTTTCTTACACAAAAATCAGTCCCCATAGTTTAATACTGGTAGACTGGTAGTCCTGACATGTGATACCATATCTAGCCTATAGGCTACATTATGACATTTTTTTAAGAAGAAAGGTTCTGAACCCATACCTCCCAACTTTTCATGTGACGAAGTAGGGACACTCGCCCCCTCATTTGCGAGGGGGCGTGGCATATGCAAATGAGGGCGCGGCTTATGCTAATTAGCCGCGACCTCATTTTCATACGAGAATAGACGCTGTGCGCATGCGCACAGCGTCTATTCTACTACATTGGGGGGTCTCCCAACTGCCACCCCCCCGCAGCGGGACAATGCCTGCCGCGGGTGGGACGTCGGGACAGGACCCGAAAATCGGGACTGTCCCGACGGAATCGTGACAGTTGGGAGGTATGTGAACCTCCTGTGCCCACTCTTGCACATGCGTGGTTCATCACCCCATATTGCTGGAAGCCAGAGCCGACTGACCAAATTTGACCCTAGCACTGGCAGTAGTTCCACCTATGACCCAACACAGCACCCAAAAGCACAGCGCACAGCAGCAACCAGCAACCCTTACCTTAAGCATACCCTCCAACTGTACATCGTTGGCCGTATAGTACCTTTTTTTATGGCGAAAACCGGCCAAAAAGGGCTTTGTACCAGGTTTTTGGGTCTCCAACTGTCCATTCAAAGTATCAGAAAGGGGGCGTGACCACATCATTTTTTTTTACATTTTTGCTATTCAGATGTTTTTATGCCCTTGGCAGCCACAGCATTGTCACCTGCACCCTCTATATTGTAAACAAATACAGGGTGCTATAGCTGTGCAGTGGGGCCGCAGTTGAAACTGTCTGAAAGCACATTTAAGAATATTTTCCCACAGGAGCGAGGAAGAGGTGTATTCTGGAGCGCAGGAAGGTTAGCGCCCAATAGGGGGGTAGCTAACTATCCCATACCTCCCAACTGTCACGATTTTAGAGGGACAGTCCCGATTTTCGGGTCCTGTCCCGCTGTCCCACCCGCGGCAGGCATTATCCCGCTGCGGGGGGTGGCAGTTGGGAGACCCCCCAATCTAGTAGAATAGACGCTGTGCGCATACGCACAGCGTCTATTCTCGTATGAAAATGAGGTCGCGGCTAATTAGCATAAGCCGCTCCCTCATTTGCATACGCCCCGCCCCCTTTTCGCGCGAGTGTCCCTATTTCTTCAGGCCAAAAGTTGGGAGGTATGCTATCCAACAATCACAAGTGATAAGAACTCTATGGTTGTGTAATAATTCTAGCGTAGGGGGTGCCCCATGAAAGCAGGTCATTTAGATCTACAAGGAAAGCAAAATACTCCAATAATATAGGAGAATCCTGCCTCCAAATATAGCACTCAGTATACTTAAACAATAATTCAAAAAATGCTCAGGTTGGACAGGTTGCAGACCAAATATACCATAAATGTAAATAACCCAATGGGTAGTCTTTGTCTCTTAGAAAGAAATGTAGTAGAATATTGCATGATGTTATCAAAGTGAGAACATATAGGGTGACATTCTATGGGATGAGATTTGCGTTTTTTGGTGTTAATTAGACAACAAAGTGGCAATATCACATTTTCCCGTCAAATCGCCAATTTAATAGGATGCGCTAAGGGACTGAAATCGCATATTATGTGCATTAAGGCATGCGGACCAAAAGTGCGAAAATAATTCGCATTTATATCGCACCCAGATGTTTTCGTATAGAAAACTATACAACTCGCTTATTTAATACAATGCGCATTCGCAAATCGCACTTTTTAGGTGTCTAATAATCGCACTTATTTCAGACCAGGTTCTGTTTGGCGATTTGGCCCAGAACTCATTTTGGTCAAGTGCACACATGGTTAATTTCACCACAGGTGCCCTCATTTTCACTCCCAAACACCCCTACATAAACCCCAACATCATTAAGGACACCTGTGAGGGTTTCAGACAAGGATATTTTGCAGAGTGTTTTGGAGTTGCATATCTGTGATGTGGCCCATTTGGAGGAGCTGCGCAGGAGGGAGGAAGCTGCGCACCAGATCATGGTAGCCCCCCGACTACTGCGTACCCCACGTATGTATCGTGCTCGCCTGTACCTGGACTCCCTCTCGGATCAACAGGTTGTGGGGATGGTTAGGCTGAACCACATTAACCTGTTGGACTTATATGAGCAGGTGAGAGATGATTTGGACCCTTTTGGGGGAGCCAACTATGCAGTGTCTGGCCAGCACAAATTAATGTGTGCCCTCTACTATTTGGCCACAGGCTCCACTCAGTCTGTGACCTCATGGGCCTTGGGGGTATCACAGCCCACTTTCTCTAAGCATTTTACTCAAGTGTTACTTGCTTTAAAGAAGTTGTGGCGGACATACATCAGCAGCCGTTACTTTTCTGGTAAGCACATGTGCCCTGTACTCCAAAATGTACCTGTGCTGTAAGTGTACTCATAAACAAATTATTGACCAATACCATCTGTTTCCACCCACATTTAGCCTAATACACAGTGCCCAACGGATGCACATGGTGGTGCTGACCTATCCCTTGCTGGTATCTAGCTTGTAAGTACATTTGATACATGTATGAATGAAGTTTGCAGTCAAACATGGCTCACTGGTGTTGTGGAACTACATGTGCCAGCATGCCCTGACACACTACAACCATTACAGTCCAAACCATGAGTGTCAGAGCCTGCTGGAATATGTAGATCCACAACCTTTGCCGGCCATGGAGTTACCCCACACTACTTTAGTGCAATCCCATTGTCATATACCATTACAATATGTTATAATTCACACAATAATTGGTTTTTAGAAAAAGACACAAACACAATGGTATGCGGTTAGACATTTTTACTTCTACCTACTTTTTCAGACGCAATCTGCATTTTTGCAGGTGAAACATAACAACTGTGGGGGCATGTTACAAGATGTTTGGGATTAGACAAAATTAACAAACATATATATGAGCTACCTTCTCCCAGCATCAGGCACCCCTACACCACTTCTAGGTGTAGTGTGAGATATTGTTCATGTGACATGGGTGTGTGTACTGTATGTGTAATGGCGTGCTTTTTGTTCATTTACCTGCTTCCACAGATTCTGCAGCAACAGGCCTTCTTGTCTTGGATGCCGCAGCACTTCGGGATGGACAATCTGTACAAGGAAAGATGGCCAGCCATTATGGACCTTACAATGGATATGCATTTACAAAACACATGCATTGAAATGACTGTAATGGACAATACTTCCTTTGGATAAGGACTGCATTATTTACTCACCATATTTTTTTTTTGGTACTTGTGGAGTATCACGGCTCCCATCGTATGGCATCGTATGCCATATGTAGTGGCATACGATGGCATACGATGCGATGCGATGTTTTACCGATTTTTGAGCATTTTTGCTCAAAAATCGTATGCCATCGCATGGCATCGTATGCCATATGTAGTGGCATACGATGTCATACGATGCGATACGATGTTTTACCGATTTTTGAGCATTTTTGCTCAAAAATCGTATGCCATCGCATGGCATCGTATGCCATATGTAGTGGCATACGATGTCATACGATGCGATACGATGTTTTACCGATTTTTGAGCAAAAATGGTCAAAAATCGGTAAAACATCGGATAACATCGTATGCCATATGTAGTGGCATACGATGTCATACGATGCGATACGATGTTTTACCGATTTTTGAGCCATTTTAGCTCAAAAATCGTATGCGATCGCATCGGATGCCATACGATGGCATCCGATGCGATGGCACCCGATTTTGCACTGAAATGCATCAGAATGCATTGAAATGTGTATTAAAGTAGTGAAATGCCCCCAAATGCCATTTTTCATAGTGCACCACCCCCACTATCAACGTCAACCCGAAGCGTGGCGAGCGCAGCGAGCCCGCGAGGGGCGGCGGTACGCGTCCTACGACCTTTTCATACCCCCACTATCCACGTCGGCGTGGAGTTGAGAATAGAATAGTGTGGCGAGCGCAGCGAGCCACCGAGCCCGAAGCGTGGCGAGCGCAGCGAGCCCCGCGAGGGGACGCGGATACCTGTAAAGCCCGCGAGGAGACGCGTATAGCTGTGAAGGTATCCGCGTCCCCTCGCGGGGCTCGCTGCGCACGCCACGCTTTGGGCTCGGTGGCTCGCTGCGCTCGCCACACTATTCTATTCTCAACTCCACGCTGACGTGGATAGTGGGGGTATGAAAAGGTCGTAGGACGCGTACCGCCGCCCCTCGCGGGCTCGCTGCGCTCGCCACGCTTCGGGTTGACGTTGATAGTGGGGGTGGTGCACTATGAAAAATGGCATTTGGGGGCATTTCACTACTTTAATACACATTTCAATGCATTCTGATGCATTTCAGTGCAAAATCGGGTGCCATCGCATCGCATCGGATGCCATCGTATGGCATCCGATGCGATCGCATACGATTTTTGAGCTAAAATGGCTCAAAAATCAGTAAAACATCGTATCGCATCGATGGCATACGATGCCATGCGATGTTTTACCGATTTTTCACAATTTTTGCTCAAAAATCGGTAAAACATCGTATCGAATCATATGACATCGTATGCCACTACATATGGCATACGATGTTATCCGATGTTTTACCGATTTTTCACCATTTTTGCTCAAAAATCGGTAAAACATCGTATCGCATCGTATGACATCGTATGCCACTACATATGGCATACGATGTTATGCGATGGCATACGATTTTTGAGCTAAAATAGTCAAAAATCGGTAAAACATCGCATCGCATCGTATGCCATCGTATGCCATGCGATGCGATGCGATTTTTAGCATACGATGCAGGTCGTGGGAGCCGTGATACTCCACAAGTACCTTTTTTTTTTTTTCCAACACTATTATTTGTTTAAATTATTATTAAATTAGTGGCCACATGACAACTATTGTAAATCTGTGGTATGTAGTCATGGCAGCTAAACCACCAGTACAGCTCTGTGTTTTTGGCCACATACATGTTAGGCTGCTAGAAAGAATGTTACAGTGTTGATCAATATGAGCAGTTGTGGAACTACAGGGCCCAGCATTATGAGCAATTTGAAAGTAGGAGCAGGCAATTTCTGGTGCATGACCTTGCTGGCCTATGTAGTTCCACAGCAGCACTTTACTTAGCATAACAATACAAGTGAACATTATAGTTATAAAACATTTGCATGTATGTTTAAGATTGCATGGGGTCACACTTACCAGCTCTGGATGGCGTTTGCGGCCTATCGGTATCCGCCACGTGCATGCCAGGCAGGACCTCAGGGGGTATGATGCGCTTCAGCTTCACCTCATACGAATTGTAGCACACAGTGGTGGGGCTTCCTCCTCCAGTCTTGGTGGCCTCCTCCAACTCCATGGCCATTTTATTTTTCAACTGCCTTTTGATGTCGTTGAATCTCTTTTTTACATTGCGGATCAGGCGCTTGTGCTGACTGACAGCGTTCACCGCCTGGGTGATGTCCTTCCACATAGCCCTTTTGCGCTGTGCAGTGGTCTTGTGGTGAGATTTGCCAAGCAAACGGTCAAACACTGGCATGATAGCCCGGACAAGTGCAGCATTTTCCTCATATGAAAAGCGGACCTTCCGGCCACTTTTTGTGCGGCCAGCTTCCACCTCCTCCTCCTCATTTTCAACTCCAGCCATGTACCCCTCCTCCTCCATGCCAGTGTCTTCCTCCTCCTCACCACCATCTTCCTCCACCTCTGACATGTGGCCCTCCTGCAGCTGGTGTGGGGTATGGTCAAGGTCTTGGCTGTAGAATGGGGATGCCAGCGGATCCTCCACCTCCTCCTGCTAGGGCTGGACGCCCAGGGCCTGGTGTGGGGCTGCCCTTGCTGTGGCCATGCTGCCTGCCACACTGCTGCCTCTCCCACTTGGCTGGCTGCTGCCACTGGTCCCTCTGCCACTGCTCCCTCTGCCACTGCTCCCTCTGCCACTGCTTCCTCTGCCACTCCTCACTCTGCCACTGCTCCCTCTGCCACCAACACCTCTTCCTGTACTCACACTGCCACTGCTCCTCTCCATGCTCCTTACTTCCTATCAAAGAGTGAAATGGCGCCAATGCCCCTTTATATAGGGGGTGTGATGCATAATGGAGGGGACACAGGTGGGCCAATAGGTTGGGGGGTTCTTAGTCATGCGGAGACAGTTTTGTAAATCGCACTCCGGTTGGTCCAAAACTCGCACATGACCGGCGGAAGAACTCGCACTTTTTTGTGACTTAAAATCGCACCACTTCGCTGCAAATCGCACCTCTTCGCACTTTTCAGCCTCCAAAGCGCATCACATTAAATATGCGAATTATAACTGAAAAGTGCGATTTGAAAAAGGGCGAATAGCGGCGATGTGGTGCGCTAAAAAAACATGCGCATTTATCTCAAAGCATAGAATGTCACCCACTATATCTACACAGATGTCAAATTAAAACATATATAGAGTGATATGTTATACACTGGGATAACAAATAACATTAATGTTTGTTGTGGTCTCAATGCAATGCAGGCAAAAGACAAATTAGTTTCAAGATAAGAACATAAAGGGTGAAATTCAATAGGATGCCATTTGTGTTTTTTTGTGATTTTTAGGCAACAAAATGGCGTTATCGCATTTTTTGCCGAAATCGCTTACTTAATAGGGTGCGCTAAATCACGTAAAGCGCACATTTTGTGCGATAATTCGCACTTTGTAACTTGGAGGTTTTAATTCGCATTTTTATCACATCCAGATGTTTTCCCATACAAAAATATACAAATCGCAAACGGCATTCGCATTTTTAAAGTGTCTAAAAATCGCCAATGTTTCAGACCAGGTCCTGATGGGTGAATTGACCTGGAAGCAACTTTGGTCAAGTGCAGAAATGGTTAATTTTCACACAGGTGTCCTCATTTTTACACATAAACTCCCCTACATATACCCCAACCTGATTAAGGGCACCTAGAGGGTTTTAGAGATGGAGATTGTGCTGAGTGGTTTGGAGTTGGCTGTTTGTGATTTTGACCGTTTGGAGGAGCTGCGCAGGAGGAGGGAGGAAGCTGCATGCCAGATCCAGGTACCCCGAGTACTGCGTGCTTCACGAACGTATCATGCTAGGCTGTACCTGGACTCCCTCTCTGATCAACAGGTTGTGGGGATGTTTTGGCTGAACTGCAAAAACCTCTGCCAACAATGCAGTGTCTGGGCTGCAGAAATTAATGTGTGCCCTCTACTTCTTGGCCACAGGCTCCACTCAGTCTCCTCAGGCTCCTCATGGTCATTGGGGGTCTCACAAGCCACTTTATCAAAGCATTTCAATCAAGTGTTACTTGCTTTCAAGAAGTTGTGGCGCACCTATATCAGATTCCCACGTTGTGAGTCCGAGTGGCAGGACCTTAAGGTGGCTTTCTATCGGCTCTCAGAATTCCCAAACGTGCTGGAAACCATAGATTGCGCCCACATTGAGCTTCGGGAACTGCACGTGAGGGGACACGTCTATGTCAATAGGCGTGGGCGTCACTCTCTGAACGTGCAGGTGGTATGTGATGCCAACCTAAAAATACTCAGTGAGGTTTCAGGCTACCCAGGGTACTGCCGTGACGCCTATATTCTGTGGCACTCAGCCCTCTGGGACAGATTCCAGGACCACCAAATGCCGGAGGGCTGGCTACTTGGTTAGTACATTTTAATATATAGAAATGATTGCATGTGAAATTGATTGTCAACTCAATTAAGGATGTTAGATAGGCACAGTTTACTTTATTTTATTTTTTTTCCCAATAAAAATATGTTTATTCTAGGAGTTCCATTAAACAAATGCTGATACTCTAGGGTGCCCCGGGGCGGGGCTTGCATTTACTCACCTCGTCGTCCTCTGTCTCTCACCTTTGGGATGAAGATGGTCCCAGTACTTCTCTCACGCCTTTGTTGGATCTGGACATAATTCTATCTGCAAGAAAAGGGTGAGGTGTTCCGATAGGGGGGTAGTAGATGGTCATCACAGGCACTACTGTACTCAGACTGGTTAGAACCACTTGAGGAACACAGTGAGTGTTACCCGCGTGGGGAAATGTTCCAGGGGAGAGGGGAAGGAGCATGCACAACACAGCAAACAGACACAACCCAGATTATCCTCACCGGATATCTACCTGCCCCCTAACTCGTTGGGGGTTCTGGTACCGGCACCTGGAAATAAGCACAAGTAACCTCCCGCCACCTAGGGCAGGGCAATATGCAAAATTACCTGGGGCCCAACGCCCATGCAGCCTAGCGGCCATGTAACCTGCGGCCTAGCGTCAGTGCAACCTGGGGCCTATCGCCTGTGCAACCTGGGGCCTAGCGCCGCCTAGACACAACCCTGTGGCCTAACGCCTGCACAACCTGGGGCCTAGTGCCCGCGCAACCTGGGGCCTAGCGCTGCCTAGACAAACCCTGCTCGCTATCCCCCATGCAACCTTGGGCCGCAAACACCTGGCCTGTAAGCAAAACATCTTGCAATGAAATATGTTTGCATGGATTAAAACACAACAAAATCCACAGAGAGAAATCCACAGTGGAAATGCAGTATAATGCAAGCAAGGCAATACACGCCCAAAACAACACTGAGGGCTTACCTCCCTCTGACCGCCTACGGCCACACCACGATAGTCATCGTGGTTATGCCAGTACCTCTTGGATTGCTGCCCGCTCACAATGTGCCCCTGGGCCTGCTGCCTAATGTCCTGTGCCAAGGGGCTGGCACCTGATGACTGAGGCCTTAGACTTGGAGGCTATGGGCCTGCTAAACAAAGGCCCAGACTTCCCGGCTTACAATGGTCATGGGCCGTAAAGGCCTGACTGCAGCCACCACAGGCTGAAAAGGCCACCGCCACTTCCGCCGTCTTCTGGAGCCACTTTTGGCTCTGGTGGCGTCCACGCGGTGATCCTCTGTCTTCTCTCCTCCGTTGCCGAACTGGAGCTTCCGTTGCGGGACGCGATTTTAAACCCCCCCACTGGCATCTGCCATCAGACACCAGGGGCGGGATGGAGGGCAGCGAGTGCCAAATGGCTCGCCGCGGCTGACTCCAATTGGATGGCCCTTCGAGAACTGGTATGGGCTCCCACTGGGGGCAATCCGGGGCCATAGCACACTGGGGACGCCGCACTTCATGCTCCGGTGCTTGGACCAGAGAAGCTCCACAACTCAGCAGAGTGTTTGATTGCTCAGACCCCAGTGCTCCCGGCAGAAAGGAGGGAGCCTGGCTGGAGGAGACTACACACGGACATCCACCTCTCCTAAGACGCCCCTGACAGTAAGGTGTAGTGAGTTCAAAAACACACACACAATTTGGTTATGAGGTTTCACTATAAACATTATTATGATATAAAGATTATATGAATAATACAAATGTGATATTTATAATCGGTACTCTTTACCTAGAAGGGCGCCCGTCGTGGTGATCGCGGGTACATTTATGTCTGGCCGCGACGCGACCGACGCGATGCCCGCGATTTCCCATTGAAACCCATGTTAAACATGGAAATCGCGTCGGTCGCGTCGCGGCCGGCCATAAATGTACCCGTGATGCCCGCGACGCGATGCCCGCGACGCGATGCACCCGATTTCCCATAGGAATCAATGTTAAATGGCCCGACCGACGCGATTTTACTGTTAAATGCCTCAATGGACCCGATGTGGCCATAGGAATCAATGTTAAATGGGCTACAGAGCCCAAATAGGCACAATTAACCCTTAAATGTCCCCCCAAATTTTTAACGCCACCCCACGATCCACGCCAACCCGAAGCGTGGCGAGCGCAGCGAGCCCGCGAGGGGCGGCGGTACGCGTCCTCCGACCTTTTCATGCCCTACTATCCACGTAGGCGTGGAGTTGAGAATAGAATAGTGTGGCGAGCGCAGCGAGCCACCGAGCCCGAAGCGTGGCGAGCGCAGCGAGCCCCGCGAGGGGACGCGGATACCTTCACAGGTAAACGCGTCCCCTCGCGGGCTTCACAGGTGTCCGTGGCCACGCGGACACCTGTGAAGTCCGCGAAGGGACGCGTTTACCTGTGAAGGTATCCGCGTCCCCTCGCGGGGCTCGCTGCGCTCGCCACGCTTCGGGCTCGGTGGCTCGCTGCGCTCGCCACACTATTCTATTCTCAACTCCACGCCGACGTGGATAGTAGGGCATGAAAAGGTCGGAGGACGCGTACCGCCGCCCCTCGCGGGCTCGCTGCGCTCGCCACGCTTCGGGTTGGCGTGGATCGTGGGGTGGCGTTAAAAATTTGGGGGGACATTTAAGGGTTAATTGTGCCTATTTGGGCTCTGTAGTCCATTTAACATTGATTCCTATGGCCAAATCGCGGGCATTGAGGCATTTTACATGAAAATCGCGGTCAATCAGCCTTTTTAACATTGTTCCCTATGGGAAAATCGCGGTCATCGCGGGCAGCAGATTTTTATGTACCCGCGATTTAACCGCGATGCCCGCGATGACCGCGATTTTACCCCCGACGCCCGCGATTCCAATCGCTGGCGCCCTTCTAGGTAAAGAGTACCTTATAATCTATAAATTTCTTGTTTTAAATCTTTTAATAATTCTTATAGTAAAAACTCTGGAGTATACTGGAGTATGGCAGGTAAGACTAACCTGACCACAGGTCACTGCCCAGGGTATGAGAAGTACAGTAGATTTAATTTAAACATTACAGTATAATACAAATCATTATTTATCGGACTATACATTCCTAGGAGTGTAATACAGAGCCCTTAAGGTGATTTATTGCTACTAGGGGGTATTTGGACCATGTTAGTGAATAAATGTGAACTCTCGTGAAATAGGTTGCTGGCAGATATATCAAGACACTGGGAATTCATAGCTGTAGGAGTACCACTGTTGGGGGAGATGTATTAAGCCTGGAGAAGAGATAAACTTGAGATAAAGTGGAGATAAAGTGAAAGGAGATAAAGCACCAGCCAATGAACTGTGGGGCAGATTTATTAAGCTCCGTGAAGTGATAAGGCCCCCACACAATAGAACAATTTTTTGTCCGATTGTCCGATTTCCAATCGATTTTCCAATATTTCGGACGATCGGTCGGAAATCGGACAATCGGCCCAAAAAATCGTTCTAGTGTGTGGGGGCCTAGTATGTGGTTGGTACTTTATCACCGGCCAATAAGCTCCTAACTGTGAAGTTACAGGTTTGGTTTGAAAAATGACAGGTAGGAGCTGATTGGCCAGTAATAAAGACCAGACACTTTGGGGCCCATTTATCAAGCAATATTTGCATCTAAATCTAAAACATCCGTTTTCGGGGGTTAACCGCAAATATTAAGAAGCACTGAAATGTATTAAAGGGGGAGCGCAGCAGGAATCACCGATCCCTGCTGCAATCTCCCCTGCAGCGCCGGCGGCGGCATCCCCCATAGGTTTCTATGGGGGATGCGAAGCTGCCCGATGTAACAACATCGGGCAGCCTGGCATCGCACCCCTGGGCTATCGCCATATCAGAATGTAGCCTATGGCTACACATGTGCGGTCAGTGGGGTCACGCGCGCGCGCGCGGGGGCAGCGCGTAACCGCGCATGCGCAGACCCCCCCGGCTTCCGGCTCCAGGCATCGCAGGGACAGGCTCCTTTCGGAGCCCTGTCCCTGCGCCCGGCAGATGATACATTAAGGTGATATGATCGCATTTTACAATGCGATCCTGGGCGGTAATATTCCGCCCAGATCGCATTGTAAATGCGATCAATGATAAATGGGGGCCTGAGTCACTCCACCGAGCTTAATAAATCTACTCCTGTGTTTGAAAATGACAGTTGGCAGTTGATTGGCTGGTGCTTTATCTCCTTTCACTTTATCTCAACTTTATATCCAGTTTATCTCTTCTTCAGGCTAAATACTGTACATCTGCCCCAGTGTATGAAATAAAAATAGTACATTGTACATTTATAAATGGAAATCCAGCATGCTTGGCTTTCTCCAGATAACTGTGACACCAGTATCACATATTACTAATTGCCCATGTCCATAGATAATAATTGGTATATTTTAATTGTACAGATGCTGTTGCTCCTTGTAATATAAAATTACCGGCCTTTCTTCTGTTCTGTCTGTACTGTACAGTCTCCACCCATTCTGTCTGTCAGGTCACATGCAGGTTAATGTCACATTGCCTGGGGACACTGGAACTGTCAAGTGATTCTGTGCCTCATCCTCCACAGGGGTGATGATAATCAGTGGAAAGGAGGAGTGAACAGAGAGAAGGGGGAGCGAGTGCACAAGAAGTCTTTTGTAGAAAGGTTTTTCAGAGAGGGGTTAACAAGGCAAAAGAAAGGAAGTGTTAGGAATAGGGTGGAGTTAATGTGGGTGGATTTGGGGAATAGAAGTTTAAGTCCCCGGCCTCCCGTTGCTTGATTTATACAAATATATACATATATATATATATATATATATATATATATATATATATATATATATATATAACATCTTGTCCATATATATACACGTATAATATATCCTTTCTCCCTGCTTACATTTATGTGACCATGGTTGTGTCTTCAAACTGACGCATTCTGTAAACATACAAGCGGAGTACGCAGTTATAAAAGACTTCAGTGTAGCATAGGGGATGTAACACAGAAACTGTTATGTTCTTGTCCTGATGATGATGTTTGTGACATTTCTGCATTTGTAACAGCTTCTGACATGCATCAGTCACTCCTCCACTTTCTCGGAATGCAGCTATGACACTGGTGTCTGTTTTGTATGTGAAAAATGTTTTAAATCTTGCAATAAAATGTGGGTTTAGTTTTTTTTTATTGTATTTTCACAAATCCTGGATCTCATAATGGTGTGCTGGTACAATACATGCATTATGAACTTCTGGTGGACCTAGACCAGTGGCATCACTAGGGGGCTCTAGGGCCAAACTTAAACTTCGGAAATATCAACTGTATTATTATAACTAATAATACAGCATCCTCAAATATCATATGTACTTTGTGATTGTAGCCATCAGCAAGAGAAGTGTGGTGGTTTGTGTGCTCAGACTAAAATGGGCGATGCATCAGGCAGCTATTGGGGCACTTCCCCATTCTGCCGATAACTGGGTCAGGGGATCTGGGAAATCCAACCTGTCCAAAATCAAAGATTTGCCAATTCAGACCAAAACATTATCCAGATTGGTGAATCAGGATTTTTAACATGTTGTTTTATGATGATTCCCTGATGGATAAATGATCATCGATGTCCACTGATTGGCAGAACGGGGAATCAGGCCATAGATTTAGAAAGCATATTAACAATTGCAGCATAGACAACAAAATAAATGATGTTCTAAAGCTGTTTATATATACAAAACAAAGCTGTTTATATATACAAAACACAAGTTGACAATGACATTATGAAATTTAGCATATATATATATATATATATAAGAAACTGTGCAGTTGTTCATGCACCAAGCATTGGAATAACCAGAAGTGCAAGGTCATTCCATTCGCCCGGAGGCAAATTAGAGTTTGATGCCCCCTCCTTAAACAAAAAATGGGAAAACAAATATGGTATGTGTGTGACAATGCTCAGACTCACGAGATTCAGCTGTCTGTAGCATGCAGAATTAGTATCCACCGATGGGTCAGCATAGGCTGAGCGGTACGAGGTGGGGGTTTCCCTGTCCCCTATTGCAGGTGTTAGCAGGGCTCCTTGGAAAAAGCCAATTGACTCTGCAGCAGCAGCAGGTGCGCCGCAGAGCTCCGTTGAAAGAGCAGCCGTCATGCTTGGATCCTGATGTGAACCACACAGGTGCTGCTGTAGATGCAGGTGCCCCTTCAGGGCTTGGAGTACGGAGGCAGGCGGCTCCATTTCTTCTGAGAGTTACGCCCCTGGGAATAGCTAATTAAAACCTGCAGAAGGATTAAGTGATTTGTAATTATTCATACATATATATACATACAGATGGGGCCGGGCTCTTCTTTGCTGGCGAATCGCCAGAACGTCACCGCTGGCGATCCGCCAGCAGCCCGGCTCGCCATCTGACTGAGACGAGCATGCGTCTCACGCGCACGCGCGTCTCAATCTCCGTCGGCGGGGCGACGGTAACCCTGTCCGTCTCCGCTTCAGGGAGACGGACAGGGTTAGGGGGGGTGTGCGGGCAGGCGGCGGGGACCCCGGGTGACTGCCGACAAGCCGGCGGTGACCCGGGGGAAGCGCTGGAAGCGGGACGCGCACGCCTCTCGTGCGCGCGCGCGTCCCCTTCTCGTTATACAGATGGCGGCTGGCGTGGGATGGCGGCTGGCGTCGCCATCGCCATCCCCTGCACAGATAAGCCATGCCCCATCTGTATATATAACAATGAGAAGTGATACTATGCATACATCTGCATTTGTTAAATGGTGTCAAAGGCTTGTGACTAGATCAGCAGAATGACAAAGGTTCCCTTGCACATCACTGTTGTTTTTTATGTATTAATCAATACGCATAGTTTTAATTACCGCTAAATTATTTGTTGCAAAGTTGATACAAGTAAAGGCATATAAGATTTTCATGTCTGACAATATACTTGTAAGAAGTGGACATACATAATAAAAGCTTATACTGAGAATTGCAATCAGCATTCCATGCAAATAATTCCCTGTGTAGTACTGTAGCTATTGAATAATAACAGACACAGGGATATCCCCATCAGGGCCGGCGCCACCACTAGGCAGGACTAGGCATTTGCCTAGGGCGCCGGCCACTGGAGGGCAGTACTGAGCCGCCAAGGTACCATAGAGAGGTACCAGAAAGCAGGGAGCGGGGAGCAGGTAAGACTGTCATCCTCCCTCTCCCCTCCCCGACCCCCATCACGCCCGTTAATCAACGCTGCCCGCTCCCTGCTTGGGGGATTTCAGCGCGGCAGTATTGCCCGCACCTTCCCCCCCCGTGCCGCATCACAGTGTTATCGCACCCTCCCCCCATGCCGCATCACAGTATTAAAGCAACCCCCCCACCCCCGTGCCGCATCGCGGGCGGCGGGCAGTGTGGGGGGCTTTGCCTGGGGACGGGCGGGGGAGCTTTGCCTGGGGCGGGCGGGGGCTTGCACCGGCCCTGATCCCCATATATCACAGATACCTTGTCAGCATAGATTCCTACTTGGCCGGATTGTGCTGGGGGCTCTCGATTTTTGGAGTAGTCCCCTGCACCCCTGGAAGAGTGTACATCCCTCCCACATTCTGCCCACTTCCTAGTGAAGTAAATAAAATGGGGAGCTAACCTGAAGTCTGACAGAGGGGTGGGACAAAAAGTGTGATTCTGTGCTAATCTCATAATTTTAGCTCTCCCTCTGCCTGCAAATTTGTCTTAATCGCAACATTCCCCTGCACAGGGCTGCCCCATAGCCTCACACATGCTACTCTCCAGGCAATTCCCAGGGAGGAAAGCATTCAAGTACAGTAGGTAAGTATGCTCTTAAGGTATATCTTTATAACTACAGTACAAAAAAGCTATAACCCAATTCATTAACTCTTTCAGTGCCAACCTCTCTGTGAGAGATGGTCAAAATATCCACAAAAAAAATGCCAGCATCACTCACATTTGTTATATAAATTCAAATACATGTTGTGTAAAAAAAGATTATATTTCCTAAATAAGGTAAACATTACAGGTCATTAGGATGAATAAAAATGTTTGCTTGCAATTTTCACACTTCTTTTGACCAATTCACTTGGCACTCAAAGAGTTACGCAAGAAAAATCCCCTCCTTTCTCTTTGATAGTGTCCAAGATGAAATATAGATTTTGTCTATTCTCTTCAGCTAAATCTCTGTAATATGAAGTTTTATAGTTGGCATATGTATTCTATTGAGGGTCCAAATAATTCATAATTTATTAGGTTTCTTCTTTGTTGTTTACCACTTTGATATATTACCATTGGATGCTGAATATGTATCTTTAGTTGAGTTTATGCTTACTGTATGTGTTCTCTTTGCATGGTTTCTCTTATATTTTCCCATCTTTTTTTCTGTAATATCTTAAATATTATTTTTTATTATTGAAAAACTCAATAACAATTATTGTTAAAAATAAAAGGCACAACCCACTGGGCACAATATTTGGGACACCCGTTGATGTCTGCAAGTCACAGGCCCCCCAAGATAGGAACAATTATTGATGTTTATGTTTAACATATAGAAGAAGAGAAAAAGTGCTGAACAGGTAACATTACATAAAAAAATCATATTGAAAATAGGTAGAGATCATGCTAATTACATTTGGCATAGCATGTGGTTCGGAATACTGCAATCAGCATAAGATTCTGACAACAGATCCAGAGAATGGAATGTTACAATTAGAGGCGTAACTAGAACTCAATGGGCCCCATAGTAACATCTTGATAGGGCCCCCTCCCATCTTTTGTCACTGCAATGCCCTTTATGGACAGGAGAGAGAAGAGAGTGAGAAAGAAAGAGGGTGTCGGGAAGAGAAAGAGAGGAGCCAGTTAGAGAGGGAGAGAGTAAGAGAGAGAGCTGAAAGTGTTAGGGAGAGAAAGAGAGAGAGGAGCGAGCAGGAGAGACACTACTTGATAACAGCACAGGATGGGGATGGAGGCATTGATGCACAGACGGACAAACAGGAGGGCAGGATGGGGCATACACCAACAGACAAAAGAATGTGGATGGGGGGGGGGGGGGGGGGCATAGACAGACAGAAGGTAGGGGGTATGGGAGGGGTATAGATGGACAGATGCGAGGGGCAAAAATTGCCAGTAAGAGCATAGATAGACAGATGGACAGGCAAGAGCATAGATGGGGGCATAGATAGACAGAAGAGAAGGGCATAAATAGACAGTAGGGAAGGGCATAGATGGGAGGGGCAAAGATGGACATACGGGGAGGGACAAAGACAGACGGACAGACATAGATCCCCCCGCGCTTTCAACCCTTTTACAATATACACATTATGCCACCTATGCATATTAAATGATTATTAATCAAATTACTTTTATTGTAACCAACATTTGTTGCTGACAGTCCAGGCTGGCGCAGGTTGAGTCAGACACGATCATAGGAGCTGGTGACAGCCTGAGGTAGTGACCTCTCCTCCTCCAGCCGCAGTTCCCAATCACCGGCTGGAGGAGGAGCATTGATGAGGCACCGGTACATTGAGGAGCATTGATAAGGAGTCCTGTACAATGCTGCCGCTATGCCAGTACGCAGCAGCAGCAGAAAATAGAGATGGTAAGCACTGCCTGCGCAAACAACCCACCTCAGCCACCTCCCTCCTTCTGTCGGATAACGTCTGGGACTGCACCCCGGGCCGCCTTCCTCCTTCTGGCTCTCTCCAGGTAACTGCACGACTCGGTCCCTACCGGGACCCAAACTGCCGGGACCCCCAGTTATAAAAAGAAAAAAAATAATATTTTTTTAGAGGGTGCAGGGGCCTTGGGGCCCCCCAAATTCCCGGGCCCCATAGCAGCTGCATCCCCGGCACCCTCTATAGTTAGGCCACTGGTTACAATATTGGTCGGGAAGTAATGAAGTCTGGCTTCGGCAGCCGTGCGGGATGCTGGATGAACTTTTTTTTTTTTTAAATCATGACTTGTAAATAATTGCCCCTTTAAAAAAATATGTGAGTTTGACCAGTTTCCTGCATGGCCGCTGATCTTGGAGTTTATTATACCACACCCATAGAATAAGTGCACTGTACTGTACATTTGTTCTTCAGTACAGAATAAAAGCAATACTACTTACTGCCGTCTGTTAGTTGATAGGGGTTGCTGCAATTAGAAGCAAGGTAAAAGAAAGCGCTTGGGTTGGAGGGATAAGTTAAAGCCAGTCTCTAGTGGTAATTAGGACATTTACAGATACAGAAACAAAAATTAAATAACAATAAAATGTAATAATCAGTTTCATAGGTACCGGCCAATACCAGACATATACAAATAACAATGGAAATCAGATTCCGGGAGGCAAGATATATATATATTGGTGCACCCCCCCCCTCCATACACACACACATACACAACCCTATATAACCTTATATAAAGTAACATCTGCCCCACCTGCAGTGCACATGGCTTTGTCCATCTAAGAAGGATTTTGTCAGAAAGAGTGAACTAGAATAAGGCCCAATATCCTTGGCTTTTAAAAAAACTGATTTAAGCTTCCAGGGGGAGGAGAGGTGCTCCCTTGGGATCAGGAGCCCGGCGGCAGATGACTCCATTGCCTCCCAGAGTTCTGCCTCTGATGGAAATAGAGTAAAAAATAAGTAAAAAATCAGGATTTACCTGAGGAAAAAATCAATTATGCTAAAATATCACGTACATTGCAAGTGAAAAACAAAACATCCCCTTTTTAAATGTAACAGGATAAATCCACTTTTGCCAGCCTCAGATTCGTAGAGGGTTAATAATGTTGGTGAATAGACAGTCCAATATTGTTAGTAAAGTAAGTGGTCATATGTTGTCAGTCCAATATTAGTAGTATTAAATTGGAGTTTGATATAGTTACCACATTCCTGCTTTACAATCGGCTGGAGGGCATCAGGGAAGTGCTGTTAGCATCAGAGTCTACAGAAAGTAGCACTTGACTGTAAACTTTCAAATAGTTGGAGACACAGCGCAATTGCGGTTTAAGGCTCCAATATGCTGGCCGGCAATACCTTTCAGATGGCAGAAGAAATCGTGACCTGGCGCGTTTCCCCGCTTACTTATGTCAGAGACTTTCTCAAAGATCAAGAACAAGCTACTATTTTTTATTTTCTTGTTGCTGCAGTTAGTTGTTGCAGGGGGATTGGTTAGTGGCGTGTTATAAATTAATTACTTAAATGAATAAATTATTTTGTTTTCTGACCATTTTGTCTATTTTTTTTGCCTTTGTAACATTTATTGATTATTGTCTTTGTTGCTTTAATTGTTCTCTGTCTTTAGAGTGAATATTTTGTGATTGTAAATGTTCTTACTGTATTTTTCTCTATTTCTATTTCTCCTACATACGTTTGGCAGCGATGTCGGGAACCCGGTGCCAGTCTCCTCCCATTGTCAGGATGCTAGCATTGGTATTATGAATGCTGGCATCACAACTTACACTGCTAATCGTAAAGCTCTTCAGGCCATTTAAAGGGTTATAATCATTCTATGTAGATGTAGGTAAGGAAATAAAAGAGTAAACACAATCATAACATTGTCTGTATTTGTATTATAAAGAGTAGCTTGCTACAGTATATGCAACACTTGATACACATTATCTATAGGTTGTTCCTAGTTACCTAGTATATGGACTTTATCCCAATTATTTTGCCATTGTTGCAGTGTATCTGTGTAAATAGCCACCTTTATCTTGCAATCACACTGGATTATGGAATGGCTCTACAGTAACACCTGCTGGACACAAGTAGAACTGCATTGTTTAAAGAAGTTGAAATTGTACAACCTAGATGTTTCCGACCTTTTCAGCACTAGAATACACCAGTTGACATACAATACAATGCAACATGATTTGCTTTCTCATGACAATCCAGTCTGAAATATTGTGCAAATAAAACCAGCAATAGTAGTAAAGAGAGAATTACATTTGAAGTGGATTTACTCTGAAGTGTCTTGCCTAAATTGTTTTGTTGCAAGTGAAATATAGCCCAATTAATTTGAAGTTTCATCCAATTTAAAAATTTGTCACTGATAACCAAAACTCCTGTGCTCAAGACACTAATTCCCCTTTCACACTGCTCACCCAGCAATAACAGGCATTTTTGAGTGCCAGGTCAATTGCCAGGTGCAAGTAAATAAAAATAGACAAGAAAAAGCAGCGCTGACTATTACCAATCAATCAGTAATTATTTAATGACAATTAAACATGTTAAAATATAATACATTAAAAACAAGAATTGAATAAAGGAATGGTTGTCATGGACCCAATTATATAGTCACCAGTTCAAGGATAATATAGCCTGCTCTGATCCTGGGGGAAGATTGTTAAGAAGTCCTTATTAGCCACTTTATGGTGTCCTGAAGATGTTAAAGTGGACTCTACCGATGGCACAGATGGAATAAGCCTGCTGGGGAGTCCTCACTGCTGCGAGTGGTCAGATATCCATAGTGTAACTGGCAAGAGACTTCCAAAAGTGGGGGGAATCCGATCAGATGAATAAGCAGGTGGGGCGAGTCCTTGGGTGTAGAAAGGATATTTCCTTAAAGAAAATTGGGTCCAAACTAGGGATGTGCACCGGCCACTTTTCGGGTTTTGGGTTCTGATTACCTTGAGGTTTTTGGTTCTAATGGCAAAACACCTCCTAAGTGTTTTGTGTTTGGATTTTTTGGGTTTTGGGTTCTGATTTTTTGTTAAAAAAGCATAAAAACTGCTAAAATCGCAGAATTTTGGTTTTTATTTTTTGCCCCTACGTTATATTAACCTCAATTACCCCTGGACTGATATGGCACATCTAGCATCACCCCTGGACTGATACGGCACATTTAGCATCACCCCTGAACTGATATGGCACACTTAGCATCCCCCCTAGTCTGATACGGCACACCTAGCATCACCCCTGGACTGATATGGCACGCTTAGCATCACCCCTGGACTAATACAGCACACTTGGCAGCACCCCATGAATTATACAGCAGACTTGGATCACCCCAGGAATTATTTGGCAGATTTGGCTCACCCCTGGACTAATACAGCACACTTGGCAGCACCCCATGAATTATACAGCAGACTTTGATCACCCCAGGAATTTTTTGGCAGACTTGGCTCACCCCTGGACTGATACGGCACACTTAGCATCACCCCTGGACTCATACAGCACACTTGACAGCACCCCATGAATTGGCAGACTTGGCTTACCCCAGGAATTATACGGCACAGATGGTGGCACCCCTGACCTGATACAGCACACATGGAATTATACGGCACAGATGGCGGCACCCCTGGACTGATACGGCACACATGGCGGCAGGAATGGAATTATACGGCAGACAAATTCCTGCAGTAAAAATAAAAATTTGTATTCTTTTAATTATAAAAAAGAGCAGCACACCTTACTTAGCAACACCCCATGAATTATACAGCACTCTTGGCTTACCCCTGGACTACAGCGCATTTAACAGCCCTTGCAGTAAAAAAAAAAAAAAAACCTTATTTTTATTTTCATTTAAAAAAAGGCAGCTCCCCTGGTCTGATATGGGACACATGGGGCACCCCTGGAATTATACAGCACACATGCGGGCACCCCAGGACTGATACAGGACACATGGGGGCACCCATGGAATTATATGGCACACATGCGGGCACCCCTGGACTGATACAGGACACAAGGGGGCACCCATAGAATTATAAGGCACACATGCGGGCACCCCTGGACTGATACAGCACACATGTGGGCACCCCTGGACAAATACAGCACACATGTGGGCACCCCTGGATGGATACAGTACACATGCGGGCACCCCTGGACTGATACAGCACAAATGTGGGCACCCCTGGACAAATACAGCACACATGTGGGCACCCCTGGATGGATCCTGATGTGAACCACACAGGTGCTGCTGTAGATGCAGGTGCCCCTTCAGGGCTTGGAGTACGGAGGCAGGCGGCTCCATTTCTTCTGAGAGTTACGCCCCTGGGAATAGCTAATTAAAACACAATAATTACAAAAGTGATTTGTAATTATTCATACATATATATATATATATATATATATATATATACACACACATACAGATGGGGCCGTCTTTGCTGGCGAATCGCCAGAACGTCACCGCTGGCGATCCGCCAGCAGCCCGGCTCGCCATCTGACTGAGACGCACGTGCGTCTCACGCGCACGCGCGTCTCAATCTCCGTCGGCGGGGCGACGGGAACCCTATCCGTCTCCGCTTCAGGGAGACGGACAGGGTTGGGGGGGGGGGTGCGGGCAGGCGGCGGGGACCCCGAGTGACCACCGACAAGCCGGCGGTGACCCGGGGGAAGCGCTGGAAGCGGGACGCGCGTGCCTCTCATGCGCGCGTGCGTCCCCTTCTCGCTATACAGATGGCGGCTGGCGTGGGATGGCGGCTGGCGTCGCCATCGCCATCCCCTGCAAAGATGAGCCATGCCCCATCTGTATATATAACAATGAGAAGTGATACTATGCATACATCTGCATTTGTTAAATGGTGTCAAAGGCTTGTGACTAGATCAGCAGAATGACAAAGGTTCCCTTGCACATCACTGTTGTTTTTTATGTATTAATCAATACACATAGTTTTAATTACCGCTAAATTATTTGTTGCAAAGTTGATACAAGTAAAGGGATATAAGATATTCATGTCTGACAATATACTTGTTAGGAGTGGACATACATAATAAAAGCTTATACTGAGAATTGCAATCAGCATTCCATGCAAATAATTCCCTGTGTAGTACTGTAGCTATAGAATAATAACAGACACAGGGATATCCCCATATATCATAGATGCCTTGTCAGCAGAGTTTCCTATTTGGCCGGATTGTGCTGGGGGCTCTCGATTTTTGGAGTAGTCCCCTGCACCCCTGGAAGAGTGTACATCCCTCCCACATTCTGCCCACTTCCTAGTGAAGTAAATAAAATGGGGAGCTAACCTGAAGTCCGACAAAGGGGTGGGACAAAAAGTGTGATTCTGTGCTAATCACATAATTTTAGCTCTCCCACTGCCTGCAAATTTGTCTTAATCGCAACATTCCCCTGCACAGGGCTGCCCCATAGCCTCACACATGCTACTCTCCAGGCAATTCCCAGGGAGGAAAGCATTAAAGTACAGTAGGTAAGTATGCTCTTAAGGTATATCTTTATAACTACAGTACAAAAAAACTTTAACCCAATTCATTAACTCTTTCAGTGCCAACCTCTCTGTGAGAGATGGTCAAAATATCCACAAAAAAATGCCAGCATCACTCACATTTGTTATATAAATTCAAATACATGTTGTGTAAAAAAATATTATATTTCCTAAATAAAGTAAACATTACAGGTCATTATGATGAATAAAAATGTTTGCTTGCAATTTTCACACTTATTTTGACCAATTCACTTGGCACTCAAAGAGTTACGCAAGAAAAATCCCATCCTTTCTCTTTGATAGTGTCCAAGATGAAATATAGATTTTGTCCATTCTCTTCAGCTAAATCTCTGTAATATGAAGTTTTATAGTTGGCATATGTATTCTATTGAGGGTCCAAATAATTCATAATTTATTAGGTTTCTTCTTTGTTGTTTACCACTTTGATATATTACCATTGGATGCTGAATATGTATCTTTAGTTGAGTTTATGCTTACTGTATGTGTTCTCTTTGCATGGTTTATCTTATATTTTCCCATCTTTTTTTCTGTAATATCTTAAATATTATTTTTTTTTAATTGAAAAACTCAATAACAATTATTGTTAAAAATAAAAGGCACAACCCACTGGGCACAATATTTGGGACACCCGTTGATGTCTGCAAGTCACAGGCCCCCCAAGATAGGAACAATTATTGATGTTTATGTTTAACATATAGAAGAAGAGAAAAAGTGCTGAGCAGGTAACATTACATAAAAAAAATCATATTGAAAATAGGTACAGATCATGCTAATTACATTTGGCATAGCATGTGGTTCGGAATACTGCAATCAGCATAAGATTCTGACAACAGATCCAGAGAATGGAATGTTACAATTAGAGGCGTAACTCGATGGGTCCCATAGCAACATCTTGATAGGGCCCCCTCCCATCTTTTGTCACTGCAATGCCCTTTATGGACAGGAGAGAGAAGAGAGTGAGAAAGAAAGAGGATGTCGGGAAGAGAAAGAGAGGAGCCAGTTAGAGAGGGAGAGAGTAAGAGAGAGAGCTGAAAGTGTTAGGGAGAGAGAGAGGGAGGAGCGAGCAGGAGAGACACTACTTGATAACAGCACAGGATGGGGATGGAGGCATTGATGCACAGACGGACAAACAGGAGGGCAGGATGGGGCATACACCAACAGACAAAAGAATGTGGATGGGGGGGGGGGGCATAGACAGACAGAAGGTAGGGGGTATGGGAGGGGTATAGATGGACAGATGCGAGGGGCAAAAGTTGCCAGTAGGAGCATAGATAGACAGATGGACAGGCAAGGGCATAGATGGGGGCATAGATATACAGAAAAGAAGGGCATAAATAGACAGTAGGGAAGGGCATAGATGGGAGGGGCAAAGATGGACATACGGGGAGGGACAAAGACAGACGGACGGACATAGATCCCCCGCGCTTTTAACCCTTTTACAATATACACATTATGCCACCTATGCATATTAAATGATTATTAATCAAATTACATTTATTGTAACTCACATTTGTTGCTGACAGTCCAGGCTGGCGCAGGCTGAGTCAGACACGATCATAGGAGCCGGTGACAGCCTGAGGCAGTGACCTCTCCTCCTCCAGCCGCGGTTCCCAATCACCGGCTGGAGGAGGAGCATTGATGAGGCACCGGTACATTGAGGAGCATTGATGAGGAGTCCTGTACAATGCTGCCACTATGCTAGAGCGACAGCCACTGCCAGTTTGCAGCAGCAGCAGAAAATAGAGATGGTAAGCACTGCCTGCGCAAACAACCCACCTCAGCCACCTCCCTCCTTCTGTCTTCGGATATCTGCTGGGACTGCACCCCGGGCCGCCTTCCTCCTTCTGGCTCTCTCCGGGTAACTGCACGACTCAGTCCCTACCGGGACCCAAACTGCCGGGACCCCAGTTATAAAAAGAAAAAAATAAATATTTTTTTAGAGGGTGCAGGGGGATTGCCTTGGGGCCCCCCAAATGCCCGGGCCCCATAGCAGCTGCATCCCCGGCACCCTCTATAGTTAGGCCACTGGTTACAATATTGGTCGGGAAGTAATGAAGTCTGGCTTCGGCAGCCGTGCGGGCTGCCGGATGAACTTGTTTTTTTTTTTAAATCATGCCTTGCAAATAATTGCCCCTTTAAAAAAATATGTGAGTTTGGCCAGCTTCCTGCATGGCCGCTGATCTTGGAGTTTATTATACCACACCCATAGAATAAGTGCACTGTACTGTACATTTGTTCTTCAGTACAGAATAAAAGCAATACTACTTACTGTCCTCTGTTAGTTGATAGGGGTTGCTGCAATTAGAAGCAAGGTAAAAGAAAGCGCTTGGGTTGGAGGGATAAGTTAAAGCCAGTCTCTAGTGGTAATTAGGACATTTACAGATACAGAAACAAAAATTAAATAACAATAAAATGTAATAATCAGTTTCATAGGTACCGGCCGATACCAGATATATACAAATAACAATGGAAATAGAGTAAAAAAAAAGTAAAAAATCAAGATTTACCTGAGGAAAAAATCAATTATGCTAAAATATCACGTGCATTGCAAGTGGAAAACAAAACGTCCCCTTTTTAAATGTAACAGGATAAATCCACTTTTGCCAGCTTCAGATTCGTAGAGGGTTAATAATGTTGGTGAATAGACAGTCCAATATTGTTAGTAAAGTAAGTGGTCATATGTTGTCAGTCCAATATTAGTAGTATTAAATTGGAGTTTGATATAGTTACCACATTCCTGCTTTACAATCGGCTGGAGGGCATCAGGGAAGTGCTGTTAGCATCAGAGTCCACAGAAAGTAGCACTTGACAGTAAACTTTCAAATAGTTGGAGACACAGCGCAATTGCGGTTTAAGGCTCCAATATGCCGGCCGGCAATACCTTTCAGATGGCAGAAGAAATCGGGACTGACGCGTTTCCCCGCTTACTTATGTCAGAGGCTTTCTCAAAGATCAAGAACAAGCTAATATTTTTTTATTTTCTTGTTGCTGCAATTAGTTGTTGCAGGGGGATTGGTTAGTGGCGTGTTATAAATTAATTACTTAAATGAATAAATTATTTTGTTTTCTGACCATTTTGTCTATTTTTTTTGCCTTTGTAACATTTATTGATTATTGTCTTTGTTGCTTTAATTGTTCTCTGTCTTTAGAGTGAATATTTTGTGATAGTAAATGTTCTTACTGTATTTTTCTCTATTTCTATTTCTCCTACATACGTTTGGCAGCGATGTCGGGAACCCGGTGCCAGTCTCCTCCCATTGTCAGGATGCTAGCAGTGGTATTATGAAGTCTGGCATCACAACTTACACTGCTAATCTTAAAGCTCTTCAGGCCATTTAAAGGGTTATAATCATTCAATGTAGGTAAGGAAATAAAAGAGCAAACACATTCATAACATTGTCTGTATTTGTATTATAAAGAGTAGCTTGCTACAGTATATGCAACACTTGATACACATTATCTATAGGTTATCCTAGTTACCTAGTATATGGACTTTATCCCAATTATTTTGCCATTGTTGCAGTGTATCTGTGTAAATAGCCACCTTTATCTTGCAATCACACTGGATTATGGAATGGCTCTACAGTAACACCTGCTGGACACAAGTAGAACTGCATTGTTTAAAGAAGTTGAAATTGTACAACCTAGATGTTTCCGACCTTTTCAGCACTAGAATACACCAGTTGACATACAATACAATGCAACATGATTTGCTTTCTCATGACAATCCAGTCTGAAATATTGTGCAAATAAAACCAGCAATAGTAGTAAAGAGAGAATTACATTTGAAGTGGATTTACTCTGAAGTGTCTTGCCTAAATTGTTTTGTTGCAAGTGAAATATAGCCCAATTAATTTGAAGTTTCATCCAATTTAAAAATTTGTCACTGATAACCAAAACTCCTGTGCTCAAGACACTAATTCCCCTTTCACACTGCTCACCCAGCAATAACAGGCATTTTTGAGTGCCAGGTCAAGTGCCAGGTGCAAGTAAATAAAAATAGACAAGAAAAAGCAGCGCTGACTATTACCAATCAATCAGTAATTATTTAATGACAATTAAACATGTTAAAATATAATACATTAAAAACAAGAATTGAATAAAGGAATGGTTGTCATGGACCCAATTATATAGTCACCAGTTCAAGGATAATATAGCCTGCTCTGATCCTGGGGGAAGATTGTGAAGGAGTCCTTATTAGCCACTTTATGGTGTCCTGAAGATGTTAAAGTGGACTCTACCGATGGCTCAGATGGAATAAGCCTGCTGGGGAGTCCTCACTGCTGCGAGTGGTCAGATATCCATAGTGTAACTGGCAAGAGACTTGCAAAGGTGGGGGGAATCCGATCAGATGAATAAGCAGGTGGGGCGAGTCCTTGGGTGTAGAAAGGATATTTCCTTAAAGAAAATTGGGTCCAAACTAGGGATGTGCACCGGCCACTTTTCGGGTTTTGGGTTCTGATTACCTTGAGGTTTTTGGTTCTAATGGCAAAACACCTCCTAAGTGTTTTGTGTTTGGATTTTTTGGGTTTTGGGTTCTGATTTTTTGTTAAAAAAGCATAAAAACTGCTAAAATCGCAGAATTTTGTTTTTTATTTTTTGCCCCTACGTTATATTAACCTCAATTACCCCTGGACTGATATGGCACATCTAGCATCACCCCTGGACTGATACGGCACATTTAGCATCACCCCTGAACTGATATGGCACACTTAGCATCCCCCCTAGTCTGATACGGCACACCTAGCATCACCCCTGGACTGATATGGCACGCTTAGCATCACCCCTGGACTAATACAGCACACTTGGCAGCACCCCATGAATTATACAGCAGACTTGGATCACCCCAGGAATTATTTGGCAGACTTGGCTCACCCCTGGACTAATACAGCACACTTGGCAGCACCCCATGAATTATACAGCAGACTTGGATCACCCCAGGAATTTTTTGGCAGACTTGGCTCACCCCTGGACTGATACGGCACACTTAGCATCACCCCTGGACTCATACAGCACACTTGACAGCACCCCATGAATTGGCAGACTTGGCTTACCCCAGGAATTATACGGCACAGATGGTGGCACCCCTGACCTGATACAGCACACATGGAATTATACGGCACAGATGGCGGCACCCCTGGACTGATACGGCACACATGGCGGCAGGAATGGAATTATACGGCAGACAAATTCCTGCAGTAAAAATAAAAATTTGTATTCTTTTAATTATAAAAAAGAGCAGCACACCTTACTTAGCAACACCCCATGAATTATACAGCACTCTTGGCTTACCCCTGGACTACAGCGCATTTAACAGCCCTTGCAGTAAAAAAAAAAAAAAAACAAACTTATTTTTATTTTCATTTAAAAAAAGGCAGCTCCCCTGGTCTGATATGGGACACATGGGGCACCCCTGGAATTATACAGCACACATGCGGGCACCCCAGGACTGATACAGGACACATGGGGGCACCCATGGAATTATATGGCACACATGCGGGCACCCCTGGACTGATAAAGGACACAAGGGGGCACCCATAGAATTATAAGGCACACATGCGGGCACCCCTGGACTGATACAGCACACATGTGGGCACCCCTGGACAAATACAGCACACATGTGGGCACCCCTGGATGGATACAGTACACATGCGGGCACCCCTGGACTGATACAGCACAAATGTGGGCACCCCTGGACAAATACAGCACACATGTGGGCACCCCTGGATGGATCCTGATGTGAACCACACAGGTGCTGCTGTAGATGCAGGTGCCCCTTCAGGGCTTGGAGTATGGAGGCAGGCGGCTCCATTTCTTCTGAGAGTTACGCCCCTGGGAATAGCTAATTAAAACACAATAATTACAAAAGTGATTTGTAATTATTCATACATATATATATATATATATACTAGGTGATTCATCGCGCCCTACGGGCGCTCTTCACACCGTCGTAAGGGGCTGCGCCCCCTTAATTTGTGAACGTTTGTATATGAGAAATATGGTTAGAATTGTATGAAAGATGCCCTGTATTGCAACTTAGGTGTCCGCGAATCGCGGGAGGGGGGGGTCGCGGAGGGTGCCGCGAATTGCAGGAGGGGGGGGTCGCGGGGGGTGCCGCGAATTGCAGGAGGGGGGTTGTGGGGGGGTGGATGCTGCGAATCGCGGGAGGGGAGGGATTGCAGAGAATCGCGGGAGGGGGGTTACGGAGGCGGGGGTTGCGGCGAATCATGGTAGGGGGGGTCGCGGGGGGTGTGCCGTGAATCACGGGAGGGGGGGTCACGGGGTGGGGTGCCGAGAATCGTGGGGGGGTGTGTGTGTGCCGTGAATCGCGGGAGTGGGGGTTCCGGGGGGGGTGTGACGCGAATCGCCACAAGAAAAAATCAACACAGAAAGGTCAACACATGTAAATGTTGACATAAGCGTGGCACTTCATTGGTGTCCATGTCGACACATGAAAATGAATATGAAAACATTCAAAAAATGAAAAAAAAAACTTCAAAAACTCATGTCAACCTTTTTCATTGTCGACCATAGCTATGTCAGTGTTTTCCATGTGCAATTTAATTCTGGAGCTGCCGCGAATCGCGCGGGGGGTGCCGCGAATTGCGGGAGGGGGGGTCGCGGGGGTGGGTACGCGAATCGCGGGAGGGGGGGTTACGGGGCGGGGGTTGCGGCGAATCATGGGAGGGGGGGTCGCGGGGGTGTGCCGTGAATCACGGGAGGGGGGGTCACGGGGTGGGGTGCCGAGAATCGCGGGGGAGGTGTGTGTGTGTGTGCCGTGAATCGCGGGAGTGGGGGTTGTGGGGGGGTGGGGGTGGGTGACGCAAATCGCCACAAGAAAAAATCAACACAGAAAGGTCAACACATGTAAATGTTGACATAAGTGTGGCACTTCATTGGTATCCATGTCGACACAAAAAAACTTCAAAAACTCATGTCAACCTTTTTCATTTTCGACCATAGCCATGTCAGTGTTTTCCATGTGCAATTTAATTCTGGAGCTGCCGCGAATCACGGGGGGGGGGTGCCGCGAATTGCGGGAGGGGGGGTCGCGGGGGTGGGTGCCGCGAATCGCGGGAGGGCGGGGTTCACAGGGGTTCCGGTGGGGGGTTGCCGCGAATTGCGGGAGGTGTGGGGTCACGGGGGTTGCCGCGAATCGCGGGAGGGGGGGTTGCGGGGGGGTGTGACGCGAATCGCCACAAGAAAAAATCAACACAGAAAGGTCAACACATGTAAATGTTGACATAAGTGTGCCACTTCATTGGTTTCCATGTCGACACATGACAATGAATATGAAAAAATTAAAAAAATTAAAAATAAATCTTCAAAAACTCATGTCAACCTTTTTCATTGTCGACCATAGCCATGTCAGTGTTTTGCATGTGCCATTTAATCCTGGGGCTGCTGCAAATTGCGGGAGGGGGGTCGCAGGGGGGTGCCGCCCCGAATTGCGGGAGGGGTCGTGGGGGGGTTCTTTTTGCAGCGAATCGCGGGAGGGGGGGTCGCGGGGGGTGTTTTTGCTGCGAATCGCGGTAGGGGGGGTCGCGGGGGAGCGGGTGTTTTTGCCGCGAATCGCGGGAGGGGGGGGGGGGGGGCGCGCGGGGGGGAGGTTTTGCCGCAAATCGCGGGAGGGGGGCGCTCACCTGGTGGCTGTGGAGTAGCAGTGCTGGGCAACATGGGAAGGCAGTGGGTGTCTGGCACTGTCTGTGGGCTCACTGGGCTGGTTCTCTGTCACATACCTCCCAACATGACCCTCTCCAGGAGGGACACAATGCTCTGTTTCTAGACTTCCCCTTAATGTATGATTGCCATCACCTGTTTTAAACAGGTTAATTTCTCAGAAAGGTGTTCAGCACAGATGAAGGCAATCACACATTAAGAGGAAAGTCCAGGAACAGAGCGTTATAGACACAGACACCCACTTTGAGTGACAGATGTAGCCAAATATATAAGAGATATATATACACACACATACAGATGGGGCCGGGCTCTTCTTTGCTGGCGAATCGCCAGAACGTCACCGCTGGCGATCCGCCAGCAGCCCGGCTCGCCATCTGACTGAGACGCACGTGCGTCTCACGCGCACGCGCGTCTCAATCTCCGTCGGCGGGGCGACGGGAACCCTATCCGTCTCCGCTTCAGGGAGACGGACAGGGTTGGGGGGGGGGGTGCGGGCAGGCGGCGGGGACCCCGGGTGACCACCGACAAGCCGGCGGTGACCCGGGGGAAGTGCTGGAAGCGGGACGCGCGTGCCTCTCGTGCGCGCGTGCGTCCCCTTCTCGCTATACAGATGGCGGCTGGCGTGGGATGGCGGCTGGCGTCGCCATCGCCATCCCCTGCAAAGATGAGCCATGCCCCATCTGTATATATAACAATGAGAAGTGATACTATGCATACATCTGCATTTGTTAAATGGTGTCAAAGGCTTGTGACTAGATCAGCAGAATGACAAAGGTTCCCTTGCACATCACTGTTGTTTTTATGTATTAATCAATACGCATAGTTTTAATTACCGCTAAATTATTTGTTGCAAAGTTGATACAAGTAAAGGGATATAAGATATTCATGTCTGACAATATACTTGTTAGGAGTGGACATACATAATAAAAGCTTATACTGAGAATTGCAATCAGCATTCCATGCAAATAATTCCCTGTGTAGTACTGTAGCTATAGAATAATAACAGACACAGGGATATCCCCATATATCATAGATGCCTTGTCAGCATAGTTTCCTATTTGGCTCCCCTGGTCTGATATGGGACACATGGGGCACCCCTGGAATTATACAGCACACATGCGGGCACCCCAGGACTGATACAGGACACATGGGGGCACCCATGGAATTATATGGCACACATGCGGGCACCCCTGGACTGATACAGGACACAAGGGGGCACCCATAGAATTATAAGGCACACATGCGGGCACCCCTGGACTGATACAGCACACATGTGGGCACCCCTGGACAAATACAGCACACATGTGGGCACCCCTGGATGGATACAGTACACATGCGGGCACCCCTGGACTGATACAGCACAAATGTGGGCACCCCTGGACAAATACAGCACACATGTGGGCACCCCTGGATGGATACAGTACAAATGTGGGCACCCCTGGACAAATACAGCACACATGTGGGCACCCCTGGATGGATACAGTACAAATGTGGGCACCCTGAACTGATGCAGCACACATGCGGGCACCCTGGACTGATGCAGCACACATGCGGGCACCCTGGACTGATGCAGCACACATGCGGGCACCCTGGACTGATGCAGCACACATGCGGGCACCCTGGACTTATACTGGGCACTGGCAGCAGTCATTAAAAATTTTTTGCTGAATTAAAATAACGTAGCCCCCTCTGTAGCACTAGCAGCAGCCCCCTATGCATAAATCATCTCCCCCAGCATGTCATCCCCCCCAGCATGTCATCCCCCCCACTCCGCTCAGCAGACAGCACGGACACATCCGTGCTGTCTGAAATCACCAGCCTGTTTGATAATGGCGCCGACCGCCGGGAACTATATATCCCCAGGTCTCGCGAGAATCCGACAGCGGGAAGATGACGTCTGGCCTCGATTTGAACTCAGAAAAATGGCGGCGACCATCGAACTCCCTGGATCCGGCCTCGGATCAGGTAAGTTCGTGGGGGTTCGGATCTCTAGGATCCGAACCCGCTCATCTCTAGTCCAAACGGTACTTGCCGGCAGCTTCCCGGGAGTCCTGCAATTGCGATTTGCTACTTCAATGGTTTTTCTATCATATTTATTGCATGCGATCTGTACAAGTGCACTGCGATGTGCATTTATATACGTGCGATACATATATTGATGGAGGTCCTTGAGATTTGCAACTCCAATGTGATGCGCACCGAAACACACCTCGCATTGCAAGCGCAGGAAAAGGACATGCGATGTAACACTTTTTATGCGATCCATTGCACCTTGAGCTATATGGTGTTATATTTTTTTAGTTCTATGCATTACACTTTCTTCAATTTCAAAGTAATCCAGTGCGATCATGTCTAACATCAGCATATTTTTATATTGACACACAGATATTTAGAAGCCTTTTCATTATCCTAAAGGGCCCATTACACATGTGGAAACCACTACCGTAACTACAGGGTGGCAAGAATGGCAAACGTCCATGGGGCCCCAAGGTGAAGGGGGCCCACCGTGCTCCGGCCTTTGGATAGGCCCAGAAGCTGCAACCTCGATTTCTGGATTTCCAGATCAGTGTCTGCCACTGACAATCCAATGCTGCTGCATGCAGAGCCATCCGGACTACTGTCCATACTATCTGTTGCTTGTCATTGGGGTCTGCCTGTGGAGGTTGGTGTCTGCACAGGTACCTCTGCAGCTGCTCGTTAATGTTTCTGTCCCCTGGAGTCCTCTGGCCTGCATTCTGTATAGCTTTCTCCTCGTCGGCTGGTTCCCTGTTTGGTTCAGTTGGTGCCTACACAGCTGCAGCTGCACATGTAGACTTAAGAGTTTATAGAAAACTAATACAGTAGGAGGCCAATCTCGAGAGTGTGTCAATGACCTCCGATACTCGTCCGCTACTGCTGTATTAATACTAGTAATGAGGTAGCTGTATTAAGGTGTCCTTACATTAGGCTGTGCGTTGTCCCGATCCACTAATCCATTTGAAGCTCTGATCCACAGACTAGATCAGCTGATTGGTGGACATCGATGATCAGCGATCTGTTGGAGGATCGGGGGGGGGAATGAAAAACGTTAAAAATGTTTCAACTCTGTGATTCCTGCCAGCATTTGGAGATCGGGATTTTCAAACATGCTTAATAGCCTCAATCCCTCAATGTGTCCGCTAGGGGATCGGCACCTTTAGGGATTGCAGGGACAGCTACTTTTGGGAGCAGCTTTGGTACAATTTGGATGCGATCCGCTGGGAAGTGCTGCCGTGAAACTACACAAGTACCAAAATATTTATGAGACCGTTTTAAAAGAGTGCATGTTATTTATACTGATATAAAAAGTTATAATTTCACATCACTGCAGATGGATAATAATCACAGCAGTAATACATAGGTCTATAAGACTGATTTTACCAGTGTCCATGATTTTGAAGTTTTTCACTCTAGAGGCCTATTTATCATTGCGGGAAAAGCTGCGGTACTTGTGTAATTTCACGGTGGCACTTCCCTGCTGATCGCATCATATGCAAATTGTATGCAAATACCGCATGCAATTTGCATATGATTTGCGTACGATTCAATACGTGATGCTTTTTAGCATACCCCACTATCCACGTCACACTGAAGTGTGGCGAGCGCACGTGGTACGTGTCCTCGCAACCTGTTCGTACTCCCACTATCCACGTCAGGTACCTTTTTTTTTATGCATTGATGAAATTTTTTTACTTTTGCTTGTTGGTAGGTGGCACTGTAGGTGGGGGCAAGGACACCAAAGAAAATGTTTCACCCTGAGCTCCACTTTTTCTAGAACCAGGCCTGACAAAGCTGCTGATATTTGCAAGTGTCAGAACATTTCCAGGAGGCGGCAGCATTAGCATCTTTTCGCACATCCACAGAATAGAAAAATCAGTTGAATCAGCCACCGTATTTGAATCAGGAACAAAGTACCAACCAATTAGGAACTGGAAAAATTAACTGTCATTTATCAAACACAGACTAAAACATGACAGTTGATTGGTAAGTATTTTAACCCTCTCTACTTTATCTCTCTAAGCTTTGATAAAGAAAAAACTACATTCATTACTATCATGTTATAAAATCTCATTACTTTGTAATTCATTCATTGTTATAATACAACCTTTCCCCATATAAAACCTGACACAACCCGTAGCTAAATGTGTTTGTCCTGGAGAGTCCCATTAGTCACTCAGCCAATCAAAAGCATTTTTCCACACTGGTTGTTTGAGACTGAGTAGCGCCTAAGGAAAGTCCACATAATTCAAATCACAGTCATTCAACGGTGGGTGGTCGTAACAAGCAGTTACATTGGCTTTTATGTGAATGTGTTTTTTCATGCTCTATTACAAAGACAAAAGACTTTTCCATGATCATGCTGTATGAGAAAAAAAGAATGGTTATCAGTGGGTGCGATATTCAATCAAAGATAATTTTTGAAATGTGTCAAAGATTTGTTTTATTTTGTGGAAATAATGTAGATGCAGTTTTCAAATAATTCAACAAATACTCAATTGGATTGTGATCTGGGGATATATTTACTAATGTTCCAGTTTGCATTTTGGAGACTTACTAAAAGCAAAATTCAGTATCCAATATAAAACCTTACCAGTAAGATTCATTATGGGAACAAGACTCTCCACAATCAGGAGTAGGGTGTCCTATCCCTCAACAACACTGAGCTTTTCCTGACCTGGTATATATATATATATATATATATATATATATATATATATATATATATATATATATATATATATATATATATATATATATATATATATATATATATATATATATATATATATATATATATTTTATATATCCACATTTGGTAACATCATGGGTGAAATGTAATAGGATGAGAGATTCAGAATGTGAGAGATTTGGTAAGAAATCTCCAGTTTTTTTAAATCAGCAATCATTTACACTGCAAACTCAAAGTGGAGATTTCTTACCAAATCTCTCACATTCGAATCTCTCATCCTATTAAATTTCACCCCATATTAAAATAATTCCCCAAAGTAGCTCTGTTTATTATTCTGTTTTTATTTTCATCTTCCGTGAGTGGCCACCCCTATTTATACAGCTGCTGGTTGAGAGAACAGTCTCATTCTAGCGCCTGTAATAACGTAATTTGATATTACCACACAAACAATAGTTTTGCTTATTATACTGACTAATTTGAATTACTCCTGGACCACCAACCCAAGGCACCCTTGTAAGTGTCCCAAGGCACCCCAGGGTGCCACAGCACCCAGTTTATGAACCACTACCTTAGTGTGTTTTAATAGTACAGCACTGGAATACAGCAGGTGTCAGAAATACTTTTGGAAAACTGTAATGAAAATAAAGTCAGTGAAAGTGCTTGTCAGAATCTAGAGCCACATACAATGAGGTGCACCAATGCTTTTAGCTAAAGTTGGAGTAAAAACAGAAGAGTTGCTAAGTGAATGGTAGGGACACATGCTGTGTAAGTGGGCATTGCCTTCATACGTTTGCGGTTAGGTCAAGGCATGCCACTGGCCCTATGTCACTACTGGTCATGTCTCTCCTCCCCTTCCAGCTGTCATTGTCACTCTTTCCCTGAACATCTCAGCAGTCACAGGAGATATGGCATCAGAGAGAGTGGCTCTTCTGACAGGCATGTTCCAGCATACTGTCCGTGTGTATGTGTGTAGCATGAAGCCACCCCATTCCCCCTACTTATTGTCCCCTTTCTGTCTGTGTATTTGTCTTGTACATAATCTCTCCCTTTATTTACTTCTCTATCTCTCTGTTTTTCCTTTTTAGTGCACTCTTTCCAAATATCTGCCCCCTCTCTGCAATTGTCTTACCCTCTCTCTGTGTAGATCTGCCTAATATTTCCTTCCAGTCTTTATTTCTGTGATTTCCCTTTTTGGCTCAGATTTCCAGCTCTGCTGTATATATATCCCAGAGCTATAAATAAATGCAGGCATGTGTGATTGGATATGTGTATATTTAGCAGGATCTCTAGTTAATATGTAAATGTGAGGTATTTATACCACCGAGGGATCTGCTTGTGCTCATGCTAAATTAGTGCTACAATAGCTATAGCTGTGAGCAGGTCTGCATATTGTATAGTACGCTATACTGTATGTGTGATAGGTATAGCTGTGAGCAGGTCTGCATATTGTATAGTACGCTATACTGTATGTGTGATAGGTATAGCTGTGAGCAGGTCTGCATATTGTATAGTACGCTATACTGTATGTGTGATACTGTAGGTATAGCTGTGAGCAGGTCTGCATATTGTATAGTACGCTATACTGTATGTGTGATAGCTATAGCTGTGAGCAGGTCTGCATATTGTATAGTATGCTATACTGTATGTGTGATAGGTATAGCTGTGAGCAGGTCTGCATATTGTATAGTACGCTATACTGTATGTGTCAGAGCCGGCCTTAGGCATAGGCCAACTAGGCAATTGCCTAGGGCGTTTGGAATGCCTAGGGGCATCAGCAGCTTCTGCTGATTAAAATGATATGCAGCATGCCTATATTCTGTGTGTGAGTGAGGCTGTATCTGCATATGAAATAGTGTATTCATGGAAATCACTGTAACATAGCATTCCGTATGCAGGTACAGCCACAGTTGCTCACAGAATATAGGCATGCTGCATATTATTTTAATCATTGGAAACTCCTCATAACAATGCAAATAAGACGAATTTTCAGCAAAAAAGGAACCCAACGTTAGCAGAACTGGCCAGGAGCTGCATGGCCTATTGAGTCAAGATGTATAAGGAAACATCTGTATCCAAGCAGAGGCAGAGGTCACAGTGCTAGCGGCTGTGCGAGTGATGTCTGCGGGTGGGTTGGCTGTGCAATAGTGTTCGGCTTATATGTGTAAGGGGCATTATTTGTGTCATGTATAAACGCATTATTAATGTGCGACATATGTGTAACAGGCATTATGTGTGTCATGTGTATAAGGGCATTAATAATGTGCAACATATGTGTAAGGGGCATTATGTGTGTCATTATGTGTATGAAGGGCATTAATAAAGGTTGGCATAATGTGTAAGGGGCATTATGGTTATAAGGACATTAATAATGTGTGTCATGTGTAAGGGGCATTACTGTGTGGTATTATCAGGGATGCTGAGAGAAAGGGGTAGGGGGTACAAATTACCCAGGCCAAAGTCTGATGGAAGGGCCCAGTGGGGGCCCCGGGCCCCCTCCCCTTAAGTCAGCAGCAGCTGAAGCTCTTCTCCTCTGCCCAGCACACACTGCTTTGTGCTGGGTTGCAGTGTGGCCATGTAGGTGCTTAAAATACAATATTTTCTCAGGATTTTTTTCTAAGGGTATAATGTGAATAATGTGAGGAAAAATGTATATAAGGTAAAGTGCTACTACTGTTTGATGTAACGTGAATAAGGGACACCATCGCATGATATAATGTGAATAAAGTTGCACTACTGTGTGACGTAATGTGAATTGGCGGTACTATTGTGTGGCCATGCCCCTTCCCAGCAAAAACACACCCCTGTTTGGGCTGCGCACCAAATGTGTGCACTGTTTCTATTTATAATATTGCATGTAGAAGCACCAAAATGATGACTGCTATGATGACTGTTGATGGTACTGGGAAAGGGGAGCAGGGTCAGAGGCGGAACTAGTGGCGGTGGTAGGGGGCACCAACCAAAATCTTGCCTAGGGCGTCATTTAGGCTAGGGCCGGCTCTGGTATGTGTGATAGGTATAGCTGTGAGCAGGTCTGCATATTGTATAGTACGCTATACTGTATGTGTGATAGGTATAGCTGTGAGCAGGTCTGCATATTGTATAGTACGCTATACTGTATGTGTGATAGGTATAGCTGTGAGCAGGTCTGCATATTGTATAGTCCGCTATACTGTATGTGTGATAGGTATAGCTGTAAGCAGGTCTGCATATTGTATAGTACGCTATACTGTATGTATGAACATACAAAGGTATGTAGCAAATTGTACAAGTGAATGTATCTAGTTATGTTTCATATACAGCTGTTTGCTATTATGTTTCCATGTAGCATGTCTGTATAAAATATATTTACAGAACTGTACTGCAACACCCTGTTCACATACTTGCGAAAGTACATGCATTTACATGAGCACTATTACATATGCTGTAAATTCTTAGTTTACATTTTATTATTCTGTTAGTATATGTTACTAATATTCCTTTCATGTCGCAAAATAACCTGGGCCAACCCCGGTCTCTGTGCAATGTGAAAGGGCCTTTTTCAATTTGCCGGGTCCAGCAACCTGGCATCCTGACTTGGTTCAAGAGAAGGGTTAATCCGGGTTAATCCCAGGTCAGACCAGGGTTGCTGTGCAGTGCTAATGGGTGACCTGGGCTGAGCGACCTGTGTCCCATTCACACTAGTAATGACGCAGCGCTTGGAGACCCCTCCACTGATGACACGCTTTTACTGTGTCCAGAGCCAGATTAAGGTCTAAATGGGCCTGGAGCTGAAAATGATCAAGGGCCTATTATGCGCAATAATAGGGCTTGCGGCCAGCACCTAATAATGTGGGTGGCGTGACCAGTGTTCTGTTTATATATTTATATTATATATATATACATATGCCTGGAAAAGGCAGGGGGCTGGCATAAGAAAAATGCAGGGAGATATAATGGCGGGTGCACTCCAAAAGTGCACCCGCAGGACGCCGATGTCCTAAAATACTTGCTGGGTGAGGCGGCACTCCAGTCATAAAAAAATACTGAAAGCCGAAACTTGGTAGACAATATGTCAGCACCTTTTATGTGGTAACCTAACTTTACCACACCATATACCCCTTATACAAATCATGCAACACAATAGTAACCCCTTAAACTGTACTTGCTTCTTACACATTATGCCACATGGAATGAGACAAAATTCACACTGATTGAGCAAAAATTTACACTATGCCACACAGATTAAGGCAAAATTCACATTTTGCCACATGGATTGAGCCAAAATACACACTATACAAGGCATGTTCAAACAGTGGCCCTCCAGCTGTTGTGAACCTACACGTCCCAGCATGCCTTGACATAGTTTTAGCATTCCCTAATTGCAAAACTGTGGCAATGCATGATGGGACTTGTAGTTTCACAGTTGGAGGGCCATAGTTTGGACATGCCTGCACTATACCAAACAGATTGAGCAATAATGCACAATATGCTTCATAAATAGGGGCATTGCGCGCCAAAGGCGCACATTACAAATTTACACCATAATGCCCATTACATGTTAAGCCTCACACCATAATCTCCATTACGTATTATGCCAAACACCATAATGCCTATTAAAAATTATGCTACGTAAGTGTTGCATACCTACATGTTCATTGCCAGGGGTTCCATGTTCATTGCCATGGGTTCCATGCTCATTCCCAGGGGTTCCATGCTTGTTGCCATGTGGGATTACATGCTCATTGCCAAGGAGGAATATATGCTAGCGGTAACTGGGGGACAGTCGCCGCCGGGCAGAAATGACAGCCATTAACAGCCGGGCAGAGAGCAGGGGGCTGCCCGGCTGTATTCAGAGCACTGCATGTCCCGGCTATTTGAAATAATACCAGAAAATGCAGGGAATATGGTCCCAGGATCATGCAGGGACATTCTCGGACTGGCCCCTTTTACACCAGCCTAGTCCCTGCATTTTCTGGTGTGAGGGGGACAAAAAACCACCCCGCCCCCTTTTAAACAACCAGCTATATCTTCGGAACCAATTGACCCATTTACATGTAGGCTTCGAATGATTTTGGTCCCGTGAAACTGGGCCGTTTGGTTCCAGAGAAATCTGTCCTCAAACAACATGAACAGCCATGAAATTACATTTCAGAAATGAAATTTTTTTTTTACCTGCAATATCTCTAGAACCAATGAACCCACCAGGTATCAGATCGAAGGCCCAGCGATTTGGGTTCGACTGAGATCAACCTCGAGTTTCTGTGATGCTGTAGGGGGAACTGGCAGCCGTTGGAACCGGTTGGAGGTCGGAATTAGCGGTTCCCATGTTATCCTATGAGGAAAACTTTCCAGGTTTGCCTGGCGATATTTCCGGTTCCCGGGGGATAGCGACGCGGGGATGTCTCGTTGGAAAGCCCTGGCCCTCAGCTACAAAATGGGCCTATATGGAGAGTGGGCCTGGAGCTATAGCTCCATCAGGCCCATTGTTAATCCGGCTCTGGCTGTGTCCCAACCCATATGACATCAGCAACCTGGTTTATTGCTGGATTGCTGTGGGCTTCTAAACATTGCAAAGGCCAGGTCGATCCCAGGATGGACCCGTGTCCAAATCCCAGGTGCAAGGCTGTATTTGACATGTGAAAGTAGTATATATACCTGTACATGTCTTAATGCACAGGTTCTCAATGTCAGTCCAAAGGGGATACGGTCACTAGGTCTACAAGCATTGGGTTGACAAGCATTAGGTCAACACCATTATGTCGACATACATTAAGGTCAACATGGGGTATTTCAACAGGCCATTATGTCGACACAAGCATTAGGTTGACATGGGGAAGGTCGACAGTCAAAAGGTCAACATGGGGTTTTTCACTGTCGCTTTTAGCCAACATGTGCCGACGGGCAGTATTTCATGCCTACCATCCACTAGGTAGTGGTGAGAGAATAAAGTAGTGCGCCTAGCGCAGCGAGGCAATGTGCCCAAAGTATGGCGAGCATAGCAAGCCATGCGAGGGGACGCGGTGCTACACTTCAGTGTCCATGTCGACTGTGTCGATATTTGGGACAAAAAAAGGTGAAAAACCCCATGTCGACCTTTTGTCTGTCACCCATGTCAACCTAAAGCTTCTGTCGACCTAATGACTTGTCGACCTAACCCATGTAGAACTTCAGTCATGTCGACTTGCTGTCTACCCAATGATCCATACCCCCACACAGTGCATGTTTTGCAGGTCTCCTCCACCTGTGGATCTTTTAAAATGTTTCAGTCAGTAATGAGTGCACCTGTCGGATGACCAGAGAAACATGAACTGTGTGGGGTCCTGGGGACCGAGTTTGAGAACCACTGTCCTGATAGAAGCAGTGGATTGGAGTTCAGCAGAAATCGTTTTCCTAAGTTGCTTAGTTCTCTCAATATTTCTCTCTCTCTATTTTCCTGACTAGCATCCATCTGGCTGTCTCTTGTGGGTTGTCTCTGTGATCAGAATGTCTATCCATCAGTGGGCACCATCTTCGTACATCAGCTCAACACTGAGGATTACCAACAACACTTCCTAAATAAATCTGGTGAGTGAAAGAAAGATCTATTTTTGTGTGTACAAATAGACCTGTTAGAGGTTATTTGAGGCTGATCAATATTTAAGTTAATATGAGACTATAAAGCAATACTTTCTAATAATCAGTATGTCAGCGCAAACATCATTTTCCTAGAAGCTCTTATATCTTTAAAAAATTTTTTTTTTTAAATCAGTCTCCTTTTATCAGTGTCCAGGCAAACTGGGTCCCTTAGCAATGGCAGCCATTGCACCCACTATAATTATGCCCAAGGTTGGGAGGATTGTTCAGGGCATATAAGTACTGAGAAGGCTTTGAACAAATGTAAATGTAAAATAGTAAAATATTTTATATTTCTGTAAAAACAAACTTGTATTAATGTCTATTTGGCTAAGGTCCCAATTTCATTCCATCCTGTCATTTCTGTCTTCAGGTAATCTCCGTACTCACCCATTTACCTTTCGGGCTAATTTGGAAGGATTCCCAGACCTGCCGCAATGGTTGCGTTACACCCAGCGCTCTCCCTGGAACAGCGCTTATCTGTATGGATCCCCGACCAAGCCAGGGAGAGAAGTTATAAAAGTAAAATAATGATACTTTGCCGATAGATTACATGTTGACCGGCCTGTCTAATCTATTGCTAAATTTTTTATTTTAGGTATCTGTATACAACAGGCACACATTTGATATTTTTCAAGAAAAGATCATTTTCCACATTCGTTCTGCAACTGGTAAGTGACACCAGCTCTCAGATGAAAAGTAAAACATATGTAAAGTACCAAGGCCTCAGATGTGTCATACCCTTTTATTTTAATTTCTGCAAAAACATTATTTGTACTTGTCCCTATTGTATTGATAATGGGCCCTATGATTGGCCCAACATGTTGATCAAAGTTATATCTGCACAACTCAGTGATGGCAAGGAGAGATTGTGTGTGCATTAACATCAGCTTGCGAGTTGTGTTGATGCTGCTTGTAGTCCGGTACACACTGAAGCGATATCGGGAGGATTTCCTGTTTCGGAATGATAAATCTTTTACATTGGTTAGTGTGTAACCGTGAATGCATGCTGCCACACTTCATTACGAACTTTGGTTGTCCCTGTTTCATGGACAACCAAAACATATCAATCTGGTGCATGTTGTCTAGTGTGTACGACCAACCGTATGTCCTAACAATATCTCAGTTTGATTTAGCCAATGAAGACGTCAGTGATCATTTTAGTGTGATCAATATGATACATTATATATATATATAGCAGCAATGTGCGGAACTCTCGACTCTTCATAAGAAATAAAGATGGCAGACACGAGAATATGGCTTCAACGTTTCATTTCTTTTATAGAAATTTTGTCATTCTGCTAGCCTCTCTGAAGCATTCAGAAGTCCCAGTGGAGATTCATTTGCTATTATTATTTGGATGAGGGATCGTCATCCACATTTTTAGGTAAAATCTTTTAAGTTCAAATTAGAGAAGGCGAACAGGAATTCAAAGACCTGTTACATCATAGGAATTTTTAACTCCGACACAGAGGAGGTTGACAGGAACTCTGAGACCTGTTTCATTATAGGAAACTTTTTTAACTCCGATATAGAGGAGGCCGACAGGAATTCCAAGACCTGTTTCATTATAGGCCACAATAATAGACCTACTCCAAAACATATCAACAGATATAGATGTATACTCCTACTATAGGTTCAAGGAATATCATGTCCTTACATTAAATTATTCTGGAGAACATCTATATAAAGAAGAAAGGAATTACAAGACTGTCATTCCCCTGATGAAGTCTCTGTGAGACGAAACGCGTTGGGTTTTCTACAAGCGTTTTTTACCTGACTATCCTGTGAAGAAAAATAAACAAAGTATAGGAAAAACACCTTCTGTTTTACTTCACTGGATGTGGATATTGCAAGATTGCTATTGGACTTTGTTATAGGCGCCATACCACTATTGGGTAAAAATATTGGTCTTTGTTCGTTCCCTATCCCTCAGGGAACTTAGTGGTGAGGCTGCCAAGCATATAATTGTGACGCATTGTATACATTTTTTGTGAAATAGGCTTTAGCGCAAGTTGGAATATTGGGGATACATATATATATATATATATATATATATATATATTGTTCACTCGTTTGCAAGATTGCACTGTGTGGGCCCGGTTCAGACCTGATCGCATGGCTGCAAGTAAGTCCTGCAACTTTTTCTATATTTCGCAAGGTGATTGACAGGAAGTAGGCATCTGGGGGTGGAAAAAGGCAGATGTGCCCAGGAAAACGCCTCCAATGAGCAATTCAAAATTCGGTGCATCTTACAGCAATAACCAATGGCCTGTCCTAAATTTGATTAAGGGTTTTTTGCCTTAAATACATTTGTTTATCCTATTGATCTGCCAGCTCTTACACTTTATAATTTCCTTGTTAGTTTCACAATACTTACCACCTTTGCATGTCCGTCAAATCAGATTACTACTCTGCATGATCCTTCAGACATCTGTACTAAGGAGTCACATTGTGTTTTGTATGCATCTAATTTCAGATCATATTAAGCCTTACTTTAATACCATTTATTTATTTATCACACATTAATAATTTGTTCATCTCCATTTTCAACTTCAAGAAGTGCCACCACTATATCAGGCTGAATTCATGATTCAGAATTTGGACGTGGAAGAAATGCTTCTACCAGAGGCCCAGCACAACTTCCAGGTTCCCCTACAGGATGTTTGGAATACAGAGCGACTTTCTGTCATTAACATAACGTCAGCGCTGGACAAGGGCGGCAGAGTACCGCTTCCACTGCCAGGACTTAAAGAGGGGTATTTCTTTTTTTTTCTTTTTCCTGGGCCCCTTTCAAAAACTACTACTACCCAATGCCCCTGACAATCTGTTATAGTGAGATACTCTTACAAAGTATGTCAGGCAAGTTGGTGCATAAGATGGCTATTGACACTATAATATAAATGTCACCATATTTTGTTTAAGTTGGGAAATCTAAATATTTCCATAAGGAAACCCTGTCATCCTGATTGTAGAAATGAAACCTTGGCTTTCAGCCTTCACGTTAAAGCAGCAGCTTCTCCTACCTGTATTTCCCAGGGGTCTGTCCATCTGAATTTTTCACATGCATGGGGTTGTAATCCTGCACAAGCATGTAAGTCTACAAGCAGGCTGCAGACTGCATTGGCTGCGTCCCTTGAAGTCAGATAGGACTGCTGTTATAGCAGGTGAGTGGCTTTCCATGGGTAGTGCTCTCTCTTCTAATTGCAGCTCGGACTGGCAGTCTCACAGGCAGAGGTCAACTCACCCTGTCTGGCTGCAATTAATAGGGAGCGATTCTCATGGGAAGCCACTATCAGTTTCTCACTGGGTGGAATATATTGGTGGCAGAAATCAAATATTACCATTTGTAAGTAAAATGGTAAAAATATATAAAATGTAGATCAAGTAAGTCAAAAGGCGTTATGTACTAACCCATGGCAGTACATTCTGCCACACTTTGCATTGATACCAATTGCATATGTACTAACTTATGTTATTTGTATTGCTAGGGCAGCGCTTCAAAAAACAGCTCCTCTTTGTAAAGCTAAGACTTTTGAGTATTGCCACCCCTGGGAGTCCCATGCATGCACAGAGGGCAGTGGTGGCCATTTGGACCCATCTCTGGTAGCAAGCAGAAAAAACTGACATTACCCTCTGGGTTGGATCTCTGGGATGAGGGGCTTAGAACATTTTTCCTGTAGTACATCCCACCCAAAGCCTGTTCACTGCTGTATGAGGCAGCTACCCCATTTAAGATCCATCTCCTGTATATGCTCTCTTGCCTCTCAAACACGCTAAAACATGGTCATTGCTTGTCTGAAGCTCTGCTATGTCAATGTCAATGTTGATAAAACATTTTAAAAATGTTTGGACCAGTTCGCCAACAGAATCCATATGCAGCCAGCTTGGACATCTCTTGGCGCAATGCTTTTACAATTACTGTACAATGAGATATGTTGAGCTTATTGCTGGTAGAATCCATGTCTGGATTCTTTCCACCTAATTAATGGGCTAATAAAAAAAATTAAACAGTATCACAATAAAAAGAATATCTAATATGCAGGGAGATGAGGTGATGTCATTGGATGGCTAGTATCAGGCCAGGGTGCCGGACGAGGTCCCGACAGTCGGGATCCCGACTGTCAAAACACCTACAGCGGGTTCCCGACGGCCACCCACTATTTTCCCTCGTGGGGTTCCATGACCCCCATAGAGGGAGAATAGAATAGGTGGCTCGTGTAGCGAGCCACCAAGCCCGCAAGGGGCTTAGTTGCACTCACCATGCTGTCTTGGTCCGGCCAGTTGAGATCCCGACGTCGGGATAATGACTGTCGGAATCCCGACTGTCGGACCCCTATGCCACACTCATCAGAGCCACATATCTGATTTGGTGGTGAGTTTTGGCTATTATTTATTTATTATATAGTGCAGTAAATTATTTAGCTATTTACAATTGGAAACTGATAAAACAAATTGGGTAGTTACATCCAGTCATAGTGGTAGGAGGACCCAGCTCGCAAGTTTATAATCTAAACAGTGGCATAACTATAGCCCCGCAGCCCCCATGGTGGGGCTGCAGGGCTATTGTTACCCGCTGCCACCTGCCCGGGACCGGCCGCCGGCGCATCAGTCAGCAGTCCCGGATCTACCTGCTCTCCCGGCTCCTGCTGCCAATAAAAAATGTGACACTCAGAAAATGGCTGCCCCCAAACTTTTGAGGATGCTAAAGGAGGCGGAGGCACTGCCAAAATTCAGGCAGGTTGAATTTATATATTTTTTTATTATTTATTGGGCAATAAATCCCATAAACTTTAAATCTCTTCAGCAGCAGAAATGGTGGTGTGACTGTGTAATCACGCCTAATTAGATGGTGATCCTACAATAAGTAGGTCTCCATCTGCAAAGAAAAAGAACTAAATCCAATATTCTGTGCTAATTTAAAAAGGTGCCTGATGCTCTGAATTATTACTATACACAATTTTATCAAATAATTTTGTATTTATAAAAATGAATAAATAAATATAACAATGTATTAGAACTAAAAATAAAAATACAATATTAATAAAAGTATGCATTGAAATTATAATGCTCATATGTTTCTTAAGGTGGCCACCTATCATTCACAATTAAATCTAGTTAATTGTCAATTAATATAATCACATAAGCATATGTGCACAAATAATATATATAAAAAGACTGTATAAAATTTACCCCGTATTTAGGTAGGTATTAATCTCCCCTATATATTAGGGAGAGAAATGTCCCAATCAATGAGGCAGATCTGAATAAAGCAAACAGTCCAGTATTTGTAGATAACCAGTCTGTATATGGGAATATCTCAACTCATTTAGACTGCCAAAATTTGCAGCGGGGGGGAGCATATTTAATAGGTACGTCACTGAATCTAAACTGCAATAGGTAGTGATATACATAATGATAGGTATTATATATTGCATAATGTTCAATAAGATTGCAAAGGTTCTTGGTGGCTATATGATATAGTAACCCAGCAATATTGGCCAGGGGTCAGGAGGATATGTGTATATGGGATGCGGTTAATTTGCCGGCGGTCGGGATCCCGGCGGTCGGAATCCCGACACTGGAATCCCGACCGCAGAAATCCCGAAACTTTCTCCCTCCGTGGGTGTCCACGACACCCATAGAGGGAGAATAAAATAGCGTGCCGAGCGTGGCAAGCGCAGCGAGCCCGCAAGGGGGGGGGGGCGATCCATGTCCCCCCCTTGTCGGGATTTCGGCGGTCGGGATTCCAGTGTCGGGATTCCGACCGCCGGGATCCCGACCGCCGGGAAATCGTATCGGATCCGTTTATACTGTACAGTGGGATATATTTGGATAGGAAATATTTAGAATAATACAAATTTGATAGAGATTATGATTCTAAATTATAAATGTTTTCTGTTTATAATTCTAATTATTTTATAATCAATCTCTGGAGTATAACAGGCTCTGTCTTCCCTGCCTACCCTTACCACCCTTACCACATGTATCTGCTAAAAGGTTCAAACAGAGATATCCCTACAATGCTATGCTTTTTCACCGTGCACTACTGTAATTACTGTAACAGGCATTTTAGAAAGGTTCATTGGGCAATAGCCAACATTAGCTTTAGCACTTACAGCCATATCATGTAGTATAAGTCAATATAATGTGCTTAATTCCCACTTCCAGAAAGTAAGCATTTACCACCATTCTCACAAGGATCAATTTTTAGCACTTTTACATACTGTATAGCAAGGATTTCATTTTGTATTTGTCATTCAGTTTTTAAAATCTATCAATTCTTTCTTTAAATAATTGATATCGGCCCTTATTCAGGTTGATTTGGTCTGGTGCAAATTTGCATGGGGGACCAATGTTTTGCGTCTGCGCATGTGTATACGCTGGGAGCATGCAAACTCGGCGCAAAATCTGTTCACGAGTGCACGATCCCTGCCTTTCGAGCGGGTGGTGGAGAAGGGCATGGGGTGCCGGCCTGGGCCATTAGCAAATGTAAACGCCCAGCATTTCATGGGTGTTCTGATGAAAATGCTGTGCGTACACATGCTAATGCAGGCATGGGCAAACTGTGGCCCTCCAGCGGTCAATCCTCTTCAGTTAGAAAAGGGAGTGTGATTGGACACTGTCCCAAAAGAAAGGGGAAAAACTGTAATGTCCTTGGTAGAACAGGTATAACAGAAGTACTTTCGGTACTTGTTTCCTAGCACGGTCACACCGATTTGTATCGGGGTGATCGTGTCGGAAAAATCGCGTCGGTCCCATCGCATGCGATGCGACCGATGAGATCGACCCGATTTTTACATTGAATCAAATGTGAATAGGGCCCCTGGGACCCTATTTTACATTCGATTCAATGTAAAGTATTCCCCAGACCCCCAATTTTACCCCCTCAACGGCACCCCACGATTGACACCAACCAGAAGCGTGGCGAGCGCAGCGAGCCCGCGTGGGGCGGCGGTGCGCGTCCACCGACCTATTCATACCCCTACTTTCCACGTCGGCGTGGAGTTGAGAATATAAAGTGTGGCGAGCGCAGCGAGCCACCGAGCCCGAAGCGTGGCAAGCGCAGCGAGCCCCGCGAGGGGACGCGTATAACTTCACAGGTATACGCGTCCCCTCACGGGGCTCGCTGCGCTCGCCACGCTTCGGGCTCGGTGGCTCGCTGCGCTCGCCACACTTTATGTTCTCAACTCCACGCCGACGTGGATAGTAGGGGTATGAACAGGTCGGAGGACGCGCACCGCCGCCCTCGCGGGCTCGCCACGCTTCGGGTTGGCGTCAATCGTGGGGTGACGCTCACAATGGGGTTGCGTAACTTTTTTACCATGACGGGGCCATATACAATGTGAAATGGGTCATATTGGCCCATTTCACATTGTTTCCTATGTAAAATGGACTTAATCAAGTCCATCTCATCTTGTGCCATTATAATGGCACAAGACCGATGCGATGCTCCCGATTTCAATGTTAAAAATATTTTAACTTTGAAGCCTATGGCAAAATCGCGTCCATCGCGTCGGTCGCGTCGGGGGCCATGTTAATGCACGCGACCAACGCGATGCCCCCGATTTTGCCTTTGCCGGCAAAATGGACCTGATTTCAAAGGAAATCGCGTCCATCGCGTCCATCGTGTACCTTAACTTTAAGGTACACGATGGACGCGATTGTGGCCGTGCTAGGAAACAAGTACCGTGCTTTATAGTTTACGCCACAAGATGGCGCTGTTAGCTGTCAGTCAATTTGGGGAGCTCTTCTTCGGGCCCTCTGGTGAGCCGGGTAATAAACTCCTTTGGGTCCTGCTGTTTGTCGGCTCCATGATGTTATGGTTGCTTAGCAACCCTTCTGGCACTGTCCTCCTGAGGGAAACTGCAAGGCTGGTGCATACCCTCCAACATGACCCATTCCATTAGGTACAAAATGCTCTGTTCCTGGACTTCCCTGCCAGTGGCAGCTACAGAGGTTGGACTCCAGCACAGTCCAAAATTCAAAGAGGGGAGCCACATCAACTGCCAGTGAGTCCAGGACAGTGATGTTTGGAGTGGCATTAGGTGTGGCTCCCCTTTTTGAATATTGGACTGTGCTGGAGCCCCAACTGTGCAACTGCCACTGGCAGGGAAGTCCAGGAACAGAGCATTTTGTACCTAATTGAATGGGTCATGTTGAAGGGTATGCTGGTGTCCTGATGAAACGGGGTACCCCCAGGTTGGGGTGCCACATGATGGGACTTGTAGTTTCACAACAGCTGGAGGATCATAGTTTGGACATGCTTGTGCTAATGCATTCATGATGCACGTGCTGGGGGCAGGCAGCTGACATAACTGGATGTCAGCTGCCCACCCAATTCCCTTGAAATCTACACACATATGTACGAGTGGTCTGGACCACCCTTACAAATGTGTGTGCCTTCACCATCATTCGAGGGTCAGCGACCATTGAAAGCTGGGGGAGTTTCCCACTGACATGCAAATGGTTGTTTATGCATAACATCCATTCGCATGCCAGTCAAACGAACCTGGCATGCAAAGGGGGTGGGTTCTGGTTGACTCGAAAGGGTGCGAATTTGCGCCCAAGCGAGTCGACCAGAATAAGGGCCATCATTAGGCAATTTCATATTAGTTGGATGGAGTTTGTGGTGTGTGTAAAATAAATATTGTGTGTGTGTGTATACATTATATAAACAACACACAACATATAGATATCACTGTCAGTCTACAGGGACTGGAGCCTGCAGTGAATTAGCAGGACTCCAGACTCACAAAGTTAAAGCTCGGTAGACACAAACAAACTCCCTTGTTCTTGTCACTGTGGGGGGATGCCCAGCTGCTGGCATGCCCCCTGTCACTCTCTCCGGTAAATAGAAATTGTGTATACAGTATGCACAGAGTGGGTAAGATTCAGACTCAGTCGCAGTGTTGCAAAATTTCTCAAAGCTACAACTAGCGGCAGTAGTCTGTTGGAGGGGGGGGACAAAGCCACCCACTCAGCGGGCCCCTCCCCGCAATGTGCCTGCAAAAATTTGCGTGCACATTACCGGCTGCGAATTCAGGTGCATGACGGCCATGTTTAGGGTCACAGTGGCTGTGTGTGATGTTACGCAGCCATCACGGCTTACCCGCGGAGCTCGGACCCACTCCACAATGGTCTGCTGTCATGGGACACTGCCCGCACCGCAGGACATTGCTGCCCATGGATGGGACATTGGGACAGTCCCAAAAACTGTCCTGCAAACATCATGACAGTTGGGAGGTATGCTGGTGGGTCCCATCTCACAGTCCACCTGTAGTCATGGTAGCACTGTTGCTTGCTGCAGCGTATTCTGAGTGGTCCCCAGACTGGAGCTGTCCTGTCCCCACTTGTTAGCAGGCCTCATGGGATAGAGCCAAACAACTTTGCAGCTGTGAACACAAAACAACATGCTTTAATAAAAAAACTTTTAGATAACATGTCTGGGCTTTAGCAAATAGAATATCTCTACCCTTCCACCCGAAGATACAACACTGCATCTATCTAACTAGGATGCATGTTTTCTGGGTATTCAATCGATGGGGCGAGAGTGTTTCATGAATACTGTATGGTCAACACAAACAAAAGATCAACATGACAATGGTCAGCACATGAGAAGGTATTCATGAGTTCTTTCGTATTTTTTCTCTTTTTTGAACTATTTCATATGTACTTTCCAATCAATGTGGAATCCAATTTACGGCGGTAAAGTGTGCCAATTGCAGTGGAGCGATGCACATTACCTGAAGCATGGTGAGCACCATGTGAGGGGACACAGTAAATATGTCTATGTGATGAAATCTATCAAAAAAACCATGAAACACTCACACTGACCTTTTCATGTGTCAACTCAACCATTTATAAGTCGATCTTTTTCTTGAGCCAACCTTTTTTTCCTATGAAGACCTTGTGCATGTCGTCCTTTTGGTGTCAACCTAGACACCGTCGACACTTTATACCATAAACGTAAAGTAAATAAATATTAATATATAACTGATCTAGTAACAGTCAAAATCCTAACACACAACATTCTGTTACATTAACTTGGGCCAATGAAATGTCCTTAATTTCTTAATGTGGTTGACAGCTGTCTTTGGCTCAAAATCCAGTGCTCTTTATTTCTGTAGTCAAATGTCCCATGTTCTTATGTTGAACGCTAATGATGATGAAGACTGATCAACTATTGTAACCCCAACTAAGGGTTAAACATTTATACTTGTGTATAAATATATGTGTGTAAATACTTTTATGATATAGTGTGTAAATTGTATATGTAAATGTTAAGCTATGATATATTAACATTATAATTTATGGACGTAAATTGGTGGCAGTGATTATAGGGTTATTTTCATGTATATATGCACATTGGTGGCCAGTGCTGACAGAAGGATCTAGAAGCCTCACGTGCCCTCAGCAGCTGACAATATAACAGCTGCAGCTCGAGACAGAGGCGGGAAAGCTGACCCCTTTCTCACTGGGCAGTAGAGGTCATGTGCTGACTGGAGAAGGCTATATAAGAGCTGTTAGCAGCAGCTGACGTTCACTTCAGTCTTGAGATCCCTTCCTCCAGTGCTCCTCCCCTGTGCCTGGCCTGCCGGAGCTGTAAACATCTGAGCTGTAGACAGGCGGCCAGGCACATGGGGGGAGGAGTCAGAGAGGGGAGCTGGGATCGCAGCAGGAGCTGTGAGTCCCCAGCGCTGTGTGGGCAGCAGTGCCTGCCAGCATGAAGTCCCCTGCTGGCGCTTACCTCCAGGTCTCGCTTGCTGGCCTTGGGGAGCAGTGGCAAAAGTGGGCGGAGTCAGCGGACAAAGTGGGTGGAGCCAGTGACAAAAGTGGGCGGAGCCGTGGCAGGTGTGGGCGGAGCCAACTACACCGTGGGCAGGTGATATTCATTGGTGGTGGCTGCTCCACTGTTGACTTTCTGGACAGAGGTGAGCTGTGACATGGCAGCTGGGAGAAGTAGCTGGGGTACTTCTGCTATAGTACCGCCTGGATACACTGCCCACCAATATAGAGACATTGAGGGAGGAGTCAGGGAAGTGGCCAGCCAATTGTCTTGAGGACTGGCTGAAGACTACAGGAGAGGTCTGTAATGGGCAGAGGATCCAGTACTGAATCCCGGCGGTCGGGATCCCGGCGTTCAGAATCTCGACGCCGGAATCCCGACAGCCGAAATGCCGACAAGGGGGGGACGTGGATCGCCCCCCTTTGCGGGCTCGCTGCGCTCGCCACGCAGCGGGCCCAGTGCCTCGCTACGCTCGGCACACTAATTTATTCTCCCTCCAGGGGTGTCGTGGACACCCACGGAGGGAGAATGTGTCGGGATTTCGGCGGTCGGGATTCCGGCGTCGGGATTCTGAACGCCGGGATCCCGACCGCCGGGATTTTAACTGCATCCCGGACAGTTCACACGACAGAGTGCAGACAGACACACCCCTCCCAAGTAACATGCAGGGAGCAATAGTCTGTAGCTGCAGCTCCAACCTAACTGTATATAGCATAAATGTCACAAAGCCAGCATCGACTTGCAGCCCTCGTTAAACAGTGACTTAGCTGTAGATTCTGGATGCTCTATATATTTGTATCTATTCTACATTTATCAGCTATACATGTAAAGAAAAAATGACATGCTACAAAAAGGCTAATAGACTTATAAAGGAGAGAGCACTTATGATTGATTATCATAGGAGTACAAAGCAACAATCCTGCCCTTAGGATAAAATAACTACAGTAAAATAATAATTGTAATACTATGTGCAGTATTCAATGAGAAAAATTTGCCGTGTTTTATGGCGAGTTTGTGCTATTTTCGCGTTGGAAGGAGCATTTTGCTCTCCAAAAGTGAACCACCCTATTCAATGTGATATTTCTTTTTAAGTGATTTTCGCCGTGTCTCTCCGTGTAGCAATTCTCCATCTTTTCATGGAGAACTGGAATGTGAACTTTTAAACTAAAAGGTTTTTTTTTCTAATTTTGGTGTAAAAAAATCAGGATTTTTTTTTCTGTGAAGGGGCATGTTATTTTTATTCATGTTCTTATAGCACATCTCTTATATATTTGGCTACATCTGTCACTCAAAGTGGGTGTCTGTGTCTATAACGCTCTGTTCCTGGACTTTCCTCTTAATGTGTGATTGCCTTCATCTGTGCTGAACACCTTTCTGAGAAATTAACCTGTTTAAAACAGGTGATGGCAATCATACATTAAGGGGAAGTCTAGAAACAGAGCATTGTGTCCCTCCTGGAGAGGGTCATGTTGGGAGGTATGTGACAGAGAACCAGCCCAGTGAGCCCACAGACAGTGCCAGACACCCACTGCCTTCCCATGTTGCCCAGCACTGCTACTCCACAGCCACCAGGTGAGCGCCCCCCTCCCGCGATTTGCGGCAAAACCTCCCCCCCGCGCGCCCCCCCCCCTCCCGCGATTCGCGGCAAAAACACCCGCTCCCCCGCGACCCCCCCTACCGCGATTCGCAGCAAAAACACCCCCCGCGACCCCCCCTCCCGCGATTCGCTGCAAAAAGAACCCCCCCACGACCCCTCCCGCAATTCGGGGCGGCACCCCCCCTGCGACCCCCCTCCCGCAATTTGCAGCAGCCCCAGGATTAAATGGCACATGCAAAACACTGACATGGCTATGGTCGACAATGAAAAAGGTTGACATGAGTTTTTGAAGATTTATTTTTAATTTTTTTAATTTTTTCATATTCATTGTCATGTGTCGACATGGAAACCAATGAAGTGGCACACTTATGTCAACATTTACATGTGTTGACCTTTCTGTGTTGATTTTTTCTTGTGGCGATTCGCGTCACCCCCCCCCCCCGCAACCCCCCCTCCCGCGATTCGCGGCAACCCCCGTGACCCCACACCTCCCGCAATTCGCGGCAACCCCCCACCGGAACCCCTGTGAACCCCGCCCTCCCGCGATTCGCGGCACCCACCCCCGCGACCCCCCCTCCCGCAATTCGCGGCACCCCCCCCCGTGATTCGCGGCAGCTCCAGAATTAAATTGCACATGGAAAACACTGACATGGCTATGGTCGAAAATGAAAAAGGTTGACATGAGTTTTTGAAGTTTTTTTGTGTCGACATGGATACCAATGAAGTGCCACACTTATGTCAACATTTACATGTGTTGACCTTTCTGTGTTGATTTTTTCTTGTGGCGATTTGCGTCACCCACCCCCACCCCCCCACAACCCCCACTCCCGCGATTCACGGCACACACACACACACCTCCCCCGCGATTCTCGGCACCCCACCCCGTGACCCCCCCTCCCGTGATTCACGGCACACCCCCGCGACCCCCCCTCCCATGATTCGCCGCAACCCCCGCCCCGTAACCCCCCCTCCCGCGATTCGCGTACCCACCCCCGCGACCCCCCCTCCCGCAATTCGCGGCACCCCCCCCGCGATTCGCGGCAGCTCCAGAATTAAATTGCACATGGAAAACACTGACATAGCTATGGTCGACAATGAAAAAGGTTGACATGAGTTTTTGAAGTTTTTTTTTTCATTTTTTGAATGTTTTCATATTCATTTTCATGTGTCGACATGGACACCAATGAAGTGCCACGCTTATGTCAACATTTACATGTGTTGACCTTTCTGTGTTGATTTTTTCTTGTGGCGATTCGCGTCACACCCCCCCCGGAACCCCCACTCCCGCGATTCACGGCACACACACACCCCCCCACGATTCTCGGCACCCCACCCCGTGACCCCCCTCCCGTGATTCACGGCACACCCCCCGCGACCCCCCCTACCATGATTCGCCGCAACCCCCGCCTCCGTAACCCCCCTCCCGCGATTCTCTGCAATCCCTCCCCTCCCGCGATTCGCAGCATCCACCCCCCCACAACCCCCCCTCCTGCAATTCGCGGCACCCCCCGCGACCCCCCCTCCTGCAATTCGCGGCACCCTCCGCGACCCCCCCCTCCCGCGATTCGCGGACACCTAAGTTGCAATACAGGGCATCTTTCATACAATTCTAACCATATTTCTCATATACAAACGTTCACAAATTAAGGGGGCGCAGCCCCTTACGACGGTGTGAAGAGCGCCCGTAGGGCGCGATGAATCACCTAGTGAATATATATTTAATTAAAAAAAAAATATATTTTTATTTTTAATTTTTTTTTTACACAGAGCAGCTAGCAGGGGGCCAGAGCTCTCGAGCCTTTCATTAGATATTCATATATTCACTGCACCCGATCATTACATATGCACGATCGGGTGCAGTGAATACTGGGTCCCCCGCTGGCTATAGGGGGGGGGCAGCTTGTGCTGCCTGGGTCCCGGGGAGCCCACCTCCCCTCCACATATGTTCTGGGGCAGCCAGGGAGACTTTAATCTCCCTGGCTGCCTCCATCCCCCTGCTCCCTGCCAGCTCACTGCCGCGGACGCTCGTCCGCTGCAGGGGTTAATACTCGCTGCGAGTGGCGGCGAGTCTTAACCACATTGAATAGTGGGAGCTGGAGTGGCAGCGAGCCCTCCGGAACAGGGCGAGTGCATAACGAGAGAAAAAATCTCTCGCCATGCACGGAGAATTTTTCTCATTGAATACTGCCCTATGAAATGAATAGCAGACTGAATGGAAACATATGTAACTACAGTACATGTTGGAAATAGGATACAGAGTAATAAGCTAGGAAACAGTTCAAACAGGTATTCAAACCACAGCTAATATAAAGAGCACCAATAAGTATATTTCTGTTACAGGAACTATTCATATACAGTATGACCCGGAAGGATTGATATGGAGGACAATTATTTAATATTGCTACAATCTTTCTGTATTCTTTATAAAAGATATACGCACCTGCACTATCGGTAGCTGGAGGGTTCATCAATTATATGGAGATATAGGATGTTAGATATATCGTTGCTATGGACAGTTACAGCAACCTGCAATGAGATTTCTGCTACACATTCTATAGCATTTATATTTGCCGGAGGACTCTGATTAAAGACATTTACTTATTTTATGCTTATGGAGCCGAGCAAATACAGAAGGAAACATGATGTTTATAATATACAGTGCAGTTCATCCTACCTCAGCTACTAAATGTAACTACTTTAAAAGGGCCCCAACGTGTGCACTAGTAATAATACTGCAGTACGGCTTAGAACAATTAATACCCAGGTATTATTTTTATTGTTTTATTATATAGTATAGATAAGTACTATAATTAATTCACTGTTATAATATACTGTATGTTACTTTGGGAAAATGCAATTAAAGTACAATTACTTTTCTCTGACATGCAGCAGGGACCACTGGAATCACTTCGGGTATTAGAGCTGGGAATGCTGGGAGCTAGGCACTTCTTAATATTAATTAGGGGATACTGGCTCCTCCCCTCTAAGACCCACAATCCCCCAGTGAGAAAATTGTGCCAGGGAGTTAGGTCACAGTTTTTCTGCTCCTGCACATTTTCAAGTTTTTTCTCTATTTTTTTACAAGAGTTCTTTTCTCTTGGTAGCTAACTGTGAATCCCTTCCCCACCTATTGAAAGGTGTGGGTCCGGGTATTCAACGCCCCTGGATATCCAGGTCGTCAGTCAGGACCTCGCTAAAGGTACCTGCCTGCACGTGTTCCGTGTTCCTGCCGCCCCTCCAGCAAAGGGGACGCCAGTCACGAAGTTGGGAGGCCTCCGGTGGTGAGTACTGCGCTGAGCGCACTTTCCACACGCCGTCCCCTGCTCCCCGTCTGCCGCGCTGTGCGCTGTTCCCTGCAGCGTTGTGAGGCGCCGCCATCTTGCGGACGGCGCGTCCTCGTGTTACAGGTCCCACGCGGCAGAACTGAGTTGCCGGAGGCAGTACACGGAGGAGCGCTAGCAAGCGGGTGGCTCTGGGCGCTGTCAGGTCTGCACAGGCTGGCTAGGTATGAGGGAGAGGGGGCATGCTGTTTAACGGAGGCGGGCATGGCGCGGCCATTATGCAGATACACAGTAAGGCTGACTCTTTCCTGTTCACAGGTGACTGCAGCTTGGAAGGCTCTGTAAAGGTTATGTGCTGACATATACAGTGCTTTGCGCTGTATAGGTCTTTGTGTTAACAGAGCTCATTCTCCTCCAGGTCTCACAGAACCCTGAGGTTTTTGGCTTGTGAGAGGTGTATCTGTACTCAGTGTGTGTGTGTGTGTGTGTGAAACTGTGGTCCTGTATCGCACGCAGTTATTGGACCGGGCGAGCAGGGATCATGACGGGCAAGTCCAAAGCCTCTCAGAAGGTTTTTGCTTGTACTGTTTGTACAGCAAAGTTTTCTCAATACACAGCTGAGGGAAATGCCACTGTTTGTCAGTCATGTTCAGGTGCTGAATCTGCATCACTGGCGGGGGCTCAGGCGCCCCAGTGGGCCTCAACCTTGGTAGGTACTATGTCCAAGCTCACATCTGAATTGGCGCTGGCTCGCAGAGCTGAGCCTTCTTGGGCTACAGCCCTAGCAAGGTCTGTGGAGGGGTTAGCTAGCTCCATGAGCAGACCAGAGAGGCCCTCCACATCCAGCAATAAGCGGCCTTATCAGGCTCTTATTGTTGAGGATGATTTAGAGGAGGAGCAGGATCCATTTCATGAAATGGAGGATGGTGAATGGGAAGAGGTTCAGGATGCCATTCCTGAGGAAGAGCCGACGCCATTAGGTATAGAGGCTCTTATTATGGCGGTAAAGGAAGTGCTTCGTTTACCGGAGGACCCTAGGCCAGAGCCGCAAGAGTTTGATCTGTTTGGCGGGGTTCAGAAGACGTCAGTGGTCTTTCCCTGTCCAACTCAGGATCAGCTTTTGGCGGCATGGAAGAACCCGGACAAGAGGTTCCAGATTCCTAGGCGTTTTCCTTCTCTGTATCCCTTTGAGCCGGCCGCCCTAAGCAAATGGGAAACTCCACCGCCTGTGGACACCTCAGTTTCCCGACTATCCAAGAAGACCACTCTGCCAGTCCCTGGAGCTTCGGCCTTGAAGGACCCTTCAGACAGGAAGATGGAGGCGACTCTCAAGGCCATTTATGTAGCAGCAGGGACTCAACTCAGACCGGCAATAGTTTCGGCCTGGGTAAATAGGGCTAATGTCAAGTGGGCGGAGTTAATCATCGAGGGGTTGGAGGCCGGCATGCCTATGGATGAGTTACGCCGCCTAGCCGAACACATTAAGGAGTCTGCTATGTTCCTAGGGGAAGCTGCTAAGGATGTATCCTTAATTTCTTCTAGAATCTCAGCAAGCGCCATTTCGGCGCGGAGAGCCCTCTGGCTACGCTCCTGGCAGGCGGACGCGGAATCTAAAAGGGCTGTTGAGGGTCTTCCCTTTTCTGGGGACATCCTCTTCGGGCCTGAATTAGATAAATGGATCTCACAGGCGACGGGGGGGAAGTCGGCTTTCCTGCCGTCTGCAGCTCCTCCTCCTCCTAGGCGACAGTTCGCAGGTCCGTCTTTTCAGTCCTTTCGGACTCAGCGCCCCTTTCGGGGCAGAGGAAGAGGCTTCCAGTCATCCAGAGGTTCCCGGGCCAGGGCCCTTCCTCAGGCCGCCCCAAGAGTCCAGGACCCTAAGCCCCAGCAGAAGCCGGTGGCATGACGGTTTACCAGCTTCTGTCAACAGCTTACCGGTAGGTGCCCGTCTGTTGGCCTTCAGAACCCAATGGTTCTCCCTGTCGGAGGATCCTTGGGTTCGCAGGGTCGTTTCAGAGGGGTACCGAATTCAGTTTGATTCCACTCCTCCGGTACGATTCTTCACAACGGCTCTGCCAACATCTCAGGAAAAGAGAACGAGCCTGCTAGAGGCCATTCGGATCTTGCTGGAGGCTCAGGTCATCATGCCGGTTCCAGCAGCTCAGAGGAACACAGGGTACTACTCAACCCTCTTTGTAGTCCCCAAGCCGGATGGGTCTGTCAGGCCCATCCTCAACTTGAAGCCTTTGAATCTGTTAGTCTCTTATCAACCATTCAAGATGGAATCAGTACACTCAGTGATTGCTTCGTTGGAACCAGGGGAGTACATGATATCCTTGGATATCAAGGATGCTTACCTACACATCCCGATTTGGATTTCTCACCAGGCCTTTCTCCGTTTTGCCATCGGTCGGGATCATTTTCAGTTCAGGGCTCTGCCCTTCGGATTATTGTCAGCGCCCAGAGTATTCACCAAGACTCTGTCAGTGGCCATCGCATACCTCAGATGTCAGGGGGTGACCATAATCCCCTATCTGGACGATCTCCTGATCAAGGCTCCAACGAAGGAGTTACTGGAGAGTCAGGCGAGGTTAACTACTCAGACGCTCACCAGCCTGGGGTGGATAATGAATTTCAGGAAATCCTCTCTAGTCCCATCCAGGAGGATCTTGTTTCTAGGTCTTTGGCTAGACACAGAGTCTCTGAGAATCTTCCTACCGGAGGACAAGATCCAGGCAATCTTGCTCCTGGTTCAGAGGGTCTTACTTCCACAGAAGATCAGCCTTCACCTGTGCACGCAGCTTTTAGGGAAGATGGTGGCAGCCTTCCCAGCTCTGACGTGGGGACGTTTCCACTCAAGACCGTTTCAGTGGGATCTTCTCAGGAAGGGTGCGGGCTCGCATCTGAATCTTCACAGAAGGATCCGCTTGTCGGCCGAAGCGAGACACTCCCTACTGTGGTGGCGACACAGGAGGAACTTGGTAGAGGGCAGTCGGTTTGCAGTCCAGGACTGGATTGTGTTGACGACGGACGCAAGCCTCCGCGGCTGGGGTGCCGTAGTACTTCACCTCCGTCTCCAGGGCAGGTGGGACCTTCACGAAAGTCACTTGTCCATCAATGTGTTAGAGATCAGAGCCATATACAATGCTCTGCTGGAGGCCCAGGATTTCCTTCAGGGGCAGCACGTAAAGATAAGATCGGACAATGCCACGGCAGTCGCATACGTGAACAGGCAGGGCGGCACGAGAAGCGGCATGGCCATGAAGGAAGTAAGGAAGATCCTTCAGTGGGCGGAACGGTCAGGAGTAATTCTGCTGGCGGTATTCCTCCCAGGTCGGGAAAATCTAGAGGCCGATTTCCTCAGCAGGGAGGACCTACATCCAGGCGAATGGTCTCTCAACCCCGAGGTGTTTCGGGAACTCACCGACAGGTGGGGAGTTCCCGAGGTGGACCTGATGGCGTCTCAGGGAACCATCAGCTACCAGCATACGTGGCACGCACAAGAGACCCTCAGGCCATAGCGACAGACGCTCTGTCAACTCCGTGGGAGTTCAGCTTTGTCTATCTGTTCCCTCCACTTCCACTTCTGGGCCAGGTGCTGAAGAGACTCAAGAGGGAACAAGTGCAGGCTATTCTGATAGCGCCCTGGTGGCCTCGCAGAACATGGTTTTCAGACATCCAGAAGTTACTGGCAGACGAGCCAGTTCGGTTGCCCCTCAGACCGGACCTTCTTCTGCAAGGACCCTTCTTTCATCAGAACCTGCCACAGCTGCATTTGACGGCGTGGCTGTTGAGACCGAGGTCTTGCGGGAGAAGGGAATTCCAAGACCAGTAATTCCTACGATGTTAAGGGCCCGAAAGCCCGCCTCAGCAGCGCATTATCACAGAATATGGCGTTCATATGCGTGCTGGTGCGAGTCTAAGGGCTGGCCATTCCGAGTCTTCAGTTTGTCCCGCCTTCTGTTGTTCTTACAGAGAGGGTTGGACGGCGGTCTGAGACTGGGTTCTCTTAAGGTCCAGGTCTCAGCCTTGTCCGTCCTCTTTCAGAAGAGATTGGCTCTCATGCCTGAGGTGCAAACCTTTTTTCAGGGGGTTCTGCGGGTCCAGCCTCCCTTCGTACCTCCCACAGCTCCTTGGGATCTGGATTTGGTACTAGCTTTCTTGAGGTCTGAAACCTTTGAGCCACTGGACAGGGTGGAACTCAAGTTCTTGTGCTGGAAGACAGTGCTTTTGCTAGCCCTTGCCTCAGCTCGCCGTGTATCAGAGCTTAGTGCTCTGTCCTGTAGGCCTCCGTATTTAATTTTCCACGAGGATAGAGCAGAACTACGCACCCAGGCCGGTTTTCTTCCGAAGGTGGTATCCTCATACCACATTAACCAGCCTATCGTGGTGCCGGCGTTTCAGGGAGATTCTCCGGAACAGTCCTCATTGGACGTGGTCAGGGCTCTTCGGATTTATGTGAATAGAACCAGGTCTATACGTAAATCGGATTCTTTATTTGTGCTCTATGACGCTTTCCGCAGGGGTTGGCCTGCGTCTAAACAGACAATTGCACGATGGATCAAGTGGACGATCCGTAGTGCTTATCTTCATGCGGGACAGGTGCCTCCTGTCTCCTTAACGGCGCACTCTACCAGATCGGTGAGTACATCGTGGGCCGCTGAGAGAGGGGCTTCAATCTCTCAGCTGTGCAGAGCGGCCACTTGGTCGTCTAAAAACACGTTTGTGAAATTTTACCAGTTCGATACCTTTGCCTCTTCGGCCTCGACCTTTGGTCGTCTGGTATTGCAGAATCCTCAGCACTCTCCCACCCGGGGCTTGGTCTTTGGAACCTCCCCGAAGTGATTCCAGTGGTCCCTGCTGCATGTCAGAGAAAAGAGGATTTTGGTACTTACCGGTAAATCCATTTCTCTGAGATCAGCAGGGACCACTGGACACCCGCCCGGCTGCTGGATTCTGCCTGTTGTGGTTGCTGTTGCGGCCCGGTCCGGTGTCTGCGTGTTGTATGTATGGTTATGTTTTTGTGTTTTTTTCTGTAACCCTTTCCTCTGGTGGGCCAATTTCCTCACTGGGGGATTGTGGGTCTTAGAGGGGAGGAGCCAGTATCCCCTAATTAATATTAAGAAGTGCCTAGCTCCCAGCATTCCCAGCTCTAATACCCGAAGTGATTCCAGTGGTCCCTGCTGATCTCAGAGAAATGGATTTACCGGTAAGTACCAAAATCCTCTTTTCATGTCAATGAGTGTCCCAGGATAATTTCTTAATGGAACCAGGAGGATGACTAGGAAGGCAGGTGTATGAGTATTGTATTAGGGTGACCGATACACTAACTCCATATGTATATTGGCAAATTTACTAGATTATTCAATAGGCATTCCCAAGTAGGCCTACGGTTAATCCATACTTGGGTGGAGGCACTGATGATATTCAATAGGCACACCCCTTTAACAGCAGGTTAAGGGTGTGTTTACATTTGTGATAAGGTTATTGGTAACCAAAAGTCCCTTTAAGGGTTAAAGGGTGGGTTACACTATACCAAGTACTTGACATAATTGCCTCTTCCTTACAGGGTGTTCATAAAGGTGGGATCGGTTGTCCCCTTTCCGGAGTGCTTTTATGAGACCCAGAGTCCAGTGTTCCGACAGCAGTGTCAAGCAGGATTGAAGCCAGAGTTATGCATGATTCCACAAGAACTTGATTTCAGCATAGATTGGTGCAATGTAAGCCTGGTGAGTATCAGGTGTAGTACTAGGTATGACCAACAGATGGCTTAGGAACTCAATTATGGCAGTGATTCCCAAACTTTCTGGTATCACAATTCCATAGACAGGGACAAATGCATGATTATTCTTGGGGATGGGGGGATATATCTATATTACTAAGCCCCATGTAAATAAATGTACTTATTTTCACTCCATCATATCATTACAGGTAGATAAATCAGAACCATCTCCTACACCATATAATTCTGAGCCTCTTGAATGGAAAGTTGAATTTAATCCTCCTTCCGATGACTTAGGTGAAACTCATTACCTCTCGGATTACTTGCTCACTCTGCTCCTTCCTTCTCTAATTGCTGTGCTCCTGTGTGTTCTGCTGTCCTATATCATGTGCTGCCGCAGAGAAGGGGTGTAAGTGTTGACAGCAATTTTCTATATGCTCTTTAAGGGAATTTATACGAGAAAATGACAATAGGGGTTATTCAGAACTGATCGGTACTCTGCTAATTTGCAGGAACCAGTATTCAGGTAATCACTGCCCAGTAGGGTGACCAACTCATCCCTTTAATCCGGGACACATATTAATTACACAGGTTCTGTGGCTGGCTTTCAGCTGGTTTTAAACTGCCACACCTCAAGACTCCATTTCACCTGGTTTTAAACTGCCACAGAACCTGTGTAATTAATATGTGTCCCGGATTAAAGGGATGAGTTGGTCACCCTGCCGCCCAGTGAGAGTAAAATCCTTCCCTGTGATACACCAATTGGCGATTAGCAGCAAATCCATATGCAAGATGCTGACCATTATATGATTTCCCCCCTGTGTGCAGACTGTGCATAGCCCAGGACTTAATCAGTGGGTGTGATAGAAACAGGCTGATCTGGGCCGGAGCTGATGTCACATGTCTGCCCTTCAAACGTCTGGGCACGCCTGCATTTTCCCTGACAATCTCCGAAAATGGCCGGTTACCACCCCCAAGTGCCATTTTTCTGTCAATGGACTTGCATATGGTCAGCAATTAAATAATCCCTTGAATTTCATCGCAGGATGGGCTCACACATGCATACTATGAGCCGTACGCATGTGGAGTCTATCTATTATTGAAGGAGGCAGGGCTGAGGGAAAAAGTGTTGGGTATCATATCATAAAGGTAACAGTGTCGGTGGATCTTATTGGACTTTATTCACTGGTAGAAGTAGTGCTGATGTTTTGATTTGAGCATGCCCCCTCCTAGTGCACCTACACAGGGCCGCCGAGAGGAATGCTGGGCCCCGGTAAAATTGCGGGAGGGGGGGGGGGCCCAATAACAGGAGGTGTGGCCACTTCCCACAATTGGGCCATGCCCAAAAATGTTAAGGTGGGTGAAAAACACTCTAAAGTTGAGGGTGGAGTGTTATTGCCCCCCCCCCCCCCCCACACACCTCAGCAGCAGCAGCAGCACACAGCTACAGCACATGCTGTAGGTGTGTGCTGCAGCTGCCTAGAAGGGATGGAGTGGGAAAGGGGGGGTGTCGGACCAGTGCCCCTGCCAGGCCCCTCCAGCAAGCTTGGGCCCGGGTAATTAGTACCTGCTCCCCCTCCCTCTCGGCACCCCTGCACCTACAGTTCCCTGTAAGATCTCCTATTTCTGCCAGCTTCACTAAAAGGCAGGTGGGGCAGTGTGGAGGTATCCAATGGGATGTAGACAATGTTATAGGATACCTTTATTGGAAGCAATACATATGGACACAACAGCAGGAATCAGTGTAAGCAAAGCAGTGCTGAGGAATACATAGCATTTAGTATAAGTACTATGTAGCACACACACAACTAACACGTTAGCAAACCCCATCGTGAGAGAGCAGTGGTAGTGGTCACATCACAAAACAGGTAGTGTTGAGGTCATCCTGAAGGTATTTTTGCTGGGATAACATATGTTGTAGGTATGTAGTGCTGGAGAATTAGATCTTGAGAAAGGGTGTGGTATACGGTTCCAACAGTCGGGATCCCGACAGTCATTAACCTGACGTCGGGATCCCGACTGCCCGGACTCAGACAGCATGGCGAGCGCAACAAAGCTCCTTGTGGGCGCGGTGGCTCGCTACGCTCGCCACCTATTCTGTTCTCCCTCTATTGCCACCTATTCTATTCTCCCTCTATGGGGGTTGTGGACCCCCACGAGGGAGAATAGCCGGTGGCCGCCGGGAACTCGTCTGTCTGACAGTCGGGAGCCCGACGTCTAGTAAATGACTGTCGGGATCCCGACTGTTGGGACCCCGTCACGCACCCCTTGAGAAAGACAGGGTTTTTTGATCATGTCATGGGACAGTCAATATTGATTATATCACAAATGAAGTATTGGAAAATGCATTATATAGAAGGCAGTTTAAGAGGAACACATAACCAGGATGCTGTGTTTCGGAGATACAGAAATCCTGAGCAAAGCAATGCTAGCATACTGAGAGCATGTGGTAAAATTATTATAATGTGTAGAGTGCAAAGAATAATGGGGCATACACACGGGTCGTGTCGCCACCGTGGGCTAGATTTATCCTGCATGCAGTAGAAATCTAATCATCGCCAGTGTTCTCTCACCAGAGAACATTGGCCGTACCAGATCGGTCAGTGAACAGCACTGGTGCATCACTGTGTGCTGAGCGATCTATGCTGAGCGATCTGAGCTACAGTAGATTGCTCAGCATGGAGGCTCCGTCGCCCCATGTGTATACTGCATAAAGGCCCAGAGATAATGGCCACTTTAGACCTGTGTTCATGCATATTGAGACTAGATAATCTAAATGATATGTACCACTTTTGCTGAATATTGATAAAACATTTCATTTTTATTTTAAGAGAGAAGAGAGATGCTGAAACATCAGTGTAAGTTATAGACAGCGTGTGTTTTATGCTTTCATTGTATGTGTGCATCATGTTATATTAGTATTCTTATTGACACAGGGCAGGATGTATTAATATACATCGCCGCCCTTCGCGTAACAGCCGCCGCGATGCTGCCGCATATGTACTAACATATGCGGCTAGCATCGGGTTGCGGTGACGGAGACCCCCGCGATACCTGTGTTTGGTCTGCAGGGATCTCCGTCACCTCCCGGCGGCTGCCAGCATCCCCCTGCGTCTCCTCCTCCCCCCTGAAACCGGATGTCCTCCCGGCTGTGAGGGGGAGGAGGAGATCAAAGGAGGACGGGAGGGGGGGGGGGGGGGCGCGCGGATGGCGGACGGTGGGCGGCGAAAGAAGCCCATAGGCTTCTTTAGGGTATCGCCACCCAGGGGGTGGCGATACCCTACAATGCGTTGACGGGGCGGCGGGGTTTTAATACATAGGGAAATGCGATAAAGCGGGTGTTTTACCGCATTTTCCCGTTAGTACATCCCGCCCACAGTGCTATGTAATCTGACTTTATTTCAGCACATCACTCTCTTCCCCACAGGCACATGCAATTTAATTTCCTCGCAGAGGAAACCACATTTATGGGTGTGCATCAAATGGTCACCAGCAAGTTGTTAGACAGTCATTAGGTCGACACCATTAGGTCGGCATGTGTCTAGGTTGACATGCATGAAGGTCGACATTATGTCGACAAGGGTTGGGTCCAGGGGCGCTGGAACGTTTTTAGGTTGGGGGGGGCAAGATATAATCTCATTTTGGCGCCCCCTAAATTGCTATATGTTACCCCCGGGCACTATACACACTGGCAGCGGCATATACACGTTGGCATTATACACAGGGCAGCGGCATATATGCATGGGCATTATACACAGGGCAGCGGCATTTACGCATGGGCATTATACACAGGGCAGCGGCATATACACGTGGGCATTATACACCGGGCAGCGGCATATACATGTGGCCAGAGACTAGATCTCTGTGGGCCCCATAGCAAAAATTTTATTAGGGCCCCCCCATTCGGTTGTCACTATGATGATCTTAGGGGACAGGAGAGTCGGAGACAAATAGGGCATTGGGTAGAGGAAATACAGGGGTAAGGGAGTGAGAGGGTTTCCTGGAAAAAGAGAGAATGAGAAAGAGAGACAGGGTCTCAGGGTGAGAAGGGGGAGAGAGAAGGAATCAGGGACATGGTGTCAGGCATACGCAGAAGAAAGCAGGCTGTCACTTGCAGGGGCACGGTTGCAAGCACACACTTAGGAAAGGTTTTGGTGGGCTGTTGGCAGGCATGTGCAGGTCAGATAGGGGGAGCAGGAAAGTGAAGGTCAGAAGGGGGCAGGTAAGTGCTGGTCAGAGAGGGTCGGCAGGTAAATGCAGGTCAGAGGGGGGGCAGGTAAGTGAAGGTCAGAAGGGGCAGGTAAGTGCAGGTCAGAGGGGGGCTACTACTACTATTACGCGCAGATGTCTAGAGTTGAACCATCGCACAATGACCAAAGAGTCCTGGGACATAAACCAGTGAGCATCGAGAAGATGTAATGTCCATGACAGACAGAGTTCCTCAGTATATGCCCATGTACGAGGTCCAGGGGCTGGCTGGCAACTTTTAGCCTGGGGGGCAAATTCAGGGCACTGGCCCATAAGAAATGGACGATCCTTAAATTAGTAGCAGGCAATCAAGCATGGCCACCCCACTGCACAGTAAACATACTAGCAAGTAAGCTTACAGATATGCAAAACATGATAAGCCATAAAAGTACGCTTATTGTTTTTAATAAAAATCTGCATGATTTCCTTCACCATATAATAGTATGGTGTTGGCAAAATCATTAGATGTTTGCAGATATAATAATACTGTATACAAAGTTTTATACAAAGCAAACTTCTACGTTATTATAATAATGGGCCAAAGATATAATTATAATAGGAATACATAGTAAAGTCCTAAAAAAAGGCAAAATAAGGAGATACTATATATATATATATATATATATATATATATATATATATATATATATATATATATATATATATATATATATATATATAGTTTGCGAAGTGGGAAATGCATCCAGTCTCCTGGTGATTATTTGCTTTACTATTACGAGTGCCGCTGCCAACCAGTCCTATATCTATATCTATATCTATATATATATATATATATATATATATATATATATATATATATACTTAGGGTCTCACAACTGTGATAGCACTACAAGTCCTAGCTTAGTTAGCTTACAAAGTATGCTGAAACTTATAGTACCACCACATCTGGACAGACACAGTCAGCATTGTTGTTCTCCACCCAATCACAGCCCATTCTGCAGTGCTTACCTCTAATTGCAGAGCTGTAGGAACAGAGCACTAAATGCCAAACTTGAAAGGACCCACAAAGGGAGGACCCTGCATGCTCTAAATAACCAATGCTGCAGCCTCCATCTCTGTAGCAGCCTCTTGTCACATGTGGGAGGATCGGAGAAGCACTAATGTAGTCAGACTGTGCGGGGCACTGGGAAGGTGGAAGAGGAAGAGCACACAGAACTATCATAGTTGCTGCAGCGTTCAGTGGGACTTCCTGCCTGTGCGATCCATTTAAGTCATGGGGGATTGCACAAAGCGCAGATGTACTGATAAGTACAGGTTGGCCATGTCACTGTTCACAGTGAGCCCACACCTGTACCGCGCTAATTGCGGTCCTGACTGCTAGTTTGACCTCTGCTTATACCTGCGCTGCGGATCAGTGATTCAATTTCAATCCGCGGCAGGGGGGCCTGGGGTACTTACCCCCTGTGATCCCCCCTTAATCCTACTCTGTCCACAATGTGATACGGCCGCCTATGTGTTGCTGCATCACAGACTGGTAATAACTGTGAGCTTACAGGGCTTCCATAGCCCTGAAAGTCCACCATTATCAGCAGTCTGTGATACGGCCGCACTGCCATGCATAGGCGGCCGTATCACACTGTGGACGTACTCGTAGCCCTGTATGCCTGCGGCTGCTGACAGTAGCAGTCTGACTGCAGCTGCACAAACCGCTAGATGGCAGAGTGGCCCAGGGGGCACATGGCACCCTGCCCCCCCATCACCCGTCCGTCCGTCCGTCCGTCCGCCCGCCCTACCTGTGTGCTGATGCGTCTTTCATTGTTGACAGCCGGGCAGACTGTATGTGCGCTGCCCGGCTGTAGTCTCCGGCAGGATAATCTTTATTTTCATATCTCCCGCTGGACCGGCGGGCAGCCAATCAGGAGCGGCGGCATTGATAGCCGCTCCTGATTGGCTGCCCGGCGGTCCAGCAGGAGATCTGTGTAAATACTCCTTCCTGATACTAGTACAGCCGGGCAGCGCACATACAGTCTGCCCGGCTGTCAGCTACCTATGCGCGTGTGAGCGCAGATGCAGGGACCGGGTCTCCCGTTGGCAGTGGCGTCTCTAGGCGGGTGCGGGGGGTGCAGCAGCACGGCTGATTTTGGTGTCACCCCACTGACTGGTGACACCCGGTGCGGGCCGCACCCCCCGCACTCGCCTAGTGAAGCCACTGCGCCCGCCCTCCCGCCTATATTAGCGCCTCAGTAATTTTGGGGGGGGCAAGCTGCCCCCTCGCCCCCCCCGTTCCGGCGCCACTGGTTGGGTCGACAGGATAATAAAGTCGACAGGGTCATTAGGTGGACATGGGTTAGGTCGACAGTCAAAAGATCGACATGGGGGTTTTCACTTGTGTTTCTACCCAAATGTCGACCCAGTCGACAATGACACAGGTTGAAGTGCACCGTGTCCCCTCGCATGGCTTGCTGCGCTCGCAATGCTTCGGGCTCGGTGCCTCGCTATGCTCGGCACACTATTTTGTTCGCCCACCACACCCTAGACGATGGTAGGGCATGAAATACCGCCTGTCGGCACATGTCGGCTCAAAAACAGTGAAAAACCCCATGTCAACCTTTTGAATGTCAACCTAATCCATGTCGACCTAATGGCCCTGTCGACCTAATGACCCCGTTGACCTAAACCCACGTTGACCGTATCCCAGGGAGACATATACCTACATCAAACTAATACCAAAATAAAAAACTGGAAACCATGTGGGAAAGCAATTGGTTCATATGGTCGACAATGTCTAGATTGACAGTGTCTTGGTCGACACCAAAAGGTTGACATGCACAATTTCAGCATGGAAAAAAGGTTGATACAAGGGACAGGTGGACATGAAAATGATTGACACATGAAAAGGTCGACATAAGTTTTAATGCTTTTGAGGTGTACCTTTTTATCTTGTAGCATATCGACCCCAATTAGTGTATCACATCCTTTGCATTGCTAACATGTTAAAACTGTGACATGGCATACTGGCATGCAGGGGTGTCACTTGCTCCTGTGTGCCCTGAAAAAGGGGTGTGGCCTCATCCGAGGGGCATGGCTTTGCATACTGAACACCTGTTTTTATTAATATGGGGATCTGTTAGGTGTAGGAGGCCCCTTAGGGAATGCTGTGGTTGCAAGTGCCGGCTTCTACTCACTGACAGGAGCCAGGTGCTGCTAGAATTGCCACAGTGCAGCACATAGCTCCTGTCACTGAGTAGGAGCTGGCACTTTGAAAAGGAAAATATGTGATGTTGCTCATAGCAACCAATCAGATTATGTCTATCATTTCTCTATTGCATCCTGGAAAATGATAGACAGAATCTTATTAATTGCTATGGGCAAAATCACCTCTTTTCATTTTTAGAAGTTTTAGTAAATGCACCCTTATGACTGTCAACATGGCTTGTCGACATTTTGACTGTGTCTACTGTATATTTTGACTGTCAAACGAATTACCCTGTCAAACTTCTGTCCATGTCGAGCATTTTGGTTGTCTACATTTTGATCATGTCAACATTTTACTGTCGACCTTGTTTCTAGATTTTCATTGTCGATATTTTGACTAAATCCCTTATTCGGAGTGTCGATGCAATGACTGTACAAAGTAATGTGCTGTAAATACTTTGTTGGTGTGTCTTATAGAATCCAGTTAGTTCACCAGCAGTCAATCTTCTCCAACACGGAAGAGCTTCGGCACATGGCATCAAGTAGAGACGTTCCACGACCTCTCTCCACGCTTCCTATGTTCAATGTCCGCACAGGACAGAGAACATCTCCGACGGAGATATCAGGAGATAGTGCCCGTGTTCCTCTTATCCTGTCCCAGCAATAAATGCACAGCACCAACCTCATAACTGCTCAACAAGGTATGTAGTAATTGAAGATACATGTATACAGTTCAAAATGTATTGAAAAGACTACCAAGGGAAGCTCCATCTGACTGAGACGCGCGTGTGTGTCTCACACGCACGCGCGTCTCACACGCACGCGCGTCTCAGTTTCCAGGCGGCGGGACGACGGGAACCCTGTCCGTCTCCGCTTCAGGGAAACGGATAGGGTTATCATTAGCCGGACGAGCGGGGAGGCGGTGGGTACCCCGGGTGACAGCCGGCAAGCCGGCGGGGACCCAGGGGAAGCGCCGTCGGAGTGGGGACGCGCGCGCATCTCGTCCCCTTTCGCAGATCAGATGGCGGCTGGCAGGGGATGGCAGATTGCAAATCTTCCACCATCCCCTGCAAGAGCGAGGCCGGCTCCATCTGTATTTTAATTTACCCGACATTGAATGGGAAAACGAAACAGGTAAATCAGCAAGAAGCAATGGGTTCTTAAGCTTACTTAAAGACCAGTTTATTACACAAACGGTGGAAACTCCAACTCGTGATGAGGCACTCTTGGACTTAGTTTTAACAAATAACACAGACTTAGTTTCAAACACAAAAGTAATTGAACAATTAGGGAACAGTGATCACAATATGGTTTCACTGGAAATCAACTTCAGTAAATTACATCAAAAAGGATCTGCAAAAATACTAAACTTCAGAAAAGCGAACTTTGAATTATTCAGGGAAGCCCTAACAGGAATTGGGTGGGAAACGGTTATGGAGGGAAAAAATGCAGAGGAAATGTGGGATACTCTAAAAAAGGTGCTTGATTCACTAACTATTGAATACATTCCTAAAGTAACTAAAGGTAAATTCAACAAAAAAAAGCCACCATGGTTGGACAAAGAAGTAAGGTCAGCTATCAACAATAAAACCAGAGCCTTTAAATTCTATAAAAATAACTTGAATGAGGAGGCGTTCGCAAAATACAAAGAATCAAACAAAACTTGTAAAGGGGTAATCAAAGCAGCTAAAATATTATATGAAGAGTGCATAGCCACTGAAAGCAAAACCAACCCAAAGAAGTTTTTTAAATACATAAATAGTAAACGTTTAATTAAGGAAAACATAGGCCCACTAACTGATACTAGTGGAAAAAGTGTTACTGAGGACAAGGGAAAAGCAAAACTGTTAAATGAGTTCTTCTCATCAGTATTTACTAAGGGAGAGCAGACTGTGGAACGAACATTTACCACAAACGGGACAAATAAGCCAGATATCATTGTGGATTTCACGCCGAAGGAAATAATACTGAGGCTAAACAAACTCAAAACAAATAAATCACCAGGGCCAGATGGGATTCATCCAAGGGTATTAATGGAATTAAGGGATGAACTAGCTACCCCCCTACATTATATCTTTAGCAAGTCACTATCGTCAGGTATAGTACCAAAAGATTGGAGAATAGCAGAGGTAGTGCCAATATTCAAAAAAGGGAAAAAGGAAGATCCCGCTAATTACAGACCCGTTAGTTTAACATCAATTGTGGGTAAACTATTTGAAGGATTTTTAAGGGATGGTATCCAGAAATATTTAGATCATCACCATCTACTCAGTGCTAACCAACATGGGTTCATGAAAAATCGTTCATGCCAAACTAATCTACTAGGGTTCTATGAAGAGGTTAGCAAAAACCTCGATAATGGAAATGCTGTAGATGTGATTTTCCTAGATTTCGCTAAAGCATTTGATACTGTCCCACACAAGAGATTGATTAATAAAATGGAGAACCTAGGATTGGGTGAAAATATCTGCAGATGGGTAGGTAATTGGCTATGTAATAGAGAACAAAGAGTGGTTGTGAATGGTGCTGTATCAGATATGATACCGGTACTAAGTGGAGTGCCCCAGGGTTCGGTTTTGGGGCCCATTTTGTTTAACATTTTTATTAACGATATTGGTATAGGGTTACTCAGCAATGTATCCATCTTTGTGGACGATACAAAACTTAGCAAAGTCATCAAATCATCAGAAGATGTCACCATGCTTCAAAATGATCTTGCAATTCTAGATGAGTGGGCAAAAAAATGGAAGATGAGGTTCAATGTAGATAAATGTAAGGTTATGCACCTTGGGAGACACAACCAGTGTGCAAGTTACAACTTTAGCGGAGAGGAACTGGGTAATTCCATACTTGAAAAGGATCTAGGAGTCCAAATAGACAACAAACTAGGATGTAGTGCCCATTGTAATGTAGCTACAAAAAAGCCAACAAAATTCTGGCATGTATTAAGAGGGGAATGGAAACTAGGGACTCGAGGGTAATTATACCACTGTATAAAGCATTGGTGAGACCTCACCTCGAGTACGGAGTACAGTTCTGGGCCCCACACTATAAAAAGGACATCATAGAATTAGAAAAAGTCCAAAGGCGAGCAACAAAGCTTATTAGGGGAATGGAGGATTTAAGCTACGGGGAGAGATTAAGCAATTTGGGACTATTTACATTAGAAAAGAGATGTTTAAGGGGGGACATGCTCAACATGTACAAGTATATCAAGGGCCAATATAAGGAACTGTCACACACCCTCTTTTCTACTAGAAAGGAATCTAGGACACGAGGGCATGAGTATAGATTAGAAGAAAAAAGATTTAATTCAGCTAGTAGAAATAATTTCTTTACGGTCAGAACAGTCAAACTCTGGAACTCTCTTCCCAGAGAGGTGGTAACGGCTGGCTCATTAAATGCGTTCAAGGCAAAGTTGGACAGACATTTACTGGAGAAAAACATCCATGGGTACAAATAAGAAATATAATTTGTCTGTAAAATACCAGAACCTACCAAATCAGCAATGGATATCTATACCAGGTTGAACTAGATGGACGCAAGTCTTTTTTCAGCCTTACCTACTATGTAACTATGTAACTATGTATGTTGTACAAACACATCAAACACACACAAGTATATTTTGTTTGTGCATGAAACAAGGTTTCAAAACATGAAACAGTTTGTGTGCTATCCCAGACACTGAATTTAAATGCCAAGCAATCATTTTCTTGCACATATTTAGTGCCAGTTACATACCATATTCCCAGAAGTGCCAGTTACAGATGTCCCCAGTAGTGTTTTTCGCAAAAACAAAAAACAAAAGTACATTTGGATAACGTATATCTGGATAAGGGATATATATCCTTTTGAGGTATTAGTTTATGCATATGCTTGTGTTTGACCATGGCTTCACTCTCATCGATGACTGTTATTGCTCAGTGCAACACATATTCGGGGAAATTTACTAAGATTGAATGTTGCTATGGGCAACCAATCAATATTTATTTAGCACCTTCTAGAACATGGGTCTTCAACCTGTGGCCCTCCAGATGTTGTGAAACTACATGTTCCAACATGCATTGCCACATTTTTTCCTATAAGAGCATGCCAAAACTGTCAGGGCATGCTGGGACATGTAGTTCCACAACATCTGGAGGGCCACAGGTTGAAGACCTGTGTTCTAGAACATAATAGATAGTATCTGATTGGTGGCCCATAGTAACATCCCCTCTGAAATAGAACTCCCATCTTAGTAAATTTCCCCCATTGAGTGTAAAGCATCTGGTTGTTCCTTTATTGCTCCTCTCCCTGATGCCACATTGAGATAATACATACCTCAGTTTCTTTCTAGGTCACTAAGTCATAAAATAGTGAAAACACAATCCAAATTCATCCAGTGGTTTTTGTGTTATGCCGGAAAGAACAGACAGACAATCAGACTGACACATTTTCTTATTGTCTTCATAGCTCAGAAATACTAGTACTATATTCCTAAAGAAATTCTAAGCACAGACACAACTCTTAGGGTGAGATTTAATGGGATGAGAGATTCAGAAAGTGAGAGATTTGGTGAAAAATCTACAGGTTTTTTAAAGCGGTAATCATTTACACTTCAAAATCAAACTGGTTTTGCAGTGTAAATGATTGCCGCTTTACAAAAACTGGAGATTTCTTACCAAATCTCTCACTTTCTGAATCTCTCCTCCTATTAAATCTCACCCTTAGAGTTTTATCATATGTATAGATGAGATCACTAAATCCAATGCTGGAGGAATGACTTTCCATCACTAACGGGCCCATTTATATGCTGCTAAATCCCCGAAAACACACGTTTTCGGGGTTTAGCCGCAAATATTAATAATTAATATTAAGTATCTCCTAAATGTATCATAGGGGGACCGCAGCAGGAATCTCCGATCCCTGCTGCGATCCTCCCTGCAGCGCCGCCGGCCGCGTCCCCCATAGGTTTCTATGGGGGATGCGAAGCTGCCCGATGTATCAACATCGGGCAGCCAGGCATCGCACCCCTGGGCTATCGCCATTCTGATACGGCGATAGCCCATTGTAGCCTATGGCTACACATCGCACTGCCGATCGGGGTCGGAGGGGGGTCAGCGCATAACCGCGCATGCGCAGACCCCCCAGCTTCCGGGTTAGGGCTTCGCAGGGACGGGCTCCTTTTGGAGCCCTGTCCCTGTGCCCTTAATATTGATACATTGCCCCGATATGATCGCATTTTACAATGCGATCCTGGGCGGTAATATTACGCCCAGATCGCATTGTAAATGCGATCATGATAAATGTGCCCCTAAGGCTGTGTCTACACATTGCCTTTTGACAAGTCCCTTTTAAAGGGACCTGTTTGGCAGAAGGAGACTGCAAATGTAAGTCTATGGCTGCGTCTACACATTGGGCAGTATTCAATGAGGCCAATTCACCATGTTTCACGGCGAATTTGTGCTATTTTCGCGGTGGAAGGTGATTTTTTGTGTCAGAAAGTGAATCACCCTATTCAACGTGCACTTTTCGCCGTCTGTGAACAGTGAATGACGGACAATTCGCCATCTGATAGTCTCTGCAATTCGCTGTGGTTTTTCAATGGGTTTTTCAATGTGAGTCTCTGTCAGTGTATTCAATGAGAAGATGGCGAATTGCTTTCTAAGTGATTTTCGCCGTGTGTCACCATGTAGCAATCGCCATCTTTTCATGGTGAAGTGGAATGTGAACTTTTAAAATAGAGTTTAAAAAAAAAAAATTGGCGGAAAAAAATCAGGAATTGTATTATCTGAAGGGGCATGCTATTTTTATTAATGTGCTTACACATAACAACCAGCAGGGGGCCGGGAGCCGAGAGACAATCATTACATATTCATATATTCACTGCTCCCGATCATTATATATGCACGATCGGGAGCAGTGCTAGCGGCTCCTACCCGGTACCCGGCTAGCTCTGCCTGGGACCCGGGGAGCCCTCCTACCCCCCACATTCATTCTGGGGCAGGCAGGGAGACTTCCATCTCCCTGCCTGCCGCCGTCCCCCGGCATTGAATACTGTGTCAGAGAGGGCTGGCAGCGAAGGCTCCAGCCCTCCGGAACACGGCGACTGTGCAGCGAATCCTAAACAGGATTCGCTGCACATCGCGATTATAGTCATTGAATACTGCCCATTGCCTTTTAGCAGGATGCAGTCGAACAGGAGCTGTTTAGAAGAATGCTTACTCAAGACTTACGTACAAAAGCCTGCTGCATCCTGCTAAACAGGATGGGTCTAGACCACCAGTTCTCAAATTTTGGGTCCTGTCCCCAAATTGGGTCCTGACCTTTTCAGCATGGGGTGTGACTCCGAATTGCTGACCATCAGGCTGATGACTTTTCTAATGTCAGTCAGCGATTCAAAGAGTCTAAAAAATCTGTTGGATTGTCTGTTATTTCTGACTCCTCCCATCATTTTGTGCCTCCACAATGCTGCCATGTATGTGCTGTTTGCTGACTACACATGTTCTGTGATGACCTTCTGTAGTAACTTGCTGGGGTCCTGAAATTATATGTATTGTCTGATGGGGTCCCAGAGCAAAATAGTTTGAGGACCCCTGATGTAGACATAAGAAGCTTCATACCTCTAAACAGGATCACGTTTAACTGCGTCCTGTGAAAAGGCAATGTGTAGATGCAGCCTGAGAGGCAATTAATGTAGTAGAGAATTATTAAGGTTTAATGACGCCATGTCCACTTTCTGGCTTTTTCTTGTTTCTTCACCATTAATGATTCTGAGCCTGATGAAGACGGTTGCCAGACGGGGTCCCGACAGTCGGGATCCCGCAGGCATTCACCCGACGTCGGGATCTCGACTGTCAAAACACAGACAGCCGGGTTCCCGACGGCCGTTGGCTATTTTCCCTTGTAGGGGTCCACGACCCCCATAGAGGGAGAATAGAATAGGTGGCGACCGTAGCGAGCCACCGTGCCCGCAGCAAGCCCGCAAGGGGCTTTGTTGCGCTTGCCATACTGTCTGGGTCCGGCCAGTTGTGATCCCGACGTCGGGATAATGACTGTCGGGATCCCGACTGTCGGACCCCTATACCACTCCCGATGAAAACATTGTTGCAACATTCTTTGTCCTGCAGTTTACTCATATATATATATTTTTCTTAGGCTATATTAATTCCATTTTCTTCTTAGGTTATGAAGCATACATACTTACATGAAGCAGATGTCAGGAGGCTGTTTATGGCACATGAATACTTCCAGGACAGAAGAAGCTGAAAATCATTATTGTAGTGTGTGTTTTAACTGCAATAAACAGTTATCAGAGCTGATTGAAAAAAAACAAATTAAACCAAACAATCACTCATCTCAACACTGTAGGCCTGATGCAGATGTGGTATTACATTGTGTGTACATTGCTCAAAACAGTGTTTGACTGGCCTACAGGGGCACAGGAAAAATCCCCGGTGGGCCCCACTCCTGGTGTGCGTGTTTTTCTGCCACCTACAATTAAAGGGATCAGATTCCAGACTGTGCACATGAATTATATACATTTTACATATGTTACACACTACACAGGACTGTGGTGCATCTTCTAGTGCATTGCTATGATTGATCTGATACATTATCATGCATGCACTAGCAGTGTTTTCTATACTATTTACTCTCTACTGTTTAGCCAAACTTCTGTGGAAAATGGCCGTACCCCCTCTGGAGACTGGCCACACCACTAAAGTGAGCCCCTATAACTTCATTCCCCTGTGGGCCCTTCATGCCCCAGTCTAATGCTGGCTTAAAAGATGTATACACAGAAAATGCCTAAATTCACTGATATGCCTAGTGAAGCAGCGACAACAAGCATGCATGTGTGGTTTGCTACAAGTCATCATTGTATTCTGTGTGTACTTGCACATGCCCTACAGTATACTAAGTGCTCTTGTGTCCAGGTCTGTATACATATGGGGCCCCCTCTCAGTGTTGCCGTCAGACCGCCATCCGCAGGTTTCTGGAGGTTGGCGATCTGGCGGGCGGGGACAGAACAACATTGACACATAAGCATCTCACATGCATGCACGTCCACCGCCGAGGATGGGGCGTGCGAGCGTCTCGATGTGCGCGTGCCCCATTCTGGCGCACAGTGGCGGACGGCGCGATGGGAGCCACTCTCATGTACAGTATGCTGCTTTTGCATTAACTTGTTCTCACAAAACCTTGCCTAAATAACAATGTTCCTTTACACCCAGTTCCCCCTCTTGGGTTGTAAAGTGTTGATGTGTTTTAAACAGGGGTAGTATGAGCCGGACAAAACAATAACAAGCAACAATATCTGGATTAGAACAATCTCTACATTACAGTTTGTGTTTGTTCCTCCAACTTGCTCTCACCTCCTCCTAGGTTTCAGTCACCTACTTCCTAGGTTTCCTCCTCGGATGCCCCATGCCCCATGAAAAATGGCTACACTGGGGGGGGGGGCTTCTTGTTTTACTTGGTGGCATTGCAGATTTAATATACCACCATATCTACACTACCTGTACTGGGGCATCATCCTTACACAAGGTAACGTCCAACCATATTGACAATGGAAATACATTAATTGCGATGAGCAGCCATATATTGGTTTCACATTTTTCCTCTCCTGCCAGGGGCAGATGTACTAAGGCATGGAGAAAGATAAAGTGGTGAGAGATAAAGTACCAACCAAGCAAATCCTAACTTTCTTTTTTAATACCTATTCTGTAATATGACAGCTAGGAGATAACTGACTGGTACTGTATCACTCAATGATGTGCATTTCCCCATGTGTTTGAAAAAAGACATGACAGATAGGAGCTGGTTGGTTGGGACTATGACACTTTTGTTGGTAAGCTGCTCAATCAGAGGTGGTTGGGACTATGAGCCAGATGCACTAAGCTTCAAAAGTGATAAAATGGAGAGTGATAAACAGCCACCCAATCATCTCCTGCCTGACAGTTTTCAAACACAGTCTGTGACATGGCAGGTAGGAGCTGATTGGCTGGCTGTTTATCCCTCTCCATTTTATCACTTTTGAAGCTTAGTGCATCTGGCCCTATATCTTCATTCAATTCATCTCCATCCAATACTTAGTAAATACACCCCAAGTTATTAAGTAAGACAGACAGCAATCAGATAGATAGTAATAAATCTTCAATTTATTTATAGTCAAATCCAACCACTACTGCATAATATAGTAAAACAGAATACAACATCATATTTTGGAGTGCATTTATTGTAATATTATTACATGATTATTTACAAATGACGCATGTTTTTCCATATTATATAATACATTAAGATACTGAATAATAGCCTTATGCAATTGTTTATTATGTATATGTCTATTGCTAAAGCCAGATACGATTATCTGTCCAATACAGTATTTCTGGTTGGAGCAAACATCTGGTAATGTATGGGAGCAAATGACAATTGACCTTTTTCCTATATTCTAGTAAATGGTACCTACCTGTTCCCCTAAATGCTGACTAAGGACCATTGCTGCTGCTCAAGCTGTACTGGGTGATACTTAAATGCCTACCAGCCCAAATATTACCATGTACATCTTAACATGTTGATTACATTTTGCAAACTAAGAACTAATATAATATATCTTCATTTTATTCTAGTGCTTCAAGTTCAGATATAGTTTTAATTTAAACTAAAATAAATCCACATTAGTAAATTGGTACAGCAGTGGCTGTCCTCTAGATTGCGATATTGTGTACCTATGAATTACTATTCCAGTGCTTCTTCTTAACCTAATGATCTAATGATGCTTGCTCTCTTCTATTCCCTCTTACATTAAGAGCATGTGATTTTTATTCTAAGTAGAGATCAAGGTGTCTCAACATACCTCATGTCCTCTTCTCTTCTGCACCTTCTTTTTCTTTTGCCCTGACCTTCTTTCCTCTGTTCTTTTCTAGATTGTGTCTCACAGTGTTTTTCTTCTGCAATCCCCTTCCTTTTTGTAGCATTCTCTGACTATTGACTCTCTGTTTCCCTCTGTATCCTTCTCTCCTCCTGTACACATCGGTAGCTCTCTCTTTATATATCCTCTGTTTATTTCCTATAGTCTTTGTCTTTATAATAGATGTTCTTTTCCTTTTCCTTGATGTGTCTTTCTCCCTGTATCTCTACATTATCCTGTCTTTTGGCAGCAACCTCTCAGTATCAGTGTATCACCTATGCAGATTGGTGCTTCTCTGTGTTGCTCCTCTCACTGCTTCTGCTTCGCTATGCTACTCTCATCCTGTCATTCTGATTATTTCCTGTTTGTAGCAGTGTTCCACTCTGTGTAGCCCTTTTCGTCTTTGCTGATGCCTATTTCTTTGTTAATGCCCCTGATCTTTTCTAAATATCTTACATCCCTTACACTATGCAGAATTTCCCCCCTGATTCTCTGTAGACCCAACACCCATTTTCGCTGTACCCTCCCCTACCATATCTATGTACTTTTACTTCATCTATTGGTAAATCATCTCTCGTTTGTTTCTGTAGATTGCAGTAAACTCAGATTCTCTATAAATCTCGTCTTTTCTCTACTTAGACCTCCCTTTCCCCTTTCTCAGCAGACTTCTACTTTTCTAACTAAATAATTCTTTGTAAATACCCTTATTTTTCTAGTTCCAGCTCCTGCTTGACTCTCTGATCAACACCCTTTCTTCCTATGTCTTTCCTGACTCCATGTACACAGGTTTTTCTTGTCTCTCAATAGGCTCTCAATTCCCTCAGTAGCCTCTCAATTCGCTTCTCTCTGTGTAGAGCCGTTCTCCTACATTTTAAAGATTTCCCCTTTCAATTATCTAAAGAGAACTCCCTTTCACTTGTCTATCAGGAGAATACCCCCCCCCCCCCCCCCAATCATTCCTCTATAGCTCTCTTTTGCCTGTCTATAATATTCAGTTCCTTCCACTCTATGCCACTATGTTTTTGCAGACTCATGAAAACTTTTCAGACCCATTGACAACTATAAATTCCCCCTCCGCTATCTCCTTGTGAGTCTCCTTTTCTCCTGGCTTTCCGAAAATCTAATTTCTCTGTAGACCCCCTCATTTCTGTTTGTAGCATTGCCATAATCCCCCTTCAGTTTTCCTTAAAACACCTCTTACATGTTTCTCTGTAAACGTCTTTGTTTCTCTGTAGATGCCATTGTCCCGCGTCTCCCTGTAAACCGATTCTTCTCTGATTGGATGCAGCTCACAACTCTCCCTGCCTATATGTTTTTTCATCATTAACCCTGAGTGGGAGAGAAAAGAAAATTGTCAATAAACATACCTTTTTTTTCACCATTATTTATACTCTCAGTTGGTCCAGCTTTGTATATTACTATACACAGATTTTTCTCTCCTTTGAGATATGCCTCTCCTCATTAAGATTTCTATTGACGCCTCTCTCCTCCTGTCTCCCCCTATGCTTCCTGTTTATATAACACCCCTCTCACTTCCAGACATACACAATGTTCCCTCTGTATAATGTGACAAAAAGCTTTTTCATTTAGAAGTTTTTAATCTAAAGGTCTCATATGGAGAGTTTCCAACATCAATAGGCTACAGTGTGTTCTCTGTCCCCATTAGTGCATCCTGTAATTGTGGGACTTGTGATAATTTAACCCTTACCATGCCAGATAATGAGCATGTAAATGTAATACAATAACAATGCAGAAAAATGTGAGGATCTTCAAATGAGAAATCTCAGCCAAAGTGTAGCAGTTGCCCCTAACAGCCAATCAGCTTATTTCTGTCATTTATCTAGCACAGTTTTAAAAAATGACAGAAGATGATTGGTTGCTACAAGACACTTCTCTATGTCATGTTTGATACATTCACCCCCTAAATGTTATGGTTTAAAGCTAATTTGACCATCCTCTGCTTTTGTAGCTGCGCTGAAAATACATTTGAACTTACAGGCAAAAGCTCTGTGTTAACATTCATTTAAATAAAGGTTCGTATAGTTAAATTCTAACCAGAGCAACTTCTGTGTAGCGTTTGTATGTTTTCCATGTTTGCATATGTCTTCTACCCCCCCCCCCCCTCTCTCTCTCTCTCTCTCTCTCTAACATTTATTTTATTAACAGTTATTTTTATAGTGCACACATAGGGCCAGATTCTCTAAGCTTCAAAAGTGATAAAATGGAGAGTGATAAACAGCCAGCCAATCAGCTCCTACCTGCCATGTCACAGTCTGTGTTTGAAAAATGTCAGACAGGAGCTGATTGGCTGGTTGTTTATCACTCTCCATTTTATCACTTTTGAAGGTTAGAGAATCTGGCCCACAATCCGTAACATTTATATGTGTGTATGTGTATATGTGTGTGTGTGTGTGTGTGTGTAAAGTTTAATAAAATAGATTATAGTTAAAGTGTTCTATCTGGCTTATATCAATGTGAAAATCAACTGTATACCAATATCTCAGTACACAATGGGGAAAATTTACTAAGATGTGTATTTCACTTCACATGTGCTGTTGCTCTGGGCAACCCATCAGATCATGTCTACTATCTTCTAGAGGGTGCTAAATAAATAAGTAGATTCTGATTGGTTGCCCATAGCAACATCACATGTGAAGTAGAATACACATCTTAGTAAATTTCCTCCAATGTCTTTTTGTCAAAGTTTTTTCATAACCTCTGGTAACGCTTCCTGACAATGGTTTATATAATTACCTAAAACAATGAGAATATTAAACTCCATCACCATGTTTTAGCAAGTAGTATAGTAAGCAAGTAGTAAAACCTGTGGAAATCACAAATGATAATTGTATTAATATTTTATGTTGAAATAAGGATATCCATTGTTAAATAAAAATGGGAGGACTGTTCTTTTACCGCAAAGTATTATGGGAATTTGATTGTCAGATGAGGCCGCCTCAGATAGCAGGGTGTCACTACAGACAGCGATTTGAAGGGGGAAACTTGAAAAGGTGGATCAGTTTTGATTCCGTGTTGCTAACATCAGCTATCTACATTGTAATATCTTCAAAGTCCAAAACTTCCAAAAAGACTCTTGTATGCAAAATTATAATATTTTCGGTGGTCGCACATATTATAAATCAAGACAGGCTGGGGTAATTCGGTGCATCCTATATACCTGTGTGCAGAAATTTCTTCATCACAGATTCTTGATGGCATTCTACTTCTGATGTTCCATATTCCTTCCAATGTCTGCCTTTGTACAATCCATACAGAGTCCTTGTGCCCCTACTCCTGTACAATCCATGCAAAGGATCCTAAAGAAGTTTGTATTATAAAATCCATGAAGGGGGTCCTTGGGCCCCTACTTCTGTACACTCCATGCAGTGGGTCCTTGGGCCTCTGCTTCTGTACAATCCATGCAGTGGGTCCTTGGGCCTCTGCTTCTGTAAAATCCATGCAGGGGATCCTTGGGCCCCTATTTCTACACATTGCAGAAGGTAGAGTGGATTTCTGCTTCTATGCAGTTCATACCCAGGTCCTGTGAATACTGTTTTTTAAACAAACTTCTGTGTTTATAGTACCCTTGGTCTATCTTTCCCTTGCTGGCATTGGCTTCTCTCAGAAACTGAGCTCTTTTCATCATCCTCATCTCATGTCATCACAAGGGGTGGAGCTCAGGGTACAATGCCCTCATTATACCATGTCCGACATACCAGAGTGCGATTTACAGGGAGACGAGGAATGTTATGTGTATTTTCTACCTCTCTTCTCTCGTATAGTATTGCAAACGCACACTACTTTTGTGCAGTACTTAGATGGGTGAGCATTTCTGTGCATTGCATTAGTGAGGACTTACTTATATGCACCGTACTGCTGGTGAGCATTTACCTTTGTGCAGTACATTAGTGATCACTAACTACAGTCCATAGGGTGAATATTTACCTTTGTGCAGTACATTAGTGATCACTAACTACAGTCCATAGGGTGAATATTTACCTTTGTGCAGTACATTAGTGATCACTAACTTCAGTCCATACGGTGAACATTTACCTTTGTGCAGTACATTAGTGATCACTAACTACAGTCCATAGGGTGAACATTTACCTTTTTGCAGTACATTAGTGATCACTAACTACAGTCCATACAGTGAATATTTACCTTTGTGCAGTACATTAGTGATCACTAACTACAGTCCATAGGGTGAATATTTACCTTTGTGCAGTACATTAGTGATCACTAACTACAGTCCATAGGGTGAATATTTACCTTTGTGCAGTACATTAGTGATCACTAACTTCAGTCCATACGGTGAACATTTACCTTTGTGCAGTACATTAGTGATCACTAACTACAGTCCATAGGGTGAACATTTACCTTTTTGCAGTACATTAGTGATCACTAACTACAGTCCATACAGTGAATATTTACCTTTGTGCAGTACATTAGTGATCACTAACTTCAGTCCATATGGTGAATATTTACCTTTGTGCAGTACATTAGTGATCACTAACTACAGTCCATAGGGTGAATATTTACCTTTGTGCAGTACTTAAGCGATCATTTACTTTACTACAGTACAAGCAGTGAATACTTAACTTTGTGCCTTTCACAGTAGAGTACTTTTGTAATTAAATTAATAAGCACTTAAATGTGTCCTACAGTACAGTACACAGGTGATCAGTATTCAGTTGGCTACTGCGCAAACGTATTGAATACATTTTTACCTGTGCACTGGATCAATGGACAGTCAAGCTAAATAAAGAGATGTTACCCTCATGCTAAAAAAAAACAACTAAAGAGGTAAGTGCTCCTTAAAAACTGTAAGCGATCCCCTAAGTTTTCAGTGAATTGAACAATTGTAAGTGCTTACCATATACTGTACAAAACTAATAAATTACAGTATGTGTGTATTATACAATGAAAGGTAGATATCTAAAGTACAAGCATAAATGAACTGGGTAAAGACAGGCACTTAACCTTGTACTATTTCAATGTATGTGCTCATTCTTCCACTTTACATTGGTACGTGGTAACCTTTATGCCCTACATTAGTAAGCACTTACCTGTGTTCAGGGAAACTTACCTTTGTACAAATCGTAGGAAATGCTTTTGTATAGAACATAGTTGATTTTTTCGGGTTGGGATCATTTGGTCTACAGCATGATGGTCGACATGGGAAAAGGTCAACATGGGTCTAGGTTGACATGGGAAAAGGTCGAAAGGTCATTAGTTCGACAGGTCGTTAGTTCGACAGGTCATTAGTTCGACAATGTCTAGGTCGACAGTGAAAAGGTCGACATGGGGTTTTTCACTGTTTTTTGACCTGAATGTCAACCCAGTCAACATGGACACAGTTTAAAGTGCACCGCATCCCCTCGCATCGCTCGCTGCGCTCACAATGCGTCGGGCACACTATTTTATTCTCCCACCATGCCCTAGTGGATGGTAGGGCAAGAAATACCACATGTTGGCTCAAAAAACAGTGAAAAACCCCATGTCGACCTTTTGACTGTCGATCTAGACACTGTTGATCTAATGACCTGTTGAACTAACGACCTGTCGAACTAATGACCTGTCCACCTTTCAACCTGTCAACCTTTTCCTTTGTCGACCTAGATCTATGTCAACCATTTCCCATGTCGACATAATGGTGTCGACCTAATGACTGTCTACCATCATGCTGTAGACCAAAAGACTGCATCACGATTTTTTAAATTCAACATATTGATCAACATTTACCTTCATAGAGTGCACTGAATACTTACTTTACCTTTGAGCAATTATTTTCATGTAGTTCACAGATAAGTACTTTGTGTAATGATAAGCATTTTATACAGTACACATATGAGCACTTAATTTTGTGCAATTCTCAAATAAGCACTAACATTACAGTATGTACTATGGGCGGGATGTATTAAAATACATCGCCGCCCATCGCCGCCTGCCCGTCGCGATGCCAGCGCATATGTACTAACATATGTGGCTGGCATCGCAGTGCGGTGACGGAGACCCCCGCGATACCTGTACTGTGGTGTGTGGAGGGTCTCCGTCATCTCCCTGCCACCTGCCTCTCCCCTCACGACGTGGACAGCTAAGCAGGCTGTTCCTGGCACCTCCTCCTCCCCCTGCAGCCGGAAGGACATCCAGCTGCGTTACTAGGGGGAGGAAGTGCTTACCTTCCGGGTCCAGGGGGACCTGGACTAAGGTAAGTCAGAGGGAGGGGGAGAGGGGGGTCGGCAGGTTTGCGGCAGAGGCGTCGGGCAGCGAAAAGAAGCCCATAGGCTTCTATAGGGTATCGCAACCCAAAGGTGGCGATACCCTACACTGCGGTAACGTGGCGGCAGGGTTTTAATACATAGGAAAATGCGGTAAAACAGGAGTTTTACCGCATTTTCCCCTCAGTACATCCTGCCCTATATATGGATAATCACTTTAATCTGGGCCGTACATGGATGAGAACAGCATGGAGATAATCAGAGGTAAGTACATGGATGACCATGAGCACTTATAGTGCATTTCTTCCATACCCATGTGAACACTTACCATTTTCAGTGCACAGGGGAACATTTACCTCTGTGCAATACACAGATAAGTACTAAGCTTTGCACACTTACCTTCATACATTACTTGGAAAAATATATTTGTACAGTACACTGTTTAACTGTTCACATATATACAGTACACCAGAGTAGCACTCATCTTTATTCAATACGTGAGTATAGAGTGTCAGACTGGTGCATGAAGGACCCACCAGGGGAATGCAGTGGTAGGGGCCCATGTTTAGAGGTGTGGCCAGTCTCCAGAGGTGGCATGGCCAGCCAGTACAAAGCTTTGGCTAAACATTAGAGTGGTGTTTCCTAACCTTGGTCTTCAAGGCTCACCAACAGTCTAGATTTTAGTGATAACTAAAATTGAGCACATATGGTTAAATCAAAATAACTGATGTAATAATTAAATAATCTATGCTCAAGTATAGCTATCCTTAACCACTTTGGTGGTATGCCAGGAAAAGTTTTAGGCTGCTGCAGTGGGCTCTCCTGAAAAATTTCTGGCCACGTCACCATCCAGCATCAACTCCCCATTGCTCCCCCTTCGCCAATGGTCGTACACTGAGCCCCCAGCAGCCGCACTCCCGCTCCCAAGCCCTCTCCTTTGTCGCCGAGCACTCCCCATTGCCACCGAGCAATCATGGTCGCCACTCACAGAAGTTCAGAAGCACTCAGGCATTCGGGTGCCCAAACACATAAGCGCACCTGAGCCCCTGAGTGTCCCCAAACATCCCAGAGATGCCACGCACAGCTAAAGCCATCGGAAGCAGCCCTAAGGGAGCAGGATCTGCTGTAAAAGATCTGCGGCTGTAGCTTCAGTTGTGATTTTTTTCTGGGGCATGACAAACCTTCCCTGAAAAGTTTGTCCTGCCCCAGCAAAACCCACTACTGTGCCTTGAGGACTATAGTTGGGAACCCCTGCTTTATAGAGTGCATGGTTATATATAAAATATAGTAAATACCATACCTTCCAACTGTCTCGTTTTTTGAAGGACCGTCCCATTTTTTGGGGAAGACCCCACATCCCGCATGGGGCCAGCAGTGTCCCTGCCCGGTGCTGCAAAGTGGAAAATAGATGCTGTGCACATGAGCACAGCAACTATTTAGAGAGGCAGAAGGGCAGGGTGCATGGCCAGCAACTTACACAGCGCTGGCCATGCCCCAGTAGTGAAGGAAAATAGAGACGTGGCCTATGATCATACCCCCATTTCAGTCTATGCTGTGCGAGTATCCCCGTTGCTGATAGGAAAATGTTGGTAGGTATGAAATACTGTAGTGTAATGGAGTGCCGGTTTTTACCTAGGTAAAATTTGTGACTGTAGTGAAGCCAGATGACTGTGACCGGTAGTGACTTCCTATTGGAAGTCTGACCTGCCAATCACCAAGGCAGTCCCATATTAAGGTGTTTCCTCCCTCTGGGATGCCTTTCTGTGGGCTGCCATGCAAAATCGGAGATTTCTGAGCTGGGCGAGAGAGCCAGTACACTGCTGGGGACAGGCTTTATGCGCTAGAACAGGTTGTTGCTAATGTGCGGCTTAATCAGTAGGACAGCAAGCAGGGGAGGAGAAGAGGGCGCGTCTTCTTGTCCACGGTGATGAGCCTGACCAAACCGCTGCGCTGCTGGTCCTCTGTGTTGTTGGGTACTTTTAGTCTCATCCTATGACAGCGGCACGCCTCCTGCCATTCCATTGCCCGGCTCCCGACTGCTCATCTCCTCAGCACGGGACAGTCCTCTCCTGCACAGGGCACACTGCCTCCTGCTTGGCTTCCAGCTGCACCCATCTCCCGGGATCTAGCCAGCCGTTCATCATCTATTTTGAAGCTACATATGCCCAGGAGCAGTGAACAACATCTCCCTTCTTGCCAGGTAACACTGCTGCCCATAGGTGCTGGTTTATGTTTTTGCTGGTGGGTGCTCAAGCCAAAAATATAGGGGAGTGGCTACATGGGGAAGGGGCGTGGCCTCAAAATAATACCAATTTATATTACACAGCACAATTGTCTCCAATATTCAAATTACGTCAGCAGAGTTCCCCTTTTTACATATAACAGCAGCAGAGTCCCCCTTTTTACACATTACAGCCGCAAATTAGCAAGTTAATATGGTGGGCCAGCAGCGGGACTCGGACCCGTGGGTGCTCATCAATTTTCGTGGGTGCTCGGGCCCTTGAGCACCCACAGAATCGGCACCTATGCTGCTGCTATTTGGGAGATCCAAAGATAAACTGAACTCCCGACCATACGTGGTATCTTCCTGGTATCTTCAAACAGAAGGCCTGTCTATATAGAGGACTGAACATGTGATTTGTTATTATCCTCCAGCATAAATAACATAAGGGCTACATGTATTTTATTAATTTATATTAATACTTCAAAACTAAAAGCACAAGCAGCCAGCCCAAGTTACTAGCACTAGCAGCCAACCCCTGTCCCATTCCCAGCAGAGCCTGTCTCTGCAAGTGATGGCCTACTTCTGTAGCCTGATCACTAGGTTACTATAATACCGTTAGCCCTACCTCTGGCTCCTCTCTGATTACTTACATCAGAGGTGTTTAGCTTGTTGTTATGCGTTTCCTTTTTAGTTAAGTATGTATTTTTTGTACTGTTTCCTAGCAGGGCGCCCACTAATCAAATTGCTTAGCGGGCGATTCTGCGTAAGAAAATCGCATTGCATGCAGTTTTTGCGTGCGATGCGATCCGATATAAATTTCCTATGTCATTTATTCACTGCTCTTTTTTGCCCCGGGCGGTGCAATGCGATCGCATCCCACCACAAAAGAGGGTGCTATGCCATTTACTTTACTATACACTTATATGAGATGCTATAAGATTGAGGAACCCCCCACTATCCACGCCACCCCGAAGAGTGGCGAGCGGCGGTGGAACGCATCCTCCTGACCTTTTCATACCCCCACTATCCACGTCGGCGTGGAGTTGATTTTATATAGTGTGGCGAGCGCAACGAGCCACCGAGCCGGAAGCGTGGCGAGGGGACGCGGAATACATGTAACATAATCTACGTCCCCTCGCAGGGCTCGCTGTGCTCACCTCGCTGTGCTCGCCTCGCTGTGCTCGCCTCGCTTTGGGCTCGGTGGCTTGCTGCGCTCGCCACACTATATGAAATCAACTCCATGCCGACGTGGATAGTGGGGGTATGAAAAGGTCGGGAGGACGCGTTCTGCCGCCCCTCGCCACGCTTTGGGGTGGCGTGGATAGTGGTGGTGGTGGTGGGGGGTCAGTAAAACCTCATTGTATGTCATACAAGTGTATAGCTAATGGCATGGAATTGCACCCTATAAAATCGCATGCAATCACATGCAATTTGCGGGAGGTGCGATGCGATGCGATCCCCTGGAGCCAACAGAGCAGTGAATATATTACATTAAAAAATCGCATTGGATCGCACGGCACTAAAACGGCCCATGCGATGCGATGCAATGCGATTTCCCTACGGTAGCGTACGCAAGAAATCTGGGCGCCCTGCTAGGAAACAAGTACCGTATTTTTTTGTCAAACAAACCTTTCAAAAGTAAAAACATGTGTCAAATATATTTAAATTAGCAACTTTTTTATAAACAGAAAACCATGTGCATTCATACTAAAAGTAATACATATTACAGGGACTGTGGGTAATGGTTATAATAGGCACATGAAACAGTAGCGGGTAGAGGAGCTAGAGGTGGGCAAGTAAGAGTCACCTTTGTACCCGGGGGGCTGGCGAGTGGGTATTGGTGAATGTGGGAATATGGGGAGGGGGGTGTAGGCTGACGGTTTGCCTTGGGTGCTGAGATGCCTTGCACCGGCCCTGTGCACGCGCTGGTCCCGGTGCCTGTAATTTGTATTGTACAGGTGCCGTGCCAAGATTCCTTCTATGGGCTGTTGCTAGGGGTGCCACCTTTGTGTTGAGAGATTCCTGGACATTGGCCCACCCCTAGAACCACCCACAGCCTGCCCCTTGACCCATCCACAGCCCCACCACCTTGGCCTGCCTTATCTTGTTTTTTTTTTTTAACCCTTGCTTTAATACTTTTTGGGGATTTTGCACACTGTAATGCCCCTTACACGTTACGTCACAGACCATAATGCCGCTTACACGTTACATCACACACCGTAATGCCCCTTACACGATACATAACACACCGTAATGCCCCTTACACGTTACGTCACAGACCATAATGCCCCTTACACGATACATCACAGACCATAATGCCCCTTACACGTTACATCACAGACCATTATGCCCAAAATGATCTGATATATTTATTTTTCCTTCCCCTTACATTTTTTTCACATTTATTGCCAGATTTTATTTTACGGTACTCTTTACCTAGAACGGCGCCCACGATTGAAATCGCGGGCATCGCGGGTAAAATCGCGGTAATCGCGGCATAGCGGGTAAATCGCGGGTAAATCGCGGGTACATCAAAATCGGGTACCCGCGATTACCGCGATTTTCCCATAGAGAACAATGTTAAAAAGCCTGATTGACCGCGATTTTAGCGTTAAATGCCTCAATGCCCGCGATTTTCCCATAGGAATCAATGTTAAATGGGCTACAGAGCCCAAATAGCCCCAATTAACCCTTAAATGTCCCCCCAATTTTTGTACGCCACCCCACGATCCACGCCAACCCGAAGCGTGGCGAGCGCAGCGAGCCCGCGAGGGGCGGCGGTACGCGTCCTACGACCTTTTCATGCCCTACTATCCACGTCGGCGTGGAGTTGAGAATAGAATAGTGTGGCGAGCGCAGCGAGCCACCGAGCCCGAAGCGTGGCGAGCGCAGCGAGCCCCGCGAGGGGACGCGGATACCTTCACAGTTATACGCGTCCCCTCGCGGGCTTCACAGGTGTCCGCGTGGCCACGGACACCTGTGAAGCCCGCGAGGGGACGCGCTTACCTGTGAAGGTATCCGCGTCCCCTCGCGGGGCTCGCTGCGCTCGCCACGCTTCGGGCTCGGTGGCTCGCTGCGCTCGCCACACTATTCTATTCTCACACCACGCCGACGTGGATAGTAGGGCATGAAAAGGTCGGAGGACGCGTACCGCCGCCCCTCGCGGGCTCGCTGCGCTCGCCACGCTTCGGGTTGGCGTTGATCGTGGGGTGGCGTTAAAAATTTGGGGGGACATTTAAGGGTTAATGGGCTCTGTAGCCCATTTAACATTGATTCCTATGGCCAAATCGGGTGGATTGAGGCATTTAACACTAAAATCGGGTCCATCGCGGCTTTTAACATTGCTTCCTATGGGAAATCGGGAGCATCGCGTCGCGGGCATCGCGGGTACGTTTATGGCCGGCCGCGACGCGACCGACGCGATTTTTCAGGTTTAACATGGTTTTCAATGGGAAAATCGCGGGCATCGCGTCGGTCGCGTCGCGGGCAGGCATAAATGTACCCGCGATGCCCGCGACGGGCGCCGTTCTAGGTAAAGAGTACCTATTTTACTATCCAGGGACAGGTGTTGTGCGGAGTAAGGAGGTTGCAGAGCAGCGCAAAGTCTTGTCTTCAAATTCTGTGGATGTAAAGGCTTAAGGGAAATTGTAGCAAATATTCTAAAGCAATTAAAGGCAACTTTATACACTTTGGGGGCCACAAACAAGTCATTTCATACCTCTTTGTGGCGAGCTCAGAGACTTGGAAACCTGCAATCACAGTGCACTAGGCCAGCGGGAAGCGGGGGAGGAGCTGGTGACTTGAGCCTGATCCTCTCTCCGCGTGGTCATGTGCGTCCAGTACATGATCACCCTGCATCTCCCCTACATTGCATCACTGTGCTCTCCCCCCTGTACAATACCTGTAAAATCACACCCACTGTACTGCTCCTAAACTGAGCACTACCCTATATTCAGGTCATGCTTGTCAGCCCCACCCTCCTGCTTTCCTGAGCTGTAAAAAAAAGTTCTCTCTTAATGTACATTGTAGATGAGGACTTGACAGGAAGAGCTTGTCACTTTCTCCCTCAAAATTCTACAGTAAAGAAAATGATGTTTTTTCCTTTATGAGCATGGCGCTATACTACACACTGGTAGCCCAAGGATAGAAGTTCTTTATAACTAACCTGGATGACGTTACCAATACTCTTATGTTGTCCTACTTGATAAGTGAATTTTTACTGCAATATGCAGCTGTGAAGCAAATAAGAACAGTTTTCATTCCTCACTCTGCCTCTCCAAACAGCACAGTTGGACTATTGCTTGGAATCTTTATACTCGCTCAGCAGATACAGTATGTGTGGGATAGGAAGGGGAAAAGGGATAAACTGGAGAAAAGGAAAGCTTGTGTGGATGTGTGCAGTGCAAGGTTCCTTTGTTACAAAGAAAAATGACAGACACAATGTGAATGTGACAAGTTAAACAACCTTATACTTTATTTGACTATTATGGAAAAAGCACACATTTAGATGACCTCTCATGGATTCCTGGCTGAGTGTGCCACTGCTAGGGGTTCACATCTTATATCACTATAGCGGAAATTACAATATTTAGAGTTTGCCTAGGACAGGTCCCACTTCAAATCAATGCAGCCAGCGTGCTTAATAATTGTCCTATTTTTACTGTGGGCCTGATTCAGACATGGGCACTTTAATTAACAATTTGTACCCCCCCCCCCTCCAAAAAAAAAAAAACAACAACAAAAAAAAAACTACCGTATATCAATTTGTCAGTAACAATACTGTATTGAGCTAAAATATTTAATGGGTGGTGCCTTGATGATACAATTCAATTCTTTTTTTGTGGCATTACCCAGTGGCCCACCATCTGTCCCCACACTCCCTGCCCACCATCTTTTCCCCCTTTCTCTGCCCAGCATATCTCTCCTCTCCCTTCCCAGTATCTGTCCCCCCTCTCCCTGCCCAGTATCTGTCCCCCCTCTCCCTGCCCAGTATCTGTCCCCCTCTCCCTGCCCAGTATCTGTCCCCTCTCTCCCTGCCCAGTATCTGTCCCCCCTCTCCATGCCCACCATCTTTCCCCACACTACCTACCCACCATCTGTCCCCGCTTTCCCTGCCCAGCATATCTCTCCTCTCCCTGCCCACCATCTGTCCCCACACTCCCTGCCCACCATTTGTTCCCCCTTTCTCTGCCCAGCATATATCTCCTCTCCCTGCCCAGTATCTGTCCCCCCCTCCCTGCCCAGTATCTGTCCCCCCTCTCCATGCCCACCATCTGTCCCCACACTACCTGCCCACCATCTGTCCCCGCTTTCTCTGCCCAGCATATCTCTCCTCTCCCTGCCCAGCATCTGTCCCCCCTTTCTCTGCCCATCACCCCCTCTCTGCCCATCATCTTTCCCCCTTTCTCTGCCCATCATCTCTCCCCCTTTCTCTGCCCAGCATCTGTCCCCCTCTCACTGCCCATTATCTGTCCCCCATCCCTCTCTACCCAGGACACAAGCACCTATCCCCACCTCCCCAGAATCTGTCTCCTCCCCACCCTCTCCCTGCATCTGCAGCTCTCTCTCCTTACATATGTACCACCATCTCCCTGCCCAGCATCTATCACCCTCTCCCAACCCAGGATCTGTCACCCTCTCCCTGTCCAGAATCTCTCCCCCCTCTCTTTGTCCAGCTTATTTCCCCTCTCTCTGACATATTCCCCCTCTCGCTGTCAGGGGAGCTCAGTGCATACAGTGCCTGCAACCCATGGCAACGAGCATGTAACCCCTGACAATGAGCATGGAAACCCCTGGCAAAGAGCATGGGGGGAGCGCCAGAAAGTTTTTTGGCAGGGGGCACAACATTTCTAGTTACGCCACTGGCATTACCCCTGCTGCACAATGACATAAGTCCTGTAATAAAGAAGTTAGGTAGGGATGTGAGACTTGTTTATGATCTCCTGGAGAGTATAAGCAAAAACTTGGTAAGGACGCAAAGACTATTCTGAATGCAGCTAAATTATGTATTAAATGAAGCATAAATGTGCTGTGATATCAGTGTTTATAATGTGTCCGTGTAGTTTTATGTTTTTGTTACTTTGTTATGAATGCTCTATCATACAATGTACTGGGGAGGTCTCTACAGACGTCATGGGAATTAGCTTTTTCTGTGAGAACACTCCTAATAAGGCAACACCTCTAAATAATATCTTCTTCCCTTGATACTGTACATTTTTAAATAAGGACAGCAAATACAGTTATATTTTGTTTTGTGCAGTGTAAATATTGGCTGTTTTTGCATGTAGCCCATATTGTTACACGGCTTTATTTTTACATTGCAATTTAGATTTCAATTTGGACATACCCCACCCATGTCTCAAGGGGCCTACACACAGGGAGATAAGCATTCAGCACAATGCTAGATCACTCAGAGCGCACAAAGTGCTTAGCACACAGCAATGAGCAATATGTCAGGGCCAGCGTTCTCCATGAGGACTCTGACCTGAACACCGGCGATTATAGATTTATCCAGCATGCTGGATATTGATCACTGGGGCGAAATTGACACTCAAGGCCATGCATCGCTATCGCTATGTCCCTTCACATGGAGCGATGCAGGGGCATTTGCTAAGTGATTACGTGTGTAGTCCCCGAGTCTCTCTGCATATGTTACATTTGCCCCATCAATAGATCAACATGGTTTTGCTCAATTGCATGCGTTTTTGCTTCATTCACAAACATTAATCTGACCCTATATCACAAAACAGCATTTGTGTTTAAAAACATTATTTTACAGCCAGGCCCGCCGCCTAAAATGTTGGGGCCAGGAACTGAGCTTCAGTCCGGGCCCCCAGCAGCACAGCGCCACCCCCCGCCTGCACCCACGTGCACCCTACCCCCATTACTTACTAGCATCCAGCAGCAGCGGCAGCGGCATCATTGCCGGCTTCCTCCTTCACAGTCCGGAGTGCACAGTGCAGCCTGCAGAGCACCGAGCCCATCTGTGTCCTAGGCTCGGCGCTTGCAGGCAGCTATTGTGCGTGCCTGGCTGGGGTCACCCGGGTGGGGGAAGTCCGGAGGCAGGGTGCAGGCGGGTGTGTGTGTGAGCCATGCTGCTGTGGGCAGCTACCCGGGCCCCTCCAGAGGCTGGGGCCCGGGACAGCTGTGCCCACAGCTCCCCCCTGTCGGCGGCGCTGTTTACAGCTTTGTAATACCCACTACTGTCTCTTTCCTTTAACATGATGGACAGCCAACCTCTATCATTGAAATAGAAAATGAAATTTGGCAATTCGTTACATACCAAATTTATGAGAGTTTTGTGCTCTGACGGCCACTATATGGCGTCTGACTGAGCGATTCAAGTGTTGCTCTGCCGCCAGCGCTGACATTACTCTTTTGTTGTTATGTCTTTTTGACAGGCTAGTAACTAGTATTTAATAAAAACTCTATTAAACCTTAAAGGATTTGAATAATAAAACACACAGTTAGGGGTTTATTTACTAAGATGGGACTTATTTATTTAGCACCTTCTAGAAGAGAATGGATAGAATCTGATTGGTTGCAATGGGCATCTTCAATGGAACTCCCATCTTCATACATTTACCCTTTAGTGTGCCCATTCCTATAAATTACTGGGGCCATGCCTACAATTTTACAAGTTTCAATCCTCTCAAGTGCCATGAACTCTGCTCCTAATAGGATACATATATCGTTTATTTTAAATATTTTCTAACATAAAGCAATACATTACAAAATTCTGTTACATCTATAGGCAAACGCAGTAGGAGTTTACAGTTGTCCGGATACCCCTCTTCTCTTGGCAAGTGGCTCAAATTATGACAACAATAACAATGGTGTATAATAGGATAACTAAAGCTGCTGCGCCATTGTGCAGTTTAATGGAAAGAGCAGAACTGCTGCACATGTCTAATGGTAGCAGTGTCTTCTACAAAATATGCTGTATATGTGTGTGTCCTCAATCAGTGCACTGGACCAGAGAATATTTTCCAGGAAGAAAAGGCAGGAGCCTTTCCATAAGGTGGGAGAACGTTAGCTTAGAAACTTTAGTGCTGGTTCTGTTATGTTTGTGCATTTAATTATTATGGTATATATATATATATATATCTCTTGCACTTGCTCCAATGTTCTGCAGAAAGGAAGATTGCTGTCTGCTTTTGGACCCCCCCTCTAGTAATCCTGCCTTTGCAACTGGTGGCAATCAACGCTGCGGGCAATCACGCTGCGGGCACGGTGGCTCGCTATGCAAGACACCTATTCTATTCTCCCTCTATGGGGGTCGTGGACCCCCACAAGGGAAAATAGCCGACGGCCGTCGGGAACCCAACTGTCTGTGTTTTAACAGTTGGGATCCTGACGTCGGGTGAATGTCTGTCGGGATCCTGACTGTAGGGACGCTGTCCGGCACCCGTCTGATAGTTGTGTATGTCTCTGTAGCAAGAGGCGCTGCCAGTGGATTTTGCAGTACAAATACTGACATTTGTGACCCTGACATATTTTCACACTGCATACAAATTCGCATCTGTGAAGGCAATTGTGGAATCAGAACTTGTCAGCTATTTCTGCATGTGCAGAGGCTGGAAGTGACTGAGCATGCTCAGAGGAAGCCCTTTCCCTGCTGTATTGGGAGCAGAAGGGGGTCCTAGGGTTATATTTGCTAAACTGCATTTGGTTTTAAGTGAATGTGTTGCACAGACATCCACTCAGATTCTACTTATTATTTATCTAGCACCTTCCAGAAGATAATAGCTGGAATCTGATTGGTTGCTATGGGTGGCGAGCTGTTACCCACAGCAACCAATCAGATTCCAGCTTCTGTAAACTTGTAAACTTTAGTAAATATTTAGATTGGATTCAGTACAAGCCAGGCATATATATACTGTACACTGTAATGCCCCTACTTCCAATCAAAGAGAACACTGCTATATATAATACATAGTCACAAGGAAAAAGATCAATGGAGGGAAATAACCTTTTCATGAGGGAAGCATGTCGCCCTGGTCAGCCACTTGCCCATACACCTTCAACAGTGACACAATGTTGACTTGGGTTTAGGCATGACATCATCAAACAATTACTACTAAATTGAGTACATGAGATGAAACTTACAATTAAATAATACAATTGTACTTGATAACATTTCAAGAATTATAGATAAGGAAATATTAGAACAGGACTGTACACGGGATACATATACCAGGGGTCAGGATAAGGGTGGTCAAAAGAATGAACCGGCATCCCGATATAGATAATCCCGATAGGGGCTCTGGTAGTAAGCTAACTCTCTCCCCCAACCCAGAAGTGGATTTAGACCTTATGGGGCCCTAGGCAAGATGCCAGTTTGGGGCCTGCCCAACACAAAGCACTATATTTTTGTTGCTGATTGCAGGTGGCATTGATAGATTACATTGGCATGTGCACAGTCTACTTATAAATGCGCAGCTGCGTGCACAGATCTGAATCAGGCTCTCTGTATTTTGGAAGTAGGCCTAATACCTTTTACATACCTTTTACAGTCACATTTAAAGTAAACTGTCTGCTCACATACAGTCAATGAAACCATTGTGTGTGTCCAAACCTTTTTTATGCTTTCAAAAAAGATCCAAGGGAAGGTTTGTGTGATGTCATGGCGTCACGCAGTAGTCTTGTAATGTTCCTCGCGAAGTGACCCTCTCCAGGAGGGACACAATGCTCTGTTCCTGGACATCCTTCCTAATGTATGATTGATATCACCTGTGTTGAACAAGTTAATTGATATGAAAGGTGTGTCACCACAGGTGATGGTAATCATACATTAACAGGGAAGTCCAGAAACAGAGCAATGTGTCCCTCCTGGAGAGGGTCATGTTGTGAAGTATGCCACATGGAAGAGAATAGCATTTACATTTAGAGTCATCTATTCAGTTGATGTAATGATTAGATGTATGTATGTATGTATGTATGTATGTATGTATGTATGTATGTATGTATGTGGTGTTATATATGAAATACAGGAGCAGTTGGAGTAAGACTGCTCAGGATTACCAAAATAGAAATACAAGTGAAATAATTAGCTCCACCTGTGGATCTTTTAAAATGTGTCAGTGAGTAATAAATGCACCTGTGCACCTGCAAGGTGACCTGGAAACTGTGAACTGTGTGGGGGAGCTGAGGACCGAGTTTGAGAACCTCTGGCATATCTTATGTCCTGTGCAGACTAGCTCAACTCTTTCTAATTTCCATACATAATACAACAAAATATATGTAATTTGTAAGTTAGGGTAATAAATTACTTTCTAAATGTATATTTTATGGGTGTGGTATATTAACTCAAAGATATCTAGGTTGACATGCACAAGATAGACTCTGGAAAAGGGTCAACATCAACAAAAAGTCAACACTGAAAAGGCAGACACATAAAAAGGTCAACATGAACTTTTGACTTTTTTTGGTGTCAATGTTGATACCTGATCATTTGGACACTAAGAATTAGTGTACCCTGTCCCCTTGCATAGCTCGTTTCACCAGATGCCTCGCTGCGCTTAGCACCCTTTACAGCTCTCCGTCAATTGGATGGTAAAGTTAAAAATGTTAAAAAAATCCCTAAAAATTCATGTCAACCTTTCCATGTGACTTTTTGTTTGTATCGACCTTTTGACCATAATGACCATGTGTCTGTTGACTATATGTTGTCAACTTACTGACTGTTGAACCAGACATTGTCTGTCCACCAGCCAGATACCATATTTTATTAGTTTCCCTAATCTACTGTAAAATCAACTCATCTAAAAGAATTTCCAGTGGTTTGCCAAATTCTCGAGATGCAATAAATAATGGTTTGTTTTGATTATCTTAGATGTCCACTGTGGCTCACCGCCACTGCTCCATACAATTGTGGACCTTGTTCCCAACAGGCAATGCCATCTATAGATGGTGTTGCCTATAGAAGACTATGTCCTTTTTCTGAAGACTTCCCCTAAGAAGGATCAGAAGTACTCAGAATGCAAAGGATAGCTCATATTGAAAAAGATGTGCTTAGCATTTTATTCAGAATTATACGTGCATATGGTCTTAATAAACACTGTGCTGCATGCTGTAAATGGTGGGATGCTCGATACAACCTGCCCACTACACAGATATAAATATAAATACTGTAGCTATCAATATACAATCTTAAGTTATATTAATAACAAAGCTTGGTGTTGCCAACCTACAGTATTTGGTATTTATATAACAGACTGATTTGAAATACTTTATAACTGAGCTAAGCCCCGATTTTCTTTATTCAATTTGAAGTTAGATAAGGTGTCAGCTTTGGACGGAGAAGGACCACTGATCACATTGACTGTTTTGGACCATATCACATGCTTTATTCAGCAATCAAAATAATTAAAAACATCTCAAATTATTATACAATTACAAACAGGTACAGATCCTTTGGTTTCAGTTAAAACCCCATGGCATCGCTGTCTAGATTTGGGTTGGACAAAGATGGAGAACAGGGACAGGTGGGAAAATAAGAGAAACTAAGATGGAGGAGGAAGAATGGAGAAGAGGACCAAGCAAAACAAGAATGTGGAAATTAAACCAACACAGACAGGACCTTATGACCTTGTGTTCACGGGAGAGGGGTTTAAAGGAAGTGGTAAGATTGGAGCAGGATAGCACCTTAAATTCCTCAAGTTGCAGGGTATTTAGGGGAATAAATATGGACAATAGATCCTTCTATTGCTTAGCACCAAAAACTGAAGCTACTGTGGAGAAGACTATCAAAGAAGCAGTGAGACCATAGCACCAATGGAATGGGACATGACAGTGAGGTAGTCTCAGAATATAAAAACATTAATACTCTACAATGCTCACCCTTCTAACACTGGAAGAACCTTCAACTGAATGATCTGTGGGGCTTTCAGTATGACAAAGATGAAGCTCAGCATTGAGGAGAAACTTCAAGAATGATGAAGTAAGAAGCAGAAGGAGACACTCACACCCAGTGGAAAAAATATACTTTTTCATGATTTCAAAACACTCTCCACACACCTTCAAATTTATTTTTTTCATATTTATTTTTTTTGCCACCTGAACAAATGAAAATAAAAAAACATTTTTTACTTTTTAAAAAAGGTGCATTACATGAAATGATTTGGTTTACTCCTCTTCTACTCTGGTAACTTTATAGGATCATCGATCCTACATTCTCCTCATCTCATATCCAGGGACAGTCATAGGAAGGACATTCCATTTTTTTCTGAAGTGGAGAGGACTTCTTCTGGGTAGTGGAAAGCCAATTCATGTAAGCAGGGAACACAGATATTGGGAGAGTTGAAATATCTCCATCCCGTGAACACAAATTCACACGGGTGTGGTCTGTCCTTTGAGAGATGTTTTTCAAAGCATGACTATCTGTTTGTTTTTTCGTGTAATGCTTTCGGAAACAAGAACAGTTTTAGAGATGAGAGGAACAACAATTTCAAGTCCGCATGAGATATTCTCCTGTCCTGGTATTTGTGTTTTGTTTTTACACGAAGCAGACTGGTCCGATGTCAATTCCGAATTCCTGGTCTGCAGCTCCAATATCCATGGGTGCAACATCGGTAATGGGCAGGCGTGATGTCTTTGATGTCTTGTATTCAATGACTGTCTTGCCCCATTGTCCTGTGTGTTGCTGTGGAAGGAACAAACTAATTAGTACACACTTTGGCTACAGCATAGAAATCAAAAATAAATGTGGAAGCTGTCATATGTAGTAAGTTTTAATGGCAGCAATATTATGTAGGAATTTAACATAATTTATAAAAAAATCAAAATAAATTATTAACATATAATAAAATATTCTGCTCCTAAAGAACACTTTCCTGTTCTGTTCATAGATCTGAAAATGACTTGTTTATTTGTATTATTATGTACTTGTAAGGCATATGAAGAGCATCATCTTAGTTGTAGCATCACAATGATTTATTTTATCACTATTTTCTAAATAAGTGCAAAAAATTCCATTGTGCTTTACAATAACTAGACTTTATTCAACCTAATTTTTTAAAAGGGATAAACTTTGGCTTTCCTTTTCTTTATCTATCAAAAATAATAAAAAATCCATTTAAAGATTGTGAAGTTTTGTGCTCAGGATATTAGTGCCAACTTACCGTGCAACCATCCTCTGTGACACTGAATGTAAAACGGCTGTTGCCCTCGGCTCTGATTTCAATATCATTGGAGCCTTGCAGGAGCAGGGCCTTTTTCAGATTGCCAGATTGTTGGTCCATGTATGCAACGCTGTTCTTACAGTGGTAGGTGATGTTCTGAGAAGCTTCGGTGGCCATGAGGCGGAGGAAGGTTAGTTGGATGGCAACATCAGCTGGGTCAGATCCTTCACTGCCATATTCAAACTGAATAAGAAAAGAAAATCACTTTATGAATCATCACATTTAGGCTAACATTGTTATAATTCTGGAACTGATTTAGTTTTATAATATAGGTGCAGCCTCTTTCTTCTTGAAAGACCAGTCACACTAATCCCCTCTTAATGCCCTTGCTGTATTGTTCTCTCTATTGTATTACAGCTGAGAACAATAGAAGAAAGGAAGCATTTTCTAGGTGCAGAAACTTAGTCAAGAAGAACCTGGCTCTATCTGTAATATAAGTGACACTTGGTGATGTTCTACAAAATACCATATAACAAACTAGTAGATAAGATTAATTTTGTGAATTGGTCAAGATATTATTTATATCAATATCCTTACCTGGAATCCATCGCTCATTGTCTCTCCAAACCAGACATGCTTCTTCTCACGTGGGTTCTTGCTAGTGTACCAGTTCTTCTGTGGAATGCTGGATTGTGTAGGGTATACACAGGTCTCTCCAGTTTCCATGTTACAAAAGACCTTGATGGCATCAAGAGTGCATCCCTGGTTGGGGTCAATCCAGTACTCACCTGAAAAAAGAAAAGGGGAAACAATAAGGTAATGCAACAAGAGAAATAAAACAGCTTTTCGAAAATTTTGCACATTTTGTCTCGTATTGAAGAATAAAAATATTCAATCAATATATTCCTAAATCTTCAGCTCATTGTATTACCGCTCTTCCAGTCAGAGTGGCACATCTTCAGGTCACGGCAGGTGCGGGCTGGGTTCTTTTTGGTACCCTCGGGACTGCGGATGTTCTCGATCTGTTTGCTCAAGCTCTTCAGAGTGGTGTCTACTTCTAGATCACGGTCGCGCATTACATTGGCATCATCAGCACGGTATAATCTTTCAGATTTCTCCTGAGGTGGTTGGGGCATGAAGCTGAAGTCAAATCCACCACTTGGGGGGCCAGGGGGACCTGGAGGACCAGGAGGTCCAGGGGGACCCTAAAAAGTATTAAATAGAATAAGTTAGAAAACATATAGCATTCAAAGTGAAAACAAAAATAGATAATGTGGCCACTTTGGAAAATAGTTACAAAATAAAAGTATGCTCTGGACAAAATTTCAGACTTACTTTTAAGTCAATGAACTAAGAATATATATATATATATATACTCACAGCAGGACCAACATCACCAGTACGACCACGTGGACCAGGGGGACCAATTGGACCAGGCAGACCATTAGAACCATCTTTACCAGCATTGCCAGAAGATCCAGGGGGACCCTATGGTGGGAAAGCCTCGGTCAGTCATATATATGAGACCACATTTGGAGACCATAACATATTTTGTTTTAAAAGCAGAAGTTATAAATGTTGCTGAAAAATAGTAGAAAATTGTACTTACTCTTGGACCAGCGGGACCGGAAGCACCAGATGGACCTTGTTCTCCAGAATGACCCTGAAATAAATATTGTGTATTACTTTTTGTAACTGGAGATTCAAGAAAAATTCAATTTCAGCTGAGAAGATTAGATGATTGCTCTAATATATACTCTAAAGGAGCAGATAAACTTGTGGAAAACAACTTCTATAGAGAGTAAAAAGTAATTTAGCTTCCTAAATGTGGTTGCCAAGGTAAGATCATTATAAAGAATATTGCATAGAATAGATTGATAAACAGTATAAGTGGAAAGTTTAAATATCAACAGCAATGAGGAAAAAGAAGAAGGACAATAGTAGTAGCACTATGGCCTATGGTACTTACAGGGGGGCCAGGTGGTCCGGGAAGACCATTGAATCCTCTGTGTCCCTTCATGCCTCTCTCTCCTTGTTCTCCAGCCTCACCCTTGTCACCACGTGCGCCTTGTGGTCCCTATTTAAATACAGAGATGAGAAATAAATTTGAGAACAGAACATTGAAATGAAATTGGTAAAACATATTAAAAATAATATGAGTACTTACAGCGGGGCCACGAACACCAGCAGGACCAGCAGGGCCGGCAGGACCAGAAGGACCCTAACAATACAGATAGAAGCATTTTACAGATATATCTAACCAGTCCATGGTTTCTTCACAATCAATAAATAGTGGTCAGAAAATGTATTTATGTCTTCACAAGGAAGCTTCTTATATGTTATGTTACTTGCAAATGCAACCTCAACTGAATTAATGCGTATTAAACAATGCAAATGTTTTATATAAATTAGAGAATGATGAAGATGGGTTTTAGAAAACGATACAGAGCAAACTGTGTTGACTAATAGGGCAATTCCAGATTGTCCAATATTATATCTTTATTATCTTTTTTTTCAGTCATATAATAAAAACATATGGGAGACAGGTCATACAAAGGCATAACCTGAACATGTGAAATGAATACTTTAAGCATCTGAGCCCTCTGCATGGTGTTCATTCAAATTAAAAGGAGGCACCTCTACCCTCTTTAAAATATACATGGGCAACTGTAGATTTAATAGTGGGGATGTTACCTAAGCATCAGTGGCCAGATGGGTTTTGCAGATTGGTAGGCCAATTCCAGATTAACTTGGAGTATCATTAGGCAATGAGTCAACTGCAGTTTAATTTAAAACTATAGTATAACTATAGTACAAAATAAGTAAAATAGGAGCATTTTCTCTCCAAAAAAAAGCCTTTGTTGGCACATAAGATGCCTATACAAAGGAAGCATATTTATCTATTTTCCTTCAAGTCATCACCTGCAGCTTCTACTTACACCTTTTCATAGCAGGTGACAAATATCTGCCCCCTAACAGTAATATACAGTATTCAAATATTTGCAAATCTTCAGTTGTAGGGAATGATGTGTACAAATTATTTATGATTTTTTAACTCTGTATTTACTCATTTGTTTTTCTGGGTATACATAAATTGGTTAAACACAAGATATGTTATACAAATGAGAGTAAGTTAGGTGTTTAGCAATGTAGTCCTTGGAATATGAGCATCTCAGCATATAGCTTGGTTAACCACTAAAGGTATAAGTAATGATACAGCTAGGCTTCGGCATAAGTTTTGGTAATTCTATCTATGAATTAGAAAACTAAGTAAAATATTAGGGAATCTCATTGCCCAAATTATGGCATGATAAGATTTTCATATACCAGTAACTGCTATACTTACAGTCTCACCACGATCGCCATTCTTTCCAGCAGGACCAGATGGGCCAGGAGCACCAGGGGCACCAGGAGCACCAGGAGGACCAGCAGGTCCGGACTCACCACGATCACCCTAAATAAATGAGGATTACATAGTTAGTTTTAGGTGCCATCCATAACACCCATAAATACTGTAGATTATACAGGATTTTATTGAACAAAAAATATGGTTGTAGCAACTAACCTTAGGTCCAGCAGCACCATCACGACCAGGAGAACCTTCAGAACCAGGAGAACCCTAAACACATAACACAAAATAGATGAGACTTCCTTCATACCAGTTTTAGAGAAGGTAACTTATGCACTTTATCCTGATTCCATCACCTGTTTATATAGACTAGCACAAACTCCCACTATGAGTGTACTTGAAACATTAACATGCTATGAACTTCAGAAGATGTTCAACACTATCGATAGAGGTATTCATGTTACAGTACTTGAACATTATTTTACTTTGAAGCCTATCCATTATTCTTAGCTTTTTCATAGATTAGAAGGAACCAAATACAAGTCTCTTTTCTTTTTCTTTTGTGGAGGATATACAAAACAGTTATAAAATTTGGTGGCAATATTGACACTAATTTATTCTGAATTTGGGTTCCCATAGGTGTTATTTTTTTACATTACAGTCTTGTGTACATACCCAATTTAAATAATATTACAGATATTACTAATATTACTAATTTAATAATATTTTTAGAGACACTTACCTCACGACCAGATTCACCGGGAGGTCCACCTAAGCCTGGTGGGCCAGCAGGGCCAGGGGGACCACGTTCACCACTGGGGCCAGATGGACCTTGTTTGCCAGGTTCACCCTAAAAGGATACAAATCACAATAATGTATAGGCCAAGACAAATAATAATAGTAATAATAATAATAACAACATAATTTAAATGTAATGTGACTATGTGTGTGTGTGTAAATATGATACCATACAGGTAGGATATTTAGCATACTTAATTTGCTACAGGTATACTTGTATTCCAGAGATGGAAAGTAGGATGGTAAGGATATGGAACTCCCTTCTGGAGGTAGTGTGGGCCGAAACATTGAATATATTTTAAATAAGGTTGGACAAACATTTACTGGAAAAAAACATCCAGGGGTACAACCCATAATTATTATTTAGACCAAAGTTACAACAAGCAAATTATTTCACAGGGGCATATCACAGCTAGACCAGGGGTCTTCAAACCATTTTGCTCTGGGACCCCATCAGACAATAAAAATAATGACATGACCCCAGCAAGTTACTGCAGAAGGCCATTACATCACATGTGTAGTCAGCAGACAGCACATACATTGTGGAGGCACAAAATTATGTGAGGGGTCGTAAACAACAGACAATTCAACAGATTTTTCAGATTTCTTGAATCACTGACTGAGATTAGAAAAGTCATCAGCCAGTCGCAACCCCATGCTGAGAAGGTCGGGACCAACTTTGGGGTCAGGACCCACAGTTTTAGAACTGCTGAGTTAGACCATATACTTTATTGAAACCTGCAAAAAGGATTTTTCAACCTCAACTACTATGTTATTATGTAAGTGCTAGTTTGAAGGTACCTCCCCTTTGATCATAGAGTACATTCTCTGGGGCCACAGTGAAATTATTTATATAATGTTAAAATATCTATATTTTTCCAATATTCTATTGTCCCTGTATACATTTCAAGTTGGTACTCACAGAAGGTCCGGGAAGACCTGGGAAGCCACGCTCTCCTCTTTGTCCGGGAAGACCAACGGTACCACGGGTTCCTGCAATACCTTGAGGTCCGGGAATACCAGGAGGACCCTAGAGAATAATTAGAGTCATTTTATAGATTCACATTCTAATAAACACACTATAGAAAATGTTCATCATTTTTCAGGTTTATATATAGATTATATTGGGCACACAGTATCTTAGCATAGAAATCCACAAGCCATGCAAATAGGTTCACTAAAGGGATTGCTACCTACAGAGCTATATATGAACATTGCAACATTGCAACCTAAATCACTTGTTTCAGGATTCCGAAAGACACTTGATGTTTTAGTTATAGCAAAATGAGGGAGAAGATGTAGATTTAAGGAGCACTTACATTAGGGCCATCACTACCAGGAGATCCTTTCTCGCCAGGGGGTCCGGCAGGTCCAGCAGCTCCAGGTTCACCAGGACGTCCAGCTGGGCCAGTCTCACCACGAGGTCCTTTTTGTCCTTCTTTTCCAGCTGGTCCAGAAGGTCCAGGTGGTCCAGCATTGCCCTATAAATTAATATTATTGTTAAATAAAGTCCAAAATGTGGCATAAATTATGCTGTTTACTATGTACTATAAATCTTGTTTGGAACATAACTATTAATATTGGTATAAAATGGTATAAAAATGTAAATTAATGATAAAAACAATGGAACCAATATGAGGTTATTCAAAGCGAGTTAGTGAGTGAATTGAGAGGTACTTACAGATGGGCCAGGGGGTCCAACACGTCCAGCAGCACCAGGGAAACCAGTAGCACCCTATGGATAGGAGAGACAGGTCAGTGCATATGTTCAATAGAATCAAACATGATGACACAAATGGATCAGAACTAAGTTCTTGTGAGATTTCAGACATGTATTTGTAGATAGCACTGAAAATATAAGGTGTTTGTGTAGAAGGGTCATGCTGTAGAAAGGATACTATAAGGTAATATCCTTTTAAAAATAGGTTGAACTCGATGGACTTGCATCTTTTTCAACACCACAAACTATGTTACTATGATAATCCTCCTAAATGGCATGCAAACATGAATTTATAATCTGGTGTTTTTAGTGCATCTTTATTATGTATTGATATATTCATGATACTTTCTTCAAGTTATATATACTGTATATATATATATATATATATATATATATATTGATTTTAATGGAGTGTCCTTGGATAAGTAATATGGGTCTCTGTTTCTAAACCTAGAAAGCTTTCATGTCAAACATTTATGTTAAGTAGCACAAAAATAAATTTACACTCCATTAGCTACACAGGCATTTATGTACTCAGTACTTAATATTAGAAACAAATATGATTTGTATTGTGGTGGATTGTGAAGCACTGTAAAAAGTGCACCAAAGGCTACCTCATCAATATTCTAGCAGTTTAGTGGATTACTCATACTTACAGGGGGACCAGCGGGGCCACGGGAACCTTTGGGGCCAGGAGCACCAATTGAACCCTGAAAAACAAAGGGTTACATTGGTATTGTTGTGCTTACTTTTCATGAGAGAATATATTTTTTTTTGGGGGGGGGGGGGGGGTCTTAAAAAAAACTTACAGCAGGGCCGGGAGCACCAGTGGGACCAGCAGGGCCGGGAGGACCAGCATCTCCTTTAAGACCAGCATCTCCTTGTTCTCCCTTAGCACCAGGTTGACCATCAGTACCCTACATGGAGAGAAGAGAGAGATTAGTAAGAGTAGTGTCTATCTTAGAAAATCATATTGGGTTTAATTCTGAGTTAGATGTTGCAATGACTGTGTGTGCATTATTGGTCAATCTTGCACATGTGACTTTATGCTACTATCCATACATGCCCTTCCCTGGTGTATAGCCATGCATCTGAATGTGGAACGATTTAGACACCCACTTTGAGCACCTGCACATACTGAAATCCCAATTGGAGAATCTTTAGGTGCAACCATTGGTCACACCATGGAACCTTCCACCAGCCCTAATCTAGGTGCAGATTCTCCATCAGAGTATTGCCTCCATTGTGACTGATTTTCAACAACCAGTTACATGACAACCCTGTGACACTCCTAATGTTTGTCTGAATAGCCACCTCCCATTCACTGCCCAGTGCATTTCCAATCCACATTTGATACCATGCACAACAATCACTACTGCACCTCTGTGAATGCACACTCAGAGAACCATGTGCTATGCACCTTTTCATGATTTAGACACCTGCGCAATTGAAAACCATTGGCCATTCGCTCAAATTATCTAGTAATTTCTATCACTTAGTCAACTTGATCAAGAAACTCTGTTGTATGATCCCAAGCAACAACATCTACATTATACTATTTTCTATCACTTTGATGGAGGCTGGATGCACCTGACACTATGGAAGGGATCTCACTTAATTGGACAGCACACACAGGTACATCCCCCTTTTTTAATTTGTGGGAAAATATTTTTTTATGGTTAGATATCTTTTCCGGAAGTTGGTTATTGGATACTTAGTGCTATTAGCTAATCATAATAATATATTGTAGATGACCACTTACATGAAATAATCAAACTAGAAGCCCTTTAGATTTTGCATCTGGATGATGTGGACCTTAGTTTTATAGTAAATTAGGCAAAGAATAATGAAATTTAGCTGTAACCAGTATTAAGAGTATTTTCTAGACCGTTAATGGTTTTCATGTTAGGTTGACTGTGGATAATATTTTGGTTCTTCAAAATACAAATGTAGGGAGTATACTTACAGGGGGACCAGCAAATCCAGCGGGGCCGGGAGGACCAGGCTCACCACGTTCACCCTATAGGAGAAATATGGATCTTTTTGTAATAAACCATCATATGATAGGTACAGAAAAGGGTGTTGGATTAATATAAAGGAGATACTTACGGGAGCACCACGAGCGCCACTAGGACCATTAGGACCAGCGGGACCAGCTTCACCCTGTAGAGAAGAACAGATTATTATATAGTGGATCAGTATTAGACTAAAGTAATGAAGTGCCTTGAATAAATCCAAGTACAAGGACCCTCTATAAATTGATAATAATATATATTTTAGTATGCATATTCTACTTAGCAAGTTATATATTTTTAGTGATTGCTAGATAGCAGAAGGCCATATCATTACATTTTAGAAACATTTCTTAAATATATTTTGGATATCTGTAGTAAAGCATAGAACAGTCTATTATATTTAAATAATACAACCCCTCACAACTGTGGAATTAAATATTGGTATCTAGAGTGTCCTTTTAGGAACCTGTACATTGCTTTTTGGAATCTTTAAAAGTGTAGATAGCAATGTACACATATTTAAGTGTGTATAGTTGTGATGATTCACTCACCTTGTCACCAGGAGCACCAGAAGGTCCAGGAGGACCAATAGGACCAGTCAAACCTCTAGCACCATCTTTGCCAGGAGCACCATCGCTTCCCTTAGGACCTTGGTCACCCTAGATTGAAGAATTGTTTACTGTAAGTTTCAGGAGTGAACTACAAGTATTAAATTCCAACAGAAGAAAAAAAAAAGAAGGTCTTGATTCACAAAGGTTGAGTACAAAAGGTTCTGATATATTATTTGATACTTGAAGTTTAGTCTATACATGAAGAGTAGGTAAGTTCTTAGGTCATGGTGATGTATTTGCACTTACTCTGTCACCTTTACCACCAGGAAGACCAGCAGCTCCACGTTCACCGGGCATTCCCTGAAGACCAGAGGGTCCTTGACCACCAGGGCTACCTGGAGCACCAGCTTCACCCTATTATCACAAGAAATTAACATGGTATAGCAATTTAAAGAAAGTATACCACAATTGGTCAACACAAGTACAACACAATTGGTCAACACACAAAACTACATTCTTAAGACTAAATAAATGCTTTTATTAAGCATATTGCTCTATTACACAAATTGCTTAGTTTATATTTTATAGTAGAAACCAAATTTCTATAATATATTGTACATTAGAGCCTACATTTTTATGATAACTCACCTTAGCACCATCATTACCAGGAGAGCCATTAGAACCACGGGGTCCCTGAGCACCAGGAGGACCTTGAGCACCACGTTCACCAGGGAAACCTCTTTCACCCTAGAAGTCATAAAAAATAATACTGATTACAATGGTATAATAATCAACATATGCATGGAAAGGGGAAAGGTTTGAAAATGGCCAAATAATGGTCTTTGTCACTATTATTTATTAACAGTTATCTATATAGTGCATGCAAATTCTGCAGTGTTTTACAGATAATATTTAGTAAGTCACATCAGTCATGCCCTCAATAGAACTTACTCATCTAGATTCCCACACACAGACACATATAAACATTGTTTTTTAGTCAGAAATCATATAACCTACCAGTATGGTTTTGGAATGTGGGAGGAAAACCACACAAACATGTGGAGAACATACAAACTTCATACAACTAGGGCTTTCTAGGATCAAACTAAGACCTCAGAGCTGTGACGAACAAGCTCATCGCTATGCAGTCCCTGCTAATATGTGTATAGGTATGATGTGAAAGGTCGAGCTATCAAAATACTTCTAAATATATATAACTAGATTGCTACACTTATACAATATATGCACTGCAGTCTAAGTAAAGGGATGAATGTTTGAAGTACAGTATAATTAAAGTGCTAGTAACTTTCATGTGTACAGCAACTGTAGCACTTCATAAAAACAGACATGATACTCACTCTTGGGCCAGATGGACCGGAAGGACCAACATCACCAGGGGGACCCTATGAACAGAGAGACCAATGTTAATAATATGCAATGTAGCAATCAACAAAAAGGTTCCTAAGTACTGTATAGTAAGTGTAACTATTGAAAATATTGTGTATGGTAAGACTGCAATCTCAAAAGAGTAGTACAAGTGCTGGACATTTTACTGTTTGGAAACAATAAGTATTTCCAATGTATGCGTAAAACAATATACATTGGCTATGGGAAGCTGCTGTAAAAATCATATGGCCACTATTATGGCAAGCAATGGTAACATGGCACCCAGCAGCTACTAGGGAGTTCCAAATTATGTCTCTCCACCACAAAAACACGGACATCTCTAAAATACTTTTTAGAAGTTGGTTTAGTTTAACTTTAAGGTACATAAACCTCTGTGTTTATAAATTATATTTGTGAATGTTGCAAAGTGTAATTCACACAATGTAATCTGAATATCATTTTATATATACAGTATATAGATAGCAAAATACACATCTGCAATTTAAGAAGGCAGCTATTTTCCTCTCACCTGTTCACCGGGTTTGCCACTCTCACCAGGAGCACCTGGAGATCCAGGAAGACCCTGCCAAATGAAAGATAATGTTATATTAATATATGGGATACTAAGGCTAATATCTCAATATCAGTTTCCATGAGCATTATGTATACAGGTCATGTATGGCACAATCCATGTGTGCAAATGATGATAATGTCATGTCCTCTATATAAGATCATGACAAAAATATATGTAATAAAATGTACAATAATATCTACCACACAAAACACGTGAAATGATCCTTTCAAGAACAAACATTTCAATAATAAAAAAAATCAGTTTATAAAGACTGAAAATGGCACCATGCATTATGTACAAGTACTTACTTGGAATCCAGGAGGTCCACCAGGACCTTGTTCACCTCTCTCACCAACGGGACCCTGTAGAACAAAAGTAGCATTAATTATATCTGATGAAAATCAATGATCAATGTGTAATCAATGTTGCAAATAAGAAATATTTATACTCACAGCAGGGCCAGGGGGACCTTGAGCACCAGCTTCACCATCTTTGCCAGGGGCACCCTATAGAAAATGAGAGATAGTTTATATTACTGAAGGCAACACTAGAGCATAGAAAGGAAGTACTCCTTATCTGAGGCTAACAACTGTAAACTAACTTTCATGTGCTACCTCTATATTACTGAAAATTGTTTAATGACAAGGACACTTTTAAGGTATCTTAGTAAAGATTGAAAAGGTAGACAGATTGAGTCCATAATCCAATTTAAAAGTCAGTCTGCCCCATCTTCTGTGCTTTGTGTTGGAGGCAGTGTGCTAACAATGATTTTTTTTCTAAATAATAAGACTGCCTTTATTTTGGAACAAACACTTTCCATCTATAATCTTTACTTCTCTCTCTTCCCATTTGCAACAAACCATGCTTAACCACAGGGCTTTATACCTGTGTTGAATGAAGCACCCTATTTGACAAACTAAAGTGCCCAATTGGGCCAAAATTCATACTTACAAGAGCACCAGGGGGGCCAGCAACTCCTCTCTCGCCAGGCTTTCCAGGCTCACCCTAAGGAAAAAAGAAAAGTTAAAACAAATAAGAAACCAGTAGGACAGTTGGTTAGCAATATGTTAAAGTTTGTAATGTATAAGGCAGGTTATAGCCTCACAGGCAATAAATACTTACAGCTGCTCCTTTAGGACCAGGGAATCCCATTACACCAGATTGGCCTCTAGCACCAGGTGGGCCAGGTGGACCAGAGCGGCCATCTTGACCTGGAGCACCCTGTATAACAAACATTGTATAGGTTAGAAAATATGTAAAATTTAACAAAAACTAGTATATGCAAGTATATGGAAGACAACTTACAGCAGGGCCAGTTTTGCCATCAGGACCAGGGCTACCAGGGCTACCAGTCAGACCCTAGAAAGGTGGAAAGAAAAACATGGTCACACTATTATCTATAAGGCCCATAAAATACAACTGTGTTCGATCATATAAACATTGCTATATTCTTGAAAATGTTCTTTTGTTATGTAGGCTAGAAAAACAAATAATTTATAGTATGGTACACATAGGAAGTGTACATATTCTAGACTTAATTCTGTATAACTGACCAATTACATTTGAATTATTTCCCTATGGTAGCTTTTTAGTGCCATCTTGAAGTCTAAGGTAAACTCTCACCTTAGCACCAGGAAGACCAGGCTCGCCAGGGCGACCAGATTCACCAGTAGATCCTTTGGGACCAACAGAGCCAACGGGACCACGTTCACCAGGGGGACCCTAGTTTACAACAAGAAACAGTACATACTTTGAGTGAAGCTTTACAAGAGACACACAAACATGTAAGTCATCACTAAAACACAGGTGTGAAATGTCATGTCTACAAAAACCATCAATAATTCTTCACCACTTTATAAAATAAAAGGATAATGTAACTATAGTTCAATTTCCCATTTCATTGAACATTGTATAGTTACATTGTATCATCAAAGAATGCTCCAAATAATTAATCCATTGTTCCCAAGTCTTACCTTGGGGCCAGATGCACCATCAGCACCAGGGAAACCACGGCTTCCAGGGGCACCCTGTCAAAAGAGCAGATATGGTCAATCAAGTCAATCGGACACAAATGAAATAGAGACAAAATCAGAATAGCCTGAAACACATGCAAAATAGTAATTATATATGTTAATAACTTTGGGAGTTATTAATGAAATTCAGTAAACTAAGGATCCATGTCAGAATATGTTTTAAGTATGCTATAAGTCTATGACACCTGCTAGGCCAGCTAGTTCCAAAGCAGACACACCCGTAACTCAAATCTATCATATGCCTATTACTTCTGATTTGCTCATTGTGTATTCAAGGGACTACTGTATGTATGATCCTGTGTATAAACAGAAAAGCACTATCTGTGCTTTCCACAAGTTATGAAATAATATTAAGGATTGTGTATATGTAACAACCTTATAACTAAACACTGTACTGATCTCCATAGATACTAAAATTATGAGTGCTCATTGGAAAAAATCTTGATAAGAATTTAATGAATATGTTATATTAGGAGCATTGATAGCCAGTTGATTAATGTACAATCAAATAGTTTCTTATACTGTATATGGTCCAATCAGTTAATCATTTAAATAGGCTGTGCCTGAAACTACATTTGGTTACAGAAGGGTTATGCAGCTGGTGTATTGCATGTAGAAACTCAGACTGCCCCAGGGTGATGTATGATATTGGGCTAATAACTGTTTGTTTTCAAGAAAATGTAAATGAAAGAACAGAAGGTATGTACTATAAGTTTAAATTAAAGAACAAAAGGTATGTACAGTTTAGTCCAACCTATAAATATTCAAGTATATTATATAGTACAGAATTTCATTGAATTAAATATAAAGTACACAAATCCATGAAAACAAGACTAATTAATTCACTAGTAAGTGATGACATCACTAGAAAACATGCTTCACTGATGTCACTTGTACTTATAGGCCAGATCAGCCCAAGAAATAGCTGTTTCCTTGATAGACCCATTTGTTAACTGCATTTCTCAAACCTTCCAGTAGTGTAGGCCCTAAATATATTACTATGGACAGGTATACAAATAATACAGTCATTTTAAACAAAAAGAATGTACCAATGGATGACAACATTATGGTTCAATACAGGGCCGTCTTTTTGTATGGGCTTAATGGGCACTTGCCCAGGGGCCCCAGGTGTATAAGGGCCCTATGCTGATAGCTGAGGATCCCCTTTTTCCAGAGATACCAGAATTTTGAAAATCGGCCCCGGGGAACTGGAGATATCCAACTTCAAAACAGCAGTCCACATCCAACCTGTTAATTGCATTTCCCAGTCATATTTCTCAGGTTCTCTCTGACTTAGAGTTTTTCTGAGAGAATATTCCAAAAGCTGGGACTCTCCCCTTTTTGACGACACTAGCAGCTTGTCTCTATCATGACCAGAACCAAATATATCAGTCTTCCAGCAGCCGGTCCCTGCTCCAGCTCCAAACGTCTGGTGTACAGTTTTAGATTTTTTCAATGGATTGCTCTGGCTCCTGATCTCTGATCCCCAAGTCCCCAGCACCTCCTGAAAGTTGGGACTCTAGGTTTTTATGCTATTGAAGGCTAAGAAATCAATTTCCAGATAATGGCGATATCTGCAGTCAAACAAGCTGCCCTTCCACCGGAAAATGATGAATTTTAAGCCCACTCCATTATCCAACCCTCCTCTGCGTATAAAATACCCCCTACCTCCCTGGAAGTCATTTACAAGGGACCCTTCATTCAGCTCTGTGCCCCCTTCCACACGTTAGTGTTCTCCCTCCCACCACCTGTGCAGTAAAGAAGTAATTAGCAGCAGTTACTGCTCCAGGTACTAAATGTGCAAACCGTGGGACATCAAAGCTGCTGCTGATAGCACCCCCCATCCCTAGGAGAATGGGTAAGGGCCCCAGTGCATTGCTTTGCCCAGGGGCCCACACTGCTGTTAAGACGGCCCTGGTTCAATAGATCCGTTTTTCCATGAGTGAGCTAAAGAGAACTAAATAAATACGCAGCCCCATTTATGTAAAATAGAGTAATATGCTAAATGAGTTTTGGTTTTCTGTAGTGTGAAATGCATTAGCCTGTTTGCATGGTTAGGGTAAATATAAAAACAAACTGGAGGTGATGTATTGGTATTTGAAGCAATGTTGATGCTTTTCATATTTTTATCATAGACTAAATTAAGCATATATTGTCAAAAGATATTTGTATGGAAAGCAATAAAAGAACTACTGTAAGGGGTCCTTTAATTAAGCTTTGGCTGGAGATAAAGGGCCTCTCTTTCTGACAAAATCCTTCTTAGATGGACAAAACCATGTGCACTGCAGGGGGGCTGATGTAAAATGTGCAGAGAGAATTCGATTTGGGTGAGTTATTTTGTTTCTGTGCAGGGAAAATATTGACTGCTTTATTTTAACACTGCAATATAGATTTCACTTTGAAGTAAAACCCCACCCAAATCTAATTCTCTCTGCACAAGTAACATCTGCCCCACCTGCAATGCACATGGTTTTGTCCATCTAAGAAGGATTGTGTCAGAGTGAACTAGAATAAGGCCCAAAGTATCAACCAATCAGCTCTTAACTGCTCTGTTACAGACTGTGTTTAAAAATGTCAGTTAGGGGCTTGTTGGTACTCTACATCCACTTGATCTACAAACAAGGCTTCGTAAATACACCCTGATGTCTTTAAAACAGTATTATCTCTATTCAGCCCTCAGCCCTTACAAATATTTTTTAGCACAGTGATGGAAATTATGCTAATTATATTAATGATAACATGTAGTTTATGTAAGTGGTCCCTAGATATGACAGTAAAAGTGTTGTGTATAACCTGTGAAAAGATGGCTAGTGTCCATTTTGCATGTAGGCATTTTTCCTATTGTCCTCTGTTCACAAGGCCTCAGTAAAGACCTAGAAACTTGGAGGATAGTTAGGTGGTTGGTATAAAAATAAATTTCTGGTTACTTACACGTTCACCAGCAGGTCCAGCAAGTCCAGCAGGTCCAGGCTCACCACGGGAACCTCTCTTTCCTTCTTCACCAGGGGGGCCTGGGGGTCCTTGAACACCACCTGGGCCCTGAAAGGCATTAAGAAGTTGATAAGTGTGACCTGACTTGAATAAATAACTTCAATAAAAAAAAAAAAAAAGTTTCAGATGGTACTTACGGGTTCTCCTTTAGCGCCAGGCTCACCCTTGTTTCCTTGAGCACCAGGTTCACCCTAGTTGAGACACAATATGAAATGTTATTTTATTGTAATAAACAACTATTCCAGGTATTATAGCCTATAAGGCACAATTAGTGGAGTGTCATACTTTAGTATTACAGATCCTTATTCGTATCAAATTATAAATTGTCTTTAAGAAAGGGCAATCATTGCACAGTTATATATTATCATTGGGCATGCATTATTATTAGTAAGCATATAAGTATGTTATCCTAACTTATAGTTTGTTATTTCAAAGCATGTCTAAAGACCTAGTAATTTCCATATATTTTAAGAATCATACTTACATTGTTTCCTTTAGGACCAGGAGTACCGCCAGGGCCCTGAGGTCCGGGAGCACCACGGGCACCAGGGAATCCGGGAGCACCAGAAATACCAGGAGAACCCTGCAGTATACAGGCAATTACAATGGTTGTATATTGGTCAAATCAAGAAGAGATATTTGAGAGATTTAGGTATAAAACAAAGGATGAGGACATCTGGTGGGAAAGATAAAGACAACAGAATGGAGAGTGCAATCTGTTGGGATGCATATAACAGTGATTTGACAGTAAAAAATAAAAAGTGCATGTGCTAGATTAGCAGACAGTTGGTTTAATGGCTACTTACAGTGGCACCCTTGGCACCAGGTTGGCCATCAGTACCAGGGTTTCCCTGAAATACAGAAAAACACATCAGTCAGTAATGTTATCCAGAATTGGATGAGATGAAATAATCATAAAACACAAGTTACACATTACTTACAGAGGGGCCAGCAGCGCCAGCTTGTCCAGGTGTACCAGGTTCACCACGAGCACCTTGGGGACCATCGGGACCACGAGATCCTTGGGGACCAGCATCACCCTGTGTGTGAAAATACAGTAGATGGGTCACTAAAGTCAGGTCCATGATACCAATCTTCTATATGTATATCTGCTTAGATTGACATATATATATATATATATATATATATATATATATATATATATATATAAAACAATTCCCAGAAAGAATACACATAGGTATTGGAAGATATGGGCTTTGCTCACTACTAAAGGTGCATTCACAATGGGCATTTTTGCCCAGCGTGTATGCACAGCGATGATTGCTGAAATTGCTGGGCTGAAAATCGCTCAATGCATACACGCTGTGTGATTTCCCCCATGCCCAGCGATTTTCACAGCTGTGAAGGGCTTTCCATAGCAGGACGCTGTGGAAAGCCGTTCAGACTGCTGGCAAAACCAGCAGACAAATGGCGGCCACCGGTGATGATGCGAGAGTGCGCATCAGTGCTCACCGCTTATCATCTGCCCATACACACTGGATGGCTTTTGAGCTGAAAGGAGCTCAAACAACAAAACTGACCTGCTTGCAAGCTCATAATTGCCAAGTGCATAGGCTTTAAGTTTCAGTTCAATTATAAATATACTCTACTTATCTCAGATTGAACAAGCCTTAAAAATTATAGTTGTCTTTCTTCTTTTTTCAACATCTAGAGGTTTGAACACAGAACCTCACATCCCCTAAAGTCTTACCTTGGGGCCAACACCACCTGGGAATCCGGGTGGACCGCTGGGACCGGTGGGACCCTAAAACATAAGAAAAAGTTATGTAAAGTAAACACTTGCAACAGTAATAGGCATTTAATTCCATCACAAAAAAACACCATGTAGAACAGAAATAGTAATAATAATAATAATAATAATAATAATAATAATAATAATAATAATGATTATAATATAAATAAATATTATTATTACTATAACAAATTATGAGGACTAGTTCTAAAACTGATTTACTATAATAGGTGTGCTTAACCCTTTGAGTGCCAACATCTCTGTGAGAAATGTTCAAAATATTTGCGAAAAATGCCAGCGCCACTCATATTTAAAATAAAAAAAATTGTGTAGAAAAAAGATTATATTTTCTAAATAAGCTAAAGACTACCGGTCATTATGACGAATAAAAATACATATGGATAGTGGTAGTTGCTCAATTAGTTCAGTAATACCACTCAGGTGCATGCAAGGGAGTAAGTAAAAAAAGACATTGTTTCCCCCAGCTCACTATTTAGTGAGCTGGGGGAAACAATGTCTTTTTTTACTTACTCATGATGAATAAAAATGTTTGCTTGGCAATTTGCACACCTAATTTTGACAAATTCACTTGACACTCAAAACATGAACTTCCATTACTATCAGTTTTACTGCACATAAGTATAATCTTCATGTCTGAATGACCCCATTTGTAAAGTTATTGAGACTACTTACAGGAGGACCAGCACCGCCAGGAGAACCATCGTTACCACGAGCACCCTATTAAAAAAATAGAAAAGAATTCTCATTAATACCTTTCACATGTACACATCACCTATAAGGACTCAGATGAATGGAGATACATTATCCAATATACTTACAGCAGGGCCAGGGGCACCAGGACGACCTCTCTCACCAGGGAGTCCGCGTGGACCCTGAAGAAACAGAATACATAGGATTAAAAACTCTCCAACAATAATCTGTGTACTAAAAGCTAACTTTGCCTTTATACTGTAGTGTGACTATAGCAACACTTTCCCAATTGGCATACAGTATGATATTAAATAGAGATATTTAATTATTAAAGAAGACTAGTAGAAGGTCTATCTATTTCCATCCACACATTTCTTCAATAGTGCAGTTAGGAGTTATCTTGCATCAACATGGCAAAGAAGAATCCCACATCTAAATTTATGACTTTAGTTCTATAATATATGATAATGTAATGTAATGCTACCAGATTACTATAGTTTACTTTAAATCCGAACAGTCTTAAACAATAGAGGAGCCATGTCATGTGACTGATTGTGGATTGAGGCCTAGTGGACCACTATTGTTTTATGTGCCATCTCAGACACATACTTCGAACTACAGCATGGCTTTATAAATATGAAAAGACAGAGAACTCTACATGTTTTATTCACCATGGTTACTCAGTTTACTACAGTTATCCTCAGTTTATTCTTCTGCTCTAATACTAAATCTGTGTAAGTGATAGACATCAACTCTTCCCTCTCTCTGTTCAGGCAGACTGTTCCATAGGGTACAGCACATTGATTATTTTGTTGTATTCTGCTTTCTTTGTAACACAGTAGTATAACTGTTAGTTAAATCCCCCATGGCAGTGCATTGATTTATGTTCCCACTGATCCATGGTACTGCTAGCAGGTGCACAGCAAAATGGAATCCTATGGATTATCAATGTAAAATGAAAAATGTGACCTACCACTTGTCCGGGAGCTCCGTTCTCACCAGGATTGCCAGGCTCACCCTGAAAGAGATTAAGATAACAAATTGAGATCAAAGTCGAAGGTTTTGGTCAGATAGAGATTGTCCATAATGAATCTGAGAGCAAAACCTACCTTGGGACCAGCAGGGCCAGTGTCACCCTTAGCACCATCAAGACCATTGAAACCCTAGGTAGAAGAGGAGGCGAGAGGTATTGCTTAAGATCTTGTACTAATGGAATTGGCTCATTCACATTTCCTTAGGATAACCTTGTCATTTAGAACTTACTCTATGTCCCTTCATTCCTGGGAGACCAGCAGTTCCTGGGAGACCACGAGCACCCTGAAATTATATAATGAGACCATTAGAAGATGGATATAGACAGCAGTGTGTTCAATTCAACAAAAGCCCTATATAATATAATTATGTTCCAGTGACAATAAATAATGCTTAAAAAACAATGAATCAAGTAAACAAATTATAATAATCTATAATCTTAAACATATAGCATTCTACTATGAATTCAGCTAATAGTTTCAGGTGCTTTGATTTCATCTCAGCTGGAACCTGTCTTTCAAACAAAATGTTCAGGTACAGGCCTAGTGGCACCAAAGACGTCTCTTAAAGTGTCAGTTTCTGATATTTTCATATTATAGAATATATATGTATGGTGCCACTGACACTTTGTGGTGCATTATAATTAATATAATAATAATAATAATCAATAGATTTTATTCAATAATATAATAATATAAATCTCTTACCTGTGGGCCTGGGGGTCCACGTTCACCAGGGCGGCCAGGTTTGCCAGCTTCACCCTTTTAGGGAAAGAAGACATGTGTTTTTTTTTTTAAGTGAAGAGACAAACCTAAGGTAATTGCTCAGCACTGGTTCCAAAAATCAAGTACGGTATAATTTAAGGGCTTAAATCAGCATGGTTCTCATATGGTATGCTGCTTGCTGCAGTTTAGCATATGTAATCCATAGCAATGCAAATGTAGGAGATGAAGCATACCACTTCCTGCCTGAATTTGCAGTGTGATCAAAGTTCTAGCGGAACATCGCAACAATCGGTCATGATGATCCTCTGCGAGTGCAGCCTGAGTAAGTCTAACCTTACTCTGACTTGGAGTTGCAGGGGGACTTGCGACGCCAAGGAAACTGCGAAAGGGACACAGTCCTTGGCCTAGTAAGGCCCCCCATTACTTGGCAGCAGAAGCTGCAGCAGCTCTTCTCAACCCTGCACATGCTGCTGTGTGCTGAGCTGCAGTGTGGCCAGGGAGGTGCTTAAAGTGCTAATTTTATTCTATGGGTGCATGGCCATGCCTTCCAAGATTATGCCATGCCCCTTAAAAAGTTCCTGGGCCCAGTCAGGCTTAGAGATAAGCAAGACTATGTTTGGAATGTAATGGAATGATACAAAATACAAAACTGTATGTATGACAGTGGGAGGCAATTTGTGACCCTCCAGCAACAGTGGAACTGCAAGTTCTAACATGTGAAGCAGGGGAAGACCAACAGAATAATAATCATTTTACTAGGCAATAACATGCCCACAGGTTCTGATTCATAGGGGATAGGTTAGAAAATGTATGGCTAATACTGTTATATTTCCCCTCTGCAGTTTTTGTATTGGTTAGACAAGACTAAGGAAACTTTCAAAGATATGAATATGCTTCAGATGAAATAAGAGCTATCACCACTAATTACTTGGAGAAGTAAATACCAATCCCTTTGCATAAGAGTATAAGTTCGGCTGCATTTAATATTGTTGCCTATTGATAACTATGCACTCTTTCTGATTTGGCCTGGTAACTAATAGTGACATTTGGTATTGTGTCGCTTTTCTATGAGCAAAATACTTACATCATCACCATTCTTTCCTGGAGGTCCTGAGGGGCCACGAGGTCCCATAGCACCCTGCAAAAGAACATAGATTCATCAATTATTAAATCTATAAAAGACCAGCTAATATTTCTAGTAATACTATAGTAACATTGACAGGCAATGATCTTCTAACTTCTACTAAAGGTGGGAAAAGCATGAGAGTGGAAGAGAAGGATACAGTATATGTTGCTTTACAATATATACCTATACTATATATTTTATTATATTTCTTCTTGACAATATATTTATAGATGCAAAACATTAACATGAAGAATGCATCTTGGCAGATGAGTTCTTGACTATAATCAGTGTATGAGGCCCAGTGACAACACTGTGTAAAGCTTGATCTAGAAGTTGGGTTTGTTGGCCTAGTGTCTTCACGACTCACAGAAAGGGACATAGCGGTGTTGTTGTAGTGAGCAGGAAGATGAGCAGGAAAGTGGGGCGACAATGTGCTGAGGCAGCAAGATGTAGGCCATGTAAGTAAAAGGCCTTATTATGCTATCTCAGTCCTAGCACTATCATGGAGATCATTTTATGTTATGTATGGTAGTTAATCATGGACAAGATTTGGATTTACTCAGTTCACCAATATTAGCACAAGGTCAGATTCCATTGGCTATTGGCTGTCACATGATTTGGATAGCCAATAAGATCCTGCTTTGATATCCAAGTAAATCTGGGTAAGTTCTCTAATTACAAGTAAGGGAGAATTAATTAAAATATATATTTTAAAAGATTAAGTAACACTTACAGCAGCACCAGGTTCACCGGGTTCACCAGGGGGTCCTTGGAAGCCTTGAGGTCCCTGAGGAAGGAGAAAATGAGTAAGATCAGTCCAGTTCTATAACACATTGCTCAGTGCAAAAGAGCAGAGCACATGATGGGTGCCAACATTGTATAAACCCATACAATACTTACAGGTGAGCCAGCTTGGCCAGGGGGACCACGGGGACCCATTGGACCCTAAAATCAAAAAATCAAAAAGGCCAGGATGAGAAAAGATTCCCTAAACCACCTAAGCTCTATTGAAGGCCCTGTCCTCTCCCATCTAAAATGGCAGTTATTAAAGACAGACATAGTTACTTACACATTAAACTAGAGCTATTTAAGTACTTCTCTAGCACAGTGAGTTTCTCACTTAAAATGTTTGTTTTTCCAATAATGCCCTCTGTTTGCACTTTGCCAACTGAAGGGTTTCCCAACTTCTTACCATGGGGCCAGGCATGGAAACACCAGCAGACTTCTCATCATAACCGTAAGACATTTGAGGAGCAAAGTTCTGAAGGATAGAAAGAGGACACCCCAATTAGAGATGAACAGTGAGCCATGATCCTGGAGAAGAAACAAACAGTGATCAGGTAAAAAACTTACTCCGCCAAGGCCGGGTGGGCCTGGGGGTCCAGGTGGGCCAGGTTGTCCAGGGATGCCATCTCTGCCAGGTATACCAGGTGGTCCCTGCACATAAACAAAACCCAACATTTGCATAATTATTCCCAGGCAATTACAATATAACCAGGAAGGCCTATGTGTACAAGGCTATGACACAATTACTGCAAGTTGTTAACCCATACATTCCAAGATGCTTTAGGTACAAGTCTGAACAGACTTAAATAAGTGACACACATTCTCAGCATTTGATCTACAGAAGGGCAAAGTTCAATTTAATTCTACAAAGAAAACCCTTTCTAAAGGTGGAAGTCTAATGATCAGAGTAGTAGGTCATATAGAATGAAAGCTCGCACAAGCAGGGCCCTCTGTCCTCGTGCGCTTTTCTTATATATCTCTGCCACCCTAATAATTGCTTCAGTGTCCTGTCCCCTGATGCAATTATCCTTATTTACCATGCACTTGTCCTAAATTGTCTTGTACTGTATTTCATTATTTGTTTTTGGCTCATTTATGTATTGTTAGGCGCTGTGGAACCTTTGTGGCGCCATAAAAATAAACTATAATAATAATAATAAATTTATATACATATACAGTATTAGTTTGCCTAATGTATGCATGCAATGACATTGCTACACAAAGCAGGTCAGGGTTCATGTGTTGTTGGCCTGATGTCTGGCACTTACATTGTCGCCTTTTGGACCAGTAACGCCTCTGGGGCCCTGGTAGAAGAAAGAATTTAAGAGATTAGATTGAGATAAAGTTACAGTAAAGATAACATTCAAACAAGAGATCAGAGATACAATTCTGGTAAATAAATACAGTACATCATATTTATAACATAACTTCTGTCAGTGATGACTTACCTCAACACTAGGGCCATCTTGGCTTTCTCCTGTTGGATGGAGAGAGAGTCAGAATTAATATATACATGCATCACAACACTTTGCTGAATAGGACTTTTAAATTAGTCACACTTAAGAAATGGCTGCATCTTTGAAGTACCTCATTTTGATATAAATAAATATAACCCTCCTAATCACCAACTACAAATGAAGAGCTGCTCTACTTACCATTACCATCTTCCCCAAGGCAAACTGGACAGCATTCCCCTTCTGAAATTGATGGGTTAGGGCAGTCTACGTCTTCACACATAATTTCATCGCAAAGGATATTTCCGTTGTCGCATACGCAGATCTGGCAAGATTCTGGTTTCCATACATCCCTGTCATTATACCTTTTGCCTTCATGGGTGCATTGGGAAAAGTCATAAGCTGTAGATAGCAAAAATAAAAATGACAAATGAGTCATTAAATGCCCATTCCTATGTATAAGCAATCGATCGATATACAGTAAAAACTATATCCTGCTTCACCTTATGACTAACCTGCCTGGAATACAAGAAGGGGTTAAACTGCAAGAAACAGCTGTGTTTTTTAAACTTTTTCAGCAACATCTGGTTTAAAAGAGAAAAAAAGGAGATCATCTGGTTCCCATCAGCCAGCCTCTGACTGGTGGAAGCTGCCAAAAATACTGAGGGTGGGAGGAGGAAGGAGAACAAAATATTTTGGAAGAGTCCAGTGTTTTCCAGCCTATGGTCTCTTCCAAACCAAAGTGCATCATTAGGGATGTTGCTCCAAGAGGGACAAAAGAGGGGGAATAATGTGCTGGGCTGTAGAAGGAGGAGGAAGAAAGGGAATTTGAGAAGGTGCAAATGTTCTGGGTGGGAGTAGAGGCTGGTAGTGTGAGCTTGTGCTTGTGAAGGAAGAACCTGCGGCCTTTGCAGGATGAGACATGTTAAGGTACTAGTGGAATGTCAAAGAGCACCAAGAGGATTGTCTCAAAAGAAATAAATGACAGGTATATATGTATTCACTGCCGCAAGCTACAATGCACAACCTGAAAAGGAAAAACAAACCACCAACATTTTTCTACAAGTCCTGTCACTTTTAGCAACTGCAGGCTTAAAAATGTCCAAAATACTTTTCAATTATTTATAAATATGATATAATGATTGGCATATGCCATGCAGGTGTTAAACAACTGTTGCAAAAAGAAGTCAAAAGCATTGTGCACCACACCCGTTCATCTTAGTTGCAATGCCAAAAGTTGCCACAAGATGGCCATGATGTATTATCATTATTAGAATTGCTACAATGTCAAAAATTGGAAAAACAAAAGCTTTTCTAATATAATTTCAAATATTCACGTTAGATCAAGTCATTTAGTTAATAACCATATTTTTAAATGAATAATGTAATAATTGTTATGATTAGGAATGCAGCAGCAACAATTGCTTTTGCCTTACCCTTGCAACTTTATTTGCTGCCACCAGATGGCAGTAGTATAATGTCATTGTGTACCATTATGTTAAGTTAGCATCCCGATGCAGAAGTTCTGAAGTTATGTCTAGACTTTTTTATACTGGAATCTGTTAACATCCCCCAATGAATCATTTCATAGCATGTTTTATTATCCAGTTCACCCCCACCTGATGAGTTTAACAGATTGTAATGAAAGCCACATGCAAGTCTGCATTGCAGCCCTCTTTTTAAAAGTACTCACACAATGCAATCATGAGATAATATGTTTTCAATATAAACACTGCATGAAATCATACAGGAAAGGGGGATTAGATAAAACCCACCCCAACTCTTTTTGGCCCATTCTTCTTGTCTCTTTCAGACCACAAGCTTGTACATTTAACTCATATTAAATAAAATAAAAAGCTATACTATAAAGTTTTCTTTCTTTTTGTTTTGTTTTTAACATGTATGACATACAAATCAAGTTCCCAAAGCCCCTAACACTGGCATAAAATATTCCCTACTATATACTATTCCAAAGAACACTAAAATGCAATAGTATTTCCCAAAATGATATGCCTAAACTCAATTCTAATGCCAAATTAGGTTCCCTGTCACTTTCAGCACCTGTGGAACTACAAGCCTCAGCATACACATTAAGTTCTACTAGGACTTATGCACCCAACATTGCTGTAATATCAGAAAAAAATATAAAGACAATTGAATAAAGGTGAAGAACAATTGGTAGGTTGGAAGATACATGTAAGATGCTGATAGCCACATGATGTAATTAGCATGCATGGTGTACTGACCAATAAACAATAAGACCTGACTGACAATGGTAAAATAATAATAGGAGTACTCACAGTCGTCTTCTCCTTGACATTTTGCTGCTAGGATTGTTGCTGCTATTACTAGCAGTAATCTTGTATCCACAAAGCTGAACATGTCTAGATATTAGACATGTAGACTCTCTGTGGTCCTGTCAAGAATTTCTTAGGTCCTAGTCATACAGGGGTGGATTTAGTGGTATAGTTCCAGTGCAGACCCCAGCAGAAACTTCCTACTGTGTCCCAGCTGGACAGGGTCCCCTTTTATATCTATCCACAACTTAGAGAGGTGGGGTCCTGGGATTCTGCTCTCTCTATCCTTTTTTTTTTAAGGTTGGAACACTGGTCCAGCCCTTTAACCAATACCAAATCTCATACACAGACTCATAAGAAAAAAAAACACTTCAAACAAAGCCAGCCCCTCCCTGTGCAGAATAGGACTATAGCATTCAGAGCTCAGTGCGCAGGCAGACAGCAGGAGAGTCATTTTCATTCATACTAAAGTTAATATCTGCACAAGAAAAAGTGTTTTATTCGTGAATTGTTTACCTGGGACATTTCTTTTATTATAATGGTTATAGCAGCGAAGCAAAACTTCTGCTGCAAAGAAGATTCTAATGTCCTTTTCTACTGTACAAATAAACAATAGTATTTTATGTGCAAGTTTTTACCCTATTGATTTATAAGTAGTTTTTCCATTTCTGCACATTAGAACACCTGGGTTTTCTATTATTTTTACTCAGTAACAAACAAGTAACCAGAGGTGATAATATACATTATATATATATATATACAATGTTGAGGTGCATTGTAGCATAAAGTCACAGAAGAATATGGCAAACAATAGTCACATCATTATGTTTATAGAAACAAAAAGTTATTACAAAAGTGTAAAATGATTTACTTTATTGCCTATATGGAACATAAATGATCAGGTAATGTGCAGGATATAAGACAGGAATCGTTTAGTGCAGTCTATTAACAATAAAACTAATATACTTTTTTTTTATTCTACAATCTAAAAGATATCTCTCTTTTTCTTTCTTTCATTTTTTTTCCTTGAACGCCTTTTTTTTTTTTTTGGCAAAAATCCACATTTGTTTCTGTTTAAGAGAAGCCACGTTGGAAGCTCCACAATGATATATGAAATATGTCATTTCATTTCCACAGGCAGTAATTATGCCTAACAATATATGTTTAGCAGGCAAGTAAGAGTACAGTGGCTGGTGAATGAACCATCTTTAAGTCAGGACAATGATATAGAATTAATGGAGATATTTTGGCATAGGGTATTTTTGTAAATCTGTTTTAAAAAAATCAAATATTGAAACGTCTTTCATTCTCAGCATTAAACTTGCTGATGGGTATTCTCTAACTTTATATTTCAATCTATAAGACACCAATGGTCCTCAGTGGTTTAAGTGGTCATAAGTTCAACAGTTGCAAGGCCAGGTTATGGTATAGCGGATCAAATATGGTCAAATACGTTTAGTTAGATGGCTAAAATAGTCAACTGCATCTAGATAGACAGGAACGGATGTTAGACGATAGCGCTAGTGCGATGGGAGCGTGGTCAAGGGTCAAATGGTTGACATGAGTTTTTCGCATGTACAGAGGTCCCCGTGGGCACTGTATATGTTCACAGTGTCCCCTTGCATGGCTTGCCATGCTTTGGGCATGGTAATCGCTACGCTCAGCACACTATTATAATCGAACTCTATGTCAACTTGGAGAGTAAAGTATGAACCAAGTCGACATGTGGCATTCGGCACCAAAATAATAGAAAAACTCATGTTGGCCATGTGACCACCGACTGTCACTCTAGTGTTGGTGTCTAACTTCTGTCACTCTAGCTCTGGTGTCTAACGTCTGTCACTCTAGCGCTGGTGTCTAACTTCCGATCAAGACACGGTCAACTGTCTTTAGGCGTCTAACTTGACGGGTTTGACTAAGCGTGGTTGACCATAACATGGCTGATCTAGACATCGCAGGTCCGTCGATTGGATACCGTAAGGCCATTAGTGCATTCTGCCATGTTCAGACATATTAATTCTACTTTATCTGAGAAATCAACATGGAATTTTCTGCTTGTTTTAATAAATATGCTGATAATGTGGGCTTTATTTTAACTCTGATTATAAATGCAGCCATGACCAGTTCAAAGGTTTGGCAACAACCAGACTTGGCATATGGCTTTTTATAGTCATCTAAAGACATCAGTCCATACAATTCAAGTTATGCAGTATTGACATGCAAATATGCCATGCGGAAGCCTAGAAGGATGGATGCAAGTTGACCACTTTTTCTTGGTTCCCAAATCTCTTTGTAACATCATTCTCTTTATGTCATGTCAATAAAATTTGATAGCATCCAATGTTTGTAAATCGCACATGGTGTAATTACAATTGTGGAGTAAAGCCCCCATACACTACTTTGACTTCTTCCCTGTAGAAGTCGTAGCCGATCCCTCTTGAGCCGCCTGGGAGCTTCCTTTTGCATTTGCATATCAAATGCGATCCCATTCCCTGGTACCGGAAGGCCTTCTGAGTCGGAGTTTGATCATGCAAGCAGGTCCGATCTCCAACTTCAATCCGATGCTCACGAGACCAGATACTGAATTGCGACACATGTCAAACACCTGTGATTTGGCCACTTTTCAGCGATTTCTTGTCCTGATCTATCAGAATTGGGTGAAAAGTGGCTAAATGGGACAATTGTATGGCTAGTGTAAGCCATAGAAGGCTCAATAGCTTTGAGCAATCTTATGCAGGTTAAACATTGAAGGTCAATGTCTGGGTTAGTGGTATTGGTTTATTGCACATTTGCACTTCTTGTAGTTTATGCAGTCCTACCATGACTCCTCTGGTGATGCAAAAATACTCAGAAAATGGATGTTTCATCTTTACATCTCTTGCTCTCAAAAGTAGCTATACACAGATACATTTTTGCATTTCTAACTTCCATAGGCCAAGTCTTTGCCCCAAACACTGTGACATTTATCACCTCCATCAGACTTATGGTCAACATGTGGCATGTGTGCAGCTTATGCAGACGCAACAGAATTATTCCAGTACACATAATCTTTAAGATTTTTTTCCATGTTTATGGGAAAATCCAAGAGCAGGATTATCCTCATTTTATTGATTTGCATTCACATTATACCAGGGTTGCCGACCCTCCCGGAATTCCCGGGAGTCTCCTGAAAATCGGGTCCCCCTCCCGGCCCCCCGGAAGGGTGGGCAACTCTCCCGGAATCTGAGGGACCCCCCTGAGCCCCCCGAATCACGGCATGTAAATGCCGCAATCCGCGGGTCTCAGAGGAGGGGGCGGAGCTAAAATGGCACAAACGTGTCAATTTAGCCCCGCCCCCTTCATGGAGATCAGTCATTTCTCCTATTTCCCATAATGGGGGCGGGGCTTAATGACATCACATTCAAGCCCCGCTCCCCGATCGGGTAAGGAAAGTCTCCTCTCCGGGCTTCTCCCGGAGAGGAGCATTTAAAAGTCGGCAACCCTGCATTATACTGCCTATATGCATTTTTTTAAAACCAATATACACTTTATGTGATGTATGCATTGGTCAGTAAAAGAGAATAAACATTGCATTATGGGACTGTTGCTAGTCAGCTGTCCTCTTGGTGTTGGGATTACGGAATAACAGATGTTGACCAGTAATGGTTGACAGTGACTAGGTCGACACCTTGAAAATGGTTGACATACCTTTGGTTGACATTGATAGAAGGTCAACACAAGCTTAATATTGACATGGGAATGGTCGACATGCTTTTTTCACGTGTTTAATGGTGTGTATGTCATACACATATGTTGATATGGACACTATAATTATACCTTGTCCCCTCGCATGGCACGCTTTGCTCGCCATGCTTCGGGCACACTATTATCTTCTCATTCTATGCCCACTAGGATAGTAAAGTATGAACCAAGTCGGTTTACAGCAAAAAAAATTGGGGAAAACATATGTCGACCTTGTGGGGGTCGACCATGCCAATATCCACCTTAAGCTTGTGTCAACCTTCTGTCAATGTCGACCTTTGGTATGTCTACCATTTTAAAATGTCCAGCTAGTCACTGTCGACCATCAGTAGTTGACCTAGACATTGTTGATCCAGGGACTGCAAACTGGCGGTGGTCCATGCTTACTTTACTTTATCAAGTGTTCCCCCCCTTAGGCCTCTTTCCTCAACAATTGTGGGAGACCTTGAAACCTCACATCCACTCACATCTACCAGTGGAAGAGCTAAAGGATCAGTTGACCCATAAATGCACCTTGTCATTTGGCAACATAATGACATATGAAAGCCCCTAAGTGGTAAGGATGGAAACCAATATATACAAAGAAAAGGGAAGGCGATGGTGGCCACCATATATTGTACTCCACTGCTATCAACACTACACATCAGGTGCATCTTTGTGGGTTCCTGTAATGGGATCCCAGGAGAAGCAGCTCCTCTATATATGTACAGTGACACAAATTTATTTAGCAATAGACAGTTATCAATTTGTGAATGTCATGTAATGAATCTGTACTGGAAGGCAAATATTCATACTCTGCAATATAACACATTGGGCCTCAGATATGCACAGCTCTAATCTGTGCCACTCAGCTCCCCTTACAGTTCCGTAGTTTCTATTGTATTTTATCGTTTAAATAATGCTTTAATATACAAGGGGTGTGCAATAAATTTCCAGCCGTGCAGTGTATAGGTAGATTAGACACGATCTGTCTGGTTGTGAACATTAATGTCTGACTAAAGATAATGTGAAATGTCCAGGCACAGAACTGTATATAAGTGGCACTACACACCAAATAAGTCATCATGTTCATTTTCTTCACAGACTTAGGCCCTTATTCTGGTTGGTGCGGATATTCCCGCATTCTTACGGAGCGGTCCGCACGCCACGGTGTTCTGCCGCGTGCGGCCATCGTCCGTAGAAACGCCCACGGGTCCTCCGCATTCGGACGGACTCACTCTTTAAGAACAGGGCGTGTTTACGGACGACATACAAACCATGCGTGTGCGGGAGAAACACTCCGATTCTGCACGGTATGCTCGGGAATACCGCATCCGAATGGGAGCCAAGCGGTGCTACCGCACGTAAGCGGAGTATTTACGCCAAACAACCCACTATTATGTATCTTCTGCAATACATCACATGACCCACTTATTCAATTACCTATCCTCATAAAAAACTTCTTATTTGGAATTGGAATCAATTAGATGCCAATATATCCTTACAAGCATGCCTAACACATGCATTGCACACATTAACCCTTACAGCAATTGAAGTGCAATGGTTTCAATTAAAGCACTGACAAGCGTCCTATTAGTGAGTAATGAGTAAAGGAGTCGATTCTATTGGGTTCAGGTGTTAATGCTTGTAGTCATTAGGCGTACGTTCGCCTACCGCATGAACGAGTGGTGTCCGCAAAGCAATAGTACACTTGTGGACACCGCACATTTCTTCCCTTTTTGATCGCGTGCATTCGGAGTGGTATCCGAATGTACGCCCCCCAACATAAGTGTACTCCCCCGTGTCCGCCCATGTTTCCGCCCCGTTTTGCCCACTTTGAAACTACGCCCATGTGTCATTCCGCATGACGCCCATAATACGCCCATATTTCCCGACTGATTGCGGGGAACAGTTTTGGACGGGATTTGGCCGAACAGGTACGGAGTCAAGGCGTGGCACATGCGCGTTGCGTTCTCCACGCATGCGCAGACGCCGTAAAGACGCGATCCGAAAGTATGCGGTAAAGTATGCGTCAATCAGAATAAGGGCCACAATATGGAGCTCAACAGAAGCCACTGGAGAACCATGATCATCTATGACTACAATAGTTTTGGGGGAGCTGCGTTTGGGGAGGAAGCACCATCCCAAACCATTGTGTATCAGTGGTTTACAGAATTTTGGTTTGGGAACAGTCCCTGGAATATACATGCTGTATCCAACATGTGTCTGTCATCACCAAGGACACTGTTTATCCATGCAGACATAAGTTGAGGCAGATGCCAGGGTGACCATGATAAGATCATAGATAACTCATCAGGATCCATCCGCTTTGTAGTCCATGAAAAGCTTGGCCTGAGCAAGATTTTTGAAAGCTGGCTGCCACATCAGCTCACTTGAGAGCAGAAGGAGGCTTGGGTGACTTGGTGCTGCAACAGGTTGCTCAAACTATGTCTGAGAGATCATCAGTGAAGATGACTGGATCTAAAGTTTTGACCCTGAGACCAAACAACAATCAGCCAGTGCACACCAATTGGAGGTGCGCTGCCACAGAAATTCCCATGAGAGCACAGTGTAGCCAACAGATTGTGACTGTTTTTGTGTACTGGTGGCTGGTATGTCAACCATTGCCTGCCCAAAGTTCTGGAAGCCATTTCCAGGTGCTGTCCAAGATCTTTCACTTGGTGCCCTTCACCATCATTATAATGCACCTGCCCACCAGCATTAGAAAGTGATGGAATTTGAGGACCGTGAATGCATCCATTTTATTGCATATTAACAACTCTTATATAACTATTACTTTTACTGCTTCCACCTCATAGGTGGGAGCAGCTGGTGCAGATTCATACACATTCACTATGGCAATATGTATATATATATATATATATATAAAAAGAAAATATGACTAATTATATATAAATATATATGTATATATCTATATCTATATCTATATATATTTATATCTATATATATATATATATATATATATATATATATATACATACATACATACATACATACATATACACACACACACACACACAGACAGTCACACACACACATACATATGTAAACTGTAAGTATATATACACAATTATACATAGACAAAATAGAAGAGTAAAATATTACCATTTCTTACAAGGTAGAACTGAAAGAATAGATAGATAGAGTAGCTAGATAGACAGACAGACAGAAAGACAGATGAAAGCTCTTTCACCCCCTCTCTCTGACACGTTGAATTTGGGGGATGGTGCTCCAGGCTATGACTATTGTGTGATAGCATAAAGTGTAATTAGAACCACAGTACTGCCCAGAAATCTCATCCAAGTCAAACTCAGTCCAGCCCCACACATCCACGCAGACACGTTGCATGAGCATTTCCCTGGCCCTCCCTGTGATTTCTTCGTGGCTGGAAGCTGTCCAGGGTAGAGATGTGTCTTTAATTTTTGAAGCATGACAGCTAAGAAAAGAATGCATTTTTTCTATATGTAGAAGCAGAAAACAGACATTGCCACCTCACCACTAGCAGCCTGACTACGGAAATGTGTCTCTGTCTCAGACATTTCTATTCTATTCTATTTTATTCTATCTATCTATCTATCTATCTATCTATCTATCTATCTATCTATCTATCTATCTATCTATATATTGTTCTATCTATTTTTCTTCTATGTGCAACTAAGTTGCTAAACTAAACTTCATGAATTCAGCTTGGTAATTCCAAAACGGAATCAGAGGATCATCGCACTGTGAAGCGAGTCAGGTTTTTAGGCACCCCTGGATATATGAAGGCACAATGCGTTAGTGCCGGAACCTCCATTTATTAGAAAGCTGCAAACAGGAACCATAACTCTAGTATTTGGAGTAATACATTTACTATAAATAAGACAAGATTACTTTGCACCATATTTGCATTCCACCTCGAATCTTTGTTATTATGGGGGATGTTAGATTGGTGTGTACCGGTTAGGTACAGTGAGGCCAACAGCTGGGGAGGCACTGGCTATTATCGGAGCCAGATTCACACACGCAAATATATGATTTTGTTATGAGTTTTGACAGTACTTGTTTAGTTTCACGGCGGCAGCATGGCCGCCGTGAACTTCCGGGTACGGCGCTCACCAAACTATATAAAATAAACGACATTAACTCTATGCCAACGTAGATAGTTCATACCCCTACTATCCACGTTGGCATAGAGTTGATTTTAGATAGACTCAGACGCACGCTCGCCCGCTGCCGCCGTGAAACTAAACAAGTACCATTTTGACTTTAAAAATTATTACAACAATACAAAGATTATATGAATAATAGATTGCATGTATTAAGTTCTATTAAAATTATTTAGTCAAGACGTAGGAGTGTACAGGAATATGACAGGCTCAGCCTACCCTGACCGCATGTCACCGGTGTGCACACACTTGGTTCGGGCAGTCCGAAGGGTAATGGAGTAAAAAAATGACCATGAAAAACACATAATGTGCAGAATTGTTTTGCAAGCCTTCGCATTCCCGCGTTATACATGCTCCAAATACAGGTCAATGGAGAGTGTGCATTAGGGGCTTGCAGGGCTACAGAGCCCATGCATTTTCTGCCTGGGGAGACACTGAGAGCAGCAGACAGGTGTCCAGCCTTCGTTCAGATCCTACTTCACTCAAAACTATTTCAGCAGCCAACAAAATCTGACTAATATCTTCACACATGTCCTACTTTAGCACTAAATATTGTGTCCTTAAGAACGTATTCTCTTATCAAATCCAACGGAATAATCATAATAACAATAATAATAGGAAGAAGAAGATGAAGACAAGGTGTCTAAGAAGTTAAGGGATCGATAATGCGATCCCTACACTTCTCCTTTGGGACCCGGTGTGCTGGCTATCTATGCATGAGTGTTGCCACAAATGGATCCTATGGATCTAGAGTGGTATGCAGTCAGTGGATAGACAATGTCTAGGTCAACAGTCACTAGGTCGATACCTAAAAGGGGTCAACATACCTTAGGTTGATAATCGTGTTAGTTTAACTGCGCTGGGATTTTGAGCAGCCTTAATGGTATGGTTTATGGTAAAAGGTAGTTATTTAAGGTGCTGGTTGGGTAATAGAAAAAATAAATAAAAATGGTAAATAAAAATATAAAGGGATTTGGAAAAAATTTTTTGAATAAGAAAGCAATAAAAATAAAATAAAAATTAATTAATAGTGAATAAGCAGTGAAAGAGCGATGTGCTTGCCTGTTGAGAAAAACGGGGTTAGTAAAAATATGTTTACAGCCCTTCTTTGAATATATGGTGGTAGCGTTATTTTTTGAGAGAAAAGGTAGCTCCAGGGAATGGAATGAAGGCGGTCTACAATGTCCCTACAATACCTTTTCCGTTGTATGGGATAGGGCAAGGCAAGTCCGTGATGTAGCGCTTCCTTAGATCTTGTTCAATGTCCCGTGGAGCTCCGTGTGGCTTCAGCGTGGCTTCAGCGATAAAACCGGAAGTTCGGGGAGCGTGTTTCCGGATCACGCTCCCGGCACCAACGCGTTTCGAGTGTACCACTCTTTGACAAAGAGTGGTACACTCGAAACGCGTTGGTTGCCGGGAGCGTGATCCGGAAACACGCTGCCCGAACTTCCGGTTTTATCGCTGAAGCCGCACGGAGCTCCACGGGACATTGAATAAGATCTAAGGAAGCGCTACATCACGGACTTGCCTTGCCCTATCCCATACAACGGAAAAGATATTGTAGGGACATTGTAGACCGCCTTCATTCCATTCCCTGGAGCTACCTTTTCTCTCAAAAAATAACGCTACCACCATATATTCAAAGAAGGGCTGTAAACATATTTTTACTAACCCCGTTTTTCTCAACAGGCAAGCACATTGCTCTGTCACTGCTTATTCACTATTAATAAATTTTTATTTTATTTTTATTGCTGTTTTATTCAACTATTTTTTTCCAAATCCCTTTATATTTTTATTTACCATTTTTATTTATTTTTTCTATTACCCAACCAGCACCTTAAATAACTACCTTTTACCATACCTTAGGTTGACACTGCCAAAAGGTCAACACATGCTTATGGTGGACATAGGCAAGGTCGACAGTCAAAAGGTTGACATGAGTTTTAAAAACAAAAACAATTCTTACTTTACTTTCTAAGTGGGAATAGAGTGAGAATATAATAAATATAGTGTGCCTAGTGCAGAGAGGCACCGTGCCTGAAGGATGGCGAGCGAAGCGGTACATATATTTGGTGTCCATGTTGACGTACGATTATATAGACACCAAAAAATCATGAAAAACTCATGTTGACCTTTTGACTGTTGAACTTGCCTATGTCGACCATAAGCTTGTATCGACCATTTGGCAGTGTCGATCTTAGGTATGTTATCCCTTTTTTTGTGTCAATCTAGTCACTGTCGACCATTAGTGGTCAAGCTAGTGACTATCAACCTGGACATTGTCTATCATCTGTACCATCATTAACTAGAGCTTGGTACATTTCTGCACTAACCATAATATAGATGATTTAACTCTGTCCCCATAACTTCAGTAGGAAATCTCATCACACATTTGTAATAGGCAAAGGTAGATAAGTATGTACAGTAGATCTATCTCATCATTTCTTAAGTTTTGTATCTGGAGGTCTAGGTGGGAGAGTCATGGACATGAAGCTGCCATTGGTATTATTGTGGGCCTACGCACTTCACCGGAAACATGGACAGAATGTCAGAGTGTTGTCCCCAACATGAGTATCCCGGAAACCAAGGAGAGATGGTAAGTATGGCTTAACCATTGTGTGCAAAGCCTATTAATGGAGGGCTTGAGGCTCTAAAAGCTTGTAGAAATAGCAATGTCCCCATGACATAAACATTGTTGCTATTTAGAAGTAGCTAAAGAAGATATCAACTGCACTGAGCCAACTAAAGCAGAATAGTACAGTCTCCATTTTTCGCAGTGGCCACTGCAGAATGGGCTAATTTAACAAGCTCTGAAATCATCTCTTCTTGGATCTTCACCCTGTAAGCTAACACTATCTTCAGCTGGTGTGAACCTCCTTGTCCTTCTTTGATCTTCTGCCAACCTAGTCAGCCTCCATTCTCCACATCTCCAGGCTATGGCATTGTGTGCTTGCGCATGGGCAGAATCACAGCTGGCAGTAAAATCATAGCGATATCCTGCCAACCTCTTCTTTGCGAGGGTCCTAATTGAGCCGCTGTCCCAACAAGAGCTTTTCAAAAAATAGCCCCCAAATGATTTCTTACCAAATAAACCAGCTGTGGACAATACTTGTCTAACTGATGTATAATGCTCAAAACCGTGACCAACCTGGTGGTAGTCCTTGATGCTGAAAAAGCCTTTGATAGAATGGCATGGCCCTTTTTACATGCCGCCAACTTTCCTTTATTATTAGCAGACATTCACACTGAACTTACCTCCCGGGAAAAATTTGATTATTACCTGATTTGGTCGAACTGCAGCTGCCAAGATGAATATTGTCCCTAGGCTGCTTTATCTCTGGCAGACATGCCCATAATGTTGAAAACCTTAAATAATGTTCTACGGCCTCTTATTGCCTTTAATTGGGCTGACAAGAAGCCCCAGATGAAAATTTGAAATCTTCAGATAGGATATTCTGAGGGGTTTGGGAATGCCTGATTTCCTAAACCTATATTATTAATGCAATGTATATTGTGCCACTCCCGCAACAACACTGAGTATGGACCACCATTGAGGCAGATATCCTTCAGGTATTCTCTCTGTACAGCTTATTATTATTATGGTCCTCACCATTAAGTGGATCCCCTTGTGCAAAATCATTCCCCACTATTAAATTCTTGCTGTCTGTTTTGGGTTTTTGTTTGCATAGATCGGATCTTCGTTCTTCTTCACCCCCTGAAGAAGTACTCAGCTTTTATGTAAAGCTTAAATCACAAGGCTTTTAGTGATCATATTGAACATAAATGATGTTGTGTATGCACTAAGCTGTCGTATTCTCTTCCCTATTGCTACCATGCCTTTGCGCTCATTTCCTGATGTCAAAATCCATTGGCTCTACACTTTACATTGCCTGTAGAGCTGTTTTCATATACTTACAGTCTAACAATTCTATAATACTCTATGAGGTCCAGATCCATTTCAACCAGGGTTCCCTGCTTAAGTTATTATGTTTATATATTCACAATTTTCTTATCACTGGCCTCTTGAAAAGGCTCACAAGCTTGTGTGGGAATGGGTGTCGGTGCAGACCCTGAAGAATGGGCCATCATTCACTTAACTGCAGCTACTATAAAAAATCAATTTCAGAAAATGCTCTTAAAGTCTTGGAATATATATATATATGGATGAGTGGCAGTGGGGATGTCGGTGGTCAGAATACTGATTCAAGGAATTACAAAAAGGATCCTTTTAATTACCTTCCTTCTCTCACCCAACTGCTTTGCTTGCCCTCGGTAATTTACCCCTTTTTTATCCTCTTACCTGCGTCTATGTATCATGCTCTCAGAAAAGTATTCACTACCGCACCAAATGGTCAACATGCAACAGGTACAGAAGGATGACAGTGTGTAAAAGTCAACAAGTAAACAAAGCAAATGTTGACAAAATGTGAAAATCCCCAAAACATATGCTCACCATTGTCATGTCATCCTTTTGTACTTGTAAACCTAAGACAACCATACGGTGTCTACCTTTTGACTGTTGACCCATACATTGTCAATCTATCATCTGATACCACTGCTTATTGTTACCTTCTGGCTTACATGTTATGGTGTTTATACCTTGGTACGTGTATTTATTTTCTTCGTCATTTCGCTATATACTCTTCTAAATAAATAAAAATATTTTATTTTAAAAAATACACAATTATAAGGATTTATACTTTTCAGGGCCCTGAATGCCAACAATGATATACAGTCCCTTTAAACCCATATACACGGGGCGATGTGTGTTTTAACTGATTTGCTGAGCGATCTAGTTAGCACAGATAGCTCAGCACACATTGGGACAGATGTATTAAGCCTTAACAAGAGATAAATCCAAGGGTGATAAGGAGAGATAAACGTTCAGCCAATCACCTGCTAACTGCCATGTTACAGGCTGTGTTTGAAAAAAGTCAGTAAGGAGCTGATTGGCTGGACGTTTATCTCTCCTTATCACTCTTGCATTTATCTCGTTAAGGCTTAATACATCTGCCCAATTGATCTATACACACCTAGCCATGTGTGTGCTGAGTGATCTGTGCTAACCACTGCGTTCTTTATGCACATGCAGGCAATCTATCTAGATCTTGACCACTGGCGTAACTAGGCCACCGCAGCCCCCGCCATGGCGGGGAGGCGCAGAGTAACTATGGGCGCCGGGGGGGCTGCGGTGCTATAGTTACCCGCTGCGCTGCTGCCCGGCCGCATCTTCGGTCACTGTCCCGTCACTCGCTCCCGGCGCCGGCTCCTGCTGATAATGAAAAGTGACACTTAGAAAATGGCTGCCCCCGTATTGCAGACAGTTTTAGCAGCCATTTTCTAAGAGTCTCTTTTCATTATCAGCAGGAGCCGGCGCCGGGAGCGAGTGACGGGACAGTGACCACAGATGCGGCCGGGCAGCAGCGGAGACTGGAGCAGCGCTCTGTCAGGTATGGGTATGGGGAGGGGAGGGGAGGGGGGGGCGCCGAAAAAGTTTGGCGGGGGGGCGCAAATTATATAGTTACGCCACTGATCTTGACTGAAAGATTTGAGCGGGCGATGGCGAGGCCCGGAACCATGCATCAACATCGCTATGTGGTATACACACTGGGCGATGTGTGCTTCATTTCGAAGCGATCTATACAGCTCGCTTACAAAAGTGCCAACAATTGCACACTGTGTATGCAGCCTTAATCTGGCTATATTAGTGTACAGCTGCTTATCTGATATTATTCAAAGTGCAATTAGTTTGTGTCTGCGTTTCCCATTTTTATCCTAATTGCCGTATGAAAGACCTCATTAACTAATTTAGCAGAGGTGATTGCAGTTGGTTAGTACAGTTATACCCATTTCACATATGCAGCTATCACACTTACACATGCAGCTATCCCAGGTTTTTGCATGTGAAAGCACATCAACTTGGGTTTTCTGCAGATGTGAAACAAAGCAACCTGGAGCTGAGACCTGGGAAACTGATGGAGCGGATACCTAGGTATTTGAGGGACTTGACAGACCCAGCAAATACTAGGTCAAATGTCCGGAAGCGGCATAAGTGTAAAAAAATAAAGCAGAAAACATAACTCCCAACATGAGGGACACAATGTTTTGCTTCTGGACTTCCCTCTTAATGGGCCAGATTCTCTAAGCTTCAAAAGTGATAAAATACAGAGTGATAAACTGCCAGACAATCAGCTCCGGCTTGACATTTTTCAAACACAGTCTGTGACATGGCAGGTAGGAGCTGATTGGCTGGCTGCTTATCACTCTCCATTTTATCACTTTTAAAACTTAGAGAATCTGGCCCAATGTATTGTGAGCTCTACAGAGCAGGACCCTCTTCCCTCCTGTTGTCAAAGCCCTCTTCTCTTCACATTTTACTCACAGCTCTCCCATACTCAAACACTTAGTGACCATCTTCGTCCGCATACTCATCTCAGTCTTTGCCCACCAGCCCCTAGTAGCACGTTGATCAAGTCCTCACTACTTACTGTACATTTAAGCTGTACTGTGTATTGAACTGGGGCATTTGTTTTACCTGTACTCTATTTTTGTTATTTATTTACTGTAATTTTAAGTTTTGTCTCCTTGTACTGTTCCATTGTAGGGCGGTGTGAAATACTTGTGGCACCTTATAAATAAAATAATAATAATAATAATAATAATAATAATAATAATAATAATAATGTATGATTGCCATCACCTGTGTTGAACAAGTTAACTAATAAGACAGGTGATTCACCACAGTTGATGGTGATCATAAATTAAGAGGGAGGCCGAAGAGCAGAGCATTGTGACCCTCTTGGAGAGGGCCATGTTGGGAATTATGAGAAAGTATATTATCATACTCTGAAAATGAGTCAGGTGTATATGAGAATGTGCAATATTTTATGTGTTATGTATGTGTTGCATCTAACCCTCCAATTTGACCCATTTCACTTTGAACACAACATCCTACTTCTGATATTCAACTTATTTTGTATTTGATTAACAGCGACATTAATTCATTGATGTATGAAAAGGGCAGTCTCTTTAATCCAAATGACTGTAATTAGCACATAAATGAGAAAATCAGGGACAGAAGTTTTTGGATAGAGATGAATACAGTAGTGGTTTTAAACGGGATCTCTTTAGTCTATAGTAATTTATATTAATACAGTTTGTTTCCACGTAGAGAAATCCTGAAAACACTACCTGTTGGTGGTACTGTTCAATCTATCTGGTGGGAACAAAAATCTGGCATTGTCTGGGATTATAAGAGTATTGAACCTTAGCTTCCAAACACTGGAAAACAGGTAATAGTCATTCAGAAAAATTAGTTGAATCCATTTGTTTTAACAAATGTATCCAAGCAGATTTTTTGTCTGTTTTTCAGCATTTGGGAACAAATGGTTGATTGTCTTTGTCATATACTCCTATACATTTCCAGGTTTTTGTTCCCACCAGACAGATTGGACAGATAAATCTTTAAGTATGTGCCCAGTTGAGTGCCTTGGGAACCACTGGTTTATGTTTTTGGGCTGCACAGAAATTAATTAACATGCATTTTGCAAACTATTAATTGCAGGCATAAAGATCCTGTGTGAACTAATTACATCACAGCCATGTGGCTTAAAAAAAAAAGCAGGCTCTGGAAAGCAAGCAATTTGTTTATTTAACTCCTTTGTTAATACTATTGCACATTTATGTGATAGATAATAAATATCAAATGCTAACATTGGCCGCTTTTATTGAACAGATAGGAATGTATTTGTGCACTGGCGTAACTAGTATAGTTTCTCCCCCCCCCCCTCCCTAAAAATGATACAAAATAATATATTTGTGTTTAAAAATAAATAGGTAAAATAATAATGACAACACAATTATGCAAAAAAGCAATTAGCAATTGCACAATACAGTATTTATTTAGCTTTATTACCCCTTTCACATCGCAAATGCTGGGTAGCACTCAGGATTTTGACATGGGTCTGTCCCCGGACCGACCCTGCATTTGTGAGGTGAAGCTCCCCACAGCAACCCAGCAATAAGCCGGATGGAGGCAGGGCGGAGCAGCATTACGTCATCGGGGGGCGGGGGAGGAGGCAGCATTTGGAGCTGACACTGCCTCCTCCCTATAGTGTAAACGGGATCTGGGTATCTTGACCCTGGTTACTCATTTATTACACTGCCCAGCAACCTGCGTCCGACCTGGGTAAAAACCCTTCTTTTAACCCAGGTCAGAATGCCAGGTTGTTTGAGTTGGGTTTTTCCTTTTGGTGCTTTCACACCACACAGAGACTCGGGTCGACCCGGGTTATTTGTGTGGTGTGAAAGGGGTATGACAGGTATAGACAGTCTGTAACTCAAAATACCTTTACAATATCAATTAATATATGCTCTTTTGGTACTCTTTACCTAGAAGGGCGGCCATCGCGGGCATCGCATGTACCAAAAAATCGCATGCGATACGACCAACGCGATTACCGCGATTTCCCATAGGGAACAATGTTAAATGCCCCAATTGAACCGATTTTCCATAGGGAACAATGTTAAATGGGCCAATTGACCCGATTTTCCATAGGGAACAATCTTAAAAGGCCCACAGAGGCCAAATAGCCACCCTGAAGTGTGAAGTGGCCCCCCCAATTGTTAACGCCACCCCACGATCAACGTCATCCCGAAGCGGGGCGAGCGCAGCGAGCCCGTGCGGGGCGGCGGTACGCGTCCTACGACCTTTTCATACCCCCACTATCCACGTCGGCGTGGAGTTGAGAATAGAAAGTGTGGCGAGCGCAGCGAGCCACCGAGCCTTAAGCGTGGCGAGCGCAGTGAGCCCCGCGAGGGGACGCGGACACCTGTGAAGCCCGCGAGGGGACGCGTATACCTGTGAAGGTGTCCGCATCCCCTCGCGGGGCTCGCTGCGCTCGCCACGCTTCGGCCTCAGTGGCTCGCTGCGCTCGCCACACTTTCTATTCTCAACTCGACGTGGATAGTGGGGGTATGAAAAGGTCATAGGACGCATACCGCCGCCCCTCGCCGGCTCGCTGCGCTCGCCACGCTTCGGGTTCACGTTGATCGTGGGGTGGCGTTAACAATTGGGGGGGGGGGGCCATTTCACACTTCAGGGTGCCTATTTGGCCTCTGTGGGCCATTTAACATTGTTCCCTATGGAAAATCGGGTCAATTGGGATATATAACATTGTTCCCTATGGGAAATCGCGGTAATCGCGTTGGTCGCATCGCATGCGATTTTTTGGTCGCATGCGATGCGTCCGACGCAATTTTTTTCCTTACGATGCCCAAGATCAAAATCGTGGGCGCCCTTCTAGGTAAATAGTACCGCTCTTTTTAATTGTATAATTTTTTATAGCTGTTGAAGGCAACTTATTACTATCATATACAACATAGTTTAATACCTTCTGTAAATTTCTTGGTATTTTAATCTAGTGCAACCCATGGATTAAAATAAAAACAGGACACTTTTTGGTGGACAAAATGTAATGAAGAATGTTCAGCTTCGTCATACAGTATGCTATTGTATGGATAACATTCTTATTATCTAAACACATGGATATTAAATTTACTTGACAATATAGGAAAGTGTGCAAATATAAGTAATAATTCACAATGCACGTAACATTATTCTGTAGAACTGGATGCAAGTTTATCTTTTCCAAACAGAAAAAGAAAACATCTAATAAAATGTATGAAGGAATTACATTTAAAATATTGGAAAAATAAAAAGGTAAAAAAGACACATATACAAAACATTGACAAACTGACACTTAAATAATACTTAACCCTTTGAATAGAGCTATACACGCATGCATAAGTCATGTGTATACCATTCTTAACATCTGTTATTCAAAGCATCCTTTGCTTTGGTTTAAAGCCAGTGGCAATTCATACAAATTAAAAGCAGAATACAAATTCAGCCGGCTACTTAAAATGATACACGGCCAGTACCACTGTAGATTCGGGAGTGGATTTAAATGGTACATGCAAAATATAGTATCTTAACATAGATTTATCTAAGTACAACTTATCACTAGTGAATTTCAAGTGTGGTTAGGCTCTCCACATATTTTTTCTTAAGACTTTATAATAAATAATTAGCTGTCATTAGGACAGATGTATTAAGCCTGGTGAAGAGATAAAGTGGAGATAAAGCAGAAGGCAAAGATGCACCAGCCAATCGGCTATGTTTAAAAAATGACAGTTAGGAGTTGATTGGTTGGTGCGCTATCACCTGCTACTTTATCTCCACTTTATCTCTTCACCAGGCTTAATACATCTGCCTCAGTATACTGTACACGCAGCAAGTAAATAGTTAAGTAATTCCTGACATTATGTCACTGGAGAGGGAGGAGTACAGGAGCACAGGAGGAATTCACATCAGTAAGGAATTCTCCCAGGGGCAGGTTTAACCCATGCAATCCTTGCTGTCTTTTGCAGCTTTCTTCGGCCATGTGGGAGACATAAAACGAGCTGCAGTGAAGCTGCAAAGCTGCAGGCTATGTACACAGACACTCACCTGCTCTATTATCCCATCACAATTGTATGTTGTGTTTTTAAACATACGCACTCGCTGGCCACTGTAATTGGTACGGGTATGGATCATAGGATTGACACAAGATGCATTGTGTCGATCACTGAAGGTCGATATGGGCTTATGTCAACCCCTCAGAAGTTCGACATGGGGTTAGGTCAACAGGGTCATTAGGTTGACACAAGCATTAGGTCAACATGGGCAAGGTCGACAGTCAAAAGGTCGACATGGGTTTTTCAGGTGTTTTTTTTGTCCCGAATGTTGACACAGTGGACATGGACACCGGTGCACTGCATCCCCTCGCATTGCTTGCTGTGCTTGGCACACTATGTTATTCTCCCTCCAAGCCCTAGTGGATGATAAGGCATGAAATACCGCAGTCGGCACATGTCGGCTAAAAAAAAGTGAAAAACCCATGTCAACCTTTTCACTCTCGACCTTGTCCTTGTTGACCCAGTCTATCTAAGCCCATGTCGACCTTCTCAGGTGTCTACCTAAGCCCATGTCGGCCTTCATTGGTCCACCCAATGCATGTCGACCTTATACCAATTGATACACCTATACAGCTGCTTCTCGCTGCATATACTGTATATCTAATCAGACATCATGTGGCAGAATTACAATGCACAGCGCAGATAAGGGAAAGAGTTCCAGTTGTTGTTCAGATCAAGCAGAATGGGTAAGAAATGGGATGCACATGAATTTGACCACAGAATCATTGTTGTTAAAAGTGTAAAGTTGAACTGCTCAGAAGCTGATGATCTCCAGGGATTTTCCATGCACAATAGGCAATAGAATTGACAGAAAATGGTGTGCAATACATCCAGTGAGAAGCAATTCTGGGAGTGAAAATGCTTATTAATGAGAGAGATCATAGGAAAATAGCAAAACTGGTTTAAAGGTAACTAAATCTAAGGTGACAGCAATGCACATAACCAAACAACCATGCAGCACAACGGTGATAAGCAATAAAACATATCTGGATGCATAGCATTTTGAACCGTAAAGTGAATGAGTTAAAACAGTGGAATACCATATCGCGTTTCCACTTATTTAGAATGGGTGCAATGTGTGCAGTGCACATGGGTCAGGGGGCCCACACCGTACACACTGCACCCTTCGGAGTCCAGCGATGAAAGCAGCAGCACCATGTCATTTATATTGGAGGACTGTGCATGCACAGTAGTCTCGGCACACTAGTGCTCAGACTCTATTGCGCTGTGCGGTGGGGAGCTGTGGCCGGCAGAGAGGAGGGGACCCGAACGGATGAGGCTGCACACAGGCCTTCTCCTCTATAAAGTGGCCCTGGTTCCACTCCTGTTAGGTACATAACATAGGTACATAGGGCACAGGCTCACCAAAACTGGACGGTTGAAGAGCCTCTTGATTTCTGCTACAAGCTGCATGGTAGGGTCAGAATTAGTCATATACTACATAAATCGCCAGATCCATACTGGCCTTTTGTCAACTGTTCAGGCTGGTGGAGGGTCATTGGTGTGGATAATATTTTCTTATGTATTTCTTTACAGTTTATTATATAGCACAGCATATTCCATGGCGCTTTACAATAGTAGACAGTGATAAAACAAACTGGGTAACAACAGAAAGACTTGGAGGTAAGAGGGTCCTGCTGCAAGCTTACAATCTATAGGGATATAGGAGGGAAACACAAGGACAGGCACCAGTAATAGAATAGCAGTCCCACCAAGTTACAAGTCCAGAAGGGAAGCTATATAATACATAAGTGCCAAAGAGGGTTATGCGTGTAGAACTTAAATATGATCGGCTTGCCTGAAGAGATGAGTTTTCAGGGAACGCTTGAAAGTTTGGAGGCTAGCGGAGAGTCTGATTGTGCGTGGAAGGGCATTCCATAGGGTGGGAGCAGCCCGATGAAAGTCCTGTAATAGTGAATGGGAGCTAGTGATCCTTGCAGAAGAGAGACGCAGATCATGTGCAGAGCAGTATGGTTAATCGCTTTATATTGAATACGGTAAGATACAGGCAACCAATGGAGGGACTGGCAGAGCGGATCATCAGACGATGAGCATCATGCAAGGAAGATCAGCCTAGCAGCAGCATTTAAAATGGATTGTAGTGGTGAGAGTCTGTTCTTGGGAAGACCAGTTAGGAGACTATTGCAATAAGACTATTGATATAATGAGTGCATGGATAAGAGATTTGGTAGTGTCTTGTGTGAGATACGGTCATATTTTGGATATGTTTTTTAGATGCATGTAACATGATTTGGAGACAGATTGAAAGGATGGTAACTGTTCTTAGTTGGCGGGAATATAAATAATTCTGTTTTGAAAATATTGAGTGAGTTGGCGAGAAGACATCCAAAATGAGATGGCAGAGAGACATTCAGAGACTCGGCCCAAAACCACTGGTGACAACTCTGGGGTTGATAGATAGATTTGAGTATCATCTGCATATAAGTGATACTGAAATCCGAAATAGCTGATTAGTTTGCCAAGAGAGGAAGTATAGATTGAGAAAAGCAGAGGACCTAAGACTGAGCCTTGCGGAACTCCGACTGACAGAGGTAGTGAAGAGAAAGTAGAGTCAGAGAAGCAAACACTGAAAGAGCGATCAGATAGGTAAGATGAGAACCAGGAAAGGGCTGTATCATTAAGACCTAGGGAGTGTAGTGTTTGTAAAAGAAGAGTGTGATCCACAGTGTCAAACACAGCAGAAAGAGCTAGAAGAATAAGTAGTGAGTAATGGCCTTTAGACTTAGCAGTTACCAGATCATTCACCACTTTAGTCAGTGCTGTCTCAGTGGAGTGTTGAGAGAAGCCTGACTGAAGCAGGTCTAATAGGGAGTGAGAGTTAAGAAAGTTTGTGAGGCAAAAGTAGACAAGTCTCTCGAGTAGCTTGGAGAGGCATGGGAGCTCAGAGATAGGACGATAGTTAGAGAGAGAGTTAGGGTCAGAATTGTGTTTTTTCAGAATGGGAGTAATCACTGCATGTTTGAGCAGAGACGGAAAAGTACCAGTAGCAAGAGGGAGATTGCAGATTTTAGTTAAGGTTGGAATAAGCACAGGAGATCGCTTTTTAATGACTTGTGCATGTATTGGATCAAAAGGAGAGGTAGTAGAGTAGGAGGATAAGAATAAGTTAGGCCTCTTAATACCAATTGAGCATCATTTAAAAGCCACAGCCTACAGTACATGAGTATGTGTTTCCTCGGATCCAGACTATGGGTCAACAGTCAATAGGGTGACCACTATTGGTTGACATACATTATCAATGTCAACACAAGCAAAACGTGGACATGGTAACGGACACGGTAATGGTCGACACTTCAGTTTTCGTTATTTAAGTTACATAACTTTTTCATACTTTACCACCTACATGAACTGCTATTTGTAATGGCAAACTGTGGGAACTGTACCAAGTGTGGCACTTGGCGCGAAGCATGGCAAGCGAAGCAAGTCATGTAAGAGCATGTGGTACACTTATTTGGGGTTCACATGTTCAAATTTACAGATTAACACCAAAACAATGTAAAAAATATGTCGACCTTTTCATGTATCGCCCATTTCCATGTTGACCTTTTGCTTGTGTCAACATGCTCCAGGCCACCCTCTGTCCGGTTTAAAATGTCCTTGAGAGCAAAGCATGACAATACTCCAGAGCACTGCAGAAACATGTCCAATTACTAGTTAGAGACAAAACCAACATGGATGATTTGATATTGCTAAATAAAGTGGTTGCTGTGTTTCCCCTTCCACCAACCACAATACAGCATGCATACAGTATATACTGTATCTCCCTTTTTAAAAATAGAAACCATAAGGTAGATGTATTATACCTCCACGGATCATGCGGGTATATCACTTCCTGCTTGACCTCTTTACCAAGGCGAAGCAATGTGCGCCACCAAAAAGATGTATTAACTCTCCCCTTTGGTGATCCCTGCCTGATCGCACAGTGCCTCAGCCTAGTGCCAATGAGCTGTGTCTCTCCCCCTAGCCGACAGCTGCTGCAGCCAGGCACAGAGCTAGTCCTACTGTATTGCCCATGGGCAATATTGGAATGGTGAGCGATACTGACCGTTCATACGGAATCGGTACATCTGTCAGAATGAACTTAGGTCTACAGTCATTAGGTCGACCCCACTAGGTCGACTGGCAGGAAGGTCGACCTGACTTAAGGTCGACATGGGCCAAGGTCGACATGACTTAAGGTCGAATTTGCATAAAGGTCGACATGAGGAAGATTGACTGGTCATAAGGTCGACATGGGTTTTTCACTGTTTTTTGATCCGAATGTCGACACTGTTGACATGGACACAGTTGGCAATGAGAATCGGACCCTCGCATCGCTCGCTTCGCTCGCAATGCTTGGGGCACGGTGCCTCGCTGCGCTCGGCACACTATTTTATTCTCCCTCCACGCCCTAGTGGATGGTAGGGCATGAAATACCGCCTGTCGGCACATGTCGGCTCAAAAAACAGTGAAAAACCCATGTCGACCTTTTGACCAGTCGACCTTCCTCATGTCGACCTTTATGCAAATTCGACCTTAAGTCATGTCGACCTTGGCCCATGTCGACCTTAAGTCAGGTCGACCTTCCTGCCAGTCGACCTAGTGGGGTCGACCTAATGACTGTAGACCTAAGTTCATTCTACTAGATGACCGCATCCCGTTCATACATTGGCTGCAGCATTACACACTTCTCCTTCTTCATACATGAAGGTGAAGTGGTATCAACACACTTAACGGCATTGAAACCACTTCTCCTAAAATTAATTTAGCAAACCAATTAGAAACTCACACTGAACCTGTCAGAGAAAATGCATTTTTCCATTCGCACCTCACTGGTTGGGAAAATCTTTATTTTTTATTATACCCTCAACATTATTACTTAGGCATTTAAAAGTTTTCAATTAGTTTAATTGGGCAAAAAATTAAATGTCCTCAAATTGCTCCCAAACATTTTTTGTTAGATGATGTACCCCAGTTTAGTGAAAGCATTTATTTAAGTAAAAAATAATTGCTTTTGGTAACTTTTTGTTCCATTTTATACTTTAAAATGTCTTAAAAGTATCCCACAAACACCTGTTTTCTAATGTATTTAGCATTTTTCATTTCATTTCTTTCTAATTTTGTAAACTTAGGTTGTGCACCTGGAGCAGCATGCCAAGAGTATCCAAATGGCAACAATAAATGAATGCCGTCTAAATATACAAAAGTTCCCAATGTGTTAAATGTTTTACATTTATACTACTCTGGGGGGCAAGGAACTAAGCTCCACATAGTGGATTAAATAGAGCAAGTGACATAATATAACCTTATAATTTCAGGAGGTAGTTGTATTGAAACAATAGAGGATATAATTTATAAGTGTTAACTGATAAAAATATTTGTAATATCCAATCATTATTGCCGATTATAGTATTATACAGTGGTCAACACCTCTAGCACTATTTTGAGAAATATTGGTAGACCACAAAATATGTTAGGGTACTAAATAAATAACAATTATCAACTGAATCTCAAAACCTACAGTAACAATGGTAACTAGCTACTCTCCTACAAGAGAAATATTAGAGCCACTGCCATCATCTAGCCCACAGGTTCTCAAACTCGGTCCTCAGGACCCCACACAGTGCATGTTTTGCAGGACTCCTCACAGAATCACAAGTGAAGTAATTAGCTCCACCTGTAGATCTTTTAAAATGTGTCAATGAGTAATGAATGCACCTGTGCACCTGCCGGGTGACCTGGAAACCGTGAACTGTGTGGGGTCCTGTCTGAGGACCTAATTCAGCTTGGCTCGGTATGCAGCAAAAAGTGTGATATTCGACAAAGGCACAGGGGGTTTGAACATGCGCAAACACACGTTTGAGTATGCGCAGACCCCCACCAGAACTGCCCCTTCTGATCTGTAATGAATTAGGCCATATATGTATTTGTATGTCTGTTGGTACTTTACACAATTTGTATGTGTTCATTTCATTGCAATTCTATGTCCCTCTATAAATCTATATACTGTAAATAGGGAATTTGATCGTATTTTTCAATAAAGCTTAATTCTTAACATACTACTGTAGTGTGCCCATTTTCTTGTTTTATACTTACAGTGTGAAGTTCTTGACTGTAAAGGGCAGCACCCTCTCTCAATACATGCACAGATATTATTTGCAGGGTTTTCGCTATAGTCTTATGCTGGCCACACATCAGACCAACTTTCCTCCAACCATCCAACTAGTTGCTTGGATGGAATAAAAATCTGGTACTGGATGGAAGCAAATGTAATATTTACTTCAGAAATTTGTTCCCAAAATCTGTAAAAGGACAAAAACTGTCACTCAGACACAGTACTGTAGTTGAACCTGTTTGATTTAAACAATTTGACTGAATGTTTTTGTCCATTTTTCTGGGTTTGTGAACACATTTCTGATTGTCATTTGCTCTCATCCAGTACCATATTTTTATTCCATCCAAGCAACAAGTTGGATGGTTGGAGGAAAGTTGGTCTGATGTGATGTGTGGCCAGCATAAGGGATATATAAATATGAGTGCGCAGAGGTATTTCTGGCCCACCATTGGCTTTTCTCCACTTCCAGTAAAGGCAATAGGCCACAAATCACCGGTCCATGGTAAACAGTGCTGTTCACATAATTAAAACTAGTGATATATTATATTTGGATATGTGTTAAATAAATATTTCAGACATTATACCACAATAAAATGAAAGTCTCTTTTACAATTAAAAACAAATTTCTTTTAGGCAGGGCTATTTTTCTGCAGGCTCCAGCAGGAACTGAGGCCCTTATTCTAGTTCACTCTTTCTGACAAAATATTTCTTAGATGGACAAAACCATGTGCACTGCAGGTGAGGCAAGTGTAAAACCCCACCCAAATCTAATTATCTCTGCACAAGTAACACCTGCCTCACCTGCAGTGCACATGGTTTTGTTCATCTAAGAAATATTTTGTCAGAAAGAGTGAACTAGAATAAGGGCCTCAGTTCCTGCTGGAGCCTGCTGAAAAATAGCTCTGCTTATAGGGAGATCCCTCACTTCATTTAAGCAGTTGCCTGGCATGATCGCATCAAATGTTGCATTAATGCTTCCTTAACTTAACTAGAATAATCATTTGTATTTCACTATTTAGATACAGCATACTGAGATAACTTACAGTATCTGAAGGGTCAATAAATGTAAAAAAAGAAAACAAGTTGGGAAGAAGTATTTTCAAACAGAAGCTCATTTCACTTATTAGGGAACACTAGCTGCTCCTACGGCTTATTCACTTACACTTAGTAAAGGGACATCCAGAACATCCTAGAGCTTAGTATTGAAGACAAAAGATGTGAAGTGAACATAAAAATTATGCCCCTTTCCCACTGCAGGCTTTACACGGTAAAATGCCGTTTTTTTAGCCTTTTTAAACGGCTAGAGCTGCAGTGGGAAAGCTCCAGGTTGCTTTACCCGGGTAACAAATACCGGTATTTGTTAACCGGGTAAAAAGCAGTGTTTTACCCGTGTAAGAGCCGTTTTTTTGGCAATGGGAAAGGGTTTTAAACGGTATTTAGAAATAATAATAAAGGTTAAGAACATGATTGGTGCATGTGATGTTTTTAATGACAGGCAAGGTTTACTAGAGAGTTTAAACGTGTTGCTTTGTGGTTTACACGGGTAAGTGTGAATGGGACATTTACTGCTTTTAAACGATAATTTACCGTTTAAAAGCTGCAGTGGGAAAGGGTCTTTGTGGCTCTTACCCGGGTAAAGACCCATTTAAAAAGAAACAGGTCTTTACCCGGGTAGGCAGTGGGAAAGCAGCATTAGAGATCATACACCCTGTCACGGCCAAAGATATGTTATTACAGCAATATATTTCTAAGCATCAATAGACTAACACAGCGGTTCCCAACTTTTTTTCTCTCCCGTACCCCTTGATTAGGCTTTTCATTTATGAGTACTCCCTCCTTTCAATTTGAAATATCCACAGTACTTACGAGTGGATTGGAAATGAGCGGTATGCTTGTCCTTATGTGTATGTGCTTATATTAGGAGTAGCAGAGGCAGGGGCGGATCAGCCTACAGGGAAACTGGGCCATTTCCCGGTGGGCTGGCCCAAAACTCCGTAAAAACGGGCTGGCCGCGCTCCCCACTGGACTGTCTGGGCACTTTGCACACATCCAAAATGGCCACGGGAGGGCTGCTGCACATGCGCGACAGCGCACAGCACCGCCCATGGGCCTTCATGTGCGGCGGCAGCAGGCTCCCAGCTCCCGTTCCCCTATCTGGAGGCAGCAGAAAGGAGCAGATGAGACCCCCCGCCCCACATTACAAACACCGCCGCTGCCCCGCTCCCCCCAGCACTACATCATCTACCGCCACCCCCCGCATCCCCGCATTACATACGACCCCGCCTACCCTCCCCCAGGGCTGCCGACGCTAGCACCCCCCCCCCTCAGGCTGGATTGCAGAGTTTTTTCCCGGGCTGGATTGCAGTCCCAATCCGCCCCTGAGCAGAGGAGTAGGGTGGTCAGGAATTGTGTCCCTCTGTGTCTGTCCACTGGCTGGATATTGTCTCTGGGGTTCCCGCTAAAGCCTGTAGGATTAATGCCACTGGTTCCTCCACCCATGTCAACACAGGGCAGATAATCGCTGTTGTCTGAGGTCAGACAGAACCAGAAGTGATGCAACATGGTCCATCTCCATGGCAATTGAAGACTCCTTCTTCATCTTCCACCATTATCAATATTATTATCAAATACCCCAACTGGTCTGCAGAGTACCCCCAGGGGCAGTAGTACCCCAGGTTGGGAACCACTGCACTAGCACATGCAGGGGGGGGGGGGGGTTCTACTGTATTTGAAGAAAAGACACTGATACGTGTCAGGGCTTGTTCATATTTTGTCGTTTACACTTGGTTCCATATTAGTTGCCACAAGAACCTTATTTAAAATGCATGTACTGGCCATGGATTATTATAACCAATGCATACCTCCCAACTCTCCCGCTTAGTGCGGGAACGTCCTGTTTTTTTGCGATGTTCCCGCATGGATAGACGCTGTGTGCATGCGCACAGCATCTATTCTTGCAGGCAGAGGGGCTGGCCAGCGTCTTACAGAGCTGCTGGGTATGCCCCCACAGCGGCAAAAAATGGGGGCATGGCCTCGCGGCAGTGCCACGAGTATAGGCCACACACCCTTTTCATCAGGCCAGGCCCCCCCAAAAAATCTCCCTGGCCCGTGGCGATGTCCTGAAATGTTGGGAGGTATGCCAATGCATGGAAATCACACTGATGATTCCATGAACGTATATATGCAAATTGCTACTATTTCAGGGGGTCTCCTGCACAATGAAGGCGGGTAGGCAAGTATGATCTGGGGGTGGAAAAATGTTGGGTTAGTAGCCACTCTGTAGTTTATGTGGGAAGCTATTATAGCTATGGCGTGGTAATATCTGGCAGCTAGAAAATGGTAAATACTTTACCTAGAATCCGTAAAATGCAGCATAAACTTCCATTTTTGCAGGACAGCGGGATTTTGCTCCCTTTATAAAACAGGCTTCAGTGACATGCAGATTCTTATTACACACAGATATCAAAGCATGTTCTCATGGTACAACATACACGTTTGTACCTTGTGTAAAATATATATTGGGATATTTAACCTGTATCCTAAAGCAATCCATTCCTGTTACTGGGCTCAGTACACCTGTGCTGTCCTTTCCAGATGTTCCTTTAAGTAGACACAGATGTGCAATGCAACGTTTATTTACACAGAGGTCTGACAAAATGTTGGTTACTTATTTCAATGACTCCTGGGACATGGTGAATTAAACTTTAAATAACCATTAGCACACCCACTTACACTAGATATACATCAGCAGAACAATGCTTTCTGTGTGTGATCGCACAACTAGTAAGAGTCAGACAAGTGTGTAAATGTATGCCATGCCTGAGCCACTATGTCATGTACGGACTTTGCGGCATGATGCATAACTCTCCAGCAATCATTTAGCAGTATCAGTGTTTAAATCTTTATAATGAAATGTGCAAAACTCTTCCTTGGAATAGTCAAGTAATTTTATCTTTGTCTACAAAATTGTTCACAAATTTTACATGGAAATAGACCGTAGGGGTCTGATCTTGAGTCAAAATACTCAAAATGCATTTGTAGAGTTCGAATATATCACAACATGCATACAAACCTTGACGGAAGACACAAGAGTCATTGGTTTGATTGGTGGCAGTATTGGCGCCAACTGGGCATCTACATTGTGAATGCACAGAAAAAATATACCTTGCGGGTGTGTCATGGAAATAGTGTAGTATGATTTCCGTACTACCTGAGACATGCGGAGGGAAGAAGCACTCAGCATTGGGCTGAAAAATATACCAGTGCTGAATTACCAACAGATCAGCTGGGCCAATACACTAGCGATATCACAGATAGCTGCATCACCAGTATGGGGGCTACTGGTGGTTTATCACTCTCCATTTTATCACTTTTCAAGATTAGTACAACTGGCCCTCTGCATGGCATAATTTGAACTGATCAAACTACACTGTATTTAACACATTTGTGGTGGAACCAGCCAGTCAAAATGAAGGAACAGAGAAAGGAAGGAGCTACAGCTGCACACTGCGCTCACCGGAAGTATGGACCCAAACTTCTGGTTTCGGGAGAAGCGAGCCCCTGCAGACAGGGACGGGGGAAAGAACTGCCCTGCTGCTGAGAAGAGGAGTAGACTGTAGGTAATGTAGGTAAGCACAGGGACAGCTAGTCTAGCGTTTCTCCAGCACATAAGAACCTGCGGCAATCACTGTCACAGCAACCCCCCGGCACCACTAACAGCGCCGCTTGCTCCACAAGCAAAGTCCTCAGCTACAACAAATTCCTCAATGTGCTCCAAAAAGGAGCTGTAAACATTACCAAGGGTATACAAGTTAAATATATCTATTTTATTTTAACCATTTTCATCTTCTGGTTTTAGTTTTATTTTATTTTTAAATAGTTTTTATGGTATGCACATTTTTTTATAATTACCTATTGAATTATTATTATTATTATTATTATTATTATTATTATTATTATCATTGTTATCTCTTACTCTGTTATACAAATGTATATATTTTATGATCATGCTTGATCCTCATGCTAAAATGAAGGAACAAAATAACAGTCATTTCAGCGCCAACGGCTGTGCGTGCCCTCATGGGCAACACTGGACTTGCGCTGTTGTGTGTCATTTAGTGTGCAAAATACTTGAATTTCCCCCAAAGAGGTGAGGAGCATCATTAGCCTTTTAATATATAGGATTGTATAATTTTATAAAATCACCAGTATATTTTATTTTAAATGTTATTGTTATATGTTATGAAATACGAATTTACAAATACAGGCAAAATGGCCATGTGGAATAGTGAAATAAAAGTATTCAGTTTTTTTTTAATGCTGAAACCTCTGCAAAATGACCATTTCCGCGGCAGAAATCCATTTGTTGTAAAATTTGCTGTAATGGCTCATCACTACACTAGTGTGCACGTACAGTACTTGAAATGCACATAAGATATTCATATTATGCAAAAAGATATTAAGAGGTCTATGTACCATGATTTGGCATGATTTGCTCCTACAATTACAGCTCCTCTCCTTCACATAATAATAGGCTCACCTATGTACTGTACCGGCATAGTGCCCAGCTTGCTTCACAATTAGCCATAAATCATCATGTACTGTATTAACAATGTTTTTCTATTTTCCATAAACAATTATGTTATTTTACCACTTTTACATTAGGGATAGTGTAGTGGGACCGGCTTGACCAACTTAATGCCCTTTGTAAGATATTGTTTGGTATTTCCCCGATGTGGGAGCTTTTAAAAGGAGCATGGAATCATGGAAGGGGCATGGTCTCACTGAAAGGAATGCCCCTGTGGTGCTGTGCACCCTTCAATAGTGTTGGGCTTGCTCTCCCACACAGCCTCATCCTCCCTTCTTTCTCTCCAGCCCACACAAGTGTCTCTCCAGCCCCAGCTCCAGAACACTGTTAAAATATATAGTATGCAATATCTCAAACAACATGAATGAATCCTTTTAAGCCTCGGCTCCAGCTTACACAAGTGTCTCTCCTGCTGAAGGTCTCACTAACCTCTGTGACACCCAGTGCTGCAGCAGGAAGCAATAATGCAAAAGGGGCCTGGTCTTAATGGGAGGGGTGTGGCATTGCTGGGAGGACCCCCATTTTCATCAATCTGGGGGTACCAGAGATGCAGGCTGACCTCAGAGACTGTGTTAGCTGCATTACCACTGTGATAGGAGCTGGATGCGATGTTACAGTGCAGCACAGAGCTGTACAGCCACTCACCTTCTTTGACGTCTTCTAGCAGACCCCTACTACGACCCCTCTGCTCTGAAATGAGCAAAATAACTTTATTGCACTGTCCTCTTCCAGTGTAATAAAGCTACAGTGACTGCAATAAAGCTACAGCCTGAAGTTGCTAATTGGAATTAATATGTCCACCTTGCCCGGATACCCCAATCCTTTTCAGATACTATAAGGCATTTGCCTAGGCAGAGAATAGGGCTGGCTCTGGGTAGAAGAACCTGTATATGACACTGGTCACACCCTCACAGAATTAGCCACAGCTAATTAATGGGCACATTCAGAGATGGACACAATAGTACAGCGGATGTGCTAAGATATGTAAAAAGCAGACATAGAGGTCTTGATTAGAAAGGCGGCATCATTGGGTGATCTCAGACACCGTTGCTTTGCTCAGGATGGGCGCAATATTCATGCTTTCTGGGCCAATCAAGCTGCATCTTTCTTTAGATGCAGACAGTGGCACTGGCATGCCTCAAAAACACCAAAGCAACAAATAAGCTACTCTCATTTACTCTCATTTACCTATCACAGTCTATGAAATGAGAATTGGTTTTTATGGACAACTTATCTATTTTACATCTTCCGTGTAGCATACCTACCAACATTGTCAAAGGTAATGGGGGGTGACTTCAGCAAAAGGCATGAGCTGCAGCCCCTCTCAGTCTCCTGTGAATAGATGCGGTAGTATCTGAACAGTATCTGTTCACCGCTTCACTGCTAACTAAGCTGATGGAGCTTCCTAAACCCCCCATCCCATCACAGGGGTTAAAGTGAGGGGGAACGGGGTGGAACTGAGTTCCACCATCTCTAATGGTAGGGGGAACTGAGTTCCACCTCTACCACAGTCCTGAACAGTAATTCACACAGAAAAGCCTGTCCCAGTGGCTTCTTCTTCTGGCACGGCGTATGTGATGTAAAGTTAGATGAACAACTGTTGACATTATGTGTATAAGGGGCATTACTGTGTGTTTTAATATGAATCAAGGGCACTACAAGCAGTGTAATGTGTATATGATTGTGCTACAATGTGTTGTGGGACCACTATCCCTTTATGGCATGTAGGGCACAAATTCCCAGGCACTGGTCTAGGCTCTGCCTAAAGGGAGGGGGGGGGGGGGTCGGTGTTAGGGGAATGGAGTTCCACCACCTCTCCAGGACCACTTTAAGCCCTGGTCCCACAGGTGGGCCTGCGGGACAGTTCCCAAAAAACGGCACTGAATTGTGAAAATCAGGACAGTTAGAAGGTATCTTACAGTAGGAAGCAGTGGCGTATTTATGATGGGTGCAATTTGCCCAGTGCACACAAGCCCCTGAGTCGCAGTGAGCCAACACCATGCACACTGCCCCCTTTTTTAAATACTTACCCCTTCAGAGTCCTGTGATGAAGGCAACTGCCTGAATCACTGGAAAAATGGTAATGGAGCCATTTTTTCAGAGGCTTGCGAATTCGCAATAGAGTATGAGCCTTCCAGAGCTCAGATTCTACTGCACTGTGTAGTGGGGCGCAGCGGACAGAAAAGAGGAGGGGCCCAGAATGGTGGAGGCTGCACATGGTCCTCCTCATCTCTTAAACCGCCACTGGTAAGGAGTGTTTTCTAATGATTTGGTTTATTCCCCACTTCATAATGATATGAATACACTGGCAGAATTTTGATAGTCCGAATGTGGCCAAATCTAAAGATTTTCAGCAAACTCAGCATGTGCCGCAGCCAACATAAGAGACTTAGGGGCCCATTTACCATATGCAATGCGATCTCTTCTTTGTTATCTTTTTTCATTTTACCAGTTTATTGTCAATGGCAGCACCCCCACTTTGATATTTATTGTATTGATACAGAAATCACAATTGGGGCTCATCAATAAAATGAATACATAAACTAAACATAGAAACATAGAATTTGACGGCAGATTAGAACCACTTGGCCCATCTAGTCTGCCCCTTTTTTAAACATGTTACCTCAAACCATATTTGATCCTTATTTTTTTGTAAGGATATCAATATGCCTATCCCAAGCATGTTTAAATTGTACTACTGTATTTGCGTCTACCACCTCTGATGGTAGGCTATTCCACTTATCTACTACTCTTTCTGTGAAGTAATTCTTCCTCACATTTCCCCTGAATCTTCCTCCCTCTAGTTTCAGTGCATGTCCCCTCCTGTACCTTGTTAAAACCCTTGATATATTTGAAAGTTTCTATCATGTCCCCCCTTTCCCTTCTCTGCTCTAAAGTATACATATTAAGATCTTTTAGTCTTTCCTGGTACGTTTTGTGATGTAGGCCATGCACCATTATAGTTGCCCTTCTTTGTACAGACTCTAATGTATTTATATCCTTCTGGAGATATGGCCTCCAAAACTGAACACAATACTCTAGGTGAGGTTGTACCAATGACCTGTACAGTGGCATTATTACTTCTTTCTTTCTACTGCTGATACCTCTCTCTATGCAATTAAGCATCTGACTTGCCTTCTTCATTGCTTTGTTACATTGCCTACCTGCTTTTAAGTCCCCTGAAATAGTGACACCTAGATCCCTCTCTTCCTCAGTAGTTTCCATTATAGTGCCATTTATACTATATTTAGTCTTTGGATTTCTGAGACCCAAGAGCATGATTTGGCATTTTTTGGCATTAAACTGTAGTTGCCATGCTCTTGACCATTCCTCTAATCTACCTAGATCCTCAATCATTTGTTTTACCCCTCCTGGTGTGTCTACCCTGTTGCATACTTTTGTGTAATCTGCAAAAAGGCACATTTTACCCTCAATTCCATTTGCAATATCACCAATAAAGATATTAAAAAGCACCGGTCCAAGTACAGATCCATGGGGTACTCCACTTGTAACCTTTCCCTCCTTTGACTGTACTCCGTTTACTACAACTCTCTGTTTTCTGTCCTGCAACCAGGCTCTTATCCATTCAACTATCTTAGAATCCAATCCCAAGCTTTCAAGTTTATTTAACAGTCTGCGATGTGGGACAGTGTCAAAAGCTTTACTAAAGTCTAGATAAGCTACATCTACAGCCCCACCTTGATCTATTACTAGTCACCTAGTAAAAAAAGTCAATAAGATGTGTTTGACATGATCTTCCCCCAGTTAACCCATGCTGTTTTGGATCCTGTAAATTTCTGGTTTTGAGATATTCTAGAACTCTTTGTTTTAAGAGTGTTTCCATCAATTTCCCTAATACTGATGTAAGGCTCACTGGTCGATAGTTGCTTACCTCTTCCTTGCTTCCACTTTTGTGCAGTGGGACTACATTCACTGTTTTCCAGTCCTCTGGGATTACTCCAGTAGCTAGTGACTGGTTGAATAATTCTGTTATTGGTTTTACCAGCTCCCCTTTAAGCTCTTTAAACTAGTGCAGAAGTTTCCCAAGTTCCCCTTTCCCTCCAAATTACATGGGATGTACCTGGATATGTGTAATTGCAGTTACCATTGATGGCGGCTGCTCTGCCTATATACCACTAGATACCATTGCATACATACCAATCAGAATATGGGTAGACAGTTGCAAAGAACTTAAGGGTACTGTGGGCATCTGGAATTGCAAAATTATTACTCGTGACTTGGACTCAGACTCAAAAAGACTAGAAACACAATGCAAGCGTAAATCACATTTTGTACAGAAAGGATACAGAACAAATACTTACAGTATGTTGTAAAATGCAGCAGGTATATTCAACATATTTGAATCAGTTTGGTCAAGCAGGGGATACAGGCACCGATACACTTTTATATGCTTGATTGTGTTTCTAGGGCAAATGTATAACTGACCACCTTTATGTTGTTAGACCCAGAGGGAGATCCACCAACCTGCCCCCTAACTCTGTTGCCTCTGAACGGTGATCCGTGGGTCAGTGCGGGAACTAGGCTTCGCCTATAACAGCTGGAAGTAGCTGGTTAGGCCAGCTCCAACCCTATGCCGCCAGGTCTTGAGGAGGAACAACGGAACCACGGAGACGGTCAGACAGCAAGATGAGGACTTACTAACTACGGAATGGGCAGGCCGGAGAACCCCTCTTAAAGAGACTATATGCAACAATGCACAGTGGTGGTGAATATGCAAATACAAATACAACAATGCACAAGGGATGGAATATGAATAATGATAAATGCTACTATGCACAGAAGATGGTATCTAAGAAATTACAAATGCAACTATGCACAGATGATGGAATATAAGTAAATGACTAATGCAACAATGCCCAGATGATGGTATATAAGGAAATTATATAGGCAACAATGCAGAGAAGATGGTACCAAAACGCAAACAACCTCTGTCCTAATTCCTTGCACAACAAGGGACCAAGCCCACAGTGCCGATACCCAGTAAAGGATAGAGATATAAAAGGAGGCAAGAGTGCAGAAGGAATAATGCAGGGAAAAAACTCCAAACTTATCTCGAGCTGAGACTGGAACTCTGGAGCAACAGCTAAGGAACCATGGGAACCACGAACACCACTAGGACGAAGCTGAGGCAGGGTCCAAGAAGCTATAACCGGCGTCTGTTCACAGCAGACGCCGGCTATTTATTAAAAACTGCCGCCCCTCCGGCTGATGACGTCAGCCGTACTTCGGATCTCTGCTGGGTGGAAGTTCGGGGATGTTGCCTAGCAACGCCCTGACGCCCGGCTATAGGAGATGATGGGGCAGAAGCTCGGGGCGCTGCCTGGCAACGTCCCCGAGGCTCCTTTGGAGCGCTACACCCGCCGCCCGTCCCAGACATGCCAGCCGCAGGAGAGGATCCGGGACGGCGGCTGCTAACATATGTTGAGGTGGTCAGTAATAGTAAAACCAGAGCTGTATAAGACATATTATATATCAGTATTACAAGATACAGATTTAGGGGGTTATTTAGACCTGATCGCATGGCTGCAATTTTTATTGCTGCCCGTTCACAAGTCGATTGCCAAGAAGCCGTCGTTTGAGGGTGGTCACCGGACGATTTCTGGGAGTATCAGGGAAAACGCAGACGTGCTCAGGCGTTTGAGGGACAGGCGTGTAGCCCAGAGTAAGTCCCGGGCTACACACAGATTGCACATAGTGGAAAAATCATTTGATTTTGAGCGGCTTGCAAATGGATTTGCAGCTTATCACCAATCCAACTAATTTTCCCTAAGCAATTGACAGCCTTGCATGGGGCTGGATTTCACTCTAGCGGTGCGACGTATAACTAATCACAGGTCCAGAGGAGGATTAAACCTCATGGGGCCCTAGGCAAGATATCGGTTTGGGGCCCTCCTTGCTCAAACAATCCATAGCACTCTACAGTAGTTCTGCTGCTGATTGCAGCCGGCATCAATAGAGTATCTTGGCGTGAGCACAGTCTGCCGGTAAATGCTCAGCTGTGTGAACATCGGCATTGTGTACAAATCCGAATCAAGCTCTAGGTCTTTTGTAAGCAGGCTTTATACTGGTGTCACATTAAAAGTAAATTGATTGTTCACATATATTGGATGAAACCACTTTGTGTGTCCAAACATTTTTTATCCTATCAGAGTACATGAAAGAGATTTTGGAAGTGTGGGCAGGTCCGTATGATGTCATAACATAAGTGGTAGTTGCGCATTGCTCCACTGGGAACTTTTTGAATGGTCAGGATATCTTTATGGGGCCCCTTGGGACTTGTTGGGCACAAGGCAAGCGTCTAGTTTGTCTTGTGGAAAGTCCTCCTCTGCACAGGGCTCTGCAATTTAGCAGAACAACAATCACCCGCTGCATTTTCTTTTTCTAAAGCTGTGCACTCTTTTGAGGTTTTGACTGTTTAACTTTGCACAGCTACGTACCGGAATGGGTACTAGTTACATATATTATGTGTACAGTCACTCAAACCAGCCACAAAGGGCATGCCTAAGCAGCCAGCGGCTTACTTGCATTCTGCCGGTGACAAGAAGGGTGCTATGCACAGGGGTCAAATAAGGCTGTCATTGTTGCGCAGTCCATATTTCTGCCACCTTCAAAAATGAGTCCAAATGTACAGTAATAAAAAAATGTGACCAAAAGAATTCTCATCTTGTTTTCATGGATGAAAAAAATGGAATGGGCATAAGCAGCTCAAATTCTCAGCAGCACTTTATGAGTTGTGTTATATTATATGGCACAGTGGAGCTGATTCCCAGATGGACACTAATAGTGTTGCAATGAACACAGCGGATCTCAGAAGATATGCAAATGTCACAACAACCGCTGTCTTTTATACAGAAATGCTCAGATCTTGCTACTTCTGTACAAAGATGCAGCAAAAATAAAGTGAACAACTCATGTCGACTTTTTGGCTGTTGACCTAGCCATTGTTGAAGTAATTCTTGTGTCGTCCTTCCGTCGATCCAATGCATATCGACCTTATATGTGTCATATATAGAATACAAAGAAATACCACAAATTGCACTGTACTGTATATTAAATAGGCCTGGAGAGAATGTGACAGAAGACAAATATTGCCTGGACCAGAAATGTGGAAGTATTTTAACTGAAGCCTCTAGCATCACTTTTTCCACTGTGTCTGACTTTCCAAAGTCTTCAGGAGCAGAGAGAGAGAGAGAAAGAGAGAGGAGGAGGAGGAGGAGAGACATAAAGGGAAAAATGAATTATAGACTAGTTAAAAGTCCTGGGAGGGGGAGTGGAGGAGGAGAAAGACAAAAAATAATACAGGAAAAAGGAAAGAATGGCAGATGCAGAAAGAAAAAGATAAAAGAAGGGGGTGCAAGCAGAGAATACAATGTATTGAGACAGGGAAATGGATGGATTCATAGAGAGCAAGAAATTATAGATAGTGAAAGTCTCCAGTTGGGTTCTGTGACATACAACAAAAGGGAGAGAACTATTTTATGTCTACAGAGAGAGAAATGGGGCTTAGTGGAACTCCTGCTAGAGACCACAGGCGTCAGCTACCATACAATTAACCCTTAAAGAACTTATGATATTTAACCATGCCAACTCTATCAAATAGATCCTTTCATTAATTGCATAGGGCTTACTTGCGTAATCTATGCATGTCAATGTAGCCACATCATTCCTGGGTGACCTATTAACCCTGTAAAGGCAAGTTTTCCTATAGCTAGCCATGTGTGACTCCTTTTCTGCATATGGAGAAGTAATACTTTCCATATCGCTGCACCAGCCGCCAGCTTGGGATTTAGGAGGGGGGAGGACGCAGATCCCACATCCCAGGAATTCTGGCCTGAAAGTTCTGTTTTATAGATTACAGCTGGGGTATAATATGTGAGGATGGGGGGAAGCTGGGACCCTGCTAATGATCAGGGGTCTGTGTGTTGCTAGGAAAAGAAAAGGACTATAATGTAAACTCACACAAGCAGTTAGGGTCCAGCAAAACACATACAGTAAATACATTAAAAGAAAAAGCTATAGTCAGCTACTTCACTTCAATGGCTGGCAGCGATATGGAGCCACCTTTTGCGCAGAGGCTAACAACACATTAAAGGAATTCAGAAGTACTTGCAATGAACAAACATTACAATACTTCCAAGTTTCCGAAAAGTATAGGGGTGCAGTTTTTGCCTATAGATTTAGGAGGTAAGTCTGGTTGACTTGCAAGCGGCGAATATCGCTTCTTTGCGAGCCAGCTTAAGCCGGCGATTTTCCCAGCAATCATGCAAAGTGATGGGTACTTGTTTCCTAGCAGGGCGCCCAGATTTCTTCCATACGCAAACGTAGTGATATTGCATCTCATCGCATCGCATGGTATGTTTTAACCATGCGATGTGTGCGATGCGATGCAATATTTCATAGTATAAGCACCCATGCCATGAGATGTGATAGGTGCCTACAATGAGATGTGATGCCATAATTTAGCATCAACCACAGTATTCACGCCACCCGAAGCGTGGCGAGCGCAGCGGAACGCGTCCTGTGACCTTTTCATACTCCCACTATCCACGTTGGCCTGGAGTTGATTTTAGATAGTGCGGCAAGCGCAGCGAGCCCCGTGAGTGGATGCGGATTACTTTACATGTATTCTGCATCCCCTCACAGGGCTCGCTGCGCTCGCTACGCTTTGGGCTCGGTGGCTCGCTGCGCTCGCCACACTATCTAAAATCAACTCCGTGCCTACGTGGATAGTGGGGGTATGAAAAGGTCAGAGGATGCGTACCGCCACCGCTCGCCACACTTTGGGGTGGCGTGGATACAGGGGTTGACGCTAAACAATGGCGTAGGTGCAGGTGCTTACATCACATACTATGCACACATCACAGTCGACCAACAAATTAATTCTTAAGGCCATGCAAATATAAATCAATGGAGACTGACTTATATTTGAGGCTATTCCACTGAAGATAGGGTGGCAGGCTGACATCATGTGACCTCAGCCGCTCCTCCTTGGCACACCTCCTCCCGCCCGAATGCCCATGAAAACTAAGCCTTCTGTGCAAACCGGACGGTGACTATGCAAGTCACTGCGTCCGTTTACCAACAGAGCCTGCACATGTACATAAATGGTTATGCGCATGCACAGACGAAAAAACATCCCCCTGTGAATCAACTAGAATGACCTCCTTATTGTCTTATAGAAAAATGGGAACATGCTTCTAGATCAGGGGTGGGGAACCTTTTTTGTGCCAAGGTGCCAGTTTGTATGGGGAGAAAATCCTTGGGGGGCCATATGTAAAAATTTCTCTTACAAATTTTTTCTGCTGCAGCCATCCCACGCTCCGGCGGCTGCCGCTGAATAGGACTGACTGTCTCCGGCTGCTGTTGATTAAGCGGAATCTCGCGAAAACTACCGACCTCTCACAAGAATTCCCCTGTACTTGACTCCCGGCAAGACCTCCCGCCTGAGGTTTCCCACCCCTGTTCTAGATCAATGTAAAACATCTGAAGGTCTCTTAATGGAATTTATTCTATTAAAAATAAATTATAAACATTTTTAAACTACAGCATATTTACTGCACTTTATAATGTTAATTCAATATAATATATACATGAAAAACTGAATAAAAGGAAAAGTGGTTTTGCTGTGTGGCATAAGGCCTAATTCAGATTAATTTGGAATGGGGAAAATTTGACCCCGTTCCAATGTTTGGGGGTCTGTGCATGTGCAAGCGGGAATTTGCGCATGTGCAGACCCCGACATCGAATGGCTTCCATGAGTTACACTGAGGGAGGAAGGGCCAGGGGTGGACGGGGGCGGTGAAGTCACTGGACCAGTGTTTTATGGGTGGCCCCATGAAAACGCTCGGTGTTCCATTGGGGACACGAGTGGGCCGATGCCTGCTGGGGGGAGGGCAGCTGACATCACAGGACATCGGCCACCCATCCTGTCTTTGTCCAGGTGCAAGCAAATAAAGTTCAGGCAGGAGAAATTATTCGATGGTCGCTGACCATCAAATGATTTCTCCTGCAGTGGAGGCATGCAACGGGATGTGTTCTCATTACACATCTCCTCGCATGTTACCGAGGGGTATCGGTGGTGGCAGGGGGAGTGGGCCTTCAGATGGATGGTGGAGCAGCATCTCAGGTGCTCAGTAAGCTGTGATGTTCGCAGCTTACTGAGTAAACCTGAATCAGGCCCATAGTTAAGTGTGCCGCTTATTATATCATCCAAGAAATCAGAAGCAAAATGGCAGCCATTTTATCTCAATAAAAAATTGTTGCTTTTGAACAATAATATATAAACAGGGGGGAAAAAGAGCACTAATTTAATGAAAATATAATTATGATAACCAAAATATAATTGTATCATTGTATTAACCATTATTAACACTAATATTTATTAAGAAGGATGTCAGCACGCACAGGTTTACCGCAGGTAGTGGACGCGCTGTCTGTCCTGTGGGCTGCATGGTGTGGTCAGGATGTTGGGGGGCAGGTGCACAGAGGAGGCAGGTTCCGGGCAGGTTCCAGGCAGCGTGGTGCGGCAATGGAGGCCGCCATTGTATGCACAGGGTAGTGGAGGGGCAGACCTGCTGCATGTCTGTGGCTGTGAGAGGTGTTCCTGGTTCTCTGCAGTGTCTCCAGTATGGGGGCAGCCATGTTGGAGACCAAGGTTTCTCCAATCCCCTGCCAGGGGTTTTCTCCAGCCAATCCCGTGTGTCTTTCCCTGATAAAAGGGGTCTGGCCCATGTCTCCCAGTCAGTGCTTCAGTCTTCCTCCTGGAGAATGGTTCAGTGGCTTTGCGCCCCACAGTATTCCTGCTGGGTGCCGGACGGGGTCCCGACAGACAATTACTCAGACATTGAGATCCCGACTGTTAAAACACAGACAGACGGGCTCCCAACAGCCACCGGCTATTCTCCCTCATGGGAGTCAATGACCCCCATAGAGTGAGAATAGAATAGGTGGCGAGCGTAGCGAGCCACCGTGACAGCAGCGTTGCCAGCGCAGCGAGCTCGCAAGGGGCTTTGTTGTGCTCGCCATGCTGTCTGATTCCGGCCAGTCGAGATCCCGACTGTCGAACCCTATACCACACCCTTCCTGCTTAACTTGCTGATGCTCCTGTCTGGTGTTCCTTAAAGGTACCAGTGCCGCAGTGACCCACCCGCATGTTGCAGGTGACCCACCTCTCTCCTGTTGGGATTACCTCCTTCACAATTGTTCTCCAAATCTCTCAGTGACTCTCAGCTATATTCAAGGTACCGCAGTGACTCAGCTATAGTCAAGGTACAGCAGTTATTCTAAGCTGTACTCAAGTGCCACAGTTATTCTAAGTTGTATCCAAGTGCCACAGTTAGTCTCAAGTTGTACTCAAGTGCCGCAGTTATTTTAAGCTGTATCCAAGTGCCGCAGTTATTCTAAGCTATATCCAAGTGCCACAGTTATTCTCAAATTGTACTTAAATGCTGCAGTTATTCCACGCTGTACTCAAGTGCTGCTTTTATTCTAAGCTGTATCCAAGTACTGCAGTTATTCTAAGCTGTACTCAAGTGCTGCAGTTATTCTAAGCTGTATCCAAGTGCCACAGTTATTCTAAGCTGTATCCAAGTGCCGCAGTTATTCACAAGGTGTATTCCAGTGCCGCAGTTATCCTTGGCCGTATCCAGGTGCAGTAGGTCATCACGGCTGCTTCCCGGTGTTAGAGCAATTGCACCAAGTGCTGCAATTACCCACAATCATACCAAGTCTTCACAGCTCCAAGTCTTCACAGCTCCCAGTCTTCACAGCTCCCAGTCTTCACAGCTCCCAGTCTTCCTAGCTCCCAGTCTTCCTAGCTCCAAGTCGTCACAGCTCCAAGTCTTCACAGCTCCAAGTCTTCACAGCTCCAAATCTTCACAATTCCAAGTCTTCACAGTTCCTAGTCCACACAGTTACAAATCCTCACCATCAGAGGCGGAACTAGCGCTTTGTGCGCCCAGGTGCAAAAATATGCTTTGGGCCCCCCACTGAAAATGTGAACAGTGTACAGGGCCATGCGGCTGCTGCCTCTGCATCCTTCTTGCACCTGTCGCCCGGCCGAATACTCCCCCGTCCTGCCTGGCCGCATAACCCCGTCCTGCCTGGCCGCATACCCCCCACCGCCCGCGGATGCACATAGTGCCGAACATTAAAAAAAAAAAAAAACTTCAACATGCCGGGCAGACGGTGGCACCGGGCCCCTTTAACCACTTGGGCCCCAGTGCACTGCACCGTCTGCACCGGCGGTAGTTCCGCCCCTGCTCACCATCATTTACAGACATTTTTAAAGTTCTTCTCTCGTTTCAAACTTGTTACAGTATTCTCCAAGGTCCTAGCCATCGTCTCCAACTTTGTACAGTGGTCTCCCAATTCTCCAATCTCCTTCAACTTCTGCACCGTTCCATATCCAAGTCCTATGCAACAGACCGTCCATTATTATACGAACTGCTACTGTATTACTATTGCTTAATGGGTACTTGTGACTTATCTGGGCGCCCGATGTTGAAATTGTATGCCAGTACCCTAAGCATGCGATTTGATGCGTTTTGACGCGATTTCCCTTGAAATTCCCTTGAAGAGAAAATCGCTGTTGCATTGTATGCTATTGTATTGCATGCGATGCGATTTGATGCGATTTTAATATGTACAGGCACCCAGATGCCTGTTTCATATGTGAAATGGCCCCCCAGACCCCATTTTTAATTGTATACCCACCCTGATGGCTAAATGACCCCCATTGTTAAAGCCACCCCACTATCAACGCCAACCCGAAGCGTGGCGAGCGCAGCGAGCCCGCGAGGGGCGGCGGTACGCGTCCTCCGACCTTTTCATACCCCCACAATCCACGTCATAGTGTGGCGAGCGCAGCGAGCCACCGAGCCCGAAGCGTGGCGAGCGCACGTGGATACCTTCACAGCTATACGCGTCCCCTCGTGGGCTTCACAGGTATCCGTGTCCCCTCGCAGGGCTCGCTGCGCTCGCCACGCTTTGGGCTCGGTGGCTCGCTGCGCTCGCCACACTATATAAAATCAACTCCACGCCGACATGGATAGTGGGGGTATGAAAAGGTCGGAGGACGCGTACAATCTGATTGTATGCGATGCGATTTGACACGATTTTTAGGTGCGATGAAGAAAATCGGGCGCCCAGATAAGTCACAAGTACCGCTTAATGTCTCACAATACCAGTTATCTCTGATTGATGCCATTTCAGTTTATTCATTGACTGTATCACAAGATATTATTACTATTAAACCTTCTAAATACTGCTTAACTTCTCTTCCATTCATCCAGCACCTTAGTACATGAGAAAGCACAATATCCATCCACCAAGCTTCCGCCATCCAATCCCCATCTCCTCTAAGGTTTCTCCCCATTTGCCAGTCACTACAAATCCCCAGAGTGTGACAAAGGATGGGTTAAGTCGTATGCCAAGTGTTACGTCCTTTTGCTGTAAAGTATCAGGAGAAGGATGCACCACTTGGCATTCAACTTACACCATCCAACTAGGTAGGGAAAATAAAGGTAAGCTAATACATCATGTAAAGTATGGAGGAAACCTGGGAGCTGAAACACCTTTTCTCACAAATTGACCCTAAATAGGGCTTTTTAATAAATATAGGTTTTAATAATGACTAATACAGTTATATTTTAAATAAAATAGTGCTCTTCTTTTTTTTAATCTTTTTAAATTGTTATATATATATATATATATATATATATATATATATATATATATATATATATAAATAACAAAAAGAAGAGGCGGCACTCGAAGTCTTGTTGCAAAGTAGAAATTAGTGTATTAGCAACACAGGATACATCTACGTTTCGGGGATACAATCCCCTTCATCAGGATACAATGTGCTGTGAAAAAGTGCAATAAATAGTGTCCTACCATAATGCCAGAGGACCATCAGCTGCTTCACGGCATCGCGGCCCCGCCGCCCCGTCACTTCCGGCACCGGCAACCTCCTTCTCCTTCCGGGCCTGGTGACGTCAGCGCGCTCAGCCGCGCTGCCATGGAGACACTGTAAACATAAACACGAAAACATAGCATAAATGCGTGCTGTGCAAACAAAACAATGATCAATAAGAACCTGTCAGCAAAACAAGGCAGGTATAAAGTGCTAAACGTGCTATCAAGTTCATATATATAAACAGTGTTGTAAAAAAGATAAAGGCAGTGCGTGCTGCTATTAAAAACATATCGTTTGATAAAAACCATAGCGCTGTCAGAACTATAAAAGCGGGAGCGGAGGCTGAGCCAATCTAACTCTTAATGAATACTGCTCTGAAGGTGCTTGTATAAAAAAATTTTGTTTTTAGTGAAAGGCAATTTTCCTCGCTCATACATGTTACAAACGGAATGTCAGCTATCGTAAGTAGGTAAAGTGGGCGTAAATCTCATGTGGGCTATTGCCTTCAGCACAGAGAAATTTTCATAAACTGTATGAAGCCCACTATTGGCCAAAAAATTTTTTAAATAAAATGAATCAGGCCTAATGATTCATTGAGCCCCTTGGGGCGGAGACAGTCTAGGCGAAATATCCATCTGGATTCAAGTTGTAATAATCGCTTCGACCTGTCGCCGCCCCTTGGGGATTCCGGTACATGGTCTATAATTTTATGTTTTAATGTGGCCATGCCATGTTTGGCCTGGGCAAAATGCCTGGCCACCGGTTGGTCTCCAGTGCCATTCGATATGGCTGTGCGTATGGCCAAACGATGTTGGGCCATGCGGGTTTTGAACATGCAATCCGTTTTCCCTACGTAGTAGAGCCCACACGGGCAAATAATGACATACACCACGTACTTAGTGCTGCATGTCAACGCCCAATTGATGGCGTATTTTTTGCCCGTGTGGGGATGGTTGATGCTGTCGCCTGTTGCCATGTAGTTGCAAGTTGTGCAACCCAGGCATTTAAAGCATCCATTCTTTCTGGTCAGAAAGTGTTTTTGAGGGGTGGGTTTGGGGTCACTGACATTGATTTTCACCAACTGATCTCGTATGCTTCTGCCACGTGTATAACTGGGCAAGATATGGGTATTGCGTAGGCATTTGAGGTCAGGGTCAGTCGACACTATGGGCCACAATTGTTTGGCTCTTTTGGAGGTGGACTTGCTATTGGCATTGAATGCATTTACCCATGGGAAGGCGTTAGCCTGTTTTTTCTTGGTGGTGTTGGAGTGTGACAGAAGTTCTTCTCTAGGCTGTACAACGGCTCTCTGTCGTGCTTGTGTCAAGATCTCTTTAGGATACCCACGGTCTCTAAATTTTTCTGTCATAATATCTAACTGTCTGTCCCTTTCTGCAGTGGAACTGTTTGATCTGCATACTCGCAAAAATTGCGAGTATGGTAGGCCTCGAGTGGTGGCTATAGGATGAAAACTGTTGTAACGCAACAGTGTGTTCCTGTCTGTTGGTTTTGAATACAGGCAGGTCTCGATTTTATTGGCCATGATTTTAATTTTTAAATCTAGAAAACAGATTTCAGTATCACTGTGCGACAATGTCAGTTTGATGGGAGAATTTGATGCATTCTGTTCCTCAATGATAGATGCCAATTCCTCTATGGGCTTAACCCAAATCAGGAATAGGTCATCTATATAACGATAGTACATATAAATGCCATTGGTCACCTCTGGTTTTTGAAAAAAGATATTTCTCTCCACTACCCACATGTAGGCGTTCGCTAATGACGGTGCCACGGGGGAACCCATGGCACAGCCAATGAGTTGTTTATAGAACCGACCATTAAACAGAAAGTAGTTGTATTTAAGTGTGAAATGTAGTAACGTTAGGAAAAAGGAGATGTCAGGCCCTGTGTACGCATTATTACCAGTGAGAAGTAATCGTACAGCTTCTAATCCGGCAGCGTGTGGAATACACGTATATAAGCTGGCCACATCAAGTGTGGCCAGTTTAGCATCATCGGGTACATTAGGGTGCAGGACAAATTTCTGCAACAAAGTGCTGGAGTCCTTCAGGTATGTGAAAGTTTTCTGCACACATGGTTGCAGGAACATGTCCAAGTATACAGCTACAGGCTCGCACAGAGACCCCCGAGCCGAGATGATCGGTCGTCCGGGGGGCCTCTGGGCGTCCTTGTGTATCTTGGGTATGCTGTAAATATATATATATATATATCAGAAAAGAATGATGTGCGCAAACACCTTAAAAGAAATGTCCACTGAAGGGAAGTTTCTTTGCCCCAAATGTGGGGAAGCAGTTCATTGTACAAGCACTCTGGGTTCTTCTTCAACCCGGCAGCTCCACACAACCTGGTTTCCACAGGTGACAAATTTGTTCTATAAAAGAAATGAACAGGAGCGCTCCATAGTGCAGATAAAAGATGGTACAATATTTTATTTCCTTTAAAACACTGGATCACAAAGTACAGAATCACGTACCACAGCGGGCGGTTAGACAGAACCGCACCGTTTACAGCATGAGGGTTCCCGTGGGGAAAGGATTTGAGCAGCGGCAGCAGCAGCTTCAGCTTCAGCTGATCCTTGGACGAACAGAAATGATGACGCCAGGCCAAGCCCCTACGCGTTTCGTCACTAGGACTTCGTCAGAGGGCTGGTCCAGCCCTCTGCCCATTGATTTATTTGTCAGTCCACCAACTGCACCAACACTTTTTCGATTAAAAGGGGTAGAGCGCTGCACTTGACACATTGAATACTGTATATATATATATATATATATATATATATATATATATATATATATATATATATATATGTTGGAAGCGTGTTACCGCTATGCTGAGCCACAATCTCCTGGAAGCACTGGAAGTAAGGTAGCATAAATGTTCCACTCATTGTTTATGTTTTTGGTGTTTTGTTGTTTCCAGCCCTGGGCACAGTCATCTGCTATGCGTTACTGGATGAGGCCAGAGGATGAACGCCCGGTACTGTTTCCTGACAGTGAAACGCAAGCCAAAGGTTGCTTAGCAACCTGACTTGGCGACTGCAGCCGGAAGAGAAGGGTAATCACATCCGGGAGGCATCTCAGTGCGTGCGGCAGCGGCTTGTGCTTCAGGGGCTGGTAAGTATTTAAATGTTATGTGTATGTTTGTCTCGTTGCTGTAGGTAGGGGCTGAGGAAGGGGATTACACCCCGAAACGTTCCCTGTGTACCTCAATACATATTTTGCATTTTGAAACCGTCTCCTTGAGTGCCGTTTTTCCCAGCAATGGGATTGGATGGATATATATATATATATATATATATATATATATATATATATATAATATATACAATATAAATAAGAGCTTCTTAGACATGCACAAAATATAATGTTTAAACAGTCAATAAAACTTACACAATAGGCAAGATGTCTGCCAGACTCACATTTCCAAATAATGCTTATATGTCCTATATAACGCAGAGTAGACAGTTGATTTTGTATCTACTATTAAGGGCTAAAAGTTCTTGTTGCTACTCCTAATACAGTAACACGTATTTGTAGTTTCGGTTGGAGGCCGAAGACTTGCTCATCCATGAAGATACTAGTAGAGCAGATTTATTGGTAATTTAGAACTCAGCATGTTCTAGCACTTAAGCTTAACTGACTTAATGCGCTCAAACATTTATTAAAGTAGAGGAAGGTACATTCATTTCCTTAAAGCCAGTTAAAGCATTGTCTCCATAATTCTATTTTGTCAAAAGGTTTAAAGGAACATTTGCTTATGGCATTTGCAATGCCTATAACATATATTCAAAGCCTAGGAATGACTCAATCACACAGTGGCGGTTTGTGGGGCATTTGATGGTGCCAGCAGCTATGCTCTAGTTGCGCACCTCTTGCTGCTCTCAGCTCCAATCAGGTGGCAGCCCATACAGCTGAATAATCAAAAGCAGCAGAAGCACCAGAATGGGCAGCAGAGACAGTTTGGGCAGTAGTTGTCAGTACCAGTGGCGTAAGTTTGTCTTGCAAGATCTATATTGGTGCCCCCCCCCCCTCCTACAACCTTATAAAATATTTATTATGAAATATATATTTATAGAAATATATAGAGAACACATACATATTTAAGAACTCTGCCAGAGAAGCGATATTGATGGCTCTCAATTAATGGATTTAAACTTGCAGGGGAGGTGAGGTGCCCCCTTGGGAGCAGGAGCCCAGGGGCAGATGACTCCATTGCCTCCCAGAGTTCTGCCTCTGGTCAGTATAAAAATGGCAACTGGTACTAGAGTAGGGCTGCTGCGAAGGATCAACCACAGCAGCTCCTTCTCCCATGAAACTTTGTTGAGTTCAGCCGTCTGAGACTACACACTGACTGAGGTCATGATTTTATTGGCCAGGCAAGTACTTTGCAGGGGATTCATGGGGTGCAAGGGTGGGGTGTAATAATTTGTGGCATATATGTAAAGGGAATTATTCTGTGGAATTATGTGTATGTGGGCATTATTAATGTATTGCAAATGTGTAAGAAACATTAATATATGGCATTATGTTTATAATGGGCAGTACAACAGTGTGGCATTATGTATATAAGGTACACTACTGTGTGGCATAATTTGTATAAAGGGCACTACTGTGTGGGGTAATGTGAATAAAGAGTGATACAGGATGGCATAATGTGAACAATGGATGTATAAGGTAAAAAATGGCATATTATGAATAAGGGGCACTATCACCTGATGAAATGTGAAAAAAAGTTGCACTACTGTGTGGCATACTTTCAATTGGGTGTTCCTGCCCAGCAAATATGTGTGTGTGTGTGTGTGTGTGTGTGCAAATGCTTTTGCTGTTACAGGCACCAAAATAAGGATTACTATGGATGAGGGGTGCTGGGTGTTGCTCGCTGCATCTGTGATGTATGCTTCTGGGTGAGGGGTGCTAACCTGTGAGAGGGCTTCTGGGTGAGAAGCAGACCTAGAGATGGTACTAAGGGGCACTAGACAAAATCTTACCTAACGTATCAAATTGGTAAAGGCAGGCTCTGGGTGTTGGTGTCACTGTGTCCTTCTTTTTGATTTAGAAGAAGCATTGAAGACAGCAAGTACTACACCCCAAAGGGAGTGACCAGCATATCTAATTATCTACGGATACTCATACCTACTGTATTTTAAATCCACTCTCGATCAATCATTTTTGTATACAATGCAAGTATAATATTCCATATAATCTGTAATGTACTGTATAATAAGACCCTCACATAACTTATTTTGTAAGGTCCCCTTATAGTACTGGGAGACAGGTACTGTTCAAAAAGCCCCTATTATAATCTACCACTGGCAGGTGGTCCTGGAAGCATTTTGAGCCCATTCTGCTCACTTTTTCCGTATTTGGCAGGAACAGCTGGAACAGTACCTAAGTCTGTAAAATAGCAGTGACTGGCTGTGGGTGGGAATAAGAACCAAACTCCTTCTTAGTGGCCTTGTTCATTACCATAATGAGCACACTTTTTTCAATAATTGGTTTGATACCATGAAAATTTAATTACTAATTGAGCACTATTTTGTACTACTAAACGGTGTAAATGCATCAACAGCATGCATAGATCCATATACCTCTTTATTTTTACCATTATATAAGGTAGACCCTCACTTTGGAAGTATATTATATAAAGCCCCATTAGCATACAATTCAGTTTCACAACATGACCAATATATGATGCAGAAACCAAACTGAACAGTATACAAGACATAGGGGGGTATTCAATCTTGGTCAAGTACGACACAACACTAAAATTACATATTAGTATTCAATCATGGGAATTTTCATCCTTTTTTGAGTACATTTTACAGCTGCAAAAACTTGACAAAACCACCATTCGTGGCAATTTTAGCGATTTAGTGTATGTGATTTTTCGATGATGCTAGATTTTTTCCCCAGACAAAAAAATCGTTGTGGGGATTGAATAGGGGGAGTCGAATTCACTCCCAAAAAACAGGCAAAAATTGCAGATTTTTTGTCTGTGGTCCTAAAGTGCAGTCCGGTTGTGTGTGTGTGTCTGTGTGTTAATAATCACAATTGTCGAAACCGTAAAACCTTCTGGAGGCTGCATTTGAGAACCTCTGCTCTTGTTACCATAATGGCAGAGCTAGACATTAGCTCTTTCCACCATTTACCACTGTCTTACTCTGTACTCTGCTGACACTAAAATCTCTATACACCTCATTTAGTGGCACTAATTAATAATAATTGTAATATATAACATGACATGAAATGTAAAGTAATAAAATAATATAGGTCAGTGAAAGGCTTATAGGAAAAATGTAAACATCGATGATGTACTTGGGAAGCAGGGGCCAGCTGAGAACTATGTATATTATATTAGAAGTGCAGCTAACACAACACTAAATGAGCATACTTTCCCGCTATAATTAGCCAGGTAATATTGTCCTTGTGCGAGGATATACAGGAACTCGAGCAGACCAGTGGTATGCTTTTTCCGTGTAAGGGGAGGTCCAGCCACCTCATCTCAAAATAGTTCACTTTTATATGCCATGATGCGTGGCAGGCACAACATGTCATTTTGGTTGGCCTTGATGGGAATAAACTCTGCTCAAACTGTAACACACTTAACTATAACATAGCCGGTCAATAGAAATCTGCTTACTCTTTGTCTAATGATAAATATGAAGCGCTGAAGCTTCCCTGAGTTCTTTGAAACTTTTTGCTACCCATCCTCAGGCCAAGAAGTGAAAATATGCTTAATATTTGCCCAAACTAAGAGCACGCCCAGCCTCCTCTCAAAGTCAAGTCTTAAAGCCACAAGGAATACTTGCTAGCAGCCTCTAGGCTGTCACAGGCCCTAGCTTGTCTCTAGCTCCTTGTCTCCTGGAAAATTGTAGTAAGGGAGGCTGCAGTTACACAAAGAACACTTAATCGTGCAACACCTGTATTATTTTCCAAGCTGTGTCTCTTCGCTTGTATAGTGCACCAGTAAAAGATGTATACTATATATCTGTGATCACTTACTACCACTATTATGCTGCTCTTTAGGCTCAGTGTTAGAATTCAGCTTCCACAATAGTGAGATTGTATTTTTACAAACATTTGATTTCTTTGTCATCCAAATAGCCAGCTCCTTCATTGTCTCTTCCACCTGTGTTTTCTATAACAGAAAGAGAAAAGGTCTTTTTTCCTAAAGGCCATTTAGCATTTAGATAATCGCAAAGGGGAATTTTCAGATGTGTGAGACTGCAGGCTAGAAACAAAAATGCTACTTGGTGTCATAATGCACCTAACAAATAAGCTTGGTTTAATGCAGGGGTAGCCAACTCCAGTCCTCGAGAGCTACCATCAGTTCACGTTTTCCAGCTCACCTCACAGGTGCACAGGTGCACTCATTACTGACTGGCACATTTTAAAAGATCCACAGGTGGAGCTAATTACTTCACTTGTGATTCTGTGAGGAGACATGGAAAACGTTAACTGTTGGTAGCTCTCGAGGACTGGAGTTGGCTACCCCTGGTTTAATGTAATGTGTGAAGATTTTACACATAAACATTAGGAGATTTGCAAAGCTTTGGGTTGCATTTCCGAATGTATTTTTCCCCGATATTTAAAAAGGCAATTCTTTCACTTGCAAGACAGCTAATAAAATCATTACCCTTTTAAATATCGGGCATAGACGCAAGTTTGGTATGGTTAAGTATAAAGATACTTAAAAAAATGCAGGAGTTATGGTTCAATTACAGGGCCTAATCTGGTCTTTGTTTCCAACATACAGAACTGTCATTTAAAGTAAGCTCTACTGCAGGCATACATCTGCCTTGGAATATAAAAGCACTTAAAAAAAATCCTGTCTCAAACTCTATATTAATATTACAATACAATATCACAAATATCAGATATGCCAAGCAAAATAAGATATTTATTATGAATCTAAAATTGTTAGAATAAAAGAGGCACATGCTACATAAACCCATTTGCCAGTGTGAACCATATATTTTGTTGCTCTAAAGCCCACTACACACTAGCCGATCCACATAGACACTGATGATAACGGTGTCGGCGGAGATCTGCTAGTGTGAAGGGGGCTTCAGCATGACTGTCGTTAACAAGGACCTCCGTCTTCTGACCATGCAGGATGAGGGAGGGGGCGTTTATGAATTATGCGTGGGAATGCGCATCGTTACTGATATTTTATGTACGCACCAGGCGATATTGTAAACAATATCACTCAGAAAGCCCTTTCTGAGCAATATTGTTCACAAAATCGCCTAGTGGGCTTTGGAAGGAGTGAGTCGCACAAATGTATGGGTGGTGGCCAGGGCCAGCAACAGAAATCTTGGGGCCCTGTACAATGATATTTCTTGGGCCCCCACCTAATCCCATATCCACACAACCTTCTGCATGAGCCTAATTTAACCTTTTGCTGCTCCAGATTCTGCTTTCAGGTGGGGACTTCTCTCATTCTCAGTCCTGCCGGCCTGGCTCCTGGCTGCTGCTTCCTGCTAGCTCCCAGCTGCTGCTGGCCTGTCACTTTCACAAAAGAATGCCGAGCACTATGCACAGGCAGGGCAGGCCATTTGCAGAGAGCGGCCCACGCATGCGCAATAAATGTACAGGAGCCTGAGGCCACAGCGCCAGCGGCGGGTATGGTTGTGCGCCTGCTACCCGAGGTCGTGCGCACATGCAGAGTAGATGGCTCTGAGCGCCGAGCAGCTGGGCGCACACACAGTAGACGGCAGTGGCACACAGTGAGTCAGTCAGACTCAGCCACACACAGATGGTACACAGTAGACGGTCGGGTCACAAGGGTCACTAACAGTCCCGCTAGCACAGGCGGCCAGGCCGGGACATGGAAGCTCTGGGGCCCTCCAGATTGCTGGGGCCCATCACACTTGTCCCCCTTGTCGCCGGCCCTGGTGGTGGCCCATCTGTGAGGTCTGAGATACCCACTTTTAGCATCCATGCATGCAGTAATACTGATGGGTACATCCTTATATGCCACCATTTGTTGCCCTGAGCAGTTCCTCATAGCTTGCGTCTGGGCATTTGTAAATGCAGCCGCTTGCATTGACATGCTTGCAACACTACCTTGACATACCCACTGAATGGACTATTTGTATCTACAATACTAGCCACCAGTCACTGTCCAGGGCAGCCCATCACTTTTCCAACACATTTCTGACACTATCTGAATCAATTTCAAAAGCAACTTTTTGCATAATCTCTATGTAACACATGTGCCGCAGGAGTTAGAATTTATTCTGTTTGCGCAGTTGAAAATTATAATATTAACCACCTAAGCATCAGTATTGTGTGTGGATTGTGTGCAGCTCTGAATCAGGCCCACTAAGAGCATTTAATGTGGTCACAATACTTATTTGCATATACTTAAGGAACAGAGGTGTCACTGTATTCTGTAGGTGTTGCTGTAATCTCAAAGTAGCTAAATCAAATACATTTTGAAAATGATGTGTGCACAGGTGTTGATTTTTTGGAAGTAATATAGGCACTGACTAGTGGATATCTCAAACTATGAAAACCCCTTTTACTTAACTAGTGGTGTTGATTTATTGATAGCAAGTACAACTGTACTCACTGTAACATATACAGTATGCTGGCAATGGAGTGCAGTGGGGTTGCACATAGCTCACCAGCTGGTCACTGTGAACTGCAAAAGGGCAGCTGGGCAAGGATTCAGGAACAGCTTATGGTTTGCAGATAAATGAAGGTCTTTCTGCAGCTAAGAAAGAGACTTTTGTTTACTAAAAGTCACACTACACCAGGGCTGGGCAACACCGGCCCTCCAGATGTTGATGACATCTGGAGGGCCGGTGTTGCCCAGCCCTGCACTACACAGTCTCAAGGTGGCCCCTGCACATGATCAGTGCAGAACTTGGTGGCCATCTTGGGATAGGGTATGAAGCCTCTATGTAGAACATGAAGGTTGGAGTCTGCACAGTAGAGCATGCATCTTTCAACAATAACTTATGGTGCAAATTGATCTCTGTTTATAGGTAATTCTGTCATCCTGAATGTGTAAGCTTTTAGATATGTTTTGTGTATGTGAAACAGTGAGACAGGAGTAATTAAGGTAATAAAATGTGGCAATCTTCAGGAAATGTTTTTGGCTCCAATAAGCCTCACATCCCCTTGTACAGTACCTTCAGTTTCTAATGTTTCTATTGCCATGACAGGTGTAACTAAGTCTGTCCCAACCTGAAAGTTGCTAGAGCTAGTATTTTGCAGGTCAGCACTCCGGAATGTTATGGTCACACTGGTTGAAACTCCTTCTAAAAAAGCCTCCTAAAAACTCGCTTCTCTGCTTAAATCACTTTTCTCAAAGCATACAGTGTCAAGCTCTGGTGCAAATATAGGCCCTTATTCAGATCTGATCGCAGTACAAATTTGTTCTCAAAATAAGCAAACCATGTGCACTGCAGGTGGGGCAGATGTAACATGTGTAGAGAGAGTTAAATATGGGTGGGGTGTGTTGAAACTGAAATCTAAATTGCAGTGTAAAAATAAAGCAGCCAGTATTTACCCTGCACAGAAACAAAATAACTCCCCCAAATCTAACTCTCTCTATGCATGTTACATCTGCCCACAAAATAAGAACTTACTGTAGAAACCTCAATAACTGTGTCATTATATTCCTGTTCTTGTATTCAGTAATTATTCACATTTGCACTTCTATTATTAATGCGATCTTACACTTGGGATTATTATGAGAGAGCATTTTTTGAATCACCTGTTTTCTAAAGAAATGATGGGCCTGATTCATACAGTACCTGATCACATGGCTACTAATTTCCAGAGCTCAGCGATCAGGTATACGCCGCACCGCCAGAGTGAAATCCTGCCCCATGCAAGACTGCAAATGGCTTAGCATGGCTTTCGCATATTGCAGACCTGCGAACAGCTGCAAATACACCTAATGATTTCTCCAGTGTGTCAGTCTGTGCGTAGCCCAGGACTTACTCGTGGCTGCAATGGAAAAAAGCTGATCGTGGGCGGAGCTGAAATCCCACAACTTCCTCTGAAATGCCTGGGCACATCTGCATTTTCCCTGTCACTCTCGGCTTCCCGTCTATCACCTTGAAAATGGGCAGTGATTAGAAAAAGTAGCAGGCATTTTTTTGCAGGACGGCCTTGCAAGACTTCAGTTGTTCAGATAATTGCGTGATTTGTGGCCCTTTGGGGAAGGGGTGGTACTAAATGGTGAAATTTGCATTATTTTAGTCCTGCACCCCTCCCCACACAGTCTGTAATGCGGGAACCCCACTAAATGCAAGTGCCTTGCCCACCCTTCTGGGACAATGTGAGGGGAACCCGATTTTCCTGACCGGTGGTAAAGTATGAAGGAACTTAATATTTCTTTCCTATTTTGCAGTGCTTTTTCGGAACTGGGTCCCAATTCTTTTATACACGCATTTCTGATTTTGTGAAAGCTGGGGTTCTTTTTCAAACCAGTTGGAAAGCAGCTGTGAATGTGTATACGCTAAGGGTATGCATATTGTTTTGCTTTTTGCCTATTTATGCATGCGGAATCGCAGTGGCAACCTTGCGCATGCACATTTCATTTCCAGCATACAGTATGTGCAGTTTGCTGATAATCCCTTTGTTACATCAAGATTGACCTACTGTATGTGTACAAACTAAAATCATGAATTAGGCCCAAAGTGTGGTGCAACATTGAAAGGAGGTGTTATATGTTTAGCTCCACATAAGGGCATGCCTATGCTTAAATGGTCGTTACAAAATATTTCCATTTAACATTAGTAACAATATAGTAATATTGAAGTATTGATATTAATGTTGCTGCCTGCAATACAAGTTTCTTGTTTTTATTATGCCACTATATTTATTTTCTTCTTACTCAGCACAATACACATGATAAATATAATACCTATGCAATACATTCTAAATGCAATTTGAACTTGTGTGAATTAATTCCTAAGCATACAAATGATTTTTTGTGTGTGTGTTTTGGTGTATTGTTATTGTATTGTGAATACTGCAACTTGTTGGCCCTACTTATATTTATTGGATGTGCTATTTTCCATAGCATCATAGAAGTGCTTTTATTAAAATGTGTTTCACTACAGATTACTAACAACAATTCTTACCCTTATAAGTCACAGCTCACTCAAACAGAAGCAGACGCTGTAGTGGTGTGGCTCCCATATTTGAATTTTGGATTGTGTTGCAGTCCCACCTGCAACTGACACTGGCAAGAAAGTCCATGAACAGAGCACTTTGGTGGTTATTCTGGTTGGATCGGTTCTGTCTGTGTTCCGACGGAATGCGTTTTTCTTCTGCGCATGCGTACCGCCCGCAATGCGCATGTGCGCTGACAGCACACAGCTCGCAGGCGTAACTCTTCGATCAAAAAAGTCCTGTCCAATCAAAGATGGACAAAGTGGGCGTAATGTGGGCGTGTTTAGGGGAGAGGCTAAAAAATAGGGCAAAACTGGGCGTATCCTTGGGAGTACATGGGGGTTTATACTCACACTGCACGGAAGTGCATCACCCTCGCTCGAAGAGTGGTCAGGACGCTTATGCCCCAAAACCATCGGACCGCCAAAGAGTGCTCCATAGCACTCTTAGACCATCCGCCTGAGTCCGGCCGCAATCGGTCGGCTAATTAGCGCGCAAGGTAGCGACACATGTAAATAAATAGGAACATAATAATTATGGCCATTATTTACAGCATGCACACAAACACCCACATCAATGTAATAAAAAAAACAAAAAAACATTGGGGGGACACATAGATAGTGGGGAAAGTGGCACATTAGAACAGAAGAAATATAAATGTAATGAGGGTTCAATTGTAGATTTATTAAGGTAGACAAATGAGGTAATAGAAAGCAATTACATAATCACTCTTAGGAAAATTGGTTAAATATCAGAAGGTAACTTCAAAGGGAATAATTGCAGGACCATATATGTGAAGTGTACGCCACCATGCTCAGACGTACGCTTCCTCTCACGATCGGGAAAACACGCTCAGTATCCAATCGAAAATGCTGAGTACCATCAGAGCACGGCAGCGTACGCTCATATGCACGCCACTTCCCATTGTTCGGTGGGCGGACTAATGCTAAACGAAAGAGTGCGTGATCCGTTTGGTCCGTCTGTACACACACGCGTCCGCCAGAATAGAGGACTTTCTACCTAATGGAATGGGTCAAGTTGGAGGGTGTGCATAAATAAGCATTTGAAAACCCCTCTGCAGCAATCCCTAGTTTCCCCCTGCATTTCAGAAAATATTAAATTACATCATTTGAATCTGGAGTTAGTAGTAATACTAAGGGGAATAAAAGATGGTACGATACTAAAATATCTGAGAAATATGTACGTAGACGTTTTAGTAACCTTCTGTATGGTTTATAATTTACTTCTGTATAATGGGAGGAAACCCACTACGCAGAAGATAGATACAAACACAAACTATATACAGCGCAAAATCTGATCTAGCATAACTGTCAATTGGACAAAACAATAGCAGGAACTTTTCAATGTTCGGTTCACCTTGGCAAAGATATGAAGCAGAAGTACTAAAGCGGTGCAATATATGTGCCACTATAATAAATCCTCCCCTAATTGAGAAGGCCTGACTCCACCCCTGCTAAAAGGGCATAAAAAACCTGAGAATTTTTACTGAGTAGTTGTGTGTTCAGCTGTGGAGGTGTACCCCTAAACATAGGTGACCTCAGCTATGACATACTCTACCTTATCATTCCATACTCTTATTTTCCAATCACATGGCAGTTCTTGCACTGTACATACACTCTGGAATGTTACTTTACCAAACTGTTCCTGCGTTCTACTGTGTTTCCTAAAAAACAAACAAAAAAACAAAAACATTCTCATGACGTGTTTTATTATGCCTAGCACTTCTGAAAACACATGCCAGAGAAAATGAGTTTGTTTGTTGGTGAAGCACAATTCAGATTTCTAAGCATACAGTATGAATGGATGATATTTCACTTTAAAAGGAACTCACTTGCACAGTGTGTTCTCGAAGTAAATAATCACAGAGGTTGCTGACCTGAAATGACCTTGACTGATGACTTTTTGGGAAGGTGAATATCTTTTAAAATGGATCACAGAATAAATATGAAACCTTTTGCCTCTAAATCCCGATCCTTTTCCCAGCGTAAGGACAATACTCAGCGGCGTAGATTTGTTTGGGGCGCACCCCCGCCGTTAATGCCCCCCCCTTCCCGCCTGTCCGTCCGGCCGCCCCCTGTGCCCCCCGTGCCCCCTGTGCCCCCTCCCCCCATTGCCGCATGCTTACCTGTCGCTGTCCGCGCGTCCCGGCTCTCCTCCTGGCTTCAATAAATTCTATGCAGACGGACCACGATAAAATGGCCGCCCCCATACCGCAGACAGTTTCAGAGAACAGTCTGCTTTATGGGGCGGCCATTTTATCTGGGGCCATCTCCATAGCATTGATTGAAGCTAGGAGGGGAGCACACAGGTAAGCATGCGGGGGATGGGGGGCGGGGGGATTACTATAGCACCGCAGCCCCCCGGCGCCCCCATATGCACAGTGCCCCCCCCGCGACCGTGGGGGCTGCGGTGCTATAGTTACGCCACTGACAATACTGATATCTTACATACACACTGAGCATTTTATCAGGCAGCAATTTTGTCATCAACACACATGGGCAAAAAAAACCAGTGTGTATACAACTTTAGCGGTTGCAGTGTAGCATATTGCCCATTACCGTTATATAGACAGCTGCAATGAGGATACATTAACATATACTGTGTATATATATATATTATAAGGGCACGGTAGTGCCCTTATATTAAGGCTGAATCCAACGAACGGATTTTTCCCATAGGGAACTTTTCGGATGGGGGCATGGTGTTTGAGGGACTGCACCTCAAAAGTGACTGGGCGTACTGAGCTGAAATTTGTCATGTACGCGTAGAATCGTCAACCGGTGCTGCGTGCCAAATTTCAGGGAGAAATATTAAAAAATGACCAATTGGGAGCGATCTAAACTTCCAACTGCCAGTTTTTTTCGGACACTTCAGAAATGACACTTTGTCACCCATGTTAGTCTATGAGGGTTTTTTTGGGAAGGCATAACTCGGGGTAGAGGAACAATTGAGACTTGGGGTTTGTTTTATTAGGTAGATATTGTCCCAGTGGAGTGCCTTTTGGGGTTGAGGATTTTCAGATAGGTACAGTTTTTATTAAATTTAGTGAAACGTCCCCCATTATAAAGATAGGAGCGCCAACTTGTTGCGCATGCGCAGAAGACATCACCTGGGGGAGTACACAGAGTGGCTTCACTCGGGTGCACCAAGATGGCCGACGGAGATGCGACCTCCGAGCACCCGCTGTGACAAGCTCATACCTGGTCCCCTGGTCACTAAATGCGGGCAGGACTTGGCTAGTGGGACCCCTCTTGATCCCCTGAAGCGGGGGATATGGCCGGCATGGGGCAGCGGAGTCAGGGTGACCGCTCGCAGCCGTCTGCAGATTGCGGCCTACACTATATCCGGAAGCCGCGGCCTAGATTTGAAAGCCCGGCCGCGGCGCGCGCTCCGGAGCGGGCGCACGGCGCAAATTGGTATGCAAAGACGCCGCAGGCTCACTCCTCCGTGGGATCCACTGCCTCGACCTCCAGCCCACCACAACTAGACCCACCATGACCGCAGCCTCCTCTGCTGGATCCGCTGCCTCTGTCACTATGGGACCCGCTGCTTCAGGCTCCACAAGACCAGTGATCGTGCAGCAACCTCCACCATGGGACCACAGCTGCTGCTGCCTCCATGATATCCTGACACAGACCACTGGAAAGCATTCTGCCACCATGCTGTCTTAGGTACACTTGTACTTGTAGGGAAGAAGGGGAGGGTGCAGGGTTGGGGACACACATACCTGTCTTTCTCTCTATAACCCTTGGCTATTCTCCTTCTTTCTCCTCACTCTCTTTACACTCTGCTTCTCTCTCTGCTCTCTCCTTCTCTCTGCTCTCTCTCTGCACTCTATCTCTCTGCACTCTATCTCTCTCTGCACTCTAATTTGTCTCTGCACTCTCCTTGCTCTCTCTTTCTCTGTACTCTCCTTCTCTCTCTGCAATCCTCTTCTCTCTCTCTCTCTGTACTCTACTCTCCCCTCTCTGTGTACTCTCCTCTCTCTGTGTACTCTCCTCTCTCTCTTTGCACTCTCCTTTATTTTTCTGCACTCTGATTCTCTTTCTCTCAGCACTCTCCTCTCTCTGCACTCGCCTCTCTCTCTGCACTCGCCTCTCTCTCTCTCTGCACTCTCCTTCTCTATCTCTCTCTGCACTCTCCTCTCTCCCTGCTCCTCTCTCTCTCCACTCTGTGGGGTATTCAATGCCGCAGCGAACGGCTGGCGAGGGGGTTAAACAGCGAGGATTGCTGAAAACCAGCGATCCTCACTGTTTAACCCCTGCATAGGCCGCTCGCTCTATTCAACGTACTGGGGAAATCCTCGCCGTCACAGGACGGCGAGAATTCCACAAAACAGCGAGACCCGCGGCTGCTGCAGAAAACTTGCAGTTTTTAGCCGTGGGTCTCGCTGGTTCTGGAGCCGCATCCGCCAATTCCCCCTCGCTCAAAAAACCGGAGCGAGGGGGAATTGGCGGATGCGGAGGCTGTAAGTAAGTAATAGCCTGCACCCCACCCCTCTTGTGTGTGCCTGCCCTTTCCTGCAAGTGACAGCATACCTTCCTTAAGTTCCTTGTCTCACCTGCACATGCCTGCCGATGCCCCCCACAAATCTGCTTACTTCGCTCTTGCTTGTGAGCATGCCTGCGCCACCCCTGCAACAGCCTGCCCCTTCCCCTCTCACTCTCGATCTGACACTATGGGGGAAATTTACCAATATGAAAAACCTAGTTTTTCGTATTGGTATTTCCCCTCCGACTGCATACGACTGTTTCAGTCGTATGCAAAGTCATGTTCCGGAGGGGAAATTACAAAGCAGTCATATACGACTGCTTTGTAACCCTCCGATGGTGTAACCATTCGTATTAGCGGCACATATTTACGGCTGCTAATACGAATTCGTACAGGCAGTCTGCACGGATCAGTCAGATCCGTGCAGGCTGCAGTGTGTAAAAAAAATAGAAAAATTAAATAAATGTAAAAAAAAAACAGCGTGGGGTCCCCCCCACAGCTGTAACCAGCACCAGGCTGAAGGAGCCAGGGCCGGTAATTAAAAATCAGGGAACCCGACAAATAGGGGTTCCCCGATTTTTAACAACCTGCCCCAGGCTCCAGGTCCGGGTCTGGTTCCCAAAATACGGGGGACGAAATGACTAGGGGTCCCCCGTATTTTAAGAACCAGCCCCAGGCCAAACCAGCCAGCAGGGTAATGCCACAGCCGGGGGAGACTTTTTATACAAGTCCCCCCAGCCAAAGCATTAACCCCCTGACCAGTCAGCCTGGCCAGGGGCCCTGGGGGAGTGGGGACCCCCCCAATAAAGGGGTCCCCCCCTCCAGGACTTACCTGACCAGGCTGAAGCCTGGTGCTGTCCTCGATGCCCCTGGGCGGTGGGCATCGAGCTGATAGTGGTGTAAAAAATAGAATAATCTATTGTCTAATACTGGGGCACTATGAGTCCCAGCAAGCCTCCCCCGCAAGCTGGGACTTGGAGAACCACAAGTCCCAGCCTGCGGGGCATTAAAGGGCCTGCTGGGTCTTGTAGTGCCACAGTATTAAAAATAGAAAAATAAAACACACTGACACACACTTAAAATAAAACTTTAATACATACAAAGCCCATACATACTGATACTTACCTATCTTCTTCCCGTAGGTAGCCCTGGTCCTGTGTCGTCTTCTGGTCCTGTGTCGTCTTCTGTCTCCATGTCGACGTCGCTGTCGGCGGTCCGGAGTCCGACGAAATCCATGGAGGAAGCTGTGGAAGGAAACCATACTCACCTCTCCCAGGGCGATGTAGTCCAGGTAAGGGTCTTTGCAAAAAAGCAAACCGACACGCGAAACCAGCCGGACAGCAGAGCCTCACGGTGTTTGTGTACATTGTGCGGCTCCGCCTCCCGAATGCCGCTATTGGCCGCCTTGCGGCCTAGCGTCCAATCAGGAGCCGCTAGGCCGCAAGGCGGCCAATAGCGGCATTCGGGAGGCGGAGCTGCACAATGTACACAAACACCGTGCGGCTCTCTGCTGTCCGGCTGGTTTCGCGTGTCGGTGTTTTACACAACTTAGCAGCTGTATTATCAGTACGGCTGCTTAGTACATCAGGAACCACCATTCTTTTGAATGGTGATTCCTGTCGTATTCTATCGATGGTGTAGACATTCGTATTTGTAAATACAAATACGAATGTTCCATCTTTAGGAATACGAATTGTTGTATTTTCGGGATTGTAAATCCCGAAAATACAAATTCGTAAAAAAAAGGTGTATTTCTCCCTACGAATACACCTTTTTTCTACGAATCCATTTTGGTAAATGTCCCCCTATGGCATTATGGTGTAAACTCTTGGTCCATTTGTCCCTATTTTCTTTTTAAATTGTCCACTCGTGTATGTGTGGCAAAATGTATAATGGGCATCAGTGTGTGGCATAATGTATAATGGAGATTACAGTGTGTGATGTAATGATGTAATCAAGAATAGATTTGAAGCAAAAGTTAAAAAAAACCATAAGGCGGGTCAAGGGGCAGGGCTGGGGGCGGGTCAATGGGTGGGCTGTGGGTGTGTCAAGGAGCGGGTCACTGTCCGGGAATCGCTCAACACAAAGGTGGTAACCCTATCCCCATCTCGCTCAGCTTCACCCCCATCTCGCTCCCTGTCGAATCACCCCCATCTCGCTCATCACCTCACCCCCATTTTGCTCCCAGTCACCTCACTCCCATCTCGCACCTCACCCCCATCTCGCTCCTCATCACCTCACCACCATCTTGCTCCCCATCACCTCAGCCCCTCTCGCTCACCGTGGAATCACCACACCGTCTCACCACAGTTGGTGTATTTCTATTTTAAGGGTACATGAGTTGACCCAGGAGGGCACAGGGGCAAATTCTATTTCTACTTTTCTTGTGTATATATATATATATATTAGGAAGAAAAGGGCACTCAGGGACTCCTGATAGCAGTGAAGACAAGTGGGCAAATTTATTCCATCTAAAGACAGCGGCAGCATGTGTGTGCAGGCTGACCGCGGGATTCCCTGAGCAGCTCTCTATGTTTTCCGCAGCATCTCTCCCTCCCTGCGCATGTGTCTGCTCTCTGCTGTGTCGAGCCATGACTGTAGGACAGGAGTCAGGCCAGCGTGGGCTGATGAAATGGAGTAGAAGCGAAGAGAAGCACGGTGCCTGCTACTGAACCAGAAGAAACGCGGGTCCCAGCGGCTAAAGGGTGGAGAACCGAGCTCCGGAGGGTGGAGAAGAAGGCTGCATGGCACCTGGAAATGAAATTGATCCAACGTGTCCCCAAAAGCAGCCTCCTTTCAAGCCCAGGTTAGTAACTACTACACACACACAATCGCCCACAGCCTTACTCTAATTATACACCCCCTCCCCTGCAAGCCTAACTATCTATACACCCCCGTTCCTCCGCAGCCTAAATATCTATACAACTCCCTCCCCCGCACACCTGCTCCCCGCAAGCCTAACTATCTATACACCCCTCCTCCGCAAGCCTAACTATCTATACACCCCCTCCCCCCCCACTGTATAGCAGGACACCCCCTGGGTAGCGGGACACCCCCGGCCGCTCCCCCCTGGGTAGTATGACACCCCAGGCCGCTCCCCCCTGGGTAGCGGGACACCCCCGGCCGCTCCCCCCTGGGTAGAGAGACACCCCCGGCTGCTCCCCCGTGGGTAGTATGACACCCCAGGCAGCTTCTTATGTATCGTAGGACACCCCAGACCGCTCCCCCTGTGTAGTGGGCCGCTCCCCCTGTGTAGTGGGACACCCCAGGCCGCTCCCCCTGTGTAGTGGGACACCCCAGGTCGCTCCACATGTGTAGTAGAACACCCCAGGCTGCTCCCCCTGTGTAGCAGAACACCCCAGGCCGCTCTGTTTGTGTAGTAGGACCCCCCCAGGCCGCTCCCCCTGTGTAGTAGGACCCCCCAGGCCGCTCCCCCTGTGTAGTAGGACACCCCCGGCCGCTCCACCTGTATCGTAGGACACCCCAGGCCGCTCCACCTGTATCGTAGGACACCCCAGGCCGCTCCCCCTGTGTAGTAGGACACCGCAGGCCGCTCCATCTGTATCGTAGGACACCCCAGGCTGCTCCACCTGTGTAGCAGGACACCCCAGGCCGCTCCCCCTATGTAGCGGAACACCCCCGGCCGCTCCCCCCTGGGTAGCGTGACACTCCCGGCCGCTCCCCCCTGGGAAGCGGACACCCCTGGCTGCTCCCCCCTGGGTAGTGGGACACTCCCGGCCGCTCCCCCCTGGGTAGCGGGACACCCCCGGCCGGTCCCCCCTGGGTAGCGGAAACACCTCCGTCCGCCCCCCCCCTGGGAAGCGGGACACCCCCATCCGCTCCCCCCTGGGAAGCGGGACACCCCCGGCCGCTCCCCCCCTGTGTAGTGGGACACCCCCGGCCGCTCCCCCCCTGTATAGTGGGACACCCCAGGCCTCTCCCCCTGTGTAGTGGGACACCCCAGGCCTCTCCCCCTGTGTAGTGGGACACCCCAGGCCGCAGCCCCTGTGTAGTGGGACACCCCAGGCCGCTCCCCCTGTGTAGTGGGACACCCCAGGCCGCTCCAATTGTATCGTAGGACACCCCAGACCGCTCTACCTGTGTAGTAGGACACCCCATGCCGCTCTACCTGTGTAGTAGGACACCCCTGGCCGCTCCCCCTGTGTAGTAGGACACCCCTGGCCGCTCCCCCTGTGTAGTAGGACACCCCAGGCCGCTCCCTCTGTGTAGTAGAACACCACAGGCCGCTCCCCCTGTGTAGTAGGACAACCCAGGCCGCTCCCCCTGTGTAGTAGGGCACCCCAGGCCGCTTCTTATGTATCGTAGGACACCCCAGGCCGCTCCACCTGTATCGTAGGACACCCCAGGCTGCTCCACCTGTATCGCAGGACACCCCAGGCTGCTCCACCTCTGTAATAGGATACCCCAGGCCGCTCCCCCTGTGTAGTAGGACACCCCAGGCAGCTTCCCCTGTGTAGTAGGACCCCCTAGGCCTTTCCCCCTGTGTAGTAGGACCCCCCAGGCCGCACCCCCTGTGTAGTAGGACACCTCAGCCTGCTTCCCCTGTGGACTAGGACACCGCAGGCCGCTTCTTATGTATTGTAGGATGCCCCAGGCCGCTCCCCCGTGGGTAGTATGACACCCCAGGCCGCTTCTTATGTATCGTAGGACACCCCAGACCGCTCCCCCTGTGTAGTGGGCCGCTCCCCCTGTGTAGTGGGACACCCCAGGCCGCTCCCCATGTGTAGTGGGACACCCCAGGTCGCTCCACATGTGTAGTAGAACACCCCAGGCTGCTCCCCCTGTGTAGCAGAACACCCCAGTCCGCTCTGTTTGTGTAGTAGGACCCCCCCAGGCCGTTCCCCCTGTGTAGTAGGACCCCCCAGGCCGCTCCCCCTGTGTAGTAGGACACCGCCGGCAGCTCCACCTGTATCGTAGGACACCCCAGGCCGCTCCACCTGTATCGTAGGACACCCCAGGCCGCCCCCCCTGTGTAGTAGGACACCGCAGGCCGCTTCTTATGTATTGTAGGATACCCCAGGCCGCTCCCCCGTGGGTAGTATGACACCCCAGGCCGCTTCTTATGTATCGTAGGACACCCCAGACCGCTCCCCCTGTGTAATGGGCCGCTCCCCCTGTGTAGTGGGACACCCCAGGCCGCTCCCCCTGTGTAGTGGGACACCCCAGGTCGCTCCACATGTGTAGTAGAACACCCCAGGCTGCTCCCCCTGTGTAGCAGAACACCCCAGTCCGCTCTGTTTGTGTAGTAGGACCCCCCCAGGCCACTCCCCCTGTGTAGTAGGACCCCCCAGGCCGCTCCCCCTGTGTAGTAGGACACCCCCGGCCGCTCCACCTGTATCGTAGGACACCCCAGGCCGCTCCACCTGTATCGTAGGACACCCCAGGCCGCTCCCCCTGTGTAGTAGGACACCGCAGGCCGCTCCATCTGTATCGTAGGACACCCCAGGCTGCTCCACCTGTGTAGCAGGACACCCCAGGCCGCTCCCCCTATGTAGCGGAACACCCCCGGCCGCTCCCCGCTGGGTAGCGTGACACTCCCGGCCGCTCCCCCCTGGGAAGCGGACACCCCTGGCTGCTCCCCCCTGGGTAGTGGGACACTCCCGGCCGCTCCCCCCTGGGTAGCGGGACACCCCCAGCCGCTCCCCCCTGGGTAGCGGGACACCCCCGGCCGGTCCCCCCTGGGTAGCGGGACACCCCCATCCGCTCCCCCCTGGGAAGCGGGACACCCCCGGCCGCTCCCCCCTGGGAAGCGGGACACCCCCGGCCGCTCCCCCCCTGTGTAGTGGGACACTCCCGGCCGCTCCCCCCTGGGTAGCGGGACACCCCCAGCCGCTACCCCCTGGGTAGCGGGACACCCCCGGCCGGTCCCCCCTGGGTAGCGGAAACACCTCCGTCCGCCCCCCCCCTGGGAAGCGGGACACCCCCATCCGCTCCCCCCTGGGAAGCGGGACACCCCCGGCCGCTCCCCCCCTGTGTAGTGGGACACCCCCGGCCGCTCCCCCCCTGTATAGTGGGACACCCCAGGCCTCTCCCCCTGTGTAGTGGGACACCCCAGGCCTCTCCCCCTGTGTAGTGGGACACCCCAGGCCGCAGCCCCTGTGTAGTGGGACACCCCAGGCCGCTCCCCCTGTGTAGTGGGACACCCCAGGCCGCTCCAATTGTATCGTAGGACACCCCAGACCGCTCTACCTGTGTAGTAGGACACCCCATGCCGCTCTACCTGTGTAGTAGGACACCCCTGGCCGCTCCCCCTGTGTAGTAGGACACCCCTGGCCGCTCCCCCTGTGTAGTAGGACACCCCAGGCCGCTCCCTCTGTGTAGTAGAACACCACAGGCCGCTCCCCCTGTGTAGTAGGACAACCCAGGCCGCTCCCCCTGTGTAGTAGGGCACCCCAGGCCGCTTCTTATGTATCGTAGGACACCCCAGGCCGCTCCACCTGTATCGTAGGACACCCCAGGCTGCTCCACCTGTATCGCAGGACACCCCAGGCTGCTCCACCTCTGTAATAGGATACCCCAGGCCGCTCCCCCTGTGTAGTAGGACACCCCAGGCAGCTTCCCCTGTGTAGTAGGACCCCCTAGGCCTTTCCCCCTGTGTAGTAGGACCCCCCAGGCCGCACCCCCTGTGTAGTAGGACACCTCAGCCTGCTTCCCCTGTGGACTAGGACACCGCAGGCCGCTTCTTATGTATTGTAGGATGCCCCAGGCCGCTCCCCCGTGGGTAGTATGACACCCCAGGCCGCTTCTTATGTATCGTAGGACACCCCAGACCGCTCCCCCTGTGTAGTGGGCCGCTCCCCCTGTGTAGTGGGACACCCCAGGCCGCTCCCCATGTGTAGTGGGACACCCCAGGTCGCTCCACATGTGTAGTAGAACACCCCAGGCTGCTCCCCCTGTGTAGCAGAACACCCCAGTCCGCTCTGTTTGTGTAGTAGGACCCCCCCAGGCCGTTCCCCCTGTGTAGTAGGACCCCCCAGGCCGCTCCCCCTGTGTAGTAGGACACCCCCGGCCGCTCCACCTGTATCGTAGGACACCCCAGGCCGCTCCACCTGTATCGTAGGACACCCCAGGCCGCTCCCCCTGTGTAGTAGGACACCGCAGGCCGCTTCTTATGTATTGTAGGATACCCCAGGCCGCTCCCCCGTGGGTAGTATGACACCCCAGGGCGCTTCTTATGTATCGTAGGACACCCCAGACCGCTCCCCCTGTGTAATGGGCCGCTCCCCCTGTGTAGTGGGACACCCCAGGCCGCTCCCCCTGTGTAGTGGGACACCCCAGGTCGCTCCACATGTGTAGTAGAACACCCCAGGCTGCTCCCCCTGTGTAGCAGAACACCCCAGTCCGCTCTGTTTGTGTAGTAGGACCCCCCCAGGCCACTCCCCCTGTGTAGTAGGACCCCCCAGGCCGCTCCCCCTGTGTAGTAGGACACCCCCGGCCGCTCCACCTGTATCGTAGGACACCCCAGGCCGCTCCACCTGTATCGTAGGACACCCCAGGCCGCTCCCCCTGTGTAGTAGGACACCGCAGGCCGCTCCATCTGTATCGTAGGACACCCCAGGCTGCTCCACCTGTGTAGCAGGACAAACCAGGCCGCTCCCCCTATGTAGCGGAACACCCCCGGCCGCTCCCCGCTGGGTAGCGTGACACTCCCGGCCGCTCCCCCCTGGGAAGCGGACACCCCTGGCTGCTCCCCCCTGGGTAGTGGGACACTCCCGGCCGCTCCCCCCTGGGTAGCGGGACACCCCCAGCCGCTCCCCCCTGGGTAGCGGGACACCCCCGGCCGGTCCCCCCTGGGTAGCGGGACACCCCCATCCGCTCCCCCCTGGGAAGCGGGACACCCCCGGCCGCTCCCCCCTGGGAAGCGGGACACCCCCGGCCGCTCCCCCCCTGTGTAGTGGGACACCCCCGGCCTATCCCCCTGTGTAGTGGGACACCCCAGGCCTCTCCCCCTGTGTAGTGGAACACCCCAGGCCGCAGCCCCTGTGTAGTGGGACACCCCAGGCCGCTCCCCCTGTGTAGTGGGACACCCCAGGCCGCTCCAATTGTATCGTAGGACACCCCAGACCGCTCTACCTGTGTAGTAGGATACCCCATGCCGCTCTACCTGTGTAGTAGGACACCCCTGGCCGCTCCCCCTGTGTAGTAGGACACCCCTGGCCGCTCCCCCTGTGTAGTAGGACACCCCAGGCCGCTCCCTCTGTGTAGTAGAACACCACAGGCCGCTCCCCCTGTGTAGTAGGACAACCCAGGCCGCTCCCCCTGTGTAGTAGGGCACCCCAGGCCGCTTCTTATGTATCGTAGGACACCCCAGGCCGCTCCACCTGTATCGTAGGACACCCCAGGCTGCTCCACCTGTATCGTAGGACACCCCAGGCTGCTCCTTCTGTGTAGTAGGATACCACAGGCCGCTCCACCTGTGTAGTAGGACACCCCAGGCCGCTCCCCCTGTGTAGTAGGACACCCCAGGCTGCTCCCCCTGTGTAGTAGGACACCTCAGGCGGCTCCCCCTGTGTAGTAGGACACCCCAGGCCTCTCCCCTTGTGTAGTAGGACACCCCAGGCCGCTCCCCCTGTGTAGTAGGACAACCCAGGCCGCTCCACCTGTGTAATAGGATACCCCAGGCCGCTCCCACTGTGTAGTAGGACACCCCAGGCAGCTTCCCCTGTGTAGTAGGACCCCCCAGGCCGCTCCCCCTGTGTAGTAGGACCCCCCAGGCCGCACCCCCTGTGTAGTAGGACACCTCAGCCTGCTTCCCCTGTGGACTAGGACACCACAGGCCGCTTCTTATGTATTGTAGGATACCCCAGGCCGCTCCCCCGTGGGTAGTATGACACCCCAGGCCGCTTCTTATGTATCGTAGGACATCCCAGACCGCTCCCCCTGTGTAGTGGGCCGCTCCCCCTGTGTAGTGGGACACCCCAGGCCGCTCCCCCTGTGTAGTGGGACACCCCAGGCCGCTCCACATGTGTAGTAGAACACCCCAGGCCACTCCACCTGTGTAGTAGGACACCCCAGGCTGCTCCCCCTGTGTAGCAGAACACCCCAGGCCGCTCTGTTTGTGTAGTAGGACCCCCCCAGGCTGCTCCCCCTGTGTAGTAGGACCCCCCAGGCCGCTCCCCCTGTGTAGTAGGACACCCCCGGCAGCTCCACCTGTATCGTAGGACACCCCAGGCCGCTCCACCTGTATCGTAGGACACCCCAGGCCGCTCCCCCTGTGTAGTAGGACACCGCAGGCCGCTCCATCTGTATCGTAGGACACCCCAGGCTGCTCCACCTGTGTAGCAGGACACCCCAGGCCGCTCCCCCTATGTAGCGGAACACCCCCGGCCGCTCCCCCCTGGGTAGCGTGACACTCCCGGCCGCTCCCCCCTGGGAAGCGGACACCCCTGGCTGCTCCCCCCTGGGTAGTGGGACACTCCCGGCCGCTCCCCCCTGGGTAGCGGGACACCACCAGCCGCTCCCCCCTGGGTAGCGGGACACCCCCGGCCGGTCCCCCCTGGGTAGCGGGACACCTCCGTCCGCCCCCCCCCTGGGAAGCGGGACACTCCCATCCGCTCCCCCCTGGGAAGCGGGACACCCCGGCCGCTCCCCCCCCTGTGTAGTGGGACACCCCAGGCCGCTCCCCCTGTGTAGTGGGACACCCCAGGCCTCTCCCCCTGTGTAGTGGGACACCCCAGGCCGCAGCCCCTGTGTAGTGGGACACCCCAGGCCGCTCCCCCTGTGTAGTGGGACACCCCAGGCCGCTCCAATTGTATCGTAGGACACCCCAGACCGCTCTACCTGTGTAGTAGGATACCCCATGCCGCTCCCCCTGTGTAGTAGGACACCCCTGGCCGCTCCCCCTGTGTAGTAGGACACCCCTGGCCGCTCCCCCTGTGTAGTAGGACACCCCTGGCCGCTCCCCCTGTGTAGTAGGACACCCCAGGCCGCTCCCTCTGTGTAGTAGAACACCACAGGCCGCTCCCCCTGTGTAGTAGGACAACCCAGGCCGCTCCCCCTGTGTAGTAGGACACCTCAGGCGGCTCCCCCTGTGTAGTAGGATACCCCAGGCATCTCCCCCTGTGTAGTAGGACACCCCAGGCCGCTCCCCCTGTGTAGTAGGACAACCCAGGCCGCTCCACCTGTGTAATAGGATACCCCAGGCCGCTCCCCCTGTGTAGTAGGACACCCCAGGCAGCTTCCCCTGTGTAGTAGGACCCCCCAGGCCGCTCCCCTTGTGTAGTAGGACCCCCCAGGCCGCACCCCCTGTGTAGTAGGACACCTCAGCCTGCATCCCCTGTGGACTAGGACACCGCAGGCCGCTTCTTATGTATTGTAGGATACCTCAGGCCGCTCCCCCTGTATAGTAGGATACCCCAGCTTGCTTCCCCTGTGTAGTAGGACACCACATGCCGCTCGCCCTGTGTAGCGGGACACCGCAGCCTATAACCCTAACCATGCGCACACACCCCGCAGCCTATAACCCTACCCATGCACACACACCCCGCAGCCTATAAACCTAACCATGCACACACACACCCCGCAGCCTATAACTCTAACCATGCGCGCACACACAAACATACCCCGCAACCTATAACCCTAACCATGCGCACACACACACACAGCCTATAACCCTAACACTGCACACACACACACACACAGGTCCCCCGCAGCCTATAACCCTAACCATGCGCACACACACCCACACCCCGCAGCCTATAACCCTAACACTGTGCACACACACACAGGTCCCCCGCAGCCTATAACCCTAACCATGCGCACACACACCCACACCCCGCAGCCTATAACCCTAACCATGCGTACACACACCCTGCAGCCTATAACCCTAAGTATACACACCGCGCAGCCTATAACCCTAACCATACACCTCCCCTTCGCAGCCTATAACCGTAACCATGCACACACCCTGCAGCCTATAACAGTAACCATGCACACACCCTACAGCCTATAACCCTAACCATGCACACACCCAGGAGCCTATAACCCTAACCATGCACAAACCCTGCAGCCTATAACCCTAACCATGCACACACCCTGCAGCATTTAACACTAACCATGCACACACCCTGCAGCCTATAACCCTAACCATACACACACCCTGCAGCCTATAACCCTAACCATGCACACACCCTGCAGCCTATAACCCTACCCATGCACACACACCCCGCAGCCTATAAACCTAACCATGCACACACACACCCCGCAGCCTATAACTCTAACCATGCGTGCACACACAAACATACCCCGCAACCTATAACCCTAACCATGCGCACACACACACACAGCCTATAACCCTAACACTGCACACACACACACACAGGTCCCCAGCAGCCTATAACCCTAACCATGCGCACACACACCCCGCAGCCTATAACCCTAACACTGTGCACACACACACAGGTCCCCCGCAGCCTATAACCCTAACCATGCGCACACACACCCACACCCCGCAGCCTATAACCCTAACCATGCGCACACACACCCCGCAGCCTATAACCCTAAGTATACACACCGCGCAGCCTATAACCCTAACCATACACCTCCCCTTCGCAGCCTATAACCGTAACCATGCACACACCCTGCAGCCTATAACCCTAACCATGCACACACCCTACAGCCTATAACCCTAACCATGCACACACCCAGGAGCCTATAACCCTAACCATGCACAAACCCTGCAGCCTATAACCCTAACCATGCACACACCCTGCAGCATTTAACACTAACCATGCACACACCCTGCAGCCTATAACCCTAACCATACACACACCCTGCAGCCTATAACCCTAACCATGCACACACCCTGCAGCCTATAACCCTACCCATGCACACACACCCCGCAGCCTATAACCCTAAGTATACACACCGCGCAGCCTATAACCCTAACCATACACCTCCCCTTCGCAGCCTATAACCGTAACCATGCACACACCCTGCAGCCTATAACAGTAACCATGCACACACCCTACAGCCTATAACCCTAACCATGCACACACCCAGGAGCCTATAACCCTAACCATGCACAAACCCTGCAGCCTATAACCCTAACCATGCACACACCCTGCAGCATTTAACACTAACCATGCACACACCCTGCAGCCTATAACCCTAACCATACACACACCCTGCGGCCTATAACCCTAACCATGCACACACCCTGCAGCCTATAACCCTAACCATGCACACACCCTGCAGCCTATAACCCTAACCATGCACACCCCCTGCAGCCTATAACCCTGCAGCCTATAACCCTAAACATACACCCCCCACCCCCCACAGCCTATAACTCTAACCATACACTTAGCTTATAACCCTAACCATACACACACACATCCCGCAGCCTATAACCCTAAACACACACCTCCCGTTCACAGCCTATAACCGTAACGATGCACACACCCTGCAGCCTATAACCGAAACCATGCACACACCCTTGAGCCTATAACCCTAACCATGCACACACCCTGCAGCCTTTAACCCTAACCATACACACACACCGCAGCCTATAACCCCTAACCATACATACACCCCCAGCCTATAACCCTAACCATACACACACACACACCGCAGCCTATAACCCTAACCATACATACACACACCCAGCTCTTTTCTGACGGCTCCATCACCTGAGCTTCAAGTGAGGTCTGCTGCTCCTATGTTCATTTCTTTTAATTAATTGGGACGCCAGCACCTTAAGTTACATTGTTTTACCATTAATTACATGTGATTTATGTATATTTTTGTATATATTATGTGTTTATAAAAAAAAAAATCATATTTCAATTGAACTGAGACTTGTGTTATTATTGAAAAGGGGGACCTATATTACATTTAATTTTTAACTTTTATCAAAGGTATAATTGCTAATGCTGTGACGGCTTTCCAATTGTTTTCTTTTATTTCTTACAAGCTGGTTTGCTTGTTATCATATGCGGCTTTCCTTGGCTATTAACTGTTTTATTCAATATAGCACCAGAGGTATGGTGTGACTCATTACCTCCCACCCTTTTTTATACACTAAAATAGGTCACATTCCTCTTATTAGAATTTGATCATAACTAAAAAACAAATTTGATCATTGCACAAAGCCAAAATGTCTCCGGGAGGGCTGCTGCACATGCACAGTCATGTGTAGCTTCTCCAACAGTCCTTTGCAGAGAGGACCGTGGGAGGAGGCACATGTGCAGCAGCCCCCCATTGACACTCCCTTTAACTTCGGTGATCCAGTCTGGAGACCGCACCACTGCCATGCCAGAAGGGGGAGGCCTGGCTCTGTGTTCCTGCTTCGCATCTGCGGACACGGGGGAAAAGGGGAGCGGCTGCCTGGAACTCGCTGCTGGAGGGGAAACCATCAAGTCAGACAGAAGGAACAGATTGATCGCCATCCCTGGGAGGAACACTCAGCCTGGTGGAGTTCCATGACCTGGTAGGGTCAGCATGCCATGTATAGGTAGGCATCATTGACTCTGGCACCTGTATCCTAACACAGTACACAGACACACACACACCCATTCTCACTCATATGGGTGTCATACTCATTGTCATGGGTTTGTAATGCTTGTAGCCAGTGGTAATGCTCGTTGACAAGGTTGTGTTATTGTTAAACATTTTTAAAAATCCAATGTTTATTCTTACAGTACAATTTTACATTTCTGAGTTCAAAAAATAAATTGAAAAAAAGCAATGAAATTCCATAGACAAAAAACCTTACGGTTTCACATGTCCCATTAAGGCTTCTTACACATGATCTGGCATTTCTGAAACCTGTTGTAACTCTTCCACTCAAACGCCAAAAAGCAATGAAATTCCGATCATTAAGGCTGATGCCTTAATGGACGTGTTCCTTGCGCAATACAGATATGGTACGCCATCACAGCCTGTGGGTAAGTGCAGATTCAGCACTCTCACAGAGTGAGATTGCTGTCACTCACACAATGGTGGAGCTGCTAATTCACAGATTTGTGTGCTCATTGGAATACACACATGCAGTCTATGCAACTGAAGGTCTGAGCAGTTATGTGGCGCACTCATCCTAATAAGTACCTGCAATCATCTAAAACTGTCTAGCCCACTGGATTACTATAGTGTTCATTCTAGCACCCGCCATCTTTGAAAACCCATGCAGTTCCTCTTCCCTGCCTGGGGTGTAGCTGTCTGCTGTAGTGCTTCTAGCACAGTGTGATCTGTACATCAGCACTGCAAACCAGACCTGTGCTAGAAACACTACAGCAGACAGCCACACCCCAGACAGGGTAGATGAACTGCATGGGTTTTCAAAGATACCAGGTGCTAGAATAAACACTATTACTAGAACTATCCCACTGAGGGTCCAACATCTTTCACACTCACTACCAATATCCATTTCATTTAGTATTCACATACAGTTACCATAAACATCTTTCATAATTGCAAAAACTATAATACTCCCAACTACTATGCATCAACACTTTCCTCTTCTATACGCCTTCATGCTGCTCTGTCTTCTTCAATCCCTACTGCTGTGTGTACTCCCTCATCCGCACCAATGTGTCTTTCCCCATCTGCACTGCCCTGTCTTTCCACACAGATGCCGCTGTTTACTTCTACCTCTGCCACTGGTTCCACACTATTAGTGATACTCTGTCTCCCCCTCCATCCATGCTGCTCTGCCTGTCTCATCCATGACACAGTTTACTTCCATCTGTACTGCTGTCTCTCCTCTCCATCTGTACTGCTCTGTTTTCCCTTTATCCCCTTTGCTCCGAACCCCCATCAGTGCTGTCTTTCCTCCAACTGCTCCTCTGTTTCCCACCCAATTGCATCACTCTGCCTTACCTTCCCCAATCTGTGCCACTGTTTTCCACCCATCTGCTTCGTTAGTCCCCCATCAGTGCTGCTTCCCCATGATCTACACATTTCTATTTGTCCCCATCCACATGACACTGTCTCCTCCCCTAATCAACACCACTTTTACCCCATCCGCTCAGCTCTCTTTTGCTCAGACCTTCAGTTGCATAGACTGCATGTGTGTATTCCAATGAGCACACAAATCTGTGAATTAGCAGCTCCACCATTGTGTGAGTGACAGCAATCTCACTCTGTGAGAGTGCTGAATCTGCACTTACCCACAGGCTGTGATGGCGTACCATATCTGTATTGCGCAAGGAACACGTCCATTAAGGCATCAGCCTTAATGATCGGAATTTCATTGCTTTTTGGCGTTTGAGTGGAAGAGTTACAACAGGTTTCAGAAATGCCAGATCATGTGTAAGAAGCCTTAATGGGACATGTGAAACCGTAAGGTTTTTTGTCTATGGAATATATATATATATATATATATATATGTATATATATATATATATATATATATATATAAAACAAGGGGTAGAGGTTCAGCGACTAAATATACCTATACATAAGACAGTGCCTAATTTACATATACAATTATTTATTCAGGTATGTACAATATACAGAGTTTTTTTAATGGGAAAACAGTGAAAAAAAGGTTTTTACATAGAGAAAAGGGGAAGGATAAAACACGACTTTAAAAAATTGCTACATAAGAAAAAACGCCATATAAAAGAGCTTATTTAAAAAAAAAAGTTTTTTGAATGTAAAAACATAACTTATCTAATGGAGGAGTCAGCAGGCAGTACCCAACGTGTTTCGTCCGTTAGACTTCATCAATAATAATAATAATAATAATAATAATAATAATAATATCATTATTGTCATAAAATACATGAACATTAAACGAAATTCAGGTGTAAACAGTACAGAATAAAAAACAATAAAAGAAAGTAGCATTGGGTACAAGATTTATGCGTAATTCAGTATTCCCACTAGGTGTTTAAGACACGGATTGCTGTCGGAAAGAAACTCTCTCTATATCGTTTAGTCTTACACAAAACCGAACGATATCGCTTATTTAAAGGAAGTAAGGAAACCAAATCGCTACTAGGGTGGGAAGGGTCCCTCAAAATACTTTTAGTCTTTTGGAGAAGCCGGTTTTCAAATACATGTTGTATACTTGGTAAGGCAACCCCGATTATTTTACTAACCACAAATACAACCCTCTGAAGGGTTTTGCGATCAGCGACGGAGCAGGAGCCAAACCACGCCACAATACCATAAGTGAGAACACTCTCAATGACACTAGTGTAAAAATTTACCAAGGTTCTCCTACACATACCAGCCAAACGTAGTTTCCTCAAGAAAAACATACGCTGGTGGGCCTTTTTTGTAACAAGAGGTGAGGGAGAACTGTGCCTGGACCTCTATTTATACTATACATACTTGTTGGACTTAATTTTGATGTCACATCCTGGTGCATCAAAGATCTATTATAATTGAAGAGGCAGTTAGTACTTCCTCTAACCACTTTAAATATATAACACTCTAATGAAAAATACATATTGTGATAGCAGATATTCGTTTTAGTACATTTCGGGGAAGGTATTCCTCACTTCCGGCGGGGTGCGCATCACTTCCGCCCCACTTCCTGTATCACAGTACTCTGTGTATTCTATGTGCTATGGGCGGAAGTCTTTTATTCAACCGTGCCCCACTTCTGGTAATCGGATAGCCGGGTCTGCTCATCTGTGATGCAGTCTTTGTAAATGCTGCTCATTGGTTGCAACGGCCGTCCCTCAAATGTGTAGCTTGTTCTGCTGGATGTTGATTTAGTTTTGTCTCCAGTCGGCGGCCATTTTGTTGGGGATTTTTGTATCCTCAGACAGGGAAATCGGCCATTTCACTGTATTCATGGGTGTGTTTTTTTTTTTAGAGATATTCAGTTTTTCTTTGTAGACAACAAATTATTGGTTTCTTGATAGTTTCACATAGGACTTGCGGGTAAAGAAAGGGGATGAATTAATATTCACTTGTGGAAATATTTCATACATTTAAATATCCAAAATATTGTGGTACAGTGCTGTTATTTGGCATAGTGTTATAGCAGCATTAATATACGTATTGTCATAAAACATATATACTATAATATCATACATATAAATAAATAAATATTGTATGCATTACATATGTTTAGTGAGCGAGAAAGTAAAAATAAACTATGCATATAATGCATGTTGAGAAAATGTGCTAAATATGTGAATATATTAATATATTAGTGCTATATATTTTAAGTAATTATGGGTGTAACATAAAAATAAGTGAGAAAGGGATGGTGGGAAAAGGTAAAATAAAGTTATACAAGGTAATAGATTAAGTACAGGTTTCTTCTCTTTGTGTTGTCTGTATATTACAGTACCTGTTTTTCTCAGGTAGTTACCTCACCTGGTACTGGACAGGCCCAGACACTGCTTGGCTGCCAAGATCTGACAGGGTTGGGCATTGCCAGCGTGGTATGACTGTAATGTTTTTCATGTACCAAACCTCTCGGACCTGGATGCCACAGTGTTCGTATAGTGGAAAAGAAGTGGAAGGTATTATAGAAAGGACATGGAGATTTTTTGGAAGGTATTATATAAGTAACATAGAATTTAAAAAGAAACGGTGGAAAGAACATGAGATTTCTTAGGGAAAGCACAGTTGGAGACGATAATTTACATGACCTTTACAGAAATGGTGCAATTTCATACCCTTCATTCAGGCCACTTGGATGCAGGGTTTGGAGCTGGAAAATCCAGGACATCTCCCTCTGAGACAGTTTCTTTGCTAGGTCGCCTCCTCTTTCACCAAGTTGTACATGCTCGATGGCCTTAAAAGTCATATCATCTGGATTTGATGCATGTGTCGTTGTGAAATGTCTGGGGACAGCATGGTTGTCTAATTTGTTTTTTATGCTCCTTACATGTTCTTGTATCCTGATTTTTAGAGGACATTTAGTCTTCCCTACGTACTTTTTTCCGCAGGTACACTTGAGTAAGTAAATGACTGAGGTGGAGTTACAGTTCATAGAGTTCTTGATTTTATACTCATTTTTGTTCCCCCGTGTCAAAGAAATTCTTCCTGTTTGGGTGAAGATATTTGCATATTATTTCGGGTATTCTTTTTCTTTAAATCTCTGTGTTATCTATAGTGTTATCTGTTCCATCCAATCTTCTGGTCTGCTGCAATTACGTTTGCTCCTGTGGAACTGGGAGTATGGTATGTTGTTTTTCCACCTTTTCAGGTGGTTACTTTTGTGATGTAGATATCTATTTTGTCAACACTCTTGATTAAGTTCTTAGTTGTTACTTTCTTGTTTTGGCCCATCAGGATCAGATCTTCTTTGTAAGTTGGATGTGAATCTTAAATTCATGTCGTTATTATCCTGATCCTTAAAAAATTCATAAAAGCATGTATCTGTTCCTTCCCATACAATAAAAATTTCATCAATATACCTTTTGTAGAGTATTAAGTTGTTTTTAAAAACTTGGTTATTATAAATATGCTGGTTTTCTTAATGTCCCGTAAAATAGGTTAGCGAAACTTGGCACAAAAATAGTCCCCATGGCGGTGCTGCACTGTTGTAAGTAAAAGCGATCTTGGAATTTAAATAATTATTGTGGTGTAAGATAAAAAGCATAACATCACATATAAAAGGTCTATGTTCTGATGTGAGGGAGGCATCTCCTTCCAAGTAACTTCTGCAGGCTTCCTCCCCCTTGGAGTGTTCTATACAGGTATATAATGACTGTACATTTATGGTTTCCCAACAGTAGGTGTCTTTCCATTTGAAGTTCAGTACAGTTTTTGTGACCTTTAGGTATGAAGGTAAGTTTTTTACATATTTGCTAAGGAAGATGTCCACACACTGCACAGCACGTTGCATTTTCAACGCACGTCCTGATGACAAGACCAAATGTGTCTTGAAACGTTGATAACGATATTTGCTTAATCTTCATGTGCACTGTAAAAACCCTATGAAACCTAAAGCTTCTCATACACGGTCCATTTAACGGATCCGTTTTGGACTTAAATAGCACGCATCGCATCGGATCGCATGCCTTGTGCATGCAGTGTGCATGCAATGCGATCCAATGTGTAGCTAGTACAAAAAGTATGTGAAGCACATACTTTTTGTACCATACTATGTGATGCGCGGGAACTCACATCGCATAGTACAGAACGGAGCCGGTCCACAACGGACCGTGTATGGGCATCTTGAGCCATGAAAGTGCCGCCTTCTTCCTGGGGATCCGATAAAGGTCCAAGGATATCTGTTCCTGCAATATTGATCTGGGAAGGCACCTCAGCGCATTGCACTATTGTTATGAAGTTCCGAATAATCTCAAGTGTATATATATATATATAGAGTTTAATGCGGCCCGGAACTCTCCACTCTGTTGGCAACTGCCCTGGTGCCCCTTCGGGGGGAATTGGTAGTAAATAAAAGCAGGTTGGCACTCTGGGGTCTTGTCAAAAACGAGTTGTATTCACAGCAACAAAAACCAACGTTTCGGGGGTGGTCCCCCTTTGTCAAGGTGTGTGGGTGATACAAAGACAACATAAAGTGTTTACCTTATATAAGCCAGTGTGAGGTGGGGGAGTGCTGGGAGCGCGTCCGTCACACGCCGTTCTCCCGCTGCCGGCTGTTCAGTCGGACCGGAAGTCCTTGAACTTCCGGCCTGTGGTGCGCTGTTGGAGCGCAAGCTGGGTGTTTGTTAGGGTTACCACGCTCGGTGTCTGTGTGGAAACCCGGCGGCTGGTGATAGGCTGCAGTGTGTCGCGCTCCCTGTCAGAGTGAGACAAAATGAAAAAGATGAGAAAAATGAGACAAATGCACAAGTTACTACAACTTTGAATGTACATTGCACTTAGGTGTCCTGTGAATATAAAAAGAGGCAGTGGTTAAAATACATTACATTCAATTTCTGTGTGAAAGTTTTAAGATGCGCTGCGGGGTCATATATATATATATATATATATATATATATCATATACTCCGGCAAGCGGGGGGGGGGGGGGGGGGGGAGCGGCAGTCTTAGATACCATTTCGGTTTTAATAAACCTTTGTCAAGATCTTGACAAACGTTGGTCGTTTGTATTACTGCCTCTTGGCTGTGTTTCATTGGTATCTAAGACCGCCGAGTGCCGCTCCCCCCCTCCCGCTTGCCGGAGTATATGATATAGTGTGGCTGCAAGGCTTCTTGGAGGAGGCACTGGGGCAACTACTTTGTTATATTGGAGTGCCGGATCACCCCCGCAAATATAAATATATATATATATATCAATGGGTGTACCTGCACTCGCACACACCAATATCCGCTTGTGGGGTGACCCAAGGTCACACCGGAGTGTGCCAGACATACCATTCAGGTCCATGGGGAGGGACTAAAGGAGCACTCCCCAATTTGTAAAAAACAGTTTGTGTTTTATTTGCAAAAGTGAAAAAACATACCAAGTGATGCTGTAAGAACATAGAAAAAATTCCAACGTTTCCATCCAATTTTCTGGCCCATAACTGTATATAAGAGATCTAATACGATTAAATCAATGGTGGCCAAGAGTCAACTTGAAAACCCTAGGAATAGCCTAGCCTCTAGAAATATGCTTGATATTAAAGGCTGTTATTCATGTGGGAGGTGTAAAGTTTGCTCTTTTATTGACAAAGCACATGTATCAAAGATAATATGCGGATTAAGCAATTTATCAATTGTAATTCGGTATTTGTTGCATATATGCTTACTTGTGGTTGCAGACATGTATATATTGGGAAGACCAAGCGGATGTTAAAAATACGGATTTTAGAACACATATACGAAATATTAAATTAGTGTTCTGAATCATAGTGTTCCGCGCAACTTTAAGCATTTTCATATTAGTGATCCTACGAGTCTCAAAGTTAAAGGCATAGAATTTGTGTACCCCAAAAGAAGAGGTGGTGATCCAGAAGGTTTCTCACTTAATAAGGTCCTGATACCTTATTAAGGGCCTTATTCTGATCGGTGCGGCCCGATCAGAATATGCGGCCGCGACCGTGCAGGCGAATCCCCGCCTTCCATACGGATCGCCACCTGCCGTCCGTACGCGGATATGTGGCGATCCGCATGAAATTGGACGGGGATACGCCTCCTCCGTCTTGGGAGCTGCCCCTGCATTCGATGGTCGCCGAACATCGAATGCAGGGCCGCACGCTCCACCAGGTCCCGCAACACAAGACCACACGGACACTTGTCTGTGTGAAAACATGTATGGGGGCGGGCAGCTGACATCCGGCGATGTCAGATGCCCGCCCCGTACCCACGCGTCACGGCCTCATTACCATGCATACGCCCCGCGTTTGCATGGGAACGCCCATGAAACGGGGGGCGTATGCATAGGGTAATGAGGCTAAGTAGCCCCTCACGCCCCTCTACGCCCCCTGTGCGGCGTATAAAGAATCCGTGCGGCGAAATCGCCTGCACATGCGCAGAGTGACCTCTGCACATGCGCAGTCGGAAACCATCGGCGGTCCGACCGCATGCGGAAAAATCCGCACAGAGCAGAATAAGGGCCTAAGTGAGAAACCTTCTGGATCTTGAGTTTAAATACTCTGGCTCCAGTGGGAATGAACAAGGGATATGAAATAACTCAATTTTTAAGATCATGAAATTATTTTATAATTATATCTGTATATGGTTTAATGGTAAACTGGATTTTATGGAATTATGAATTTTTTATGATAATCATGTAGATATATATGATGTTATTTTATTGTAATTATGTATATTTGTATGATAGAGCCAAAAATATAGGCTGGAAACATACACAAAGCTGGAAATAATGATTTATATGTGTTGTCTTTTCATAAAAGCAGCAGTCAGATGGGTTTGCAGCGTGCAGAAGTCTGTCCGTGTATAATATATATGAATAGTGATTGGACAAGGGAACCGTCCACCAAAGAGAATGGTGATGCAATTGTCTAGTTACCCTATGGTAGCCAGTGTCTGTGAGAGAGATCCTTGGTTGGACGGAGTACCTGCCCGTCACAAATAGGAAATTGCTTATTGGATGTTTCCAGTGTCTTTAGCAGTTGCGGCTCTTACCAGTATAGAGGAGGGGGGCTGCTGCAATGCGCCCCCCCTCTGCTGCCGCTGCTGCTGCCGCCCCATCCACCGCCGTGCTCCCTGGCCACGCGAGCTCTCGAGTCCCCTGTACGGGGCCAGCGCATGCGCAGTAACTTCATACATACTGCGCATGCACTGGCCCAAACCTCCGGGGGCTGCCTTTGCAACAGCCCCCGGAGGCTTGATTGGGTTCTCAGGTTCTGGCGCATGCGCAGTATGGTCCGCGGTACTGCACATGCGCAGAACCCGTTTTGGAGGCTGCTGCGCATTTGCACAGAGAGAGGCATCCCGGAGGGAGGGAACACCTCCTGATGGGATGCCTTGAGTGACTGGCAGGTCTGACTTCCAATAGGAAGTCACTGCCAGTCACAGTGAAGCCAGTGCGGTCTCACAGACTGCATCTGGCTTCACTTTAGGCAGAGAGAGTGGTGGATTTTACCTGGGGGGGCTGCAACTGGTCTTTAGTGTGTCAGCGAGCATGCCCAGGCCACGGTGACACTCGCTGCCCATCCTCCAGGCTGTCTCTCCTCCGTCTGTTCCCGGAGCACTGTGTACCCTTTGGGGGAAGCAGCATGGGCCGTGTGATTCCTGACGGTGCCCCGGACCGGTGTGAAGTTGCTTCAGTCTGGTAACATATATAAAACCTTGTGGTATCCAGTCCACTGCCGATGTAATTTTTGGTACGAGCAACCCCTTGGCTTGTATTTTATGCTGTGTGCTTTTATTGAATTAAAACTGTATTTTATGCACTATGGAGCACCCCTCTTCTTCTCTATTTGCTACAGATATATATGTAAATAAGATTTTAACTAATCGTCAACTTTATGAGGTGAAGTACTGCTAGTGAACACTAGAGGCCACTCGACAGACCATGATGTCATAACAGAAAGTAAAAGCAGTTTTTGCAGGGACACTGATCTGTTTCAAACTTGCTGGATATGAAGAGAGGGAGATGAGAAGACAGAGTTTGGAGGTAGGAGCAGACAGGGACTGAGGGTGGGGTAGATAGTTTGTGGGCTAAAAACTGCCACAACTCATATTGAAAGTACATTGTAGAAGCCGTCATTTTAACACGCTTTTAACTAAGTAAGTAATAATTATGAAACTCCTGTAATGATCCACTGTCTCGATTCAAGAATTAGATGTCACTACATTGCAATTGGATGAGTTAGGAAAAGTAATGTCAGGATTACGATGCACACAAAGCAGTGAAGTTCTGTTTGCAGTAAAAAGGATTTTCTCTGTTTCAGCGTGATGTCATACATACTTTACAGAGAGTTCCTGGAAAATACAGCCAATGAGCAGCTGGAGACCATTTTCAGGAACAGCAAGCCGCCTCAAACAGCACTTCATGGTGTGCGAAAGAGGTAACCAAAAATCACTTTGTTACATTACGCTTATTACACACTTATTTCCGCATGTGCCATATTCTCATAGATATCAAATAACATAACCTAGGATAAGTGAACTACAGGGACGTGCAGTCAGGCGAGGCAGTGCCTCCCCTGTCATTAATGATCAAAATGATACAAAGAAGATTCTTATGACTCCTATTCTGTTACATAAGTATCTTTTTTAAACTAAACTAAACATTTTCAATGCCATGTAAAGTTTAAAGTGATTTTGGAGGCACCAAAAGCGGTGCCTCCAGCTGTCTATTACAAAATGCTGGGAGCAGAGGGCGGGCAGGGGTTGAGGACAAGCAGATGGCTGTAAAAGCCCATTACAAAACCTATTCGAAGCCGCACCGTTACAGGTGCCGCAGTGACAGGGGCGTGCTTTCATCCACTATAACAGCATGTCCCTGTCACTGAAGTGGCAGAATCCCAGCTCCCGTCGGACCCCCCACAATCACTGACAGCAGCACTCTTGTCCCCGTCCCCATCCCCATCCTGCTGTCATTTAGTTTTTTTTTTTACCGAATTGATGCTGCCTCTCCTAGAGAAGTCCCAGCCAAGGCCCACGCCGGGTGCAGCAGGCGCACTCATCAGCTCCTGCACACGAGTCGCGAGTGCAGTAGGAGAGTTGTGAATCCCGGCACACAGAGCACAGCAATTGGAGATCAGCGGAGCACAGCAGCAGCAGTGACTGACCGGGTGCACTGCCCTGCCTACTGGTAATAGGAAGTTGCTGTTGGGTACGGGGAGGAGGATCAGTGTGGAGGCTACTAAATACTTTGAGTGAAGGCACCCGGATTAACAGTGCCTTAGGGGACAAAGAAAGTAGTGACTGACTGGTGGGGGCACTGGAGGGGATGAAATGAGCCTGCATGTGGAGAAGCTGTGCTAGTGGGGTAAACTTTAAGCAGGTTGAGGGGGGGATACTCTAACATCCGCGCCCCCCTATCGCCGGCTACCGCATACATAATTATCGCATATGCTGTAACATATGCAATAATTATGGCAAAGGACAGCTCTTGCGTTAAGAGCTGTCCTTTGCGGTGAGTCAGAAGGTCCCATAGGGACCACGCGGCTCCCCCCTCCCTCCCTTACCCGGCACTGTGCTGCTGCAGGGGGGGGGGGGGGCTGGCTCTCCTCCTCCCTGCACCCGGAAGAGGATCATAGTGCAGGGAGGAGGAAGTCACAGGTCCGGGCAGCACAGCTCTGTGCTGCCCAGACACAGGTGAGGGGGGGTCGGTGTGGGGTGGCGGGGGTCGGTGCCGGGCGGTGGTGGGTCGGTGCGGGGCGGCGGGGGCTCGCGTTAGAAGCCCACAGGCCCGCGGTACCAGGCAGGGGATGCTTAGAGCATCAAAAAATGCGGTAAAAACCCTGATAACAGGGTTTTTACCGCATTTTTAGTTTAGAGAATCTCCCCCAATAGGAGAGGTGTTGGGTTGGGGTTGAACAGAGGAGCCTTACTGGTGGGTGTAACTTGTGAGGGGCATTTTTGGTGTTTTGGACATAAAATGGTATCAGCGGCATAACTGGGTATGGCACAATACGTAATGGGCATTAAGGTGTGTGTGACGCCATGTGTAATGGGCATTATGGTGTGTGGCGTCATATGTAATGGGCATTACGGTGTGCTGAATCATATGTTATGGTCACTACAGTGTGTGCATCAAATATAATGAGCATTATGGTGTGTGGCGTCATATGTAATAAGCACTGCATTGTGTGGCACAACGTGTAATGGGTATTACGATGTGGGGCATCAAGTGTAATGGGCATTACAGTGTGTGGCATCATATATAATGGACACTACAGTGTGTGGTGTCAAATGTAATGAGCATTACTGTACGTAGCTTCATGTGTAATAGAATAGAATAGAATCAACTTTATTGGCCATGTATGCTTGCGCACACTAGGATTTTTTTGTGGATTAGAGTGCAGGATCAAGCAGGGATTAAATGGGGGGGCATTACATACATTCCATTGAGACATTATACACATTACATTGAGAGCATTAAGACATTACTTGTGGGGGTCACATGCCAGCCGAGATGCACAGCACCTAGGCAGCCATCATCAGCCGCGCCACTGGTCATTGCAGCAGGCAGGTAGATAGCAATATAAGCAGGGAAAGTACAGTTATCACACCGGGAACACATACCCGCTGAGCTGCACAGCGCATAGGCAGCCATCAGCAGCACCACTGATCGTTGCAGCAGCCAGGTAGGTAATAACACAAGCAGAGACAGTACACTTATCACACAGGGAACACATACCTGCCAAGCTGCGCAGCCATCCGCGGCACCACTGGTCAATGCAGCAGCCAGGTAGGTAACAGTATGAGCAAAGACAGCACATTTGTAGCAGGGACAGTACAGTTATCACACAGGAGACATGGGATACATATTGCTGTGTGCACAGTTCCTAGGCAGCCATTTGCGGCACCATCTTGAAGGCCTCACGAGGCCATCCTCCTGTAGGGAGAGCCAGCGTGGGTAGCATGGATAACACAGGCAGCGGGCGGGGGGGGGGGGGGGGGGTAGAGAGAGTCAATGAGGCTGGGAGGCTGGGGGCTGGGGAGGGGAGAGTCAGTGAGGCCAGGGGCCTGGGAGAGTCAGTAAGGCCTGTGGCTGAAGTTAGGCCCTCTCTGGCCCAATTTCTGGAGCCATACCTTCTCCCGGGCAGTTGAGTTCACCCAGAGATCTGTGGGGCCGGACAGGCTTCCCAGTCCATCTTAGGGATTTTAGCCAGGGCCTGCTTGCCTGGAGTCTTCTCTGCAGTGCTGGGCTGGGATCGTCCACTGTGGGCCAGGATCCTCCACTGTAGGCCTGGATCCACCACTGGGGCCGGGATTCCCTCTCTGCTTCGGCGGTGTGGCGCCTGGGGTCCTGCTGGCACGAGGGACCGGCAGCGGGTCCTCATGCCGGTGGTATCGCAGCAACAGTCGTCAACCTGGGTGCCGTGGCTGTGGGCGCTGTCCTTCTCCCCCTCCATACTTTCCAGGCAGGGGACGCCGTGACCAGCGCTGGGGGAACCAGCGCCGGGGGAACACAGCGCTCCTCCACGCTTTCCGTCACCCCCGTCCCTCCGCCGCTCCCCCTGCCTCCCACACCACCCACGCCTTCTCCATGGACCGAATATGGGAGCTCCGTGGATGGTACACCAGAGCTCTCCTGTATGCGACCATCCCCGGCCCAGCCGGAAGTATGATTAATATAATATGGGCATTATGGTGTGTGTGGTGTAATGGACATTACAGTGTGTCGTGTTGACCGGGTGCCTCACCAGCCACTAACCTCACCGCACGTCACTAGTGAACTATTAGGGGCATATTTATTAAATGACAGTAATTCCCGTGACAACATGTATTTTGGGTGGATGGCTGCAAATAAAAAGCATCTCCAGGATTCTGCATGCAGAGAATGTAGTCTCTACATTTTTCCCTCGATAGGTTTCTATGCAGTCAGATTTACCAAGTTCTGCAGATGATGTTACAGCAACCTGTAAATATTTTTGGATTCAGTTACGATGATGCATTCACCAGTCAATGGCCACAAATGTGTAGTATTCAGGAAAGCCACAAACATGAAACCTGCAGTGAAAATTAAGCTACAGTAAATAGCCCCATTAGTATGTTTTTATAATGGGCTCACAGGGGCTGCTGAGTAAAGGGAGGGCCTACAGTGCACACGCTGCACCCATTTTTGGACACCAGTTTTCATGGCTCTGCACTGACAGCAGCAGTGCTGTAACAATCACAGAGGAAATTGTGCATCTGCTATTTTTGTGGTGTTTTGCACATGCACAGCAGTAAAATCATGGGGGAAAATGGATGCCACACCATTTCCCCAGAGATCTGTTCATTGTCTTTAGAGTCTGAGCCCTCTAGAGCTCAGACTCAGCAGCACTGCTTGCAGAGTGGATGGGGCCTGGTTGGACAAAGATGCACACAGGCCTCCTCCTCTCTTAAAATGCTCCTGCCAAGGATAATAACATATCTCCCAAATTTTGTAATTCCCAAATCAGGACCTGCCACGTTGAAGATGTGGGCATCCTTAAAATTGGGTGAATCCAGGGCCGGACTGGCTATCTGGCACTTCTGGCAAAAGCCAGAAGGGCCGATGGCCATGTGGGCCAATTTTGTGCAGAAATTTTGCCGCAACATCATGACAACATTCAGCCACACCTGAGCCCGCTGCCTAAAGTCCTGGCCATCACTGTGCGACGCCCCGCCCGTCATTTGCATTTTGACGTCATGACGCCGCAGCATCATGACACGGACGCACCTGAACTGCCGGTGCCGCCATCCAGTCTCAGAGATGAACTGAGGGCCGGGCCGGCCATGTGAGTCAGGCACTCAGACTCATCAATCATCATTCATGCTGCATGCATCATTCATTTCCTGCAGGTGGGATAATCTGCAGGGCCCCATGGTGGGGTACTATTTAAGCAGAGGGCCGGGCAGAGCCAGTCACGTGGTGGTGTTGTCGAGTCCGTCCTGCAGTGAAAGTGAGACAGTGCAAGCCAAGACTAGTAAGTGTCCTGCTCTTGTTTTTTGTCTATGACACTAGTTCTGACTCCTACCCCTACCCTACGAACCTTTGACTTATCTCTACTGCCTGTGGCTGCTGCAACCCACACTGCAGTCTGCAGTGCAGACTCAGTGAGACTTCTTCACTGACTTCTTGTCTGAGACAAGGTAAATTTGCACCCAGCCTCCAGCCAGCAGGAATAATTGCCATGGCCCATGAAAATGTGTAATGGGCGTAAGGATTTTGTCCTATTCTGTAATGGGCGTTATGGTGTGTGTGTCATAATGTGTAATGGGCATAACGGTGTGTTCCATAATGTGCAATGGGCATTATGGTGTGTTCCATAATGTGTAATGCCTCCTTTTTGTGATGCAATGCCTCTTTTCCATGAGACCACGGCCATGGTCCCGCCTGCTACAAGTGGGCCTGTGTGCTCAAAATGTCAGGGCCAATTTCTGGTCCCAGTCCGGCCCTGGGTGAAGCTAAGGGGCGGGTGGGCATGACCTTGGGTAGATAGGGTAGGTCCTAATGTCGTGACACTGGTTTTTTAAATAAGTTTTGGGGGTATGCTAAGTGATCCCCTGGCGACTGGACAGCCCCTGGCTCCCTTAACTCCCTCCCCAATTCCTTGCACTGCAGCGCACGGCATCTCTTAGGAGAGCAGCAGTGATCTCCCCTGCCCGCTGGACATTGCCACCTACGGGAGGAACAGTCTGCAATGGGGTCAGTTGGGACCTGCATCTTGAAATGATAAATAAATGTACTCTTGTAAACAATGGATATGTATGCGGCGACTAATTGTATCATATATAAATATTAAAAATAGACTGTATATGTAAAATAACTTTAAGCTATATACACGAAGGTGGGTATAAAAGGGAATAACATTTATTTAGACAATATAAAAAGATATATAAAAATAATTTTTTAGGAGCAGGGATATTTAAAAAAACAATTTATCAGATAAAACAATTTATCAAAAAGATAAAAAAATATGAGGTAGTAAGAAAAGGAGAGATATAGCTGTATTGCCCAATCCACTGCCTCCTGCCTACCACAAAAGATCATTTTAATATTTATAAATGATACAATTAGTCGCCTCATCCATATTCATTGTTTACAATTTTCTATTTAAAGTACCTTACCACTACTTTATAATTAAGGATTGGCTGACACCCTATATACAGTACTAAAGACTAAAAAGTGATGATACCCATCTATTCTCCATAAAATGTACTCTTGTGAATGGGTCATTGTAGTTAAAGTTATACGAACAGTTTTAAATTCAGAACAGTATCCACTACAAAAAAAACTTGAATTGTACATTAAATTGCATTTAAAGGTTTGCATAACACAAAAGGCTGATATTTTTAAGTTTATGGCTTTATGCCCAAGCAGAGACTTGTATATAATCTCCGCCTACAAATATCATCTGCTATGTAGGCCTCATAAAATAAGCATTGTCTGTGTCTAAGGTGTCTAAATACTCTCTTGGCTAGTTGAACTCGGTGGGTGTAGTCTAAAAGCATCAATAATAGGACATTCACTAAAGAGTTATGGAATGTTAGTAAATTGTATAAATTAAATACTTTTTAATAGACAAATTTATTAACATTATTTTTACTAAAATAATGTGAAAAATTGTGTTTTCACACCCTTTTCATATTATTTTCGTTTCTGTGATCTGGCCAAACTTACTTAAAAAAAAAAAGTGAAGAACTATAGTACGACTGCAAACCTTGTGCTGTCTGTTCTCACCAGCTAACTATAGCAGTCTAAAAAGTGGACCTGGTACTAGCTAGTAATTTCATAGATTAATATAATGCAATATAACACATAACCTTGCATGCATCTGGAGAAATCATTGCATGTAGCTCACCATCGAATGATTTCTCCTGCCGACATGAGCCAAAATTGACATATTTGAAAGCCATGTGCTTAGGTCGACATGTCATTAGGGCAGGGCTGGCGCTACCACTAGGCAGCTTTAGGCAGCTGCCTAGGGCGCTGGCCACTGGAGGGCGCTGCCGAGTATCCTTTATGGTCACTGCCAGTGCTTGATTCTTTCTCACTCTGCAGCGTGTAAGGCTGCACCTGCGCCCCCTCCCCCCGCCCCGATATCATTTAGGGCCACCATCTATCCTGAAGCCGCATCCGCAGCCTTGCTACACATACATTCATCAGGCACTGTGCTGCACCTGATGCTTGATGCCGCTGGGGCTGTCGCTGCCTTGAGGAAACGAAGGGCAGCTGGACTTCCTGATGCTGATGACTCTTTCATCTCTCAGCCTTCTATCACTGGCTGTGAGATCAGTTAGCCCCGCCCCCATCCCAGCATGCCTCTCCAAGCTCCGGCGGCGTCAGGCAGCATTGTTGAATGACAGCAGAGCAGGCTCAGCATCATCAGTGCCTGACATGGTGACACTGTCACAGACAGTGCAACAGACTGCAGTCAGACACCAAGGAGACATCTGCCAGGGAGCAGCTGCCATTGTTGTTGGTGAGTGCAGCATGGATGGGGAGGGGAGAGGGGTGTGACAGGGAGCACAGTGAGGGATTTGGAATGGGGTCAGGTCTAGTTTGTGTTTGATGGAGTCAGGATGCACAGTGTGGAGGATGGTGGTTAGGATGTACAGTGTGGAGGATGGGGGTTAGAATGTACAGTGTGGGGGATGGAAGTTGGATGTACAGTGTGGGGATGGGGTGGTAAGCACAGTGTGGGGGATGGGGGGAGTTTGGATATACAGTGTGTTGGATGGGGGGTGGTATGTACAGTGTGGGGGATGGTATGCATATTTTGGGGTATGGGGGTGGTATGCACAGGGTAGGGAATGGGGGTTAGGATGTACAGTGTGTTGGCTGGGGGGTGGTATGCACAGTGTGGGGGTTTGGGGTTAGGATGCACAGTGTGGGGGATGGGGGTTAGGATGTACAGTGTGGTGGATGGAGGTTAGGATGTACAGTGTGGCGAATGGAGGTTAGGATGTACAGTGTGGGGGATGGAGGTTAGGATATACAGTGTGGCGGATGGAGGTTAGGATGTACAGTGTGGGGGATGGAGGTTAGGATGTACAGTGTGGGGGATGGGGGGCGGTATACACAGTGTTAGGGATAGGAGTTAGGATGGAACAGTATGGGGTATGGGGGTTAGGATGAACAGTTCAGGGGATGGGGGTGGTATGCACAGTATAGGGGTTAGAATGTACAGTGTGGGGGATGGGGGTTAGGATGTAAGTGTGGGGGATGGAGGTTAGGATGTACAGTGTGGGGGATGGAGGTTAGGATGTACAGTGTGGGGGATGGAGGTTAGGATGTACAGTGTGGGGGATTGGAGTAAAAATGTGTACTTTGGGATGGCAGTGGGAGGGCAGTTTGTGTAAAAAATTAATATTTGCCGGTGCCCTCCGTCTAGACCTGCTGGCGTGCAGAGACCATCTTTAGAAATCATGGATGGCCATCAGAACCATGAAACGTTGATGACACTTTGGCAACTTATGTAATGTATATTTGATTGATACACCACACTCCCGGTCTTTTGACATATAACAATGTATGCAGTCTACACCATTTCAGAACCAAGGCCCGTCTTCAGGACACACAAAAAATTAACACAAACCGTGCAAAATATATATTTACAGACTTCATGCTAATTAGACCTTTCTCTTCTCCTTATTCCTTCCTCCTCTCCATCTCCTTTATTCCTTCCTTCTTTCTCTCTTATCTGCCCTCAGTGGATTATATTCCATGCAGGTTGGTGGCAAGGATACTTATAAAATACCCCTTCGGCACTTTCATCTTACTGTCTATGAAGGGGCAAATATGGTGTGGGGGGGGGGGGGGGGAATAGGCTTAACTTTTGCCTAGGGCGCCACTAAACCTTGCACCGGCCCTGCATTAGGGGATGTGGTCATTTGGTCTACAGCATGATGGTCAACATACATTAGGTCGACACCATTATGTTGACATGGGAAAAGGTTGACATGGGTCTAGGTCGACATAGGAAAAGGTAAACATGGTTCTAGGTCGAAAGGTCATTAGTTTGACAGGTCGTTAGTTTGACAGGTCGTTAGTTCGACAAGTCATTAGTTCGACAATGTGTAGGTCCAGATGTTAATGGCGAGGGACGTCTGTGGGTGGATTGGACAGGTCACTATATTTTCAGAGATGGTGTCAGCAAACCATATAGTGACCTGTCCAATCCACCCACAGACGTCCCTCGCCATTAACATCTGGACCAATCTTCTTTGGGATAACCGCATAATCCCTAATTTTTCCAGCAAAGTAAGAGGAGGACTGTATAAAGTGGGAACCTTGAGCCCTTGAAAATATAGGGCCACCCAGGACTATCACTTTCGTCTGGATACATCCAATTATAGACCAGACCAATCAGGATGGTAATATAAATCTTTGTCAGCAATATATGACATACCATTAAGTTCAAATATCCCAGTGATATATGTTTAAATAATGCAATTTGGACTCTCAGTCTAAAGATTCACGCATAAATATATTAGATTGTTATATATTGTATTTTACTTGTGTTTTTATTAATTATTAAAATTGTTATATTTTCTGAGAACCGTCTGATCCATTAATTGGTATAGCCAGCGCTGGCACATTCCCTTTTTAGGAACGAACAATATTCCTCTTTTCCCATGTGAGGCTTAACTTAATTTGTATTAATAAAATGTACTTATTTTAATGTAAAATCAGTCCAATCTCCATATGGTTTTTATTGGTTTCAATTGTTGATCAATTTTATATCAGTCAGTGCTGCTTTTCTCCTTTTTCTTTCGTGGTGGGAGAACAAAATAGTGTGCCGAGCGTAGCGAGGCACCCTGCCCGACGCATTGCAAGCGATGCGAGGGGATGTGGTGCACTTGAAACTGTGTCCATGTCGACTGTGTTGACATTCAGGTTAAAACAGTGAAAAACCCCATGTCGACCTTTTGACTGTCGACCTAAACAATGTCGAACTAATGACCTGTCGAACTAACGACCTGTCGAACTAATGACCTTTCGACCTAGAACAATGTCAACATTTCCCCATGTCAACCTAGACCCATGTCGACCTTTTCCCATGTCGACCAAATGGTGTCGACCTAATTACTGTCGAACATCATGCTGTAGACCAAATGATCCCAACCCATCATTAGGTACAGCATGTAAATAAACATTGTGTGGAACAAAATAAGGTAATGGAGAGTAACATAGGAGGTCACATATCCTATGACACCCTTCCTGTTTGCGATGGATGGACTGCACTTCTGGCAATCGGCTGCCCACATACTTCCGGCCTAAGATGGATGACGCACTTCCGCCCCGTGACTGGTGGGAATAAGTGTTCTGGATGGAAATAATGCTAATGGTGCAGGTATAAAAGAAGATTGGGAGTACATTATGTCTAATGTTTCTGAGGAAGGACTACAGTGTCCGAAAGCGCTTAAGCAAAGACATGACCTATTTGGACTGGATAGGACGGGCCATATGGTATTCCTGTATGGAAGAGTGATTTGGACAGTTTCCGGGACTGTATCTTCACCCCCACTCAGAACATCTTCAGGTTTATCCCATATGATCCTGATCTCCAAGAGGAACTTATTATATGGTGATGATATGCGTTTTTTTTTTTTTTTCATTTTATGTTGTGAGTGTGTTTTATCAATAGTTAAAGCAAGATGGAGGGATGAATTTCGGAAAGCAGATTGCCAGTTCATGTGATTGCATATGCGATTAAAAAACATCATTCGATGTGAAAGGAACCTTGAATGATAAAATTATCAATTTGTTTGGACATTATTGCACTATGGGGGCACAAATGGACAAAA